>NW_028128566.1:0-1200000 GCF_965231255.1 Vanellus vanellus | reverse complement strand
TAGGAACTTGAACATAGGATTATCCTTGATGATTCAGGATAGCTGTGTGTCTGACCAGTCTGTCTTTCGAAGGAGGTCCTGGGCCAGCTCCAGCCATGCTGTGCTGAGCAGAGCCCCTGGCAGCAGCCCCACAGCTCACTCCCAGTGTGCCTGAATGGAAAAGGTACCAAAGTTGCTCCAACACTTTCTGAAAAACTCTATAGTGTTACCCCACAAGCGCAAAGCGACGGCAAAGCCCGTGAAATGACACCGGTGCTTCCAGAAAATGTCAAGCTTCCTGCCCAAGGGTGACATGCCATGCGGTGGGGTCAGGGCCACGCGCTGAGCACCCGGTGCGCTGGGGTTGCCCCAGCGGTTCCTGAGCAGCTCCTGCAGTGCTGCCGCCGGTACCGTTCTGGCGGCTGTAGTTGTTTAAAAAGCCGTTGTTGTTTCCGGCGTAATCTGACGGCAGTTTTCTCGGGCATTTGGGCCTCTTCTAATAAGTGTGCTGTGAGTACATCTGCAAGCATTCACCTGTCGAGGTCAAATGACTGGTGGTGCTCATCTGCCCCCGTGCTACTGCTGCTGCCTCCCGTGAATGCTCATGTGCCTGCGTGCCCCTGTACAGGCACAGATGCACGCGCGCAACACCTGATCCCGCATCCTAATTATTTTTCGCCCGGTTCTCTGAGTTGTTCTGCTTCCGGCTGATGAATGGGAAAGTGTAGTAGTGCTGTTTCATTTCACCAGCCTCTCAAGTGTGGAAATTATGGTAAATTTGAGAACAAGCCAGATTAGATTGATAGTTACACCTCCTCCTTTAATTAGCCAACCACAGGATCTGTGGAGGCAAAGGCCAGGGGGGTGTGTCGGTGTATATAATGTGTATTGTCTATGTGAAAGATTAATCAAAAGGAGTTGCTTGAGGTGGGAAGGCTTTTCCGGAGAGGTTCCACATGTTGTCAGGTAGTCCCTCTGAATGGCAGCTTCCGGTTCGGTCCCTTAGCTTTCGGAAGTGACATTTAGTCTGATATGTGCCAGCCGTGCAATCTACCTAGCCCCGCAAAGTGCAAATATTAACATAAATGCATATTAAGATACTGTGTGTTAGCTCCTGAACTGAAATAGAGAGCGGGTGTTCCAGCGGAGGCAAGCAAATCGTGTTGATTTACAGTGGCTTGCGGATTTGGCCCATTACCGCTTCTTTATACACTTTTAAAAAGAAATGCCAACTCGATAGTTTAGGCTTTAACTGGAACATGGCAAGTAATTGTATGTTTTGGCGGACCCCTAGTAATGTTGCAGAATCTTTCTCAGAAGTTGTTCCATGGGATAGCCGATTCCTCAGGTAAGAGCTACTTGTTTGTTCAATCCTCCATCTTAGGCCTGCTCCTCAGGTGCATCCTCCTTCTCGCAGCGATTTCCTAGGAACAGATTTCGAAGAACAGCTCTGATCACAGAATCACAGATTGGTTAGGGTTGGAAAGGACCTCTGGAGATCATCCAGCCCAACCCCCCTGCCAGAGCAGGGTCACCTACAGCAGGTTGCACAGGATGACCTCCAGGCGGGTTTTGAATGTTTCTGGGGTCGGAGACTCTACCGCCTCCCTGGGCAGCCTGTTCCAGCGCTCTGCCACCCTCAAAGTAAAGAAGTTCCTCCTCATGCTTTGATAGAAGTTCCTAGGTTCCAGTTTGTACCCGTTACCTCTTGTCCTGGATCATCTTTGATGATCCAGGCCAAGAGGTAACGGGCACCAATTGGAACGTAGGAACTTGAACTTCAACTGGAACGTAGGAACTTGAACATAGGATTATCCTTGATGATTCAGGATAGCTGTGTGTCTGACCAGTCTGTCTTTCGAAGGAGGTCCTGGGCCAGCTCCAGCCATGCTGTGCTGAGCAGAGCCCCTGGCAGCAGCCCCACAGCTCACTCCCAGTGTGCCTGAATGGAAAAGGTACCAAAGTTGCTCCAACACTTTCTGAAAAACTCTATAGTGTTACCCCACAAGCGCAAAGCGACGGCAAAGCCCGTGAAATGACACCGGTGCTTCCAGAAAATGTCAAGCTTCCTGCCCAAGGGTGACATGCCATGCGGTGGGGTCAGGGCCACGCGCTGAGCACCCGGTGCGCTGGGGTTGCCCCAGCGGTTCCTGAGCAGCTCCTGCAGTGCTGCCGCCGGTACCGTTCTGGCGGCTGTAGTTGTTTAAAAAGCCGTTGTTGTTTCCGGCGTAATCTGACGGCAGTTTTCTCGGGCATTTGGGCCTCTTCTAATAAGTGTGCTGTGAGTACATCTGCAAGCATTCACCTGTCGAGGTCAAATGACTGGTGGTGCTCATCTCCCCCCGTGCTACTGCTGCTGCCTCCCGTGAATGCTCATGTGCCTGCGTGCCTCTGTACAGGCACAGATGCACGCGCGCAACACCTGATCCCGCATCCTAATTATTTTTCGCCCGGTTCTCTGAGTTGTTCTGCTTCCGGCTGATGAATGGGAAAGTGTAGTAGTGCTGTTTCATTTCACCAGCCTCTCAAGTGTGGAAATTATGGTAAATTTGAGAACAAGCCAGATTAGATTGATAGTTACACCTCCTCCTTTAATTAGCCAACCACAGGATCTGTGGAGGCAAAGGCCGGGGGGGTGTGTCGGTGTATATAAGGTGTATTGTCTATGTGAAAGATGAATCAAAAGGAGTTGCTTGAGGTGGGAAGGCTTTTCCGGAGAGGTTCCACATGTTGTCAGGTAGTCCCTCTGAATGGCAGCTTCCGGTTCGGTCCCTTAGCTTTCGGAAGTGACATTTAGTCTGATATGTGCCAGCCGTGCAATCTACCTAGCCCTGCAAAGTGCAAATATTAACCTAAATGCATATTAAGATACTGTGTGTTAGCTCCTGAACTGAAATAGAGAGCGGGTGTTCCAGCGGAGGCAAGCAAATCGTGTTGATTTACAGTGGCTTGCGGATTTGGCCCATTACCGCTTCTTTATACACTTTTAAAAAGAAATGCCAACTCGATAGTTTAGGCTTTAACTGGAACATGGCAAGTAATTGTATGTTTTGGCGGACCCCTAGTAATGTTGCAGAATCTTTCTCAGAAGTTGTTCCATGGGATAGCCGATTCCTCAGGTAAGAGCTACTTGTTTGTTCAATCCTCCATCTTAGGCCTGCTCCTCAGGTGCATCCTCCTTCTCGCAGCGATTTCCTAGGAACAGATTTCGAAGAACAGCTCTGATCACAGAATCACAGATTGGTTAGGGTTGGAAAGGAGCTCTGGAGATCATCCAGCCCAACCCCCCTGCCAGAGCAGGGTCACCTACAGCAGGTTGCACAGGATGACCTCCAGGCGGGTTTTGAATGTTTCTGGGGTCGGAGACTCTACCGCCTCCCTGGGCAGCCTGTTCCAGCGCTCTGCCACCCTCAAAGTAAAGAAGTTCCTCCTCATGCTTTGATAGAAGTTCCTAGGTTCCAGTTTGTACCCGTTACCTCTTGTCCTGGATCATCTTTGATGATCCAGGCCAAGAGGTAACGGGCACCAATTGGAACGTAGGAACTTGAACTTCAACTGGAACGTAGGAACTTGAACATAGGATTATCCTTGATGATTCAGGATAGCTGTGTGTCTGACCAGTCTGTCTTTCGAAGGAGGTCCTGGGCCAGCTCCAGCCATGCTGTGCTGAGCAGAGCCCCTGGCAGCAGCCCCACAGCTCACTCCCAGTGTGCCTGAATGGAAAAGGTACCAAAGTTGCTCCAACACTTTCTGAAAAACTCTATAGTGTTACCCCACAAGCGCAAAGCGACGGCAAAGCCCGTGAAATGACACCGGTGCTTCCAGAAAATGTCAAGCTTCCTGCCCAAGGGTGACATGCCATGCGGTGGGGTCAGGGCCACGCGCTGAGCACCCGGTGCGCTGGGGTTGCCCCAGCGGTTCCTGAGCAGCTCCTGCAGTGCTGCCGCCGGTACCGTTCTGGCGGCTGTAGTTGTTTAAAAAGCCGTTGTTGTTTCCGGCGTAATCTGATGGCAGTTTTCTCGGGCATTTGGGCCTCTTCTAATAAGTGTGCTGTGAGTACATCTGCAAGCATTCACCTGTCGAGGTCAAATGACTGGTGGTGCTCATCTGCCCCCGTGCTACTGCTGCTGCCTCCCGTGAATGCTCATGTGCCTGCGTGCCCCTGTACAGGCACAGATGCACGCGCGCAACACCTGATCCCGCATCCTAATTATTTTTCGCCCGGTTCTCGGAGTTGTTCTGCTTCCGGCTGATGAATGGGAAAGTGTAGTAGTGCTGTTTCATTTCACCAGCCTCTCAAGTGTGGAAATTATGGTAAATTTGAGAACAAGCCAGATTAGATTGATAGTTACACCTCCTCCTTTAATTAGCCAACCACAGGATCTGTGGAGGCAAAGGCCGGGGGGGTGTGTCGGTGTATATAACGTGTATTGTCTATGTGAAAGATGAATCAAAAGGAGTTGCTTGAGGTGGGAAGGCTTTTCCGGAGAGGTTCCACATGTTGTCAGGTAGTCCCTCTGAATGGCAGCTTCCGGTTCGGTCCCTTAGCTTTCGGAAGTGACATTTAGTCTGATATGTGCCAGCCGTGCAATCTACCTAGCCCCGCAAAGTGCAAATATTAACATAAATGCATATTAAGATACTGTGTGTTAGCTCCTGAACTGAAATAGAGAGCGGGTGTTCCAGCGGAGGCAAGCAAATCGTGTTGATTTACAGTGGCTTGAGGATTTGGCCCATTACCGCTTCTTTATACACTTTTAAAAAGAAATGCCAACTCGATAGTTTAGGCTTTAACTGGAACATGGCAAGTAATTGTATGTTTTGGCGGACCCCTAGTAATGTTGCAGAATCTTTCTCAGAAGTTGTTCCATGGGATAGCCGATTCCTCAGGTAAGAGCTACTTGTTTGTTCAATCCTCCATCTTAGGCCTGCTCCTCAGGTGCATCCTCCTTCTCGCAGCGATTTCCTAGGAACAGATTTCGAAGAACAGCTCTGATCACAGAATCACAGATTGGTTAGGGTTGGAAAGGAGCTCTGGAGATCATCCAGCCCAACCCCCCTGCCAGAGCAGGGTCACCTACAGCAGGTTGCACAGGATGACCTCCAGGCGGGTTTTGAATGTTTCTGGGGTGGAAGACTCTACCGCCTCCCTGGGCAGCCTGTTCCAGTGCTCTGCCACCCTCAAAGTAAAGAAGTTCCTCCTCATGCTTTGATAGAAGTTCCTACGTTCCAGTTTGTACCCGTTACCTCTTGTCCTGGATCATCTTTGATGATCCAGGACAAGAGGTAACGGGCACCAATTGGAACGTAGGAACTTGAACTTCAACTGGAACGTAGGAACTTGAACATAGGATTATCCTTGATGATTCAGGATAGCTGTGTGTCTGACCAGTCTGTCTTTCGAAGGAGGTCCTGGGCCAGCTCCAGCCATGCTGTGCTGAGCAGAGCCCCTGGCAGCGACCCCACAGCTCACTCCCAGTGTGCCTGAATGGAAAAGGTACCAAAGTTGCTCCAACACTTTCTGAAAAACTCTATAGTGTTACCCCACAAGCGCAAAGCGACGGCAAAGCCCGTGAAATGACACCGGTGCTTCCAGAAAATGTCAAGCTTCCTGCCCAAGGGTGACATGCCATGCGGTGGGGTCAGGGCCACGCGCTGAGCACCCGGTGCGCTGGGGTTGCCCCAGCGGTTCCTGAGCAGCTCCTGCAGTGCTGCCGCCGGTACCGTTCTGGCGGCTGTAGTTGTTTAAAAAGCCGTTGTTGTTTCCGGCGTAATCTGACGGCAGTTTTCTCGGGCATTTGGGCCTCTTCTAATAAGTGTGCTGTGAGTACATCTGCAAGCATT
The DNA here is from genome assembly GCF_965231255.1 of Vanellus vanellus. Taxonomy (NCBI): domain Eukaryota; kingdom Metazoa; phylum Chordata; class Aves; order Charadriiformes; family Charadriidae; genus Vanellus; species Vanellus vanellus. The sequence continues at coordinate 1,194,177 of NW_028128566.1, read as the reverse complement.
CACCTGTCGAGGTCAAATGACTGGTGGTGCTCATCTGCCCCCGTGCTACTGCTGCTGCCTCCCGTGAATGCTCATGTGCCTGCGTGCCCCTGTACAGGCACAGATGCACGCGCGCAACACCTGATCCCGCATCCTAATTATTTTTCGCCCGGTTCTCGGAGTTGTTCTGCTTCCGGCTGATGAATGGGAAAGTGTAGTAGTGCTGTTTCATTTCACCAGCCTCTCAAGTGTGGAAATTATGGTAAATTTGAGAACAAGCCAGATTAGATTGATAGTTACACCTCCTCCTTTAATTAGCCAACCACAGGATCTGTGGAGGCAAAGGCCGGGGGGGTGTGTCGGTGTATATAACGTGTATTGTCTATGTGAAAGATGAATCAAAAGGAGTTGCTTGAGGTGGGAAGGCTTTTCCGGAGAGGTTCCACATGTTGTCAGGTAGTCCCTCTGAATGGCAGCTTCCGGTTCGGTCCCTTAGCTTTCGGAAGTGACATTTAGTCTGATATGTGCCAGCCGTGCAATCTACCTAGCCCCGCAAAGTGCAAATATTAACATAAATGCATATTAAGATACTGTGTGTTAGCTCCTGAACTGAAATAGAGAGCGGGTGTTCCAGCGGAGGCAAGCAAATCGTGTTGATTTACAGTGGCTTGAGGATTTGGCCCATTACCGCTTCTTTATACACTTTTAAAAAGAAATGCCAACTCGATAGTTTAGGCTTTAACTGGAACATGGCAAGTAATTGTATGTTTTGGCGGACCCCTAGTAATGTTGCAGAATCTTTCTCAGAAGTTGTTCCATGGGATAGCCGATTCCTCAGGTAAGAGCTACTTGTTTGTTCAATCCTCCATCTTAGGCCTGCTCCTCAGGTGCATCCTCCTTCTCGCAGCGATTTCCTAGGAACAGATTTCGAAGAACAGCTCTGATCACAGAATCACAGATTGGTTAGGGTTGGAAAGGAGCTCTGGAGATCATCCAGCCCAACCCCCCTGCCAGAGCAGGGTCACCTACAGCAGGTTGCACAGGATGACCTCCAGGCGGGTTTTGAATGTTTCTGGGGTGGAAGACTCTACCGCCTCCCTGGGCAGCCTGTTCCAGTGCTCTGCCACCCTCAAAGTAAAGAAGTTCCTCCTCATGCTTTGATAGAAGTTCCTACGTTCCAGTTTGTACCCGTTACCTCTTGTCCTGGATCATCTTTGATGATCCAGGACAAGAGGTAACGGGCACCAATTGGAACGTAGGAACTTGAACTTCAACTGGAACGTAGGAACTTGAACATAGGATTATCCTTGATGATTCAGGATAGCTGTGTGTCTGACCAGTCTGTCTTTCGAAGGAGGTCCTGGGCCAGCTCCAGCCATGCTGTGCTGAGCAGAGCCCCTGGCAGCGACCCCACAGCTCACTCCCAGTGTGCCTGAATGGAAAAGGTACCAAAGTTGCTCCAACACTTTCTGAAAAACTCTATAGTGTTACCCCACAAGCGCAAAGCGACGGCAAAGCCCGTGAAATGACACCGGTGCTTCCAGAAAATGTCAAGCTTCCTGCCCAAGGGTGACATGCCATGCGGTGGGGTCAGGGCCACGCGCTGAGCACCCGGTGCGCTGGGGTTGCCCCAGCGGTTCCTGAGCAGCTCCTGCAGTGCTGCCGCCGGTACCGTTCTGGCGGCTGTAGTTGTTTAAAAAGCCGTTGTTGTTTCCGGCGTAATCTGACGGCAGTTTTCTCGGGCATTTGGGCCTCTTCTAATAAGTGTGCTGTGAGTACATCTGCAAGCATTCACCTGTCGAGGTCAAATGACTGGTGGTGCTCATCTGCCCCCGTGCTACTGCTGCTGCCTCCCGTGAATGCTCATGTGCCTGCGTGCCCCTGTACAGGCACAGATGCACGCGCGCAACACCTGATCCCGCATCCTAATTATTTTTCGCCCGGTTCTCGGAGTTGTTCTGCTTCCGGCTGATGAATGGGAAAGTGTAGTAGTGCTGTTTCATTTCACCAGCCTCTCAAGTGTGGAAATTATGGTAAATTTGAGAACAAGCCAGATTAGATTGATAGTTACACCTCCTCCTTTAATTAGCCAACCACAGGATCTGTGGAGGCAAAGGCTGGGGGGGTGTGTCGGTGTATATAACGTGTATTGTCTATGTGAAAGATTAATCAAAAGGAGTTGCTTGAGGTGGGAAGGCTTTTCCGGAGAGGTTCCACATGTTGTCAGGTAGTCCCTCTGAATGGCAGCTTCCGGTTCGGTCCCTTAGCTTTCGGAAGTGACATTTAGTCTGATATGTGCCAGCCGTGCAATCTACCTAGCCCCGCAAAGTGCAAATATTAACCTAAATGCATATTAAGATACTGTGTGTTAGCTCCTGAACTGAAATAGAGAGCGGGTGTTCCAGCGGAGGCAAGCAAATCGTGTTGATTTAGAGTGGCTTGAGGATTTGGCCCATTACCGCTTCTTTATACACTTTTAAAAAGAAATGCCAACTCGATAGTTTAGGCTTTAACTGGAACATGGCAAGTAATTGTATGTTTTGGCGGACCCCTAGTAATGTTGCAGAATCTTTCTCAGAAGTTGTTCCATGGGATAGCCGATTCCTCAGGTAAGAGCTACTTGTTTGTTCAATCCTCCATCTTAGGCCTGCTCCTCAGGTGCATCCTCCTTCTCGCAGCGATTTCCTAGGAACAGATTTCGAAGAACAGCTCTGATCACAGAATCACAGATTGGTTAGGGTTGGAAAGGAGCTCTGGAGATCATCCAGCCCAACCCCCCTGCCAGAGCAGGGTCACCTACAGCAGGTTGCACAGGATGACCTCCAGGCGGGTTTTGAATGTTTCTGGGGTCGGAGACTCTACCGCCTCCCTGGGCAGCCTGTTCCAGCGCTCTGCCACCCTCAAAGTAAAGAAGTTCCTCCTCATGCTTTGATAGAAGTTCCTAGGTTCCAGTTTGTACCCGTTACCTCTTGTCCTGGATCATCTTTGATGATCCAGGCCAAGAGGTAACGGGCACCAATTGGAACGTAGGAACTTGAACTTCAACTGGAACGTAGGAACTTGAACATAGGATTATCCTTGATGATTCAGGATAGCTGTGTGTCTGACCAGTCTGTCTTTCGAAGGAGGTCCTGGGCCAGCTCCAGCCATGCTGTGCTGAGCAGAGCCCCTGGCAGCAGCCCCACAGCTCACTCCCAGTGTGCCTGAATGGAAAAGGTACCAAAGTTGCTCCAACACTTTCTGAAAAACTCTATAGTGTTACCCCACAAGCGCAAAGCGACGGCAAAGCCCGTGAAATGACACCGGTGCTTCCAGAAAATGTCAAGCTTCCTGCCCAAGGGTGACATGCCATGCGGTGGGGTCAGGGCCACGCGCTGAGCACCCGGTGCGCTGGGGTTGCCCCAGCGGTTCCTGAGCAGCTCCTGCAGTGCTGCCGCCGGTACCGTTCTGGCGGCTGTAGTTGTTTAAAAAGCCGTTGTTGTTTCCGGCGTAATCTGACGGCAGTTTTCTCGGGCATTTGGGCCTCTTCTAATAAGTGTGCTGTGAGTACATCTGCAAGCATTCACCTGTCGAGGTCAAATGACTGGTGGTGCTCATCTCCCCCCGTGCTACTGCTGCTGCCTCCCGTGAATGCTCATGTGCCTGCGTGCCCCTGTACAGGCACAGATGCACGCGCGCAACACCTGATCCCGCATCCTAATTATTTTTCGCCCGGTTCTCTGAGTTGTTCTGCTTCCGGCTGATGAATGGGAAAGTGTAGTAGTGCTGTTTCATTTCACCAGCCTCTCAAGTGTGGAAATTATGGTAAATTTGAGAACAAGCCAGATTAGATTGATAGTTACACCTCCTCCTTTAATTAGCCAACCACAGGATCTGTGGAGGCAAAGGCCGGGGGGGGGTGTCGGTGTATATAAGGTGTATTGTCTATGTGAAAGATTAATCAAAAGGAGTTGCTTGAGGTGGGAAGGCTTTTCCGGAGAGGTTCCACATGTTGTCAGGTAGTCCCTCTGAATGGCAGCTTCCGGTTCGGTCCCTTAGCTTTCGGAAGTGACATTTAGTCTGATATGTGCCAGCCGTGCAATCTACCTAGCCCTGCAAAGTGCAAATATTAACCTAAATGCATATTAAGATAGTGTGTGTTAGCTCCTGAACTGAAATAGAGAGCGGGTGTTCCAGCGGAGGCAAGCAAATCGTGTTGATTTACAGTGGCTTGAGGATTTGGCCCATTACCGCTTCTTTATACACTTTTAAAAAGAAATGCCAACTCGATAGTTTAGGCTTTAACTGGAACATGGCAAGTAATTGTATGTTTTGGCGGACCCCTAGTAATGTTGCAGAATCTTTCTCAGAAGTTGTTCCGTGGGATAGCCGATTCCTCAGGTAAGAGCTACTTGTTTGTTCAATCCTCCATCTTAGGCCTGCTCCTCAGGTGCATCCTCCTTCTCGCAGCGATTTCCTAGGAACAGATTTCGAAGAACAGCTCTGATCACAGAATCACAGATTGGTTAGGGTTGGAAAGGACCTCTGGAGATCATCCAGCCCAACCCCCCTGCCAGAGCAGGGTCACCTACAGCAGGTTGCACAGGATGACCTCCAGGCGGGTTTTGAATGTCTCTGGGGTGGGAGACTCTACCGCCTCCCTGGGCAGCCTGTTCCAGCGCTCTGCCACCCTCAAAGTAAAGAAGTTCCTCCTCATGCTTTGATAGAAGTTCCTAGGTTCCAGTTTGTACCCGTTACCTCTTGTCCTGGATCATCTTTGATGATCCAGGACAAGAAGTAACGGGCACCAATTGGAACGTAGGAACTTGAACTTGAACTGGAACGTAGGAACTTGAACATAGGATTATCCTTGATGATTCAGGATAGCTGTGTGTCTGACCAGTCTGTCTTTCGAAGGAGGTCCTGGACCAGCTCCAGCCATGCTGTGCTGAGCAGAGCCCCTGGCAGCAGCCCCACAGCTCACTCCCAGTGTGCCTGAATGGAAAAGGTACCAAAGTTGCTCCAACACTTTCCGAAAAACTCTATAGTGTTACCCCACAAGCGCAAAGCGACGGCAAAGCCCGTGAAATGACACCGGTGCTTCCAGAAAATGTCAAGCTTCCTGCCCAAGGGTGACATGCCATGCGGTGGGGTCAGGGCCACGCGCTGAGCACCCGGTGCGCTGGGGTTGCCCCAGCGGTTCCTGAGCAGCTCCTGCAGTGCTGCCGCCGGTACCGTTCTGGCGGCTGTAGTTGTTTAAAAAGCCGTTGTTGTTTCCGGCGTAATCTGACGGCAGTTTTCTCGGGCATTTGGGCCTCTTCAAATAAGTGTGCTGTGAGTACATCTGCAAGCATTCACCTGTCGAGGTCAAATGAGTGGTGGTGCTCATCTGCCCCCTTGCTACTGCTGCTGCCTCCCGTGAATGCTCATGTGCCTGCGTGCCCCTGTACAGGCACAGATGCACGCGCGCAACACCTGATCCCACATCCTAATTATTTTTCGCCCGGTTCTCGGAGTTGTTCTGCTTCCGGCTGATGAACGGGAAAGTGTAGTAGTGCTGTTTCATTTCACCAGCCTCTCAAGTGTGGAAATTATGGTAAATTTGAGAACAAGCCAGATTAGATTGATAGTTACACCTCCTCCTTTAATTAGCCAACCACAGGATCTGTGGAGGCAAAGGCCGGGGGGGTGTGTCGGTGTATATAACGTGTATTGTCTATGTGAAAGATTAATCAAAAGGAGTTGCTTGAGGTGGGAAGGCTTTTCCGGAGAGGTTCCACATGTTGTCAGGTAGTCCCTCTGAATGGCAGCTTCCGGTTCGGTCCCTTAGCTTTCGGAAGTGACATTTAGTCTGATATGTGCCAGCCGTGCAATCTACCTAGCCCTGCAAAGTGCAAATATTAACCTAAATGCATATTAAGATAGTGTGTGTTAGCTCCTGAACTGAAATAGAGAGCGGGTGTTCCAGCGGAGGCAAGCAAATCGTGTTGATTTACAGTGGCTTGAGGATTTGGCCCATTACCGCTTCTTTATACACTTTTAAAAAGAAATGCCAACTCGATAGTTTAGGCTTTAACTGGAACATGGCAAGTAATTGTATGCTTTGGCGGACCCCTAGTAATGTTGCAGAATCTTTCTCAGAAGTTGTTCCATGGGATAGCCGATTCCTCAGGTAAGAGCTACTTGTTTGTTCAATCCTCCATCTTAGGCCTGCTCCTCAGGTGCATCCTCCTTCTCGCAGCGATTTCCTAGGAACAGATTTCGAAGAACAGCTCTGATCACAGAATCACAGATTAGTTAGGGTTGGAAAGGACCTCTGGAGATCATCCAGCCCAACCCCCCTGCCAGAGCAGGGTCACCTACAGCAGGTTGCACAGGATGACCTCCAGGCGGGTTTTGAATGTTTCTGGGGTGGGAGACTCTACCGCCTCCCTGGGCAGCCTGTTCCAGCGCTCTGCCACCCTCAAAGTGAAGAAGTTCCTCCTCATGCTTTGATAGAAGTTCCTACGTTCCAGTTTGTACCCGTTACCTCTTGTCCTGGATCATCTTTGATGATCCAGGACAAGAGGTAATGGGCACCAATTGGAACGTAGGAACTTGAACTTGAACTGGAACGTAGGAACTTGAACATAGGATTATCCTTGATGATTCAGGATAGCTGTGTGTCTGACCAGTCTGTCTTTCGAAGGAGGTCCTGGGCCAGCTCCAGCCATGCTGTGCTGAGCAGAGCCCCTGGCAGCAGCCCCACACCTCACTCCCAGTGTGCCTGAATGGAAAAGGTACCAAAGTTGCTCCAACACTTTCTGAAAAACTCTATAGTGTTACCCCACAAGCGCAAAGCGACGGCAAAGCCCGTGAAATGACACCGGTGCTTCCAGAAAATGTCAAGCTTCCTGCCCAAGGGTGACATGCCATGCGGTGGGGTCAGGGCCACGCGCTGAGCACCCGGTGCGCTGGGGTTGCCCCAGCGGTTCCTGAGCAGCTCCTGCAGTGCTGCCGCCGGTACCGTTCTGGCGGCTGTAGTTGTTTAAAAAGCCGTTGTTGTTTCCGGCGTAATCTGACGGCAGTTTTCTCGGGCATTTGGGCCTCTTCCAATAAGTGTGCTGTGAGTACATCTGCAAGCATTCACCTGTCGAGGTCAAATGACTGGTGGTGCTCATCTGCCCCCTTGCTACTGCTGCTGCCTCCCGTGAATGCTCATGTGCCTGCGTGCCCCTGTACAGGCACAGATGCACGCGCGCAACACCTGATCCCGCATCCTAATTATTTTTCGCCCGGTTCTCGGAGTTGTTCTGCTTCCAGCTGATGAACGGGAAAGTGTAGTAGTGCTGTTTCATTTCACCAGCCTCTCAAGTGTGGAAATTATGGTAAATTTGAGAACAAGCCAGATTAGATTGATAGTTACACCTCCTCCTTTAATTAGCCAACCACAGGATCTGTGGAGGCAAAGGCCGGGGGGGTGTGTCGGTGTATATAACGTGTATTGTCTATGTGAAAGATGAATCAAAAGGAGTTGCTTGAGGTGGGAAGGCTTTTCCGGAGAGGTTCCACATGTTGTCAGGTAGTCCCTCTGAATGGCAGCTTCCGGTTCGGTCCCTTAGCTTTCGGAAGTGACATTTAGTCTGATATGTGCCAGCCGTGCAATCTACCTAGCCCTGCAAAGTGCAAATATTAACCTAAATGCATATTAAGATAGTGTGTGTTAGCTCCTGAACTGCAATAGAGAGCGGGTGTTCCAGCGGAGGCAAGCAAATCGTGTTGATTTACAGTGGCTTGAGGATTTGGCCCATTACTGCTTCTTTATACACTTTTAAAAAGAAATGCCAACTCGATAGTTTAGGCTTTAACTGGAACATGGCAAGTAATTGTATGCTTTGGCGGACCCCTAGTAATGTTGCAGAATCTTTCTCAGAAGTTGTTCCATGGGATAGCCGATTCCTCAGGTAAGAGCTACTTGTTTGTTCAATCCTCCATCTTAGGCCTGCTCCTCAGGTGCATCCTCCTTCTCGCAGCGATTTCCTAGGAACAGATTTCGAAGAACAGCTCTGATCACAGAATCACAGATTAGTTAGGGTTGGAAAGGAGCTCTGGAGATCATCCAGCCCAACCCCCCTGCCAGAGCAGGGTCACCTACAGCAGGTTGCACAGGATGACCTCCAGGCGGGTTTTGAATGTTTCTGGGGTGGGAGACTCTACCGCCTCCCTGGGCAGCCTGTTCCAGCGCTCTGCCACCCTCAAAGTGAAGAAGTTCCTCCTCATGCTTTGATAGAAGTTCCTACGTTCCAGTTTGTACCCGTTACCTCTTGTCCTGGATCATCTTTGATGATCCAGGACAAGAGGTAATGGGCACCAATTGGAACGTAGGAACTTGAACTTGAACTGGAACGTAGGAACTTGAACATAGGATTATCCTTGATGATTCAGGATAGCTGTGTGTCTGACCAGTCTGTCTTTCGAAGGAGGTCCTGGGCCAGCTCCAGCCATGCTGTGCTGAGCAGAGCCCCTGGCAGCAGCCCCACAGCTCACTCCCAGTGTGCCTGAATGGAAAAGGTACCAAAGTTGCTCCAACACTTTCTGAAAAACTCTATAGTGTTACCCCACAAGCGCAAAGCGACGGCAAAGCCCGTGAAATGACACCGGTGCTTCCAGAAAATGTCAAGCTTCCTGCCCAAGGGTGACATGCCATGCGGTGGGGTCAGGGCCACGCGCTGAGCACCCGGTGCGCTGGGGTTGCCCCAGCGGTTCCTGAGCAGCTCCTGCAGTGCTGCCGCCGGTACCGTTCTGGCGGCTGTAGTTGTTTAAAAAGCCGTTGTTGTTTCCGGCGTAATCTGACGGCAGTTTTCTCGGGCATTTGGGCCTCTTCTAATAAGTGTGCTGTGAGTACATCTGCAAGCATTCACCTGTCGAGGTCAAATGACTGGTGGTGCTCATCTCCCCCCGTGCTACTGCTGCTGCCTCCCGTGAATGCTCATGTGCCTGCGTGCCCCTGTACAGGCACAGATGCACGCGCGCAACACCTGATCCCGCATCCTAATTATTTTTCGCCCGGTTCTCTGAGTTGTTCTGCTTCCGGCTGATGAATGGGAAAGTGTAGTAGTGCTGTTTCATTTCACCAGCCTCTCAAGTGTGGAAATTATGGTAAATTTGAGAACAAGCCAGATTAGATTGATAGTTACACCTCCTCCTTTAATTAGCCAACCACAGGATCTGTGGAGGCAAAGGCCGGGGGGGTGTGTCGGTTTATATAAGGTGTATTGTCTATGTGAAAGATTAATCAAAAGGAGTTGCTTGAGGTGGGAAGGCTTTTCCGGAGAGGTTCCACATGTTGTCAGGTAGTCCCTCTGAATGGCAGCTTCCGGTTCGGTCCCTTAGCTTTCGGAAGTGACATTTAGTCTGATATGTGCCAGCCGTGCAATCTACCTAGCCCTGCAAAGTGCAAATATTAACCTAAATGCATATTAAGATACTGTGTGTTAGCTCCTGAACTGAAATAGAGAGCGGGTGTTCCAGCGGAGGCAAGCAAATCGTGTTGATTTACAGTGGCTTGAGGATTTGGCCCATTACCGCTTCTTTATACACTTTTAAAAAGAAATGCCAACTCGATAGTTTAGGCTTTAACTGGAACATGGCAAGTAATTCTATGTTTTGGCAGACTCCTAGTAATGTTGCAGAATCTTTCTCTGAAGTTGTTCCATGGGATAGCCGATTCCTCAGGTAAGAGCTACTTGTTTGTTCAATCCTCCATCTTAGGCCTGCTCCTCAGGTGCATCCTCCTTCTCGCAGCGATTTCCTAGGAACAGATTTCGAAGAACAGCTCTGATCACTAAATCACAGATTGGTTAGGGTTGGAAAGGAGCTCTGGAGATCATCCAGTCCAACCCCCCTGCCAGAGCAGGGTCACCTACAGCAGGTTGCACAGGATGACCTCCAGGCGGGTTATGAATGTCTCTGGGGTGGGAGACTCTACCGCCTACCTGGGCAGCCTGTTCCAGCGCTCTGCCACCCTCAAAGTAAAGAAGTTCCTCCTCATGCTTTGATAGAAATTCCTAGGTTACAGTTTCTACGCGTTACCTCTTGTCCTGGATCATCTTTGATGATCATCATCTTTGATAATCCAGGACAAGAGGTAACGGGCACCAATTGGAACGTAGGAACTTGAACTTCAACTGGAACGTAGGAACTTGAACATAGGATTATCCTTGATGATTCAGGATAGCTGTGTGTCTGACCAGTCTGTCTTTCGAAGGAGGTCCTGGGCCAGCTCCAGCCATGCTGTGCTGAGCAGAGCCCCTGGCAGCAGCCCCACAGCTCACTCCCAGTGTGCCTGAATGGAAAAGGTACCAAAGTTGCTCCAACACTTTCTGAAAAACTCTATAGTGTTACCCCACAAGCGCAAAGCGACGGCAAAGCCCGTGAAATGACACCGGTGCTTCCAGAAAATGTCAAGCTTCCTGCCCAAGGGTGACATGCCATGCGGTGGGGTCAGGGCCACGCGCTGAGCACCCAGTGCGCTGGGGTTGCCCCAGCGGTTCCTGAGCAGCTCCTGCAGTGCTGCCGCCGGTACCGTTCTGGCGGCTGTAGTTGTTTAAAAAGCCGTTGTTGTTTCCGGCGTAATCTGACGGCAGTTTTCTCGGGCATTTGGGCCTCTTCTAATAAGTGTGCTGTGAGTACATCTGCAAGCATTCACCTGTCGAGGTCAAATGACTGGTGGTGCTCATCTGCCCCCGTGCTACTGCTGCTGCCTCCCGTGAATGCTCATGTGCCTGCGTGCCCCTGTACAGGCACGCGCGCAACACCTGATCCCGCATCCTAATTATTTTTCGCCCGGTTCTCTGAGTTGTTCTGCTTCCGGCTGATGAATGGGAAAGTGTAGTAGTGCTGTTTCATTTCACCAGCCTCTCAAGTGTGGAAATTATGGTAAATTTGAGAACAAGCGAGATTAGATTGATAGTTACACCTCCTCCTTTAATTAGCCAACCACAGGATCTGTGGAGGCAAAGGCCGGGGGGGTGTGTCGGTGTATATAAGGTGTATTGTCTATGTGAAAGATTAATCAAAAGGAGTTGCTTGAGGTGGGAAGGCTTTTCCGGAGAGGTTCCACATGTTGTCAGGTAGTCCCTCTGAATGGCAGCTTCCGGTTCGGTCCCTTAGCTTTCGGAAGTGACATTTAGTCTGATATGTGCCAGCCGTGCAATCTACCTAGCCCTGCAAAGTGCAAATATTAACCTAAATGCATATTAAGATACTGTGTGTTAGCTCCTGAACTGAAATAGAGAGCGGGTGTTCCAGCGGAGGCAAGCAAATCGTGTTGATTTACAGTGGCTTGAGGATTTGGCCCATTACCGCTTCTTTATACACTTTTAAAAAGAAATGCCAACTCGATAGTTTAGGCTTTAACTGGAACATGGCAAGTAATTCTATGTTTTGGCGGACCCCTAGTAATGTTGCAGAATCTTTCTCAGAAGTTGTTCCATGGGATAGCCGATTCCTCAGGTAAGAGCTACTTGTTTGTTCAATCCTCCATCTTAGGCCTGCTCCTCAGGTGCATCCTCATTCTCGCAGCGATTTCCTAGGAACAGATTTCGAAGAACAGCTCTGATCACAGAATCACAGATTGGTTAGGGTTGGAAAGGAGCTCTGGAGATCATCCAGTCCAACCCCCCTGCCAGAGCAGGGTCACCTACAGCAGGTTGCACAGGATGACCTCCAGGCGGGTTTTGAATGTCTGTGGGGTCGGAGACTCTACCGCCTCCCCGGGCAGCCTGTTCCAGCGCTCTGCCACCCTCAAAGTAAAGAAGTTCCTCCTCATGCTTTGATAGAAATTCCTAGGTTCCAGTTTGTACCCGTTACCTCTTGTCCTGGATTATCTTTGATGATCATCATCTTTGATAATCCAGGACAAGAGGTAACGGGCACCAATTGAAACGTAGGAACTTGAACTTCAACTGGAACGTAGGAACTTGAACATAGGATTATCCTTGATGATTCAGGATAGCTGTGTGTCTGACCAGTCTGTCTTTCGAAGGAGGTCCTGGGCCAGCTCCAGCCATGCTGTGCTGAGCAGAGCCCCTGGCAGCAGCCCCACAGCTCACTCCCAGTGTGCCTGAATGGAAAAGGTACCAAAGTTGCTCCAACACTTTCTGAAAAACTCTATAGTGTTACCCCACAAGCGCAAAGCGACGGCAAAGCCCGTGAAATGACACCGGTGCTTCCAGAAAATGTCAAGCTTCCTGCCCAAGGGTGACATGCCATGCGGTGGGGTCAGGGCCACGCGCTGAGCACCCGGTGCGCTGGGGTTGCCCCAGCGGTTCCTGAGCAGCTCCTGCAGTGCTGCTGCCGGTACCGTTCTGGCGGCTGTAGTTGTTTAAAAAGCCGTTGTTGTTTCCGGCGTAATCTGACGGCAGTTTTCTCGGGCATTTGGGCCTCTTCTAATAAGTGTGCTGTGAGTACATCTGCAAGCATTCACATGTCGAGGTCAAATGACTGGTGGTGCTCATCTGCCCCCGTGCTACTGCTGCTGCCTCCCGTGAATGCTCATGTGCCTGCGTGCCCCTGTACAGGCACAGATGCACGCGCGCAACACCTGATCCCGCATCCTAATTATTTTTCGCCCGGTTCTCGGAGTTGTTCTGCTTCCGGCTGATGAATGGGAAAGTGTAGTAGTGCTGTTTCATTTCACCAGCCTCTCAAGTGTGGAAATTATGGTAAATTTGAGAACAAGCGAGATTAGATTGATAGTTACACCTCCTCCTTTAATTAGCCAACCACAGGATCTGTGGAGGCAAAGGCCGGGGGGGTGTGTCGGTGTATATAAGGTGTATTGTCTATGTGAAAGATTAATCAAAAGGAGTTGCTTGAGGTGGGAAGGCTTTTCCGGAGAGGTTCCACATGTTGTCAGGTAGTCCCTCTGAATGGCAGCTTCCGGTTCGGTCCCTTAGCTTTCGGAAGTGACATTTAGTCTGATATGTGCCAGCCGTGCAATCTACCTAGCCCTGCAAAGTGCAAATATTAACCTAAATGCATATTAAGATACTGTGTGTTAGCTCCTGAACTGAAATAGAGAGCGGGTGTTCCAGCGGAGGCAAGCAAATCGTGTTGATTTAGAGTGGCTTGAGGATTTGGCCCATTACCGCTTCTTTATACACTTTTAAAAAGAAATGCCAACTCGATAGTTTAGGCTTTAACTGGAACATGGCAAGTAATTGTATGCTTTGGCGGACCCCTAGTAATGTTGCAGAATCTTTCTCAGAAGTTGTTCCATGGGATAGCCGATTCCTCAGGTAAGAGCTACTTGTTTGTTCAATCCTCCATCTTAGGCCTGCTCCTCAGGTGCATCCTCCTTCTCGCAGCGATTTCCTAGGAACAGATTTCGAAGAACAGCTCTGATCACAGAATCACAGATTGGTTAGGGTTGGAAAGGAGCTCTGGAGATCATCCAGTCCAACCCCTTGCCAGAGCAGGGTCACCTACAGCAGGTTGCACAGGATGACCTCCAGGCGGGTTATGAATGTCTCTGGGGTGGGAGACTCTACCGCCTCCCTGGGCAGCCTGTTCCAGCGCTCTGCCACCCTCAAAGTAAAGAAGTTCCTCCTCATGCTTTGATAGAAGTTCCTAGGTTCCAGTTTGTACCCGTTACCTCTTGTCCTGGATCATCTTTGATGATCCAGGACAAGAGGTAACGGGCACCGATTGGAACGTAGGAACTTGAACTTGAACTGGAAGGTAGGAACTTGAACTTGAACATAGGATTATCCTTGATGATTCAGGATAGCTGTGTGTCTGACCAGTCTGTCTTTCGAAGGAGGTCCTGGGCCAGCTCCAGCCATGCTGTGCTGAGCAGAGCCCCTGGCAGCAGCCCCACAGCTCACTCCCAGTGTGCCTGAATGGAAAAGGTACCAAAGTTGCTCCAACACTTTGTGAAAAACTCTATAGTGTTACCCCACAAGCGCAAAGCGACGGCAAAGCCCGTGAAATGACACCGGTGCTTCCAGAAAATGTCAAGCTTCCTGCCCAAGGGTGACATGCCATGCGGTGGGGTCAGGGCCACGCGCTGAGCACCCGGTGCGCTGGGGTTGCCCCAGCGGTTCCTGAGCAGCTCCTGCAGTGCTGCCGCCGGTACCGTTCTGGCGGCTGTAGTTGTTTAAAAAGCCGTTGTTGTTTCCGGCGTAATCTGACGGCAGTTTTCTCGGGCATTTGGGCCTCTTCTAATAAGTGTGCTGTGAGTACATCTGCAAGCATTCACCTGTCGAGGTCAAATGACTGGTGGTGCTCATCTGCCCCCGTGCTACTGCTGCTGCCTCCCGTGAATGCTCATGTGCCTGCGTGCCCCTGTACAGGCACAGATGCACGCGCGCAACACCTGATCCCGCATCTTAATTATTTTTCGCCCGGTTCTCGGAGTTGTTCTGCTTCCGGCTGATGAATGGGAAAGTGTAGTAGTGCTGTTTCATTTCACCAGCCTCTCAAGTGTGGAAATTATGGTAAATTTGAGAACAAGCCAGATTAGATTGATAGTTACACCTCCTCCTTTAATTAGCCAACCACAGGATCTGTGGAGGCAAAGGCCGGGGGGGTGTGTCGGTGTATATAAGGTGTATTGTCTATGTGAAAGATTAATCAAAAGGAGTTGCTTGAGGTGGGAAGGCTTTTCCGGAGAGGTTCCACATGTTGTCAGGTAGTCCCTCTGAATGGCAGCTTCCGGTTCGGTCCCTTAGCTTTCGGAAGTGACATTTAGTCTGATATGTGCCAGCCGTGCAATCTACCTAGCCCTGCAAAGTGCAAATATTAACCTAAATGCATATTAAGATAGTGTGTGTTAGCTCCTGAACTGAAATAGAGAGCGGGTGTTCCAGCGGAGGCAAGCAAATCGTGTTGATTTACAGTGGCTTGAGGATTTGGCCCATTACCGCTTCTTTATACACTTTTAAAAAGAAATGCCAACTCGATAGTTTAGGCTTTAACTGGAACATGGCAAGTAATTGTATGTTTTGGCGGACCCCTAGTAATGTTGCAGAATCTTTCTCAGAAGTTGTTCCATGGGATAGCCGATTCCTCAGGTAAGAGCTACTTGTTTGTTCAATCCTCCATCTTAGGCCTGCTCCTCAGGTGCATCCTCCTTCTCGCAGCGATTTCCTAGGAACAGATTTCGAAGAACAGCTCTGATCACAGAATCACAGATTGGTTAGGGTTGGAAAGGAGCTCTGGAGATCATCCAGTCCAACCCCCTGC
Source organism: Vanellus vanellus (assembly GCF_965231255.1). Classification (NCBI taxonomy): domain Eukaryota; kingdom Metazoa; phylum Chordata; class Aves; order Charadriiformes; family Charadriidae; genus Vanellus; species Vanellus vanellus. Next base: position 1,178,991 of record NW_028128566.1, on the reverse strand, counting down.
CAGAGCAGGGTCACCTACAGCAGGTTGCACAGGATGACCTCCAGGCGGGTTTTGAATGTTTCTGGGGTGGGAGACTCTACCGCCTCCCTGGGCAGCCTGTTCCAGCGCTCTGCCACCCTCAAAGTAAAGAAGTTCCTCCTCATGCTTTGATAGAAGTTCCTAGGTTCCAGTTTGTACCCGTTACCTCTTGTCCTGGATCATCTTTGATGATCCAGGACAAGAGGTAACGGGCACCGATTGGAACGTAGGAACTTGAACTTGAACTGGAAGGTAGGAACTTGAACTTGAACATAGGATTATCCTTGATGATTCAGGATAGCTGTGTGTCTGACCAGTCTGTCTTTCGAAGGAGGTCCTGGGCCAGCTCCAGCCATGCTGTGCTGAGCAGAGCCCCTGGCAGCAGCCCCACAGCTCACTCCCAGTGTGCCTGAATGGAAAAGGTACCAAAGTTGCTCCAACACTTTCTGAAAAACTCTATAGTGTTACCCCACAAGCGCAAAGCGACGGCAAAGCCCGTGAAATGACACCGGTGCTTCCAGAAAATGTCAAGCTTCCTGCCCAAGGGTGACATGCCATGCGGTGTGGGGTCAGGGCCACGCGCTGAGCACCCGGTGCGCTGGGGTTGCCCCAGCGGTTCCTGAGCAGCTCCTGCAGTGCTGCCGCCGGTACCGTTCTGGCGGCTGTAGTTGTTTAAAAAGCCGTTGTTGTTTCCGGCGTAATCTGACGGCAGTTTTCTCGGGCATTTGGGCCTCTTCTAATAAGTGTGCTGTGAGTACATCTGCAAGCATTCACCTGTCGAGGTCAAATGACTGGTGGTGCTCATCTGCCCCCGTGCTACTGCTGCTGCCTCCCGTGAATGCTCATGTGCCTGCGTGCCCCTGTACAGTCACAGATGCACGCGCGCAACACCTGATCCCGCATCCTAATTATTTTTCGCCCGGTTCTCGGAGTTGTTCTGCTTCCGGCTGATGAATGGGAAAGTGTAGTAGTGCTGTTTCATTTCACCAGCCTCTCAAGTGTGGAAATTATGGTAAATTTGAGAACAAGCCAGATTAGATTGATAGTTACACCTCCTCCTTTAATTAGCCAACCACAGGATCTGTGGAGGCAAAGGCCGGGGGGGTGTGTCGGTGTATATAAGGTGTATTGTCTATGTGAAAGATTAATCAAAAGGAGTTGCTTGAGGTGGGAAGGCTTTTCCGGAGAGGTTCCACATGTTGTCAGGTAGTCCCTCTGAATGGCAGCTTCCGGTTCGGTCCCTTAGCTTTCGGAAGTGACATTTAGTCTGATATGTGCCAGCCGTGCAATCTACCTAGCCCTGCAAAGTGCAAATATTAACCTAAATGCATATTAAGATACTGTGTGTTAGCTCCTGAACTGAAATAGAGAGCGGGTGTTCCAGCGGAGGCAAGCAAATCGTGTTGATTTACAGTGGCTTGCGGATTTGGCCCATTACCGCTTCTTTATACACTTTTAAAAAGAAATGCCAACTCGATAGTTTAGGCTTTAACTGGAACATAGCAAGTAATTGTATGTTTTGGCGGACCCCTAGTAATGTTGCAGAATCTTTCTCAGAAGTTGTTCCATGGGATAGCCGATTCCTCAGGTAAGAGCTACTTGTTTGTTCAATCCTCCATCTTAGGCCTGCTCCTCAGGTGCATCCTCCTTCTCGCAGCGATTTCCTAGGAACAGATTTCGAAGAACAGCTCTGATCACAGAATCACAGATTGGTTAGGGTTGGAAAGGACCTCTGGAGATCATCCAGCCCAACCCCCCTGCCAGAGCAGGGTCACCTACAGCAGGTTGCACAGGATGACCTCCAGGCGGGTTTTGAATGTCTCTGGGGTCGGAGACTCTACCGCCTCCCCGGGCAGCCTGTTCCAGCGCTCTGCCACCCTCAAAGTAAAGAAGTTCCTCCTCATGCTTTGATAGAAGTTCCTACGTTCCAGTTTGTACCCGTTACCTCTTGTCCTGGATCATCTTTGATGATCATCATCTTTGATAATCCAGGACAAGAGGTAACGGGCACCAATTGGAACGTAGGAACTTGAACTTGAACTGGAACGTAGGAACTTGAACATAGGATTATCCTTGATGATTCAGGATAGCTGTGTGTCTGACCAGTCTGTCTTTCGAAGGAGGTCCTGGGCCAGCTCCAGCCATGCTGTGCTGAGCAGAGCCCCTGGCAGCAGCCCCACAGCTCACTCCCAGTGTGCCTGAATGGAAAAGGTACCAAAGTTGCTCCAACACTTTCTGAAAAACTCTATAGTGTTACCCCACAAGCGCAAAGCGACTGCAAAGCCCGTGAAATGACACCGGTGCTTCCAGAAAATGTCAAGCTTCCTGCCCAAGGGTGACATGCCATGCGGTGTGGTCAGGGCCACGTGCTGAGCACCCGGTGCGCTGGAGTTGACCCAGCGGTTCCTGAGCAGCTCCTGCAGTGCTGCCGCCGGTACCGTTCTGGCGGCTGTAGTTGTTTAAAAAGCCGTTGTTGTTTCCGGCGTAATCTGACGGCAGTTTTCTCGGGCATTTGGGCCTCTTCTAATAAGTGTGCTGTGAGTACATCTGCAAGCATTCACCTGTCGAGGTCAAATGACTGGTGGTGCTCATCTGCCCCCGTGCTACTGCTGCTGCCTCCCGTGAATGCTCATGTGCCTGCGTGCCCCTGTACAGGCACAGATGCACGCGCGCAACACCTGATCCCGCATCCTAATTATTTTTCGCCCGGTTCTCGGAGTTGTTCTGCTTCCGGCTGATGAATGGGAAAGTGTAGTAGTGCTGTTTCATTTCACCAGCCTCTCAAGTGTGGAAATTATGGTAAATTTGAGAACAAGCCAGATTAGATTGATAGTTACACCTCCTCCTTTAATTAGACAACCACAGGATCTGTGGAGGCAAAGGCCGGGGGGGTGTGTCGGTGTATATAACGTGTATTGTCTATGTGAAAGATTAATCAAAAGGAGTTGCTTGAGGTGGGAAGGCTTTTCCGGAGAGGTTCCACATGTTGTCAGGTAGTCCCTCTGAATGGCAGCTTCCGGTTCGGTCCCTTAGCTTTCGGAAGTGACATTTAGTCTGATATGTGCCAGCCGTGCAATCTACCTAGCCCTGCAAAGTGCAAATATTAACCTAAATGCATATTAAGATACTGTGTGTTAGCTCCTGAACTGCAATAGAGAGCGGGTGTTCCAGCGGAGGCAAGCAAATCGTGTTGATTTAGAGTGGCTTGAGGATTTGGCCCATTACCGCTTCTTTATACACTTTTAAAAAGAAATGCCAACTCGATAGTTTAGGCTTTAACTGGAACATGGCAAGTAATTCTGTGTTTTGGCGCACCCCTAGTAATGTTGCAGAATCTTTCTCAGAAGTTGTTCCATGGGATAGCCGATTCCTCAGGTAAGAGCTACTTGTTTGTTCAATCCTCCATCTTAGGCCTGCTCCTCAGGTGCATCCTCCTTCTCGCAGCGATTTCCTAGGAACAGATTTTGAAGAACAGCTCTGATCACAGAATCACAGATTGGTTAGGGTTGGAAAGGAGCTCTGGAGATCATCCAGTCCAACCCCCTGCCAGAGCAGGGTCACCTACAGCAGGTTGCACAGGATGACCTCCAGGCGGGTTTTGAATGTCTCTGGGGTGGGAGACTCTACCGCCTCCCTGGGCAGCCTGTTCCAGTGCTCTGCCACCCTCAAAGTAAAGAAGTTCCTCCTCATGCTTTGATAGAAGTTCCTAGGTTCCAGTTTGTACCCGTTACCTCTTGTCCTGGATCATCTTTGATGATCCAGGACAAGAGGTAACGGGCACCAATTGGAACGTAGGAACTTGAACTTGAACTGGAAGGTAGGAACTTGAACTTGAACATAGGATTATCCTTGATGATTCAGGATAGCTGTGTGTCTGACCAGTCTGTCTTTCGAAGGAGGTCCTGGGCCAGCTCCAGCCATGCTGTGCTGAGCAGAGCCCCTGGCAGCAGCCCCACAGCTCACTCCCAGTGTGCCTGAATGGAAAAGGTACCAAAGTTGCTCCAACACTTTCTGAAAAACTCTATAGTGTTAACCCACAAGCGCAAAGCGACGGCAAAGCCCGTGAAATGACACCGGTGCTTCCAGAAAATGTCAAGCTTCCTGCCCAAGGGTGACATGCCATGCGGTGTGGTCAGGGCCACGTGCTGAGCACCCGGTGCACTGGAGTTGCCCCAGCGGTTCCTGAGCAGCTCCTGCAGTGCTGCCGCCGGTACCGTTCTGGCGGCTGTAGTTGTTTAAAAAGCCGTTGTTGTTTCCGGCGTAATCTGACGGCAGTTTTCTCGGGCATTTGGGCCTCTTCTAATAAGTGTGCTGTGAGTACATCTGCAAGCATTCACCTGTCGAGGTCAAATGACTGGTGGTGCTCATCTGCCCCCGTGCTACTGCTGCTGCCTCCCGTGAATGCTCATGTGCCTGCGTGCCCCTGTACAGGCACAGATGCACGCGCGCAACACCTGATCCCGCATCCTAATTATTTTTCGCCCGGTTCTCTGAGTTGTTCTGCTTCCGGCTGATGAATGGGAAAGTGTAGTAGTGCTGTTTCATTTCACCAGCCTCTCAAGTGTGGAAATTATGGTAAATTTGAGAACAAGCCAGATTAGATTGATAGTTACACCTCCTCCTTTAATTAGCCAACCACAGGATCTGTGGAGGCAAAGGCCGGGGGGGTGTGTCAGTGTATATAAGGTGTATTGTCTATGTGAAAGATTAATCAAAAGGAGTTGCTTGAGGTGGGAAGGCTTTTCCGGAGAGGTTCCACATGTTGTCAGGTAGTCCCTCTGAATGGCAGCTTCCGGTTCGGTCCCTTAGCTTTCGGAAGTGACATTTAGTCTGATATGTGCCAGCCGTGCAATCTACCTAGCCCTGCAAAGTGCAAATATTAACCTAAATGCATATTAAGATACTGTGTGTTAGCTCCTGAACTGAAATAGAGAGCGGGTGTTCCAGCGGAGGCAAGCAAATCATGTTGATTTATAGTGGCTTAAGGATTTGGCCCATTACCGCTTCTTTATACACTTTTAAAAAGAAATGCCAACTCGATAGTTTAGGCTTTAACTGGAACATGGCAAGTAATTGTATGCTTTGGCGGACCCCTAGTAATGTTGCAGAATCTTTCTCAGAAGTTGTTCCATGGGATAGCCGATTCCTCAGGTAAGAGCTACTTGTTTGTTCAATCCTCCATCTTAGGCCTGCTCCTCAGGTGCATCCTCCTTCTCGCAGCGATTTCCTAGGAACAGATTTCGAAGAACAGCTCTGATCACAGAATCACAGATTGGTTAGGGTTGGAAAGGAGCTCTGGAGATCATCCAGTCCAACCCCCTGCCAGAGCAGGGTCACCTACAGCAGGTTGCACAGGATGACCTCCAGGCGGGTTATGAATGTCTCTGGGGTCGGAGACTCTATCGCCTCCCTGGGCAGCCTGTTCCAGCGCTCTGCCACCCTCAAAGTAAAGAAGTTCCTCATCATGCTTTGATAGAAGTTCCTAGGTTCCAGTTTGTACCCGTTACCTCTTGTCCTGGATCATCTTTGATGATCCAGGACAAGAGGTAACGGGCACCAATTGGAACGTAGGAACTTGAACTTGAACTGGAAGGTAGGAACTTGAACTTGAACATAGGATTATCCTTGATGATTCAGGATAGCTGTGTGTCTGACCAGTCTGTCTTTCGAAGGAGGTCCTGGGCCAGCTCCAGCCATGCTGTGCTGAGCAGAGCCCCTGGCAGCAGCCCCAGAGCTCACTCCCAGTGTGCCTGAATGGAAAAGGTACCAAAGTTGCTCCAACACTTTCTGAAAAACTCTATAGTGTTACCCCACAAGCGCAAAGCGACGGCAAAGCCCGTGAAATGACACCGGTGCTTCCAGAAAATGTCAAGCTTCCTGCCCAAGGGTGACATGCCATGCGGTGTGGTCAGGGCCACGTGCTGAGCACCCGGTGCGCTGGAGTTGACCCAGCGGTTCCTGAGCAGCTCCTGCAGTGCTGCCGCCGGTACCGTTCTGGCGGCTGTAGTTGTTTAAAAAGCCGTTGTTGTTTCCGGCGTAATCTGACGGCAGTTTTCTCGGGCATTTGGGCCTCTTCTAATAAGTGTGCTGTGAGTACATCTGCAAGCATTCACCTGTCGAGGTCAAATGACTGGTGGTGCTCATCTGCCCCCGTGCTACTGCTGCTGCCTCCCGTGAATGCTCATGTGCCTGCGTGCCCCTGTACAGGCACAGATGCACGCGCGCAACACCTGATCCCGCATCCTAATTATTTTTCGCCCGGTTCTCTGAGTTGTTCTGCTTCCGGCTGATGAATGGGAAAGTGTAGTAGTGCTGTTTCATTTCACCAGCCTCTCAAGTGTGGAAATTATGGTAAATTTGAGAACAAGCCAGATTAGATTGATAGTTACACCTCCTCCTTTAATTAGACAACCACAGGATTTTGGAGGCAAAGGCCGGGGGGGTGTGTCGGTGTATATAACGTGTATTGTCTATGTGAAAGATGAATCAAAAGGAGTTGCTTGAGGTGGGAAGGCTTTTCCGGAGAGGTTCCACATGTTGTCAGGTAGTCCCTCTGAATGGCAGCTTCCGGTTCGGTCCCTTAGCTTTCGGAAGTGACATTTAGTCTGATATGTGCCAGCCGTGCAATCTACCTAGCCCTGCAAAGTGCAAATATTAACCTAAATGCATATTAAGATACTGTGTGTTAGCTCCTGAACTGAAATAGAGAGCGGGTGTTCCAGCGGAGGCAAGCAAATCGTGTTGATTTAGAGTGGCTTGAGGATTTGGCCCATTACCGCTTCTTTATACACTTTTAAAAAGAAATGCCAACTCGATAGTTTAGGCTTTAACTGGAACATGGCAAGTAATTGTATGTTTTGGCGGACCCCTAGTAATGTTGCAGAATCTTTCTCAGAAGTTGTTCCATGGGATAGCCGATTCCTCAGGTAAGAGCTACTTGTTTGTTCAATCCTCCATCTTAGGCCTGCTCCTCAGGTGCATCCTCCTTCTCGCAGCGATTTCCTAGGAACAGATTTTGAAGAACAGCTCTGATCACAGAATCACAGATTGGTTAGGGTTGGAAAGGAGCTCTGGAGATCATCCAGTCCAACCCCCTGCCAGAGCAGGGTCACCTACAGCAGGTTGCACAGGATGACCTCCAGGCGGGTTTTGAATGTCTCTGGGGTGGGAGACTCTACCGCCTCCCTGGGCAGCCTGTTCCAGCGCTCTGCCACCCTCAAAGTAAAGAAGTTCCTCCTCATGCTTTGATAGAAGTTCCTAGGTTCCAGTTTGTACCCGTTACCTCTTGTCCTGGATCATCTTTGATGATCCAGGACAAGAGGTAACGGGCACCAATTGGAACGTAGGAACTTGAACTTGAACTGGAAGTTAGGAACTTGAACTTGAACATAGGATTATCCTTGATGATTCAGGATAGCTGTGTGTCTGACCAGTCTGTCTTTCGAAGGAGGTCCTGGGCCAGCTCCAGCCATGCTGTGTTGAGCAGAGCCCCTGGCAGCAGCCCCACAGCTCACTCCCAGTGTGCCTGAATGGAAAAGGTACCAAAGTTGCTCCAACACTTTCTGAAAAACTCTATAGTGTTACCCCACAAGCGCAAAGCGACGGCAAAGCCCGTGAAATGACACCGGTGCTTCCAGAAAATGTCAAGCTTCCTGCCCAAGGGTGACATGCCATGCGGTGGGGTCAGGGCCACGTGCTGAGCACCCGGTGCGCTGGAGTTGCCCCAGCGGTTCCTGAGCAGCTCCTGCAGTGCTGCCGCCGGTACCGTTCTGGCGGCTGTAGTTGTTTAAAAAGCCGTTGTTGTTTCCGGCGTAATCTGACGGCAGTTTTCTCGGGCATTTGGGCCTCTTCGAATAAGTGTGCTGTGAGTACATCTGCAAGCATTCACCTGTCGAGGTCAAATGACTGGTGGTGCTCATCTCCCCCCGTGCTACTGCTGCTGCCTCCCGTGAATGCTCATGTGCCTGCGTGCCCCTGTACAGGCACAGATGCACGCGCGCAACACCTGATGCCGCATCCTAATTATTTTTCGCCCGGTTCTCGGAGTTGTTCTGCTTCCGGCTGATGAATGGGAAAGTGTAGTAGTGCTGTTTCATTTCACCAGCCTCTCAAGTGTGGAAATTATGGTAAATTTGAGAACAAGCCAGATTAGATTGATAGTTACACCTCCTCCTTTAATTAGCCAACCACAGGATCTGTGGAGGCAAAGGCCGGGGGGGTGTGTCGGTGTATATAAGGTGTATTGTCTATGTGAAAGATTAATCAAAAGGAGTTGCTTGAGGTGGGAAGGCTTTTCCGGAGAGGTTCCACATGTTGTCAGGTAGTCCCTCTGAATGGCAGCTTCCGGTTCGGTCCCTTAGCTTTCGGAAGTGACATTTAGTCTGATATGTGCCAGCCGTGCAATCTACCTAGCCCTGCAAAGTGCAAATATTAACCTAAATGCATATTAAGATAGTGTGTGTTAGCTCCTGAACTGAAATAGAGAGCGGGTGTTCCAGCGGAGGCAAGCAAATCGTGTTGATTTACAGTGGCTTGAGGATTTGGCCCATTACCGCTTCTTTATACACTTTTAAAAAGAAATGCCAACTCGATAGTTTAGGCTTTAACTGGAACATGGCAAGAAATTGTATGTTTTGGCGGACCCCTAGTAATGTTGCAGAATCTTTCTCAGAAGTTGTTCCATGGGATAGCCGATTCCTCAGGTAAGAGCTACTTGTTTGTTCAATCCTCCATCTTAGGCCTGCTCCTCAGGTGCATCCTCCTTCTCGCAGCGATTTCCTAGGAACAGATTTCGAAGAACAGCTCTGATCACAGAATCACAGATTGGTTAGGGTTGGAAAGGAGCTCTGGAGATCATCCAGCCCAACCCCCCTGCCAGAGCAGGGTCACCTACAGCAGGTTGCACAGGATGACCTCCAGGCGGGTTTTGAATGTCTCTGGGGTGGGAGACTCTACTGCCTCCCTGGGCAGCCTGTTCCAGTGCTCTGCCACCCTCAAAGTAAAGAAGTTCCTCCTCATGCTTTGATAGAAGTTCCTAGGTTCCAGTTTGTACCCGTTACCTCTTGTCCTGGATCATCTTTGATGATCATCATCTTTGATGATCCAGGCCAAGAGGTAACGGGCACCAATTGGAACGTAGGAACTTGAACTTGAACTGGAAGGTAGGAACTTGAACTTGAACATAGGATTATCCTTGATGATTCAGGATAGCTGTGTGTCTGACCAGTCTGTCTTTCGAAGGAGGTCCTGGGCCAGCTCCAGCCATGCTGTGCTGAGCAGAACCCCTGGCAGCAGCCCCACAGCTCACTCCCAGTGTGCCTGAATGGAAAAGGTACCAAAGTTGCTCCAACACTTTCTGAAAAACTCTACAGTGTTACCCCACAAGCGCAAAGCGACGGCAAAGCCCGTGAAATGACACCGGTGCTTCCAGAAAATGTCAAGCTTCCTGCCCAAGGGTGACATGCCATGCGGTGGGGTCAGGGCCACGCGCTGAGCACCCGGTGCGCTGGGGTTGCCCCAGCGGTTCCTGAGCAGCTCCTGCAGTGCTGCCGCCGGTACCGTTCTGGCGGCTGTAGTTGTTTAAAAAGCCGTTGTTGTTTCCGGCGTAATCTGACGGCAGTTTTCTCGGGCATTTGGGCCTCTTCTAATAAGTGTGCTGTGAGTACATCTGCAAGCATTCACCTGTCGAGGTCAAATGACTGGTGGTGCTCATCTCCCCTCGTGCTACTGCTGCTGCCTCCTGTGAATGCTCATGTGCCCGCGTGCCCCTGTACAGGCACAGATGCACGCGCGCAACACCTGATCCCGTATCCTAATTATTTTTCGCCCGGTTCTCTGAGTTGTTCTGCTTCCGGCTGATGAATGGGAAAGTGTAGTAGTGCTGTTTCATTTCACCAGCCTCTCAAGTGTGGAAATTATGGTAAATTTGAGAACAAGCCAGATTAGATTGATAGTTACACCTCCTCCTTTAATTAGACAACCACAGGATTTTGGAGGCAAAGGCCGGGGGGGTGTGTCGGTGTATATAACGTGTATTGTCTATGTGAAAGATGAATCAAAAGGAGTTGCTTGAGGTGGGAAGGCTTTTCCGGAGAGGTTCCACATGTTGTCAGGTAGTCCCTCTGAATGGCAGCTTCCGGTTCGGTCCCTTAGCTTTCGGAAGTGACATTTAGTCTGATATGTGCCAGCCGTGCAATCTACCTAGCCCTGCAAAGTGCAAATATTAACCTAAATGCATATTAAGATACTGTGTGTTAGCTCCTGAACTGAAATAGAGAGCGGGTGTTCCAGCGGAGGCAAGCAAATCGTGTTGATTTAGAGTGGCTTGAGGATTTGGCCCATTACCGCTTCTTTATACACTTTTAAAAAGAAATGCCAACTCGATAGTTTAGGCTTTAACTGGAACATGGCAAGTAATTGTATGTTTTGGCGGACCCCTAGTAATGTTGCAGAATCTTTCTCAGAAGTTGTTCCATGGGATAGCCGATTCCTCAGGTAAGAGCTACTTGTTTGTTCAATCCTCCATCTTAGGCCTGCTCCTCAGGTGCATCCTCCTTCTCGCAGCGATTTCCTAGGAACAGATTTTGAAGAACAGCTCTGATCACAGAATCACAGATTGGTTAGGGTTGGAAAGGAGCTCTGGAGATCATCCAGTCCAACCCCCTGCCAGAGCAGGGTCACCTACAGCAGGTTGCACAGGATGACCTCCAGGCGGGTTTTGAATGTCTCTGGGGTGGGAGACTCTACCGCCTCCCTGGGCAGCCTGTTCCAGCGCTCTGCCACCCTCAAAGTAAAGAAGTTCCTCCTCATGCTTTGATAGAAGTTCCTAGGTTCCAGTTTGTACCCGTTACCTCTTGTCCTGGATCATCTTTGATGATCCAGGACAAGAGGTAACGGGCACCAATTGGAACGTAGGAACTTGAACTTGAACTGGAAGTTAGGAACTTGAACTTGAACATAGGATTATCCTTGATGATTCAGGATAGCTGTGTGTCTGACCAGTCTGTCTTTCGAAGGAGGTCCTGGGCCAGCTCCAGCCATGCTGTGTTGAGCAGAGCCCCTGGCAGCAGCCCCACAGCTCACTCCCAGTGTGCCTGAATGGAAAAGGTACCAAAGTTGCTCCAACACTTTCTGAAAAACTCTATAGTGTTACCCCACAAGCGCAAAGCGACGGCAAAGCCCGTGAAATGACACCGGTGCTTCCAGAAAATGTCAAGCTTCCTGCCCAAGGGTGACATGCCATGCGGTGTGGTCAGGGCCACGTGCTGAGCACCCGGTGCGCTGGAGTTGCCCCAGCGGTTCCTGAGCAGCTCCTGCAGTGCTGCCGCCGGTACCGTTCTGGCGGCTGTAGTTGTTTAAAAAGCCGTTGTTGTTTCCGGCGTAATCTGACGGCAGTTTTCTCGGGCATTTGGGCCTCTTCTAATAAGTGTGCTGTGAGTACATCTGCAAGCATTCACCTGTCGAGGTCAAATGACTGGTGGTGCTCATCTCCCCCCGTGCTACTGCTGCTGCCTCCCGTGAATGCTCATGTGCCTGCGTGCCCCTGTACAGGCACAGATGCACGCGCGCAACACCTGATCCCGCATCCTAATTATTTTTCGCCCGGTTCTCGGAGTTGTTCTGCTTCCGGCTGATGAATGGGAAAGTGTAGTAGTGCTGTTTCATTTCACCAGCCTCTCAAGTGTGGAAATTATGGTAAATTTGAGAACAAGCCAGATTAGATTGATAGTTACACCTCCTCCTTTAATTAGCCAACCACAGGATCTGTGGAGGCAAAGGCCGGGGGGGTGTGTCGGTGTATATAAGGTGTATTGTCTATGTGAAAGATTAATCAAAAGGAGTTGCTTGAGGTGGGAAGGCTTTTCCGGAGAGGTTCCACATGTTGTCAGGTAGTCCCTCTGAATGGCAGCTTCCGGTTCGGTCCCTTAGCTTTCGGAAGTGACATTTAGTCTGATATGTGCCAGCCGTGCAATCTACCTAGCCCTGCAAAGTGCAAATATTAACCTAAATGCATATTAAGATAGTGTGTGTTAGCTCCTGAACTGAAATAGAGAGCGGGTGTTCCAGCGGAGGCAAGCAAATCGTGTTGATTTACAGTGGCTTGAGGATTTGGCCCATTACCGCTTCTTTATACACTTTTAAAAAGAAATGCCAACTCGATAGTTTAGGCTTTAACTGGAACATGGCAAGAAATTGTATGTTTTGGCGGACCCCTAGTAATGTTGCAGAATCTTTCTCAGAAGTTGTTCCATGGGATAGCCGATTCCTCAGGTAAGAGCTACTTGTTTGTTCAATCCTCCATCTTAGGCCTGCTCCTCAGGTGCATCCTCCTTCTCGCAGCGATTTCCTAGGAACAGATTTCGAAGAACAGCTCTGATCACAGAATCACAGATTGGTTAGGGTTGGAAAGGACCTCTGGAGATCATCCAGCCCAACCCCCCTGCCAGAGCAGGGTCACCTACAGCAGGTTGCACAGGATGACCTCCAGGCGGGTTTTGAATGTCTCTGGGGTGGGAGACTCTACTGCCTCCCTGGGCAGCCTGTTCCAGTGCTCTGCCACCCTCAAAGTAAAGAAGTTCCTCCTCATGCTTTGATAGAAGTTCCTAGGTTCCAGTTTGTACCCGTTACCTCTTGTCCTGGATCATCTTTGATGATCATCATCTTTGATGATCCAGGCCAAGAGGTAACGGGCACCAATTGGAACGTAGGAACTTGAACTTGAACTGGAAGGTAGGAACTTGAACTTGAACATAGGATTATCCTTGATGATTCAGGATAGCTGTGTGTCTGACCAGTCTGTCTTTCGAAGGAGGTCCTGGGCCAGCTCCAGCCATGCTGTGCTGAGCAGAACCCCTGGCAGCAGCCCCACAGCTCACTCCCAGTGTGCCTGAATGGAAAAGGTACCAAAGTTGCTCCAACACTTTCTGAAAAACTCTACAGTGTTACCCCACAAGCGCAAAGCGACGGCAAAGCCCGTGAAATGACACCGGTGCTTCCAGAAAATGTCAAGCTTCCTGCCCAAGGGTGACATGCCATGCGGTGGGGTCAGGGCCACGCGCTGAGCACCCGGTGCGCTGGGGTTGCCCCAGCGGTTCCTGAGCAGCTCCTGCAGTGCTGCCGCCGGTACCGTTCTGGCGGCTGTAGTTGTTTAAAAAGCCGTTGTTGTTTCCGGCGTAATCTGACGGCAGTTTTCTCGGGCATTTGGGCCTCTTCTAATAAGTGTGCTGTGAGTACATCTGCAAGCATTCACCTGTCGAGGTCAAATGACTGGTGGTGCTCATCTCCCCTCGTGCTACTGCTGCTGCCTCCTGTGAATGCTCATGTGCCCGCGTGCCCCTGTACAGGCACAGATGCACGCGCGCAACACCTGATCCCGTATCCTAATTATTTTTCGCCCGGTTCTCTGAGTTGTTCTGCTTCCGGCTGATGAATGGGAAAGTGTAGTAGTGCTGTTTCATTTCACCAGCCTCTCAAGTGTGGAAATTATGGTAAATTTGAGAACAAGCCAGATTAGATTGATAGTTTCACCTCCTCCTTTAATTAGCCAACCACAGGATCTGTGGAGACAAAGGCCGGGGGGGTGTGTCGGTGTATATAAGGTGTATTGTCTATGTGAAAGATTAATCAAAAGGAGTTGCTTGAGGTGGGAAGGCTTTTCCGGAGAGGTTCCACATGTTGTCAGGTAGTCCCTCTGAATGGCAACTTCCGGTTCGGTCCCTTAGCTTTCGGAAGTGACATTTAGTCTGATATGTGCCAGCCGTGCAATCTACCTAGCCCTGCAAAGTGCAAATATTAACCTAAATGCATATTAAGATACTGTGTGTTAGCTCCTGAACTGAAATAGAGAGCGGGTGTTCCAGCGGAGGCAAGCAAATCGTGTTGATTTACAGTGGCTTGAGGATTTGGCCCATTACCGCTTCTTTATACACTTTTAAAAAGAAATGCCAACTCGATAGTTTAGGCTTTAACTGGAACATGGCAAGTAATTGTATGTTTTGGCGGACCCCTAGTAATGTTGCAGAATCTTTCTCAGAAGTTGTTCCATGGGATAGCCGATTCCTCAGGTAAGAGCTACTTGTTTGTTCAATCCTCCATCTTAGGCCTGCTCCTCAGGTGCATCCTCCTTCTCGCAGCGATTTCCTAGGAACAGATTTCGAAGAACAGCTCTGATCACAGAATCACAGATTGGTTAGGGTTGGAAAGGAGCTCTGGAGATCATCCAGTCCAACCCCCCTGCCAGAGCAGGGTCACCTACAGCAGGTTGCACAGGATGACCTCCAGGCGGGTTTTGAATGTCTCTGGGGTGGGAGACTCTACCGCCTCCCTGGGCAGCCTGTTCCAGCGCTCTGCCACCCTCAAAGTAAAGAAGTTCCTCCTCATGCTTTGATAGAAGTTCCTAGGTTCCAGTTTGTACCCGTTACCTCTTGTCCTGGATCATCTTTGATGATCCAGGACAAGAGGTAACGGGCACCAATTGGAACGTAGGAACTTGAACTTGAACTGGAAGGTAGGAACTTGAACTTGAACATAGGATTATCCTTGATGATTCAGGATAGCTGTGTGTCTGACCAGTCTGTCTTTTGAAGGAGGTTCTGGGCCAGCTCCAGCCATGCTGTGCTGAGCAGAGCCCCTGGCAGCAGCCCCCCAGCTCACTCCCAGTGTGCCTGAATGGAAAAGGTACCAAAGTTGCTCCAACACTTTCTGAAAAACTCTATAGTGTTACCCCACAAGCGCAAAGTGACGGCAAAGCCCGTGAAATGACACCGGTGCTTCCAGAAAATGTCAAGCTTCCTGCCCAAGGGTGACATGCCATGCGGTGGGGTCAGGGCCACGCGCTGAGCACCCGGTGCGCTGGGGTTGCCCCAGCGGTTCCTGAGCAGCTCCTGCAGTGCTGCCGCCGGTACCGTTCTGGCGGCTGTAGTTGTTTAAAAAGCCGTTGTTGTTTCCGGCGTAATCTGACGGCAGTTTTCTCGGGCATTTGGGCCTCTTCTAATAAGTGTGCTGTGAGTACATCTGCAAGCATTCACCTGTCGAGGTCAAATGACTGGTGGTGCTCATCTCCCCCCGTGCTACTGCTGCTGCCTCCTGTGAATGCTCATGTGCCTGCGTGCCCCTGTACAGGCACAGATGCACGCGCGCAACACCTGATCCCGCATCCTAATTATTTTTCGCCCGGTTCTCGGAGTTGTT
Source organism: Vanellus vanellus (assembly GCF_965231255.1). NCBI lineage: Eukaryota > Metazoa > Chordata > Aves > Charadriiformes > Charadriidae > Vanellus > Vanellus vanellus. The sequence continues at coordinate 1,163,784 of NW_028128566.1, read as the reverse complement.
CTGCTTCCGGCTGATGAATGGGAAAGTGTAGTAGTGCTGTTTCATTTCACCAGCCTCTCAAGTGTGGAAATTATGGTAAATTTGAGAACAAGCCAGATTAGATTGATAGTTACACCTCCTCCTTTAATTAGCCAACCACAGGATCTGTGGAGGCAAAGGCCGGGGGGGTGTGTCGGTGTATATAAGGTGTATTGTCTATGTGAAAGATTAATCAAAAGGAGTTGCTTGAGGTGGGAAGGCTTTTCCGGAGAGGTTCCACATGTTGTCAGGTAGTCCCTCTGAATGGCAGCTTCCGGTTCGGTCCCTTAGCTTTCGGAAGTGACATTTAGTCTGATATGTGCCAGCCGTGCAATCTACCTAGCCCTGCAAAGTGCAAATATTAACCTAAATGCATATTAAGATAGTGTGTGTTAGCTCCTGAACTGAAATAGAGAGCGGGTGTTCCAGCGGAGGCAAGCAAATCGTGTTGATTTACAGTGGCTTGAGGATTTGGCCCATTACCGCTTCTTTATACACTTTTAAAAAGAAATGCCAACTCGATAGTTTAGGCTTTAACTGGAACATGGCAAGTAATTGTATGTTTTGGCGGACCCCTAGTAATGTTGCAGAATCTTTCTCAGAAGTTGTTCCATGGGATAGCCGATTCCTCAGGTAAGAGCTACTTGTTTGTTCAATCCTCCATCTTAGGCCTGCTCCTCAGGTGCATCCTCCTTCTCGCAGCGATTTCCTAGGAACAGATTTCGAAGAACAGCTCTGATCACAGAAACACAGATTGGTTAGGGTTGGAAAGGAGCTCTGGAGATCATCCAGTCCAACCCCCCTGCCAGAGCAGGGTCACCTACAGCAGGTTGCACAGGATGACCTCCAGGCGGGTTTTGAATGTCTCTGGGGTGGGAGACTCTACCGCCTCCCTGGGCAGCCTGTTCCAGCGCTCTGCCACCCTCAAAGTAAAGAAGTTCCTCCTCATGCTTTGATAGAAGTTCCTAGGTTCCAGTTTGTACCCGTTACCTCTTGTCCTGGATCATCAAAAATCATCTTTGATGATCCAGGACAAGAGGTAACGGGCACCAATTGGAACGTAGGAACTTGAACTTGAACTGGAATGTAGGAACTTGAACTTGAACATAGGATTATCCTTGATGATTCAGGATAGCTGTGTGTCTGACCAGTCTGTCTTTCGAAGGAGGTCCTGGACCAGCTCCAGCCATGCTGTGCTGAGCAGAGCCCCTGGCAGCAGCCCCACAGCTCACTCCCAGTGTGCCTGAATGGAAAAGGTACCAAAGTTGCTCCAACACTTTCTGAAAAACTCTATAGTGTTACCCCACAAGCGCAAAGCGACGGCAAAGCCCGTGAAATGACACCGGTGCTTCCAGAAAATGTCAAGCTTCCTGCCCAAGGGTGACATGCCATGCGGTGGGGTCAGGGCCACGCGCTGAGCACCCGGTGCGCTGGGGTTGCCCCAGCGGTTCCTGAGCAGCTCCTGCAGTGCTGCCGCCGGTACCGTTCTGGCGGCTGTAGTTGTTTAAAAAGCCGTTGTTGTTTCCGGCGTAATCTGACGGCAGTTTTCTCGGGCATTTGGGCCTCTTCTAATAAGTGTGCTGTGAGTACATCTGCAAGCATTCACCTGTCGAGGTCAAATGACTGGTGGTGCTCATCTCCCCCCGTGCTACTGCTGCTGCCTCCTGTGAATGCTCATGTGCCTGCGTGCCCCTGTACAGGCACAGATGCACGCGCGCAACACCTGATCCCGCATCCTAATTATTTTTCGCCCGGTTCTCGGAGTTGTTCTGCTTCCGGCTGATGAATGGGAAAGTGTAGTAGTGCTGTTTCATTTCACCAGCCTCTCAAGTGTGGAAATTATGGTAAATTTGAGAACAAGCCAGATTAGATTGATAGTTACACCTCCTCCTTTAATTAGCCAACCACAGGATCTGTGGAGGCAAAGGACGGGGGGGTGTGTCGGTGTATATAAGGTGTATTGTCTATGTGAAAGATTAATCAAAAGGAGTTGCTTGAGGTTGGAAGGCTTTTCCGGAGAGGTTCCACACGTTGTCAGGTAGTCCCTCTGAATGGCAGCTTCCGGTTCGGTCCCTTAGCTTTCGGAAGTGACATTTAGTCTGATATGTGCCAGCCGTGCGATCTACCTAGCCCTGCAAAGTGCAAATATTAACCTAAATGTATATTAAGATAGTGTGTGTTAGCTCCTGAACTGCAATAGAGAGCGGGTGTTCCAGCGGAGGCAAGCAAATCGTGTTGATTTACAGTGGCTTGAGGATTTGGCCCATTACCGCTTCTTTATACACTTTTAAAAAGAAATGCCAACTCGATAGTTTAGGCTTTAACTGGAACATGGCAAGTAATTGTATGTTTTGGCGGACCCCTAGTAATGTTGCAGAATCTTTCTCAGAAGTTGTTCCATGGGATAGCCGATTCCTCAGGTAAGAGCTACTTGTTTGTTCAATCCTCCATCTTAGGCCTGCTCCTCAGGTGCATCCTCCTTCTCGCAGCGATTTCCTAGGAACAGATTTCGAAGAACAGCTCTGATCACAGAATCACAGATTGGTTAGGGTTGGAAAGGAGCTCTGGAGATCATCCAGTCCAACCCCCCTGCCAGAGCAGGGTCACCTACAGCAGGTTGCACAGGATGACCTCCAGGCGGGTTTTGAATGTTTCTGGGGTCGGAGACTCTACCGCCTCCCTGGGCAGCCTGTTCCAGCGCTCTGCCACCCTCAAAGTAAAGAAGTTCCTCCTCATGCTTTGATAGAAGTTCCTAGGTTCCAGTTTGTACCCGTTACCTCTTGTCCTGGATCATCAAAAATCATCTTTGATGATCCAGGACAAGAGGTAACGGGCACCAATTGGAACGTAGGAACTTGAACTTGAACTGGAAGGTAGGAACTTGAACTTGAACATAGGATTATCCTTGATGATTCAGGATAGCTGTGTGTCTGACCAGTCTGTCTTTCGAAGGAGGTCCTGGGCCAGCTCCAGCCATGCTGTGCTGAGCAGAGCCCCTGGCAGCAGCCCCACAGCTCACTCCCAGTGTGCCTGAATGGAAAAGGTACCAAAGTTGCTCCAACACTTTCTGAAAAATTCTATAGTGTTACCCCACAAGCGCAAAGCGACGGCAAAGCCCGTGAAATGACACCGGTGCTTCCAGAAAATGTCAAGCTTCCTGCCCAAGGGTGACATGCCATGCGGTGGGGTCAGGGCCACGCGCTGAGCACCCGGTGCGCTGGGGTTGCCCCAGCGGTTCCTGAGCAGCTCCTGCAGTGCTGCCGCCGGTACCGTTCTGGCGGCTGTAGTTGTTTAAAAAGCCGTTGTTGTTTCCGGCGTAATCTGACGGCAGTTTTCTCGGGCATTTGGGCCTCTTCTAATAAGTGTGCTGTGAGTACATCTGCAAGCATTCACCTGTCGAGGTCAAATGACTGGTGGTGCTCATCTGCCCCCGTGCTACTGCTGCTGCCTCCCGTGAATGCTCATGTGCCTGCGTGCCCCTGTACAGGCACAGATGCACGCGCGCAACACCTGATCCCGCATCCTAATTATTTTTCGCCCGGTTCTCTGAGTTGATCTGCTTCCAGCTGATGATTGGGAAAGTGTAGTAGTGCTGTTTCATTTCACCAGCCTCTCAAGTGTGGAAATTATGGTAAATTTGAGAACAAGCCAGATTAGATTGATAGTTACACCTCCTCCTTTAATTAGCCAACCACAGGATCTGTGGAGGCAAAGGCCGGGGGGGTGTGTCGGTGTATATAACGTGTATTGTCTATGTGAAAGATTAATCAAAAGGAGTTGCTTGAGGTGGGAAGGCTTTTCCGGAGAGGTTCCACATGTTGTCAGGTAGTCCCTCTGAATGGCAGCTTCCGGTTCGGTCCCTTAGCTTTCGGAAGTGACATTTAGTCTGATATGTGCCAGCCGTGCAATCTACCTAGCCCTGCAAAGTGCAAATATTAACCTAAATGCATATTAAGATACTGTGTGTTAGCTCCTGAACTGCAATAGAGAGCGGGTGTTCCAGCGGAGGCAAGCAAATCGTGTTGATTTACAGTGGCTTGAGGATTTGGCCCATTACCGCTTCTTTATACACTTTTAAAAAGAAATGCCAACTCGATAGTTTAGGCTTTAACTGGAACATGGCAAGTAATTGTATGTTTTGGCGGACCCCTAGTAATGTTGCAGAATCTTTCTCAGAAGTTGTTCCATGGGATAGCCGATTCCTCAGGTAAGAGCTACTTGTTTGTTCAATCCTCCATCTTAGGCCTGCTCCTCAGGTGCATCCTCATTCTCGCAGCGATTTCCTAGGAACAGATTTCGAAGAACAGCTCTGATCACAGAATCACAGATTGGTTAGGGTTGGAAAGGAGCTCTGGAGATCATCCAGCCCAACCCCCCTGCCAGAGCAGGGTCACCTACAGCAGGTTGCACAGGATGACCTCCAGGCGGGTTTTGAATGTCTCTGGGGTGGGAGACTCTACCGCCTCCCTGGGCAGCCTGTTCCAGCGCTCTGCCACCCTCAAAGTAAAGAAGTTCCTCCTCATGCTTTGATAGAAGTTCCTACGTTCCAGTTTGTACCCGTTACCTCTTGTCCTGGATCATCTTTGATGATCCAGGACAAGAGGTAACGGGCACCAATTGGAACGTAGGAACTTGAACTTGAACTGGAACGTAGGAACTTGAACATAGGATTATCCTTGATGATTCAGGATAGCTGTGTGTCTGACCAGTCTGTCTTTCGAAGGAGGTCCTGGGCCAGCTCCAGCCATGCTGTGCTGAGCAGAGCCCCTGGCAGCAGCCCCAGAGCTCACTCCCAGTGTGCCTGAATGGAAAAGGTACCAAAGTTGCTCCAACACTTTCCGAAAAACTCTATAGTGTTACCCCACAAGCGCAAAGCGACGGCAAAGCCCGTGAAATGACACCGGTGCTTCCAGAAAATGTCAAGCTTCCTGCCCAAGGGTGACATGCCATGCGGTGGGGTCAGGGCCACGCGCTGAGCACCCGGTGCGCTGGGGTTGCCCCAGCGGTTCCTGAGCAGCTCCTGCAGTGCTGCCGCCGGTACCGTTCTGGCGGCTGTAGTTGTTTAAAAAGCCGTTGTTGTTTCCGGCGTAATCTGACGGCAGTTTTCTCGGGCATTTGGGCCTCTTCGAATAAGTGTGCTGTGAGTACATCTGCAAGCATTCACCTGTCGAGGTCAAATGACTGGTGGTGCTCATCTCCCCCCGTGCTACTGCTGCTGCCTCCCGTGAATGCTCATGTGCCTGCGTGCCCCTGTACAGGCACAGATGCACGCGCGCAACACCTGATCCCGCATCCTAATTATTTTTCGCCCGGTTCTCTGAGTTGTTCTGCTTCCGGCTGATGAACGGGAAACTGTAGTAGTGCTGTTTCATTTCACCAGCCTCTCAAGTGTGGAAATTATGGTAAATTTGAGAACAAGCCAGATTAGATTGATAGTTACACCTCCTCCTTTAATTAGCCAACCACAGGATCTGTGGAGGCAAAGGCCGGGGGGGTGTGTCGGTGTATATAACGTGTATTGTCTATGTGAAAGATTAATCAAAAGGAGTTGCTTGAGGTGGGAAGGCTTTTCCGGAGAGGTTCCACATGTTGTCAGGTAGTCCCTCTGAATGGCAGCTTCCGGTTCGGTCCCTTAGCTTTCGGAAGTGACATTTAGTCTGATATGTGCCAGCCGTGCAATCTACCTAGCCCTGCAAAGTGCAAATATTAACCTAAATGCATATTAAGATACTGTGTGTTAGCTCCTGAACTGAAATAGAGAGCGGGTGTTCCAGCGGAGGCAAGCAAATCGTGTTGATTTAGAGTGGCTTGAGGATTTGGCCCATTACCGCTTCTTTATACACTTTTAAAAAGAAATGCCAACTCGATAGTTTAGGCTTTAACTGGAACATGGCAAGTAATTGTATGTTTTGGCGGACCCCTAGTAATGTTGCAGAATCTTTCTCAGAAGTTGTTCCATGGGATAGCCGATTCCTCAGGTAAGAGCTACTTGTTTGTTCAATCCTCCATCTTAGGCCTGCTCCTCAGGTGCATCCTCCTTCTCGCAGCGATTTCCTAGGAACAGATTTCGAAGAACAGCTCTGATCACAGAATCACAGATTGGTTAGGGTTGGAAAGGAGCTCTGGAGATCATCCAGTCCAACCCCCCTGCCAGAGCAGGGTCACCTACAGCAGGTTGCACAGGATGACCTCCAGGCGGGTTTTGAATGTCTCTGGGGTGGGAGACTCTACCGCCTCCCTGGGCAGCCTGTTCCAGCGCTCTGCCACCCTCAAAGTAAAGAAGTTCCTCCTCATGCTTTGATAGAAGTTCCTAGGTTCCAGTTTGTACCCGTTACCTCTTGTCCTGGATCATCTTTGATGATCCAGGCCAAGAGGTAACGGGCACCAATTGGAACGTAGGAACTTGAACTTGAACTGGAACGTAGGAACTTGAACATAGGATTATCCTTGATGATTCAGGATAGCTGTGTGTCTGACCAGTCTGTCTTTCGAAGGAGGTCCTGGGCCAGCTCCAGCCATGCTGTGCTGAGCAGAGCCCCTGGCAGCAGCCCCACAGCTCACTCCCAGTGTGCCTGAATGGAAAAGGTACAAAAGTTGCTCCAACACTTTCTGAAAAACTCTATAGTGTTACCCCACAAGCGCAAAGCGACGGCAAAGCCCGTGAAATGACACCGGTGCTTCCAGAAAATGTCAAGCTTCCTGCCCAAGGGTGACATGCCATGCAGTGGGGTCAGGGCCACGCGCTGAGCACCCGGTGCGCTGGGGTTGCCCCAGCGGTTCCTGAGCAGCTCCTGCAGTGCTGCCGCCGGTACCGTTCTGGCGGCTGTAGTTGTTTAAAAAGCCGTTGTTGTTTCCGGCGTAATCTGACGGCAGTTTTCTCGGGCATTTGGGCCTCTTCTAATAAGTGTGCTGTGAGTACATCTGCAAGCATTCACCTGTCGAGGTCAAATGACTGGTGGTGCTCATCTCCCCCCGTGCTACTGCTGCTGCCTCCCGTGAATGCTCATGTGCCTGCGTGCCCCTGTACAGGCACAGATGCACGCGCGCAACACCTGATCCCGCATCCTAATTATTTTTCGCCCGGTTCTCTGAGTTGTTCTGCTTCCGGCTGATGAATGGGAAAGTGTAGTAGTGCTGTTTCATTTCACCAGCCTCTCAAGTGTGGAAATTATGGTAAATTTGAGAACGAGCGAGATTAGATTGATAGTTACACCTCCTCCTTTAATTAGCCAACCACAGGATCTGTGGAGGCAAAGGCCTGGGGGGTGTGTCGGTGTATATAACGTGTATTGTCTATGTGAAAGATTAATCAAAAGGAGTTGCTTGAGGTGGGAAGGCTTTTCCGGAGAGGTTCCACATGTTGTCAGGTAGTCCCTCTGAATGGCAGCTTCCGGTTCGGTCCCTTAGCTTTCGGAAGTGACATTTAGTCTGATATGTGCCAGCCGTGCAATCTACCTAGCCCTGCAAAGTGCAAATATTAACCTAAATGCATATTAAGATACTGTGTGTTAGCTCCTGAACTGAAATAGAGAGCGGGTGTTCCAGCGGAGGCAAGCAAATCGTGTTGATTTACAGTGGCTTGAGGATTTGGCCCATTACCGCTTCTTTATACACTTTTAAAAAGAAATGCCAACTCGATAGTTTAGGCTTTAACTGGAACATGGCAAGTAATTGTATGTTTTGGCGGACCCCTAGTAATGTTGCAGAATCTTTCTCAGAAGTTGTTCCATGGGATAGCCGATTCCTCAGGTAAGAGCTACTTGTTTGTTCAATCCTCCATCTTAGGCCTGCTCCTCAGGTGCATCCTCCTTCTCGCAGCGATTTCCTAGGAACAGATTTCGAAGAACAGCTCTGATCACAGAATCACAGATTGGTTAGGGTTGGAAAGGAGCTCTGGAGATCATCCAGCCCAACCCCCCTGCCAGAGCAGGGTCACCTACAGCAGGTTGCACAGGATGACCTCCAGGCGGGTTTTGAATGTCTCTGGGGTGGGAGACTCTACCGCCTCCCTGGGCAGCCTGTTCCAGCGCTCTGCCACCCTCAAAGTAAAGAAGTTCCTCCTCATGCTTTGATAGAAGTTCCTAGGTTCCAGTTTGCACCTGTTACCTCTTGTCCTGGATCATCTTTGATGATCCAGGACAAGAGGTAACGGGCACCAATTGGAACGTAGGAACTTGAACTTGAACTGGAACGTAGGAGCTTGAACATAGGATTATCCTTGATGATTCAGGATAGCTGTGTGTCTGACCAGTCTGTCTTTCGAAGGAGGTCCTGGACCAGCTCCAGCCATGCTGTGCTGAGCAGAGCCCCTGGCAGCAGCCCCACAGCTCACTCCCAGTGTGCCTGAATGGAAAAGGTACCAAAGTTGCTCCAACACTTTCTGAAAAACTCTATAGTGTTACCCTACAAGCGCAAAGCGACGGCAAAGCCCGTGAAATGACACCGGTGCTTCCAGAAAATGTCAAGCTTCCTGCCCAAGGGTGACATGCCATGCGGTGGGGTCAGGGCCACGCGCTGAGCACCCGGTGCGCTGGGGTTGCCCCAGCGGTTCCTGAGCAGCTCCTGCAGTGCTGCCGCCGGTACCGTTCTGGCGGCTGTAGTTGTTTAAAAAGCCGTTGTTGTTTCCGGCGTAATCTGACGGCAGTTTTCTCGGGCATTTGGGCCTCTTCTAATAAGTGTGCTGTGAGTACATCTGCAAGAATTCACCTGTCGAGGTCAAATGACTGGTGGTGCTCATCTGCCCCCGTGCTACTGCTGCTGCCTCCCGTGAATGCTCATGTGCCTGCGTGCCCCTGTACAGGCACAGATGCACGCGCGCAACACCTGATCCCGCATCCTAATTAGTTTTCGCCCGGTTCTCGGAGTTGATCTGCTTCCGGCTGATGAATGGGAAAGTGTAGTAGTGCTGTTTCATTTCACCAGCCTCTCAAGTGTGGAAATTATGGTAAATTTGAGAACAAGCCAGATTAGATTGATAGTTACACCTCCTCCTTTAATTAGCCAACCACAGGATCTGTGGAGGCAAAGGCCGGGGGTGTGTGTCGGTGTATATAACGTGTATTGTCTATGTGAAAGATTAATCAAAAGGAGTTGCTTGAGGTGGGAAGGCTTTTCCGGAGAGGTTCCACATGTTGTCAGGTAGTCCCTCTGAATGGCAGCTTCCGGTTTGGTCCCTTAGCTTTCGGAAGTGACATTTAGTCTGATATGTGCCAGCCGTGCAATCTACCTAGCCCTGCAAAGTGCAAATATTAACCTAAATGCATATTAAGATAGTGTGTGTTAGCTCCTGAACTGCAATAGAGAGCGGGTGTTCCAGCGGAGGCAAGCAAATCGTGTTGATTTACAGTGGCTTGAGGATTTGGCCCATTACCGCTTCTTTATACACTTTTAAAAAGAAATGCCAACTCGATAGTTTAGGCTTTAACTGGAACATGGCAAGTAATTGTATGTTTTGGCGGACCCCTAGTAATGTTGCAGAATCTTTCTCAGAAGTTGTTACGTGGGATAGCCGATTCCTCAGGTAAGAGCTACTTGTTTGTTCAATCCTCCATCTTCGGCCTGCTCCTCAGGTGCATCCTCCTTCTCGCAGCGATTTCCTAGGAACAGATTTCGAAGAACAGCTCTGATCACAGAATCACAGATTGGTTAGGGTTGGAAAGGAGCTCTGGAGATCATCCAGTCCAACCCCCCTGCCAGAGCAGGGTCACCTACAGCAGGTTGCACAGGATGACCTCCAGGCGGGTTTTGAATGTCTCTGGGGTGGGAGACTCTACCGCCTCCCTGGGCAGCCTGTTCCAGCGCTCTGCCACCCTCAAAGTAAAGAAGTTCCTCCTCATGCTTTGATAGAAGTTCCTACGTTCCAGTTTGTACCCGTTACCTCTTGTCCTGGATCATCTTTGATGATCCAGGCCAAGAGGTAACGGGCACCAATTGGAACGTAGGAACTTGAACTTGAACTGGAACGTAGGAACTTGAACATAGGATTATCCTTGATGATTCAGGATAGCTGTGTGTCTGACCAGTCTGTCTTTCGAAGGAGGTCCTGGGCCAGCTCCAGCCATGCTGTGCTGAGCAGAGCCCCTGGCAGCAGCCCCACAGCTCACTCCCAGTGTGCCTGAATGGAAAAGGTACCAAAGTTGCTCCAACACTTTCTGAAAAACTCTATAGTGTTAACCCACAAACGCAAAGCGACGGCAAAGCCCGTGAAATGACACCGGTGCTTCCAGAAAATGTCAAGCTTCCTGCCCAAGGGTGACATGCCATGCGGTGGGGTCAGGGCCACACGCTGAGCACCCGGTGCGCTGGGGTTGCCCCAGCGGTTCCTCAGCAGCTCCTGCAGTGCTGCCGCCGGTACCGTTCTGGCGGCTGTAGTTGTTTAAAAAGCCGTTGTTGTTTCCGGCGTAATCTGACGGCAGTTTTCTCGGGCATTTGGGCCTCTTCTAATAAGTGTGCTGTGAGTACATCTGCAAGCATTCACCTGTCGAGGTCAAATGACTGGTGGTGCTCATCTGCCCCCGTGCTACTGCTGCTGCCTCCCGTGAATGCTCATGTGCCTGCGTGCCCCTGTACAGGCACAGATGCACGCGCGCAACACCTGATCCCGCATCCTAATTATTTTTCGCCCGGTTCTCGGAGTTGTTCTGCTTCCGGCTGATGAACGGGAAAGTGTAGTAGTGCTGTTTCATTTCACCAGCCTCTCAAGTGTGGAAATTATGGTAAATTTGAGAACAAGCCAGATTAGATTGATAGTTACACCTCCTCCTTTAATTAGCCAACCACAGGATCTGTGGAGGCAAAGGCCGGGGGTGTGTGTCGGTGTATATAACGTGTATTGTCTATGTGAAAGATTAATCAAAAGGAGTTGCTTGAGGTGGGAAGGCTTTTCCGGAGAGGTTCCACATGTTGTCAGGTAGTCCCTCTGAATGGCAGCTTCCGGTTCGGTCCCTTAGCTTTCGGAAGTGACATTTAGTCTGATATGTGCCAGCCGTGCAATCTACCTAGCCCTGCAAAGTGCAAATATTAACCTAAATGCATATTAAGATAGTGTGTGTTAGCTCCTGAACTGCAATAGAGAGCGGGTGTTCCAGCGGAGGCAAGCAAATCGTGTTGATTTACAGTGGCTTGAGGATTTGGCCCATTACCGCTTCTTTATACACTTTTAAAAAGAAATGCCAACTCGATAGTTTAGGCTTTAACTGGAACATGGCAAGTAATTGTATGTTTTGGCGGACCCCTAGTAATGTTGCAGAATCTTTCTCAGAAGTTGTTACGTGGGATAGCCGATTCCTCAGGTAAGAGCTACTTGTTTGTTCAATCCTCCATCTTCGGCCTGCTCCTCAGGTGCATCCTCCTTCTCGCAGCGATTTCCTAGGAACAGATTTCGAAGAACAGCTCTGATCACAGAATCACAGATTGGTTAGGGTTGGAAAGGAGCTCTGGAGATCATCCAGTCCAACCCCCCTGCCAGAGCAGGGTCACCTACAGCAGGTTGCACAGGATGACCTCCAGGCGGGTTTTGAATGTCTCTGGGGTGGGAGACTCTACCGCCTCCCTGGGCAGCCTGTTCCAGCGCTCTGCCACCCTCAAAGTAAAGAAGTTCCTCCTCATGCTTTGATAGAAGTTCCTACGTTCCAGTTTGTACCCGTTACCTCTTGTCCTGGATCATCTTTGATGATCCAGGACAAGAGGTAACGGGCACCAATTGGAACGTAGGAACTTGAACTTGAACTGGAACGTAGGAGCTTGAACATAGGATTATCCTTGATGATTCAGGATAGCTGTGTGTCTGACCAGTCTGTCTTTCGAAGGAGGTCCTGGGCCAGCTCCAGCCATGCTGTGCTGAGCAGAGCCCCTGGCAGCAGCCCCACAGCTCACTCCCAGTGTGCCTGAATGGAAAAGGTACCAAAGTTGCTCCAACACTTTCTGAAAAACTCTACAGTGTTACCCCACAAGCGCAAAGCGACGGCAAAGCCCGTGAAATGACACCGGTGCTTCCAGAAAATGTCAAGCTTCCTGCCCAAGGGTGACATGCCATGCGGTGGGGTCAGGGCCACGCGCTGAGCACCCGGTGCGCTGGGGTTGCCCCAGCGGTTCCTGAGCAGCTCCTGCAGTGCTGCCGCCGGTACCGTTCTGGCGGCTGTAGTTGTTTAAAAAGCCGTTGTTGTTTCCGGCGTAATCTGACGGCAGTTTTCTCGGGCATTTGGGCCTCTTCTAATAAGTGTGCTGTGAGTACATCTGCAAGCATTCACCTGTCGAGGTCAAATGACTGGTGGTGCTCATCTGCCCCCGTGCTACTGCTGCTGCCTCCCGTGAATGCTCATGTGCCTGCGTGCCCCTGTACAGGCACAGATGCACGCGCGCAACACCTGATCCCGCATCCTAATTATTTTTCGCCCGGTTCTCGGAGTTGTTCTGCTTCCGGCTGATGAATGGGAAAGTGTAGTAGTGCTGTTTCATTTCACCAGCCTCTCAAGTGTGGAAATTATGGTAAATTTGAGAACAAGCCAGATTAGATTGATAGTTACACCTCCTCCTTTAATTAGCCAACCACAGGATCTGTGGAGGCAAAGGCCGGGGGGGTGTGTCGGTGTATATAACGTGTATTGTCTATGTGAAAGATTAATCAAAAGGAGTTGCTTGAGGTGGGAAGGCTTTTCCGGAGAGGTTCCACATGTTGTCAGGTAGTCCCTCTGAATTGCAGCTTCCGGTTCGGTCCCTTAGCTTTCGGAAGTGACATTTAGTCTGATATGTGCCAGCCGTGCAATCTACCTAGCCCTGCAAAGTGCAAATATTAACCTAAATGCATATTAAGATACTGTGTGTTAGCTCCTGAACTGAAATAGAGAGCGGGTGTTCCAGCGGAGGCAAGCAAATCGTGTTGATTTACAGTGGCTTGAGGATTTGGCCCATTACCGCTTCTTTATACACTTTTAAAAAGAAATGCCAACTCGATAGTTTAGGCTTTAACTGGAACATGGCAAGTAATTGTATGTTTTGGCGGACCCCTAGTAATGTTGCAGAATCTTTCTCAGAAGTTGTTCCATGGGATAGCCGATTCCTCAGGTAAGAGCTACTTGTTTGTTCAATCCTCCATCTTAGGCCTGCTCCTCAGGTGCGTCCTCCTTCTCGCAGCGATTTCCTAGGAACAGATTTCGAAGAACAGCTCTGATCACAGAATCACAGATTGGTTAGGGTTGGAAAGGAGCTCTGGAGATCATGTAGTGCAACCCCCCTGCCAGAGCAGGGTCACCTACAGCAGGTTGCACAGGATGACCTCCAGGCGGGTTTTGAATGTTTCTGGGGTGGGAGACACTACCGCCTCCCTGGGCAGCCTGTTCCAGCGCTCTGCCACCCTCAAAGTAAAGAAGTTCCTCCTCATGCTTTGATAGAAGTTCCTACGTTCCAGTTTGTACCCGTTACCTCTTGTCCTGGATCATCTTTGATGATCCAGGACAAGAGGTAACGGGCACCAATTGGAACGTAGGAACTTGAGCTTGAGCTGGAATGTAGGAACTTGAACTTGAACATAGGATTATCCTTGATGATTCAGGATAGCTGTGTGTCTGACCAGTCTGTCTTTCGAAGGAGGTCCTGGGCCAGCTCCAGCCATGCTGTGCTGAGCAGAGCCCCTGGCAGCAGCCCCACAGCTCACTCCCAGTGTGCTTAAAAGGAAAAGGTACCAAAGTTGCTCCAACACTTTCTGAAAAACTCTATAGTGTTACCCCACAAGCGCAAAGCAACGGCAAAGCCCATGAAATGACTCCGGTGCTTCCAGAAAACGTCAAGCTTCCTGCCCAAGGGTGACATGCCATGCGGTGGGGTCAGGGCCACGCGCTGAGCACCCGGTGCGCTGGGGTTGCCCCAGCGGTTCCTGAGCAGCTCCTGCAGTGCTGCCGCCGGTACCGTTCTGGCGGCTGTAGTTGTTTAAAAAGCCGTTGTTGTTTCCGGCGTAATCTGACGGCAGTTTTCTCGGGCATTGGGGCCTCTTCTAATAAGTGTGCTGTGAGTACATCTGCAAGCATTCACCTGTCGAGGTCAAATGACTGGTGGTGCTCATCTGCCCCCGTGCTGCTGCTGCTGCCTCCCGTGAATGCTCATGTGCCTGCGTGCCCCTGTACAGGCACAGATGCACGCGCGCAACACCTGATCCCGCATCCTAATTATTTTTCGCCCGGTTCTCGGAGTTGTTCTGCTTCCGGCTGATGAATGGGAAAGTGTAGTAGTGCTGTTTCATTTCACCAGCCTCTCAAGTGTGGAAATTATGGTAAATTTGAGAACAAGCCAGATTAGATTGATAGTTACACCTCCTCCTTTAATTAGCCAACCACAGGATCTGTGGAGGCAAAGGCCGGGGGTGTGTGTCGGTGTATATAACGTGTATTGTCTATGTGAAAGATTAATCAAAAGGAGTTGCTTGAGGTGGGAAGGCTTTTCCGGAGAGGTTCCACATGTTGTCAGGTAGTCCCTCTGAATGGCAGCTTCCGGTTCGGTCCCTTAGCTTTCGGAAGTGACATTTAGTCTGATATGTGCCAGCCGTGCAATCTACCTAGCCCTGCAAAGTGCAAATATTAACCTAAATGCATATTAAGATAGTGTGTGTTAGCTCCTGAACTGAAATAGAGAGCGGGTGTTCCAGCGGAGGCAAGCAAATCGTGTTGATTTACAGTGGCTTGAGGATTTGGCCCATTACCGCTTCTTTATACACTTTTAAAAAGAAATGCCAACTCGATAGTTTAGGCTTTAACTGGAACATGGCAAGTAATTCTGTGTTTTGGCGGACCCCTAGTAATGTTGCAGAATCTTTCTCAGAAGTTGTTCCATGGGATAGCCGATTCCTCAGGTAAGAGCTACTTGTTTGTTCAATCCTCCATCTTAGGCCTGCTCCTCAGGTGCATCCTCCTTCTCGCAGCGATTTCCTAGGAACAGATTTCGAAGAACAGCTCTGATCACAGAATCACAGATTGGTTAGGGTTGGAAAGGAGCTCTGGAGATCATCCAGTCCAACCCCCCTGCCAGAGCAGGGTCACCTACAGCAGGTTGCACAGGATGACCTCCAGGCGGGTTTTGAATGTCTCTGGGGTGGGAGACTCTACCGCCTCCCTGGGCAGCCTGTTCCAGCGCTCTGCCACCCTCAAAGTAAAGAAGTTCCTCCTCATGCTTTGATAGAAGTTCCTACGTTCCAGTTTGTACCCGTTACCTCTTGTCCTGGATCATCTTTGATGATCCAGGACAAGAGGTAACGGGCACCAATTGGAACGTAGGAACTTGAACTTGAACTGGAAGGTAGGAACTTGAACATAGGATTATCCTTGATGATTCAGGATAGCTGTGTGTCTGACCAGTCTGTCTTTCGAAGGAGGTCCTGGGCCAGCTCCAGCCATGCTGTGCTGAGCAGAACCCCTGGCAGCAGCCCCACACCTCACTCCCAGTGTGCCTGAATGGAAAAGGTACCAAAGTTGCTGCAACACTTTCTGAAAAACTCTATAGTGTTACCCCACAAGCGCAAAGCGACAGCAAAGCCCGTGAAATGACACCGGTGCTTCCAGAAAATGTCAAGCTTCCTGCCCAAGGGTGACATGCCATGCGGTGGGGTCAGGGCCACGCGCTGAGCACCCGGTGCGCTGGGGTTGCCCCAGCGGTTCCTGAGCAGCTCCTGCAGTGCTGCCGCCGGTACCGTTCTGGCGGCTGTAGTTGTTTAAAAAGCCGTTGTTGTTTCCGGCGTAATCTGACGGCAGTTTTCTCGGGCATTTGGGCCTCTTCTAATAAGTGTGCTGTGAGTACATCTGCAAGCATTCACCTGTCGAGGTCAAATGACTGGTGGTGCTCATCTGCCCCCGTGCTACTGCTGCTGCCTCCCGTGAATGCTCATGTGCCTGCGTGCCCCTGTACAGGCACAGATGCACGCGCGCAACACCTGATCTCGCATCCTAATTATTTTTCGCCCGGTTCTCTGAGTTGTTCTGCTTCCGGCTGATGAATGGGAAAGTGTAGTAGTGCTGTTTCATTTCACCAGCCTCTCAAGTGTGGAAATTATGGTAAATTTGAGAACAAGCGAGATTAGATTGATAGTTACACCTCCTCCTTTAATTAGCCAACCACAGGATCTGTGGAGGCAAAGGCCGGGGGGGTGTGTCGGTGTATATAACGTGTATTGTCTATGTGAAAGATTAATCAAAAGGAGTTGCTTGAGGTGGGAAGGCTTTTCCGGAGAGGTTCCACATGTTGTCAGGTAGTCCATCTGAATGGCAGCTTCCGGTTCGGTCCCTTAGCTTTCGGAAGTGACATTTAGTCTGATATGTGCCAGCCGTGCAATCTACCTAGCCCTGCAAAGTGCAAATATTAACCTAAATGCATATTAAGATAGTGTGTGTTAGCTCCTGAACTGAAATAGAGAGCGGGTGTTCCAGCGGAGGCAAGCAAATCGTGTTGATTTAGAGTGGCTTGAGGATTTGGCCCATTACCGCTTCTTTATACACTTTTAAAAAGAAATGCCAACTCGATAGTTTAGGCTTTAACTGGAACATGGCAAGTAATTGTATGTTTTGGCGGACCCCTAGTAATGTTGCAGAATCTTTCTCAGAAGTTGTTCCATGGGATAGCCGATTCCTCAGGTAAGAGCTACTTGTTTGTTCAATCCTCCATCTTAGGCCTGCTCCTCAGGTGCATCCTCCTTCTCGCAGCGATTTCCTAGAAACAGATTTCGAAGAACAGCTCTGATCACAGAATCACAGATTGGTTAGGGTTTGAAAGGAACTCTGGAGATCATCCAGCCCAACCCCCCTGCCAGAGCAGGGTCACCTACAGCAGGTTGCACAGGATGACCTCCAGGCGGGTTTTGAATGTCTCTGGGGTGGGAGACTCTACCGCCTCCCTGGGCAGCCTGTTCCAGCGCTCTGCCACCCTCAAAGTAAAGAAGTTCCTCCTCATGCTTTGATAGAAGTTCCTAGGTTCCAGTTTGTACCCGTTACCTCTTGTCCTGGATCATCTTTGATGATCCAGGACAAGAGGTAACGGGCACCAATTGGAACGTAGGAACTTGAACTTGAACTGGAAGGTAGGAACTTGAACTTGAACATAGGATTATCCTTGATGATTCAGGATAGCTGTGTGTCTGACCAGTCTGTCTTTCGAAGGAGGTCCTGGGCCAGCTCCAGCCATGCTGTGCTGAGCAGAGCCCCTGGCAGCAGCCCCACACCTCACTCCCAGTGTGCCTGAATGGAAAAGGTACCAAAGTTGCTGCAACACTTTCTGAAAAACTCTATAGTGTTACCCCACAAGCGCAAAGCGACGGCAAAGCCCGTGAAATGACACCGGTGCTTCCAGAAAATGTCAAGCTTCCTGCCCAAGGGTGGCATGCCATGCGGTGGGGTCAGGGCCACGCGCTGAGCACCCGGTGCGCTGGGGTTGCCCCAGCGGTTCCTGAGCAGCTCCTGCAGTGCTGCCGCCGGTACCGTTCTGGCGGCTGTAGTTGTTTAAAAAGCCGTTGTTGTTTCCGGCGTAATCTGACGGCAGTTTTCTCGGGCATTTGGGCCTCTTCTAATAAGTGTGCTGTGAGTACATCTGCAAGCATTCACCTGTCGAGGTCAAATGACTGGTGGTGCTCATCTGCCCCCGTGCTACTGCTGCTGCCTCCCGTGAATGCTCATGTGCCTGCGTGCCCCTGTACAGGCACAGATGCACGCGCGCAACACCTGATCCCGCATCCTAATTATTTTTCGCCCGGTTCTCTGAGTTGTTCTGCTTCCGGCTGATGAATGGGAAAGTGTAGTAGTGCTGTTTCATTTCACCAGCCTCTCAAGTGTGGAAATTATGGTAAATTTGAGAACAAGCCAGATTAGATTGATAGTTACACCTCCTCCTTTAATTAGCCAACCACAGGATCTGTGGAGGCAAAGGCCGGGGGGGTGTGTCGGTGTATATAACGTGTATTGTCTATGTGAAAGATTAATCAAAAGGAGTTGCTTGAGGTGGGAAGGCTTTTCCGGACAGGTTCCACATGTTGTCAGGTAGCCCCTCTGAATGGCAGCTTCCGGTTCGGTCCCTTAGCTTTCGGAAGTGACATTTAGTCTGATATGTGCCAGCCGTGCAATCTACCTAGTCCTGCAAAGTGCAAATATTAACCTAAATGCATATTAAGATACTGTGTGTTAGCTCCTGAACTGAAATAGAGAGCGGGTGTTCCAGCGGAGGCAAGCAAATCGTGTTGATTTACAGTGGCTTGAGGATTTGGCCCATTACCGCTTCTTTATACACTTTTAAAAAGAAATGCCAACTCGATAGTTTAGGCTTTAACTGGAACATGGCAAGTAATTGTATGCTTTGGCGGACCCCTAGTAATGTTGCAGAATCTTTCTCAGAAGTTGTTCCATGGGATAGCCGATTCCTCAGGTAAGAGCTACTTGTTTGTTCAATCCTCCATCTTCGGCCTGCTCCTCAGGTGCATCCTCCTTCTCGCAGCGATTTCCTAGGAACAGATTTCGAAGAACAGCTCTGATCACAGAATCACAGATTGGTTAGGGTTGGAAAGGAGCTCTGGAGATCATCCAGTCCAACCCCCCTGCCAGAGCAGGGTCACCTACAGCAGGTTGCACAGGATGACCTCCAGGCGGGTTTTGAATGTCTCTGGGGTGGGAGACTCTACCGCCTCCCTGGGCAGCCTGTTCCAGCGCTCTGCCACCCTCAAAGTAAAGAAGTTCCTCCTCATGCTTTGATAGAAGTTCCTACGTTCCAGTTTGTACCCGTTACCTCTTGTCCTGGATCATCTTTGATGATCCAGGCCAAGAGGTAACGGGCACCAATTGGAACGTAGGAACTTGAACTTGAACTGGAACGTAGGAACTTGAACATAGGATTATCCTTGATGATTCAGGATAGCTGTGTGTCTGACCAGTCTGTCTTTCGAAGGAGGTCCTGGGCCAGCTCCAGCCATGCTGTGCTGAGCAGAGCCCCTGGCAGCAGCCCCACAGCTCACTCCCAGTGTGCTTAAAAGGAAAAGGTACCAAAGTTGCTCCAACACTTTCTGAAAAACTCTATAGTGTTACCCCACAAGCGCAAAGCAACGGCAAAGCCCATGAAATGACTCCGGTGCTTCCAGAAAACGTCAAGCTTCCTGCCCAAGGGTGACATGCCATGCGGTGGGGTCAGGGCCACGCGCTGAGCACCCGGTGCGCTGGGGTTGCCCCAGCGGTTCCTGAGCAGCTCCTGCAGTGCTGCCGCCGGTACCGTTCTGGCGGCTGTAGTTGTTTAAAAAGCCGTTGTTGTTTCCGGCGTAATCTGACGGCAGTTTTCTCGGGCATTGGGGCCTCTTCTAATAAGTGTGCTGTGAGTACATCTGCAAGCATTCACCTGTCGAGGTCAAATGACTGGTGGTGCTCATCTGCCCCCGTGCTGCTGCTGCTGCCTCCCGTGAATGCTCATGTGCCTGCGTGCCCCTGTACAGGCACAGATGCACGCGCGCAACACCTGATCCCGCATCCTAATTATTTTTCGCCCGGTTCTCGGAGTTGTTCTGCTTCCGGCTGATGAATGGGAAAGTGTAGTAGTGCTGTTTCATTTCACCAGCCTCTCAAGTGTGGAAATTATGGTAAATTTGAGAACAAGCCAGATTAGATTGATAGTTACACCTCCTCCTTTAATTAGCCAACCACAGGATCTGTGGAGGCAAAGGCCGGGGGTGTGTGTCGGTGTATATAACGTGTATTGTCTATGTGAAAGATTAATCAAAAGGAGTTGCTTGAGGTGGGAAGGCTTTTCCGGAGAGGTTCCACATGTTGTCAGGTAGTCCCTCTGAATGGCAGCTTCCGGTTCGGTCCCTTAGCTTTCGGAAGTGACATTTAGTCTGATATGTGCCAGCCGTGCAATCTACCTAGCCCTGCAAAGTGCAAATATTAACCTAAATGCATATTAAGATAGTGTGTGTTAGCTCCTGAACTGAAATAGAGAGCGGGTGTTCCAGCGGAGGCAAGCAAATCGTGTTGATTTACAGTGGCTTGAGGATTTGGCCCATTACCGCTTCTTTATACACTTTTAAAAAGAAATGCCAACTCGATAGTTTAGGCTTTAACTGGAACATGGCAAGTAATTCTGTGTTTTGGCGGACCCCTAGTAATGTTGCAGAATCTTTCTCAGAAGTTGTTCCATGGGATAGCCGATTCCTCAGGTAAGAGCTACTTGTTTGTTCAATCCTCCATCTTAGGCCTGCTCCTCAGGTGCATCCTCCTTCTCGCAGCGATTTCCTAGGAACAGATTTCGAAGAACAGCTCTGATCACAGAATCACAGATTGGTTAGGGTTGGAAAGGAGCTCTGGAGATCATCCAGTCCAACCCCCCTGCCAGAGCAGGGTCACCTACAGCAGGTTGCACAGGATGACCTCCAGGCGGGTTTTGAATGTCTCTGGGGTGGGAGACTCTACCGCCTCCCTGGGCAGCCTGTTCCAGCGCTCTGCCACCCTCAAAGTAAAGAAGTTCCTCCTCATGCTTTGATAGAAGTTCCTACGTTCCAGTTTGTACCCGTTACCTCTTGTCCTGGATCATCTTTGATGATCCAGGACAAGAGGTAACGGGCACCAATTGGAACGTAGGAACTTGAACTTGAACTGGAAGGTAGGAACTTGAACATAGGATTATCCTTGATGATTCAGGATAGCTGTGTGTCTGACCAGTCTGTCTTTCGAAGGAGGTCCTGGGCCAGCTCCAGCCATGCTGTGCTGAGCAGAACCCCTGGCAGCAGCCCCACACCTCACTCCCAGTGTGCCTGAATGGAAAAGGTACCAAAGTTGCTGCAACACTTTCTGAAAAACTCTATAGTGTTACCCCACAAGCGCAAAGCGACGGCAAAGCCCGTGAAATGACACCGGTGCTTCCAGAAAATGTCAAGCTTCCTGCCCAAGGGTGACATGCCATGCGGTGGGGTCAGGGCCACGCGCTGAGCACCCGGTGCGCTGGGGTTGCCCCAGCGGTTCCTGAGCAGCTCCTGCAGTGCTGCCGCCGGTACCGTTCTGGCGGCTGTAGTTGTTTAAAAAGCCGTTCTTGTTTCCGGCGTAATCTGACGGCAGTTTTCTCGGGCATTTGGGCCTCTTCTAATAAGTGTGCTGTGAGTACATCTGCAAGCATTCACCTGTCGAGGTCAAATGACTGGTGGTGCTCATCTGCCCCCGTGCTACTGCTGCTGCCTCCCGTGAATGCTCATGTGCCTGCGTGCCCCTGTACAGGCACAGATGCACGCGCGCAACACCTGATCTCGCATCCTAATTATTTTTCGCCCGGTTCTCTGAGTTGTTCTGCTTCCGGCTGATGAATGGGAAAGTGTAGTAGTGCTGTTTCATTTCACCAGCCTCTCAAGTGTGGAAATTATGGTAAATTTGAGAACAAGCGAGATTAGATTGATAGTTACACCTCCTCCTTTAATTAGCCAACCACAGGATCTGTGGAGGCAAAGGCCGGGGGGGTGTGTCGGTGTATATAACGTGTATTGTCTATGTGAAAGATTAATCAAAAGGAGTTGCTTGAGGTGGGAAGGCTTTTCCGGAGAGGTTCCACATGTTGTCAGGTAGTCCCTCTGAATGGCAGCTTCCGGTTCGGTCCCTTAGCTTTCGGAAGTGACATTTAGTCTGATATGTGCCAGCCGTGCAATCTACCTAGCCCTGCAAAGTGCAAATATTAACCTAAATGCATATTAAGATAGTGTGTGTTAGCTCCTGAACTGCAATAGAGAGCGGGTGTTCCAGCGGAGGCAAGCAAATCGTGTTGATTTAGAGTGGCTTGAGGATTTGGCCCATTACCGCTTCTTTATACACTTTTAAAAAGAAATGCCAACTCGATAGTTTAGGCTTTAACTGGAACATGGCAAGTAATTGTATGTTTTGGCGGACCCCTAGTAATGTTGCAGAATCTTTCTCAGAAGTTGTTCCATGGGATAGCCGATTCCTCAGGTAAGAGCTACTTGTTTGTTCAATCCTCCATCTTAGGCCTGCTCCTCAGGTGCATCCTCCTTCTCGCAGCGATTTCCTAGAAACAGATTTCGAAGAACAGCTCTGATCACAGAATCACAGATTGGTTAGGGTTTGAAAGGAACTCTGGAGATCATCCAGCCCAACCCCCCTGCCAGAGCAGGGTCACCTACAGCAGGTTGCACAGGATGACCTCCAGGCGGGTTTTGAATGTCTCTGGGGTGGGAGACTCTACCGCCTCCCTGGGCAGCCTGTTCCAGCGCTCTGCCACCCTCAAAGTAAAGAAGTTCCTCCTCATGCTTTGATAGAAGTTCCTAGGTTCCAGTTTGTACCCGTTACCTCTTGTCCTGGATCATCTTTGATGATCCAGGACAAGAGGTAACGGGCACCAATTGGAACGTAGGAACTTGAACTTGAACTGGAACGTAGGAACTTGAACATAGGATTATCCTTGATGATTCAGGATAGCTGTGTGTCTGACCAGTGTGTCTTTCGAAGGAGGTCCTGGGCCAGCTCCAGCCATGCTGTGCTGAGCAGAGCCCCTGGCAGCAGCCCCACAGCTCACTCCCAGTGTGCCTGAATGGAAAAGGTACCAAAGTTGCTCCAACACTTTCTGAAAAACTCTATAGTGTTACCCCACAAGCGCAAATCGACAGCAAAGCCCGTGAAATGACACCGGTGCTTCCAGAAAATGTCAAGCTTCCTGCCCAAGGGTGGCATGCCATGCGGTGGGGTCAGGGCCACGCGCTGAGCACCCGGTGCGCTGGGGTTGCCCCAGCGGTTCCTGAGCAGCTCCTGCAGTGCTGCCGCCGGTACCGTTCTGGCGGCTGTAGTTGTTTAAAAAGCCGTTGTTGTTTCCGGCGTAATCTGACGGCAGTTTTCTCGGGCATTTGGGCCTCTTCTAATAAGTGTGCTGTGAGTACATCTGCAAGCATTCACCTGTCGAGGTCAAATGACTGGTGGTGCTCATCTGCCCCCGTGCTACTGCTGCTGCCTCCCGTGAATGCTCATGTGCCTGCGTGCCCCTGTACAGGCACAGATGCACGCGCGCTACACCTGATCCCGCATCCTAATTAGTTTTCGCCCGGTTCTCGGAGTTGTTCTGCTTCCGGCTGATGAATGGGAAAGTGTAGTAGTGCTGTTTCATTTCACCAGCCTCTCAAGTGTGGAAATTATGGTAAATTTGAGAACAAGCCAGATTAGATTGATAGTTACACCTCCTCCTTTAATTAGCCAACCACAGGATCTGTGGAGGCAAAGGCGGGGGGGGGTGTCGGAGGGGGGGCATACGAGTTTACCATGGCGAGAGTGCTGGAGGTTCTTTCTTGTCTGTTCTTTCTTGTCTTGTAAATTGGTATGAGATTCTGCCAGTCTTCCTCACGTAGCACAATCCCTCTTGATTTCTGGAGGTTCCTCACAGGGTAAGCTAATGTTTAACATCAATAAGGGTTACCGAATCTTGTCCTTGAGAAGCAGGAGTCTGGAAGCTGTTGTCAATCCAACTGCTGTATTCCTGACCAGCAAGCCCGCTCGATTCAGGGTTAATTAACTGATTACTTAGAGCGGAAGTGTTGTGGGTGAGCCCGATCATTACCATTTCTATTCATTCTAATATGATGTATTTCAACTCCCCATCCCTCACGCCTTCTAGAGAGTGATCTGGTGAAGGAGGATGACAAGTCTTTGTGAAACCATCTCGAGTTCTGCCAGATACTCGTAGTTGAAGTTGTCTAGCGGTACGAGATTAGACACCGTGTGAAAGGCAATACTGCACAGATTCTTTATTCCAGACCATTTTCTAAGTTCGCGTGATACAAAACCTCACGGTTACTGGGCAGCTCTCCCACTTTTCACGTCAACCTTTGCTACCTAGCCCGCTGCAACGTGCAGGAAAGAAACATTTATTTGAATTGCGCCGTGGTGCCGTGCATCTTAATGACACTCTGGAGTGACTGGCAGTGTGTCTGGGTCCTGGGGTTGGACCCGGTCTAGCTGCCAGGAGGCAACATTGCAGAGAGGGGCTACAGCTGTGGTCTCTGAAGGGACCTGGCTACTCTATGTAGGCCTTCTCTCCCTGCGTCTCAGAGTGCGTGAAGATGCTAATTGGTTCACATTTTCCTCTGTTCGTTAAGGTATTCTGTCCTTAAAAATTCAGCTTTTTAAAATAGTAACGTGTATTGTCTATGTGAAAGATTAATCAAAAGGAGTTGCTTGAGGTGGGAAGGCTTTTCCGGAGAGGTTCCACATGTTGTCAGGTAGTCCCTCTGAATGGCAGCTTCCGGTTCGGTCCCTTAGCTTTCGGAAGTGACATTTAGTCTGATATGTGCCAGCCGTGCAATCTACCTAGCCCTGCAAAGTGCAAATATTAACCTAAATGCATATTAAGATACTGTGTGTTAGCTCCTGAACTGAAATAGAGAGCGGGTGTTCCAGCGGAGGCAAGCAAATCGTGTTGATTTACAGTGGCTTGCGGATTTGGCCCATTACCGCTTCTTTATACACTTTTAAAAAGAAATGCCAACTCGATAGTTTAGGCTTTAACTGGAACATGGCAAGAAATTGTATGCTTTGGCGGACCCCTAGTAATGTTGCAGAAACTTTATCAGAAGTTGTTCCATGGGATAGCCGATTCCTCAGGTAAGAGCTACTTGTTTGTTCAATCCTCCATCTTAGGCCTGCTCCTCAGGTGCATCCTCCTTCTCGCAGCGATTTCCTAGGAACAGATTTCGAAGAACAGCTCTGATCACAGAATCACAGATTGGTTAGGGTTGGAAAGGAGCTCTGGAGATCATCCAGTCCAACCCCCTGCCAGAGCAGGGTCACCTACAGCAGGTTGCACAGGATGACCTCCAGGCGGGTTTTGAATGTCTCTGGGGTGGGAGACTCTACCGCCTCCCTGGGCAGCCTGTTCCAGCGCTCTGCCACCCTCAAAGTAAAGAAGTTCCTCCTCATGCTTTGATAGAAGTTCCTAGGTTCCAGTTTGTACCCGTTACCTCTTGTCCTGGATCATCTTTGATGATCCAGGACAAGAGGTAACGGGCACCAATTGGAACGTAGGAACTTGAACTTGAACTGGAACGTAGGAACTTGAACTTGAACATAGGATTATCCTTGATGATTCAGGATAGCTGTGTGTCTGACCAGTGTGTCTTTCGAAGGAGGTCCTGGGCCAGCTCCAGCCATGCTGTGCTGAGCAGAGCCCCTGGCAGCAGCCCCACAGCTCACTCCCAGTGTGCCTGAATGGAAAAGGTACCAAAGTTGCTCCAACACTTTCTGAAAAACTCTATAGTGTTACCCCACAAGCGCAAAGCGACAGCAAAGCCCGTGAAATGACACCGGTGCTTCCAGAAAATGTCAAGCTTCCTGCCCAAGGGTGGCATGCCATGCGGTGGGGTCAGGGCCACGCGCTGAGCACCCGGTGCGCTGGGGTTGCCCCAGCGGTTCCTGAGCAGCTCCTGCAGTGCTGCCGCCGGTACCGTTCTGGCGGCTGTAGTTGTTTAAAAAGCCGTTGTTGTTTCCGGCGTAATCTGACGGCAGTTTTCTCGGGCATTTGGGCCTCTTCTAATAAGTGTGCTGTGAGTACATCTGCAAGCATTCACCTGTCGAGGTCAAATGACTGGTGGTGCTCATCTGCCCCCGTGCTACTGCTGCTGCCTCCCGTGAATGCTCATGTGCCTGCGTGCCCCTGTACAGGCACAGATGCACGCGCGCTACACCTGATCCCGCATCCTAATTAGTTTTCGCCCGGTTCTCGGAGTTGTTCTGCTTCCGGCTGATGAATGGGAAAGTGTAGTAGTGCTGTTTCATTTCACCAGCCTCTCAAGTGTGGAAATTATGGTAAATTTGAGAACAAGCCAGATTAGATTGATAGTTACACCTCCTCCTTTAATTAGCCAACCACAGGATCTGTGGAGGCAAAGGCGGGGGGGGGTGTCGGAGGGGGGGCATACGAGTTTACCATGGCGAGAGTGCTGGAGGTTCTTTCTTGTCTGTTCTTTCTTGTCTTGTAAATTGGTATGAGATTCTGCCAGTCTTCCTCACGTAGCACAATCGCTCTTGATTTCTGGAGGTTGCTCACAGGGTAAGCTAATGTTTAACATCAATAAGGGTTACCGAATCTTGTCCTTGAGAAGCAGGAGTCTGGAAGCTGTTGTCAATCCAACTGCTGTATTCCTGACCAGCAAGCCCGCTCGATTCAGGGTTAATTAACTGATTACTTAGAGCGGAAGTGTTGTGGGTGAGCCCGATCATTACCATTTCTATTCATTCTAATATGATGTATTTCAACTCCCCATCCCTCACGCCTTCTAGAGAGTGATCTGGTGAA
Organism: Vanellus vanellus; assembly: GCF_965231255.1. Taxonomy (NCBI): domain Eukaryota; kingdom Metazoa; phylum Chordata; class Aves; order Charadriiformes; family Charadriidae; genus Vanellus; species Vanellus vanellus. The sequence goes on along the minus strand of NW_028128566.1, from coordinate 1,137,492 downwards.
GGAGGATGACAAGTCTTTGTGAAACCATCTCGAGTTCTGCCAGATACTCGTAGTTGAAGTTCTCTAGCGGTACGAGATTAGACACCGTGTGAAAGGCAATACTGCACAGATTCTTTATTCCAGACCATTTTCTAAGTTCGCGTGATACAAAACCTCACGGTTACTGGGCAGCTCTCCCACTTTTCACGTCAACCTTTGCTACCTAGCCCGCTGCAACGTGCAGGAAAGAAACATTTATTTGAATTGCGCCGTGGTGCCGTGCATCTTAATGACACTCTGGAGTGACTGGCAGTGTGTCTGGGTCCTGGGGTTGGACCCGGTCTAGCTGCCAGGAGGCAACATTGCAGAGAGGGGCTACAGCTGTGGTCTCTGAAGGGACCTGGCTACTCTATGTAGGCCTTCTCTCCCTGCGTCTCAGAGTGCTTGAAGATGCTAATTGGTTCACATTTTCCTCTGTTCGTTAAGGTATTCTGTCCTTAAAAATTCAGCTTTTTAAAATAGTAACGTGTATTGTCTATGTGAAAGATTAATCAAAAGGAGTTGCTTGAGGTGGGAAGGCTTTTCCGGAGAGGTTCCACATGTTGTCAGGTAGTCCCTCTGAATGGCAGCTTCCGGTTCGGTCCCTTAGCTTTCGGAAGTGACATTTAGTCTGATATGTGCCAGCCGTGCAATCTACCTAGCCCTGCAAAGTGCAAATATTAACCTAAATGCATATTAAGATACTGTGTGTTAGCTCCTGAACTGAAATAGAGAGCGGGTGTTCCAGCGGAGGCAAGCAAATCGTGTTGATTTACAGTGGCTTGCGGATTTGGCCCATTACCGCTTCTTTATACACTTTTAAAAAGAAATGCCAACTCGATAGTTTAGGCTTTAACTGGAACATGGCAAGAAATTGTATGCTTTGGCGGACCCCTAGTAATGTTGCAGAAACTTTATCAGAAGTTGTTCCATGGGATAGCCGATTCCTCAGGTAAGAGCTACTTGTTTGTTCAATCCTCCATCTTAGGCCTGCTCCTCAGGTGCATCCTCCTTCTCGCAGCGATTTCCTAGGAACAGATTTCGAAGAACAGCTCTGATGACAGAATCACAGATTGGTTAGGGTTGGAAAGGACCTCTGGAGATCATCCAGTCCAACCCCCTGCCAGAGCAGGGTCACCTACAGCAGGTTGCACAGGATGACCTCCAGGCGGGTTTTGAATGTCTCTGGGGTCGGAGACTCTACCGCCTCCCTGGGCAGCCTGTTCCAGCGCTCTGCCACCCTCAAAGTAAAGAAGTTCCTCCTCATGCTTTGATAGAAGTTCCTAGGTTCCAGTTTGTACCCGTTACCTCTTGTCCTGGATCATCTTTGATGATCCAGGACAAGAGGTAACGGGCACCAATTGGAACGTAGGAACTTGAACTTGAACTGGAACGTAGGAACTTGAACATAGGATTATCCTTGATGATTCAGGATAGCTGTGTGTCTGACCAGTCTGTCTTTCGAAGGAGGTCCTGGGCCAGCTCCAGCCATGCTGTGCTGAGCAGAGCCCCTGGCAGCAGCCCCACAGCTCACTCCCAGTGTGCCTGAATGGAAAAGGTACCAAAGTTGCTCCAACACTTTCTGAAAAACTCTATAGTGTTACCCCACAAGCGCAAAGCGACAGCAAAGCCCGTGAAATGACACCGGTGCTTCCAGAAAATGTCAAGCTTCCTGCCCAAGGGTGGCATGCCATGCGGTGGGGTCAGGGCCACGCGCTGAGCACCCGGTGCGCTGGGGTTGCCCCAGCGGTTCCTGAGCAGCTCCTGCAGTGCTGCCGCCGGTACCGTTCTGGCGGCTGTAGTTGTTTAAAAAGCCGTTGTTGTTTCCGGCGTAATCTGACGGCAGTTTTCTCGGGCATTTGGGCCTCTTCTAATAAGTGTGCTGTGAGTACATCTGCAAGCATTCACCTGTCGAGGTCAAATGACTGGTGGTGCTCATCTGCCCCCGTGCTACTGCTGCTGCCTCCCGTGAATGCTCATGTGCCTGCGTGCCCCTGTACAGGCACAGATGCACGCGCGCTACACCTGATCCCGCATCCTAATTAGTTTTCGCCCGGTTCTCGGAGTTGTTCTGCTTCCGGCTGATGAATGGGAAAGTGTAGTAGTGCTGTTTCATTTCACCAGCCTCTCAAGTGTGGAAATTATGGTAAATTTGAGAACAAGCCAGATTAGATTGATAGTTACACCTCCTCCATTAATTAGCCAACCACAGGATCTGTGGAGGCAAAGGCCGGGGGTGTGTGTCGGTGTATATAACGTGTATTGTCTATGTGAAAGATTAATCAAAAGGAGTTGCTTGAGGTGGGAAGGCTTTTCCGGAGAGGTTCCACATGTTGTCAGGTAGTCCCTCTGAATGGCAGCTTCCGGTTCGGTCCCTTAGCTTTCGGAAGTGACATTTAGTCTGATATGTGCCAGCCGTGCAATCTACCTAGCCCTGCAAAGTGCAAATATTAACCTAAATGCATATTAAGATAGTGTGTGTTAGCTCCTGAACTGAAATAGAGAGCGGGTGTTCCAGCGGAGGCAAGCAAATCGTGTTGATTTACAGTGGCTTGAGGATTTGGCCCATTACCGCTTCTTTATACACTTTTAAAAAGAAATGCCAACTCGATAGTTTAGGCTTTAACTGGAACATGGCAAGTAATTGTATGCTTTGGCGGACCCCTAGTAATGTTGCAGAAACTTTATCAGAAGTTGTTCCATGGGATAGCCGATTCCTCAGGTAAGAGCTACTTGTTTGTTCAATCCTCCATCTTAGGCCTGATCCTCAGGTGCATCCTCCTTCTCGCAGCGATTTCCTAGGAACAGATTTCAAAGAACAGCTCTGATCACAGAATCACAGATTGGTTAGGGTTGGAAAGGAGCTCTGGAGATCATGTAGTCCAACCCCGCTGCCAGAGCAGGGTCACCTACAGCAGGTTGCACAGGATGACCTCCAGGCGGGTTTTGAATGTCTCTGGGGTGGGAGACTCTACCGCCTCCCTGGGCAGCCTGTTCCAGCGCTCTGCCACCCTCAAAGTAAAGAAGTTCCTCCTCATGCTTTGATAGAAGTTCCTAGGTTCCAATTTGTACCCGTTACCTCTTGTCCTGGATCATCTTTGATGATCCAGGCCAAGAGGTAACGGGCACCAATTGGAACGTAGGAACTTGAACTTGAACTGGAAGGTAGGAACTTGAACTTGAACATAGGATTATCCTTGATGATTCAGGATAGCTGTGTGTCTGACCAGTCTGTCTTTCGAAGGAGGTCCTGGGCCAGCTCCAGCCATGCTGTGCTGAGCAGAGCCCCTGGCAGCAGCCCCACAGCTCACTCCCAGTGTGCCTGAATGGAAAAGGTACCAAAGTTGCTCCAACACTTTCTGAAAAACTCTATAGTGTTACCCCACAAGCGCAAAGCGACGGCAAAGCCCGTGAAATGACACCGGTGCTTCCAGAAAATGTCAAGCTTCCTGCCCAAGGGTGACATGCCATGCGGTGGGGTCAGGGCCACGCGCTGAGCACCCGGTGCGCTGGGGTTGCCCCAGCGGTTCCTGAGCAGCTCCTGCAGTGCTGCCGCCGGTACCGTTCTGGCGGCTGTAGTTGTTTAAAAAGCCGTTGTTGTTTCCGGCGTAATCTGACGGCAGTTTTCTCGGGCATTTGGGCCTCTTCTAATAAGTGTGCTGTGAGTACATCTGCAAGCATTCACCTGTCGAGGTCAAATGACTGGTGGTGCTCATCTCCCCCCGTGCTACTGCTGCTGCCTCCCGTGAATGCTCATGTGCCTGCGTGCCCCTGTACAGGCACAGATGCACGCGCGCAACACCTGATCCCGCATCCTAATTATTTTTCGCCCGGTTCTCGGAGTTGTTCTGCTTCCGGCTGATGAATGGGAAAGTGTAGTAGTGCTGTTTCATTTCACCAGCCTCTCAAGTGTGGAAATTATGGTAAATTTGAGAACAAGCCAGATTAGATTGATAGTTACACCTCCTCCTTTAATTAGCCAACCACAGGATCTGTGGAGGCAAAGGCCGGGGGTGTGTGTCGGTGTATATAACGTGTATTGTCTATGTGAAAGATTAATCAAAAGGAGTTGCTTGAGGTGGGAAGGCTTTTCCGGAGAGGTTCCACACGTTGTCAGGTAGTCCCTCTGAATGGCAGCTTCCGGTTCGGTCCCTTAGCTTTCGGAAGTGACATTTAGTCTGATATGTGCCAGCCGTGCAATCTACCTAGCCCTGCAAAGTGCAAATATTAACCTAAATGCATATTAAGATACTGTGTGTTAGCTCCTGAACTGAAATAGAGAGCGGGTGTTCCAGCGGAGGCAAGCAAATCGTGTTGATTTACAGTGGCTTGAGGATTTGGCCCATTACCGCTTCTTTATACACTTTTAAAAAGAAATGCCAACTCGATAGTTTAGGCTTTAACTGGAACATGGCAAGTAATTGTATGTTTTGGCGGACCCCTAGTAATGTTGCAGAATCTTTCTCAGAAGTTGTTCCATGGGATAGCCGATTCCTCAGGTAAGAGCTACTTGTTTGTTCAATCCTCCATCTTAGGCCTGCTCCTCAGGTGCGTCCTCCTTCTCGCAGCGATTTCCTAGGAACAGATTTCGAAGAACAGCTCTGATCACAGAATCACAGATTGGTTAGGGTTGGAAAGGAGCTCTGGAGATCATCCAGTCCAACCCCCCTGACAGAGCAGGGTCACCTACAGCAGGTTGCACAGGATGACCTCCAGGCGGGTTTTGAATGTCTCTGGGGTGGGAGACTCTACCGCCTCCCTGGGCAGCCTGTTCCAGTGCTCTGCCACCCTCAAAGTAAAGAAGTTCCTCCTCATGCTTTGATAGAAGTTCCTAGGTTCCAGTTTGTACCCGTTACCTCTTGTCCTGGATCATCTTTGATGATCCAGGCCAAGAGGTAACGGGCACCAATTGGAACGTAGGAACTTGAACTTGAACTGGAAGGTAGGAACTTGAACTTGAACATAGGATTATCCTTGATGATTCAGGATAGCTGTGTGTCTGACCAGTCTGTCTTTCGAAGGAGGTCCTGGGCCAGCTCCAGCCATGCTGTGCTGAGCAGAGCCCCTGGCAGCAGCCCCACAGCTCACTCCCAGTGTGCCTGAATGGAAAAGGTACCAAAGTTGCTCCAACACTTTCTGAAAAACTCTATAGTGTTACCCCACAAGCGCAAAGCGACGGCAAATCCCGTGAAATGACACCGGTGCTTCCAGAAAATGTCAAGCTTCCTGCCCAAGGGTGACATGCCATGCGGTGGGGTCAGGGCCACGCGCTGAGCACCCGGTGCGCTGGGGTTGCCCCAGCGGTTCCTGAGCAGCTCCTGCAGTGCTGCCGCCGGTACCGTTCTGGCGGCTGTAGTTGTTTAAAAAGCCGTTGTTGTTTCCGGCGTAATCTGACGGCAGTTTTCTCGGGCATTTGGGCCTCTTCGAATAAGTGTGCTGTGAGTACATCTGCAAGCATTCACCTGTCGAGGTCAAATGACTGGTGGTGCTCATCTCCCCCCGTGCTACTGCTGCTGCCTCCCGTGAATGCTCATGTGCCTGCGTGCCCCTGTACAGGCACAGATGCACGCGCGCAACACCTGATCCCGCATCCTAATTATTTTTCGCCAGGTTCTCGGAGTTGTTCTGCTTCCGGCTGATGAATGGGAAAGTGTAGTAGTGCTGTTTCATTTCACCAGCCTCTCAAGTGTGGAAATTATGGTAAATTTGAGAACAAGCCAGATTAGATTGATAGTTACACCTCCTCCTTTAATTAGCCATCCACAGGATCTGTGGAGGCAAAGGCCGGGGGTGTGTGTCGGTGTATATAAGGTGTATTGTCTATGTGAAAGATTAATCAAAAGGAGTTGCTTGAGGTGGGAAGGCTTTTCCGGAGAGGTTCCACATGTTGTCAGGTAGTCCCTCTGAATGGCAGCTTCCGGTTTGGTCCCTTAGCTTTCGGAAGTGACATTTAGTCTGATATGTGCCAGCCGTGCAATCTACCTAGCCCTGCAAAGTGCAAATATTAACCTAAATGCATATTAAGATACTGTGTGTTAGCTCCTGAACTGAAATAGAGAGCGGGTGTTCCAGCGGAGGCAAGCAAATCGTGTTGATTTACAGTGGCTTGAGGATTTGGCCCATTACCGCTTCTTTATACACTTTTAAAAAGAAATGCCAACTCGATAGTTTAGGCTTTAACTGGAACATGGCAAGTAATTGTATGTTTTGGCGGACCCCTAGTAATGTTGCAGAATCTTTCTCAGAAGTTGTTCCATGGGATAGCCGATTCCTCAGGTAAGAGCTACTTGTTTGTTCAATCCTCCATCTTAGGCCTGCTCCTCAGGTGCATCCTCCTTCTCGCAGCGATTTCCTAGGAACAGATTTCAAAGAACAGCTCTGATCACAGAATCACAGATTGGTTAGGGTTGGAAAGGAGCTCTGGAGATCATCCAGTCCAACCCCCCTGCCAGAGCAGGGTCACCTACAGCAGGTTGCACAGGATGACCTCCAGGCGGGTTTTGAATGTCTCTGGGGTGGGAGACTCTACCGCCTCCCTGGGCAGCCTGTTCCAGCGCTCTGCCACCCTCAAAGTAAAGAAGTTCCTCCTCATGCTTTGATAGAAGTTCCTAGGTTCCAGTTTGTACCCGTTACCTCTTGTCCTGGATCATCTTTGATGAACGGGCACCAATTGGAACGTAGGAACTTGAACTTGAACTGGAACGTAGGAGCTTGAACATAGGATTATCCTTGATGATTCAGGATAGCTGTGTGTCTGACCAGTCTGTCTTTCGAAGGAGGTCCTGGACCAGCTCCAGCCATGCTGTGCTGAGCAGAGCCCCTGGCAGCAGCCCCACAGCTCACTCCCAGTGTGCCTGAATGGAAAAGATACCAAAGTTGCTCCAACACTTTCCGAAAAACTCTATAGTGTTACCCCACAAGCGCAAAGCGACGGCAAAGCCCGTGAAATGACACCGGTGCTTCCAGAAAATGTCAAGCTTCCTGCCCAAGGGTGACATGCCATGCGGTGGGGTCAGGGCCACGCGCTGAGCACCCGGTGCGCTGGGGTTGCCCCAGCAGTTCCTGAGCAGCTCCTGCAGTGCTGCCGCCTGTACCGTTCTGGCGGCTGTAGTTGTTTAAAAAGCCGTTGTTGATTCCGGCGTAATCTGACGGCAGTTTTCTCGGGCATTTGGGCCTCTTCTAATAAGTGTGCTGTGAGTACATCTGCAAGCATTCACCTGTCGAGGTCAAATGACTGGTGGTGCTCATCTGCCCCCGTGCTACTGCTGCTGCTGCCTCCCGTGAATGCTCATGTGCCTGCGTGCCCCTGTACAGGCACAGAAGCACGCGCGCAACACCTGATCCCGCATCCTAATTATTTTTCGCCCGGTTCTCTGAGTTGTTCTGCTTCCGGCTGATGAATGGGAAAGTGTAGTAGTGCTGTTTCATTTCACCAGCCTCTCAAGTGTGGAAATTATGGTAAATTTGAGAACAAGCCAGATTAGATTGATAGTTACACCTCCTCCTTTAATTAGCCATCCACAGGATCTGTGGAGGCAAAGGCCGGGGGTGTGTGTCGGTGTATATAAGGTGTATTGTCTATGTGAAAGATTAATCAAAAGGAGTTGCTTGAGGTGGGAAGGCTTTTCCGGAGAGGTTCCACATGTTGTCAGGTAGTCCCTCTGAATGGCAGCTTCCGGTTTGGTCCCTTAGCTTTCGGAAGTGACATTTAGTCTGATATGTGCCAGCCGTGCAATCTACCTAGCCCTGCAAAGTGCAAATATTAACCTAAATGCATATTAAGATACTGTGTGTTAGCTCCTGAACTGAAATAGAGAGCGGGTGTTCCAGCGGAGGCAAGCAAATCGTGTTGATTTACAGTGGCTTGAGGATTTGGCCCATTACCGCTTCTTTATACACTTTTAAAAAGAAATGCCAACTCGATAGTTTAGGCTTTAACTGGAACATGGCAAGTAATTGTATGTTTTGGCGGAACCCTAGTAATGTTGCAGAATCTTTCTCAGAAGTTGTTCCATGGGATAGCCGATTCCTCAGGTAAGAGCTACTTGTTTGTTCAATCCTCCATCTTAGGCCTGCTCCTCAGGTGCATCCTCCTTCTCGCAGCGATTTCCTAGGAACAGATTTCGAAGAACAGCTCTGATCACAGAATCACAGATTGGTTAGGGTTGGAAAGGAGCTCTGGAGATCATGTAGTGCAACCCCCCTGCCAGAGCAGGGTCACCTACAGCAGGTTGCACAGGATGACCTCCAGGCGGCTTTTGAATGCCTCTGGGGTGGGAGACTCTACCGCCTCCCTGGGCAGCCTGTTCCAGGGCTCTGCCACCCTCAAAGTAAAGAAGTTCCTCCTCATGCTTTGATAGAAGTTCCTAGGTTCCAGTTTGTACCCGTTACCTCTTGTCCTGGATCATCTTTGATGATCCAGGACAAGAGGTAACGGGCACCAATTGGAACGTAGGAACTTGAACTTGAACTGGAACGTAGGAGTTTGAATATAGGATTATCCTTGATGATTCAGGATAGCTGTGTGTCTGACCAGTCTGTCTTTTGAAGGAGGTCCTGGGCCAGCTCCAGCCATGCTGTGCTGAGCAGAGCCCCTGGCAGCAGCCCCACAGCTCACTCCCAGTGTGCCTGAATGGAAAAGGTACCAAAGTTGCTCCAACACTTTCCGAAAAACTCTATAGTGTTACCCCACAAGCGCAAAGCGACGGCAAAGCCCGTGAAATGACACCGGTGCTTCCAGAAAATGTCAAGCTTCCTGCCCAAGGGTGACATGCCATGCGGTGGGGTCAGGGCCACGCGCTGAGCACCCGGTGCGCTGGGGTTGCCCCAGCGGTTCCTGAGCAGCTCCTGCAGTGCTGCCGCCGGTACCGTTCTGGCGGCTGTAGTTGTTTAAAAAGCCGTTGTTGTTTCCGGCGTAATCTGACGGCAGTTTTCTCGGGCATTTGGGCCTCTTCTAATAAGTGTGCTGTGAGTACATCTGCAAGCATTCACCTGTCGAGGTCAAATGACTGGTGGTGCTCATCTGCCCCCGTGCTACTGCTGCTGCCTCCCGTGAATGCTCATGTGCCTGCGTGCCCCTGTACAGGCACAGATGCACGCGCGCAACAACTGATCCCGCATCCTAATTATTTTTCGCCCGGTTCTCTGAGTTGTTCTGCTTCCGGCTGATGAATGGGAAAGTGTAGTAGTGCTGTTTCATTTCACCAGCCTCTCAAGTGTGGAAATTATGGTAAATTTGAGAACAAGCCAGATTAGATTGATAGTTACACCTCCTCCTTTAATTAGCCAACCACAGGATCTGTGGAGGCAAAGGCCGGTGGGGTGTGTCGGTGTATATAACGTGTATTGTCTATGTGAAAGATTAATCAAAAGGAGTTGCTTGAGGTGGGAAGGCTTTTCCGGAGAGGTTCCACATGTTGTCAGGTAGTCCCTCTGAATGGCAGCTTCCGGTTCGGTCCCTTAGCTTTCGGAAGTGACATTTAGTCTGATATGTGCCAGCCGTGCAATCTACCTAGCCCTGCAAAGTGCAAATATTAACCTAAATGCATATTAAGATACTGTGTGTTAGCTCCTGAACTGAAATAGAGAGCGGGTGTTCCAGCGGAGGCAAGCAAATCGTGTTGATTTACAGTGGCTTGAGTCTTTGGCCCATTACCGCTTCTTTATACACTTTTAAAAAGAAATGATAACTCGATAGTTTAGGCTTTAACTGGAACATGGCAAGTAATTGTATGTTTTGGCGGACCCCTAGTAATGTTGCAGAATCTTTCTCAGAAGTTGTTCCATGGGATAGCCGATTCCTCAGGTAAGAGCTACTTGTTTGTTCAATCCTCCATCTTAGGCCTGCTCCTCAGGTGCGTCCTCCTTCTCGCAGCGATTTCCTAGGAACAGATTTCGAAGAACAGCTCTGATCACAGAATCACAGATTGGTTAGGGTTGGAAAGGAGCTCTGGAGATCATCCAGTCCAACCCCCCTGCCAGAGCAGGGTCACCTACAGCAGGTTGCACAGGATGACCTCCAGGCGGGTTTTGAATGTCTCTGGGGTGGGAGACTCTACCGCCTCCCTGGGCAGCCTGTTCCAGCGCTCTGCCACCCTCAAAGTAAAGAAGTTCCTCCTCATGCTTTGATAGAAGTTCCTAGGTTCCAGTTTGTACCCGTTACCTCTTGTCCTGGATCATCTTTGATGATCCAGGCCAAGAGGTAACGGGCACCAATTGGAACGTAGGAACTTGAACTTGAACTGGAACGTAGGAGCTTGAACATAGGATTATCCTTGATGATTCAGGATAGCTGTGTGTCTGACCAGTCTGTCTTTCGAAGGAGGTCCTGGGCCAGCTCCAGCCATGCTGTGCTGAGCAGAGCCCCTGGCAGCAGCCCCACAGCTCACTCCCAGTGTGCCTGAATGGAAAAGGTACCAAAGTTGCTCCAACACTTTCTGAAAAACTCTATAGTGTTACCCCACAAGCGCAAAGCGACGGCAAAGCCCGTGAAATGACACCGGTGCTTCCAGAAAATGTCAAGCTTCCTGCCCAAGGGTGACATGCCATGCGGTGGGGTCAGGGCCACGCGCTGAGCACCCGGTGCGCTGGGGTTGCCCCAGCGGTTCCTGAGCAGCTCCTGCAGTGCTGCCGCCGGTACCGTTCTGGCGGCTGTAGTTGTTTAAAAAGCCGTTGTTGTTTCCGGCGTAATCTGACGGCAGTTTTCTCGGGCATTTGGGCCTCTTCTAATAAGTGTGCTGTGAGTACATCTGCAAGCATTCACCTGTCGAGGTCAAATGACTGGTGGTGCTCATCTGCCCCCGTGCTACTGCTGCTGCCTCCCGTGAATGCTCATGTGCCTGCGTGCCCCTGTACAGGCACAGATGCACGCGCGCAACAACTGATCCCGCATCCTAATTATTTTTCGCCCGGTTCTCTGAGTTGTTCTGCTTCCGGCTGATGAATGGGAAAGTGTAGTAGTGCTGTTTCATTTCACCAGCCTCTCAAGTGTGGAAATTATGGTAAATTTGAGAACAAGCCAGATTAGATTGATAGTTACACCTCCTCCTTTAATTAGCCAACCACAGGATCTGTGGAGGCAAAGGCCGGTGGGGTGTGTCGGTGTATATAACGTGTATTGTCTATGTGAAAGATTAATCAAAAGGAGTTGCTTGAGGTGGGAAGGCTTTTCCGGAGAGGTTCCACATGTTGTCAGGTAGTCCCTCTGAATGGCAGCTTCCGGTTCGGTCCCTTAGCTTTCGGAAGTGACATTTAGTCTGATATGTGCCAGCCGTGCAATCTACCTAGCCCTGCAAAGTGCAAATATTAACCTAAATGCATATTAAGATACTGTGTGTTAGCTCCTGAACTGAAATAGAGAGCGGGTGTTCCAGCGGAGGCAAGCAAATCGTGTTGATTTACAGTGGCTTGAGTCTTTGGCCCATTACCGCTTCTTTATACACTTTTAAAAAGAAATGATAACTCGATAGTTTAGGCTTTAACTGGAACATGGCAAGTAATTGTATGTTTTGGCGGACCCCTAGTAATGTTGCAGAATCTTTCTCAGAAGTTGTTCCATGGGATAGCCGATTCCTCAGGTAAGAGCTACTTGTTTGTTCAATCCTCCATCTTAGGCCTGCTCCTCAGGTGCGTCCTCCTTCTCGCAGCGATTTCCTAGGAACAGATTTCGAAGAACAGCTCTGATCACAGAATCACAGATTGGTTAGGGTTGGAAAGGAGCTCTGGAGATCATCCAGTCCAACCCCCCTGCCAGAGCAGGGTCACCTACAGCAGGTTGCACAGGATGACCTCCAGGCGGGTTTTGAATGTCTCTGGGGTGGGAGACTCTACCGCCTCCCTGGGCAGCCTGTTCCAGCGCTCTGCCACCCTCAAAGTAAAGAAGTTCCTCCTCATGCTTTGATAGAAGTTCCTAGGTTCCAGTTTGTACCCGTTACCTCTTGTCCTGGATCATCTTTGATGATCCAGGCCAAGAGGTAACGGGCACCAATTGGAACGTAGGAACTTGAACTTGAACTGGAACGTAGGAGCTTGAACATAGGATTATCCTTGATGATTCAGGATAGCTGTGTGTCTGACCAGTCTGTCTTTCGAAGGAGGTCCTGGGCCAGCTCCAGCCATGCTGTGCTGAGCAGAGCCCCTGGCAGCAGCCCCACAGCTCACTCCCAGTGTGCCTGAATGGAAAAGGTACCAAAGTTGCTCCAACACTTTCTGAAAAACTCTATAGTGTTACCCCACAAGCGCAAAGCGACGGCAAAGCCCGTGAAATGACACCGGTGCTTCCAGAAAATGTCAAGCTTCCTGCCCAAGGGTGACATGCCATGCGGTGGGGTCAGGGCCACGCGCTGAGCACCCGGTGCGCTGGGGTTGCCCCAGCGGTTCCTGAGCAGCTCCTGCAGTGCTGCCGCCGGTACCGTTCTGGCGGCTGTAGTTGTTTAAAAAGCCGTTGTTGTTTCCGGCGTAATCTGACGGCAGTTTTCTCGGGCATTTGGGCCTCTTCTAATAAGTGTGCTGTGAGTACATCTGCAAGCATTCACCTGTCAAGGTCAAATGACTGGTGGTGCTCATCTCCCCCCGTGCTACTGCTGCTGCTGCCTCCCGTGAATGCTCATGTGCCTGCGTGCCCCTGTACAGGCACAGAAGCACGCGCGCAACACCTGATCCCGCATCCTAATTATTTTTCGCCCGGTTCTCTGAGTTGTTCTGCTTCCGGCTGATGAATGGGAAAGTGTAGTAGTGCTGTTTCATTTCACCAGCCTCTCAAGTGTGGAAATTATGGTAAATTTGAGAACAAGCCAGATTAGATTGATAGTTACACCTCCTCCTTTAATTAGCCAACCACAGGATTTGTGGAGGCAAAGGCCGGGGGGGTGTGTCGGTGTATATAACGTGTATTGTCTATGTGAAAGATTAATCAAAAGGAGTTGCTTGAGGTGGGAAGGCTTTTCCGGAGAGGTTCCACATGTAGTCAGGTAGTCCATCTGAATGGCAGCTTCCGGTTCGGTCCCTTAGCTTTCGGACGTGACATTTAGTCTGATATGTGCCAGCCGTGCAATCTACCTAGCCCTGCAAAGTGCAAATATTAACCTAAATGCATAATAAGATACTGTGTGTTAGCTCCTGAACTGAAATAGAGAGCGGGTGTTCCAGCGGAGGCAAGCAAATCGTGTTGATTTACAGTGGCTTGAGGATTTGGCCCATTACCGCTTCTTTATACACTTTTAAAAAGAAATGCCAACTCGATAGTTTAGGCTTTAACTGGAACATGACAAGTAATTGTATGTTTTGGCGGACCCCTAGTAATGTTGCAGAATCTTTCTCAGAAGTTGTTCCATGGGATAGCCGATTCCTCAGGTAAGAGCTACTTGTTTGTTCAATCCTCCATCTTAGGCCTGCTCCTCAGGTGCGTCCTCCTTCTCGCAGCGATTTCCTAGGAACAGATTTCGAAGAACAGCTCTGATCACAGAATCACAGATTGGTTAGGGTTGGAAAGGAGCTCTGGAGATCATCCAGTCCAACCCCCCTGACAGAGCAGGGTCACCTACAGCAGGTTGCACAGGATGACCTCCAGGCGGGTTTTGAATGTCTCTGGGGTGGGAGACTCTACCGCCTCCCTGGGCAGCCTGTTCCAGGGCTCTGCCACCCTCAAAGTAAAGAAGTTCCTCCTCATGCTTTGATAGAAGTTCCTAGGTTCCAGTTTGTACCCGTTACACCGTTACGTAACGGGCACCAATTGGAACGTAGGAACTTGAACTTGAACTGGAACGTAGGAGCTTGAACATAGGATTATCCTTGATGATTCAGGATAGCTGTGTGTCTGACCAGTCTGTCTTTCGAAGGAGGTCCTGGACCAGCTCCAGCCATGCTGTGCTGAGCAGAGCCCCTGGCAGCAGCCCCACAGCTCACTCCCAGTGTGCCTGAATGGAAAAGATACCAAAGTTGCTCCAACACTTTCCGAAAAACTCTATAGTGTTACCCCACAAGCGCAAAGCGACGGCAAAGCCCGTGAAATGACACCGGTGCTTCCAGAAAATGTCAAGCTTCCTGCCCAAGGGTGACATGCCATGCGGTGGGGTCAGGGCCACGCGCTGAGCACCCGGTGCGCTGGGGTTGCCCCAGCAGTTCCTGAGCAGCTCCTGCAGTGCTGCCGCCTGTACCGTTCTGGCGGCTGTAGTTGTTTAAAAAGCCGTTGTTGATTCCGGCGTAATCTGACGGCAGTTTTCTCGGGCATTTGGGCCTCTTCTAATAAGTGTGCTGTGAGTACATCTGCAAGCATTCACCTGTCAAGGTCAAATGACTGGTGGTGCTCATCTCCCCCCGTGCTACTGCTGCTGCTGCCTCCCGTGAATGCTCATGTGCCTGCGTGCCCCTGTACAGGCACAGATGCACGCGCGCAACACCTGATCCCGCATCCTAATTATTTTTCGCCCCGTTCTCTGAGTTGTTCTGCTTCCGGCTGATGAACGGGAAAGTGTAGTAGTGCTGTTTCATTTCACCAGCCTCTCAAGTGTGGAAATTATGGTAAATTTGAGAACAAGCCAGATTAGATTGATAGTTACACCTCCTCCTTTAATTAGCCAACCACAGGATCTGTGGAGGCAAAGGCCGGGGGGGTGTGTCGGTGTATATAACGTGTATTGTCTATGTGAAAGATTAATCAAAAGGAGTTGCTTGAGGTGGGAAGGCTTTTCCGGAGAGGTTCCACATGTTGTCAGGTAGTCCCTCTGAATGGCAGCTTCCGGTTCGGTCCCTTAGCTTTCGGAAGTGACATTTAGTCTGATATGTGCCAGCCGTGCAATCTACCTAGCCCTGCAAAGTGCAAATATTAACCTAAATGCATATTAAGATAGTGTGTGTTAGCTCCTGAACTGAAATAGAGAGCGGGTGTTCCAGCGGAGGCAAGCAAATCGTGTTGATTTACAGTGGCTTGAGGATTTGGCCCATTACCGCTTCTTTATACACTTTTAAAACGAAATGCCAACTCGATAGTTTAGGCTTTAACTGGAACATGGCAAGTAATTGTATGTTTTGGCGGACCCCTAGTAATGTTGCAGAATCTTTCTCAGAAGTTGTTCCATGGGATAGCCGATTCCTCAGGTAAGAGCTACTTGTTTGTTCAATCCTCCATCTTAGGCCTGCTCCTCAGGTGCATCCTCCTTCTCGCAGCGATTTCCTAGGAACAGATTTCGAAGAACAGCTCTGATCACAGAATCACAGATTGGTTAGGGTTTGAAAGGAGCTCTGGAGATCATGTAGTGCAACCCCCCCGCCAGAGCAGGGTCACCTACAGCAGGTTGCACAGGATGACCTCCAGGCGGGTTTTGAATGTCTCTGGGGTGGGAGACTCTACCGCCTCCCTGGGCAGCCTGTTCCAGCGCTCTGCCACCCTCAAAGTAAAGAAGTTCCTCCTCATGCTTTGATAGAAGTTCCTAGGTTCCAGTTTGTACCCGTTACCTCTTGTCCTGGATCATCTTTGATGATCCAGGACAAGAGGTAACGGGCACCAATTGGAACGTAGGAACTTGAACTTGAACTGGAACGTAGGAGCTTGAACATAGGATTATCCTTGATGATTCAGGATAGCTGTGTGTCTGACCAGTCTGTCTTTCGAAGGAGGTCCTGGACCAGCTCCAGCCATGCTGTGCTGAGCAGAGCCCCTGGCAGCAGCCCCACAGCTCACTCCCAGTGTGCCTGAATGGAAAAGGTACCAAAGTTGCTCCAACACTTTCTGAAAAACTCTATAGTGTTACCCCACAAGCGCAAAGCGACGGCAAAGCCCGTGAAATGACACCGGTGCTTCCAGAAAATGTCAAGCTTCCTGCCCAAGGGTGACATGCCATGCGGTGGGGTCAGGGCCACGCGCTGAGCACCCGGTGCGCTGGGGTTGCCCCAGCGGTTCCTGAGCAGCTCCTGCAGTGCTGCCGCCGGTACCGTTCTGGCGGCTGTAGTTGTTTAAAAAGCCGTTGTTGTTTCCGGCGTAATCTGACGGCAGTTTTCTCGGGCATTTGGGCCTCTTCTAATAAGTGTGCTGTGAGTACATCTGCAAGCATTCACCTGTCGAGGTCAAATGACTGGTGGTGCTCATCTGCCCCCGTGCTACTGCTGCTGCCTCCCGTGAATGCTCATGTGCCTGCGTGCCCCTGTACAGGCACAGATGCACGCGCGCAACACCTGATCCCGCATCCTAATTATTTTTCGCCCGGTTCTCGGAGTTGTTCTGCTTCCGGCTGATGAATGGGAAAGTGTAGTAGTGCTGTTTCATTTCACCAGCCTCTCAAGTGTGGAAATTATGGTAAATTTGAGAACGAGCGAGATTAGATTGATAGTTACACCTCCTCCTTTAATTAGCCAACCACAGGATCTGTGGAGGCAAAGGCCGGGGGGGTGTGTCGGTGTATATAACATGTATTGTCTATGTGAAAGATTAATCAAAAGGAGTTGCTTGAGGTGGGAAGGCTTTTCCGGAGAGGTTCCACATGTTGTCAGGTAGTCCCTCTGAATGGCAGCTTCCGGTTCGGTCCCTTAGCTTTCGGAAGTGACATTTAGTCTGATATGTGCCAGCCGTGCAATCTACCTAGCCCTGCAAAGTGCAAATATTAACCTAAATGCATATTAAGATACTGTGTGTTAGCTCCTGAACTGAAATAGAGAGCGGGTGTTCCAGCGGAGGCAAGCAAATCGTGTTGATTTACAGTGGCTTGAGGATTTGGCCCATTACCGCTTCTTTATACACTTTTAAAAAGAAATGCCAACTCGATAGTTTAGGCTTTAACTGGAACATGGCAAGTAATTCTGTGTTTTGGCGGACCCCTAGTAATGTTGCAGAATCTTTCTCAGAAGTTGTTCCATGGGATAGCCGATTCCTCAGGTAAGAGCTACTTGTTTGTTCAATCCTCCATCTTAGGCCTGCTCATCAGGTGCATCCTCCTTCTCGCAGCGATTTCCTAGGAACAGATTTCGAAGAACAGCTCTGATCACAGAATCACAGATTGGTTAGGGTTGGAAAGGAGCTCTGGAGATCATCCAGTCCAACCCCCCTGCCAGAGCAGGGTCACCTACAGCAGGTTGCACAGGATGACCTCCAGGCGGGTTTTGAATGTCTCTGGGGTGGGAGACTCTACCGCCTCCCTGGGCAGCCTGTTCCAGCGCTCTGCCACCCTCAAAGTAAAGAAGTTCCTCCTCATGCTTTGATAGAAGTTCCTAGGTTCCAGTTTGTACCTGTTACCTCTTGTCCTGGATCATCTTTGATGATCCAGGACAAGAGGTAACGGGCACCAATTGGAACGTAGGAACTTGAACTTGAACTGGAAGGTAGGAACTTGAACTTGAACATAGGATTATCCTTGATGATTCAGGATAGCTGTGTGTCTGACCAGTCTGTCTTTCGAAGGAGGTCCTGGGCCAGCTCCAGGTATGCTGTGCTGAGCAGAGCCCCTGGCAGCAGCCCCACAGCTCACTCCCAGTGTGCCTGAATGGAAAAGGTACCAAAGTTGCTCCAACACTTTCTGAAAAACTCTATAGTGTTACCCCACAAGCGCAAAGCGACGGCAAAGCCCGTGAAATGACACCGGTGCTTCCAGAAAATGTCAAGCTTCCTGCCCAAGGGTGACATGCCATGCGGTGGGGTCAGGGCCACGCGCTGAGCACCCGGTGCGCTGGGGTTGCCCCAGCGGTTCCTGAGCAGCTCCTGCAGTGCTGCCGCCGGTACCGTTCTGGCGGCTGTAGTTGTTTAAAAAGCCGTTGTTGTTTCCGGCGTAATCTGACGGCAGTTTTCTCGGGCATTTGGGCCTCTTCTAATAAGTGTGCTGTGAGTACATCTGCAAGCATTCACCTGTCGAGGTCAAATGACTGGTGGTGCTCATCTCCCCCCGTGCTACTGCTGCTGCCTCCCGTGAATGCTCATGTGCCTGCGTGCCCCTGTACAGGCACAGATGCACGCGCGCAACACCTGATCCCGCATCCTAATTATTTTTCGCCCGGTTCTCTGAGTTGTTCTGCTTCCGGCTGATGAATGGGAAAGTGTAGTAGTGCTGTTTCATTTCACCAGCCTCTCAAGTGTGGAAATTATGGTAAATTTGAGAACAAGCGAGATTAGATTGATAGTTACACCTCCTCCTTTAATTAGCCAACCACAGGATCTGTGGAGGCAAAGGCCGGGGGGGTGTGTCGGTGTATATAACGTGTATTGTCTATGTGAAAGATTAATCAAAAGGAGTTGCTTGAGGTGGGAAGGCTTTTCCGGAGAGGTTCCACATGTTGTCAGGTAGTCCCTCTGAATGGCAGCTTCCGGTTCGGTCCCTTAGCTTTCGGAAGTGACATTTAGTCTGATATGTGCCAGCCGTGCAATCTACCTAGCCCTGCAAAGTGCAAATATTAACCTAAATGCATATTAAGATACTGTGTGTTAGCTCCTGAACTGAAATAGAGAGCGGGTGTTCCAGCGGAGGCAAGCAAATCGTGTTGATTTACAGTGGCTTGAGGATTTGGCCCATTACCGCTTCTTTATACACTTTTAAAAAGAAATGCCAACTCGATAGTTTAGGCTTTAACTGGAACATGGCAAGTAATTCTGTGTTTTGGCGGACCCCTAGTAATGTTGCAGAATCTTTCTCAGAAGTTGTTCCATGGGATAGCCGATTCCTCAGGTAAGAGCTACTTGTTTGTTCAATCCTCCATCTTAGGCCTGCTCCTCAGGTGCATCCTCCTTCTCGCAGCGATTTCCTAGGAACAGATTTCGAAGAACAGCTCTGATCACAGAATCACAGATTGGTTAGGGTTGGAAAGGAGCTCTGGAGATCATCCAGTCCAACCCCCCTGCCAGAGCAGGGTCACCTACAGCAGGTTGCACAGGATGACCTCCAGGCGGGTTTTGAATGTCTCTGGGGTGGGAGACTCTACCGCCTCCCTGGGCAGCCTGTTCCAGCGCTCTGCCACCCTCAAAGTAAAGAAGTTCCTCCTCATGCTTTGATAGAAGTTCCTAGGTTCCAGTTTGTACCCGTTACCTCTTGTCCTGGATCATCTTTGATGATCCAGGACAAGAGGTAACGGGCACCAATTGGAACGTAGGAACTTGAACTTGAACTGGAACGTAGGAGCTTGAACATAGGATTATCCTTGATGATTCAGGATAGCTGTGTGTCTGACCAGTCTGTCTTTCGAAGGAGGTCCTGGACCAGCTCCAGCCATGCTGTGCTGAGCAGAGCCCCTGGCAGCAGCCCCACAGCTCACTCCCAGTGTGCCTGAATGGAAAAGGTACCAAAGTTGCTCCAACACTTTCTGAAAAACTCTATAGTGTTACCCCACAAGCGCAAAGCGACGGCAAAGCCCGTGAAATGACACCGGTGCTTCCAGAAAATGTCAAGCTTCCTGCCCAAGGGTGACATGCCATGCGGTGGGGTCAGGGCCACGCGCTGAGCACCCGGTGCGCTGGGGTTGCCCCAGCGGTTCCTGAGCAGCTCCTGCAGTGCTGCCGCCGGTACCGTTCTGGCGGCTGTAGTTGTTTAAAAAGCCGTTGTTGTTTCCGGCGTAATCTGACGGCAGTTTTCTCGGGCATTTGGGCCTCTTCTAATAAGTGTGCTGTGAGTACATCTGCAAGCATTCACCTGTCGAGGTCAAATGACTGGTGGTGCTCATCTGCCCCCGTGCTACTGCTGCTGCCTCCCGTGAATGCTCATGTGCCTGCGTGCCCCTGTACAGGCACAGATGCACGCGCGCAACACCTGATCCCGCATCCTAATTATTTTTCGCCCGGTTCTCGGAGTTGTTCTGCTTCCGGCTGATGAATGGGAAAGTGTAGTAGTGCTGTTTCATTTCACCAGCCTCTCAAGTGTGGAAATTATGGTAAATTTGAGAACAAGCCAGATTAGATTGATAGTTACACCTCCTCCTTTAATTAGCCAACCACAGGATCTGTGGAGGCAAAGGCCGGGGGGGTGTGTCGGTGTATATAACGTGTATTGTCTATGTGAAAGATTAATCAAAAGGAGTTGCTTGAGGTGGGAAGGCTTTTCCGGAGAGGTTCCACATGTTGTCAGGTAGTCCCTCTGAATGGCAGCTTCCGGTTCGGTCCCTTAGCTTTCGGAAGTGACATTTAGTCTGATATGTGCCAGCCGTGCAATCTACCTAGCCCTGCAAAGTGCAAATATTAACCTAAATGCATATTAAGATAGTGTGTGTTAGCTCCTGAACTGAAATAGAGAGCGGGTGTTCCAGCGGAGGCAAGCAAATCGTGTTGATTTAGAGTGGCTTGAGGATTTGGCCCATTACCGCTTCTTTATACACTTTTAAAAAGAAATGCCAACTCGATAGTTTAGGCTTTAACTGGAACATGGCAAGTAATTGTATGTTTTGGCGGACCCCTAGTAATGTTGCAGAATCTTTCTCAGAAGTTGTTCCATGGGATAGCCGATTCCTCAGGTAAGAGCTACTTGTTTGTTCAATCCTCCATCTTAGGCCTGCTCCTCAGGTGCATCCTCCTTCTCGCAGCGATTTCCTAGGAACAGATTTCGAAGAACAGCTCTGATCACAGAATCACAGATTGGTTAGGGTTGGAAAGGAGCTCTGGAGATCATCCAGTCCAACCCCCTGCCAGAGCAGGGTCACCTACAGCAGGTTGCACAGGATGACCTCCAGGCGGGTTATGAATGTCTCTGGGGTCGGAGACTCTACTGCCTCCCTGGGCAGCCTGTTCTAGCGCTCTGCCACCCTCAAAGTAAAGAAGTTCCTCCTCATACTTTGATAGAAGTTCCTAGGTTCCAGTTTGTACCCGTTACCTCTTGTCCTGGATCATCTTTGATGATCCAGGACAAG
Source organism: Vanellus vanellus (assembly GCF_965231255.1). Taxonomy (NCBI): domain Eukaryota; kingdom Metazoa; phylum Chordata; class Aves; order Charadriiformes; family Charadriidae; genus Vanellus; species Vanellus vanellus. The sequence continues at coordinate 1,116,669 of NW_028128566.1, read as the reverse complement.
AGGTAACGGGCACCAATTGGAACGTAGGAACTTGAACTTGAACTGGAAGGTAGGAACTTGAACTTGAACATAGGATTATCCTTGATGATTCAGGATAGCTGTGTGTCTGACCAGTCTGTCTTTCGAAGGAGGTCCTGGACCAGCTCCAGCCATGCTGTGCTGAGCAGAGCCCCTGGCAGCAGCCCCACACCTCACTCCCAGTGTGCCTGAATGGAAAAGGTACCAAAGTTGCTCCAACACTTTCTGAAAAACTCTATAGTGTTACCCCACAAGCGCAAAGCGACGGCAAAGCCCGTGAAATGACACCGGTGCTTCCAGAAAATGTCAAGCTTCCTGCTCAAGGGTGACATGCCATGCGGTGGGGTCAGGGCCACGCGCTGAGCACCCGGTGCGCTGGGGTTGCCCCAGCGGTTCCTGAGCAGCTCCTGCAGTGCTGCCGCCGGTACCGTTCTGGCGGCTGTAGTTGTTTAAAAAGCCGTTGTTGTTTCCGGCGTAATCTGACGGCAGTTTTCTCGGGCATTTGGGCCTCTTCTAATAAGTGTGCTGTGAGTACATCTGCAAGCATTCACCTGTCGAGGTCAAATGACTGGTGGTGCTCATCTGCCCCCGTGCTACTGCTGCTGCCTCCCGTGAATGCTCATGTGCCTGCGTGCCCCTGTACAGGCACAGATGCACGCGCGCAACACCTGATCCCGCATCCTAATTATTTTTCGCCCGGTTCTCGGAGTTGTTCTGCTTCCGGCTGATGAATGGGAAAGTGTAGTAGTGCTGTTTCATTTCACCAGCCTCTCAAGTGTGGAAATTATGGTAAATTTGAGAACAAGCCAGATTAGATTGATAGTTACACCTCCTCCTTTAATTAGCCAACCACAGGATCTGTGGAGGCAAAGGCCGGGGGGGTGTGTCGGTGTATATAACGTGTATTGTCTATGTGAAAGATTAATCAAAAGGAGTTGCTTGAGGTGGGAAGGCTTTTCCGGAGAGGTTCCACATGTTGTCAGGTAGTCCCTCTGAATGGCAGCTTCCGGTTCGGTCCCTTAGCTTTCGGAAGTGACATTTAGTCTGATATGTGCCAGCCGTGCAATCTACCTAGCCCTGCAAAGTGCAAATATTAACCTAAATGCATATTAAGATACTGTGTGTTAGCTCCTGAACTGCAATAGAGAGCGGGTGTTCCAGCGGAGGCAAGCAAATCGTGTTGATTTACAGTGGCTTGCGGATTTGGCCCATTACCGCTTCTTTATACACTTTTAAAAAGAAATGCCAACTCGATAGTTTAGGCTTTAACTGGAACATGGCAAGTAATTGTATGTTTTGGCGGACCCCTAGTAATGTTGCAGAATCTTTCTCAGAAGTTGTTCCATGGGATAGCCGTTTCCTCAGGTAAGAGCTACTTGTTTGTTCAATCCTCCATCTTAGGCCTGCTCCTCAGGTGCATCCTCCTTCTCGCAGCGATTTCCTAGGAACAGATTTCGAAGAACAGCTCTGATCACAGAATCACAGATTGGTTAGGGTTGGAAAGGAGCTCTGGAGATCATCCAGTCCAACCCCCCTGCCAGAGCAGGGTCACCTACAGCAGGTTGCACAGGATGACCTCCAGGCGGGTTTTGAATGTTTCTGGGGTGGGAGACTCTACCGCCTCCCTGGGCAGCCTGTTCCAGCGCTCTGCCACCCTCAAAGTAAAGAAGTTCCTCCTCATGCTTTGATAGAAGTTCCTAGGTTCCAGTTTGTACCCGTTACCTCTTGTCCTGGATCATCTTTGATGATCCAGGCCAAGAGGTAACGGGCACCAATTGGAACGTAGGAACTTGAACTTGAACTGGAAGGTAGGAACTTGAACTTGAACATAGGATTATCCTTGATGATTCAGGATAGCTGTGTGTCTGACCAGTCTGTCTTTCGAAGGAGGTCCTGGGCCAGCTCCAGCCATGCTGTGCTGAGCAGAGCCCCTGGCAGCAGCCCCACAGCTCACTCCCAGTGTGCCTGAATGGAAAAGGTACCAAAGTTGCTCCAACACTTTCTGAAAAACTCTATAGTGTTACCCCACAAGCGCAAAGCGACGGCAAAGCCCGTGAAATGACACCGGTGCTTCCAGAAAATGTCAAGCTTCCTGCCCAAGGGTGACATGCCATGCGGTGGGGTCAGGCCCACGCGCTGAGCACCCGGTGCGCTGGGGTTGCCCCAGCGGTTCCTGAGCAGCTCCTGCAGTGCTGCCGCCGGTACCGTTCTGGCGGCTGTAGTTGTTTAAAAAGCCGTTGTTGTTTCCGGCGTAATCTGACGGCAGTTTTCTCGGGCATTTGGGCCTCTTCTAATAAGTGTGCTGTGAGTACATCTGCAAGCATTCACCTGTCGAGGTCAAATGACTGGTGGTGCTCATCTGCCCCCGTGCTACTGCTGCTGCTGCCTCCCGTGAATGCTCATGTGCCTGCGTGCCCCTGTAAAAGCACAGATGCACGCGCGCAACACCTGATCCCGCATCCTAATTATTTTTCGCCCGGTTCTCTGAGTTGTTCTGCTTCCGGCTGATGAATGGGAAAGTGTAGTAGTGCTGTTTCATTTCACCAGCCTCTCAAGTGTGGAAATTATGGTAAATTTGAGAACAAGCCAGATTAGATTGATAGTTACACCTCCTCCTTTAATTAGCCAACCACAGGATCTGTGGAGGCAAAGGCCGGGGGGGTGTGTCGGTGTATATAACGTGTATTGTCTATGTGAAAGATTAATCAAAAGGAGTTGCTTGAGGTGGGAAGGCTTTTCCGGAGAGGTTCCACATGTTGTCAGGTAGTCCCTCTGAATGGCAGCTTCCGGTTCGGTCCCTTAGCTTTCGGAAGTGACATTTAGTCTGATATGTGCCAGCCGTGCAATCTACCTAGCCCTGCAAAGTGCAAATATTAACCTAAATGCATATTAAGATACTGTGTGTTAGCTCCTGAACTGAAATAGAGAGCGGGTGTTCCAGCGGAGGCAAGCAAATCGTGTTGATTTACAGTGGCTTGCGGATTTGGCCCATTACCGCTTCTTTATACACTTTTAAAAAGAAATGCCAACTCGATAGTTTAGGCTTTAACTGGAACATGGCAAGTAATTGTATGTTTTGGCGGACCCCTAGTAATGTTGCAGAATCTTTCTCAGAAGTTGTTCCATGGGATAGCCGATTCCTCAGGTAAGAGCTACTTGTTTGTTCAATCCTCCATCTTAGGCCTGCTCCTCAGGTGCATCCTCCTTCTCGCAGCGATTTCCTAGGAACAGATTTCGAAGAACAGCTCTGATCACAGAATCACAGATTGGTTAGGGTTGGAAAGGAGCTCTGGAGATCATCCAGCCCAACCCCCCTGCCAGAGCAGGGTCACCTACAGCAGGTTGCACAGGATGACCTCCAGGCGGGTTTTGAATGTTTCTGGGGTGGGAGACTCTACCGCCTCCCTGGGCAGCCTGTTCCAGCGCTCTGCCACCCTCAAAGTAAAGAAGTTCCTCCTCATGCTTTGATAGAAGTTCCTAGGTTCCAGTTTGTACCCGTTACCTCTTGTCCTGGATCATCTTTGATGATCCAGGCCAAGAGGTAACGGGCACCAATTGGAACGTAGGAACTTGAACTTGAACTGGAAGGTAGGAACTTGAACTTGAACATAGGATTATCCTTGATGATTCAGGATAGCTGTGTGTCTGACCAGTCTGTCTTTCGAAGGAGGTCCTGGGCCAGCTCCAGCCATGCTGTGCTGAGCAGAGCCCCTGGCAGCAGCCCCACAGCTCACTCCCAGTGTGCCTGAATGGAAAAGGTACCAAAGTTGCTCCAACACTTTCTGAAAAACTCTATAGTGTTACCCCACAAGCGCAAAGCGACGGCAAAGCCCGTGAAATGACACCGGTGCTTCCAGAAAATGTCAAGCTTCCTGCCCAAGGGTGACATGCCATGCGGTGGGGTCAGGGCCACGCGCTGAGCACCCGGTGCGCTGGGGTTGCCCCAGCGGTTCCTGAGCAGCTCCTGCAGTGCTGCCGCCGGTACCATTCTGGCGGCTGTAGTTGTTTAAAAAGCCGTTGTTGTTTCCGGCGTAATCTGACGGCAGTTTTCTCGGGCATTTGGGCCTCTTCTAATAAGTGTGCTGTGAGTACATCTGCAAGCATTCACCTGTCGAGGTCAAATGACTGGTGGTGCTCATCTGCCCCCGTGCTACTGCTGCTGCCTCCCGTGAATGCTCATGTGCCTGCGTGCCCCTGTACAGGCACAGATGCACGCGCGCAACACCTGATCCCGCATCCTAATTATTTTTCGCTCGGTTCTCTGAGTTGTTCTGCTTCCGGCTGATGAATGGGAAAGTGTAGTAGTGCTGTTTCATTTCACCAGCCTCTCAAGTGTGGAAATTATGGTAAATTTGAGAACAAGCCAGATTAGATTGATAGTTACACCTCCTCCTTTAATTAGCCAACCACAGGATCTGTGGAGGCAAAGGCCGGGGGGCGTGTCGGTGGGGGGGCATACGATTTTACCATGGCGAGATTGCTGGAGGTTCTTTCTTGTCTGTTCTTTCTTGTCTTGTAAATTGGTATGAGGTTCTACCAGTCTTCCTCACGTAGCACAATCGCTCTTGATTTCTGGAGGTTGCTCACAGGGTAAGCTAATGTTTAACATCAATAAGGGTTACCGAATCTTGTCCTTGAGAAGCAGGAGTCTGGAAGCTGTTGTCAATCCAACTGCTGTATTCCTGACCAGCAAGCCCGCTCGATTCAGGGTTAATTAACTGATTACTTAGAGCGGAAGTGTTGTGGAGGAGCCCAATCATTACCATTTCTATTCATTCTAATATGATGTATTTCAACTCCCCCTCCCTCACGCCTTCCAGAGAGTGATCTGGTGAAGGAGGATGACAAGTCTTTGTGAAACCATCTCGAGTTCTCCCAGATACTCGTAGTTGAAGTTGTCTAGCGGTGCGAGATTAGACACCGTGTGAAAGGCAATACTGCACAGATTCTTTATTCCAGACCATTTTCTAAGTTCGCATGATACAAAACCTCACGGTTACTGGGCAGCTCTCCCACTTTTCACGTCAACCTTTGCTACCTCGCCCGCTGCAACGTGCAGGAAAGAAACATTGATTTGAATTGCGCCGTGGTGCCGTGCATCTTAATGACACTCTGGAGTGACTGGCAGTGTGTCTGGGTCCTGGGGTTGGACCCGGTCTAGCTGCCAGGAGGCAACATTGCAGAGAGGGACTACAGCTGTGGTCTCTGAAGGGACCTGGCTACTCTATGTAGGCCTTCTCTCCCTGCGTCTCAGAGTGCTTGAAGATGCTAATTGGTTCACATTTTCCTCTGTTCGTTAAGGTATTCTGTCCTTAAAAATTCAGCTTTTTAAAATAGTAACGTGTATTGTCTATGTGAAAGATTAATCAAAAGGAGTTGCTTGAGGTGGGAAGGCTTTTCCGGAGAGGTTCCACATGTTGTCAGGTAGTCCCTCTGAATGGCAGCTTCCGGTTCGGTCCCTTAGCTTTCGGAAGTGACATTTAGTCTGATATGTGCCAGCCGTGCAATCTACCTAGCCCTGCAAAGTGCAAATATTAACCTAAATGCATATTAAGATAGTGTGTGTTAGCTCCTGAACTGAAACAGAGAGCGGGTGTTCCAGCGGAGGCAAGCAAATCGTGTTGATTTACAGTGGCTTGCGGATTTGGCCCATTACCGCTTCTTTATACACTTTTAAAAAGAAATGCCAACTCGATAGTTTAGGCTTTAACTGGAACATGGCAAGTAATTGTATGTTTTGGCGGACCCCTAGTAATGTTGCAGAATCTTTCTCAGAAGTTGTTCCATGGGATAGCCGATTCCTCAGGTAAGAGCTACTTGTTTGTTCAATCCTCCATCTTAGGCCTGCTCCTCAGGTGCATCCTCCTTCTCGCAGCGATTTCCTAGGAACAGATTTCAAAGAACAGCTCTGATCACAGAATCACAGATTGGTTAGGGTTGGAAAGGACCTCTGGAGATCATCCAGCCCAACCCCCCTGCCAGAGCAGGGTCACCTACAGCAGGTTGCACAGGATGACCTCCAGGCGGGTTTTGAATGTCTCTGGGGTGGGAGACTCTACCGCCTCCCTGGGCAGCCTGTTCCAGCGCTCTGCCACCCTCAAAGTAAAGAAGTTCCGCCTCATGCTTTGATAGAAGTTCCTACGTTCCAATTTGTACCCGTTACCTCTTGTCCTGGATCATCTTTGATGATCCAGGACAAGAGGTAACGGGCACCAATTGGAACGTAGGAACTTGAACTTGAACTGGAACGTAGGAACTTGAACTTGAACATAGGATTATCCTTGATGATTCAGGATAGCTGTGTGTCTGACCAGTCTGTCTTTCGAAGGAGGTCCTGGGCCAGCTCCAGCCATGCTGTGCTGAGCAGAGCCCCTGGCAGCAGCCCCACAGCTCACTCCCAGTGTGCCTGAATGGAAAAAGGTACCAAAGTTGCTCCAACACTTTCTGAAAAACTCTATAGTGTTACCCCACAAGCGCAAAGCGACGGCAAAGCCCGTGAAATGACACCGGTGCTTCCAGAAAATGTCAAGCTTCCTGCCCAAGGGTGACATGCCATGCGGTGGGGTCAGGGCCACGCGCTGAGCACCCGGTGCGCTGGGGTTGCCCCAGCGGTTCCTGAGCAGCTCCTGCAGTGCTGCCGCCGGTACCGTTCTGGCGGCTGTAGTTGTTTAAAAAGCCGTTGTTGTTTCCGGCGTAATCTGACGGCAGTTTTCTCGGGCATTTGGGCCTCTTCTAATAAGTGTGCTGTGAGTACATCTGCAAGCATTCACCTGTCGAGGTCAAATGACTGGTGGTGCTCATCTGCCCCCGTGCTACTGCTGCTGCCTCCCGTGAATGCTCATGTGCCTGCGTGCCCCTGTACAGGCCCAGATGCACGCGCGCAACACCTGATCCCGCATCCTAATTATTTTTCGCCCGGTTCTCTGAGTTGTTCTGCTTCCGGCTGATGAATGGGAAAGTGTAGTAGTGCTGTTTCATTTCACCAGCCTCTCAAGTGTGGAAATTATGGTAAATTTGAGAACAAGCCAGATTAGATTGATAGTTACACCTCCTCCTTTAATTAGCCAACCACAGGATCTGTGGAGGCAAAGGCCGGGGGGGTGTGTCGGTGTATATAAGGTGTATTGTCTATGTGAAAGATTAATCAAAAGGAGTTGCTTGAGGTGGGAAGGCTTTTCCGGAGAGGTTCCACATGTTGTCAGGTAGTCCCTCTGAATGGCAGCTTCCGGTTCGGTCCCTTAGCTTTCGGAAGTGACATTTAGTCTGATATGTGCCAGCCGTGCAATCTACCTAGCCCTGCAAAGTGCAAATATTAACCTAAATGCATATTAAGATACTGTGTGTTAGCTCCTGAACTGAAATAGAGAGCGGGTGTTCCAGCGGAGGCAAGCAAATCCTGTTGATTTAGAGTGGCTTGAGGATTTGGCCCATTACCGCTTCTTTATACACTTCTAAAAAGAAATGCCAACTCGATAGTTTAGGCTTTAACTGGAACATGGCAAGTAATTGTATGTTTTGGCGGACCCCTAGTAATGTTGCAGAATCTTTCTCAGAAGTTGTTCCATGGGATAGCCGATTCCTCAGGTAAGAGCTACTTGTTTGTTCAATCCTCCATCTTAGGCCTGCTCCTCAGGTGCATCCTCCTTCTCGCAGCGATTTCCTAGGAACAGATTTCGAAGAACAGCTCTGATCACAGAATCACAGATTGGTTAGGGTTGGAAAGGAGCTCTGGAGATCATCCAGCCCAACCCCCCTGCCAGAGCAGGGTCACCTACAGCAGGTTGCACAGGATGACCTCCAGGCGGGTTTTGAATGTTTCTGGGGTCGGAGACTCTACCGCCTCCCTGGGCAGCCTGTTCCAGCGCTCTGCCACCCTCAAAGTAAAGAAGTTCCTCCTCATGCTTTGATAGAAGTTCCTAGGTTCCAGTTTGTACCCGTTACCTCTTGTCCTGGATCATCTTTGATGATCCAGGACAAGAGGTAACGGGCACCAATTGGAACGTAGGAACTTGAACTTGAACTGGAACGTAGGAACTTGAACATAGGATTATCCTTGATGATTCAGGATAGCTGTGTGTCTGACCAGTCTGTCTTTCGAAGGAGGTCCTGGACCAGCTCCAGCCATGCTGTGCTGAGCAGAGCCCCTGGCAGCAGCCCCACACCTCACTCCCAGTGTGCCTGAATGGAAAAGGTACCAAAGTTGCTCCAACACTTTCTGAAAAACTCTATAGTGTTACCCCACAAGCGCAAAGCGACGGCAAAGCCCGTGAAATGACACCGGTGCTTCCAGAAAATGTCAAGCTTCCTGCCCAAGGGTGACATGCCATGCGGTGGGGTCAGGGCCACGCGCTGAGCACCCGGTGCGCTGGGGTTGCCCCAGCGGTTCCTGAGCAGCTCCTGCAGTGCTGCCGCCAGTACCGTTCTGGCGGCTGTAGTTGTTTAAAAAGCCGTTCTTGTTTCCGGCGTAATCTGACGGCAGTTTTCTCGGGCATTTGGGCCTCTTCGAATAAGTGTGCTGTGAGTACATCTGCAAGCATTCACCTGTCGAGGTCAAATGACTGGTGGTGCTCATCTGCCCCCGTGCTACTGCTGCTGCCTCCCGTGAATGCTCATGTGCCTGCGTGCCCCTGTACAGGCACAGATGCACGCGCGCAACACCTGATCCCGCATCCTAATTATTTTTCGCCCGGTTCTCAGAGTTGTTCTGCTTCCGGCTGATGAATGGGAAAGTGTAGTAGTGCTGTTTCATTTCACCAGCCTCTCAAGTGTGGAAATTATGGTAAATTTGAGAACAAGCCAGATTAGATTGATAGTTACACCTCCTCCTTTAATTAGCCAACCACAGGATCTGTGGAGGCAAAGGCCGGGGGGGTGTGTCGGTGTATATAACGTGTATTGTCTATGTGAAAGATTAATCAAAAGGAGTTGCTTGAGGTGGGAAGGCTTTTCCGGAGAGGTTCCACATGTTGTCAGGTAGTCCCTCTGAATGGCAGCTTCCGGTTCGGTCCCTTAGCTTTCGGAAGTGACATTTAGTCTGATATGTGCCAGCCGTGCAATCTACCTAGCCCTGCAAAGTGCAAATATTAACCTAAATGCATATTAAGATACTGTGTGTTAGCTCCTGAACTGAAATAGAGAGCGGGTGTTCCAGCGGAGGCAAGCAAATCGTGGTGATTTAGTGGCTTGCGGATTTGGCCCATTACCGCTTCTTTATACACTTTTAAAAAGAAATGCCAACTCGATAGTTTAGGCTTTAACTGGAACATGGCAAGTAATTGTATGTTTTGGCGGACCCCTAGTAATGTTGCAGAATCTTTCTCAGAAGTTGTTCCATGGGATAGCCGATTCCTCAGGTAAGAGCTACTTGTTTGTTCAATCCTCCATCTTAGGCCTGCTCCTCAGGTGCATCCTCCTTCTCGCAGCGATTTCCTAGGAACAGATTTCGAAGAACAGCTCTGATCACAGAATCACAGATTGGTTAGGGTTGGAAAGGAGCTCTGGAGATCATCCAGCCCAACCCCCCTGCCAGAGCAGGGTCACCTACAGCAGGTTGCACAGGATGACCTCCAGGCGGGTTTTGAATGTTTCTGGGGTCGGAGACTCTACCGCCTCCCTGGGCAGCCTGTTCCAGCGCTCTGCCACCCTCAAAGTAAAGAAGTTCCTCCTCATGCTTTGATAGAAGTTCCTACGTTCCAGTTTGTACCCGTTACCTCTTGTCCTGGATCATCTTTGATGATCCAGGACAAGAGGTAACGGGCACCAATTGGAACGTAGGAACTTGAACTTGAACTGGAACGTAGGAACTTGAACATAGGATTATCCTTGATGATTCAGGATAGCTGTGTGTCTGACCAGTCTGTCTTTCGAAGGAGGTCCTGGACCAGCTCCAGCCATGCTGTGCTGAGCAGAGCCCCTGGCAGCAGCCCCACACCTCACTCCCAGTGTGCCTGAATGGAAAAGGTACCAAAGTTGCTCCAACACTTTCTGAAAAACTCTATAGTGTTACCCCACAAGCGCAAAGCGACGGCAAAGCCCGTGAAATGACACCGGTGCTTCCAGAAAATGTCAAGCTTCCTGCCCAAGGGTGACATGCCATGCGGTGGGGTCAGGGCCACGCGCTGAGCACCCGGTGCGCTGGGGTTGCCCCAGCGGTTCCTGAGCAGCTCCTGCAGTGCTGCCGCCGGTACCGTTCTGGCGGCTGTAGTTGTTTAAAAAGCCGTTCTTGTTTCCGGCGTAATCTGACGGCAGTTTTCTCGGGCATTTGGGCCTCTTCGAATAAGTGTGCTGTGAGTACATCTGCAAGCATTCACCTGTCGAGGTCAAATGACTGGTGGTGCTCATCTGCCCCCGTGCTACTGCTGCTGCCTCCCGTGAATGCTCATGTGCCTGCGTGCCCCTGTACAGGCACAGATGCACGCGCGCAACACCTGATCCCGCATCCTAATTATTTTTCGCCCGGTTCTCGGAGTTGTTCTGCTTCCGGCTGATGAATGGGAAAGTGTAGTAGTGCTGTTTCATTTCACCAGCCTCTCAAGTGTGGAAATTATGGTAAATTTGAGAACAAGCCAGATTAGATTGATAGTTACACCTCCTCCTTTAATTAGCCAACCACAGGATCTGTGGAGGCAAAGGCCGGGGGGGTGTGTCGGTGTATATAACGTGTATTGTCTATGTGAAAGATTAATCAAAAGGAGTTGCTTGAGGTGGGAAGGCTTTTCCGGAGAGGTTCCACATGTTGTCAGGTAGTCCCTCTGAATGGCAGCTTCCGGTTCGGTCCCTTAGCTTTCGGAAGTGACATTTAGTCTGATATGTGCCAGCCGTGCAATCTACCTAGCCCTGCAAAGTGCAAATATTAACCTAAATGCATATTAAGATACTGTGTGTTAGCTCCTGAACTGAAATAGAGAGCGGGTGTTCCAGCGGAGGCAAGCAAATCGTGTTGATTTACAGTGGCTTGCGGATTTGGCCCATTACCGCTTCTTTATACACTTTTAAAAAGAAATGCCAACTCGATAGTTTAGGCTTTAACTGGAACATGGCAAGTAATTGTATGTTTTGGCGGACCCCTAGTAATGTTGCAGAATCTTTCTCAGAAGTTGTTCCATGGGATAGCCGTTTCGTCAGGTAAGAGCTACTTGTTTGTTCAATCCTCCATCTTAGGCCTGCTCCTCAGGTGCATCCTCCTTCTCGCAGCGATTTCCTAGGAACAGATTTCGAAGAACAGCTCTGATCACAGAATCACAGATTGGTTAGGGTTGGAAAGGAGCTCTGGAGATCATCCAGCCCAACCCCCCTGACAGAGCAGGGTCACCTACAGCAGGTTGCACAGGATGACCTCCAGGCGGGTTTTGAATGTTTCTGGGGTCGGAGACTCTACCGCCTCCCTGGGCAGCCTGTTCCAGCGCTCTGCCACCCTCAAAGTAAAGAAGTTCCTCCTCATGCTTTGATAGAAGTTCCTAGGTTCCAGTTTGTACCCGTTACCTCTTGTCCTGGATCATCTTTGATGATCCAGGACAAGAGGTAACGGGCACCAATTGGAACGTAGGAACTTGAACTTGAACTGGAACGTAGGAACTTGAACATAGGATTATCCTTGATGATTCAGGATAGCTGTGTGTCTGACCAGTCTGTCTTTCGAAGGAGGTCCTGGACCAGCTCCAGCCATGCTGTGCTGAGCAGAGCCCCTGGCAGCAGCCCCACAGCTCACTCCCAGTGTGCCTGAATGGAAAAGGTACCAAAGTTGCTCCAACACTTTCTGAAAAACTCTATAGTGTTACCCCACAAGCGCAAAGCGACGGCAAAGCCCGTGAAATGACACCGGTGCTTCCAGAAAATGTCAAGCTTCCTGCCCAAGGGTGACATGCCATGCGGTGGGGTCAGGGCCACGTGCTGAGCACCCGGTGCGCTGGGGTTGCCCCAGCGGTTCCTGAGCAGCTCCTGCAGTGCTGCCGCCGGTACCGTTCTGGCGGCTGTAGTTGTTTAAAAAGCCGTTGTTGTTTCCGGCGTAATCTGACGGCAGTTTTCTCGGGCATTTGGGCCTCTTCTAATAAGTGTGCTGTGACTACATCTGCAAGCATTCACCTGTCGAGGTCAAATGACTGGTGGTGCTCATCTGCCCCCGTGCTACTGCTGCTGCCTCCCGTGAATGCTCATGTGCCTGCGTGCCCCTGTACAGGCACAGATGCACGCGCGCAACACCTGATCCCGCATCCTAATTATTTTTCGCCCGGTTCTCGGAGTTGTTCTGCTTCCGGCTGATGAATGGGAAAGTGTAGTAGTGCTGTTTCATTTCACCAGCCTCTCAAGTGTGGAAATTATGGTAAATTTGAGAACAAGCCAGATTAGATTGATAGTTACACCTCCTCCTTTAATTAGCCAACCACAGGATCTGTGGAGGCAAAGGCCGGGGGGGTGTGTCGGTGTATATAACGTGTATTGTCTATGTGAAAGATTAATCAAAAGGAGTTGCTTGAGGTGGGAAGGCTTTTCCGGAGAGGTTCCACATGTTGTCAGGTAGTCCCTCTGAATGGCAGCTTCCGGTTCGGTCCCTTAGCTTTCGGAAGTGACATTTAGTCTGATATGTGCCAGCCGTGCAATCTACCTAGCCCTGCAAAGTGCAAATATTAACCTAAATGCATATTAAGATAGTGTGTGTTAGCTCCTGAACTGAAATAGAGAGCGGGTGTTCCAGCGGAGGCAAGCAAATCGTGTTGATTTAGTGGCTTGCGGATTTGGCCCATTACCGCTTCTTTATACACTTTTAAAAAGAAATGCCAACTCGATAGTTTAGGCTTTAACTGGAACATGGCAAGTAATTGTATGTTTTGGCGGACCCCTAGTAATGTTGCAGAATCTTTCTCAGAAGTTGTTCCATGGGATAGCCGTTTCCTCAGGTAAGAGCTACTTGTTTGTTCAATCCTCCATCTTAGGCCTGCTCCTCAGGTGCATCCTCCTTCTCGCAGCGATTTCCTAGGAACAGATTTCGAAGAACAGCTCTGATCACAGAATCACAGATTGGTTAGGGTTGGAAAGGAGCTCTGGAGATCATCCAGCCCAACCCCCCTGCCAGAGCAGGGTCACCTACAGCAGGTTGCACAGGATGACCTCCAGGCGGGTTTTGAATGTTTCTGGGGTCGGAGACTCTACCGCCTCCCTGGGCAGCCTGTTCCAGCGCTCTGCCACCCTCAAAGTAAAGAAGTTCCTCCTCATGCTTTGATAGAAGTTCCTAGGTTCCAGTTTGTACCCGTTACCTCTTGTCCTGGATCATCTTTGATGATCCAGGACAAGAGGTAACGGGCACCAATTGGAACGTAGGAACTTGAACTTGAACTGGAACGTAGGAACTTGAACATAGGATTATCCTTGATGATTCAGGATAGCTGTGTGTCTGACCAGTCTGTCTTTCGAAGGAGGTCCTGGGCCAGCTCCAGCCATGCTGTGCTGAGCAGAGCCCCTGGCAGCAGCCCCACAGCTCACTCCCAGTGTGCCTGAATGGAAAAGGTACCAAAGTTGCTCCAACACTTTCTGAAAAACTCTATAGTGTTACCCCACAAGCGCAAAGCGACGGCAAAGCCCGTGAAATGACACCGGTGCTTCCAGAAAACGTCAAGCTTCCTGCCCAAGGGTGACATGCCATGCGGTGGGGTCAGGGCCACGCGCTGAGCACCCGGTGCGCTGGGGTTGCCCCAGCGGTTCCTGAGCAGCTCCTGCAGTGCTGCCGCCGGTACCGTTCTGGCGGCTGTAGTTGTTTAAAAAGCCGTTCTTGTTTCCGGCGTAATCTGACGGCAGTTTTCTCGGGCATTTGGGCCTCTTCGAATAAGTGTGCTGTGAGTACATCTGCAAGCATTCACCTGTCGAGGTCAAATGACTGGTGGTGCTCATCTGCCCCCGTGCTACTGCTGCTGCCTCCCGTGAATGCTCATGTGCCTGCGTGCCCCTGTACAGGCACAGATGCACGCGCGCAACACCTGATCCCGCATCCTAATTATTTTTCGCCCGGTTCTCTGAGTTGTTCTGCTTCCGGCTGATGAATGGGAAAGTGTAGTAGTGCTGTTTCATTTCACCAGCCTCTCAAGTGTGGAAATTATGGTAAATTTGAGAACAAGCCAGATTAGATTGATAGTTACACCTCCTCCTTTAATTAGCCAACCACAGGATCTGTGGAGGCAAAGGCCGGGGGGGTGTGTCGGTGTATATAACGTGTATTGTCTATGTGAAAGATTAATCAAAAGGAGTTGCTTGAGGTGGGAAGGCTTTTCCGGAGAGGTTCCACATGTTGTCAGGTAGTCCCTCTGAATGGCAGCTTCCGGTTCGGTCCCTTAGCTTTCGGAAGTGACATTTAGTCTGATATGTGCCAGCCGTGCAATCTACCTAGCCCTGCAAAGTGCAAATATTAACCTAAATGCATATTAAGATACTGTGTGTTAGCTCCTGAACTGAAATAGAGAGCGGGTGTTCCAGCGGAGGCAAGCAAATCGTGTTGATTTACAGTGGCTTGCGGATTTGGCCCATTACCGCTTCTTTATACACTTTTAAAAAGAAATGCCAACTCGATAGTTTAGGCTTTAACTGGAACATGGCAAGTAATTGTATGTTTTGGCGGACCCCTAGTAATGTTGCAGAATCTTTCTCAGAAGTTGTTCCATGGGATAGCCGTTTCCTCAGGTAAGAGCTACTTGTTTGTTCAATCCTCCATCTTAGGCCTGCTCCTCAGGTGCATCCTCCTTCTCGCAGCGATTTCCTAGGAACAGATTTCGAAGAACAGCTCTGATCACAGAATCACAGATTGGTTAGGGTTGGAAAGGAGCTCTGGAGATCATCCAGCCCAACCCCCCTGACAGAGCAGGGTCACCTACAGCAGGTTGCACAGGATGACCTCCAGGCGGGTTTTGAATGTTTCTGGGGTCGGAGACTCTACCGCCTCCCTGGGCAGCCTGTTCCAGCGCTCTGCCACCCTCAAAGTAAAGAAGTTCCTCCTCATGCTTTGATAGAAGTTCCTAGGTTCCAGTTTGTACCCGTTACCTCTTGTCCTGGATCATCTTTGATGATCCAGGACAAGAGGTAACGGGCACCAATTGGAACGTAGGAACTTGAACTTGAACTGGAACGTAGGAACTTGAACATAGGATTATCCTTGATGATTCAGGATAGCTGTGTGTCTGACCAGTCTGTCTTTCGAAGGAGGTCCTGGACCAGCTCCAGCCATGCTGTGCTGAGCAGAGCCCCTGGCAGCAGCCCCACAGCTCACTCCCAGTGTGCCTGAATGGAAAAGGTACCAAAGTTGCTCCAACACTTTCTGAAAAACTCTATAGTGTTACCCCACAAGCGCAAAGCGACGGCAAAGCCCGTGAAATGACACCGGTGCTTCCAGAAAATGTCAAGCTTCCTGCCCAAGGGTGACATGCCATGCGGTGGGGTCAGGGCCACGTGCTGAGCACCCGGTGCGCTGGGGTTGCCCCAGCGGTTCCTGAGCAGCTCCTGCAGTGCTGCCGCCGGTACCGTTCTGGCGGCTGTAGTTGTTTAAAAAGCCGTTGTTGTTTCCGGCGTAATCTGACGGCAGTTTTCTCGGGCATTTGGGCCTCTTCTAATAAGTGTGCTGTGAGTACATCTGCAAGCATTCACCTGTCGAGGTCAAATGACTGGTGGTGCTCATCTGCCCCCGTGCTACTGCTGCTGCCTCCCGTGAATGCTCATGTGCCTGCGTGCCCCTGTACAGGCACAGATGCACGCGCGCAACACCTGATCCCGCATCCTAATTATTTTTCGCCCGGTTCTCGGAGTTGTTCTGCTTCCGGCTGATGAATGGGAAAGTGTAGTAGTGCTGTTTCATTTCACCAGCCTCTCAAGTGTGGAAATTATGGTAAATTTGAGAACAAGCCAGATTAGATTGATAGTTACACCTCCTCCTTTAATTAGCCAACCACAGGATCTGTGGAGGCAAAGGCCGGGGGGGTGTGTCGGTGTATATAACGTGTATTGTCTATGTGAAAGATTAATCAAAAGGAGTTGCTTGAGGTGGGAAGGCTTTTCCGGAGAGGTTCCACATGTTGTCAGGTAGTCCCTCTGAATGGCAGCTTCCGGTTCGGTCCCTTAGCTTTCGGAAGTGACATTTAGTCTGATATGTGCCAGCCGTGCAATCTACCTAGCCCTGCAAAGTGCAAATATTAACCTAAATGCATATTAAGATAGTGTGTGTTAGCTCCTGAACTGAAATAGAGAGCGGGTGTTCCAGCGGAGGCAAGCAAATCGTGTTGATTTAGTGGCTTGCGGATTTGGCCCATTACCGCTTCTTTATACACTTTTAAAAAGAAATGCCAACTCGATAGTTTAGGCTTTAACTGGAACATGGCAAGTAATTGTATGTTTTGGCGGACCCCTAGTAATGTTGCAGAATCTTTCTCAGAAGTTGTTCCATGGGATAGCCGTTTCCTCAGGTAAGAGCTACTTGTTTGTTCAATCCTCCATCTTAGGCCTGCTCCTCAGGTGCATCCTCCTTCTCGCAGCGATTTCCTAGGAACAGATTTCGAAGAACAGCTCTGATCACAGAATCACAGATTGGTTAGGGTTGGAAAGGAGCTCTGGAGATCATCCAGCCCAACCCCCCTGCCAGAGCAGGGTCACCTACAGCAGGTTGCACAGGATGACCTCCAGGCGGGTTTTGAATGTTTCTGGGGTCGGAGACTCTACCGCCTCCCTGGGCAGCCTGTTCCAGCGCTCTGCCACCCTCAAAGTAAAGAAGTTCCTCCTCATGCTTTGATAGAAGTTCCTAGGTTCCAGTTTGTACCCGTTACCTCTTGGCCTGGATCATCTTTGATGATCCAGGACAAGAGGTAACGGGCACCAATTGGAACGTAGGAACTTGAACTTGAACTGGAACGTAGGAACTTGAACATAGGATTATCCTTGATGATTCAGGATAGCTGTGTGTCTGACCAGTCTGTCTTTCGAAGGAGGTCCTGGACCAGCTCCAGCCATGCTGTGCTGAGCAGAGCCCCTGGCAGCAGCCCCACACCTCACTCCCAGTGTGCCTGAATGGAAAAGGTACCAAAGTTGCTCCAACACTTTCTGAAAAACTCTATAGTGTTACCCCACAAGCGCAAAGCGACGGCAAAGCCCGTGAAATGACACCGGTGCTTCCAGAAAATGTCAAGCTTCCTGCCCAAGGGTGACATGCCATGCGGTGGGGTCAGGGCCACGTGCTGAGCACCCGGTGCGCTGGGGTTGCCCCAGCGGTTCCTGAGCAGCTCCTGCAGTGCTGCCGCCGGTACCGTTCTGGCGGCTGTAGTTGTTTAAAAAGCCGTTGTTGTTTCCGGCGTAATCTGACGGCAGTTTTCTCGGGCATTTGGGCCTCTTCTAATAAGTGTGCTGTGAGTACATCTGCAAGCATTCACCTGTCGAGGTCAAATGACTGGTGGTGCTCATCTGCCCCCGTGCTACTGCTGCTGCCTCCCGTGAATGCTCATGTGCCTGCGTGCCCCTGTACAGGCACAGATGCACGCGCGCAACACCTGATCCCGCATCCTAATTATTTTTCGCCCGGTTCTCGGAGTTGTTCTGCTTCCGGCTGATGAATGGGAAAGTGTAGTAGTGCTGTTTCATTTCACCAGCCTCTCAAGTGTGGAAATTATGGTAAATTTGAGAACAAGCCAGATTAGATTGATAGTTACACCTCCTCCTTTAATTAGCCAACCACAGGATCTGTGGAGGCAAAGGCCGGGGGGGTGTGTCGGTGTATATAACGTGTATTGTCTATGTGAAAGATTAATCAAAAGGAGTTGCTTGAGGTGGGAAGGCTTTTCCGGAGAGGTTCCACATGTTGTCAGGTAGTCCCTCTGAATGGCAGCTTCCGGTTCGGTCCCTTAGCTTTCGGAAGTGACATTTAGTCTGATATGTGCCAGCCGTGCAATCTACCTAGCCCTGCAAAGTGCAAATATTAACCTAAATGCATATTAAGATACTGTGTGTTAGCTCCTGAACTGAAATAGAGAGCGGGTGTTCCAGCGGAGGCAAGCAAATCGTGTTGATTTAGTGGCTTGCGGATTTGGCCCATTACCGCTTCTTTATACACTTTTAAAAAGAAATGCCAACTCGATAGTTTAGGCTTTAACTGGAACATGGCAAGTAATTGTATGTTTTGGCGGACCCCTAGTAATGTTGCAGAATCTTTCTCAGAAGTTGTTCCATGGGATAGCCGTTTCCTCAGGTAAGAGCTACTTGTTTGTTCAATCCTCCATCTTAGGCCTGCTCCTCAGGTGCATCCTCCTTCTCGCAGCGATTTCCTAGGAACAGATTTCGAAGAACAGCTCTGATCACAGAATCACAGATTGGTTAGGGTTGGAAAGGACCTCTGGAGATCATCCAGCCCAACCCCCCTGCCAGAGCAGGGTCACCTACAGCAGGTTGCACAGGATGACCTCCAGGCGGGTTTTGAATGTTTCTGGAGTCGGAGACTCTACCGCCTCCCTGGGCAGCCTGTTCCAGCGCTCTGCCACCCTCAAAGTAAAGAAGTTCCTCCTCATGCTTTGATAGAAGTTCCTAGGTTCCAGTTTGTACCCGTTACCTCTTGTCCTGGATCATCTTTGATGATCCAGGACAAGAGGTAACGGGCACCAATTGGAACGTAGGAACTTGAACTTGAACTGGAACGTAGGAACTTGAACATAGGATTATCCTTGATGATTCAGGATAGCTGTGTGTCTGACCAGTCTGTCTTTCGAAGGAGGTCCTGGGCCAGCTCCAGCCATGCTGTGCTGAGCAGAGCCCCTGGCAGCAGCCCCACAGCTCACTCCCAGTGTGCCTGAATGGAAAAGGTACCAAAGTTGCTCCAACACTTTCTGAAAAACTCTATAGTGTTACCCCACAAGCGCAAAGCGACGGCAAAGCCCGTGAAATGACACCGGTGCTTCCAGAAAATGTCAAGCTTCCTGCCCAAGGGTGACATGCCATGCGGTGGGGTCAGGGCCACGCGCTGAGCACCCGGTGCGCTGGGGTTGCCCCAGCGGTTCCTGAGCAGCTCCTGCAGTGCTGCCGCCGGTACCGTTCTGGCGGCTGTAGTTGTTTAAAAAGCCGTTGTTGTTTCCGGCGTAATCTGACGGCAGTTTTCTCGGGCATTTGGGCCTCTTCTAATAAGTGTGCTGTGAGTACATCTGCAAGCATTCACCTGTCGAGGTCAAATGACTGGTGGTGCTCATCTGCCCCCGTGCTACTGCTGCTGCCTCCCGTGAATGCTCATGTGCCTGCGTGCCCCTGTACAGGCACAGATGCACGCGCGCAACACCTGATCCCGCATCCTAATTATTTTTCGCCCGGTTCTCGGAGTTGTTCTGCTTCCGGCTGATGAATGGGAAAGTGTAGTAGTGCTGTTTCATTTCACCAGCCTCTCAAGTGTGGAAATTATGGTAAATTTGAGAACAAGCCAGATTAGATTGATAGTTACACCTCCTCCTTTAATTAGCCAACCACAGGATCTGTGGAGGCAAAGGCCGGGGGGGTGTGTCGGTGTATATAACGTGTATTGTCTATGTGAAAGATTAATCAAAAGGAGTTGCTTGAGGTGGGAAGGCTTTTCCGGAGAGGTTCCACATGTTGTCAGGTAGTCCCTCTGAATGGCAGCTTCCGGTTCGGTCCCTTAGCTTTCGGAAGTGACATTTAGTCTGATATGTGCCAGCCGTGCAATCTACCTAGCCCTGCAAAGTGCAAATATTAACCTAAATGCATATTAAGATACTGTGTGTTAGCTCCTGAACTGAAATAGAGAGCGGGTGTTCCAGCGGAGGCAAGCAAATCGTGTTGATTTACAGTGGCTTGCGGATTTGGCCCATTACCGCTTCTTTATACACTTTTAAAAAGAAATGCCAACTCGATAGTTTAGGCTTTAACTGGAACATGGCAAGTAATTGTATGTTTTGGCGGACCCCTAGTAATGTTGCAGAATCTTTCTCAGAAGTTGTTCCATGGGATAGCCGATTCCTCAGGTAAGAGCTACTTGTTTGTTCAATCCTCCATCTTAGGCCTGCTCCTCAGGTGCATCCTCCTTCTCGCAGCGATTTCCTAGGAACAGATTTCGAAGAACAGCTCTGATCACAGAATCACAGATTGGTTAGGGTTGGAAAGGACCTCTGGAGATCATCCAGCCCAACCCCCCTGCCAGAGCAGGGTCACCTACAGCAGGTTGCACAGGATGACCTCCAGGCGGGTTTTGAATGTTTCTGGGGTCGGAGACTCTACCGCCTCCCTGGGCAGCCTGTTCAAGCGCTCTGCCACCCTCAAAGTAAAGAAGTTCCTCCTCATGCTTTGATAGAAGTTCCTACGTTCCAGTTTGTACCCGTTACCTCTTGTCCTGGATCATCTTTGATGATCCAGGCCAAGAGGTAACGGGCACCAATTGGAACGTAGGAACTTGAACTTGAACTGGAACGTAGGAACTTGAACATAGGATTATCCTTGATGATTCAGGATAGCTGTGTGTCTGACCAGTCTGTCTTTCGAAGGAGGTCCTGGGCCAGCTCCAGCCATGCTGTGCTGAGCAGAGCCCCTGGCAGCAGCCCCACAGCTCACTCCCAGTGTGCCTGAATGGAAAAGGTACCAAAGTTGCTCCAACACTTTCTGAAAAACTCTATAGTGTTACCCCACAAGCGCAAAGCGACGGCAAAGCCCGTGAAATGACACCGGTGCTTCCAGAAAATGTCAAGCTTCCTGCCCAAGGGTGACATGCCATGCGGTGGGGTCAGGGCCACGCGCTGAGCACCCGGTGCGCTGGGGTTGCCCCAGCGGTTCCTGAGCAGCTCCTGCAGTGCTGCCGCCGGTACCGTTCTGGCGGCTGTAGTTGTTTAAAAAGCCGTTGTTGTTTCCGGCGTAATCTGACGGCAGTTTTCTCGGGCATTTGGGCCTCTTCTAATAAGTGTGCTGTGAGTACATCTGCAAGCATTCACCTGTCGAGGTCAAATGACTGGTGGTGCTCATCTGCCCCCGTGCTACTGCTGCTGCCTCCCGTGAATGCTCATGTGCCTGCGTGCCCCTGTACAGGCACAGATGCACGCGCGCAACACCTGATCCCGCATCCTAATTATTTTTCGCCCGGTTCTCGGAGTTGTTCTGCTTCCGGCTGATGAATGGGAAAGTGTAGTAGTGCTGTTTCATTTCACCAGCCTCTCAAGTGTGGAAATTATGGTAAATTTGAGAACAAGCCAGATTAGATTGATAGTTACACCTCCTCCTTTAATTAGCCAACCACAGGATCTGTGGAGGCAAAGGCCGGGGGGGTGTGTCGGTGTATATAACGTGTATTGTCTATGTGAAAGATTAATCAAAAGGAGTTGCTTGAGGTGGGAAGGCTTTTCCGGAGAGGTTCCACATGTTGTCAGGTAGTCCCTCTGAATGGCAGCTTCCGGTTCGGTCCCTTAGCTTTCGGAAGTGACATTTAGTCTGATATGTGCCAGCCGTGCAATCTACCTAGCCCTGCAAAGTTCAAATATTAACCTAAATGCATATTAAGATACTGTGTGTTAGCTCCTGAACTGCAATAGAGAGCGGGTGTTCCAGCGGAGGCAAGCAAATCGTGTTGATTTAGTGGCTTGCGGATTTGGCCCATTACCGCTTCTTTATACACTTTTAAAAAGAAATGCCAACTCGATAGTTTAGGCTTTAACTGGAACATGGCAAGTAATTGTATGTTTTGGCGGACCCCTAGTAATGTTGCAGAATCTTTCTCAGAAGTTGTTCCATGGGATAGCCGTTTCCTCAGGTAAGAGCTACTTGTTTGTTCAATCCTCCATCTTAGGCCTGCTCCTCAGGTGCATCCTCCTTCTCGCAGCGATTTCCTAGGAACAGATTTCGAAGAACAGCTCTGATCACAGAATCACAGATTGGTTAGGGTTGGAAAGGAGCTCTGGAGATCATCCAGCCCAACCCCCCTGCCAGAGCAGGGTCACCTACAGCAGGTTGCACAGGATGACCTCCAGGCGGGTTTTGAATGTTTCTGGGGTCGGAGACTCTACCGCCTCCCTGGGCAGCCTGTTCCAGCGCTCTGCCACCCTCAAAGTAAAGAAGTTCCTCCTCATGCTTTGATAGAAGTTCCTACGTTCCAGTTTGTACCCGTTACCTCTTGTCCTGGATCATCTTTGATGATCCAGGCCAAGAGGTAACGGGCACCAATTGGAACGTAGGAACTTGAACTTGAACTGGAACGTAGGAACTTGAACATAGGATTATCCTTGATGATTCAGGATAGCTGTGTGTCTGACCAGTCTGTCTTTCGAAGGAGGTCCTGGACCAGCTCCAGCCATGCTGTGCTGAGCAGAGCCCCTGGCAGCAGCCCCACAGCTCACTCCCAGTGTGCCTGAATGGAAAAGGTACCAAAGTTGCTCCAACACTTTCTGAAAAACTCTATAGTGTTACCCCACAAGCGCAAAGCGACGGCAAAGCCCGTGAAATGACACCGGTGCTTCCAGAAAATGTCAAGCTTCCTGCCCAAGGGTGACATGCCATGCGGTGGGGTCAGGGCCACGCGCTGAGCACCCGGTGCGCTGGGGTTGCCCCAGCGGTTCCTGAGCAGCTCCTGCAGTGCTGCCGCCGGTACCGTTCTGGCGGCTGTAGTTGTTTAAAAAGCCGTTGTTGTTTCCGGCGTAATCTGACGGCAGTTTTCTCGGGCATTTGGGCCTCTTCTAATAAGTGTGCTGTGAGTACATCTGCAAGCATTCACCTGTCGAGGTCAAATGACTGGTGGTGCTCATCTGCCCCCGTGCTACTGCTGCTGCCTCCCGTGAATGCTCATGTGCCTGCGTGCCCCTGTACAGGCACAGATGCACGCGCGCAACACCTGATCCCGCATCCTAATTACTTTTCGCCCGGTTCTCGGAGTTGTTCTGCTTCCGGCTGATGAATGGGAAAGTGTAGTAGTGCTGTTTCATTTCACCAGCCTCTCAAGTGTGGAAATTATGGTAAATTTGAGAACAAGCCAGATTAGATTGATAGTTACACCTCCTCCTTTAATTAGCCAACCACAGGATCTGTGGAGGCAAAGGCCGGGGGGGTGTGTCGGTGTATATAACGTGTATTGTCTATGTGAAAGATTAATCAAAAGGAGTTGCTTGAGGTGGGAAGGCTTTTCCGGAGAGGTTCCACATGTTGTCAGGTAGTCCCTCTGAATGGCAGCTTCCGGTTCGGTCCCTTAGCTTTCGGAAGTGACATTTAGTCTGATATGTGCCAGCCGTGCAATCTACCTAGCCCTGCAAAGTGCAAATATTAACCTAAATGCATATTAAGATACTGTGTGTTAGCTCCTGAACTGCAATAGAGAGCGGGTGTTCCAGCGGAGGCAAGCAAATCGTGTTGATTTAGAGTGGCTTGAGGATTTGGCCCATTACCGCTTCTTTATACACTTTTAAAAAGAAATGCCAACTCGATAGTTTAGGCTTTAACTGGAACATGGCAAGTAATTGTATGTTTTGGCGGACCCCTAGTAATGTTGCAGAATCTTTCTCAGAAGTTGTTCCATGGGATAGCCGATTCCTCAGGTAAGAGCTACTTGTTTGTTCAATCCTCCATCTTAGGCCTGCTCCTCAGGTGCATCCTCCTTCTCGCAGCGATTTCCTAGGAACAGATTTCGAAGAACAGCTCTGATCACAGAATCACAGATTGGTTAGGGTTGGAAAGGACCTCTGGAGATCATCCAGCCCAACCCCCCTGCCAGAGCAGGGTCACCTACAGCAGGTTGCACAGGATGACCTCCAGGCGGGTTTTGAATGTTTCTGGGGTCGGAGACTCTACCGCCTCCCTGGGCAGCCTGTTCCAGCGCTCTGCCACCCTCAAAGTAAAGAAGTTCCTCCTCATGCTTTGATAGAAGTTCCTAGGTTCCAGTTTGTACCCGTTACCTCTTGTCCTGGATCATCTTTGATGATCCAGGACAAGAGGTAACGGGCACCAATTGGAACGTAGGAACTTGAACTTGAACTGGAACGTAGGAACTTGAACATAGGATTATCCTTGATGATTCAGGATAGCTGTGTGTCTGACCAGTCTGTCTTTCGAAGGAGGTCCTGGACCAGCTCCAGCCATGCTGTGCTGAGCAGAGCCCCTGGCAGCAGCCCCACAGCTCACTCCCAGTGTGCCTGAATGGAAAAGGTACCAAAGTTGCTCCAACACTTTCTGAAAAACTCTATAGTGTTACCCCACAAGCGCAAAGCGACGGCAAAGCCCGTGAAATGACACCGGTGCTTCCAGAAAATGTCAAGCTTCCTGCCCAAGGGTGACATGCCATGCGGTGGGGTCAGGCCCACGCGCTGAGCACCCGGTGCGCTGGGGTTGCCCCAGCGGTTCCTGAGCAGCTCCTGCAGTGCTGCCGCCGGTACCGTTCTGGCGGCTGTAGTTGTTTAAAAAGCCGTTGTTGTTTCCGGCGTAATCTGACGGCAGTTTTCTCGGGCATTTGGGCCTCTTCTAATAAGTGTGCTGTGAGTACATCTGCAAGCATTCACCTGTCGAGGTCAAATGACTGGTGGTGCTCATCTGCCCCCGTGCTACTGCTGCTGCCTCCCGTGAATGCTCATGTGCCTGCGTGCCCCTGTACAGGCACAGATGCACGCGCGCAACACCTGATCCCGCATCCTAATTATTTTTCGCCCGGTTCTCGGAGTTGTTCTGCTTCCGGCTGATGAATGGGAAAGTGTAGTAGTGCTGTTTCATTTCACCAGCCTCTCAAGTGTGGAAATTATGGTAAATTTGAGAACAAGCCAGATTAGATTGATAGTTACACCTCCTCCTTTAATTAGCCAACCACAGGATCTGTGGAGGCAAAGGCCGGGGGGGTGTGTCGGTGTATATAACGTGTATTGTCTATGTGAAAGATTAATCAAAAGGAGTTGCTTGAGGTGGGAAGGCTTTTCCGGAGAGGTTCCACATGTTGTCAGGTAGTCCCTCTGAATGGCAGCTTCCGGTTCGGTCCCTTAGCTTTCGGAAGTGACATTTAGTCTGATATGTGCCAGCCGTGCAATCTACCTAGCCCTGCAAAGTGCAAATATTAACCTAAATGCATATTAAGATACTGTGTGTTAGCTCCTGAACTGCAATAGAGAGCGGGTGTTCCAGCGGAGGCAAGCAAATCGTGTTGATTTACAGTGGCTTGAGGATTTGGCCCATTACCGCTTCTTTATACACTTTTAAAAAGAAATGCCAACTCGATAGTTTAGGCTTTAACTGGAACATGGCAAGTAATTGTATGTTTTGGCGGACCCCTAGTAATGTTGCAGAATCTTTCTCAGAAGTTGTTCCATGGGATAGCCGATTCCTCAGGTAAGAGCTACTTGTTTGTTCAATCCTCCATCTTAGGCCTGCTCCTCAGGTGCATCCTCCTTCTCGCAGCGATTTCCTAGGAACAGATTTCGAAGAACAGCTCTGATCACAGAATCACAGATTGGTTAGGGTTGGAAAGGACCTCTGGAGATCATCCAGCCCAACCCCCCTGCCAGAGCAGGGTCACCTACAGCAGGTTGCACAGGATGACCTCCAGGCGGGTTTTGAATGTTTCTGGGGTCGGAGACTCTACCGCCTCCCTGGGCAGCCTGTTCCAGCGCTCTGCCACCCTCAAAGTAAAGAAGTTCCTCCTCATGCTTTGATAGAAGTTCCTACGTTCCAGTTTGTACCCGTTACCTCTTGTCCTGGATCATCTTTGATGATCCAGGACAAGAGGTAACGGGCACCAATTGGAACGTAGGAACTTGAACTTGAACTGGAACGTAGGAACTTGAACATAGGATTATCCTTGATGATTCAGGATAGCTGTGTGTCTGACCAGTCTGTCTTTCGAAGGAGGTCCTGGACCAGCTCCAGCCATGCTGTGCTGAGCAGAGCCCCTGGCAGCAGCCCCACAGCTCACTCCCAGTGTGCCTGAATGGAAAAGGTACCAAAGTTGCTCCAACACTTTCTGAAAAACTCTATAGTGTTACCCCACAAGCGCAAAGCGACGGCAAAGCCCGTGAAATGACACCGGTGCTTCCAGAAAATGTCAAGCTTCCTGCCCAAGGGTGACATGCCATGCGGTGGGGTCAGGCCCACGCGCTGAGCACCCGGTGCGCTGGGGTTGCCCCAGCGGTTCCTGAGCAGCTCCTGCAGTGCTGCCGCC
The DNA here is from genome assembly GCF_965231255.1 of Vanellus vanellus. NCBI lineage: Eukaryota > Metazoa > Chordata > Aves > Charadriiformes > Charadriidae > Vanellus > Vanellus vanellus. The sequence continues at coordinate 1,090,538 of NW_028128566.1, read as the reverse complement.
GGTACCGTTCTGGCGGCTGTAGTTGTTTAAAAAGCCGTTGTTGTTTCCGGCGTAATCTGACGGCAGTTTTCTCGGGCATTTGGGCCTCTTCTAATAAGTGTGCTGTGAGTACATCTGCAAGCATTCACCTGTCGAGGTCAAATGACTGGTGGTGCTCATCTGCCCCCGTGCTACTGCTGCTGCCTCCCGTGAATGCTCATGTGCCTGCGTGCCCCTGTACAGGCACAGATGCACGCGCGCAACACCTGATCCCGCATCCTAATTATTTTTCGCCCGGTTCTCGGAGTTGTTCTGCTTCCGGCTGATGAATGGGAAAGTGTAGTAGTGCTGTTTCATTTCACCAGCCTCTCAAGTGTGGAAATTATGGTAAATTTGAGAACAAGCCAGATTAGATTGATAGTTACACCTCCTCCTTTAATTAGCCAACCACAGGATCTGTGGAGGCAAAGGCCGGGGGGGTGTGTCGGTGTATATAACGTGTATTGTCTATGTGAAAGATTAATCAAAAGGAGTTGCTTGAGGTGGGAAGGCTTTTCCGGAGAGGTTCCACATGTTGTCAGGTAGTCCCTCTGAATGGCAGCTTCCGGTTCGGTCCCTTAGCTTTCGGAAGTGACATTTAGTCTGATATGTGCCAGCCGTGCAATCTACCTAGCCCTGCAAAGTGCAAATATTAACCTAAATGCATATTAAGATACTGTGTGTTAGCTCCTGAACTGCAATAGAGAGCGGGTGTTCCAGCGGAGGCAAGCAAATCGTGTTGATTTACAGTGGCTTGAGGATTTGGCCCATTACCGCTTCTTTATACACTTTTAAAAAGAAATGCCAACTCGATAGTTTAGGCTTTAACTGGAACATGGCAAGTAATTGTATGTTTTGGCGGACCCCTAGTAATGTTGCAGAATCTTTCTCAGAAGTTGTTCCATGGGATAGCCGATTCCTCAGGTAAGAGCTACTTGTTTGTTCAATCCTCCATCTTAGGCCTGCTCCTCAGGTGCATCCTCCTTCTCGCAGCGATTTCCTAGGAACAGATTTCAAAGAACAGCTCTGATCACAGAATCACAGATTGGTTAGGGTTGGAAAGGACCTCTGGAGATCATCCAGCCCAACCCCCCTGCCAGAGCAGGGTCACCTACAGCAGGTTGCACAGGATGACCTCCAGGCGGGTTTTGAATGTTTCTGGGGTCGGAGACTCTACCGCCTCCCTGGGCAGCCTGTTCCAGCGCTCTGCCACCCTCAAAGTAAAGAAGTTCCTCCTCATGCTTTGATAGAAGTTCCTACGTTCCAGTTTGTACCCGTTACCTCTTGTCCTGGATCATCTTTGATGATCCAGGCCAAGAGGTAACGGGCACCAATTGGAACGTAGGAACTTGAACTTGAACTGGAAGGTAGGAACTTGAACATAGGATTATCCTTGATGATTCAGGATAGCTGTGTGTCTGACCAGTCTGTCTTTCGAAGGAGGTCCTGGGCCAGCTCCAGCCATGCTGTGCTGAGCAGAGCCCCTGGCAGCAGCCCCACAGCTCACTCCCAGTGTGCCTGAATGGAAAAGGTACCAAAGTTGCTCCAACACTTTCTGAAAAACTCTATAGTGTTACCCCACAAGCGCAAAGCGACGGCAAAGCCCGTGAAATGACACCGGTGCTTCCAGAAAACGTCAAGCTTCCTGCCCAAGGGTGACATGCAATGCGGTGGGGTCAGGGCCACGCGCTGAGCACCCGGTGCGCTGGGGTTGCCCCAGCGGTTCCTGAGCAGCTCCTGCAGTGCTGCCGCCGGTACCGTTCTGGCGGCTGTAGTTGTTTAAAAAGCCGTTGTTGTTTCCGGCGTAATCTGACGGCAGTTTTCTCGGGCATTTGGGCCTCTTCTAATAAGTGTGCTGTGAGTACATCTGCAAGCATTCACCTGTCGAGGTCAAATGACTGGTGGTGCTCATCTGCCCCCGTGCTACTGCTGCTGCCTCCCGTGAATGCTCATGTGCCTGCGTGCCCCTGTACAGGCACAGATGCACGCGCGCAACACCTGATCCCGCATCCTAATTATTTTTCGCCCGGTTCTCGGAGTTGTTCTGCTTCCGGCTGATGAATGGGAAAGTGTAGTAGTGCTGTTTCATTTCACCAGCCTCTCAAGTGTGGAAATTATGGTAAATTTGGGAACAAGCCAGATTAGATTGATAGTTACACCTCCTCCTTTAATTAGCCAACCACAGGATCTGTGGAGGCAAAGGCCGGGGGGGTGTGTCGGTGTATATAACGTGTATTGTCTATGTGAAAGATTAATCAAAAGGAGTTGCTTGAGGTGGGAAGGCTTTTCCGGAGAGGTTCCACATGTTGTCAGGTAGTCCCTCTGAATGGCAGCTTCCGGTTCGATCCCTTAGCTTTCGGAAGTGACATTTAGTCTGATATGTGCCAGCCGTGCAATCTACCTAGCCCTGCAAAGTGCAAATATTAACCTAAATGCATATTAAGATACTGTGTGTTAGCTCCTGAACTGCAATAGAGAGCGGGTGTTCCAGCGGAGGCAAGCAAATCGTGTTGATTTACAGTGGCTTGCGGATTTGGCCCATTACCGCTTCTTTATACACTTTTAAAAAGAAATGCCAACTCGATAGTTTAGGCTTTAACTGGAACATGGCAAGTAATTGTATGTTTTGGCGGACCCCTAGTAATGTTGCAGAATCTTTCTCAGAAGTTGTTCCATGGGATAGCCGATTCCTCAGGTAAGAGCTACTTGTTTGTTCAATCCTCCATCTTAGGCCTGCTCCTCAGGTGCATCCTCCTTCTCGCAGCGATTTCCTAGGAACAGATTTCGAAGAACAGCTCTGATCACAGAATCACAGATTGGTTAGGGTTGGAAAGGAGCTCTGGAGATCATCCAGTCCAACCCCCCTGCCAGAGCAGGGTCACCTACAGCAGGTTGCACCGGATGACCTCCAGGCGGGTTTTGAATGTCTCTGGGGTGGGAGACTCTACTGCCTCCCTGGGCAGCCTGTTCCAGCGCTCTGCCACCCTCAAAGTAAAGAAGTTCCTCCTCATGCTTTGATAGAAGTTCCTAGGTTCCAGTTTGTACCCGTTACCTCTTGTCCTGGATCATCTTTGATGATCCAGGACAAGAGGTAACGGGCACCAATTGGAACGTAGGAACTTGAACTTGAACTGGAACGTAGGAACTTGAACATAGGATTATCCTTGATGATTCAGGATAGCTGTGTGTCTGACCAGTCTGTCTTTCGAAGGAGGTCCTGGGCCAGCTCCAGCCATGCTGTGCTGAGCAGAGCCCCTGGCAGCAGCCCCACACCTCACTCCCAGTGTGCCTGAATGGAAAAGGTACCAAAGTTGCTCCACCACTTTCTGAAAAACTCTATAGTGTTACCCCACAAGCGCAAAGCGACGGCAAAGCCCGTGAAATGACACCGGTGCTTCCAGAAAATGTCAAGCTTCCTGCCCAAGGGTGACATGCCATGCGGTGGGGTCAGGGCCACGCGCTGAGCACCCGGTGCGCTGGGGTTGCCCCAGCGGTTCCTGAGCAGCTCCTGCAGTGCTGCCGCCGGTACCATTCTGGCGGCTGTAGTTGTTTAAAAAGCCGTTGTTGTTTCCGGCGTAATCTGACGGCAGTTTTCTCGGGCATTTGGGCCTCTTCTAATAAGTGTGCTGTGAGTACATCTGCAAGCATTCACCTGTCGAGGTCAAATGACTGGTGGTGCTCATCTGCCCCCGTGCTACTGCTGCTGCCTCCCGTGAATGCTCATGTGCCTGCGTGCCCCTGTACAGGCACAGATGCACGCGCGCAACACCTGATCCCGCATCCTAATTATTTTTCGCCCGGTTCTCGGAGTTGTTCTGCTTCCGGCTGATGAATGGGAAAGTGTAGTAGTGCTGTTTCATTTCACCAGCCTCTCAAGTGTGGAAATTATGGTAAATTTGAGAACAAGCCAGATTAGATTGATAGTTACACCTCCTCCTTTAATTAGCCAACCACAGGATCTGTGGAGGCAAAGGCCGGGGGGGTGTGTCGGTGTATATAACGTGTATTGTCTATGTGAAAGATTAATCAAAAGGAGTTGCTTGAGGTGGGAAGGCTTTTCCGGAGAGGTTCCACATGTTGTCAGGTAGTCCCTCTGAATGGCAGCTTCCGGTTCGGTCCCTTAGCTTTCGGAAGTGACATTTAGTCTGATATGTGCCAGCCGTGCAATCTACCTAGCCCTGCAAAGTGCAAATATTAACCTAAATGCATATTAAGATACTGTGTGTTAGCTCCTGAACTGAAATAGAGAGCGGGTGTTCCAGCGGAGGCAAGCAAATCGTGTTGATTTACAGTGGCTTGAGGATTTGGCCCATTACCGCTTCTTTATACACTTCTAAAAAGATTTGCCAACTCGATAGTTTAGGCTTTAACTGGAACATGGCAAGTAATTCTGTGTTTTGGCGGACCCCTAGTAATGTTGCAGAATCTTTCTCAGAAGTTGTTCCATGGGATAGCCGATTCCTCAGGTAAGAGCTACTTGTTTGTTCAATCCTCCATCTTAGGCCTGCTCCTCAGGTGCATCCTCCTTCTCGCAGCGATTTCCTAGGAACAGATTTCGAAGAACAGCTCTGATCACAGAATCACAGATTAGTTAGGGTTGGAAAGGACCTCTGGAGATCATCCAGCCCAACCCCCCTGCCAGAGCAGGGTCACCTACAGCAGGTTGCACAGGATGACCTCCAGGCGGATTTTGAATGTTTCTGGGGTGGGAGACTCTACCGCCTCCCTGGGCAGCCTGTTCCAGCGCTCTGCCACCCTCAAAGTAAAGAAGTTCCTCCTCATGCTTTGATAGAAGTTCCTAGGTTCCAGTTTGTACCCGTTACCTCTTGTCCTGGATCATCTTTGATGATCCAGGACAAGAGGTAACGGGCACCAATTGGAACGTAGGAACTTGAACTTGAACTGGAACGTAGGAACTTGAACATAGGATTATCCTTGATGATTCAGGATAGCTGTGTGTCTGACCAGTCTGTCTTTCGAAGGAGGTCCTGGGCCAGCTCCAGCCATGCTGTGCTGAGCAGAGCCCCTGGCAGCAGCCCCACACCTCACTCCCAGTGTGCCTGAATGGAAAAGGTACCAAAGTTGCTCCAACACTTTCTGAAAAACTCTATAGTGTTACCCCACAAGCGCAAAGCGACGGCAAAGCCCGTGAAATGACACCGGTGCTTCCAGAAAATGTCAAGCTTCCTGCCCAAGGGTGACATGCCATGCGGTGGGGTCAGGGCCACGCGCTGAGCACCCGGTGCGCTGGGGTTGCCCCAGCGGTTCCTGAGCAGCTCCTGCAGTGCTGCCGCCGGTACCGTTCTGGCGGCTGTAGTTGTTTAAAAAGCCGTTGTTGTTTCCGGCGTAATCTGACGGCAGTTTTCTCGGGCATTTGGGCCTCTTCTAATAAGTGTGCTGTGAGTACATCTGCAAGCATTCACCTGTCGAGGTCAAATGACTGGTGGTGCTCATCTGCCCCCGTGCTACTGCTGCTGCCTCCCGTGAATGCTCATGTGCCTGCGTGCCCCTGTACAGGCACAGATGCACGCGCGCAACACCTGATCCCGCATCCTAATTATTTTTCGCCCGGTTCTCGGAGTTGTTCTGGTTCCGGCTGATGAAAGGGAAAGTGTAGTAGTGCTGTTTCATTTCACCAGCCTCTCAAGTGTGGAAATTATGGTAAATTTGAGAACAAGCCAGATTAGATTGATAGTTACACCTCCTCCTTTAATTAGCCAACCACAGGATCTGTGGAGGCAAAGGCCGGGGGGGTGTGTCGGTGTATATAACGTGTATTGTCTATGTGAAAGATTAACGTGTATTGTCTATGTGAAAGATTAATCAAAAGGAGTTGCTTGAGGTGGGAAGGCTTTTCCAGAGAGGTTCCACATGTTGTCAGGTAGTCCCTCTGAATGGCAGCTTCCGGTTCGGTCCCTTAGCTTTCGGAAGTGACATTTAGTCTGATATGTGCCAGCCGTGCAATCTACCTAGCCCTGCAAAGTGCAAATATTAACCTAAATGCATATTAAGATACTGTGTGTTAGCTCCTGAACTGAAATAGAGAGCGGGTGTTCCAGCGGAGGCAAGCAAATCGTGTTGATTTACAGTGGCTTGAGGATTTGGCCCATTACCGCTTCTTTATACACTTTTAAAAAGAAATGCCAACTCGATAGTTTACTTTAACTGGAACATGGCAAGTAATTGTATGTTTTGGCGGACCCCTAGTAATGTTGCAGAATCTTTCTCAGAAGTTGTTCCATGGGATAGCCGATTCCTCAGGTAAGAGCTACTTGTTTGTTCAATCCTCCATCTTAGGCCTGCTCCTCAGGTGCGTCCTTCTTCTCGCAGCGATTTCCTAGGAACAGATTTCGAAGAACAGCTCTGATCACAGAATCACAGATTGGTTAGGGTTGGAAAGGAGCTCTGGAGATCATCCTGTCCAACCCCCCTGCCAGAGCAGGGTCACCTACAGCAGGTTGCACAGGATGACCTCCAGGCGGGTTTTGAATGTCTCTGGGGTGGGAGACTCTACCGCCTCCCTGGGCAGCCTGTTCCAGCGCTCTGCCACCCTCAAAGTAAAGAAGTTCCTCCTCATGCTTTGATAGAAGTTCCTAGGTTCCAGTTTGTACCCGTTACCTCTTGTCCTGGATCATCTTTGATGATCCAGGACAAGAGGTAACGGGCACCAATTGGAACGTAGGAACTTGAACTTGAACTGGAACGTAGGAACTTGAACATAGGATTATCCTTGATGATTCAGGATAGCTGTGTGTCTGACCAGTCTGTCTTTCGAAGGAGGTCCTGGGCCAGCTCCAGCCATGCTGTGCTGAGCAGAGCCCCTGGCAGCAGCCCCACAGCTCACTCCCAGTGTGCCTGAATGGAAAAGGTACCAAAGTTGCTCCAACACTTTCCGAAAAACTCTATAGTGTTACCCCACAAGCGCAAAGCGACGGCAAAGGCCGTGAAATGACACCGGTGCTTCCAGAAAATGTCAAGCTTCCTGCCCAAGGGTGACATGCCATGCGGTGGGGTCAGGGCCACGCGCTGAGCACCCGGTGCGCTGGGGTTGCCCCAGCGGTTCCTGAGCAGCTCCTGCAGTGCTGCCGCCGGTACTGTTCTGGCGGCTGTAGTTGTTTAAAAAGCCGTTGTTGTTTCCGGCGTAATCTGACGGCAGTTTTCTCGGGCATTTGGGCCTCTTCTAATAAGTGTGCTGTGAGTACATCTGCAAGCATTCACCTGTCGAGGTCAAATGACTGGTGGTGCTCATCTGCCCCCGTGCTACTGCTGCTGCCTCCCGTGAATGCTCATGTGCCTGCGTGCCCCTGTACAGGCACAGATGCACGCGCGCAACACCTGATCCCGCATCCTAATTATTTTTCGCCCGGTTCTCGGAGTTGTTCTGCTTCCGGCTGATGAATGGGAAAGTGTAGTAGTGCTGTTTCATTTCACCAGCCTCTCAAGTGTGGAAATTATGGTAAATTTGAGAACAAGCCAGATTAGATTGATAGTTACACCTCCTCCTTTAATTAGCCAACCACAGGATCTGTGGAGGCAAAGGCCGGGGGGGTGTGTCGGTGTATATAACGTGTATTGTCTATGTGAAAGATTAATCAAAAGGAGTTGCTTGAGGTGGGAAGGCTTTTCTGGAGAGGTTCCACATGTTGTCAGGTAGTCCCTCTGAATGGCAGCTTCCGGTTCGGTCCCTTAGCTTTCGGACGTGACATTTAGTCTGATATGTGCCAGCCGTGCAATCTACCTAGCCCTGCAAAGTGCAAATATTAACCTAAATGCATATTAAGATACTGTGTGTTAGCTCCTGAACTGAAATAGAGAGCGGGTGTTCCAGCGGAGGCAAGCAAATCGTGTTGATTTACAGTGGCTTGAGGATTTGGCCCATTACCGCTTCTTTATACACTTTTAAAAAGAAATGCCAACTCGATAGTTTAGGCTTTAACTGGAACATGGCAAGTAATTGTATGTTTTGGCGGACCCCTAGTAATGTTGCAGAATCTTTCTCAGAAGTTGTTCCATGGGATAGCCGATTCCTCAGGTAAGAGCTACTTGTTTGTTCAATCCTCCATCTTAGGCCTGCTCCTCAGGTGCATCCTCCTTCTCGCAGCGATTTCCTAGGAACAGATTTCGAAGAACAGCTCTGATCACAGAATCACAGATTGGTTAGGGTTGGAAAGGAGCTCTGGAGATCATCCTGTCCAACCCCCCTGCCAGAGCAGGGTCACCTACAGCAGGTTGCACAGGATGACCTCCAGGCGGGTTTTGAATGTTTCTGGGGTCGGAGACTCTACCGCCTCCCTGGGCAGCCTGTTCCAGCGCTCTGCCACCCTCAAAGTAAAGAAGTTCCTCCTCATGCTTTGATAGAAGTTCCTAGGTTCCAGTTTGTACCCGTTACCTCTTGTCCTGGATCATCTTTGATGATCCAGGACAAGAGGTAACGGGCACCAATTGGAACGTAGGAACTTGAACTTGAACTGGAAGGTAGGAACTTGAACTTGAACATAGGATTATCCTTGATGATTCAGGATAGCTGTGTGTCTGACCAGTCTGTCTTTCGAAGGAGGTCCTGGGCCAGCTCCAGCCATGCTGTGCTGAGCAGAGCCCCTGGCAGCAGCCCCACAGCTCACTCCCAGTGTGCCTGAATGGAAAAGGTACCAAAGTTGCTCCAACACTTTCTGAAAAACTCTATAGTGTTACCCCACAAGCGCAAAGCGACGGCAAAGCCCGTGAAATGACACCGGTGCTTCCAGAAAATGTCAAGCTTCCTGCCCAAGGGTGACATGCCATGCGGTGGGGTCAGGGCCACGCGCTGAGCACCTGGTGCGCTGGGGTTGCCCCAGCGGTTCCTGAGCAGCTCCTGCAGTGCTGCCGCCGGTACCGTTCTGGCGGCTGTAGTTGTTTAAAAAGCCGTTGTTGTTTCCGGCGTAATCTGACGGCAGTTTTCTCGGGCATTTGGGCCTCTTCTAATAAGTGTGCTGTGAGTACATCTGCAAGCATTCACCTGTCGAGGTCAAATGACTGGTGGTGCTCATCTCCCCCCGTGCTACTGCTGCTGCCTCCCGTGAATGCTCATGTGCCTGCGTGCCCCTGTACAGGCACAGATGCACGCGCGCAACACCTGATCCCGCATCCTAATTATTTTTCGCCCGGTTCTCTGAGTTGTTCTTCTTCCGGCTGATGAATGGGAAAGTGTAGTAGTGCTGTTTCATTTCTCCAGCCTCTCAAGTGTGGAAATTATGGTAAATTTGAGAACAAGCCAGATTAGATTGATAGTTACACCTCCTCCTTTAATTAGCCAACCACAGGATCTGTGGAGGCAAAGGCCGGGGGGGTGTGTCGGTGTATATAAGGTGTATTGTCTATGTGAAAGATTAATCAAAAGGAGTTGCTTGAGGTGGGAAGGCTTTTCCGGAGAGGTTCCACATGTTGTCAGGTAGTCCCTCTGAATGGCAGCTTCCGGTTCGGTCCCTTAGCTTTCGGAAGTGACATTTAGTCTGATATGTGCCAGCCGTGCAATCTACCTAGCCCTGCAAAGTGCAAATATTAACCTAAATGCATATTAAGATACTGTGTGTTAGCTCCTGAACTGAAATAGAGAGCGGGTGTTCCAGCGGAGGCAAGCAAATCGTGTTGATTTAGAGTGGCTTGAGGATTTGGCCCATTACCGCTTCTTTATACACTTTTAAAAAGAAATGCCAACTCGATAGTTTAGGCTTTAACTGGAACATGGCAAGTAATTGTATGTTTTGGCGGACCCCTAGTAATGTTGCAGAATCTTTCTCAGAAGTTGTTCCATGGGATAGCCGATTCCTCAGGTAAGAGCTACTTGTTTGTTCAATCCTCCATCTTAGGCCTGCTCCTCAGGTGCATCCTCCTTCTCGCAGCGATTTCCTAGGAACAGATTTCGAAGAACAGCTCTGATCACAGAATCACAGATTGGTTAGGGTTGGAAAGGAGCTCTGGAGATCATGTAGTGCAACCCCCCTGCCAGAGCAGGGTCACCTACAGCAGGTTGCACAGGATGACCTCCAGGCGGCTTTTGAATGCCTCTGGGGTGGGAGACTCTACCGCCTCCCTGGGCAGCCTGTTCCAGGGCTCTGCCACCCTCAAAGTAAAGAAGTTCCTCCTCATGCTTTGATAGAAGTTCCTAGGTTCCAGTTTGTACCCGTTACCTCTTGTCCTGGATCATCTTTGATGATCCAGGACAAGAGGTAACGGGCACCAATTGGAACGTAGGAACTTGAACTTGAACTGGAACGTAGGAGTTTGAATATAGGATTATCCTTGATGATTCAGGATAGCTGTGTGTCTGACCAGTCTGTCTTTTGAAGGAGGTCCTGGGCCAGCTCCAGCCATGCTGTGCTGAGCAGAGCCCCTGGCAGCAGCCCCACAGCTCACTCCCAGTGTGCCTGAATGGAAAAGGTACCAAAGTTGCTCCAACACTTTCCGAAAAACTCTATAGTGTTACCCCACAAGCGCAAAGCGACGGCAAAGCCCGTGAAATGACACCGGTGCTTCCAGAAAATGTCAAGCTTCCTGCCCAAGGGTGACATGCCATGCGGTGGGGTCAGGGCCACGCGCTGAGCACCCGGTGCGCTGGGGTTGCCCCAGCGGTTCCTGAGCAGCTCCTGCAGTGCTGCCGCCGGTACCGTTCTGGCGGCTGTAGTTGTTTAAAAAGCCGTTGTTGTTTCCGGCGTAATCTGACGGCAGTTTTCTCGGGCATTTGGGCCTCTTCTAATAAGTGTGCTGTGAGTACATCTGCAAGCATTCACCTGTCGAGGTCAAATGACTGGTGGTGCTCATCTGCCCCCGTGCTACTGCTGCTGCCTCCCGTGAATGCTCATGTGCCTGCGTGCCCCTGTACAGGCACAGATGCACGCGCGCAACAACTGATCCCGCATCCTAATTATTTTTCGCCCGGTTCTCTGAGTTGTTCTGCTTCCGGCTGATGAATGGGAAAGTGTAGTAGTGCTGTTTCATTTCACCAGCCTCTCAAGTGTGGAAATTATGGTAAATTTGAGAACAAGCCAGATTAGATTGATAGTTACACCTCCTCCTTTAATTAGCCAACCACAGGATCTGTGGAGGCAAAGGCCGGTGGGGTGTGTCGGTGTATATAACGTGTATTGTCTATGTGAAAGATTAATCAAAAGGAGTTGCTTGAGGTGGGAAGGCTCTTCCGGAGAGGTTCCACATGTTGTCAGGTAGTCCCTCTGAATGGCAGCTTCCGGTTCGGTCCCTTAGCTTTCGGAAGTGACATTTAGTCTGATATGTGCCAGCCGTGCAATCTACCTAGCCCTGCAAAGTGCAAATATTAACCTAAATGCATATTAAGATACTGTGTGTTATCTCCTGAACTGAAATAGAGAGCGGGTGTTCCAGCGGAGGCAAGCAAATCGTGTTGATTTACAGTGGCTTGCGGATTTGGCCCATTACCGCTTCTTTATACACTTTTAAAAAGAAATGATAACTCGATAGTTTAGGCTTTAACTGGAACATGGCAAGTAATTGTATGTTTTGGCGGACCCCTAGTAATGTTGCAGAATCTTTCTCAGAAGTTGTTCCATGGGATAGCCGATTCCTCAGGTAAGAGCTATTTGTTTGTTCAATCCTCCATCTTAGGCCTGCTCCTCAGGTGCGTCCTCCTTCTCGCAGCGATTTCCTAGGAACAGATTTCGAAGAACAGCTCTGATCACAGAATCACAGATTGGTTAGGGTTGGAAAGGAGCTCTGGAGATCATGTAGTGCAACCCCCCTGCCAGAGCAGGGTCACCTACAGCAGGTTGCACAGGATGACCTCCAGGCGGGTTTTGAATGTCTCTGGGGTCGGAGACTCTACCGCCTCCCTGGGCAGCCTGTTCCAGCGCTCTGCCACCCTCAAAGTAAAGAAGTTCCTCCTCATGCTTTGATAGAAGTTCCTAGGTTCCAGTTTGTACCCGTTACCTCTTGTCCTGGATCATCTTTGATGATCCAGGACAAGAGGTAACGGGCACCAATTGGAACGTAGGAACTTGAACTTGAACTGGAACGTAGGAGCTTGAACATAGGATTATCCTTGATGATTCAGGATAGCTGTGTGTCTGACCAGTCTGTCTTTCGAAGGAGGTCCTGGACCAGCTCCAGCCATGCTGTGCTGAGCAGAGCCCCTGGCAGCAGCCCCACAGCTCACTCCCAGTGTGCCTGAATGGAAAAGGTACCAAAGTTGCTCCAACACTTTCTGAAAAACTCTATAGTGTTACCCCACAAGCGCAAAGCGACGGCAAAGCCCGTGAAATGACACCGGTGCTTCCAGAAAATGTCAAGCTTCCTGCCCAAGGGTGACATGCCATGCGGTGGGGTCAGGGCCACGCGCTGAGCACCCGGTGCGCTGGGGTTGCCCCAGCGGTTCCTGAGCAGCTCCTGCAGTGCTGCCGCCGGTACCGTTCTGGCGGCTGTAGTTGTTTAAAAAGCCGTTCTTGTTTCCGGCGTAATCTGACGGCAGTTTTCTCGGGCATTTGGGCCTCTTCTAATAAGTGTGCTGTGAGTACATCTGCAAGCATTCACCTGTCGAGGTCAAATGACTGGTGGTGCTCATCTGCCCCCGTGCTACTGCTGCTGCCTCCCGTGAATGCTCATGTGCCTGCGTGCCCCTGTACAGGCACAGATGCACGCGCGCAACACCTGATCCCGCATCCTAATTATTTTTCGCCCGGTTCTCGGAGTTGTTCTGCTTCCGGCTGATGAATGGGAAAGTGTAGTAGTGCTGTTTCATTTCACCAGCCTCTCAAGTGTGGAAATTATGGTAAATTTGAGAACAAGCCAGATTAGATTGATAGTTACACCTCCTCCTTTAATTAGCCAACCACAGGATCTGTGGAGGCAAAGGCCGGGGGGGTGTGTCGGTGTATATAACGTGTATTGTCTATGTGAAAGATGAATCAGAAGGAGTTGCTTGAGGTGGGAAGGCTTTTCCGGAGAGGTTCCACATGTTGTCAGGTAGTCCCTCTGAATGGCAGCTTCCGGTTCGGTCCCTTAGATTTCGGAAGTGACATTTAGTCTGATATGTGCCAGCCGTGCAATCTACCTAGCCCTGCAAAGTGCAAATATTAACCTAAATGCATATTGAGATACTGTGTGTTATCTCCTGAACTGAAATAGAGAGCGGGTGTTCCAGCGGAGGCAAGCAAATCGTGTTGATTTACAGTGGCTTGAGGATTTGGCCCATTACCGCTTCTTTATACACTTTTAAAAAGAAATGCCAACTCGATAGTTTAGGCTTTAACTGGAACATGGCAAGTAATTGTATGTTTTGCCGGACCCCTAGTAATGTTGCAGAATCTTTCTCAGAAGTTGTTCCATGGGATAGCCGATTCCTCAGGTAAGAGCTACTTGTTTGTTCAATCCTCCATCTTAGGCCTGCTCCTCAGGTGCATCCTCCTTCTCGCAGCGATTTCCTAGGAACAGATTTCGAAGAACAGCTCTGATCACAGAATCACAGATTGGTTAGGGTTGGAAAGGAGCTCTGGAGATCATCCAGTCCAACCCCCCTGCCAGAGCAGGGTCACCTACAGCAGGTTGCACAGGATGACCTCCAGGCGGGTTTTGAATGTTTCTGGGGTCGGAGACTCTACCGCCTCCCTGGGCAGCCTGTTCCAGCGCTCTGCCACCCTCAAAGTAAAGAAGTTCCTCCTCATGCTTTGATAGAAGTTCCTAGGTTCCAGTTTGTACCCGTTACCTCTTGTCCTGGATCATCTTTGATGATCCAGGACAAGAGGTAACGGGCACCAATTGGAACGTAGGAACATGAACTTGAACTGGAACGTAGGAGTTTGAATATAGGATTATCCTTGATGATTCAGGATAGCTGTGTGTCTGACCAGTCTGTCTTTCGAAGGAGGTCCTGGGCCAGCTCCAGCCATGCTGTGCTGAGCAGAGCCCCTGGCAGCAGCCCCACAGCTCACTCCCAGTGTGCCTGAATGGAAAAGGTACCAAAGTTGCTCCAACACTTTCCGAAAAACTCTATAGTGTTACCCCACAAGCGCAAAGCGACGGCAAAGCCCGTGAAATGACACCGGTGCTTCCAGAAAATGTCAAGCTTCCTGCCCAAGGGTGACATGCCATGCGGTGGGGTCAGGGCCACGCGCTGAGCACCCGGTGCGCTGGGGTTGCCCCAGCGGTTCCTGAGCAGCTCCTGCAGTGCTGCCGCCGGTACCGTTCTGGCGGCTGTAGTTGTTTAAAAAGCCGTTGTTGTTTCCGGCGTAATCTGACGGCAGTTTTCTCGGGCATTTGGGCCTCTTCTAATAAGTGTGCTGTGAGTACATCTGCAAGCATTCACCTGTCGAGGTCAAATGACTGGTGGTGCTCATCTGCCCCCGTGCTACTGCTGCTGCCTCCCGTGAATGCTCATGTGCCTGCGTGCCCCTGTACAGGCAAAAAAGCACGCGCGCAACACCTGATCCCGCATCCTAATTATTTTTCGCCCGGTTCTCGGAGTTGTTCTGCTTCCGGCTGATGAATGGGAAAGTGTAGTAGTGCTGTTTCATTTCACCAGCCTCTCAAGTGTGGAAATTATGGTAAATTTGAGAACAAGCCAGATTAGATTGATAGTTACACCTCCTCCTTTAATTAGCCAACCACAGGATCTGTGGAGGCAAAGGCCGGGGGGGTGTGTCGGTGTATATAACGTGTATTGTCTATGTGAAAGATTAATCAAAAGGAGTTGCTTGAGGTGGGAAGGCTTTTCCGGAGAGGTTCCACATGTTGTCAGGTAGTCCCTCTGAATGGCAGCTTCCGGTTCGGTCCCTTAGCTTTAGGAAGTGACATTTAGTCTGATATGTGCCAGCCGTGCAATCTACCTAGCCCTGCAAAGTGCAAATATTAACCTAAATGCATATTAAGATACTGTGTGTTAGCTCCTGAACTGAAATAGAGAGCGGGTGTTCCAGCGGAGGCAAGCAAATCGTGTTGATTTAGAGTGGCTTGAGGATTTGGCCCATTACCGCTTCTTTATACACTTTTAAAAAGAAATGCCAACTCGATAGTTTAGGCTTTAACTGGAACATGGCAAGTAATTGTATGTTTTGGCGGACCCCTAGTAATGTTGCAGAATCTTTCTCAGAAGTTGTTCCATGGGATAGCCGATTCCTCAGGTAAGAGCTACTTGTTTGTTCAATCCTCCATCTTAGGCCTGCTCCTCAGGTGCATCCTCCTTCTCGCAGCGATTTCCTAGGAACAGATTTCGAAGAACAGCTCTGATCACAGAATCACAGATTGGTTAGGGTTGGAAAGGAGCTCTGGAGATCATCCAGTCCAACCCCCCTGCCAGAGCAGGGTCACCTACAGCAGGTTGCACAGGATGACCTCCAGGCGGGTTTTGAATGTTTCTGGGGTGGGAGACTCTACCGCCTCCCTGGGCAGCCTGTTCCAGCACTCTGCCACCCTCAAAGTAAAGAAGTTCCTCCTCATGCTTTGATAGAAGTTCCTAGGTTCCAGTTTGTACCCGTTACCTCTTGTCCTGGATCATCTTTGATGATCCAGGACAAGAGGTAACGGGCACCAATTGGAACGTAGGAACTTGAACTTGAACTGGAAGGTAGGAACTTGAACATAGGATTATCCTTGATGATTCAGGATAGCTGTGTGTCTGACCAGTCTGTCTTTCGAAGGAGGTCCTGGGCCAGCTCCAGCCATGCTGTGCTGAGCAGAGCCCCTGGCAGCAGCCCCACAGCTCACTCCCAGTGTGCCTGAATGGAAAAGGTACCAAAGTTGCTCCAACACTTTCCGAAAAACTCTATAGTGTTACCCCACAAGCGCAAAGCGACGGCAAAGCCCGTGAAATGACACCGGTGCTTCCAGAAAATGTCAAGCTTCCTGCCCAAGGGTGACATGCCATGCGGTGGGGTCAGGGCCACGCGCTGAGCACCCGGTGCGCTGGGGTTGCCCCAGCGGTTCCTGAGCAGCTCCTGCAGTGCTGCCGCCGGTACCTTTCTGGCGGCTGTAGTTGTTTAAAAAGCCGTTGTTGTTTCCGGCGTAATCTGACGGCAGTTTTCTCGGGCATTTGGGCCTCTTCTAATAAGTGTGCTGTGAGTACATCTGCAAGCATTCACCTGTCGAGGTCAAATGACTGGTGGTGCTCATCTGCCCCCGTGCTACTGCTGCTGCCTCCCGTGAATGCTCATGTGCCTGCGTGCCCCTGTACAGGCACAGATGCACGCGCGCAACAACTGATCCCGCATCCTAATTATTTTTCGCCCGGTTCTCAGAGTTGTTCTGCTTCCGGCTGATGAATGGGAAAGTGTAGTAGTGCTGTTTCATTTCACCAGCCTCTCAAGTGTGGAAATTATGGTAAATTTGAGAACAAGCCAGATTAGATTGATAGTTACACCTCCTCCTTTAATTAGCCAACCACAGGATCTGTGGAGGCAAAGGCCGGGGGGGTGTGTCGGTGTATATAACGTGTATTGTCTATGTGAAAGATTAATCAAAAGGAGTTGCTTGAGGTGGGAAGGCTTTTCCGGAGAGGTTCCACATGTTGTCAGGTAGTCCCTCTGAATGGCAGCTTCCGGTTCGGTCCCTTAGCTTTCGGAAGTGACATTTAGTCTGATATGTGCCAGCCGTGCAATCTACCTAGCCCTGCAAAGTGCAAATATTAACCTAAATGCATATTAAGATACTGTGTGTTAGCTCCTGAACTGAAATAGAGAGCGGGTGTTCCAGCGGAGGCAAGCAAATCGTGTTGATTTAGAGTGGCTTGAGGATTTGGCCCATTACCGCTTCTTTATACACTTTTAAAACGAAATGCCAACTCGATAGTTTAGGCTTTAACTGGAACATGGCAAGTAATTGTATGTTTTGGCGGACCCCTAGTAATGTTGCAGAATCTTTCTCAGAAGTTGTTCCATGGGATAGCCGATTCCTCAGGTAAGAGCTACTTGTTTGTTCAATCCTCCATCTTAGGCCTGCTCCTCAGGTGCATCCTCCTTCTCGCAGCGATTTCCTAGGAACAGATTTCGAAGAACAGCTCTGATCACAGAATCACAGATTGGTTAGGGTTGGAAAGGAGCTCTGGAGATCATCCAGTCCAACCCCCCTGCCAGAGCAGGGTCACCTACAGCAGGTTGCACAGGATGACCTCCAGGCGGGTTTTGAATGTTTCTGGGGTCGGAGACTCTACCGCCTCCCTGGGCAGCCTGTTCCAGCGCTCTGCCACCCTCAAAGTAAAGAAGTTCCTCCTCATGCTTTGATAGAAGTTCCTAGGTTCCAGTTTGTACCCGTTACCTCTTGTCCTGGATCATCTTTGATGATCCAGGACAAGAGGTAACGGGCACCAATTGGAAGGTAGGAACTTGAACTTGAACTGGAAGGTAGGAACTTGAACTTGAACATAGGATTATCCTTGATGATTCAGGATAGCTGTGTGTCTGACCAGTCTGTCTTTCGAAGGAGGTCCTGGGCCAGCTCCAGCCATGCTGTGCTGAGCAGAGCCCCTGGCAGCAGCCCCACAGCTCACTCCCAGTATGCCTGAATGGAAAAGGTACCAAAGTTGCTCCAACACTTTCTGAAAAACTCTATAGTGTTACCCCACAAGCGCAAAGCGACGGCAAAGCCCGTGAAATGACACCGGTGCTTCCAGAAAATGTCAAGCTTCCTGCCCAAGGGTGACATGCCATGCGGTGGGGTCAGGGCCACGCGCTGAGCACCTGGTGCGCTGGGGTTGCCCCAGCGGTTCCTGAGCAGCTCCTGCAGTGCTGCCGCCGGTACCGTTCTGGCGGCTGTAGTTGTTTAAAAAGCCGTTGTTGTTTCCGGCGTAATCTGACGGCAGTTTTCTCGGGCATTTGGGCCTCTTCTAATAAGTGTGCTGTGAGTACATCTGCAAGCATTCACCTGTCGAGGTCAAATGACTGGTGGTGCTCATCTGCCCCCGTGCTACTGCTGCTGCCTCCCGTGAATGCTCATGTGCCTGCGTGCCCCTGTACAGGCACAGATGCACGCGCGCAACACCTGATCCCGCATCCTAATTATTTTTCGCCCGGTTCTCTGAGTTGTTCTTCTTCCGGCTGATGAATGGGAAAGTGTAGTAGTGCTGTTTCATTTCTCCAGCCTCTCAAGTGTGGAAATTATGGTAAATTTGAGAACAAGCCAGATTAGATTGATAGTTACACCTCCTCCTTTAATTAGCCAACCACAGGATCTGTGGAGGCAAAGGCCGGGGGGGTGTGTCGGTGTATATAAGGTGTATTGTCTATGTGAAAGATTAATCAAAAGGAGTTGCTTGAGGTGGGAAGGCTTTTCCGGAGAGGTTCCACATGTTGTCAGGTAGTCCCTCTGAATGGCAGCTTCCGGTTCGGTCCCTTAGCTTTAGGAAGTGACATTTAGTCTGATATGTGCCAGCCGTGCAATCTACCTAGCCCTGCAAAGTGCAAATATTAACCTAAATGCATATTAAGATACTGTGTGTTAGCTCCTGAACTGAAATAGAGAGCGGGTGTTCCAGCGGAGGCAAGCAAATCGTGTTGATTTAGAGTGGCTTGAGGATTTGGCCCATTACCGCTTCTTTATACACTTTTAAAAAGAAATGCCAACTCGATAGTTTAGGCTTTAACTGGAACATGGCAAGTAATTGTATGTTTTGGCGGACCCCTAGTAATGTTGCAGAATCTTTCTCAGAAGTTGTTCCATGGGATAGCCGATTCCTCAGGTAAGAGCTACTTGTTTGTTCAATCCTCCATCTTAGGCCTGCTCCTCAGGTGCATCCTCCTTCTCGCAGAGATTTCCTAGGAACAGATTTCGAAGAACAGCTCTGATCACAGAATCACAGATTGGTTAGGGTTGGAAAGGAGCTCTGGAGATCATCCAGTCCAACCCCCCTGCCAGAGCAGGGTCACCTACAGCAGGTTGCACAGGATGACCTCCAGGCGGGTTTTGAATGTTTCTGGGGTCGGAGACTCTACCGCCTCCCTGGGCAGCCTGTTCCAGCACTCTGCCACCCTCAAAGTAAAGAAGTTCCTCCTCATGCTTTGATAGAAGTTCCTAGGTTCCAGTTTGTACCCGTTACCTCTTGTCCTGGATCATCTTTGATGATCCAGGACAAGAGGTAACGGGCACCAATTGGAACGTAGGAACTTGAACTTGAACTGGAACGTAGGAGTTTGAATATAGGATTATCCTTGATGATTCAGGATAGCTGTGTGTCTGACCAGTCTGTCTTTCGAAGGAGGTCCTGGGCCAGCTCCAGCCATGCTGTGCTGAGCAGAGCCCCTGGCAGCAGCCCCACAGCTCACTCCCAGTGTGCCTGAATGGAAAAGGTACCAAAGTTGCTCCAACACTTTCCGAAAAACTCTATAGTGTTACCCCACAAGCGCAAAGCGACGGCAAAGCCCGTGAAATGACACCGGTGCTTCCAGAAAATGTCAAGCTTCCTGCCCAAGGGTGACATGCCATGCGGTGGGGTCAGGGCCACGCGCTGAGCACCCGGTGCGCTGGGGTTGCCCCAGCGGTTCCTGAGCAGCTCCTGCAGTGCTGCCGCCGGTACCTTTCTGGCGGCTGTAGTTGTTTAAAAAGCCGTTGTTGTTTCCGGCGTAATCTGACGGCAGTTTTCTCGGGCATTTGGGCCTCTTCTAATAAGTGTGCTGTGAGTACATCTGCAAGCATTCACCTGTCGAGGTCAAATGACTGGTGGTGCTCATCTGCCCCCGTGCTACTGCTGCTGCCTCCCGTGAATGCTCATGTGCCTGCGTGCCCCTGTACAGGCACAGATGCACGCGCGCAACAACTGATCCCGCATCCTAATTATTTTTCGCCCGGTTCTCAGAGTTGTTCTGCTTCCGGCTGATGAATGGGAAAGTGTAGTAGTGCTGTTTCATTTCACCAGCCTCTCAAGTGTGGAAATTATGGTAAATTTGAGAACAAGCCAGATTAGATTGATAGTTACACCTCCTCCTTTAATTAGCCAACCACAGGATCTGTGGAGGCAAAGGCCGGGGGGGTGTGTCGGTGTATATAACGTGTATTGTCTATGTGAAAGATTAATCAAAAGGAGTTGCTTGAGGTGGGAAGGCTTTTCCGGAGAGGTTCCACATGTTGTCAGGTAGTCCCTCTGAATGGCAGCTTCCGGTTCGGTCCCTTAGCTTTCGGAAGTGACATTTAGTCTGATATGTGCCAGCCGTGCAATCTACCTAGCCCTGCAAAGTGCAAATATTAACCTAAATGCATATTAAGATACTGTGTGTTAGCTCCTGAACTGAAATAGAGAGCGGGTGTTCCAGCGGAGGCAAGCAAATCGTGTTGATTTAGAGTGGCTTGAGGATTTGGCCCATTACCGCTTCTTTATACACTTTTAAAACGAAATGCCAACTCGATAGTTTAGGCTTTAACTGGAACATGGCAAGTAATTGTATGTTTTGGCGGACCCCTAGTAATGTTGCAGAATCTTTCTCAGAAGTTGTTCCATGGGATAGCCGATTCCTCAGGTAAGAGCTACTTGTTTGTTCAATCCTCCATCTTAGGCCTGCTCCTCAGGTGCATCCTCCTTCTCGCAGCGATTTCCTAGGAACAGATTTCGAAGAACAGCTCTGATCACAGAATCACAGATTGGTTAGGGTTGGAAAGGAGCTCTGGAGATCATCCAGTCCAACCCCCCTGCCAGAGCAGGGTCACCTACAGCAGGTTGCACAGGATGACCTCCAGGCGGGTTTTGAATGTTTCTGGGGTCGGAGACTCTACCGCCTCCCTGGGCAGCCTGTTCCAGGGCTCTGCCACCCTCAAAGTAAAGAAGTTCCTCCTCATGCTTTGATAGAAGTTCCTAGGTTCCAGTTTGTACCCGTTACCTCTTGTCCTGGATCATCTTTGATGATCCAGGACAAGAGGTAACGGGCACCAATTGGAACGTAGGAACTTGAACTTGAACTGGAACGTAGGAGTTTGAATATAGGATTATCCTTGATGATTCAGGATAGCTGTGTGTCTGACCAGTCTGTCTTTTGAAGGAGGTCCTGGGCCAGCTCCAGCCATGCTGTGCTGAGCAGAGCCCCTGGCAGCAGCCCCACAGCTCACTCCCAGTGTGCCTGAATGGAAAAGGTACCAAAGTTGCTCCAACACTTTCCGAAAAACTCTATAGTGTTACCCCACAAGCGCAAAGCGACGGCAAAGCCCGTGAAATGACACCGGTGCTTCCAGAAAATGTCAAGCTTCCTGCCCAAGGGTGACATGCCATGCGGTGGGGTCAGGGCCACGCGCTGAGCACCCGGTGCGCTGGGGTTGCCCCAGCGGTTCCTGAGCAGCTCCTGCAGTGCTGCCGCCGGTACCGTTCTGGCGGCTGTAGTTGTTTAAAAAGCCGTTGTTGTTTCCGGCGTAATCTGACGGCAGTTTTCTCGGGCATTTGGGCCTCTTCTAATAAGTGTGCTGTGAGTACATCTGCAAGCATTCACCTGTCGAGGTCAAATGACTGGTGGTGCTCATCTGCCGCCGTGCTACTGCTGCTGCCTCCCGTGAATGCTCATGTGCCTGCGTGCCCCTGTACAGGCACAGATGCACGCGCGCAACAACTGATCCCGCATCCTAATTATTTTTCGCCTGGTTCTCTGAGTTGTTCTGCTTCCGGCTGATGAATGGGAAAGTGTAGTAGTGCTGTTTCATTTCACCAGCCTCTCAAGTGTGGAAATTATGGTAAATTTGAGAACAAGCCAGATTAGATTGATAGTTACACCTCCTCCTTTAATTAGCCAACCACAGGATCTGTGGAGGCAAAGGCCGGGGGGGTGTGTCGGTGTATATAACGTGTATTGTCTATGTGAAAGATGAATCAAAAGGAGTTGCTTGAGGTGGGAAGGCTTTTCCGGAGAGGTTCCACATGTTGTCAGGTAGTCCCTCTGAATGGCAGCTTCCGGTTCGGTCCCTTAGCTTTCGGAAGTGACATTTAGTCTGATATGTGCCAGCCGTGCAATCTACCTAGCCCTGCAAAGTGCAAATATTAACCTAAATGCATATTAAGATAGTGTGTGTTAGCTCCTGAACTGAAATAGAGAGCGGGTGTTCCAGCGGAGGCAAGCAAATCGTGTTGATTTACAGTGGCTTGAGGATTTGGCCCATTACCGCTTCTTTATACACTTTTCAAAAGAAATGCCAACTCGATAGTTTAGGCTTTAACTGGAACATGGCAAGTAATTGTATGTTTTGGCGGACCCCTAGTAATGTTGCAGAATCTTTCTCAGAAGTTGTTCCATGGGATAGCCGATTCCTCAGGTAAGAGCTACTTGTTTGTTCAATCCTCCATCTTAGGCCTGCTCCTCAGGTGCGTCCTCCTTCTCGCAGCGATTTCCTAGGAACAGATTTCGAAGAACAGCTCTGATCACAGAATCACAGATTGGTTAGGGTTGGAAAGGAGCTCTGGAGATCATCCAGTCCAACCCCCCTGCCAGAGCAGGGTCACCTACAGCAGGTTGCACAGGATGACCTCCAGGCGGGTTTTGAATGTCTCTGGGGTGGGAGACTCTACCGCCTCCCTGGGCAGCCTGTTCCAGCGCTCTGCCACCCTCAAAGTAAAGAAGTTCCTCCTCATGCTTTGATAGAAGTTCCTAGGTTCCAGTTTGTACCCGTTACCTCTTGTCCTGGATCATCTTTGATGATCCAGGACAAGAGGTAACGGGCACCAATTGGAACGTAGGAACTTGAACTTGAACTGGAACGTAGGAGCTTGAACATAGGATTATCCTTGATGATTCAGGATAGCTGTGTGTCTGACCAGTCTGTCTTTCGAAGGAGGTCCTGGGCCAGCTCCAGCCATGCTGTGCTGAGCAGAGCCCCTGGCAGCAGCCCCACAGCTCACTCCCAGTGTGCCTGAATGGAAAAGGTACCAAAGTTGCTCCAACACTTTCCGAAAAACTCTATAGTGTTACCCCACAAGCGCAAAGCGACGGCAAAGCCCGTGAAATGACACCGGTGCTTCCAGAAAATGTCAAGCTTCCTGCCCAAGGGTGACATGCCATGCGGTGGGGTCAGGGCCACGCGCTGAGCACCCGGTGCGCTGGGGTTGCCCCAGCGGTTCCTGAGCAGCTCCTGCAGTGCTGCCGCCGGTACCGTTCTGGCGGCTGTAGTTGTTTAAAAAGCCGTTGTTGTTTCCGGCGTAATCTGACGGCAGTTTTCTCGGGCATTTGGGCCTCTTCTAATAAGTGTGCTGTGAGTACATCTGCAAGCATTCACCTGTCGAGGTCAAATGACTGGTGGTGCTCATCTGCCCCCGTGCTACTGCTGCTGCCTCCCGTGAATGCTCATGTGCCTTCGTGCCCCTGTACAGGCACAGATGCACGCGCGCAACACCTGATCCCGCATCCTAATTATTTTTCGCCCGGTTCTCTGAGTTGTTCTGCTTCCGGCTGATGAATGGGAAAGTGTAGTAGTGCTGTTTCATTTCACCAGCCTCTCAAGTGTGGAAATTATGGTAAATTTGAGAACAAGCCAGATTAGATTGATAGTTACACCTCCTCCTTTAATTAGCCAACCACAGGATCTGTGGAGGCAAAGGCCGGGGGGGTGTGTCGGTGTATACAACGTGTATTGTCTATGTGAAAGATTAATCAAAAGGAGTTGCTTGAGGTGGGAAGGCTTTTCCGGAGAGGTTCCACATGTTGTCAGGTAGTCCCTCTGAATGGCAGCTTCCGGTTCGGTCCCTTAGCTTTCGGACGTGACAATTAGTCTGATATGTGCCAGCAGTGCAATCTACCTAGCCCTGCAAAGTGCAAATATTAACCTAAATGCATATTAAGATACTGTGTGTTAGCTCCTGAACTGAAATAGAGAGCGGGTGTTCCAGCGGAGGCAAGCAAATCGTGTTGATTTACAGTGGCTTGAGGATTTGGCCCATTACCGCTTCTTTATACACTTTTAAAAAGAAATGCCAACTCGATAGTTTAGGCTTTAACTGGAACATGGCAAGTAATTGTATGTTTTGGCGGACCCCTAGTAATGTTGCAGAATCTTTCTCAGAAGTTGTTCCATGGGATAGCCGATTCCTCAGGTAAGAGCTACTTGTTTGTTCAATCCTCCATCTTAGGCCTGCTCCTCAGGTGCATCCTCCTTTTCGCAGCGATTTCCTAGGAACAGATTTCGAAGAACAGCTCTGATCACAGAATCACAGATTGGTTAGGGTTAGAAAGGAGCTCTGGAGATCATGTAGTGCAACCCCCCTGCCAGAGCAGGGTCACCTACAGCAGGTTGCACAGGATGACCTCCAGGCGGGTTTTGAATGTCTCTGGGGTGGGAGACTCTACCGCCTCCCTGGGCAGCCTGTTCCAGCGCTCTGCCACCCTCAAAGTAAAGAAGTTCCTCCTCATGCTTTGATAGAAGTTCCTAGGTTCCAGTTTGTACCCGTTACCTCTTGTCCTGGATCATCTTTGATGATCCAGGACAAGAGGTAACGGGCACCAATTGGAACGTAGGAACTTGAACTTGAACTGGAAGGTAGGAACTTGAACTTGAACATAGGATTATCCTTGATGATTCAGGATAGCTGTGTGTCTGACCAGTCTGTCTTTCGATGGAGGTCCTGGGCCAGCTCCAGCTATGCTGTGCTGAGCAGAGCCCCTGGCAGCAGCCCCACAGCTCACTCCCAGTGTGCCTGAATGGAAAAGGTACCAAAGTTGCTCCAACACTTTCTGAAAAACTCTATAGTGTTACCCCACAAGCGCAAAGCGACGGCAAAGCCCATGAAATGACACTGGTGCTTCCAGAAAATGTCAAGCTTCCTGCCCAAGGGTGACATGCCATGCGGTGGGGTCAGGGCCACGCGCTGAGCACCCGGTGCGCTGGGGTTGCCCCAGCGGTTCCTGAGCAGCTCCTGCAGTGCTGCCGCCGGTACCGTTCTGGCGGTTGTAGTTGTTTAAAAAGCCGTTGTTGTTTCCGGCGTAATCTGACGGCAGTTTTCTCGGGCATTTGGGCCTCTTCTAATAAGTGTGCTGTGAGTACATCTGCAAGCATTCACCTGTCGAGGTCAAATGACTGGTGGTGCTCATCTGCCCCCGTGCTACTGCTGCTGCCTCCCGTGAATGCTCATGTGCCTGCGTGCCCCTGTACAGGCACAGATGCACGCGCGCAACACCTGATCCCGCATCCTAATTATTTTTCGCCCGGTTCTCTGAGTTGTTCTGCTTCCGGCTGATGAATGGGAAAGTGTAGTAGTGCTGTTTCATTTCACCAGCCTCTCAAGTGTGGAAATTATGGTAAATTTGAGAACAAGCCAGATTAGATTGATAGTTACACCTCCTCCTTTAATTAGCCAACCACAGGATCTGTGGAGGCAAAGGCCGGGGGGGTGTGTCGGTGTATATAACGTGTATTGTCTATGTGAAAGATTAACGTGTATTGTCTATGTGAAAGATTAATCAAAAGGAGTTGCTTGAGGTGGGAAGGCTTTTTCAGAGAGGTTCCACATGTTGTCAGGTAGTCCCTCTGAATGGCAGCTTCCGGTTCGGTCCCTTAGCTTTCGGAAGTGACATTTAGTCTGATATGTGCCAGCCGTGCAATCTACCTAGCCCCGCAAAGTGCAAATATTAACCTAAATGCATATTAAGATACTGTGTGTTAGCTCCTGAACTGAAATAGAGAGCGGGTGTTCCAGCGGAGGCAAGCAAATCGTGTTGATTTACAGTGGCTTGAGGATTTGGCCCATTACCGCTTCTTTATACACTTTTAAAAAGAAATGCCAACTCAATATTTTAGGCTTTAACTGGAACATGGCAAGTAATTGTATGCTTTGGCGGACCCCTAGTAATGTTGCAGAATCTTTCTCAGAAGTTGTTCCATGGGATAGCCGATTCCTCAGGTAAGAGCTACTTGTTTGTTCAATCCTCCATCTTCGGCCTGCTCCTCAGGTGCATCCTCCTTCTCGCAGCGATTTCCTAGGAACAGATTTCGAAGAACAGCTCTGATCACAGAATCACAGATTGGTTAGGGTTGGAAAGGAGCTCTGGAGATCATCCAGTCCAACCCCCTGCCAGAGCAGGGTCACCTACAGCAGGTTGCACAGGATGACCTCCAGGCGGGTTTTGAATGTCTCTGGGGTGGGAGACTCTACTGCCTCCCTGGGCAGCCTGTTCCAGCGCTCTGCCACCCTCAAAGTAAAGAAGTTCCTCCTCATGCTTTGATAGAAGTTCCTAGGTTCCAGTTTGTACCCGTTACCTCTTGTCCTGGATCATCTTTGATGATCCAGGACAAGAGGTAACGGGCACCAATTGGAACGTAGGAACTTGAACTTGAACTGGAACGTAGGAACTTGAACATAGGATTATCCTTGATGATTCAGGATAGCTGTGTGTCTGACCAGTCTGTCTTTCGAAGGAGGTCCTGGGCCAGCTCCAGCCTTGCTGTGCTGAGCAGAGCCCCTGGCAGCAGCCCCACACCTCACTCCCAGTGTGCCTGAATGGAAAAGGTACCAAAGTTGCTCCAACACTTTCTGAAAAACTCTATAGTGTTACCCCACAAGCGCAAAGCGACGGCAAAGCCCATGAAATGACACTGGTGCTTCCAGAAAATGTCAAGCTTCCTGCCCAAGGGTGACATGCCATGCGGTGGGGTCAGGGCCACGCGCTGAGCACCCGGTGCGCTGGGGTTGCCCCAGCGGTTCCTGAGCAGCTCCTGCAGTGCTGCCGCCGGTACCGTTCTGGCGGCTGTAGTTGTTTAAAAAGTTGTTGTTGTTTCCGGCGTAATCTGACGGCAGTTTTCTCGGGCATTTGGGCCTCTTCTAATAAGTGTGCTGTGAGTACATCTGCAAGCATTCACCTGTCGAGGTCAAATGACTGGTGGTGCTCATCTCCCCCCGTGCTACTGCTGCTGCCTCCCATGAATGCTCATGTGCCTGCGTGCCCCTGTACAGGCACAGATGCACGCGCGCAACACCTGATCCCGCATCCTAATTATTTTTCGCCCGGTTCTCTGAGTTGTTCTGCTTCCGGCTGATGAATGGGAAAGTGTAGTAGTGCTGTTTCATTTCACCAGCCTCTCAAGTGTGGAAATTATGGTAAATTTGAGAACAAGCCAGATTAGATTGATAGTTACACCTCCTCCTTTAATTAGCCAACCACAGGATCTGTGGAGGCAAAGGCCGGGGGGGTGTGTCGGTGTATATAACGTGTATTGTCTATGTGAAAGATTAATCAAAAGGAGTTGCTTGAGGTGGGAAGGCTTTTCCGGAGAGGTTCCACATGTTGTCAGGTAGTCCCTCTGAATGGCAGCTTCCGGTTCGGTCCCTTAGCTTTCGGAAGTGACATTTAGTCTGATATGTGCCAGCCGTGCAATCTACCTAGCCCTGCAAAGTGCAAATATTAACATAAATGCATATTAAGATAGTGTGTGTTAGCTCCTGAACTGAAATAGAGAGCGGGTGTTCCAGCGGAGGCAAGCAAATCGTGTTGATTTAGAGTGGCTTGAGGATTTGGCCCATTACCGCTTCTTTATACACTTTTAAAAAGAAATGCCAACTCGATAGTTTAGGCTTTAACTGGAACATGGCAAGTAATTGTATGTTTTGGCGGACCCCTAGTAATGTTGCAGAATCTTTCTCAGAAGTTGTTCCATGGGATAGCCGATTCCTCAGGTAAGAGCTACTTGTTTGTTCAATCCTCCATCTTAGGCCTGCTCCTCAGGTGCATCCTCCTTCTCGCAGCGATTTCCTAGGAACAGATTTCGAAGAACAGCTCTGATCACAGAATCACAGATTGGTTAGGGTTGGAAAGGAGCTCTGGAGATCATGTAGTGCAACCCCCCTGCCAGAGCAGGGTCACCTACAGCAGGTTGCACAGGATGACCTCCAGGCGGGTTTTGAATGTCTCTGGGGTGGGAGACTCTACCACCTCCCTGGGCAGCCTGTTCCAGCGCTCTGCCACCCTCAAAGTAAAGAAGTTCCTCCTCATGCTTTGATAGAAGTTCCTACGTTCCAGTTTCTACCCGTTACCTCTTGTCCTGGATCATCTTTGATGATCCAGGACAAGAGGTAACGGGCACCAATTGGAACGTAGGAACTTGAACTTGAACTGGAAGGTAGGAACTTGAACTTGAACATAGGATTATCCTTGATGATTCAGGATAGCTGTGTGTCTGACCAGTCTGTCTTTCGAAGGAGGTCCTGGGCCAGCTCCAGCCATGCTGTGCTGAGCAGAGCCCCTGGCAGCAGCCCCACAGCTCACTCCCAGTATGCCTGAATGGAAAAGGTACCAAAGTTGCTCCAACACTCTCTGAAAAACTCTATAGTGTTACCCCACAAACGCAAAGCGACGGCAAAGCCCGTGAAATGACACCGGTGCTTCCAGAAAATGCCAAGCTTCCTGCCCAAGGGTGACATGCCATGCGGTGGGGTCAGGGCCACACGCTGAGCACCCGGTGCGCTGGGGTTGCCCCAGCGGTTCCTGAGCAGCTCCTGCAGTGCTGCCGCCGGTACCGTTCTGGCGGCTGTAGTTGTTTAAAAAGCCGTTGTTGTTTCCGGCGTAATCTGACGGCAGTTTTCTCGGGCATTTGGGCCTCTTCTAATAAGTGTGCTGTGAGTACATCTGCAAGCATTCACCTGTCGAGGTCAAATGACTGGTGGTGCTCATCTCCCCCCGTGCTACTGCTGCTGCTGCCTCCCGTGAATGCTCATGTGCCTGCGTGCCCCTGTACAGGCACAGAAGCACGCGCGCAACACCTGATCCCGCATCCTAATTATTTTTCGCCCGGTTCTCGGAGTTGTTCTGCTTCTGGCTGATGAATGGGAAAGTGTAGTAGTGCTGTTTCATTTCACCAGCCTCTCAAGTGTGGAAATTATGGTAAATTTGAGAACAAGCCAGATTAGATTGATAGTTACACCTCCTCCTTTAATTAGCCAACCACAGGATCTGTGGAGGCAAAGGCCGGGGGGGTGTGTCGGTGTATATAACGTGTATTGTCTATGTGAAAGATTAATCAAAAGGAGTTGCTTGAGGTGGGAAGGCTTTTCCGGAGAGGTTCCACATGTTGTCAGGTAGTCCCTCTGAATGGCAGCTTCCGGTTCGGTCCCTTAGCTTTCGGAAGTGACATTTAGTCTGATATGTGCCAGCCGTGCAATCTACCTAGCCCTGCAAAGTGCAAATATTAACATAAATGCATATTAAGATACTGTGTGTTAGCTCCTGAACTGAAATAGAGAGCGGGTGTTCCAGCGGAGGCAAGCAAATCGTGTTGATTTAGAGTGGCTTGAGGATTTGGCCCATTACCGCTTCTTTATACACTTTTAAAAAGAAATGCCA
This sequence comes from Vanellus vanellus, assembly GCF_965231255.1. Lineage (NCBI taxonomy): Eukaryota > Metazoa > Chordata > Aves > Charadriiformes > Charadriidae > Vanellus > Vanellus vanellus. The sequence goes on along the minus strand of NW_028128566.1, from coordinate 1,061,301 downwards.
ACTCGATAGTTTAGGCTTTAACTGGAACATGGCAAGTAATTGTATGTTTTGGCGGACCCCTAGTAATGTTGCAGAATCTTTCTCTAAAGTTGTTCCATGGGATAGCCGATTCCTCAGGTAAGAGCTACTTGTTTGTTCAATCCTCCATCTTAGGCCTGCTCCTCAGGTGCATCCTCCTTCTCGCAGCGATTTCCTAGGAACAGATTTCGAAGAACAGCTCTGATCACAGAATCACAGATTGGTTAGGGTTGGAAAGGAGCTCTGGAGATCATGTAGTGCAACCCCCCTGCCAGAGCAGGGTCACCTACAGCAGGTTGCACAGGATGACCTCCAGGCGGGTTTTGAATGTCTCTGGGGTGGGAGACTCTACCACCTCCCTGGGCAGCCTGTTCCAGCGCTCTGCCACCCTCAAAGTAAAGAAGTTCCTCCTCATGCTTTGATAGAAGTTCCTAGGTTCCAGTTTGTACCCGTTACCTCTTGTCCTGGATCATCTTTGATGATCCAGGACAAGAGGTAACGGGCACCAATTGGAACGTAGGAACTTGAACTTGAACTGGAAGGTAGGAACTTGAACTTGAACATAGGATTATCCTTGATGATTCAGGATAGCTGTGTGTCTGACCAGTCTGTCTTTCGAAGGAGGTCCTGGGCCAGCTCCAGCCATGCTGTGCTGAGCAGAGCCCCTGGCAGCAGCCCCACAGCTCACTCCCAGTATGCCTGAATGGAAAAGGTACCAAAGTTGCTCCAACACTCTCTGAAAAACTCTATAGTGTTACCCCACAAACGCAAAGCGACGGCAAAGCCCGTGAAATGACACCGGTGCTTCCAGAAAATGTCAAGCTTCCTGCCCAAGGGTGACATGCCATGCGGTGGGGTCAGGGCCACGCGCTGAGCACCCGGTGCGCTGGGGTTGCCCCAGCGGTTCCTGAGCAGCTCCTGCAGTGCTGCCGCCGGTACCGTTCTGGCGGCTGTAGTTGTTTAAAAAGCCGTTGTTGTTTCCGGCGTAATCTGACGGCAGTTTTCTCGGGCATTTGGGCCTCTTCTAATAAGTGTGCTGTGAGTACATCTGCAAGCATTCACCTGTCGAGGTCAAATGACTGGTGGTGCTCATCTGCCCCCGTGCTACTGCTGCTGCCTCCCGTGAATGCTCATGTGCCTGCGTGCCCCTGTACAGGCACAGATGCACGCGCGCAACACCTGATCCCACATCCAAATTATTTTTCGCCCAGTTCTCGGAGTTGTTCTGCTTCCGGCTGATGAATGGGAAAGTGTAGTAGTGCTGTTTCATTTCACCAGCCTCTCAAGTGTGGAAATTATGGTAAATTTGAGAACAAGCCAGATTAGATTGATAGTTACACCTCCTCCTTTAATTAGCCAACCACAGGATCTGTGGAGGCAAAGGCCGGGGGGGTGTGTCGGTGTATATAACGTGTATTGTCTATGTGAAAGATTAATCAAAAGGAGTTGCTTGAGGTGGGAAGGCTTTTCCGGAGAGGTTCCACATGTTGTCAGGTAGTCCCTCTGAATGGCAGCTTCCGGTTCGGTCCCTTAGCTTTCGGAAGTGACATTTAGTCTGATATGTGCCAGCCGTGCAATCTACCTAGCCCTGCAAAGTGCAAATATTAACCTAAATGCATATTAAGATACTGTGTGTTAGCTCCTGAACTGAAATAGAGAGCGGGTGTTCCAGCGGAGGCAAGCAAATCGTGTTGATTTACAGTGGCTTGAGGATTTGGCCCATTACCGCTTCTTTATACACTTTTAAAAAGAAATGCCAACTCGATAGTTTAGGCTTTAACTGGAACATGGCAAGTAATTCTGTGTTTTGGCGGACCCCTAGTAATGTTGCAGAATCTTTCTCAGAAGTTGTTCCATGGGATAGCCGATTCCTCAGGTAAGAGCTACTTGTTTGTTCAATCCTCCATCTTAGGCCTGCTCCTCAGGTGCATCCTCCTTCTCGCAGCGATTTCCTAGGAACAGATTTCGAAGAACAGCTCTGATCACAGAATCACAGATTGGTTAGGGTTGGAAAGGACCTCTGGAGATCATCCAGTCCAACCCCCCTGCCAGAGCAGGGTCACCTACAGCAGGTTGCACAGGATGACCTCCAGGCGGGTTTTGAATGTCTCTGGGGTGGAAGACTCTACCGCCTCCCTGGGCAGCCTGTTCCAGCGCTCTGCCACCCTCAAAGTAAAGAAGTTCCTCCTCATGCTTTGATAGAAGTTCCTACGTTCCAGTTTGTACCCGTTACCTCTTGTCCTGGATCATCTTTGATGATCCAGGACAAGAGGTAACGGGCACCAATTGGAACGTAGGAACTTGAACTTGAACTGGAACGTAGGAACTTGAACATAGGATTATCCTTGATGATTCAGGATAGCTGTGTGTCTGACCAGTCTGTCTTTCGAAGGAGGTCCTGGGCCAGCTCCAGCCATGCTGTGCTGAGCAGAGCCCCTGGCAGCAGCCCCACAGCTCACTCCCAGTGTGCCTGAATGGAAAAGGTACCAAAGTTGCACCAACACTTTCTGAAAAACTCTATAGTGTTACCCCACAAGCGCAAAGCGACGGCAAAGCCCGTGAAATGACACCGGTGCTTCCAGAAAATGTCAAGCTTCCTGCCCAAGGGTGACATGCCATGCGGTGGGGTCAGGGCCACGCGCTGAGCACCCGGTGCGCTGGGGTTGCCCCAGCGGTTCCTGAGCAGCTCCTGCAGTGCTGTCGCCGGTACCGTTCTGGCGGCTGTAGTTGTTTAAAAAGCCGTTGTTGTTTCCGGCGTAATCTGACGGCAGTTTTCTCGGGCATTTGGGCCTCTTCTAATAAGTGTGCTGTGAGTACATCTGCAAGCATTCACCTGTCGAGGTCAAATGACTGGTGGTGCTCATCTCCCCCCGTGCTACTGCTGCTGCCTCCCGTGAATGCTCATGTGCCTGCGTGCCCCTGTACAGGCACAGATGCACGCGCGCAACACCTGATCCCGCATCCTAATTATTTTTCGCCCGGTTCTCGGAGTTGTTCTGCTTCCGGCTGATGAAAGGGAAAGTGTAGTAGTGCTGTTTCATTTCACCAGCCTCTCAAGTGTGGAAATTATGGTAAATTTGAGAACAAGCCAGATTAGATTGATAGTTACACCTCCTCCTTTAATTAGCCAACCACAGGATCTGTGGAGGCAAAGGCCGGGGGGGTGTGTCGGTGTATATAACGTGTATTGTCTATGTGAAAAATTAACGTGTATTGTCTATGTGAAAGATTAATCAAAAGGAGTTGCTTGAGGTGGGAAGGCTTTTCCGGAGAGGTTCCACATGTTGTCAGGTAGTCCCTCTGAATGGCAGCTTCCGGTTCGGTCCCTTAGCTTTCGGAAGTGACATTTAGTCTGATATGTGCCAGCCGTGCAATCTACCTAGCCCTGCAAAGTGCAAATATTAACATAAATGCATATTAAGATACTGTGTCTTAGCTCCTGAACTGAAATAGAGAGCGGGTGTTCCAGCGGAGGCAAGCAAATCGTGTTGATTTACAGTGGCTTGAGGATTTGGCCCATTACCGCTTCTTTATACACTTTTAAAAAGAAATGCCAACTCGATAGTTTAGGCTTTAACTGGAACATGGCAAGTAATTGTATGTTTTGGCGGACCCCTAGTAATGTTGCAGAATCTTTCTCAGAAGTTGTTCCATGGGATAGCCGATTCCTCAGGTAAGAGCTACTTGTTTGTTCAATCCTCCATCTTAGGCCTGCTCCTCAGGTGCATCCTCCTTCTCGCAGCGATTTCCTAGGAACAGATTTCGAAGAACAGCTCTGATCACAGAATCACAGATTGGTTAGGGTTGGAAAGGAGCTCTGGAGATCATCCAGTCCAACCCCCTGCCAGAGCAGGGTCACCTACAGCAGGTTGCACAGGATGACCTCCAGGCGGGTTTTGAATGTCTCTGGGGTGGGAGACTCTACCGCCTCCCTGGGCAGCCTGTTCCAGCGCTCTGCCACCCTCAAAGTAAAGAAGTTCCTCCTCATGCTTTGATAGAAGTTCCTAGGTTCCAGTTTGTACCCGTTACCTCTTGTCCTGGATCATCTTTGATGATCCAGGACAAGAGGTAACGGGCACCAATTGGAACGTAGGAACTTGAACTTGAACTGGAACGTAGGAACTTGAACTTGAACATAGGATTATCCTTGATGATTCAGGATAGCTGTGTGTCTGACCAGTCTGTCTTTCGAAGGAGGTCCTGGGCCAGCTCCAGCCATGCTGTGCTGAGCAGAGCCCCTGGCAGCAGCCCCACACCTCACTCCCAGTGTGCCTGAATGGAAAAGGTACCAAAGTTGCTCCAACACTCTCTGAAAAACTCTATAGTGTTACCCCACAAACGCAAAGCGACGGCAAAGCCCGTGAAATGACACCGGTGCTTCCAGAAAATGTCAAGCTTCCTGCCCAAGGGTGACATGCCATGCGGTGGGGTCAGGGCCACACGCTGAGCACCCGGTGCGCTGGGGTTGCCCCAGCGGTTCCTGAGCAGCTCCTGCAGTGCTGCCGCTGGTACCGTTCTGGAGGCTGTAGTTGTTTAAAAAGCCGTTGTTGTTTCCGGCGTAATCTGACGGCAGTTTTCTCGGGCATTTGGGCCTCTTCTAATAAGTGTGCTGTGAGTACATCTGCAAGCATTCACCTGTCGAGGTCAAATGACTGGTGGTGCTCATCTCCCCCCGTGCTACTGCTGCTGCTGCCTCCCGTGAATGCTCATGTGCCTGCGTGCCCCTGTACAGGCACAGATGCATGCGCGCAACACCTGATCCCGCATCCTAATTATTTTTCGCCCGGTTCTCGGAGTTGTTCTGCTTCCGGCTGATGAATGGGAAAGTGTAGTAGTGCTGTTTCATTTCACCAGCCTCTCAAGTGTGGAAATTATGGTAAATTTGAGAACAAGCCAGATTAGATTGATAGTTACACCTCCTCCTTTAATTAGCCAACCACAGGATCTGTGGAGGCAAAGGCCGGGGGGGTGTGTCGGTGTATATAACGTGTATTGTCTATGTGAAAGATTAATCAAAAGGAGTTGCTTGAGGTGGGAAGTCTTTTCCGGAGAGGTTCCACATGTTGTCAGGTAGTCCCTCTGAATGGCAGCTTCCGGTTCGGTCCCTTAGCTTTCGGAAGTGACATTTAGTCTGATATGTGCCAGCCGTGCAATCTACCTAGCCCTGCAAAGTGCAAATATTAACCTAAATGCATATTAAGATAGTGTGTGTTAGCTCCTGAACTGAAATAGAGAGCGGGTGTTCCAGCGGAGGCAAGCAAATCGTGTTGATTTACAGTGGCTTGAGGATTTGGCCCATTACCGCTTCTTTATACACTTTTAAAAAGAAATGCCAACTCGATAGTTTAGGCTTTAACTGGAACATGGCAAGTAATTGTATGTTTTGGCGGACCCCTAGTAATGTTGCAGAATCTTTCTCAGAAGTTGTTCCATGGGATAGCCGATTCCTCAGGTAAGAGCTACTTGTTTGTTCAATCCTCCATCTTAGGCCTGCTCCTCAGGTGCGTCCTCCTTCTCGCAGCGATTTCCTAGGAACAGATTTCGAAGAACAGCTCTGATCACAGAATCACAGATTGGTTAGGGTTGGAAAGGAGCTCTGGAGATCATGTAGTGCAACCCCCCTGCCAGAGCAGGGTCACCTACAGCAGGTTGCACAGGATGACCTCCAGGCGGGTTTTGAATGTTTCTGGGGTGGGAGACTCTACCGCCTACCTGGGCAGCCTGTTCCAGCGCTCTGCCACCCTCAAAGTAAAGAAGTTCCTCCTCATGCTTTGATAGAAGTTCCTAGGTTCCAGTTTGTACCCGTTACCTCTTGTCCTGGATCATCTTTGATGATCCAGGACAAGAGGTAATGGGCACCAATTGGAACGTAGGAACTTGAACTTGAACTGGAACGTAGGAACTTGAACATAGGATTATCCTTGATGATTCAGGATAGCTGTGTGTCTGACCAGTCTGTCTTTCGAAGGAGGTCCTGGGCCAGCTCCAGCCATGCTGTGCTGAGCAGAGCCCCTGGCAGCAGCCCCACAGCTCACTCCCAGTGTGCCTGAATGGAAAAGGTACCAAAGTTGCTCCAACACTTTCTGAAAAACTCTATAGTGTTACCCCACAAGCGCAAAGCAACGGCAAAGCCCGTGAAATGACACCGGTGCTTCCAGAAAATGTCAAGCTTCCTGCCCAAGGGTGACATGCCATGCGGTGGGGTCAGGTCCACGCGCTGAGCACCCGGTGCGCTGGGGTTGCCCCAGCGGTTCCTGAGCAGCTCCTGCAGTGCTGCCGCCGGTACCGTTCTGGCGGCTGTAGTTGTTTAAAAAGCCGTTGTTGTTTCCGGCGTAATCTGACGGCAGTTTTCTCGGGCATTTGGGCCTCTTCTAATAAGTGTGCTGTGAGTACATCTGCAAGCATTCACCTGTCGAGGTCAAATGACTGGTGGTGCTCATCTGCCCCCGTGCTACTGCTGCTGCCTCCCGTGAATGCTCATGTGCCTGCGTGCCCCTGTACAGGCACAGATGCACGCGCGCAACACCTGATCCCGCATCCTAATTATTTTTCGCCCGGTTCTCGGAGTTGTTCTGCTTCCGGCTGATGAATGGGAAAGTGTAGTAGTGCTGTTTCATTTCACCAGCCTCTCAAGTGTGGAAATTATGGTAAATTTGAGAACAAGCCAGATTAGATTGATAGTTACACCTCCTCCTTTAATTAGCCAACCACAGGATCTGTGGAGGCAATGGCCGGGGGGCGTGTCGGTGGGGGGGCATACGATTTTACCATGGCGAGATTGCTGGAGGTTCTTTCTTGTCTGTTCTTTCTTGTCTTGTAAATTGGTATGAGGTTCTGCCAGTCTTCCTCACGTAGCACAATCGCTCTTGATTTCTGGAGGTTGCTCACAGGGTAAGCTAATGTTTAACATCAATAAGGGTTACCGAATCTTGTCCTTGAGAAGCAGGAGTCTGGAAGCTGTTGTCAATCCAACTGCTGTATTCCTGACCAGCAAGCCCGCTCGATTCAGGGTTAATTAACTGATTACTTAGAGCGGAAGTGTTGTGGAAGAGCCCGATCATTACCATTTCTATTCATTCTAATATGATGTATTTCAACTCCCCCTCCCTCACGCCTTCCAGAGAGTGATCTGGTGAAGGAGGATGACAAGTCTTTGTGAAACCATCTCGAGTTCTCCCAGATACTCGTAGTTGAAGTTGTCTAGCGGTGCGAGATTAGACACCGTGTGAAAGGCAATACTGCACAGATTCTTTATTCCAGACCATTTTGTAAGTTCGCATGATACAAAACCTCACGGTTACTGGGCAGCTCTCCCACTTTTCACGTCAACCTTTGCTACCTCGCCTGCTGCAACGTGCAGGAAAGAAACATTGATTTGAATTGCGCCGTGGTGCCGTGCATCTTAATGACACTCTGGAGTGACTGGCAGTGTGTCTGGGTCCTGGGGTTGGACCCGGTCTAGCTGCCAGGAGGCAACATTGCAGAGAGGGGCTACAGCTGTGGTCTCTGAAGGGACCTGGCTACTCTATGTAGGCCTTCTCTCCCTGCGTCTCAGAGTGCTTGAAGATGCTAATTGGTTCACATTTTCCTCTGTTCGTTAAGGTATTCTGTCCTTAAAAATTCAGCTTTTTAAAATAGTAACGTGCATTGTCTATGTGAAAGATTAATCAAAAGGAGTTGCTTGAGGTGGGAAGGCTTTTCCGGAGAGGTTCCACATGTTGTCAGGTAGTCCCTCTGAATGGCAGCTTCCGGTTCGGTCCCTTAGCTTTCGGAAGTGACATTTAGTCTGATATGTGCCAGCCGTGCAATCTACCTAGCCCTGCAAAGTGCAAATATTAACATAAATGCATATTAAGATACTGTGTGTTAGCTCCTGAACTGAAATAGAGAGCGGGTGTTCCAGCGGAGGCAAGCAAATCGTGTTGATTTACAGTGGCTTGCGGATTTTGCCCATTACCGCTTCTTTATACACTTTTCAAAAGAAATGCCAACTCGATAGTTTAGGCTTTAACTGGAACATAGCAAGTAATTGTATGTTTTGGCGGACCCCTAGTAATGTTGCAGAATCTTTCTCAGAAGTTGTTCCATGGGATAGCCGATTCCTCAGGTAAGAGCTACTTGTTTGTTCAATCCTCCATCTTAGGCCTGCTCCTCAGGTGCATCCTCCTTCTCGCAGCGATTTCCTAGGAACAGATTTCGAAGAACAGCTCTGATCACAGAATCACAGATTGGTTAGGGTTGGAAAGGAGCTCTGGAGATCATCCAGTCCAACCCCCTGCCAGAGCAGGGTCACCTACAGCAGGTTGCACAGGATGACCTCCAGGCGGGTTTTGAATGTCTCTGGGGTGGGAGACTCTACCGCCTCCCTGGGCAGCCTGTTCCAGCGCTCTGCCACCCTCAAAGTAAAGAAGTTCCTCCTCATGCTTTGATAGAAGTTCCTAGGTTCCAGTTTGTACCCGTTACCTCTTGTCCTGGATCATCTTTGATGATCCAGGACAAGAGGTAACGGGCACCAATTGGAACGTAGGAACTTGAACTTGAACTGGAAGGTAGGAACTTGAACATAGGATTATCCTTGATGATTCAGGATAGCTGTGTGTCTGACCAGTCTGTCTTTCGAAGGAGGTCCTGGGCCAGCTCCAGCCATGCTGTGCTGAGCAGAGCCCCTGGCAGCAGCCCCACAGCTCACTCCCAGTGTGCCTGAATGGAAAAGGTACCAAAGTTGCTCCAACACTTTCTGAAAAACTCTATAGTGTTACCCCACAAGCGCAAAGCGACGGCAAAGCCCGTGAAATGACACCGGTGCTTCCAGAAAATGTCAAGCTTCCTGCCCAAGGGTGACATGCCATGCGGTGGGGTCAGGGCCACGCGCTGAGCACCCGGTGCGCTGGGGTTGCCCCAGCGGTTCCTGAGCAGCTCCTGCAGTGCTGCCGCCGGTACCGTTCTGGCGGCTGTAGTTGTTTAAGAAGCCGTTGTTGTTTCCGGCGTAATCTGACGGCAGTTTTCTCGGGCATTTGGGCCTCTTCTAATAAGTGTGCTGTGAGTACATCTGCAAGCATTCACCTGTCGAGGTCAAATGACTGGTGGTGCTCATCTGCCGCCGTGCTACTGCTGCTGCCTCCCGTGAATGCTCATGTGCCTGCGTGCCCCTGTACAGGCACAGATGCACGCGCGCAACACCTGATCCCGCATCCTAATTATTTTTCGCCCGGTTCTCGGAGTTGTTCTGCTTCCGGCTGATGAATGGGAAAGTGTAGTAGTGCTGTTTCATTTCACCAGCCTCTCAAGTGTGGAAATTATGGTAAATTTGAGAACAAGCCAGATTAGATTGATAGTTACACCTCCTCCTTTAATTAGCCAACCACAGGATCTGTGGAGGCAAAGGCCGGGGGGGTGTGTCGGTGTATATAACGTGTATTGTCTATGTGATAGATTAATCAAAAGGAGTTGCTTGAGGTGGGAAGGCTTTTCCGGAGAGGTTCCACATGTTGTCAGGTAGTCCCTCTGAATGGCAGCTTCCGGTTCGGTCCCTTAGCTTTCGGAAGTGACATTTAGTCTGATATGTGCCAGCCGTGCAATCTACCTAGCCCCGCAAAGTGCAAATATTAACATAAATGCATATTAAGATACTGTGTGTTAGCTCCTGAACTGAAATAGAGAGCGGGTGTTCCAGCGGAGGCAAGCAAATCGTGTTGATTTACAGTGGCTTGCGGATTTGGCCCATTACCGCTTCTTTATACACTTTTAAAAAGAAATGCCAACTCGATAGTTTAGGCTTTAACTGGAACATGGCAAGTAATTGTATGTTTTGGCGGACCCCTAGTAATGTTGCAGAATCTTTCTCAGAAGTTGTTCCATGGGATAGCCGATTCCTCAGGTAAGAGCTACTTGTTTGTTCAATCCTCCATCTTAGGCCTGCTCCTCAGGTGCATCCTCCTTCTCGCAGCGATTTCCTACGAACAGATTTCGAAGAACAGCTCTGATCACAGAATCACAGATTGGTTAGGGTTGGAAAGGAGCTCTGGAGATCATCCAGCCCAACCCCCCTGCCAGAGCAGGGTCACCTACAGCAGGTTGCACAGGATGACCTCCAGGCGGGTTTTGAATGTCTCTGGGGTCGGAGACTCTACCGCCTCCCCGGGCAGCCTGTTCCAGCGCTCTGCCACCCTCAAAGTAAAGAAGTTCCTCCTCATGCTTTGATAGAAGTTCCTACGTTCCAGTTTGTACCCGTTACCTCTTGTCCTGGATCATCTTTGATGATCCAGGACAAGAGGTAACGGGCACCAATTGGAACGTAGGAACTTGAACTTCAATTGGAACGTAGGAACTTGAACATAGGATTATCCTTGATGATTCAGGATAGCTGTGTGTCTGACCAGTCTGTCTTTCGAAGGAGGTCCTGGGCCAGCTCCAGCCATGCTGTGCTGAGCAGAGCCCCTGGCAGCAGCCCCACAGCTCACTCCCAGTGTGCCTGAATGGAAAAGGTACCAAAGTTGCTCCAACACTTTCTGAAAAACTCTATAGTGTTACCCCACAAGCGCAAAGCGACGGCAAAGCCCGTGAAATGACACCGGTGCTTCCAGAAAATGTCAAGCTTCCTGCCCAAGGGTGACATGCCATGCGGTGGGGTCAGGGCCACGCGCTGAGCACCTGGTGCGCTGGGGTTGCCCCAGCGGTTCCTGAGCAGCTCCTGCAGTGCTGCCGCCGGTACCGTTCTGGCGGCTGTAGTTGTTTAAAAAGCCGTTGTTGTTTCCGGCGTAATCTGACGGCAGTTTTCTCGGGCATTTGGGCCTCTTCTAATAAGTGTGCTGTGAGTACATCTGCAAGCATTCACCTGTCGAGGTCAAATGACTGGTGGTGCTCATCTCCCCCCGTGCTACTGCTGCTGCCTCCCGTGAATGCTCATGTGCCTGCGTGCCCCTGTACAGGCACAGATGCACGCGCGCAACACCTGATCCCGCATCCTAATTATTTTTCGCCCGGTTCTCTGAGTTGTTCTTCTTCCGGCTGATGAATGGGAAAGTGTAGTAGTGCTGTTTCATTTCTCCAGCCTCTCAAGTGTGGAAATTATGGTAAATTTGAGAACAAGCCAGATTAGATTGATAGTTACACCTCCTCCTTTAATTAGCCAACCACAGGATCTGTGGAGGCAAAGGCCGGGGGGGTGTGTCGGTGTATATAAGGTGTATTGTCTATGTGAAAGATTAATCAAAAGGAGTTGCTTGAGGTGGGAAGGCTTTTCCGGAGAGGTTCCACATGTTGTCAGGTAGTCCCTCTGAATGGCAGCTTCCGGTTCGGTCCCTTAGCTTTAGGAAGTGACATTTAGTCTGATATGTGCCAGCCGTGCAATCTACCTAGCCCTGCAAAGTGCAAATATTAACCTAAATGCATATTAAGATACTGTGTGTTAGCTCCTGAACTGAAATAGAGAGCGGGTGTTCCAGCGGAGGCAAGCAAATCGTGTTGATTTAGAGTGGCTTGAGGATTTGGCCCATTACCGCTTCTTTATACACTTTTAAAAAGAAATGCCAACTCGATAGTTTAGGCTTTAACTGGAACATGGCAAGTAATTGTATGTTTTGGCGGACCCCTAGTAATGTTGCAGAATCTTTCTCAGAAGTTGTTCCATGGGATAGCCGATTCCTCAGGTAAGAGCTACTTGTTTGTTCAATCCTCCATCTTAGGCCTGCTCCTCAGGTGCATCCTCCTTCTCGCAGAGATTTCCTAGGAACAGATTTCGAAGAACAGCTCTGATCACAGAATCACAGATTGGTTAGGGTTGGAAAGGAGCTCTGGAGATCATCCAGTCCAACCCCCCTGCCAGAGCAGGGTCACCTACAGCAGGTTGCACAGGATGACCTCCAGGCGGGTTTTGAATGTTTCTGGGGTCGGAGACTCTACCGCCTCCCTGGGCAGCCTGTTCCAGCACTCTGCCACCCTCAAAGTAAAGAAGTTCCTCCTCATGCTTTGATAGAAGTTCCTAGGTTCCAGTTTGTACCCGTTACCTCTTGTCCTGGATCATCTTTGATGATCCAGGACAAGAGGTAACGGGCACCAATTGGAACGTAGGAACTTGAACTTGAACTGGAACGTAGGAGTTTGAATATAGGATTATCCTTGATGATTCAGGATAGCTGTGTGTCTGACCAGTCTGTCTTTCGAAGGAGGTCCTGGGCCAGCTCCAGCCATGCTGTGCTGAGCAGAGCCCCTGGCAGCAGCCCCACAGCTCACTCCCAGTGTGCCTGAATGGAAAAGGTACCAAAGTTGCTCCAACACTTTCCGAAAAACTCTATAGTGTTACCCCACAAGCGCAAAGCGACGGCAAAGCCCGTGAAATGACACCGGTGCTTCCAGAAAATGTCAAGCTTCCTGCCCAAGGGTGACATGCCATGCGGTGGGGTCAGGGCCACGCGCTGAGCACCCGGTGCGCTGGGGTTGCCCCAGCGGTTCCTGAGCAGCTCCTGCAGTGCTGCCGCCGGTACCTTTCTGGCGGCTGTAGTTGTTTAAAAAGCCGTTGTTGTTTCCGGCGTAATCTGACGGCAGTTTTCTCGGGCATTTGGGCCTCTTCTAATAAGTGTGCTGTGAGTACATCTGCAAGCATTCACCTGTCGAGGTCAAATGACTGGTGGTGCTCATCTGCCCCCGTGCTACTGCTGCTGCCTCCCGTGAATGCTCATGTGCCTGCGTGCCCCTGTACAGGCACAGATGCACGCGCGCAACAACTGATCCCGCATCCTAATTATTTTTCGCCCGGTTCTCAGAGTTGTTCTGCTTCCGGCTGATGAATGGGAAAGTGTAGTAGTGCTGTTTCATTTCACCAGCCTCTCAAGTGTGGAAATTATGGTAAATTTGAGAACAAGCCAGATTAGATTGATAGTTACACCTCCTCCTTTAATTAGCCAACCACAGGATCTGTGGAGGCAAAGGCCGGGGGGGTGTGTCGGTGTATATAACGTGTATTGTCTATGTGAAAGATTAATCAAAAGGAGTTGCTTGAGGTGGGAAGGCTTTTCCGGAGAGGTTCCACATGTTGTCAGGTAGTCCCTCTGAATGGCAGCTTCCGGTTCGGTCCCTTAGCTTTCGGAAGTGACATTTAGTCTGATATGTGCCAGCCGTGCAATCTACCTAGCCCTGCAAAGTGCAAATATTAACCTAAATGCATATTAAGATACTGTGTGTTAGCTCCTGAACTGAAATAGAGAGCGGGTGTTCCAGCGGAGGCAAGCAAATCGTGTTGATTTAGAGTGGCTTGAGGATTTGGCCCATTACCGCTTCTTTATACACTTTTAAAACGAAATGCCAACTCGATAGTTTAGGCTTTAACTGGAACATGGCAAGTAATTTTATGTTTTGGCGGACCCCTAGTAATGTTGCAGAATCTTTCTCAGAAGTTGTTCCATGGGATAGCCGATTCCTCAGGTAAGAGCTACTTGTTTGTTCAATCCTCCATCTTAGGCCTGCTCCTCAGGTGCATCCTCCTTCTCGCAGCGATTTCCTAGGAACAGATTTCGAAGAACAGCTCTGATCACAGAATCACAGATTGGTTAGGGTTGGAAAGGAGCTCTGGAGATCATCCAGTCCAACCCCCCTGCCAGAGCAGGGTCACCTACAGCAGGTTGCACAGGATGACCTCCAGGCGGGTTTTGAATGTTTCTGGGGTCGGAGACTCTACCGCCTCCCTGGGCAGCCTGTTCCAGGGCTCTGCCACCCTCAAAGTAAAGAAGTTCCTCCTCATGCTTTGATAGAAGTTCCTAGGTTCCAGTTTGTACCCGTTACCTCTTGTCCTGGATCATCTTTGATGATCCAGGACAAGAGGTAACGGGCACCAATTGGAACGTAGGAACTTGAACTTGAACTGGAACGTAGGAGTTTGAATATAGGATTATCCTTGATGATTCAGGATAGCTGTGTGTCTGACCAGTCTGTCTTTTGAAGGAGGTCCTGGGCCAGCTCCAGCCATGCTGTGCTGAGCAGAGCCCCTGGCAGCAGCCCCACAGCTCACTCCCAGTGTGCCTGAATGGAAAAGGTACCAAAGTTGCTCCAACACTTTCCGAAAAACTCTATAGTGTTACCCCACAAGCGCAAAGCGACGGCAAAGCCCGTGAAATGACACCGGTGCTTCCAGAAAATGTCAAGCTTCCTGCCCAAGGGTGACATGCCATGCGGTGGGGTCAGGGCCACGCGCTGAGCACCCGGTGCGCTGGGGTTGCCCCAGCGGTTCCTGAGCAGCTCCTGCAGTGCTGCCGCCGGTACCGTTCTGGCGGCTGTAGTTGTTTAAAAAGCCGTTGTTGTTTCCGGCGTAATCTGACGGCAGTTTTCTCGGGCATTTGGGCCTCTTCTAATAAGTGTGCTGTGAGTACATCTGCAAGCATTCACCTGTCGAGGTCAAATGACTGGTGGTGCTCATCTGCCCCCGTGCTACTGCTGCTGCCTCCCGTGAATGCTCATGTGCCTGCGTGCCCCTGTACAGGCACAGATGCACGCGCGCAACAACTGATCCCGCATCCTAATTATTTTTCGCCTGGTTCTCTGAGTTGTTCTGCTTCCGGCTGATGAATGGGAAAGTGTAGTAGTGCTGTTTCATTTCACCAGCCTCTCAAGTGTGGAAATTATGGTAAATTTGAGAACAAGCCAGATTAGATTGATAGTTACACCTCCTCCTTTAATTAGCCAACCACAGGATCTGTGGAGGCAAAGGCCGGGGGGGTGTGTCGGTGTATATAACGTGTATTGTCTATGTGAAAGATGAATCAAAAGGAGTTGCTTGAGGTGGGAAGGCTTTTCCGGAGAGGTTCCACATGTTGTCAGGTAGTCCCTCTGAATGGCAGCTTCCGGTTCGGTCCCTTAGCTTTCGGAAGTGACATTTAGTCTGATATGTGCCAGCCGTGCAATCTACCTAGCCCTGCAAAGTGCAAATATTAACCTAAATGCATATTAAGATAGTGTGTGTTAGCTCCTGAACTGAAATAGAGAGCGGGTGTTCCAGCGGAGGCAAGCAAATCGTGTTGATTTACAGTGGCTTGAGGATTTGGCCCATTACCGCTTCTTTATACACTTTTCAAAAGAAATGCCAACTCGATAGTTTAGGCTTTAACTGGAACATGGCAAGTAATTGTATGTTTTGGCGGACCCCTAGTAATGTTGCAGAATCTTTCTCAGAAGTTGTTCCATGGGATAGCCGATTCCTCAGGTAAGAGCTACTTGTTTGTTCAATCCTCCATCTTAGGCCTGCTCCTCAGGTGCGTCCTCCTTCTCGCAGCGATTTCCTAGGAACAGATTTCGAAGAACAGCTCTGATCACAGAATCACAGATTGGTTAGGGTTGGAAAGGAGCTCTGGAGATCATCCAGTCCAACCCCCCTGCCAGAGCAGGGTCACCTACAGCAGGTTGCACAGGATGACCTCCAGGCGGGTTTTGAATGTCTCTGGGGTGGGAGACTCTACCGCCTCCCTGGGCAGCCTGTTCCAGCGCTCTGCCACCCTCAAAGTAAAGAAGTTCCTCCTCATGCTTTGATAGAAGTTCCTAGGTTCCAGTTTGTACCCGTTACCTCTTGTCCTGGATCATCTTTGATGATCCAGGACAAGAGGTAACGGGCACCAATTGGAACGTAGGAACTTGAACTTGAACTGGAACGTAGGAGCTTGAACATAGGATTATCCTTGATGATTCAGGATAGCTGTGTGTCTGACCAGTCTGTCTTTCGAAGGAGGTCCTGGGCCAGCTCCAGCCATGCTGTGCTGAGCAGAGCCCCTGGCAGCAGCCCCACAGCTCACTCCCAGTGTGCCTGAATGGAAAAGGTACCAAAGTTGCTCCAACACTTTCCGAAAAACTCTATAGTGTTACCCCACAAGCGCAAAGCGACGGCAAAGCCCGTGAAATGACACCGGTGCTTCCAGAAAATGTCAAGCTTCCTGCCCAAGGGTGACATGCCATGCGGTGGGGTCAGGGCCACGCGCTGAGCACCCGGTGCGCTGGGGTTGCCCCAGCGGTTCCTGAGCAGCTCCTGCAGTGCTGCCGCCGGTACCGTTCTGGCGGCTGTAGTTGTTTAAAAAGCCGTTGTTGTTTCCGGCGTAATCTGACGGCAGTTTTCTCGGGCATTTGGGCCTCTTCTAATAAGTGTGCTGTGAGTACATCTGCAAGCATTCACCTGTCGAGGTCAAATGACTGGTGGTGCTCATCTGCCCCCGTGCTACTGCTGCTGCCTCCCGTGAATGCTCATGTGCCTTCGTGCCCCTGTACAGGCACAGATGCACGCGCGCAACACCTGATCCCGCATCCTAATTATTTTTCGCCCGGTTCTCTGAGTTGTTCTGCTTCCGGCTGATGAATGGGAAAGTGTAGTAGTGCTGTTTCATTTCACCAGCCTCTCAAGTGTGGAAATTATGGTAAATTTGAGAACAAGCCAGATTAGATTGATAGTTACACCTCCTCCTTTAATTAGCCAACCACAGGATCTGTGGAGGCAAAGGCCGGGGGGGTGTGTCGGTGTATACAACGTGTATTGTCTATGTGAAAGATTAATCAAAAGGAGTTGCTTGAGGTGGGAAGGCTTTTCCGGAGAGGTTCCACATGTTGTCAGGTAGTCCCTCTGAATGGCAGCTTCCGGTTCGGTCCCTTAGCTTTCGGACGTGACAATTAGTCTGATATGTGCCAGCAGTGCAATCTACCTAGCCCTGCAAAGTGCAAATATTAACCTAAATGCATATTAAGATACTGTGTGTTAGCTCCTGAACTGAAATAGAGAGCGGGTGTTCCAGCGGAGGCAAGCAAATCGTGTTGATTTACAGTGGCTTGAGGATTTGGCCCATTACCGCTTCTTTATACACTTTTAAAAAGAAATGCCAACTCGATAGTTTAGGCTTTAACTGGAACATGGCAAGTAATTGTATGTTTTGGCGGACCCCTAGTAATGTTGCAGAATCTTTCTCAGAAGTTGTTCCATGGGATAGCCGATTCCTCAGGTAAGAGCTACTTGTTTGTTCAATCCTCCATCTTAGGCCTGCTCCTCAGGTGCATCCTCCTTTTCGCAGCGATTTCCTAGGAACAGATTTCGAAGAACAGCTCTGATCACAGAATCACAGATTGGTTAGGGTTAGAAAGGAGCTCTGGAGATCATGTAGTGCAACCCCCCTGCCAGAGCAGGGTCACCTACAGCAGGTTGCACAGGATGACCTCCAGGCGGGTTTTGAATGTCTCTGGGGTGGGAGACTCTACCGCCTCCCTGGGCAGCCTGTTCCAGCGCTCTGCCACCCTCAAAGTAAAGAAGTTCCTCCTCATGCTTTGATAGAAGTTCCTAGGTTCCAGTTTGTACCCGTTACCTCTTGTCCTGGATCATCTTTGATGATCCAGGACAAGAGGTAACGGGCACCAATTGGAACGTAGGAACTTGAACTTGAACTGGAAGGTAGGAACTTGAACTTGAACATAGGATTATCCTTGATGATTCAGGATAGCTGTGTGTCTGACCAGTCTGTCTTTCGATGGAGGTCCTGGGCCAGCTCCAGCTATGCTGTGCTGAGCAGAGCCCCTGGCAGCAGCCCCACAGCTCACTCCCAGTGTGCCTGAATGGAAAAGGTACCAAAGTTGCTCCAACACTTTCTGAAAAACTCTATAGTGTTACCCCACAAGCGCAAAGCGACGGCAAAGCCCATGAAATGACACTGGTGCTTCCAGAAAATGTCAAGCTTCCTGCCCAAGGGTGACATGCCATGCGGTGGGGTCAGGGCCACGCGCTGAGCACCCGGTGCGCTGGGGTTGCCCCAGCGGTTCCTGAGCAGCTCCTGCAGTGCTGCCGCCGGTACCGTTCTGGCGGTTGTAGTTGTTTAAAAAGCCGTTGTTGTTTCCGGCGTAATCTGACGGCAGTTTTCTCGGGCATTTGGGCCTCTTCTAATAAGTGTGCTGTGAGTACATCTGCAAGCATTCACCTGTCGAGGTCAAATGACTGGTGGTGCTCATCTGCCCCCGTGCTACTGCTGCTGCCTCCCGTGAATGCTCATGTGCCTGCGTGCCCCTGTACAGGCACAGATGCACGCGCGCAACACCTGATCCCGCATCCTAATTATTTTTCGCCCGGTTCTCTGAGTTGTTCTGCTTCCGGCTGATGAATGGGAAAGTGTAGTAGTGCTGTTTCATTTCACCAGCCTCTCAAGTGTGGAAATTATGGTAAATTTGAGAACAAGCCAGATTAGATTGATAGTTACACCTCCTCCTTTAATTAGCTAACCACAGGATCTGTGGAGGCAAAGGCCGGGGGGGTGTGTCGGTGTATATAACGTGTATTGTCTATGTGAAAGATTAACGTGTATTGTCTATGTGAAAGATTAATCAAAAGGAGTTGCTTGAGGTGGGAAGGCTTTTTCAGAGAGGTTCCACATGTTGTCAGGTAGTCCCTCTGAATGGCAGCTTCCGGTTCGGTCCCTTAGCTTTCGGAAGTGACATTTAGTCTGATATGTGCCAGCCGTGCAATCTACCTAGCCCCGCAAAGTGCAAATATTAACCTAAATGCATATTAAGATACTGTGTGTTAGCTCCTGAACTGAAATAGAGAGCGGGTGTTCCAGCGGAGGCAAGCAAATCGTGTTGATTTACAGTGGCTTGAGGATTTGGCCCATTACCGCTTCTTTATACACTTTTAAAAAGAAATGCCAACTCAATATTTTAGGCTTTAACTGGAACATGGCAAGTAATTGTATGCTTTGGCGGACCCCTAGTAATGTTGCAGAATCTTTCTCAGAAGTTGTTCCATGGGATAGCCGATTCCTCAGGTAAGAGCTACTTGTTTGTTCAATCCTCCATCTTCGGCCTGCTCCTCAGGTGCATCCTCCTTCTCGCAGCGATTTCCTAGGAACAGATTTCGAAGAACAGCTCTGATCACAGAATCACAGATTGGTTAGGGTTGGAAAGGAGCTCTGGAGATCATCCAGTCCAACCCCCTGCCAGAGCAGGGTCACCTACAGCAGGTTGCACAGGATGACCTCCAGGCGGGTTTTGAATGTCTCTGGGGTGGGAGACTCTACTGCCTCCCTGGGCAGCCTGTTCCAGCGCTCTGCCACCCTCAAAGTAAAGAAGTTCCTCCTCATGCTTTGATAGAAGTTCCTAGGTTCCAGTTTGTACCCGTTACCTCTTGTCCTGGATCATCTTTGATGATCCAGGACAAGAGGTAACGGGCACCAATTGGAACGTAGGAACTTGAACTTGAACTGGAACGTAGGAACTTGAACATAGGATTATCCTTGATGATTCAGGATAGCTGTGTGTCTGACCAGTCTGTCTTTCGAAGGAGGTCCTGGGCCAGCTCCAGCCTTGCTGTGCTGAGCAGAGCCCCTGGCAGCAGCCCCACACCTCACTCCCAGTGTGCCTGAATGGAAAAGGTACCAAAGTTGCTCCAACACTTTCTGAAAAACTCTATAGTGTTACCCCACAAGCGCAAAGCGACGGCAAAGCCCATGAAATGACACTGGTGCTTCCAGAAAATGTCAAGCTTCCTGCCCAAGGGTGACATGCCATGCGGTGGGGTCAGGGCCACGCGCTGAGCACCCGGTGCGCTGGGGTTGCCCCAGCGGTTCCTGAGCAGCTCCTGCAGTGCTGCCGCCGGTACCGTTCTGGCGGCTGTAGTTGTTTAAAAAGTTGTTGTTGTTTCCGGCGTAATCTGACGGCAGTTTTCTCGGGCATTTGGGCCTCTTCTAATAAGTGTGCTGTGAGTACATCTGCAAGCATTCACCTGTCGAGGTCAAATGACTGGTGGTGCTCATCTCCCCCCGTGCTACTGCTGCTGCCTCCCATGAATGCTCATGTGCCTGCGTGCCCCTGTACAGGCACAGATGCACGCGCGCAACACCTGATCCCGCATCCTAATTATTTTTCGCCCGGTTCTCTGAGTTGTTCTGCTTCCGGCTGATGAATGGGAAAGTGTAGTAGTGCTGTTTCATTTCACCAGCCTCTCAAGTGTGGAAATTATGGTAAATTTGAGAACAAGCCAGATTAGATTGATAGTTACACCTCCTCCTTTAATTAGCCAACCACAGGATCTGTGGAGGCAAAGGCCGGGGGGGTGTGTCGGTGTATATAACGTGTATTGTCTATGTGAAAGATTAATCAAAAGGAGTTGCTTGAGGTGGGAAGGCTTTTCCGGAGAGGTTCCACATGTTGTCAGGTAGTCCCTCTGAATGGCAGCTTCCGGTTCGGTCCCTTAGCTTTCGGAAGTGACATTTAGTCTGATATGTGCCAGCCGTGCAATCTACCTAGCCCTGCAAAGTGCAAATATTAACATAAATGCATATTAAGATACTGTGTGTTAGCTCCTGAACTGAAATAGAGAGCGGGTGTTCCAGCGGAGGCAAGCAAATCGTGTTGATTTAGAGTGGCTTGAGGATTTGGCCCATTACCGCTTCTTTATACACTTTTAAAAAGAAATGCCAACTCGATAGTTTAGGCTTTAACTGGAACATGGCAAGTAATTGTATGTTTTGGCGGACCCCTAGTAATGTTGCAGAATCTTTCTCAGAAGTTGTTCCATGGGATAGCCGATTCCTCAGGTAAGAGCTACTTGTTTGTTCAATCCTCCATCTTAGGCCTGCTCCTCAGGTGCATCCTCCTTCTCGCAGCGATTTCCTAGGAACAGATTTCGAAGAACAGCTCTGATCACAGAATCACAGATTGGTTAGGGTTGGAAAGGAGCTCTGGAGATCATGTAGTGCAACCCCCCTGCCAGAGCAGGGTCACCTACAGCAGGTTGCACAGGATGACCTCCAGGCGGGTTTTGAATGTCTCTGGGGTGGGAGACTCTACCACCTCCCTGGGCAGCCTGTTCCAGCGCTCTGCCACCCTCAAAGTAAAGAAGTTCCTCCTCATGCTTTGATAGAAGTTCCTAGGTTCCAGTTTGTACCCGTTACCTCTTGTCCTGGATCATCTTTGATGATCCAGGACAAGAGGTAACGGGCACCAATTGGAACGTAGGAACTTGAACTTGAACTGGAACGTAGGAACTTGAACTTGAACATAGGATTATCCTTGATGATTCAGGATAGCTGTGTGTCTGACCAGTCTGTCTTTCGAAGGAGGTCCTGGGCCAGCTCCAGCCATGCTGTGCTGAGCAGAGCCCCTGGCAGCAGCCCCACAGCTCACTCCCAGTATGCCTGAATGGAAAAGGTACCAAAGTTGCTCCAACACTCTCTGAAAAACTCTATAGTGTTACCCCACAAACGCAAAGCGACGGCAAAGCCCGTGAAATGACACCGGTGCTTCCAGAAAATGCCAAGCTTCCTGCCCAAGGGTGACATGCCATGCGGTGGGGTCAGGGCCACACGCTGAGCACCCGGTGCGCTGGGGTTGCCCCAGCGGTTCCTGAGCAGCTCCTGCAGTGCTGCCGCCGGTACCGTTCTGGCGGCTGTAGTTGTTTAAAAAGCCGTTGTTGTTTCCGGCGTAATCTGACGGCAGTTTTCTCGGGCATTTGGGCCTCTTCTAATAAGTGTGCTGTGAGTACATCTGCAAGCATTCACCTGTCGAGGTCAAATGACTGGTGGTGCTCATCTCCCCCCGTGCTACTGCTGCTGCTGCCTCCCGTGAATGCTCATGTGCCTGCGTGCCCCTGTACAGGCACAGAAGCACGCGCGCAACACCTGATCCCGCATCCTAATTATTTTTCGCCCGGTTCTCGGAGTTGTTCTGCTTCTGGCTGATGAATGGGAAAGTGTAGTAGTGCTGTTTCATTTCACCAGCCTCTCAAGTGTGGAAATTATGGTAAATTTGAGAACAAGCCAGATTAGATTGATAGTTACACCTCCTCCTTTAATTAGCCAACCACAGGATCTGTGGAGGCAAAGGCCGGGGGGGTGTGTCGGTGTATATAACGTGTATTGTCTATGTGAAAGATTAATCAAAAGGAGTTGCTTGAGGTGGGAAGGCTTTTCCGGAGAGGTTCCACATGTTGTCAGGTAGTCCCTCTGAATGGCAGCTTCCGGTTCGGTCCCTTAGCTTTCGGAAGTGACATTTAGTCTGATATGTGCCAGCCGTGCAATCTACCTAGCCCTGCAAAGTGCAAATATTAACATAAATGCATATTAAGATACTGTGTGTTAGCTCCTGAACTGAAATAGAGAGCGGGTGTTCCAGCGGAGGCAAGCAAATCGTGTTGATTTAGAGTGGCTTGAGGATTTGGCCCATTACCGCTTCTTTATACACTTTTAAAAAGAAATGCCAACTCGATAGTTTAGGCTTTAACTGGAACATGGCAAGTAATTGTATGTTTTGGCGGACCCCTAGTAATGTTGCAGAATCTTTCTCTAAAGTTGTTCCATGGGATAGCCGATTCCTCAGGTAAGAGCTACTTGTTTGTTCAATCCTCCATCTTAGGCCTGCTCCTCAGGTGCATCCTCCTTCTCGCAGCGATTTCCTAGGAACAGATTTCGAAGAACAGCTCTGATCACAGAATCACAGATTGGTTAGGGTTGGAAAGGAGCTCTGGAGATCATGTAGTGCAACCCCCCTGCCAGAGCAGGGTCACCTACAGCAGGTTGCACAGGATGACCTCCAGGCGGGTTTTGAATGTCTCTGGGGTGGGAGACTCTACCACCTCCCTGGGCAGCCTGTTCCAGCGCTCTGCCACCCTCAAAGTAAAGAAGTTCCTCCTCATGCTTTGATAGAAGTTCCTAGGTTCCAGTTTGTACCCGTTACCTCTTGTCCTGGATCATCTTTGATGATCCAGGACAAGAGGTAACGGGCACCAATTGGAACGTAGGAACTTGAACTTGAACTGGAAGGTAGGAACTTGAACTTGAACATAGGATTATCCTTGATGATTCAGGATAGCTGTGTGTCTGACCAGTCTGTCTTTCGAAGGAGGTCCTGGGCCAGCTCCAGCCATGCTGTGCTGAGCAGAGCCCCTGGCAGCAGCCCCACAGCTCACTCCCAGTATGCCTGAATGGAAAAGGTACCAAAGTTGCTCCAACACTCTCTGAAAAACTCTATAGTGTTACCCCACAAACGCAAAGCGACGGCAAAGCCCGTGAAATGACACCGGTGCTTCCAGAAAATGTCAAGCTTCCTGCCCAAGGGTGACATGCCATGCGGTGGGGTCAGGGCCACGCGCTGAGCACCCGGTGCGCTGGGGTTGCCCCAGCGGTTCCTGAGCAGCTCCTGCAGTGCTGCCGCCGGTACCGTTCTGGCGGCTGTAGTTGTTTAAAAAGCCGTTGTTGTTTCCGGCGTAATCTGACGGCAGTTTTCTCGGGCATTTGGGCCTCTTCTAATAAGTGTGCTGTGAGTACATCTGCAAGCATTCACCTGTCGAGGTCAAATGACTGGTGGTGCTCATCTGCCCCCGTGCTACTGCTGCTGCCTCCCGTGAATGCTCATGTGCCTGCGTGCCCCTGTACAGGCACAGATGCACGCGCGCAACACCTGATCCCACATCCAAATTATTTTTCGCCCAGTTCTCGGAGTTGTTCTGCTTCCGGCTGATGAATGGGAAAGTGTAGTAGTGCTGTTTCATTTCACCAGCCTCTCAAGTGTGGAAATTATGGTAAATTTGAGAACAAGCCAGATTAGATTGATAGTTACACCTCCTCCTTTAATTAGCCAACCACAGGATCTGTGGAGGCAAAGGCCGGGGGGGTGTGTCGGTGTATATAACGTGTATTGTCTATGTGAAAGATTAATCAAAAGGAGTTGCTTGAGGTGGGAAGGCTTTTCCGGAGAGGTTCCACATGTTGTCAGGTAGTCCCTCTGAATGGCAGCTTCCGGTTCGGTCCCTTAGCTTTCGGAAGTGACATTTAGTCTGATATGTGCCAGCCGTGCAATCTACCTAGCCCTGCAAAGTGCAAATATTAACCTAAATGCATATTAAGATACTGTGTGTTAGCTCCTGAACTGAAATAGAGAGCGGGTGTTCCAGCGGAGGCAAGCAAATCGTGTTGATTTACAGTGGCTTGAGGATTTGGCCCATTACCGCTTCTTTATACACTTTTAAAAAGAAATGCCAACTCGATAGTTTAGGCTTTAACTGGAAGATGGCAAGTAATTCTGTGTTTTGGCGGACCCCTAGTAATGTTGCAGAATCTTTCTCAGAAGTTGTTCCATGGGATAGCCGATTCCTCAGGTAAGAGCTACTTGTTTGTTCAATCCTCCATCTTAGGCCTGCTCCTCAGGTGCATCCTCCTTCTCGCAGCGATTTCCTAGGAACAGATTTCGAAGAACAGCTCTGATCACAGAATCACAGATTGGTTAGGGTTGGAAAGGACCTCTGGAGATCATCCAGTCCAACCCCCCTGCCAGAGCAGGGTCACCTACAGCAGGTTGCACAGGATGACCTCCAGGCGGGTTTTGAATGTCTCTGGGGTGGAAGACTCTACCGCCTCCCTGGGCAGCCTGTTCCAGCGCTCTGCCACCCTCAAAGTAAAGAAGTTCCTCCTCATGCTTTGATAGAAGTTCCTACGTTCCAGTTTGTACCCGTTACCTCTTGTCCTGGATCATCTTTGATGATCCAGGACAAGAGGTAACGGGCACCAATTGGAACGTAGGAACTTGAACTTGAACTGGAACGTAGGAACTTGAACATAGGATTATCCTTGATGATTCAGGATAGCTGTGTGTCTGACCAGTCTGTCTTTCGAAGGAGGTCCTGGGCCAGCTCCAGCCATGCTGTGCTGAGCAGAGCCCCTGGCAGCAGCCCCACAGCTCACTCCCAGTGTGCCTGAATGGAAAAGGTACCAAAGTTGCACCAACACTTTCTGAAAAACTCTATAGTGTTACCCCACAAGCGCAAAGCGACGGCAAAGCCCGTGAAATGACACCGGTGCTTCCAGAAAATGTCAAGCTTCCTGCCCAAGGGTGACATGCCATGCGGTGGGGTCAGGGCCACGCGCTGAGCACCCGGTGCGCTGGGGTTGCCCCAGCGGTTCCTGAGCAGCTCCTGCAGTGCTGTCGCCGGTACCGTTCTGGCGGCTGTAGTTGTTTAAAAAGCCGTTGTTGTTTCCGGCGTAATCTGACGGCAGTTTTCTCGGGCATTTGGGCCTCTTCTAATAAGTGTGCTGTGAGTACATCTGCAAGCATTCACCTGTCGAGGTCAAATGACTGGTGGTGCTCATCTCCCCCCGTGCTACTGCTGCTGCCTCCCGTGAATGCTCATGTGCCTGCGTGCCCCTGTACAGGCACAGATGCACGCGCGCAACACCTGATCCCGCATCCTAATTATTTTTCGCCCGGTTCTCGGAGTTGTTCTGCTTCCGGCTGATGAAAGGGAAAGTGTAGTAGTGCTGTTTCATTTCACCAGCCTCTCAAGTGTGGAAATTATGGTAAATTTGAGAACAAGCCAGATTAGATTGATAGTTACACCTCCTCCTTTAATTAGCCAACCACAGGATCTGTGGAGGCAAAGGCCGGGGGGGTGTGTCGGTGTATATAACGTGTATTGTCTATGTGAAAAATTAACGTGTATTGTCTATGTGAAAGATTAATCAAAAGGAGTTGCTTGAGGTGGGAAGGCTTTTCCGGAGAGGTTCCACATGTTGTCAGGTAGTCCCTCTGAATGGCAGCTTCCGGTTCGGTCCCTTAGCTTTCGGAAGTGACATTTAGTCTGATATGTGCCAGCCGTGCAATCTACCTAGCCCTGCAAAGTGCAAATATTAACATAAATGCATATTAAGATACTGTGTCTTAGCTCCTGAACTGAAATAGAGAGCGGGTGTTCCAGCGGAGGCAAGCAAATCGTGTTGATTTACAGTGGCTTGAGGATTTGGCCCATTACCGCTTCTTTATACACTTTTAAAAAGAAATGCCAACTCGATAGTTTAGGCTTTAACTGGAACATGGCAAGTAATTGTATGTTTTGGCGGACCCCTAGTAATGTTGCAGAATCTTTCTCAGAAGTTGTTCCATGGGATAGCCGATTCCTCAGGTAAGAGCTACTTGTTTGTTCAATCCTCCATCTTAGGCCTGCTCCTCAGGTGCATCCTCCTTCTCGCAGCGATTTCCTAGGAACAGATTTCGAAGAACAGCTCTGATCACAGAATCACAGATTGGTTAGGGTTGGAAAGGACCTCTGGAGATCATCCAGTCCAACCCCCTGCCAGAGCAGGGTCACCTACAGCAGGTTGCACAGGATGACCTCCAGGCGGGTTTTGAATGTCTCTGGGGTGGGAGACTCTACCGCCTCCCTGGGCAGCCTGTTCCAGCGCTCTGCCACCCTCAAAGTAAAGAAGTTCCTCCTCATGCTTTGATAGAAGTTCCTAGGTTCCAGTTTGTACCCGTTACCTCTTGTCCTGGATCATCTTTGATGATCCAGGACAAGAGGTAACGGGCACCAATTGGAACGTAGGAACTTGAACTTGAACTGGAACGTAGGAACTTGAACTTGAACATAGGATTATCCTTGATGATTCAGGATAGCTGTGTGTCTGACCAGTCTGTCTTTCGAAGGAGGTCCTGGGCCAGCTCCAGCCATGCTGTGCTGAGCAGAGCCCCTGGCAGCAGCCCCACACCTCACTCCCAGTGTGCCTGAATGGAAAAGGTACCAAAGTTGCTCCAACACTCTCTGAAAAACTCTATAGTGTTACCCCACAAACGCAAAGCGACGGCAAAGCCCGTGAAATGACACCGGTGCTTCCAGAAAATGTCAAGCTTCCTGCCCAAGGGTGACATGCCATGCGGTGGGGTCAGGGCCACACGCTGAGCACCCGGTGCGCTGGGGTTGCCCCAGCGGTTCCTGAGCAGCTCCTGCAGTGCTGCCGCTGGTACCGTTCTGGAGGCTGTAGTTGTTTAAAAAGCCGTTGTTGTTTCCGGCGTAATCTGACGGCAGTTTTCTCGGGCATTTGGGCCTCTTCTAATAAGTGTGCTGTGAGTACATCTGCAAGCATTCACCTGTCGAGGTCAAATGACTGGTGGTGCTCATCTCCCCCCGTGCTACTGCTGCTGCTGCCTCCCGTGAATGCTCATGTGCCTGCGTGCCCCTGTACAGGCACAGATGCATGCGCGCAACACCTGATCCCGCATCCTAATTATTTTTCGCCCGGTTCTCGGAGTTGTTCTGCTTCCGGCTGATGAATGGGAAAGTGTAGTAGTGCTGTTTCATTTCACCAGCCTCTCAAGTGTGGAAATTATGGTAAATTTGAGAACAAGCCAGATTAGATTGATAGTTACACCTCCTCCTTTAATTAGCCAACCACAGGATCTGTGGAGGCAAAGGCCGGGGGGGTGTGTCGGTGTATATAACGTGTATTGTCTATGTGAAAGATTAATCAAAAGGAGTTGCTTGAGGTGGGAAGTCTTTTCCGGAGAGGTTCCACATGTTGTCAGGTAGTCCCTCTGAATGGCAGCTTCCGGTTCGGTCCCTTAGCTTTCGGAAGTGACATTTAGTCTGATATGTGCCAGCCGTGCAATCTACCTAGCCCTGCAAAGTGCAAATATTAACCTAAATGCATATTAAGATACTGTGTGTTAGCTCCTGAACTGAAATAGAGAGCGGGTGTTCCAGCGGAGGCAAGCAAATCGTGTTGATTTACAGTGGCTTGAGGATTTGGCCCATTACCGCTTCTTTATACACTTTTAAAAAGAAATGCCAACTCGATAGTTTAGGCTTTAACTGGAACATGGCAAGTAATTGTATGTTTTGGCGGACCCCTAGTAATGTTGCAGAATCTTTCTCAGAAGTTGTTCCATGGGATAGCCGATTCCTCAGGTAAGAGCTACTTGTTTGTTCAATCCTCCATCTTAGGCCTGCTCCTCAGGTGCGTCCTCCTTCTCGCAGCGATTTCCTAGGAACAGATTTCGAAGAACAGCTCTGATCACAGAATCACAGATTGGTTAGGGTTGGAAAGGAGCTCTGGAGATCATGTAGTGCAACCCCCCTGCCAGAGCAGGGTCACCTACAGCAGGTTGCACAGGATGACCTCCAGGCGGGTTTTGAATGTTTCTGGGGTGGGAGACTCTACCGCCTACCTGGGCAGCCTGTTCCAGCGCTCTGCCACCCTCAAAGTAAAGAAGTTCCTCCTCATGCTTTGATAGAAGTTCCTAGGTTCCAGTTTGTACCCGTTACCTCTTGTCCTGGATCATCTTTGATGATCCAGGACAAGAGGTAATGGGCACCAATTGGAACGTAGGAACTTGAACTTGAACTGGAACGTAGGAACTTGAACATAGGATTATCCTTGATGATTCAGGATAGCTGTGTGTCTGACCAGTCTGTCTTTCGAAGGAGGTCCTGGGCCAGCTCCAGCCATGCTGTGCTGAGCAGAGCCCCTGGCAGCAGCCCCACAGCTCACTCCCAGTGTGCCTGAATGGAAAAGGTACCAAAGTTGCTCCAACACTTTCTGAAAAACTCTATAGTGTTACCCCACAAGCGCAAAGCAACGGCAAAGCCCGTGAAATGACACCGGTGCTTCCAGAAAATGTCAAGCTTCCTGCCCAAGGGTGACATGCCATGCGGTGGGGTCAGGTCCACGCGCTGACCACCCGGTGCGCTGGGGTTGCCCCAGCGGTTCCTGAGCAGCTCCTGCAGTGCTGCCGCCGGTACCGTTCTGGCGGCTGTAGTTGTTTAAAAAGCCGTTGTTGTTTCCGGCGTAATCTGACGGCAGTTTTCTCGGGCATTTGGGCCTCTTCTAATAAGTGTGCTGTGAGTACATCTGCAAGCATTCACCTGTCGAGGTCAAATGACTGGTGGTGCTCATCTGCCCCCGTGCTACTGCTGCTGCCTCCCGTGAATGCTCATGTGCCTGCGTGCCCCTGTACAGGCACAGATGCACGCGCGCAACACCTGATCCCGCATCCTAATTATTTTTCGCCCGGTTCTCGGAGTTGTTCTGCTTCCGGCTGATGAATGGGAAAGTGTAGTAGTGCTGTTTCATTTCACCAGCCTCTCAAGTGTGGAAATTATGGTAAATTTGAGAACAAGCCAGATTAGATTGATAGTTACACCTCCTCCTTTAATTAGCCAACCACAGGATCTGTGGAGGCAATGGCCGGGGGGCGTGTCGGTGGGGGGGCATACGATTTTACCATGGCGAGATTGCTGGAGGTTCTTTCTTGTCTGTTCTTTCTTGTCTTGTAAATTGGTATGAGGTTCTGCCAGTCTTCCTCACGTAGCACAATCGCTCTTGATTTCTGGAGGTTGCTCACAGGGTAAGCTAATGTTTAACATCAATAAGGGTTACCGAATCTTGTCCTTGAGAAGCAGGAGTCTGGAAGCTGTTGTCAATCCAACTGCTGTATTCCTGACCAGCAAGCCCGCTCGATTCAGGGTTAATTAACTGATTACTTAGAGCGGAAGTGTTGTGGAAGAGCCCGATCATTACCATTTCTATTCATTCTAATATGATGTATTTCAACTCCCCCTCCCTCACGCCTTCCAGAGAGTGATCTGGTGAAGGAGGATGACAAGTCTTTGTGAAACCATCTCGAGTTCTCCCAGATACTCGTAGTTGAAGTTGTCTAGCGGTGCGAGATTAGACACCGTGTGAAAGGCAATACTGCACAGATTCTTTATTCCAGACCATTTTGTAAGTTCGCATGATACAAAACCTCACGGTTACTGGGCAGCTCTCCCACTTTTCACGTCAACCTTTGCTACCTCGCCTGCTGCAACGTGCAGGAAAGAAACATTGATTTGAATTGCGCCGTGGTGCCGTGCATCTTAATGACACTCTGGAGTGACTGGCAGTGTGTCTGGGTCCTGGGGTTGGACCCGGTCTAGCTGCCAGGAGGCAACATTGCAGAGAGGGGCTACAGCTGTGGTCTCTGAAGGGACCTGGCTACTCTATGTAGGCCTTCTCTCCCTGCGTCTCAGAGTGCTTGAAGATGCTAATTGGTTCACATTTTCCTCTGTTCGTTAAGGTATTCTGTCCTTAAAAATTCAGCTTTTTAAAATAGTAACGTGCATTGTCTATGTGAAAGATTAATCAAAAGGAGTTGCTTGAGGTGGGAAGGCTTTTCCGGAGAGGTTCCACATGTTGTCAGGTAGTCCCTCTGAATGGCAGCTTCCGGTTCGGTCCCTTAGCTTTCGGAAGTGACATTTAGTCTGATATGTGCCAGCCGTGCAATCTACCTAGCCCTGCAAAGTGCAAATATTAACATAAATGCATATTAAGATACTGTGTGTTAGCTCCTGAACTGAAATAGAGAGCGGGTGTTCCAGCGGAGGCAAGCAAATCGTGTTGATTTACAGTGGCTTGCGGATTTTGCCCATTACCGCTTCTTTATACACTTTTCAAAAGAAATGCCAACTCGATAGTTTAGGCTTTAACTGGAACATAGCAAGTAATTGTATGTTTTGGCGGACCCCTAGTAATGTTGCAGAATCTTTCTCAGAAGTTGTTCCATGGGATAGCCGATTCCTCAGGTAAGAGCTACTTGTTTGTTCAATCCTCCATCTTAGGCCTGCTCCTCAGGTGCATCCTCCTTCTCGCAGCGATTTCCTAGGAACAGATTTCGAAGAACAGCTCTGATCACAGAATCACAGATTGGTTAGGGTTGGAAAGGAGCTCTGGAGATCATCCAGTCCAACCCCCTGCCAGAGCAGGGTCACCTACAGCAGGTTGCACAGGATGACCTCCAGGCGGGTTTTGAATGTCTCTGGGGTGGGAGACTCTACCGCCTCCCTGGGCAGCCTGTTCCAGCGCTCTGCCACCCTCAAAGTAAAGAAGTTCCTCCTCATGCTTTGATAGAAGTTCCTAGGTTCCAGTTTGTACCCGTTACCTCTTGTCCTGGATCATCTTTGATGATCCAGGACAAGAGGTAACGGGCACCAATTGGAACGTAGGAACTTGAACTTGAACTGGAAGGTAGGAACTTGAACATAGGATTATCCTTGATGATTCAGGATAGCTGTGTGTCTGACCAGTCTGTCTTTCGAAGGAGGTCCTGGGCCAGCTCCAGCCATGCTGTGCTGAGCAGAGCCCCTGGCAGCAGCCCCACAGCTCACTCCCAGTGTGCCTGAATGGAAAAGGTACCAAAGTTGCTCCAACACTTTCTGAAAAACTCTATAGTGTTACCCCACAAGCGCAAAGCGACGGCAAAGCCCGTGAAATGACACCGGTGCTTCCAGAAAATGTCAAGCTTCCTGCCCAAGGGTGACATGCCATGCGGTGGGGTCAGGGCCACGCGCTGAGCACCCGGTGCGCTGGGGTTGCCCCAGCGGTTCCTGAGCAGCTCCTGCAGTGCTGCCGCCGGTACCGTTCTGGCGGCTGTAGTTGTTTAAGAAGCCGTTGTTGTTTCCGGCGTAATCTGACGGCAGTTTTCTCGGGCATTTGGGCCTCTTCTAATAAGTGTGCTGTGAGTACATCTGCAAGCATTCACCTGTCGAGGTCAAATGACTGGTGGTGCTCATCTGCCGCCGTGCTACTGCTGCTGCCTCCCGTGAATGCTCATGTGCCTGCGTGCCCCTGTACAGGCACAGATGCACGCGCGCAACACCTGATCCCGCATCCTAATTATTTTTCGCCCGGTTCTCGGAGTTGTTCTGCTTCCGGCTGATGAATGGGAAAGTGTAGTAGTGCTGTTTCATTTCACCAGCCTCTCAAGTGTGGAAATTATGGTAAATTTGAGAACAAGCCAGATTAGATTGATAGTTACACCTCCTCCTTTAATTAGCCAACCACAGGATCTGTGGAGGCAAAGGCCGGGGGGGTGTGTCGGTGTATATAACGTGTATTGTCTATGTGATAGATTAATCAAAAGGAGTTGCTTGAGGTGGGAAGGCTTTTCCGGAGAGGTTCCACATGTTGTCAGGTAGTCCCTCTGAATGGCAGCTTCCGGTTCGGTCCCTTAGCTTTCGGAAGTGACATTTAGTCTGATATGTGCCAGCCGTGCAATCTACCTAGCCCCGCAAAGTGCAAATATTAACATAAATGCATATTAAGATACTGTGTGTTAGCTCCTGAACTGAAATAGAGAGCGGGTGTTCCAGCGGAGGCAAGCAAATCGTGTTGATTTACAGTGGCTTGCGGATTTGGCCCATTACCGCTTCTTTATACACTTTTAAAAAGAAATGCCAACTCGATAGTTTAGGCTTTAACTGGAACATGGCAAGTAATTGTATGTTTTGGCGGACCCCTAGTAATGTTGCAGAATCTTTCTCAGAAGTTGTTCCATGGGATAGCCGATTCCTCAGGTAAGAGCTACTTGTTTGTTCAATCCTCCATCTTAGGCCTGCTCCTCAGGTGCATCCTCCTTCTCGCAGCGATTTCCTACGAACAGATTTCGAAGAACAGCTCTGATCACAGAATCACAGATTGGTTAGGGTTGGAAAGGAGCTCTGGAGATCATCCAGCCCAACCCCCCTGCCAGAGCAGGGTCACCTACAGCAGGTTGCACAGGATGACCTCCAGGCGGGTTTTGAATGTCTCTGGGGTCGGAGACTCTACCGCCTCCCCGGGCAGCCTGTTCCAGCGCTCTGCCACCCTCAAAGTAAAGAAGTTCCTCCTCATGCTTTGATAGAAGTTCCTACGTTCCAGTTTGTACCCGTTACCTCTTGTCCTGGATCATCTTTGATGATCCAGGACAAGAGGTAACGGGCACCAATTGGAACGTAGGAACTTGAACTTGAACTGGAACGTAGGAACTTGAACATAGGATTATCCTTGATGATTCAGGATAGCTGTGTGTCTGACCAGTCTGTCTTTCGAAGGAGGTCCTGGACCAGCTCCAGCCATGCTGTGCTGAGCAGAGCCCCTGGCAGCAGCCCCACAGCTCACTCCCAGTGTGCCTGAATGGAAAAGGTACCAAAGTTGCTCCAACACTTTCTGAAAAACTCTATAGTGTTACCCCACAAGCGCAAAGCGACGGCAAAGCCCGTGAAATGACACCGGTGCTTCCAGAAAATGTCAAGCTTCCTGCCCAAGGGTGACATGCCATGCGGTGGGGTCAGGGCCACGCGCTGAGCACCCGGTGCGCTGGGGTTGCCCCAGCGGTTCCTGAGCAGCTCCTGCAGTGCTGCCGCCGGTACCGTTCTGGCGGCTGTAGTTGTTTAAAAAGCCGTTGTTGTTTCCGGTGTAATCTGACGGCAGTTTTCTCGGGCATTTGGGCCTCTTCTAATAAGTGTGCTGTGAGTACATCTGCAAGCATTCACCTGTCGAGGTCAAATGACTGGTGGTGCTCATCTGCCCCCGTGCTACTGCTGCTGCCTCCCGTGAATGCTCATGTGCCTGCGTGCCCCTGTACAGGCACAGATGCACGCGCGCAACACCTGATCCCGCATCCTAATTATTTTTCGCCCGGTTCTCGGAGTTGTTCTGCTTCCGGCTGATGAATGGGAAAGTGTAGTAGTGCTGTTTCATTTCACCAGCCTCTCAAGTGTGGAAATTATGGTAAATTTGAGAACAAGCCAGATTAGATTGATAGTTACACCTCCTCCTTTAATTAGCCAACCACAGGATCTGTGGAGGCAAAGGCCGGGGGGGTGTGTCGGTGTATATAACGTGTATTGTCTATGTGAAAGATTAATCAAAAGGAGTTGCTTGAGGTGGGAAGGCTTTTCCGGAGAGGTTCCACATGTTGTCAGGTAGTCCCTCTGAATGGCAGCTTCCGGTTCGGTCCCTTAGCTTTCGGAAGTGACATTTAGTCTGATATGTGCCAGCCGTGCAATCTACCTACCCCCGCAAAGTGCAAATATTAACATAAATGCATATTAAGATACTGTGTGTTAGCTCCTGAACTGAAATAGAGAGCGGGTGTTCCAGCGGAGGCAAGCAAATCGTGTTGATTTACAGTGGCTTGCGGATTTGGCCCATTACCGCTTCTTTATACACTTTTAAAAAGAAATGCCAACTCGATAGTTTAGGCTTTAACTGGAACATGGCAAGTAATTGTATGTTTTGGCGGACCCCGAGTAATGTTGCTGAATCTTTCTCAGAAGTTGTTCCATGGGATAGCCGATTCCTCAGGTAAGAGCTACTTGTTTGTTCAATCCTCCATCTTAGGCCTGCTCCTCAGGTGTATCCTCCTTCTCGCAGCGATTTCCTAGGAACAGATTTTGAAGAACAGCTCTGATCACAGAATCACAGATTGGTTAGGGTTGGAAAGGAGCTCTGGAGATCATCCAGCCCAACCCCCCTGCCAGAGCAGGGTCACCTACAGCAGGTTGCACAGGATGACCTCCAGGCGGGTTTTGAATGTTTCTGGGGTCGGAGACTCTACCGCCTCCCTGGGCAGCCTGTTCCAGCGCTCTGCCACCCTCAAAGTAAAGAAGTTCCTCCTCATGCTTTGATAGAAGTTCCTACGTTCCAGTTTGTACCCGTTACCTCTTGTCCTGGATCATCTTTGATGATCCAGGACAAGAGGTAACGGGCACCAATTGGAACGTAGGAACTTGAACTTGAACTGGAACGTAGGAACTTGAACATAGGATTATCCTTGATGATTCAGGATAGCTGTGTGTCTGACCAGTCTGTCTTTCGAAGGAGGTCCTGGACCAGCTCCAGCCATGCTGTGCTGAGCAGAGCCCCTGGCAGCAGCCCCACAGCTCACTCCCAGTGTGCCTGAATGGAAAAGGTACCAAAGTTGCTCCAACACTTTCTGAAAAACTCTATAGTGTTACCCCACAAGCGCAAAGCGACGGCAAAGCCCGTGAAATGACACCGGTGCTTCCAGAAAATGTCAAGCTTCCTGCCCAAGGGTGACATGCCATGCGGTGGGGTCAGGGCCACGCGCTGAGCACCCGGTGCGCTGGGGTTGCCCCAGCGGTTCCTGAGCAGCTCCTGCAGTGCTGCCGCCGGTACCGTTCTGGCGGCTGTAGTTGTTTAAAAAGCCGTTGTTGTTTCCGGCGTAATCTGACGGCAGTTTTCTCGGGCATTTGGGCCTCTTCTAATAAGTGTGCTGTGAGTACATCTGCAAGCATTCACCTGTCGAGGTCAAATGAGTGGTGGTGCTCATCTGCCCCCGTGCTACTGCTGCTGCCTCCTGTGAATGCTCATGTGCCTGCGTGCCCCTGTACAGGCACAGATGCACGCGCGCAACACCTGATCCCGCATCCTAATTATTTTTCGCCCGGTTCTCGGAGTTGTTCTGCTTCCGGCTGATGAATGGGAAAGTGTAGTAGTGCTGTTTCATTTCACCAGCCTCTCAAGTGTGGAAATTATGGTAAATTTGAGAACAAGCCAGATTAGATTGATAGTTACACCTCCTCCTTTAATTAGCCAACCACAGGATCTGTGGAGGCAAAGGCCGGGGGGGTGTGTCGGTGTATATAACGTGTATTGTCTATGTGAAAGATTAATCAAAAGGAGTTGCTTGAGGTGGGAAGGCTTTTCCGGAGAGGTTCCACATGTTGTCAGGTAGTCCCTCTGAATGGCAGCTTCCGGTTCGGTCCCTTAGCTTTCGGAAGTGACATTTAGTCTGATATGTGCCAGCCGTGCAATCTACCTAGCCCCGCAAAGTGCAAATATTAACATAAATGCATATTAAGATACTGTGTGTTAGCTCCTGAACTGAAATAGAGAGCGGGTGTTCCAGCGGAGGCAAGCAAATCGTGTTGATTTACAGTGGCTTGCGGATTTGGCCCATTACCGCTTCTTTATACACTTTTAAAAAGAAATGCCAACTCGATAGTTTAGGCTTTAACTGGAACATGGCAAGTAATTGTATGTTTTGGCGGACCCCTAGTAATGTTGCAGAATCTTTCTCAGAAGTTGTTCCATGGGATAGCCGATTCCTCAGGTAAGAGCTACTTGTTTGTTCAATCCTCCATCTTAGGCCTGCTCCTCAGGTGCATCCTCCTTCTCGCAGCGATTTCCTAGGAACAGATTTTGAAGAACAGCTCTGATCACAGAATCACAGATTGGTTAGGGTTGGAAAGGAGCTCTGGAGATCATCCAGCCCAACCCCCCTGCCAGAGCAGGGTCACCTACAGCAGGTTGCACAGGATGACCTCCAGGCGGCTTTTGAATGTCTCTGGGGTGGGAGACTCTACCGCCTCCCTGGGCAGCCTGTTCCAGCGCTCTGCCACCCTCAAAGTAAAGAAGTTCCTCCTCATGCTTTGATAGAAGTTCCTACGTTCCAGTTTGTACCCGTTACCTCTTGTCCTGGATCATCTTTGATGATCCAGGACAAGAGGTAACGGGCACCAATTGGAACGTAGGAACTTGAACTTGAACTGGAACGTAGGAGCTTGAACATAGGATTATCCTTGATGATTCAGGATAGCTGTGTGTCTGACCAGTCTGTCTTTCGAAGGAGGTCCTGGACCAGCTCCAGCCATGCTGTGCTGAGCAGAGCCCCTGGCAGCAGCCCCACACCTCACTCCCAGTGTGCCTGAATGGAAAAGGTACCAAAGTTGCTCCAACACTTTCTGAAAAACTCTATAGTGTTACCCCACAAGCGCAAAGCGACGGCAAAGCCCGTGAAATGACACCGGTGCTTCCAGAAAACGTCAAGCTTCCTGCCCAAGGGTGACATGCCATGCGGTGGGGTCAGGGCCACGCGCTGAGCACCCGGTGCGCTGGGGTTGCCCCAGCGGTTCCTGAGCAGCTCCTGCAGTGCTGCCGCCGGTAACGTTCTGGCGGCTGTAGTTGTTTAAAAAGCCGTTGTTGTTTCCGGCGTAATCTGACGGCAGTTTTCTCGGGCATTTGGGCCTCTTCTAATAAGTGTGCTGTGAGTACATCTGCAAGCATTCACCTGTCGAGGTCAAATGACTGGTGGTGCTCATCTGCCCCCTTGCTACTGCTGCTGCCTCCCGTGAATGCTCATGTGCCTGCGTGCCCCTGTACAGGCACAGATGCACGCGCGCAACACCTGATCCCGCATCCTAATTATTTTTCGCCCGGTTCTCGGAGTTGTTCTGCTTCCGGCTGATGAATGGGAAAGTGTAGTAGTGCTGTTTCATTTCACCAGCCTCTCAAGTGTGGAAATTATGGTAAATTTGAGAACAAGCCAGATTAGATTGATAGTTACACCTCCTCCTTTAATTAGCCAACCACAGGATCTGTGGAGGCAAAGGCCGGGGGGGTGTGTCGGTGTATATAACATGTATTGTCTATGTGAAAGATTAATCAAAAGGAGTTGCTTGAGGTGGGAAGGCTTTTCCGGAGAGGTTCCACATGTTGTCAGGTAGTCCCTCTGAATGGCAGCTTCCGGTTCGGTCCCTTAGCTTTCGGAAGTGACATTTAGTCTGATATGTGCCAGCCGTGCAATCTACCTAGCCCTGCAAAGTGCAAATATTAACCTAAATGCATATTAAGATACTGTGTGTTAGCTCCTGAACTGAAATAGAGAGCGGGTGTTCCAGCGGAGGCAAGCAAATCGTGTTGATTTACAGTGGCTTGAGGATTTGGCCCATTACCGCTTCTTTATACACTTTTAAAAAGAAATGCCAACTCGATAGTTTAGGCTTTAACTGGAACATGGCAAGTAATTGTATGTTTTGGCGGACCCCTAGTAATGTTGCAGAATCTTTCTCAGAAGTTGTTCCATGGGATAGCCGATTCCTCAGGTAAGAGCTACTTGTTTGTTCAATCCTCCATCTTAGGCCTGCTCCTCAGGTGCATCCTCCTTCTCGCAGCGATTTCCTAGGAACAGATTTCGAAGAACAGCTCTGATCACAGAATCACAGATTAGTTAGGGTTGGAAAGGAGCTCTGGAGATCATCCAGTCCAACCCCCCTGCCAGAGCAGGGTCACCTTCAGCAGGTTGCACAGGATGACCTCCAGGCGGGTTTTGAATGTCTCTGGGGTGGGAGACTCTACCGCCTCCCTGGGCAGCCTGTTCCAGCGCTCTGCCACCCTCAAAGTAAAGAAGTCCCTCCTCATGCTTTGATAGAAGTTCCTAGGTTCCAGTTTGTACCCGTTACCTCTTGTCTTGGATCATCTTTGATGATCCAGGACAAGAGGTAACGGGCACCAATTGGAACGTAGGAACTTGAACTTGAACTGGAAGGTAGGAACTTGAACTTGAACATAGGATTATCCTTGATGATTCAGGATAGCTGTGTGTCTGACCAGTCTGTCTTTCGAAGGAGGTCCTGGGCCAGCTCCAGCCATGCTGTGCTGAGCAGAGCCCCTGGCAGCAGCCCCACAGCTCACTCCCAGTGTGCCTGAATGGAAAAGGTACCAAAGTTGCTCCAACACTTTCTGAAAAACTCTATAGTGTTACCCCACAAGCGCAAAGCGACGGCAAAGCCCGTGAAATGACACCGGTGCTTCCAGAAAATGTCAAGCTTCCTGCCCAAGGGTGACATGCCATGCGGTGGGGTCAGGGCCACGCGCTGAGCACCCGGTGCGCTGGGGTTGCCCCAGCGGTTCCTGAGCAGCTCCTGCAGTGCTGCCGCCGGTACCGTTCTGGCGGCTGTAGTTGTTTAAAAAGCCGTTGTTGTTTCCGGCGTAATCTGACGGCAGTTTTCTCGGGCATTTGGGCCTCTTCTAATAAGTGTGCTGTGAGTACATCTGCAAGCATTCACCTGTCGAGGTCAAATGACTGGTGGTGCTCATCTCCCCCCGTGCTACTGCTGCTGCCTCCCGTGAATGCTCATGTGCCTGCGTGCCCCTGTACAGGCACAGATACATGCGCGCAACACCTGATCCCGCATCCTAATTATTTTTCGCCCGGTTCTCGGAGTTGTTCTGCTTCCGGCTGATGAATGGGAAAGTGTAGTAGTGCTGTTTCATTTCACCAGCCTCTCAAGTGTGGAAATTATGGTAAATTTGAGAACAAGCCAGATTAGATTGATAGTTACACCTCCTCCTTTAATTAGCCAACCACAGGATCTGTGGAGGCAAAGGCCGGGGGGGTGTGTCGGTGTATATAACGTGTATTGTCTATGTGAAAGATTAATCAAAAGGAGTTGCTTGAGGTGGGAAGGCTTTTCTGGAGAGGTTCCACATGTTGTCAGGTAGTCCCTCTGAATGGCAGCTTCCGGTTCGGTCCCTTAGCTTTCGGAAGTGACATTTAGTCTGATATGTGCCAGCCGTGCAATCTACCTAGCCCTGCAAAGTGCAAATATTAACCTAAATGCATATTAAGATACTGTGTGTTAGCTCCTGAACTGAAATAGAGAGCGGGTGTTCCAGCGGAGGCAAGCAAATCGTGTTGATTTAGAGTGGCTTGAGGATTTGGCCCATTACCGCTTCTTTATACACTTTTAAAAAGAAATGCCAACTCGATAGTTTAGGCTTTAACTGGAACATGGCAAGTAATTGTATGTTTTGGCGGACCCCTAGTAATGTTGCAGAATCTTTCTCTAAAGTTGTTCCATGGGATAGCCGATTCCTCAGGTAAGAGCTACTTGTTTGTTCAATCCTCCATCTTCGGCCTGCTCCTCAGGTGCATCCTCCTTCTCGCAGCGATTTCCTAGGAACAGATTTCGAAGAACAGCTCTGATCACAGAATCACAGATTGGTTAGGGTTGGAAAGGAGCTCTGGAGATCATCCAGTCCAACCCCCCTGCCAGAGCAGGGTCACCTACAGCAGGTTGCACAGGATGACCTCCAGGCGGGTTTTGAATGTCTCTGGGGTGGGAGACTCTACCGCCTCCCTGGGCAGCCTGTTCCAGCGCTCTGCCACCCTCAAAGTAAAGAAGTTCCTCCTCATGCTTTGATAGAAGTTCCTAGGTTCCAGTTTGTACCCGTTACCTCTTGTCCTGGATCATCTTTGATGATCCAGGACAAGAGGTAACGGGCACCAATTGGAACGTAGGAACTT
Organism: Vanellus vanellus; assembly: GCF_965231255.1. Taxonomy (NCBI): domain Eukaryota; kingdom Metazoa; phylum Chordata; class Aves; order Charadriiformes; family Charadriidae; genus Vanellus; species Vanellus vanellus. The sequence goes on along the minus strand of NW_028128566.1, from coordinate 1,021,674 downwards.
GAACTTGAACTGGAAGGTAGGAACTTGAACTTGAACATAGGATTATCCTTGATGATTCAGGATAGCTGTGTGTCTGACCAGTCTGTCTTTCGAAGGAGGTCCTGGGCCAGCTCCAGCCATGCTGTGCTGAGCAGAGCCCCTGGCAGCAGCCCCACAGCTCACTCCCAGTGTGCCTGAATGGAAAAGGTACCAAAGTTGCTCCAACACTTTCTGAAAAACTCTATAGTGTTACCCCACAAGCGCAAAGCGACGGCAAAGCCCGTGAAATGACACCGGTGCTTCCAGAAAATGTCAAGCTTCCTGCCCAAGGGTGACATGCCATGCGGTGGGGTCAGGGCCACGCGCTGAGCACCCGGTGCGCTGGGGTTGCCCCAGCGGTTCCTGAGCAGCTCCTGCAGTGCTGCCGCCGGTACCATTCTGGCGGCTGTAGTTGTTTAAAAAGCCGTTGTTGTTTCCGGCGTAATCTGACGGCAGTTTTCTCGGGCATTTGGGCCTCTTCTAATAAGTGTGCTGTGAGTACATCTGCAAGCATTCACCTGTCGAGGTCAAATGACTGGTGGTGCTCATCTGCCCCCGTGCTACTGCTGCTGCCTCCCGTGAACGCTCATGTGCCTGCGTGCCCCTGTACAGGCACAGATGCACGCGCGCAACACCTGATCCCGCATCCTAATTATTTTTCGCCCGGTTCTTGAGTTGTTCTGCTTCCGGCTGATGAATGGGAAAGTGTAGTAGTGCTGTTTCATTTCACCAGCCTCTCAAGTGTGGAAATTATGGTAAATTTGAGAACAAGCCAGATTAGATTGATAGTTACACCTCCTCCTTTAATTAGCCAACCACAGGATCTGTGGAGGCAAAGGCCGGGGGGGTGTGTCGGTGTATATAACGTGTATTGTCTATGTGAAAGATTAATCAAAAGGAGTTGCTTGAGGTGGGAAGGCTTTTCCGGAGAGGTTCCACATGTTGTCAGGTAGTCCCTCTGAATGGCAGCTTCCGGTTCGGTCCCTTAGCTTTCGGAAGTGACATTTAGTCTGATATGTGCCAGCCGTGCAATCTACCTAGCCCTGCAAAGTGCAAATATTAACCTAAATGCATATTAAGATAGTGTGTGTTAGCTCCTGAACTGAAATAGAGAGCGGGTGTTCCAGCGGAGGCAAGCAAATCGTGTTGATTTACAGTGGCTTGAGGATTTGGCCCATTACCGCTTCTTTATACACTTTTAAAAAGAAATGCCAACTCGATAGTTTAGGCTTTAACTGGAACATGGCAAGTAATTGTATGTTTTGGCGGACCCCTAGTAATGTTGCAGAATCTTTCTCAGAAGTTGTTCCATGGGATAGCCGATTCCTCAGGTAAGAGCTACTTGTTTGTTCAATCCTCCATCTTAGGCCTGCTCCTCAGGTGCATCCTCCTTCTCGCAGCGATTTCCTAGGAACAGATTTCGAAGAACAGCTCTGATCACAGAATCACAGATTGGTTAGGGTTGGAAAGGAGCTCTGGAGATCATCCAGTCCAACCCCCCTGCCAGAGCAGGGTCACCTTCAGCAGGTTGCACAGGATGACCTCCAGGCGGGTTTTGAATGTCTCTGGGGTGGGAGACTCTACCGCCTCCCTGGGCAGCCTGTTCCAGCGCTCTGCCACCCTCAAAGTAAAGAAGTTCCTCCTCATGCTTTGATAGAAGTTCCTAGGTTCCAGTTTGTACCCGTTACCTCTTGTCCTGGATCATCTTTGATGATCCAGGACAAGAGGTAACGGGCACCAATTGGAACGTAGGAACTTGAACTTGAACTGGAACGTAGGAACTTGAACATAGGATTATCCTTGATGATTCAGGATAGCTGTGTGTCTGACCAGTCTGTCTTTCGAAGGAGGTCCTGGGCCAGCTCCAGCCATGCTGTGCTGAGCAGAGCCCCTGGCAGCAGCCCCACAGCTCACTCCCAGTGTGCCTGAATGGAAAAGGTACCAAAGTTGCTCCAACACTTTCTGAAAAACTCTATAGTGTTACCCCACAGACGCAAAGCGACGGCAAAGCCCGTGAAATGACACCGGTGCTTCCAGAAAATGTCAAGCTTCCTGCCCAAGGGTGACATGCCATGCGGTGGGGTCAGGGCCACACGCTGAGCACCCGGTGCGCTGGGGTTGCCCCAGCGGTTCCTGAGCAGCTCCTGCAGTGCTGCCGCCGGTACCGTTCTGGCGGCTGTAGTTGTTTAAAAAGCCGTTGTTGTTTCCGGCGTAATCTGACGGCAGTTTTCTCGGGCATTTGGGCCTCTTCTAATAAGTGTGCTGTGAGTACATCTGCAAGCATTCACCTGTCGAGGTCAAATGACTGGTGGTGCTCATCTGCCCCCAGCTACTGCTGCTGCCTCCCGTGAATGCTCATGTGCCTGCGTGCCCCTGTACAGGCACAGATGCACGCGCGCAACACCTGATCCCGCATCCTAATTATTTTTCGCCCGGTTCTCTGAGTTGTTCTGCTTCCGGCTGATGAATGGGAAAGTGTAGTAGTGCTGTTTCATTTCACCAGCCTCTCAAGTGTGGAAATTATGGTAAATTTGAGAACAAGCCAGATTAGATTGATAGTTACACCTCCTCCTTTAATTAGCCAACCACAGGATCTGTGGAGGCAAAGGCCGGGGGGGTGTGTCGGTGTATATAACGTGTATTGTCTATGTGAAAGATGAATCAAAAGGAGTTGCTTGAGGTGGGAAGGCTTTTCCGGAGAGGTTCCACATGTTGTCAGGTAGTCCCTCTGAATGGCAGCTTCCGGTTCGGTCCCTTAGCTTTCGGAAGTGACATTTAGTCTGATATGTGCCAGCCGTGCAATCTACCTAGCCCTGCAAAGTGCAAATATTAACCTAAATGCATATTAAGATACTGTGTGTTAGCTCCTGAACTGAAATAGAGAGCGGGTGTTCCAGCGGAGGCAAGCAAATCGTGTTGATTTACAGTGGCTTGAGGATTTGGCCCATTACCGCTTCTTTATACACTTTTAAAAAGAAATGCCAACTCGATAGTTTAGGCTTTAACTGGAACATGGCAAGTAATTGTATGTTTTGGCGGACCCCTAGTAATGTTGCTGAATCTTTCTCAGAAGTTGTTCCATGGGATAGCCGATTCCTCAGGTAAGAGCTACTTGTTTGTTCAATCCTCCATCTTAGGCCTGCTCCTCAGGTGCATCCTCCTTCTCGCAGCGATTTCCTAGGAACAGATTTCGAAGAACAGCTCTGATCACAGAATCACAGATTGGTTAGGGTTGGAAAGGAGCTCCGGAGATCATCCAGTCCAACCCCCCTGCCAGAGCAGGGTCACCTACAGCAGGTTGCACAGGATGACCTCCAGGCAGGTTTTGAATGTCTCTGGGGTGGGAGACTCTACCGCCTCCCTGGGCAGCCTGTTCCAGCGCTCTGCCACCCTCAAAGTAAAGAAGTCCCTCCTCATGCTTTGATAGAAGTTCCTAGGTTCCAGTTTGTACCCGTTACCTCTTGTCCTGGATCATCTTTGATGATCCAGGACAAGAGGTAACGGGCACCAATTGGAACGTAGGAACTTGAGCTTGAACTGGAAGGTAGGAACTTGAACTTGAATATAGGATTATCCTTGATGATTCAGGATAGCTGTGTGTCTGACCAGTCCGTCTTTCGAAGGAGGTCCTGGGCCAGCTCCAGCCATGCTGTGCTGAGCAGAGCCCCTGGCAGCAGCCCCACAGCTCACTCCCAGTGTGCCTGAATGGAAAAGGTACCAAAGTTGCTCCAACACTTTCTGAAAAACTCTACAGTGTTACCCCACAAGCGCAAAGCGACGGCAAAGCCCGTGAAATGACACCGGTGCTTCCAGAAAATGTCAAGCTTCCTGCCCAAGGGTGACATGCCATGCGGTGGGGTCAGGGCCACGCGCTGAGCACCCGGTGCGCTGGGGTTGCCCCAGCGGTTCCTGAGCAGCTCCTGCAGTGCTGCCGCCGGTACCGTTCTGGCGGCTGTAGTTGTTTAAAAAGCCGTTGTTGTTTCCGGCGTAATCTGACGGCAGTTTTCTCGGGCATTTGGGCCTCTTCTAATAAGTGTGCTGTGAGTACATCTGCAAGCATTCACCTGTCGAGGTCAAATGACTGGTGGTGCTCATCTGCCCCCGTGCTACTGCTGCTGCCTCCCGTGAATGCTCATGTGCCTGCGTGCCCCTGTACAGGCACAGATGCACGCGCGCAACACCTGATCCCGCATCCTAATTATTTTTCGCCCGGTTCTCGGAGTTGTTCTGCTTCCGGCTGATGAATGGGAAAGTGTAGTAGTGCTGTTTCATTTCACCAGCCTCTCAAGTGTGGAAATTATGGTAAATTTGAGAACAAGCCAGATTAGATTGATAGTTACACCTCCTCCTTTAATTAGCCAACCACAGGATCTGTGGAGGCAAAGGCCGGGGGGGTGTGTCGGTGTATATAACGTGTATTGTCTATGTGAAAGATTAATCAAAAGGAGTTGCTTGAGGTGGGAAGGCTTTTCCGGAGAGGTTCCACATGTTGTCAGGTAGTCCCTCTGAATGGCAGCTTCCGGTTCGGTCCCTTAGCTTTCGGAAGTGACATTTAGTCTGATATGTGCCAGCCGTGCAATCTACCTAGCCCTGCAAAGTGCAAATATTAACCTAAATGCATATTAAGATACTGTGTGTTAGCTCCTGAACTGAAATAGAGAGCGGGTGTTCCAGCGGAGGCAAGCAAATCGTGTTGATTTACAGTGGCTTGAGGATTTGGCCCATTACCGCTTCTTTATACACTTTTAAAAAGAAATGCCAACTCGATAGTTTAGGCTTTAACTGGAACATGGCAAGTAATTGTATGTTTTGGCGGACCCCTAGTAATGTTGCAGAATCTTTCTCAGAAGTTGTTCCATGGGATAGCCGATTCCTCAGGTAAGAGCTACTTGTTTGTTCAATCCTCCATCTTAGGCCTGCTCCTCAGGTGCATCCTCCTTCTCGCAGCGATTTCCTAGGAACAGATTTCGAAGAACAGCTCTGATCACAGAATCACAGATTGGTTAGGGTTGGAAAGGACCTCTGGAGATCATCCAGTCCAACCCCCCTGCCAGAGCAGGGTCACCTACAGCAGGTTGCACAGGATGACCTCCAGGCGGGTTTTGAATGTCTCTGGGGTGGGAGACTCTACCGCCTCCCTGGGCAGCCTGTTCCAGCGCTCTGCCACCCTCAAAGTAAAGAAGTCCCTCCTCATGCTTTGATAGAAGTTCCTAGGTTCCAGTTTGTACCCGTTACCTCTTGTCCTGGATCATCTTTGATGATCCAGGACAAGAGGTAACGGGCACCAATTGGAACGTAGGAACTTGAGCTTGAACTGGAAGGTAGGAACTTGAACTTGAATATAGGATTATCCTTGATGATTCAGGATAGCTGTGTGTCTGACCAGTCCGTCTTTCGAAGGAGGTCCTGGGCCAGCTCCAGCCATGCTGTGCTGAGCAGAGCCCCTGGCAGCAGCCCCACAGCTCACTCCCAGTGTGCCTGAATGGAAAAGGTACCAAAGTTGCTCCAACACTTTCTGAAAAACTCTATAGTGTTACCCCACAAGCGCAAAGCGACGGCAAAGCCCGTGAAATGACACCGGTGCTTCCAGAAAATGTCAAGCTTCCTGCCCAAGGGTGACATGCCATGCGGTGGGGTCAGGGCCACGCGCTGAGCACCCGGTGCGCTGGGGTTGCCCCAGCGGTTCCTGAGCAGCTCCTGCAGTGCTGCCGCCGGTACCGTTCTGGCGGCTGTAGTTGTTTAAAAAGCCGTTGTTGTTTCCGGCGTAATCTGACGGCAGTTTTCTCGGGCATTTGGGCCTCTTCTAATAAGTGTGCTGTGAGTACATCTGCAAGCATTCACCTGTCGAGGTCAAATGACTGGTGGTGCTCATCTGCCCCCGTGCTACTGCTGCTGCCTCCCGTGAATGCTCATGTGCCTGCGTGCCCCTGTACAGGCACAGATGCACGCGCGCAACACCTGATCCCGCATCCTAATTATTTTTCGCCCGGTTCTCGGAGTTGTTCTGCTTCCGGCTGATGAATGGGAAAGTGTAGTAGTGCTGTTTCATTTCACCAGCCTCTCAAGTGTGGAAATTATGGTAAATTTGAGAACAAGCCAGATTAGATTGATAGTTACACCTCCTCCTTTAATTAGCCAACCACAGGATCTGTGGAGGCAAAGGCCGGGGGGGTGTGTCGGTGTATATAACGTGTATTGTCTATGTGAAAGATTAATCAAAAGGAGTTGCTTGAGGTGGGAAGGCTTTTCCGGAGAGGTTCCACATGTTGTCAGGTAGTCCCTCTGAATGGCAGCTTCCGGTTCGGTCCCTTAGCTTTCGGAAGTGACATTTAGTCTGATATGTGCCAGCCGTGCAATCTACCTAGCCCTGCAAAGTGCAAATATTAACCTAAATGCATATTAAGATACTGTGTGTTAGCTCCTGAACTGAAATAGAGAGCGGGTGTTCCAGCGGAGGCAAGCAAATCGTGTTGATTTACAGTGGCTTGAGGATTTGGCCCATTACCGCTTCTTTATACACTTTTAAAAAGAAATGCCAACTCGATAGTTTAGGCTTTAACTGGAACATGGCAAGTAATTGTATGTTTTGGCGGACCCCTAGTAATGTTGCAGAATCTTTCTCAGAAGTTGTTCCATGGGATAGCCGATTCCTCAGGTAAGAGCTACTTGTTTGTTCAATCCTCCATCTTAGGCCTGCTCCTCAGGTGCATCCTCCTTCTCGCAGCGATTTCCTAGGAACAGATTTCGAAGAACAGCTCTGATCACAGAATCACAGATTGGTTAGGGTTGGAAAGGAGCTCTGGAGATCATCCAGTCCAACCCCCCTGCCAGAGCAGGGTCACCTACAGCAGGTTGCACAGGATGACCTCCAGGCGGGTTTTGAATGTCTCTGGGGTGGGAGACTCTACCGCCTCCCTGGGCAGCCTGTTCCAGCGCTCTGCCACCCTCAAAGTAAAGAAGTCCCTCCTCATGCTTTGATAGAAGTTCCTAGGTTCCAGTTTGTACCCGTTACCTCTTGTCCTGGATCATCTTTGATGATCCAGGACAAGAGGTAACGGGCACCAATTGGAACGTAGGAACTTGAGCTTGAACTGGAAGGTAGGAACTTGAACTTGAATATAGGATTATCCTTGATGATTCAGGATAGCTGTGTGTCTGACCAGTCCGTCTTTCGAAGGAGGTCCTGGGCCAGCTCCAGCCATGCTGTGCTGAGCAGAGCCCCTGGCAGCAGCCCCACAGCTCACTCCCAGTGTGCCTGAATGGAAAAGGTACCAAAGTTGCTCCAACACTTTCTGAAAAACTCTACAGTGTTACCCCACAAGCGCAAAGCGACGGCAAAGCCCGTGAAATGACACCGGTGCTTCCAGAAAATGTCAAGCTTCCTGCCCAAGGGTGACATGCCATGCGGTGGGGTCAGGGCCACGCGCTGAGCACCCGGTGCGCTGGGGTTGCCCCAGCGGTTCCTGAGCAGCTCCTGCAGTGCTGCCGCCGGTACCGTTCTGGCGGCTGTAGTTGTTTAAAAAGCCGTTGTTGTTTCCGGCGTAATCTGACGGCAGTTTTCTCGGGCATTTGGGCCTCTTCTAATAAGTGTGCTGTGAGTACATCTGCAAGCATTCACCTGTCGAGGTCAAATGACTGGTGGTGCTCATCTGCCCCCGTGCTACTGCTGCTGCCTCCCGTGAATGCTCATGTGCCTGCGTGCCCCTGTACAGGCACAGATGCACGCGCGCAACACCTGATCCCGCATCCTAATTATTTTTCGCCCGGTTCTCTGAGTTGTTCTGCTTCCGGCTGATGAATGGGAAAGTGTAGTAGTGCTGTTTCATTTCACCAGCCTCTCAAGTGTGGAAATTATGGTAAATTTGAGAACAAGCCAGATTAGATTGATAGTTACACCTCCTCCTTTAATTAGCCAACCACAGGATCTGTGGAGGCAAAGGCCGGGGGGGTGTGTCGGTGTATATAAGGTGTATTGTCTATGTGAAAGATTAATCAAAAGGAGTTGCTTGAGGTGGGAAGGCTTTTCCGGAGAGGTTCCACATGTTGTCAGGTAGTCCCTCTGAATGGCAGCTTCCGGTTCGGTCCCTTAGCTTTCGGAAGTGACATTTAGTCTGATATGTGCCAGCCGTGCAATCTACCTAGCCCTGCAAAGTGCAAATATTAACCTAAATGCATATTAAGATACTGTGTGTTAGCTCCTGAACTGCAATAGAGAGTGGGTGTTCCAGCGGAGGCAAGCAAATCGTGTTGATTTACAGTGGCTTGCGGATTTGGCCCATTACCGCTTCTTTATACACTTTTAAAAAGAAATGCCAACTCGATAGTTTAGGCTTTAACTGGAACATGGCAAGTAATTCTGTGTTTTGGCGGACCCCTAGTAATGTTGCAGAATCTTTCTCAGAAGTTGTTCCATGGGATAGCCGATTCCTCAGGTAAGAGCTACTTGTTTGTTCAATCCTCCATCTTAGGCCTGCTCCTCAGGTGCATCCTCCTTCTCGCAGCGATTTCCTAGGAACAGATTTCGAAGAACAGCTCTGATCACAGAATCACAGATTGGTTAGGGTTGGAAAGGACCTCTGGAGATCATCCAGTCCAACCCCCCTGCCAGAGCAGGGTCACCTACAGCAGGTTGCACAGGATGACCTCCAGGCGGGTTTTGAATGTCTCTGGGGTGGAAGACTCTACCGCCTCACTGGGCAGCCTGTTCCAGCGCTCTGCCACCCTCAAAGTAAAGAAGTTCCTCCTCATGCTTTGATAGAAGTTCCTACGTTCCAGTTTGTACCCGTTACCTCTTGTCCTGGATCATCTTTGATGATCCAGGACAAGAGGTAACGGGCACCAATTGGAACGTAGGAACTTGAACTTGAACTGGAAGGTAGGAACTTGAACTTGAACATAGGATTATCCTTGATGATTCAGGATAGCTGTGTGTCTGACCAGTCTGTCTTTCGAAGGAGGTCCTGGGCCAGCTCCAGCCATGCTGTGCTGAGCAGAGCCCCTGGCAGCAGCCCCACAGCTCACTCCCAGTGTGCCTGAATGGAAAAGGTACCAAAGTTGCTCCAACACTTTCTGAAAAACTCTATAGTGTTACCCCACAAGCGCAAAGCGACGGCAAAGCCCGTGACATGACACCGGTGCTTCCAGAAAATGTCAAGCTTCCTGCCCAAGGGTGACATGCCATGCGGTGGGGTCAGGGCCACGCGCTGAGCACCCGGTGCGCTGGGGTTGCCCCAGCGGTTCCTGAGCAGCTCCTGCAGTGCTGCCGCCGGTACCGTTCTGGCGGCTGTAGTTGTTTAAAAAGCCGTTGTTGTTTCCGGCGTAATCTGACGGCAGTTTTCTCGGGCATTTGGGCCTCTTCTAATAAGTGTGCTGTGAGTACATCTGCAAGCATTCACCTGTCGAGGTCAAATGACTGGTGGTGCTCATCTGCCCCCGTGCTACTGCTGCTGCCTCCCGTGAATGCTCATGTGCCTGCGTGCCCCTGTACAGGCACAGATGCACGCGCGCAACACCTGATCCCGCATCCTAATTATTTTTCGCCCGGTTCTCGGAGTTGTTCTGCTTCCGGCTGATGAATGGGAAAGTGTAGTAGTGCTGTTTCATTTCACCAGCCTCTCAAGTGTGGAAATTATGGTAAATTTGAGAACAAGCCAGATTAGATTGATAGTTACACCTCCTCCTTTAATTAGCCAACCACAGGATCTGTGGAGGCAAAGGCCGGGGGGGTGTGTCGGTGTATATAACGTGTATTGTCTATGTGAAAGATTAATCAAAAGGAGTTGCTTGAGGTGGGAAGGCTTTTCCGGAGAGGTTCCACATGTTGTCAGGTAGTCCCTCTGAATGGCAGCTTCCGGTTCGGTCCCTTAGCTTTCGGAAGTGACATTTAGTCTGATATGTGCCAGCCGTGCAATCTACCTAGCCCTGCAAAGTGCAAATATTAACCTAAGTGCATATTAAGATACTGTGTGTTAGCTCCTGAACTGAAATAGAGAGCGGGTGTTCCAGCGGAGGCAAGCAAATCGTGTTGATTTACAGTGGCTTGCGGATTTGGCCCATTACCGCTTCTTTATACACTTTTAAAAAGAAATGCCAACTCGATAGTTTAGGCTTTAACTGGAACATGGCAAGTAATTGTATGTTTTGGCGGACCCCTAGTAATGTTGCAGAATCTTTCTCAGAAGTTGTTCCATGGGATAGCCGATTCCTCAGGTAAGAGCTACTTGTTTGTTCAATCCTCCATCTTAGGCCTGCTCCTCAGGTGCATCCTCCTTCTCGCAGCGATTTCCTAGGAACAGATTTCGAAGAACAGCTCTGATCACAGAATCACAGATTGGTTAGGGTTGGAAAGGAGCTCTGGAGATCATCCAGTCCAACCCCCCTGCCAGAGCAGGGTCACCTACAGCAGGTTGCACAGGATGACCTCCAGGCAGGTTTTGAATGTCTCTGGGGTGGAAGACTCTACCGCCTCCCTGGGCAGCCTGTTCCAGCGCTCTGCCACCCTCAAAGTAAAGAAGTTCCTCCTCATGCTTTGATAGAAGTTCCTACGTTCCAGTTTGTACCCGTTACCTCTTGTCCTGGATCATCTTTGATGATCCAGGACAAGAGGTAACGGGCACCAATTGGAACGTAGGAACCTGAACTTGAACTGGAAGGTAGGAACTTGAACATAGGATTATCCTTGATGATTCAGGATAGCTGTGTGTCTGACCAGTCTGTCTTTCGAAGGAGGTCCTGGGCCAGCTCCAGCCATGCTGTGCTGAGCAGAGCCCCTGGCAGCAGCCCCACAGCTCACTCCCAGTGTGCCTGAATGGAAAAGGTACCAAAGTTGCTCCAACACTTTCTGAAAAACTCTATAGTGTTACCCCACAAGCGCAAAGCAACGGCAAAGCCCGTGAAATGACACCGGTGCTTCCAGAAAATGTCAAGCTTCCTGCCCAAGGGTGACATGCCATGCGGTGGGGTCAGGGCCACGCGCTGAGCACCCGGTGCGCTGGGGTTGCCCCAGCGGTTCCTGAGCAGCTCCTGCAGTGCTGCCGCCGGTACCGTTCTGGCGGCTGTAGTTGTTTAAAAAGCCGTTGTTGTTTCCGGCGTAATCTGACGGCAGTTTTCTCGGGCATTTGGGCCTCTTCTAATAAGTGTGCTGTGAGTACATCTGCAAGCATTCACCTGTCGAGGTCAAATGACTGGTGGTGCTCATCTGCCCCCGTGCTACTGCTGCTGCCTCCCGTGAATGCTCATGTGCCTGCGTGCCCCTGTACAGGCACAGATGCACGCGCGCAACACCTGATCCCGCATCCTAATTACTTTTCGCCCGGTTCTCGGAGTTGTTCTGCTTCCGGCTGATGAATGGGAAAGTGTAGTAGTGCTGTTTCATTTCACCAGCCTCTCAAGTGTGGAAATTATGGTAAATTTGAGAACAAGCCAGATTAGATTGATAGTTACACCTCCTCCTTTAATTAGCCAACCACAGGATCTGTGGAGGCAAAGGCCGGGGGGGTGTGTCGGTGTATATAACGTGTATTGTCTATGTGAAAGATGAATCAAAAGGAGTTGCTTGAGGTGGGAAGGCTTTTCCGGAGAGGTTCCACATGTTGTCAGGTAGTCCCTCTGAATGGCAGCTTCCGGTTCGGTCCCTTAGCTTTCGGAAGTGACATTTAGTCTGATATGTGCCAGCCGTGCAATCTACCTAGCCCTGCAAAGTGCAAATATTAACCTAAATGCATATTAAGATACTGTGTGTTAGCTCCTGAACTGAAATAGAGAGCGGGTGTTCCAGCGGAGGCAAGCAAATCGTGTTGATTTAGAGTGGCTTGAGGATTTGGCCCATTACCGCTTCTTTATACACTTTTAAAAAGAAATGCCAACTCGATAGTTTAGGCTTTAACTGGAACATGGCAAGTAATTGTATGTTTTGGCGGACCCCTAGTAATGTTGCAGAATCTTTCTCTAAAGTTGTTCCATGGGATAGCCGATTCCTCAGGTAAGAGCTACTTGTTTGTTCAATCCTCCATCTTAGGCCTGCTCCTCAGGTGCATCCTCCTTCTCGCAGCGATTTCCTAGGAACAGATTTCGAAGAACAGCTCTGATCACAGAATCACAGATTGGTTAGGGTTGGAAAGGAGCTCTGGAGATCATCCAGCCCAACCCCCCTGCCAGAGCAGGGTCACCTACAGCAGGTTGCACAGGATGACCTCCAGGCGGGTTTTGAATGTCTCTGGGGTGGGAGACTCTACCGCCTCCCTGGGCAGCCTGTTCCAGCGCTCTGCCACCCTCAAAGTAAAGAAGTTCCTCCTCATGCTTTGATAGAAGTTCCTAAGTTCCAGTTTGTACCCGTTACCTCTTGTCCTGGATCATCTTTGATGATCCAGGACAAGAGGTAACGGGCACCAATTGGAACGTAGGAACTTGAACTTGAACTGGAACGTAGGAACTTGAACTTGAACATAGGATTATCCTTGATGATTCAGGATAGCTGTGTGTCTGACCAGTCTGTCTTTCGAAGGAGGTCCTGGGCCAGCTCCAGCCATGCTGTGCTGAGCAGAGCCCCTGGCAGCAGCCCCACAGCTCACTCCCAGTGTGCCTGAATGGAAAAGGTACCAAAGTTGCTCCAACACTTTCTGAAAAACTCTATAGTGTTACCCCACAAGCGCAAAGCGACGGCAAAGCCCGTGAAATGACACCGGTGCTTCCAGAAAATGTCAAGCTTCCTGCCCAAGGGTGACATGCCATGCGGTGGGGTCAGGGCCACGCGCTGAGCACCCGGTGCGCTGGGGTTGCCCCAGCGGTTCCTGAGCAGCTCCTGCAGTGCTGCCGCCGGTACCGTTCTGGCGGCTGTAGTTGTTTAAAAAGCCGTTGTTGTTTCCGGCGTAATCTGACGGCAGTTTTCTCGGGCATTTGGGCCTCTTCTAATAAGTGTGCTGTGAGTACATCTGCAAGCATTCACCTGTCGAGGTCAAATGACTGGTGGTGCTCATCTGCCCCCGTGCTACTGCTGCTGCCTCCCATGAATGCTCATGTGTCTGCGTGCCCCTGTACAGGCACAGATGCACGCGCGCAACACCTGATCCCGCATCCTAATTATTTTTCGCCCGGTTCTCTGAGTTGTTCTGCTTCCGGCTGATGAATGGGAAAGTGTAGTAGTGCTGTTTCATTTCACCAGCCTCTCAAGTGTGGAAATTATGGTAAATTTGAGAACAAGCCAGATTAGATTGATAGTTACACCTCCTCCTTTAATTAGCCAACCACAGGATCTGTGGAGGCAAAGGCCGGGGGGGTGTGTCGGTGTATATAACGTGTATTGTCTATGTGAAAGATTAATCAAAAGGAGTTGCTTGAGGTGGGAAGGCTTTTCCGGAGAGATTCCACATGTTGTCAGGTAGTCCCTCTGAATGGCAGCTTCCGGTTCGGTCCCTTAGCTTTCGGAAGTGACATTTAGTCTGATATGTGCCAGCCGTGCAATCTACCTAGCCCTGCAAAGTGCAAATATTAACCTAAATGCATATTAAGATACTGTGTGTTAGCTCCTGAACTGCAATAGAGAGCGGGTGTTCCAGCGGAGGCAAGCAAATCGTGTTGATTTAGAGTGGCTTGAGGATTTGGCCCATTACCGCTTCTTTATACACTTTTAAAAAGAAATGCCAACTCGATAGTTTAGGCTTTAACTGGAACATGGCAAGTAATTCTGTGTTTTGGCGGACCCCTAGTAATGTTGCAGAATCTTTCTCAGAAGTTGTTCCATGGGATAGCCGATTCCTCAGGTAAGAGCTACTTGTTTGTTCAATCCTCCATCTTAGGCCTGCTCCTCAGGTGCATCCTCCTTCTTGCAGCGATTTCCTAGGAACAGATTTCGAAGAACAGCTCTGATCACAGAATCACAGATTGGTTAGGGTTGGAAAGGAGCTCTGGAGATCATCCAGTCCAACCCCCCTGCCAGAGCAGGGTCACCTACAGCAGGTTGCACAGGATGACCTCCAGGCGGGTTTTGAATGTCTCTGGGGTGGAAGACTCTACCGCCTCCCTGGGCAGCCTGTTCCAGCGCTCTGCCACCCTCAAAGTAAAGAAGTTCCTCCTCATGCTTTGATAGAAGTTCCTAGGTTCCAGTTTGTACCCGTTACCTCTTGTCCTGGATCATCTTTGATGATCCAGGACAAGAGGTAACGGGCACCAATTGGAACGTAGGAACTTGAACTTGAACTGGAAGGTAGGAACTTGAACATAGGATTATCCTTGATGATTCAGGATAGCTGTGTGTCTGACCAGTCTGTCTTTCGAAGGAGGTCCTGGGCCAGCTCCAGCCATGCTGTGCTGAGCAGAGCCCCTGGCAGCAGCCCCACAGCTCACTCCCAGTGTGCCTGAATGGAAAAGGTACCAAAGTTGCTCCAACACTTTCTGAAAAACTCTATAGTGTTACCCCACAAGCGCAAAGCGACGGCAAAGCCCGTGAAATGACACCGGTGCTTCCAGAAAATGTCAAGCTTCCTGCCCAAGGGTGACATGCCATGCGGTGGGGTCAGGGCCACGCGCTGAGCACCCGGTGCGCTGGGGTTGCCCCAGCGGTTCCTGAGCAGCTCCTGCAGTGCTGCCGCCGGTACCGTTCTGGCGGCTGTAGTTGTTTAAAAAGCCGTTGTTGTTTCCGGCGTAATCTGACGGCAGTTTTCTCGGGCATTTGGGCCTCTTCTAATAAGTGTGCTGTGAGTACATCTGCAAGCATTCACCTGTCGAGGTCAAATGACTGGTGGTGCTCATCTGCCCCCGTGCTACTGCTGCTGCCTCCCGTGAATGCTCATGTGCCTGCGTGCCCCTGTACAGGCACAGATGCACGCGCGCAACACCTGATCCCGCATCCTAATTATTTTTCGCCCGGTTCTCGGAGTTGTTCTGCTTCCGGCTGATGAATGGGAAAGTGTAGTAGTGCTGTTTCATTTCACCAGCCTCTCAAGTGTGGAAATTATGGTAAATTTGAGAACAAGCCAGATTAGATTGATAGTTACACCTCCTCCTTTAATTAGCCAACCACAGGATCTGTGGAGGCAAAGGCCGGGGGGGTGTGTCGGTGTATATAACGTGTATTGTCTATGTGAAAGATTAATCAAAAGGAGTTGCTTGAGGTGGGAAGGCTTTTCCGGAGAGGTTCCACATGTTGTCAGGTAGTCCCTCTGAATGGCAGCTTCCGGTTCGGTCCCTTAGCTTTCGGAAGTGACATTTAGTCTGATATGTGCCAGCCGTGCAATCTACCTAGCCCTGCAAAGTGCAAATATTAACCTAAATGCATATTAAGATACCGTGTGTTAGCTCCTGAACTGAAATAGAGAGCGGGTGTTCCAGCGGAGGCAAGCAAATCGTGTTGATTTAGAGTGGCTTGAGGATTTGGCCCATTACCGCTTCTTTATACACTTTTAAAAAGAAATGCCAACTCGATAGTTTAGGCTTTAACTGGAACATGGCAAGTAATTCTGTGTTTTGGCGGACCCCTAGTAATGTTGCAGAATCTTTCTCAGAAGTTGTTCCATGGGATAGCCGATTCCTCAGGTAAGAGCTACTTGTTTGTTCAATCCTCCATCTTAGGCCTGCTCCTCAGGTGCATCCTCCTTCTCGCAGCGATTTCCTAGGAACAGATTTCGAAGAACAGCTCTGATCACAGAATCACAGATTGGTTAGGGTTGGAAAGGACCTCTGGAGATCATCCAGCCCAACCCCCCTGCCAGAGCAGGGTCACCTACAGCAGGTTGCACAGGATGACCTCCAGGCGGGTTTTGAATGTCTCTGGGGTGGAAGACTCTACCGCCTCCCTGGGCAGCCTGTTCCAGCGCTCTGCCACCCTCAAAGTAAAGAAGTTCCTCCTCATGCTTTGATAGAAGTTCCTAGCTTCCAGTTTGTACCCGTTACCTCTTGTCCTGGATCATCTTTGATGATCCAGGACAAGAGGTAACGGGCACCAATTGGAACGTAGGAACTTGAACTTGAACTGGAACGTAGGAACTTGAACATAGGATTATCCTTGATGATTCAGGATAGCTGTGTGTCTGACCAGTCTGTCTTTCGAAGGAGGTCCTGGACCAGCTCCAGCCATGCTGTGCTGAGCAGAGCCCCTGGCAGCAGCCCCACAGCTCACTCCCAGTGTGCCTGAATGGAAAAGGTACCAAAGTTGCTCCAACACTTTCTGAAAAACTCTATAGTGTTACCCCACAAGCGCAAAGCGACGGCAAAGCCCGTGAAATGACACCGGTGCTTCCAGAAAGTGTCAAGCTTCCTGCCCAAGGGTGACATGCCATGCGGTGGGGTCAGGGCCACGCGCTGAGCACCCGGTGCGCTGGGGTTGCCCCAGCGGTTCCTGAGCAGCTCCTGCAGTGCTGCCGCCGGTACCGTTCTGGCGG
Source organism: Vanellus vanellus (assembly GCF_965231255.1). Classification (NCBI taxonomy): domain Eukaryota; kingdom Metazoa; phylum Chordata; class Aves; order Charadriiformes; family Charadriidae; genus Vanellus; species Vanellus vanellus. The sequence goes on along the minus strand of NW_028128566.1, from coordinate 1,005,283 downwards.
CTGTAGTTGTTTAAAAAGCCGTTGTTGTTTCCGGCGTAATCTGACGGCAGTTTTCTCGGGCATTTGGGCCTCTTCTAATAAGTGTGCTGTGAGTACATCTGCAAGCATTCACCTGTCGAGGTCAAATGACTGGTGGTGCTCATCTGCCCCCGTGCTACTGCTGCTGCCTCCCGTGAATGCTCATGTGCCTGCGTGCCCCTGTACAGGCACAGATGCACGCGCGCAACACCTGATCCCGCATCCTAATTATTTTTCGCCCGGTTCTCGGAGTTGTTCTGCTTCCGGCTGATGAATGGGAAAGTGTAGTAGTGCTGTTTCATTTCACCAGCCTCTCAAGTGTGGAAATTATGGTAAATTTGAGAACAAGCCAGATTAGATTGATAGTTACACCTCCTCCTTTAATTAGCCAACCACAGGATCTGTGGAGGCAAAGGCCGGGGGGGTGTGTCGGTGTATATAAGGTGTATTGTTAATGTGAAAGATTAATCAAAAGGAGTTGCTTGAGGTGGGAAGGCTTTTCCGGAGAGGTTCCACATGTTGTCAGGTAGTCCCTCTGAATGGCAGCTTCCGGTTCGGTCCCTTAGCTTTCGGAAGTGACATTTAGTCTGATATGTGCCAGCCGTGCAATCTACCTAGCCCCGCAAAGTGCAAATATTAACCTAAATGCATATTAAGATACTGTGTGTTAGCTCCTGAACTGAAATAGAGAGCGGGTGTTCCAGCGGAGGCAAGCAAATCGTGTTGATTTACAGTGGCTTGAGGATTTGGCCCATTACCGCTTCTTTATACACTTTTAAAAAGAAATGCCAACTCGATAGTTTAGGCTTTAACTGGAACATGGCAAGTAATTCTGTGTTTTGGCGGACCCCTAGTAATGTTGCAGAATCTTTCTCAGAAGTTGTTCCATGGGATAGCCGATTCCTCAGGTAAGAGCTACTTGTTTGTTCAATCCTCCATCTTAGGCCTGCTCCTCAGGTGCATCCTCCTTCTCGCAGCGATTTCCTAGGAACAGATTTCGAAGAACAGCTCTGATCACAGAATCACAGATTGGTTAGGGTTGGAAAGGAGCTCTGGAGATCATCCAGCCCAACCCCCCTGCCAGAGCAGGGTCACCTACAGCAGGTTGCACAGGATGACCTCCAGGCGGGTTTTGAATGTCTCTGGGGTGGGAGACTCTACCGCCTCCCCGGGCAGCCTGTTCCAGCGCTCTGCCACCCTCAAAGTAAAGAAGTTCCTCCTCATGCTTTGATAGAAGTTCCTAGGTTCCAGTTTGTACCCGTTACCTCTTGTCCTGGATCATCTTTGATGATCCAGGACAAGAGGTAACGGGCACCAATTGGAACGTAGGAACTTGAACTTGAACTGGAAGGTAGGAACTTGAACTTGAACATAGGATTATCCTTGATGATTCAGGATAGCTGTGTGTCTGACCAGTCTGTCTTTCGAAGGAGGTCCTGGGCCAGCTCCAGCCATGCTGTGCTGAGCAGAGCCCCTGGCAGAAGCCCCACAGCTCACTCCCAGTGTGCCTGAATGGAAAAGGTACCAAAGTTGCTCCAACACTTTCTGAAAAACTCTATAGTGTTACCCCACAAGCGCAACGCGACGGCAAAGCCCGTGAAATGACACCGGTGCTTCCAGAAAATGTCAAGCTTCCTGCCCAAGGGTGACATGCCATGCGGTGGGGTCAGGGCCACGCGCTGAGCACCCGGTGCGCTGGGGTTGCCCCAGCGGTTCCTGAGCAGCTCCTGCAGTGCTGCCGCCGGTACCGTTCTGGCGGCTGTAGTTGTTTAAAAAGCCGTTGTTGTTTCCGGCGTAATCTGACGGCAGTTTTCTCGGGCATTTGGGCCTCTTCTAATAAGTGTGCTGTGAGTACATCTGCAAGCATTCACCTGTCGAGGTCAAATGACTGGTGGTGCTCATCTGCCCCCGTGCTACTGCTGCTGCCTCCCGTGAATGCTCATGTGCCTGCGTGCCCCTGTACAGGCACAGATGCACGCGCGCAACACCTGATCCCGCATCCTAATTATTTTTCGCCCGGTTCTCGGAGTTGTTCTGCTTCCGGCTGATGAATGGGAAAGTGTAGTAGTGCTGTTTCATTTCACCAGCCTCTCAAGTGTGGAAATTATGGTAAATTTGAGAACAAGCCAGATTAGATTGATAGTTACACCTCCTCCTTTAATTAGCCAACCACAGGATCTGTGGAGGCAAAGGCCGGGGGGGTGTGTCGGTGTATATAACGTGTATTGTCTATGTGAAAGATTAATCAAAAGGAGTTGCTTGAGGTGGGAAGGCTTTTCCGGAGAGGTTCCACATGTTGTCAGGTAGTCCCTCTGAATGGCAGCTTCCGGTTCGGTCCCTTAGCTTTCGGAAGTGACATTTAGTCTGATATGTGCCAGCCGTGCAATCTACCTAGCCCTGCAAAGTGCAAATATTAACCTAAATGCATATTAAGATACTGTGTGTTAGCTCCTGAACTGAAATAGAGAGCGGGTGTTCCAGCGGAGGCAAGCAAATCGTGTTGATTTAGAGTGGCTTGAGGATTTGGCCCATTACCGCTTCTTTATACACTTTTAAAAAGAAATGCCAACTCGATAGTTTAGGCTTTAACTGGAACATGGCAAGTAATTGTATGTTTTGGCGGACCCCTAGTAATGTTGCAGAATCTTTCTCAGAAGTTGTTCCATGGGATAGCCGATTCCTCAGGTAAGAGCTACTTGTTTGTTCAATCCTCCATCTTAGGCCTGCTCCTCAGGTGCATCCTCCTTCTCGCAGCGATTTCCTAGGAACAGATTTCGAAGGACAGCTCTGATCACAGAATCACAGATTGGTTAGGGTTGGAAAGGAGCTCTGGAGATCATCCAGTCCAACCCCCCTGCCAGAGCAGGGTCACCTACAGCAGGTTGCACAGGATGACCTCCAGGCGGGTTATGAATGTCTCTGGGGTCGGAGACTCTACTGCCTCCCTGGGCAGCCTGTTCCAGCGCTCTGCCACCCTCAAAGTAAAGAAGTTCCTCCTCATGCTTTGATAGAAGTTCCTACGTTCCAGTTTGTACCCGTTACCTCTTGTCCTGGATCATCTTTGATGATCATCATCTTTGATGATCCAGGCCAAGAGGTAACGGGCACCAATTGGAACGTAGGAACTTGAACTTGAACTGGAAGGTAGGGACTTGAACTTGAACATAGGATTATCCTTGATGATTCAGGATAGCTGTGTGTCTGACCAGTCTGTCTTTCGAAGGAGGTCCTGGGCCAGCTCCAGCCATGCTGTGCTGAGCAGAGCCCCTGGCAGCAGCCCCACAGCTCACTCCCAGTGTGCCTGAATGGAAAAGGTACCAAAGTTGCTCCAACACTTTCTGAAAAACTCTATAGTGTTACCCCACAAGCGCAAAGCGACGGCAAAGCCCGTGAAATGACACCGGTGCTTCCAGAAAATGTCAAGCTTCCTGCCCAAGGGTGACATGCCATGCGGTGGGGTCAGGGCCACGCGCTGAGCACCCGGTGCGCTGGGGTTGCCCCAGCGGTTCCTGAGCAGCTCCTGCAGTGCTGCCGCCGGTACCGTTCTGGCGGCTGTAGTTGTTTAAAAAGCCGTTGTTGTTTCCGGCGTAATCTGACGGCAGTTTTCTCGGGCATTTGGGCCTCTTCTAATAAGTGTGCTGTGAGTACATCTGCAAGCATTCACCTGTCGAGGTCAAATGACTGGTGGTGCTCATCTGCCCCCGTGCTACTGCTGCTGCCTCCCGTGAATGCTCATGTGCCTGCGTGCCCCTGTACAGGCACAGATGCACGCGCGCAACACCTGATCCCGCATCCTAATTATTTTTCGCCCGGTTCTCGGAGTTGTTCTGCTTCCGGCTGATGAATGGGAAAGTGTAGTAGTGCTGTTTCATTTCACCAGCCTCTCAAGTGTGGAAATTATGGTAAATTTGAGAACAAGCCAGATTAGATTGATAGTTACACCTCCTCCTTTAATTAGCCAACCACAGGATCTGTGGAGGCAAAGGCCGGGGGGCGTGTCGGTGGGGGGGCATACGATTTTACCATGGCGAGATTGCTGGAGGTTCTTTCTTGTCTGTTCTTTCTTGTCTTGTAAATTGGTATGAGGTTCTGCCAGTCTTCCTCACGTAGCACAATCGCTCTTGATTTCTGGACGTTGCTCACAGGGTAAGCTAATGTTGAACATCAATAAGGGTTACCGAATCTTGTCCTTGAGAAGCAGGAGTCTGGAAGCTGTTGTCAATCCAACTGCTGTATTCCTGACCAGCAAGCCCGCTCGATTCAGGGTTAATTAACTGATTACTTAGAGCGGAAGTGTTGTGGAAGAGCCCGATCATTACCATTTCTATTCATTCTAATATGATGTATTTCAACTCCCCCTCCCTCACGCCTTCCAGAGAGTGATCTGGTGAAGGAGGATGACAAGTCTTTGTGAAACCATCTCGAGTTCTCCCAGATACTCGTAGTTGAAGTTGTCTAGCGGTGCGAGATTAGACACCGTGTGAAAGGCAATACTGCACAGATTCTTTATTCCAGACCATTTTGTAAGTTCGCATGATACAAAACCTCACGGTTACTGGGCAGCTCTCCCACTTTTCACGTCAACCTTTGCTACCTCGCCTGCTGCAACGTGCAGGAAAGAAACATTGATTTGAATTGCGCCGTGGTGCCGTGCATCTTAATGACACTCTGGAGTGACTGGCAGTGTGTCTGGGTCCTGGGGTTGGACCCGGTCTAGCTGCCAGGAGGCAACATTGCAGAGAGGGGCTACAGCTGTGGTCTCTGAAGGGACCTGGCTACTCTATGTAGGCCTTCTCTCCCTGCGTCTCAGAGTGCTTGAAGATGCTAATTGGTTCACATTTTCCTCTGTTCGTTAAGGTATTCTGTCCTTAAAAATTCAGCTTTTTAAAATAGTAACGTGTATTGTCTATGTGAAAGATTAATCAAAAGGAGTTGCTTGAGGTGGGAAGGCTTTTCCGGAGAGGTTCCACATGTTGTCAGGTAGTCCCTCTGAATGGCAGCTTCCGGTTCGGTCCCTTAGCTTTCGGAAGTGACATTTAGTCTGATATGTGCCAGCCGTGCAATCTACCTAGCCCCGCAAAGTGCAAATATTAACATAAATGCATATTAAGATACTGTGTGTTAGCTCCTGAACTGAAATAGAGAGCGGGTGTTCCAGCGGAGGCAAGCAAATCGTGTTGATTTACAGTGGCTTGCGGATTTGGCCCATTACCGCTTCTTTATACACTTTTAAAAAGAAATGCCAACTCGATAGTTTAGGCTTTAACTGGAACATGGCAAGTAATTGTATGTTTTGGCGGACCCCTAGTAATGTTGCAGAATCTTTCTCAGAAGTTGTTCCATGGGATAGCCGATTCCTCAGGTAAGAGCTACTTGTTTGTTCAATCCTCCATCTTAGGCCTGCTCCTCAGGTGCATCCTCCTTCTCGCAGCGATTTCCTAGGAACAGATTTCGAAGAACAGCTCTGATCACAGAATCACAGATTGGTTAGGGTTGGAAAGGACCTCTGGAGATCATCCAGTCCAACCCCCCTGCCAGAGCAGGGTCACCTACAGCAGGTTGCACAGGATGACCTCCAGGCGGGTTTTGAATGTCTCTGGGGTGGGAGACTCTACCGCCTCCCTGGGCAGCCTGTTCCAGCGCTCTGCCACCCTCAAAGTAAAGAAGTTCCTCCTCATGCTTTGATAGAAGTTCCTAGGTTCCAGTTTGTACCCGTTACCTCTTGTCCTGGATCATCTTTGATGATCCAGGACAAGAGGTAACGGGCACCAATTGGAACGTAGGAACTTGAACTTCAACTGGAAGGTAGGAACTTGAACTTGAACATAGGATTATCCTTGATGATTCAGGATAGCTGTGTGTCTGACCAGTCTGTCTTTCGAAGGAGGTCCTGGGCCAGCTCCAGCCATGCTGTGCTGAGCAGAGCCCCTGGCAGCAGCCCCACAGCTCACTCCCAGTGTGCCTGAATGGAAAAGGTACCAAAGTTGCTCCAACACTTTCTGAAAAACTCTATAGTGTTACCCCACAAGCGCAAAGCGACGGCAAAGCCCGTGAAATGACACCAGTGCTTCCAGAAAATGTCAAGCTTCCTGCCCAAGGGTGACATGCCATGCGGTGGGGTCAGGGCCACGCGCTGAGCACCCGGTGCGCTGGGGTTGCCCCAGCGGTTCCTGAGCAGCTCCTGCAGTGCTGCCGCCGGTACCGTTCTGGCGGCTGTAGTTGTTTAAAAAGCCGTTGTTGTTTCCGGCGTAATCTGACGGCAGTTTTCTCGGGCATTTGGGCCTCTTCTAATAAGTGTGCTGTGAGTACATCTGCAAGCATTCACCTGTCGAGGTCAAATGACTGGTGGTGCTCATCTGCCCCCGTGCTACTGCTGCTGCCTCCCGTGAATGCTCATGTGCCTGCGTGCCCCTGTACAGGCACAGATGCACGCGCGCAACACCTGATCCCGCATCCTAATTACTTTTCGCCCGGTTCTCGGAGTTGTTCTGCTTCCGGCTGATGAATGGGAAAGTGTAGTAGTGCTGTTTCATTTCACCAGCCTCTCAAGTGTGGAAATTATGGTAAATTTGAGAACAAGCCAGATTAGATTGATAGTTACACCTCCTCCTTTAATTAGCCAACCACAGGATCTGTGGAGGCAAAGGCCGGGGGGGTGTGTCGGTGTATATAACGTGTATTGTCTATGTGAAAGATTAATCAAAAGGAGTTGCTTGAGGTGGGAAGGCTTTTCCGGAGAGGTTCCACATGTTGTCAGGTAGTCCCTCTGAATGGCAGCTTCCGGTTCGGTCCCTTAGCTTTCGGAAGTGACATTTAGTCTGATATGTGCCAGCCGTGCAATCTACCTAGCCCTGCAAAGTGCAAATATTAACCTAAATGCATATTAAGATACTGTGTGTTAGCTCCTGAACTGAAATAGAGAGCGGGTGTTCCAGCGGAGGCAAGCAAATCGTGTTGATTTAGAGTGGCTTGAGGATTTGGCCCATTACCGCTTCTTTATACACTTTTAAAAAGAAATGCCAACTCGATAGTTTAGGCTTTAACTGGAACATGGCAAGTAATTGTATGTTTTGGCGGACCCCTAGTAATGTTGCAGAATCTTTCTCAGAAGTTGTTCCATGGGATAGCCGATTCCTCAGGTAAGAGCTACTTGTTTGTTCAATCCTCCATCTTAGGCCTGCTCCTCAGGTGCATCCTCCTTCTCGCAGCGATTTCCTAGGAACAGATTTCGAAGGACAGCTCTGATCACAGAATCACAGATTGGTTAGGGTTGGAAAGGAGCTCTGGAGATCATCCAGTCCAACCCCCCTGCCAGAGCAGGGTCACCTACAGCAGGTTGCACAGGATGACCTCCAGGCGGGTTATGAATGTCTCTGGGGTCGGAGACTCTACTGCCTCCCTGGGCAGCCTGTTCCAGCGCTCTGCCACCCTCAAAGTAAAGAAGTTCCTCCTCATGCTTTGATAGAAGTTCCTAGCTTCCAGTTTGTACCCGTTACCTCTTGTCCTGGATCATCTTTGATGATCCAGGACAAGAGGTAACGGGCACCAATTGGAACGTAGGAACTTGAACTTGAACTGGAACGTAGGAACTTGAACATAGGATTATCCTTGATGATTCAGGATAGCTGTGTGTCTGACCAGTCTGTCTTTCGAAGGAGGTCCTGGACCAGCTCCAGCCATGCTGTGCTGAGCAGAGCCCCTGGCAGCAGCCCCACAGCTCACTCCCAGTGTGCCTGAATGGAAAAGGTACCAAAGTTGCTCCAACACTTTCTGAAAAACTCTATAGTGTTACCCCACAAGCGCAAAGCGACGGCAAAGCCCGTGAAATGACACCGGTGCTTCCAGAAAATGTCAAGCTTCCTGCCCAAGGGTGACATGCCATGCGGTGGGGTCAGGGCCACGCGCTGAGCACCCGGTGCGCTGGGGTTGCCCCAGCGGTTCCTGAGCAGCTCCTGCAGTGCTGCCGCCGGTACCGTTCTGGCGGCTGTAGTTGTTTAAAAAGCCGTTGTTGTTTCCGGCGTAATCTGACGGCAGTTTTCTCGGGCATTTGGGCCTCTTCTAATAAGTGTGCTGTGAGTACATCTGCAAGCATTCACCTGTCGAGGTCAAATGACTGGTGGTGCTCATCTGCCCCCGTGCTACTGCTGCTGCCTCCCGTGAATGCTCATGTGCCTGCGTGCCCCTGTACAGGCACAGATGCACGCGCGCAACACCTGATCCCGCATCCTAATTATTTTTCGCCCGGTTCTCTGAGTTGTTCTGCTTCCGGCTGATGAATGGGAAAGTGTAGTAGTGCTGTTTCATTTCACCAGCCTCTCAAGTGTGGAAATTATGGTAAATTTGAGAACAAGCCAGATTAGATTGATAGTTACACCTCCTCCTTTAATTAGCCAACCACAGGATCTGTGGAGGCAAAGGCCGGGGGGCGTGTCGGTGGGGGGGCATACGATTTTACCATGGCGAGATTGCTGGAGGTTCTTTCTTGTCTGTTCTTTCTTGTCTTGTAAATTGGTATGAGGTTCTGCCAGTCTTCCTCACGTAGCACAATCGCTCTTGATTTCTGGACGTTGCTCACAGGGTAAGCTAATGTTGAACATCAATAAGGGTTACCGAATCTTGTCCTTGAGAAGCAGGAGTCTGGAAGCTGTTGTCAATCCAACTGCTGTATTCCTGACCAGCAAGCCCGCTCGATTCAGGGTTAATTAACTGATTACTTAGAGCGGAAGTGTTGTGGAAGAGCCCGATCATTACCATTTCTATTCATTCTAATATGATGTATTTCAACTCCCCCTCCCTCACGCCTTCCAGAGAGTGATCTGGTGAAGGAGGATGACAAGTCTTTGTGAAACCATCTCGAGTTCTCCCAGATACTCGTAGTTGAAGTTGTCTAGCGGTGCGAGATTAGACACCGTGTGAAAGGCAATACTGCACAGATTCTTTATTCCAGACCATTTTGTAAGTTCGCATGATACAAAACCTCACGGTTACTGGGCAGCTCTCCCACTTTTCACGTCAACCTTTGCTACCTCGCCTGCTGCAACGTGCAGGAAAGAAACATTGATTTGAATTGCGCCGTGGTGCCGTGCATCTTAATGACACTCTGGAGTGACTGGCAGTGTGTCTGGGTCCTGGGGTTGGACCCGGTCTAGCTGCCAGGAGGCAACATTGCAGAGAGGGGCTACAGCTGTGGTCTCTGAAGGGACCTGGCTACTATATGTAGGCCTTCTCTCCCTGCGTCTCAGAGTGCTTGAAGATGCTAATTGGTTCACATTTTCCTCTGTTCGTTAAGGTATTCTGTCCTTAAAAATTCAGCTTTTTAAAATAGTAACGTGTATTGTCTATGTGAAAGATTAATCAAAAGGAGTTGCTTGAGGTGGGAAGGCTTTTCCGGAGAGGTTCCACATGTTGTCAGGTAGTCCCTCTGAATGGCAGCTTCCGGTTCGGTCCCTTAGCTTTCGGAAGTGACATTTAGTCCGATATGTGCCAGCCGTGCAATCTACCTAGCCCCGCAAAGTGCAAATATTAACATAAATGCATATTAAGATACTGTGTGTTAGCTCCTGAACTGAAATAGAGAGCGGGTGTTCCAGCGGAGGCAAGCAAATCGTGTTGATTTACAGTGGCTTGAGGATTTGGCCCATTACCGCTTCTTTATACACTTCTAAAAAGAAATGCCAACTCGATAGTTTAGGCTTTAACTGGAACATGGCAAGTAATTGTATGTTTTGGCGGACCCCTAGTAATGTTGCAGAATCTTTCTCAGAAGTTGTTCCATGGGATAGCCGATTCCTCAGGTAAGAGCTACTTGTTTGTTCAATCCTCCATCTTAGGCCTGCTCCTCAGGTGCATCCTCCTTCTCGCAGCGATTTCCTAGGAACAGATTTCGAAGAACAGCTCTGATCACAGAATCACAGATTGGTTAGGGTTGGAAAGGACCTCTGGAGATCATCCAGCCCAACCCCCCTGCCAGAGCAGGGTCACCTACAGCAGGTTGCACAGGATGACCTCCAGGCGGGTTTTGAATGTCTCTGGGGTGGGAGACTCTACCGCCTCCCCGGGCAGCCTGTTCCAGCGCTCTGCCACCCTCAAAGTAAAGAAGTTCCTCCTCATGCTTTGATAGAAGTTCCTAGGTTCCAGTTTGTACCCGTTACCTCTTGTCCTGGATCATCAAAAATCATCTTTGATGATCCAGGACAAGAGGTAACGGGCACCAATTGGAACGTAGGAACTTGAACTTGAACTGGAAGGTAGGAACTTGAACTTGAACATAGGATTATCCTTGATGATTCAGGATAGCTGTGTGTCTGACCAGTCTGTCTTTCGAAGGAGGTCCTGGGCCAGCTCCAGCCATGCTGTGCTGAGCAGAGCCCCTGGCAGAAGCCCCACAGCTCACTCCCAGTGTGCCTGAATGGAAAAGGTACCAAAGTTGCTCCAACACTTTCTGAAAAACTCTATAGTGTTACCCCACAAGCGCAAAGCGACGGCAAAGCCCGTGAAATGACACCGGTGCTTCCAGAAAATGTCAAGCTTCCTGCCCAAGGGTGACATGCCATGCGGTGGGGTCAGGGCCACGCGCTGAGCACCCGGTGCGCTGGGGTTGCCCCAGCGGTTCCTGAGCAGCTCCTGCAGTGCTGCCGCCGGTACCGTTCTGGCGGCTGTAGTTGTTTAAAAAGCCGTTGTTGTTTCCGGCGTAATCTGACGGCAGTTTTCTCGGGCATTTGGGCCTCTTCTAATAAGTGTGCTGTGAGTACATCTGCAAGCATTCACCTGTCGAGGTCAAATGACTGGTGGTGCTCATCTGCCCCCGTGCTACTGCTGCTGCCTCCCGTGAATGCTCATGTGCCTGCGTGCCCCTGTACAGGCACAGATGCACGCGCGCAACACCTGATCCCGCATCCTAATTATTTTTCGCCCGGTTCTCTGAGTTGTTCTGCTTCCGGCTGATGAATGGGAAAGTGTAGTAGTGCTGTTTCATTTCACCAGCCTCTCAAGTGTGGAAATTATGGTAAATTTGAGAACAAGCCAGATTAGATTGATAGTTACACCTCCTCCTTTAATTAGCCAACCACAGGATCTGTGGAGGCAAAGGCCGGGGGGGTGTGTCGGTGTATATAACGTGTATTGTCTATGTGAAAGATTAATCAAAAGGAGTTGCTTGAGGTGGGAAGGCTTTTCCGGAGAGGTTCCACATGTTGTCAGGTAGTCCCTCTGAATGGCAGCTTCCGGTTCGGTCCCTTAGCTTTCGGAAGTGACATTTAGTCTGATATGTGCCAGCCGTGCAATCTACCTAGCCCTGCAAAGTGCAAATATTAACCTAAATGCATATTAAGATACTGTGTGTTAGCTCCTGAACTGAAATAGAGAGCGGGTGTTCCAGCGGAGGCAAGCAAATCGTGTTGATTTACAGTGGCTTGAGGATTTGGCCCATTACCGCTTCTTTATACACTTTTAAAAAGAAATGCCAACTCGATAGTTTAGGCTTTAACTGGAACATGGCAAGTAATTGTATGTTTTGGCGGACCCCTAGTAATGTTGCAGAATCTTTCTCAGAAGTTGTTCCATGGGATAGCCGATTCCTCAGGTAAGAGCTACTTGTTTGTTCAATCCTCCATCTTAGGCCTGCTCCTCAGGTGCATCCTCCTTCTCGCAGCGATTTCCTAGGAACAGATTTTGAAGGACAGCTCTGATCACAGAATCACAGATTGGTTAGGGTTGGAAAGGAGCTCTGGAGATCATCCAGTCCAACCCCCCTGCCAGAGCAGGGTCACCTACAGCAGGTTGCACAGGATGACCTCCAGGCGGGTTATGAATGTCTCTGGGGTCGGAGACTCTACTGCCTCCCTGGGCAGCCTGTTCCAGCGCTCTGCCACCCTCAAAGTAAAGAAGTTCCTCCTCATGCTTTGATAGAAGTTCCTAGGTTCCAGTTTGTACCCGTTACCTCTTGTCCTGGATCATCTTTGATGATCCAGGACAAGAGGTAACGGGCACCAATTGGAACGTAGGAACTTGAACTTGAACTGGAACGTAGGAACTTGAACATAGGATTATCCTTGATGATTCAGGATAGCTGTGTGTCTGACCAGTCTGTCTTTCGAAGGAGGTCCTGGACCAGCTCCAGCCATGCTGTGCTGAGCAGAGCCCCTGGCAGCAGCCCCACAGCTCACTCCCAGTGTGCCTGAATGGAAAAGGTACCAAAGTTGCTCCAACACTTTCTGAAAAACTCTATAGTGTTACCCCACAAGCGCAAAGCGACGGCAAAGCCCGTGAAATGACACCGGTGCTTCCAGAAAATGTCAAGCTTCCTGCCCAAGGGTGACATGCCATGCGGTGGGGTCAGGGCCACGCGCTGAGCACCCGGTGCGCTGGGGTTGCCCCAGCGGTTCCTGAGCAGCTCCTGCAGTGCTGCCGCCGGTACCGTTCTGGCGGCTGTAGTTGTTTAAAAAGCCGTTGTTGTTTCCGGCGTAATCTGACGGCAGTTTTCTCGGGCATTTGGGCCTCTTCTAATAAGTGTGCTGTGAGTACATCTGCAAGCATTCACCTGTCGAGGTCAAATGACTGGTGGTGCTCATCTGCCCCCGTGCTACTGCTGCTGCCTCCCGTGAATGCTCATGTGCCTGCGTGCCCCTGTACAGGCACAGATGCACGCGCGCAACACCTGATCCCGCATCCTAATTATTTTTCGCCCGGTTCTCGGAGTTGTTCTGCTTCCGGCTGATGAATGGGAAAGTGTAGTAGTGCTGTTTCATTTCACCAGCCTCTCAAGTGTGGAAATTATGGTAAATTTGAGAACAAGCCAGATTAGATTGATAGTTACACCTCCTCCTTTAATTAGCCAACCACAGGATCTGTGGAGGCAAAGGCCGGGGGGCGTGTCGGTGGGGGGGCATACGATTTTACCATGGCGAGATTGCTGGAGGTTCTTTCTTGTCTGTTCTTTCTTGTCTTGTAAATTGGTATGAGGTTCTGCCAGTCTTCCTCACGTAGCACAATCGCTCTTGATTTCTGGACGTTGCTCACAGGGTAAGCTAATGTTGAACATCAATAAGGGTTACCGAATCTTGTCCTTGAGAAGCAGGAGTCTGGAAGCTGTTGTCAATCCAACTGCTGTATTCCTGACCAGCAAGCCCGCTCGATTCAGGGTTAATTAACTGATTACTTAGAGCGGAAGTGTTGTGGAAGAGCCCGATCATTACCATTTCTATTCATTCTAATATGATGTATTTCAACTCCCCCTCCCTCACGCCTTCCAGAGAGTGATCTGGTGAAGGAGGATGACAAGTCTTTGTGAAACCATCTCGAGTTCTCCCAGATACTCGTAGTTGAAGTTGTCTAGCGGTGCGAGATTAGACACCGTGTGAAAGGCAATACTGCACAGATTCTTTATTCCAGACCATTTTGTAAGTTCGCATGATACAAAACCTCACGGTTACTGGGCAGCTCTCCCACTTTTCACGTCAACCTTTGCTACCTCGCCTGCTGCAACGTGCAGGAAAGAAACATTGATTTGAATTGCGCCGTGGTGCCGTGCATCTTAATGACACTCTGGAGTGACTGGCAGTGTGTCTGGGTCCTGGGGTTGGACCCGGTCTAGCTGCCAGGAGGCAACATTGCAGAGAGGGGCTACAGCTGTGGTCTCTGAAGGGACCTGGCTACTCTATGTAGGCCTTCTCTCCCTGCGTCTCAGAGTGCTTGAAGATGCTAATTGGTTCACATTTTCCTCTGTTCGTTAAGGTATTCTGTCCGTAAAAATTCAGCTTTTTAAAATAGTAACGTGTATTGTCTATGTGAAAGATTAATCAAAAGGAGTTGCTTGAGGTGGGAAGGCTTTTCCGGAGAGGTTCCACATGTTGTCAGGTAGTCCCTCTGAATGGCAGCTTCCGGTTCGGTCCCTTAGCTTTCGGAAGTGACATTTAGTCTGATATGTGCCAGCCGTGCAATCTACCTAGCCCCGCAAAGTGCAAATATTAACCTAAATGCATATTAAGATACTGTGTGTTAGCTCCTGAACTGAAATAGAGAGCGGGTGTTCCAGCGGAGGCAAGCAAATCGTGTTGATTTACAGTGGCTTGCGGATTTGGCCCATTACCGCTTCTTTATACACTTTTAAAAAGAAATGCCAACTCGATAGTTTAGGCTTTAACTGGAACATGGCAAGTAATTGTATGTTTTGGCGGACCCCTAGTAATGTTGCAGAATCTTTCTCAGAAGTTGTTCCATGGGATAGCCGATTCCTCAGGTAAGAGCTACTTGTTTGTTCAATCCTCCATCTTAGGCCTGCTCCTCAGGTGCATCCTACTTCTCGCAGCGATTTCCTAGGAACAGATTTCGAAGAACAGCTCTGATCACAGAATCACAGATTGGTTAGGGTTGGAAAGGACCTCTGGAGATCATCCAGCCCAACCCCCCTGCCAGAGCAGGGTCACCTACAGCAGGTTGCACAGGATGACCTCCAGGCGGGTTTTGAATGTCTCTGGGGTGGGAGACTCTACCGCCTCCCTGGGCAGCCTGTTCCAGCGCTCTGCCACCCTCAAAGTAAAGAAGTTCCTCCTCATGCTTTGATAGAAGTTCCTAGGTTCCAGTTTGTACCCGTTACCTCTTGTCCTGGATCATCTTTGATGATCCAGGACAAGAGGTAACGGGCACCAATTGGAACGTAGGAACTTGAACTTCAACTGGAAGGTAGGAACTTGAACTTGAACATAGGATTATCCTTGATGATTCAGGATAGCTGTGTGTCTGACCAGTCTGTCTTTCGAAGGAGGTCCTGGGCCAGCTCCAGCCATGCTGTGCTGAGCAGAGCCCCTGGCAGCAGCCCCACAGCTCACTCCCAGTGTGCCTGAATGGAAAAGGTACCAAAGTTGCTCCAACACTTTCTGAAAAACTCTATAGTGTTACCCCACAAGCGCAAAGCGACGGCAAAGCCCGTGAAATGACACCAGTGCTTCCAGAAAATGTCAAGCTTCCTGCCCAAGGGTGACATGCCATGCGGTGGGGTCAGGGCCACGCGCTGAGCACCCGGTGCGCTGGGGTTGCCCCAGCGGTTCCTGAGCAGCTCCTGCAGTGCTGCCGCCGGTACCGTTCTGGCGGCTGTAGTTGTTTAAAAAGCCGTTGTTGTTTCCGGCGTAATCTGACGGCAGTTTTCTCGGGCATTTGGGCCTCTTCTAATAAGTGTGCTGTGAGTACATCTGCAAGCATTCACCTGTCGAGGTCAAATGACTGGTGGTGCTCATCTGCCCCCGTGCTACTGCTGCTGCCTCCCGTGAATGCTCATGTGCCTGCGTGCCCCTGTACAGGCACAGATGCACGCGCGCAACACCTGATCCCGCATCCTAATTACTTTTCGCCCGGTTCTCGGAGTTGTTCTGCTTCCGGCTGATGAATGGGAAAGTGTAGTAGTGCTGTTTCATTTCACCAGCCTCTCAAGTGTGGAAATTATGGTAAATTTGAGAACAAGCCAGATTAGATTGATAGTTACACCTCCTCCTTTAATTAGCCAACCACAGGATCTGTGGAGGCAAAGGCCGGGGGGGTGTGTCGGTGTATATAACGTGTATTGTCTATGTGAAAGATTAATCAAAAGGAGTTGCTTGAGGTGGGAAGGCTTTTCCGGAGAGGTTCCACATGTTGTCAGGTAGTCCCTCTGAATGGCAGCTTCCGGTTCGGTCCCTTAGCTTTCGGAAGTGACATTTAGTCTGATATGTGCCAGCCGTGCAATCTACCTAGCCCTGCAAAGTGCAAATATTAACATAAATGCATATTAAGATACTGTGTGTTAGCTCCTGAACTGAAATAGAGAGCGGGTGTTCCAGCGGAGGCAAGCAAATCGTGTTGATTTACAGTGGCTTGAGGATTTGGCCCATTACCGCTTCTTTATACACTTTTAAAAAGAAATGCCAACTCGATAGTTTAGGCTTTAACTGGAACATGGCAAGTAATTGTATGTTTTGGCGGACCCCTAGTAATGTTGCAGAATCTTTCTCAGAAGTTGTTCCATGGGATAGCCGATTCCTCAGGTAAGAGCTACTTGTTTGTTCAATCCTCCATCTTAGGCCTGCTCCTCAGGTGCATCCTCCTTCTCGCAGCGATTTCCTAGGAACAGATTTCGAAGGACAGCTCTGATCACAGAATCACAGATTGGTTAGGGTTGGAAAGGAGCTCTGGAGATCATCCAGTCCAACCCCCCTGCCAGAGCAGGGTCACCTACAGCAGGTTGCACAGGATGACCTCCAGGCGGGTTATGAATGTCTCTGGGGTCGGAGACTCTACTGCCTCCCTGGGCAGCCTGTTCCAGCGCTCTGCCACCCTCAAAGTAAAGAAGTTCCTCCTCATGCTTTGATAGAAGTTCCTAGGTTCCAGTTTGTACCCGTTACCTCTTGTCCTGGATCATCTTTGATGATCCAGGACAAGAGGTAACGGGCACCAATTGGAACGTAGGAACTTGAACTTGAACTGGAACGTAGGAACTTGAACATAGGATTATCCTTGATGATTCAGGATAGCTGTGTGTCTGACCAGTCTGTCTTTCGAAGGAGGTCCTGGACCAGCTCCAGCCATGCTGTGCTGAGCAGAGCCCCTGGCAGCAGCCCCACAGCTCACTCCCAGTGTGCCTGAATGGAAAAGGTACCAAAGTTGCTCCAACACTTTCTGAAAAACTCTATAGTGTTACCCCACAAGCGCAAAGCGACGGCAAAGCCCGTGAAATGACACCGGTGCTTCCAGAAAATGTCAAGCTTCCTGCCCAAGGGTGACATGCCATGCGGTGGGGTCAGGGCCACGCGCTGAGCACCCGGTGCGCTGGGGTTGCCCCAGCGGTTCCTGAGCAGCTCCTGCAGTGCTGCCGCCGGTACCGTTCTGGCGGCTGTAGTTGTTTAAAAAGCCGTTGTTGTTTCCGGCGTAATCTGACGGCAGTTTTCTCGGGCATTTGGGCCTCTTCTAATAAGTGTGCTGTGAGTACATCTGCAAGCATTCACCTGTCGAGGTCAAATGACTGGTGGTGCTCATCTGCCCCCGTGCTACTGCTGCTGCCTCCCGTGAATGCTCATGTGCCTGCGTGCCCCTGTACAGGCACAGATGCACGCGCGCAACACCTGATCCCGCATCCTAATTATTTTTCGCCCGGTTCTCTGAGTTGTTCTGCTTCCGGCTGATGAATGGGAAAGTGTAGTAGTGCTGTTTCATTTCACCAGCCTCTCAAGTGTGGAAATTATGGTAAATTTGAGAACAAGCCAGATTAGATTGATAGTTACACCTCCTCCTTTAATTAGCCAACCACAGGATCTGTGGAGGCAAAGGCCGGGGGGCGTGTCGGTGGGGGGGCATACGATTTTACCATGGCGAGATTGCTGGAGGTTCTTTCTTGTCTGTTCTTTCTTGTCTTGTAAATTGGTATGAGGTTCTGCCAGTCTTCCTCACGTAGCACAATCGCTCTTGATTTCTGGACGTTGCTCACAGGGTAAGCTAATGTTGAACATCAATAAGGGTTACCGAATCTTGTCCTTGAGAAGCAGGAGTCTGGAAGCTGTTGTCAATCCAACTGCTGTATTCCTGACCAGCAAGCCCGCTCGATTCAGGGTTAATTAACTGATTACTTAGAGCGGAAGTGTTGTGGAAGAGCCCGATCATTACCATTTCTATTCATTCTAATATGATGTATTTCAACTCCCCCTCCCTCACGCCTTCCAGAGAGTGATCTGGTGAAGGAGGATGACAAGTCTTTGTGAAACCATCTCGAGTTCTCCCAGATACTCGTAGTTGAAGTTGTCTAGCGGTGCGAGATTAGACACCGTGTGAAAGGCAATACTGCACAGATTCTTTATTCCAGACCATTTTCTAAGTTCGCATGATACAAAACCTCACGGTTACTGGGCAGCTCTCCCACTTTTCACGTCAACCTTTGCTACCTCGCCTGCTGCAACGTGCAGGAAAGAAACATTGATTTGAATTGCGCCGTGGTGCCGTGCATCTTAATGACACTCTGGAGTGACTGTCAGTGTGTCTGGGTCCTGGGGTTGGACCCGGTCTAGCTGCCAGGAGGCAACATTGCAGAGAGGGGCTACAGCTGTGGTCTCTGAAGGGACCTGTCTACTATATGTAGGCCTTCTCTCCCTGCGTCTCAGAGTGCTTGAAGATGCTAATTGGTTCACATTTTCCTCTGTTCGTTAAGGTATTCTGTCCTTAAAAATTCAGCTTTTTAAAATATTAACGTGTATTGTCTATGTGAAAGATTAATCAAAAGGAGTTGCTTGAGGTGGGAAGGCTTTTCCGGAGAGGTTCCACATGTTGTCAGGTAGTCCCTCTGAATGGCAGCTTCCGGTTCGGTCCCTTAGCTTTCGGAAGTGACATTTAGTCTGATATGTGCCAGCCGTGCAATCTACCTAGCCCCGCAAAGTGCAAATATTAACATAAATGCATATTAAGATACTGTGTGTTAGCTCCTGAACTGAAATAGAGAGCGGGTGTTCCAGCGGAGGCAAGCAAATCGTGTTGATTTACAGTGGCTTGAGGATTTGGCCCATTACCGCTTCTTTATACACTTTTAAAAAGAAATGCCAACTCGATAGTTTAGGCTTTAACTGGAACATGGCAAGTAATTGTATGTTTTGGCGGACCCCTAGTAATGTTGCAGAATCTTTCTCAGAAGTTGTTCCATGGGATAGCCGATTCCTCAGGTAAGAGCTACTTGTTTGTTCAATCCTCCATCTTAGGCCTGCTCCTCAGGTGCATCCTCCTTCTCGCAGCGATTTCCTAGGAACAGATTTCGAAGAACAGCTCTGATCACAGAATCACAGATTGGTTAGGGTTGGAAAGGACCTCTGGAGATCATCCAGCCCAACCCCCCTGCCAGAGCAGGGTCACCTACAGCAGGTTGCACAGGATGACCTCCAGGCGGGTTTTGAATGTCTCTGGGGTGGGAGACTCTACCGCCTCCCTGGGCAGCCTGTTCCAGCGCTCTGCCACCCTCAAAGTAAAGAAGTTCCTCCTCATGCTTTGATAGAAGTTCCTAGGTTCCAGTTTGTACCCGTTACCTCTTGTCCTGGATCATCAAAAATCATCTTTGATGATCCAGGACAAGAGGTAACGGGCACCAATTGGAACGTAGGAACTTGAACTTGAACTGGAAGGTAGGAACTTGAACTTGAACATAGGATTATCCTTGATGATTCAGGATAGCTGTGTGTCTGACCAGTCTGTCTTTCGAAGGAGGTCCTGGGCCAGCTCCAGCCATGCTGTGCTGAGCAGAGCCCCTGGCAGCAGCCCCACAGCTCACTCCCAGTGTGCCTGAATGGAAAAGGTACCAAAGTTGCTCCAACACTTTCTGAAAAACTCTATAGTGTTACCCCACAAGCGCAAAGCGACGGCAAAGCCCGTGAAATGACACCGG
Source organism: Vanellus vanellus (assembly GCF_965231255.1). Taxonomy (NCBI): domain Eukaryota; kingdom Metazoa; phylum Chordata; class Aves; order Charadriiformes; family Charadriidae; genus Vanellus; species Vanellus vanellus. The sequence continues at coordinate 985,884 of NW_028128566.1, read as the reverse complement.
TGCTTCCAGAAAATGTCAAGCTTCCTGCCCAAGGGTGACATGCCATGCGGTGGGGTCAGGGCCACGCGCTGAGCACCCGGTGCGCTGGGGTTGCCCCAGCGGTTCCTGAGCAGCTCCTGCAGTGCTGCCGCCGGTACCGTTCTGGCGGCTGTAGTTGTTTAAAAAGCTGTTGTTGTTTCCGGCGTAATCTGACGGCAGTTTTCTCGGGCATTTGGGCCTCTTCTAATAAGTGTGCTGTGAGTACATCTGCAAGCATTCACCTGTCGAGGTCAAATGACTGGTGGTGCTCATCTGCCCCCGTGCTACTGCTGCTGCCTCCCGTGAATGCTCATGTGCCTGCGTGCCCCTGTACAGGCACAGATGCACGCGCGCAACACCTGATCCCGCATCCTAATTACTTTTCGCCCGGTTCTCGGAGTTGTTCTGCTTCCGGCTGATGAATGGGAAAGTGTAGTAGTGCTGTTTCATTTCACCAGCCTCTCAAGTGTGGAAATTATGGTAAATTTGAGAACAAGCCAGATTAGATTGATAGTTACACCTCCTCCTTTAATTAGCCAACCACAGGATCTGTGGAGGCAAAGGCCGGGGGGCGTGTCGGTGGGGGGGCATACGATTTTACCATGGCGAGATTGCTGGAGGTTCTTTCTTGTCTGTTCTTTCTTGTCTTGTAAATTGGTATGAGGTTCTGCCAGTCTTCCTCACGTAGCACAATCGCTCTTGATTTCTGGACGTTGCTCACAGGGTAAGCTAATGTTGAACATCAATAAGGGTTACCGAATCTTGTCCTTGAGAAGCAGGAGTCTGGAAGCTGTTGTCAATCCAACTGCTGTATTCCTGACCAGCAAGCCCGCTCGATTCAGGGTTAATTAACTGATTACTTAGAGCGGAAGTGTTGTGGAAGAGCCCGATCATTACCATTTCTATTCATTCTAATATGATGTATTTCAACTCCCCCTCCCTCACGCCTTCCAGAGAGTGATCTGGTGAAGGAGGATGACAAGTCTTTGTGAAACCATCTCGAGTTCTCCCAGATACTCGTAGTTGAAGTTGTCTAGCGGTGCGAGATTAGACACCGTGTGAAAGGCAATACTGCACAGATTCTTTATTCCAGACCATTTTCTAAGTTCGCATGATACAAAACCTCACGGTTACTGGGCAGCTCTCCCACTTTTCACGTCAACCTTTGCTACCTCGCCTGCTGCAACGTGCAGGAAAGAAACATTGATTTGAATTGCGCCGTGGTGCCGTGCATCTTAATGACACTCTGGAGTGACTGTCAGTGTGTCTGGGTCCTGGGGTTGGACCCGGTCTAGCTGCCAGGAGGCAACATTGCAGAGAGGGGCTACAGCTGTGGTCTCTGAAGGGACCTGTCTACTATATGTAGGCCTTCTCTCCCTGCGTCTCAGAGTGCTTGAAGATGCTAATTGGTTCACATTTTCCTCTGTTCGTTAAGGTATTCTGTCCTTAAAAATTCAGCTTTTTAAAATAGTAACGTGTATTGTCTATGTGAAAGATTAATCAAAAGGAGTTGCTTGAGGTGGGAAGGCTTTTCCGGAGAGGTTCCACATGTTGTCAGGTAGTCCCTCTGAATGGCAGCTTCCGGTTCGGTCCCTTAGCTTTCGGAAGTGACATTTAGTCTGATATGTGCCAGCCGTGCAATCTACCTAGCCCCGCAAAGTGCAAATATTAACATAAATGCATATTAAGATACTGTGTGTTAGCTCCTGAACTGAAATAGAGAGCGGGTGTTCCAGCGGAGGCAAGCAAATCGTGTTGATTTACAGTGGCTTGAGGATTTGGCCCATTACCGCTTCTTTATACACTTTTAAAAAGAAATGCCAACTCGATAGTTTAGGCTTTAACTGGAACATGGCAAGTAATTGTATGTTTTGGCGGACCCCTAGTAATGTTGCAGAATCTTTCTCAGAAGTTGTTCCATGGGATAGCCGATTCCTCAGGTAAGAGCTACTTGTTTGTTCAATCCTCCATCTTAGGCCTGCTCCTCAGGTGCATCCTCCTTCTCGCAGCGATTTCCTAGGAACAGATTTCGAAGAACAGCTCTGATCACAGAATCACAGATTGGTTAGGGTTGGAAAGGACCTCTGGAGATCATCCAGCCCAACCCCCCTGCCAGAGCAGGGTCACCTACAGCAGGTTGCACAGGATGACCTCCAGGCGGGTTTTGAATGTCTCTGGGGTGGGAGACTCTACCGCCTCCCTGGGCAGCCTGTTCCAGCGCTCTGCCACCCTCAAAGTAAAGAAGTTCCTCCTCATGCTTTGATAGAAGTTCCTAGGTTCCAGTTTGTACCCGTTACCTCTTGTCCTGGATCATCAAAAATCATCTTTGATGATCCAGGACAAGAGGTAACGGGCACCAATTGGAACGTAGGAACTTGAACTTGAACTGGAAGGTAGGAACTTGAACTTGAACATAGGATTATCCTTGATGATTCAGGATAGCTGTGTGTCTGACCAGTCTGTCTTTCGAAGGAGGTCCTGGGCCAGCTCCAGCCATGCTGTGCTGAGCAGAGCCCCTGGCAGCAGCCCCACAGCTCACTCCCAGTGTGCCTGAATGGAAAAGGTACCAAAGTTGCTCCAACACTTTCTGAAAAACTCTATAGTGTTACCCCACAAGCGCAAAGCGACGGCAAAGCCCGTGAAATGACACCGGTGCTTCCAGAAAATGTCAAGCTTCCTGCCCAAGGGTGACATGCCATGCGGTGGGGTCAGGGCCACGCGCTGAGCACCCGGTGCGCTGGGGTTGCCCCAGCGGTTCCTGAGCAGCTCCTGCAGTGCTGCCGCCGGTACCGTTCTGGCGGCTGTAGTTGTTTAAAAAGCTGTTGTTGTTTCCGGCGTAATCTGACGGCAGTTTTCTCGGGCATTTGGGCCTCTTCTAATAAGTGTGCTGTGAGTACATCTGCAAGCATTCACCTGTCGAGGTCAAATGACTGGTGGTGCTCATCTGCCCCCGTGCTACTGCTGCTGCCTCCCGTGAATGCTCATGTGCCTGCGTGCCCCTGTACAGGCACAGATGCACGCGCGCAACACCTGATCCCGCATCCTAATTACTTTTCGCCCGGTTCTCGGAGTTGTTCTGCTTCCGGCTGATGAATGGGAAAGTGTAGTAGTGCTGTTTCATTTCACCAGCCTCTCAAGTGTGGAAATTATGGTAAATTTGAGAACAAGCCAGATTAGATTGATAGTTACACCTCCTCCTTTAATTAGCCAACCACAGGATCTGTGGAGGCAAAGGCCGGGGGGGTGTGTCGGTGTATATAAGGTGTATTGTCTATGTTAAAGATTAATCAAAAGGAGTTGCTTGAGGTGGGAAGGCTTTTCCGGAGAGGTTCCACATGTTGTCAGGTAGTCCCTCTGAATGGCAGCTTCCGGTTCGGTCCCTTAGCTTTCGGAAGTGACATTTAGTCTGATATGTGCCAGCCGTGCAATCTACCTAGCCCTGCAAAGTGCAAATATTAACCTAAATGCATATTAAGATAGTGTGTGTTAGCTCCTGAACTGAAATAGAGAGCGGGTGTTCCAGCGGAGGCAAGCAAATCGTGTTGATTTACAGTGGCTTGAGGATTTGGCCCATTACCGCTTCTTTATACACTTTTAAAAAGAAATGCCAACTCGATAGTTTAGGCTTTAACTGGAACATGGCAAGTAATTGTATGTTTTGGCGGACCCCTAGTAATGTTGCAGAATCTTTCTCAGAAGTTGTTCCATGGGATAGCCGATTCCTCAGGTAAGAGCTACTTGTTTGTTCAATCCTCCATCTTAGGCCTGCTCCTCAGGTGCATCCTCCTTCTCGCAGCGATTTCCTAGGAACAGATTTCGAAGGACAGCTCTGATCACAGAATCACAGATTGGTTAGGGTTGGAAAGGAGCTCTGGAGATCATCCAGTCCAACCCCCCTGCCAGAGCAGGGTCACCTACAGCAGGTTGCACAGGATGACCTCCAGGCGGGTTATGAATGTCTCTGGGGTCGGAGACTCTACTGCCTCCCTGGGCAGCCTGTTCCAGCGCTCTGCCACCCTCAAAGTAAAGAAGTTCCTCCTCATGCTTTGATAGAAGTTCCTAGGTTCCAGTTTGTACCCGTTACCTCTTGTCCTGGATCATCTTTGATGATCCAGGACAAGAGGTAACGGGCACCAATTGGAACGTAGGAACTTGAACTTGAACTGGAACGTCGGAACTTGAACATAGGATTATCCTTGATGATTCAGGATAGCTGTGTGTCTGACCAGTCTGTCTTTCGAAGGAGGTCCTGGACCAGCTCCAGCCATGCTGTGCTGAGCAGAGCCCCTGGCAGCAGCCCCACAGCTCACTCCCAGTGTGCCTGAATGGAAAAGGTACCAAAGTTGCTCCAACACTTTCTGAAAAACTCTATAGTGTTACCCCACAAGCGCAAAGCGACGGCAAAGCCCGTGAAATGACACCGGTGCTTCCAGAAAATGTCAAGCTTCCTGCCCAAGGGTGACATGCCATGCGGTGGGGTCAGGGCCACGCGCTGAGCACCCGGTGCGCTGGGGTTGCCCCAGCGGTTCCTGAGCAGCTCCTGCAGTGCTGCCGCCGGTACCGTTCTGGCGGCTGTAGTTGTTTAAAAAGCCGTTGTTGTTTCCGGCGTAATCTGACGGCAGTTTTCTCGGGCATTTGGGCCTCTTCTAATAAGTGTGCTGTGAGTACATCTGCAAGCATTCACCTGTCGAGGTCAAATGACTGGTGGTGCTCATCTGCCCCCGTGCTACTGCTGCTGCCTCCCGTGAATGCTCATGTGCCTGCGTGCCCCTGTACAGGCACAGATGCACGCGCGCAACACCTGATCCCGCATCCTAATTATTTTTCGCCCGGTTCTCGGAGTTGTTCTGCTTCCGGCTGATGAATGGGAAAGTGTAGTAGTGCTGTTTCATTTCACCAGCCTCTCAAGTGTGGAAATTATGGTAAATTTGAGAACAAGCCAGATTAGATTGATAGTTACACCTCCTCCTTTAATTAGCCAACCACAGGATCTGTGGAGGCAAAGGCCGGGGGGCGTGTCGGTGGGGGGGCATACGATTTTACCATGGCGAGATTGCTGGAGGTTCTTTCTTGTCTGTTCTTTCTTGTCTTGTAAATTGGTATGAGGTTCTGCCAGTCTTCCTCACGTAGCACAATCGCTCTTGATTTCTGGACGTTGCTCACAGGGTAAGCTAATGTTGAACATCAATAAGGGTTACCGAATCTTGTCCTTGAGAAGCAGGAGTCTGGAAGCTGTTGTCAATCCAACTGCTGTATTCCTGACCAGCAAGCCCGCTCGATTCAGGGTTAATTAACTGATTACTTAGAGCGGAAGTGTTGTGGAAGAGCCCGATCATTACCATTTCTATTCATTCTAATATGATGTATTTCAACTCCCCCTCCCTCACGCCTTCCAGAGAGTGATCTGGTGAAGGAGGATGACAAGTCTTTGTGAAACCATCTCGAGTTCTCCCAGATACTCGTAGTTGAAGTTGTCTAGCGGTGCGAGATTAGACACCGTGTGAAAGGCAATACTGCACAGATTCTTTATTCCAGACCATTTTCTAAGTTCGCATGATACAAAACCTCACGGTTACTGGGCAGCTCTCCCACTTTTCACGTCAACCTTTGCTACCTCGCCCGCTGCAACGTGCAGGAAAGAAACATTGATTTGAATTGCGCCGTGGTGCCGTGCATCTTAATGACACTCTGGAGTGACTGTCAGTGTGTCTGGGTCCTGGGGTTGGACCCGGTCTAGCTGCCAGGAGGCAACATTGCAGAGAGGGGCTACAGCTGTGGTCTCTGAAGGGACCTGTCTACTATATGTAGGCCTTCTCTCCCTGCGTCTCAGAGTGCTTGAAGATGCTAATTGGTTCACATTTTCCTCTGTTCGTTAAGGTATTCTGTCCTTAAAAATTCAGCTTTTTAAAATATTAACGTGTATTGTCTATGTGAAAGATTAATCAAAAGGAGTTGCTTGAGGTGGGAAGGCTTTTCCGGAGAGGTTCCACATGTTGTCAGGTAGTCCCTCTGAATGGCAGCTTCCGGTTCGGTCCCTTAGCTTTCGGAAGTGACATTTAGTCTGATATGTGCCAGCCGTGCAATCTACCTAGCCCTGCAAAGTGCAAATATTAACCTAAATGCATATTAAGATACTGTGTGTTAGCTCCTGAACTGAAATAGAGAGCGGGTGTTCCAGCGGAGGCAAGCAAATCGTGTTGATTTACAGTGGCTTGAGGATTTGGCCCATTACCGCTTCTTTATACACTTTTAAAAAGAAATGCCAACTCGATAGTTTAGGCTTTAACTGGAACATGGCAAGTAATTGTATGTTTTGGCGGACCCCTAGTAATGTTGCAGAATCTTTCTCAGAAGTTGTTCCATGGGATAGCCGATTCCTCAGGTAAGAGCTACTTGTTTGTTCAATCCTCCATCTTAGGCCTGCTCCTCAGGTGCATCCTACTTCTCGCAGCGATTTCCTAGGAACAGATTTCGAAGAACAGCTCTGATCACAGAATCACAGATTGGTTAGGGTTGGAAAGGACCTCTGGAGATCATCCAGCCCAACCCCCCTGCCAGAGCAGGGTCACCTACAGCAGGTTGCACAGGATGACCTCCAGGCGGGTTTTGAATGTCTCTGGGGTGGGAGACTCTACCGCCTCCCTGGGCAGCCTGTTCCAGCGCTCTGCCACCCTCAAAGTAAAGAAGTTCCTCCTCATGCTTTGATAGAAGTTCCTAGGTTCCAGTTTGTACCCGTTACCTCTTGTCCTGGATCATCTTTGATGATCCAGGACAAGAGGTAACGGGCACCAATTGGAACGTAGGAACTTGAACTTCAACTGGAAGGTAGGAACTTGAACTTGAACATAGGATTATCCTTGATGATTCAGGATAGCTGTGTGTCTGACCAGTCTGTCTTTCGAAGGAGGTCCTGGGCCAGCTCCAGCCATGCTGTGCTGAGCAGAGCCCCTGGCAGCAGCCCCACAGCTCACTCCCAGTGTGCCTGAATGGAAAAGGTACCAAAGTTGCTCCAACACTTTCTGAAAAACTCTATAGTGTTACCCCACAAGCGCAAAGCGACGGCAAAGCCCGTGAAATGACACCAGTGCTTCCAGAAAATGTCAAGCTTCCTGCCCAAGGGTGACATGCCATGCGGTGGGGTCAGGGCCACGCGCTGAGCACCCGGTGCGCTGGGGTTGCCCCAGCGGTTCCTCAGCAGCTCCTGCAGTGCTGCCGCCGGTACCGTTCTGGCGGCTGTAGTTGTTTAAAAAGCCGTTGTTGTTTCCGGCGTAATCTGACGGCAGTTTTCTCGGGCATTTGGGCCTCTTCTAATAAGTGTGCTGTGAGTACATCTGCAAGCATTCACCTGTCGAGGTCAAATGACTGGTGGTGCTCATCTGCCCCCGTGCTACTGCTGCTGCCTCCCGTGAATGCTCATGTGCCTGCGTGCCCCTGTACAGGCACAGATGCACGCGCGCAACACCTGATCCCGCATCCTAATTACTTTTCGCCCGGTTCTCGGAGTTGTTCTGCTTCCGGCTGATGAATGGGAAAGTGTAGTAGTGCTGTTTCATTTCACCAGCCTCTCAAGTGTGGAAATTATGGTAAATTTGAGAACAAGCCAGATTAGATTGATAGTTACACCTCCTCCTTTAATTAGCCAACCACAGGATCTGTGGAGGCAAAGGCCGGGGGGGTGTGTCGGTGTATATAACGTGTATTGTCTATGTGAAAGATTAATCAAAAGGAGTTGCTTGAGGTGGGAAGGCTTTTCCGGAGAGGTTCCACATGTTGTCAGGTAGTCCCTCTGAATGGCAGCTTCCGGTTCGGTCCCTTAGCTTTCGGAAGTGACATTTAGTCTGATATGTGCCAGCCGTGCAATCTACCTAGCCCTGCAAAGTGCAAATATTAACCTAAATGCATATTAAGATAGTGTGTGTTAGCTCCTGAACTGAAATAGAGAGCGGGTGTTCCAGCGGAGGCAAGCAAATCGTGTTGATTTACAGTGGCTTGAGGATTTGGCCCATTACCGCTTCTTTATACACTTTTAAAAAGAAATGCCAACTCGATAGTTTAGGCTTTAACTGGAACATGGCAAGTAATTGTATGTTTTGGCGGACCCCTAGTAATGTTGCAGAATCTTTCTCAGAAGTTGTTCCATGGGATAGCCGATTCCTCAGGTAAGAGCTACTTGTTTGTTCAATCCTCCATCTTAGGCCTGCTCCTCAGGTGCATCCTCCTTCTCGCAGCGATTTCCTAGGAACAGATTTCGAAGGACAGCTCTGATCACAGAATCACAGATTGGTTAGGGTTGGAAAGGAGCTCTGGAGATCATCCAGTCCAACCCCCCTGCCAGAGCAGGGTCACCTACAGCAGGTTGCACAGGATGACCTCCAGGCGGGTTATGAATGTCTCTGGGGTCGGAGACTCTACTGCCTCCCTGGGCAGCCTGTTCCAGCGCTCTGCCACCCTCAAAGTAAAGAAGTTCCTCCTCATGCTTTGATAGAAGTTCCTAGGTTCCAGTTTGTACCCGTTACCTCTTGTCCTGGATCATCTTTGATGATCCAGGACAAGAGGTAACGGGCACCAATTGGAACGTAGGAACTTGAACTTGAACTGGAACGTAGGAACTTGAACATAGGATTATCCTTGATGATTCAGGATAGCTGTGTGTCTGACCAGTCTGTCTTTCGAAGGAGGTCCTGGACCAGCTCCAGCCATGCTGTGCTGAGCAGAGCCCCTGGCAGCAGCCCCACAGCTCACTCCCAGTGTGCCTGAATGGAAAAGGTACCAAAGTTGCTCCAACACTTTCTGAAAAACTCTATAGTGTTACCCCACAAGCGCAAAGCGACGGCAAAGCCCGTGAAATGACACCGGTGCTTCCAGAAAATGTCAAGCTTCCTGCCCAAGGGTGACATGCCATGCGGTGGGGTCAGGGCCACGCGCTGAGCACCCGGTGCGCTGGGGTTGCCCCAGCGGTTCCTGAGCAGCTCCTGCAGTGCTGCCGCCGGTACCGTTCTGGCGGCTGTAGTTGTTTAAAAAGCCGTTGTTGTTTCCGGCGTAATCTGACGGCAGTTTTCTCGGGCATTTGGGCCTCTTCTAATAAGTGTGCTGTGAGTACATCTGCAAGCATTCACCTGTCGAGGTCAAATGACTGGTGGTGCTCATCTGCCCCCGTGCTACTGCTGCTGCCTCCCGTGAATGCTCATGTGCCTGCGTGCCCCTGTACAGGCACAGATGCACGCGCGCAACACCTGATCCCGCATCCTAATTATTTTTCGCCCGGTTCTCTGAGTTGTTCTGCTTCCGGCTGATGAATGGGAAAGTGTAGTAGTGCTGTTTCATTTCACCAGCCTCTCAAGTGTGGAAATTATGGTAAATTTGAGAACAAGCCAGATTAGATTGATAGTTACACCTCCTCCTTTAATTAGCCAACCACAGGATCTGTGGAGGCAAAGGCCGGGGGGCGTGTCGGTGGGGGGGCATACGATTTTACCATGGCGAGATTGCTGGAGGTTCTTTCTTGTCTGTTCTTTCTTGTCTTGTAAATTGGTATGAGGTTCTGCCAGTCTTCCTCACGTAGCACAATCGCTCTTGATTTCTGGACGTTGCTCACAGGGTAAGCTAATGTTGAACATCAATAAGGGTTACCGAATCTTGTCCTTGAGAAGCAGGAGTCTGGAAGCTGTTGTCAATCCAACTGCTGTATTCCTGACCAGCAAGCCCGCTCGATTCAGGGTTAATTAACTGATTACTTAGAGCGGAAGTGTTGTGGAAGAGCCCGATCATTACCATTTCTATTCATTCTAATATGATGTATTTCAACTCCCCCTCCCTCACGCCTTCCAGAGAGTGATCTGGTGAAGGAGGATGACAAGTCTTTGTGAAACCATCTCGAGTTCTCCCAGATACTCGTAGTTGAAGTTGTCTAGCGGTGCGAGATTAGACACCGTGTGAAAGGCAATACTGCACAGATTCTTTATTCCAGACCATTTTCTAAGTTCGCATGATACAAAACCTCACGGTTACTGGGCAGCTCTCCCACTTTTCACGTCAACCTTTGCTACCTCGCCTGCTGCAACGTGCAGGAAAGAAACATTGATTTGAATTGCGCCGTGGTGCCGTGCATCTTAATGACACTCTGGAGTGACTGTCAGTGTGTCTGGGTCCTGGGGTTGGACCCGGTCTAGCTGCCAGGAGGCAACATTGCAGAGAGGGGCTACAGCTGTGGTCTCTGAAGGGACCTGTCTACTATATGTAGGCCTTCTCTCCCTGCGTCTCAGAGTGCTTGAAGATGCTAATTGGTTCACATTTTCCTCTGTTCGTTAAGGTATTCTGTCCTTAAAAATTCAGCTTTTTAAAATAGTAACGTGTATTGTCTATGTGAAAGATTAATCAAAAGGAGTTGCTTGAGGTGGGAAGGCTTTTCCGGAGAGGTTCCACATGTTGTCAGGTAGTCCCTCTGAATGGCAGCTTCCGGTTCGGTCCCTTAGCTTTCGGAAGTGACATTTAGTCTGATATGTGCCAGCCGTGCAATCTACCTAGCCCCGCAAAGTGCAAATATTAACATAAATGCATATTAAGATACTGTGTGTTAGCTCCTGAACTGAAATAGAGAGCGGGTGTTCCAGCGGAGGCAAGCAAATCGTGTTGATTTACAGTGGCTTGAGGATTTGGCCCATTACCGCTTCTTTATACACTTTTAAAAAGAAATGCCAACTCGATAGTTTAGGCTTTAACTGGAACATGGCAAGTAATTGTATGTTTTGGCGGACCCCTAGTAATGTTGCAGAATCTTTCTCAGAAGTTGTTCCATGGGATAGCCGATTCCTCAGGTAAGAGCTACTTGTTTGTTCAATCCTCCATCTTAGGCCTGCTCCTCAGGTGCATCCTCCTTCTCGCAGCGATTTCCTAGGAACAGATTTCGAAGAACAGCTCTGATCACAGAATCACAGATTGGTTAGGGTTGGAAAGGACCTCTGGAGATCATCCAGCCCAACCCCCCTGCCAGAGCAGGGTCACCTACAGCAGGTTGCACAGGATGACCTCCAGGCGGGTTTTGAATGTCTCTGGGGTGGGAGACTCTACCGCCTCCCTGGGCAGCCTGTTCCAGCGCTCTGCCACCCTCAAAGTAAAGAAGTTCCTCCTCATGCTTTGATAGAAGTTCCTAGGTTCCAGTTTGTACCCGTTACCTCTTGTCCTGGATCATCAAAAATCATCTTTGATGATCCAGGACAAGAGGTAACGGGCACCAATTGGAACGTAGGAACTTGAACTTGAACTGGAAGGTAGGAACTTGAACTTGAACATAGGATTATCCTTGATGATTCAGGATAGCTGTGTGTCTGACCAGTCTGTCTTTCGAAGGAGGTCCTGGGCCAGCTCCAGCCATGCTGTGCTGAGCAGAGCCCCTGGCAGCAGCCCCACAGCTCACTCCCAGTGTGCCTGAATGGAAAAGGTACCAAAGTTGCTCCAACACTTTCTGAAAAACTCTATAGTGTTACCCCACAAGCGCAAAGCGACGGCAAAGCCCGTGAAATGACACCGGTGCTTCCAGAAAATGTCAAGCTTCCTGCCCAAGGGTGACATGCCATGCGGTGGGGTCAGGGCCACGCGCTGAGCACCCGGTGCGCTGGGGTTGCCCCAGCGGTTCCTGAGCAGCTCCTGCAGTGCTGCCGCCGGTACCGTTCTGGCGGCTGTAGTTGTTTAAAAAGCTGTTGTTGTTTCCGGCGTAATCTGACGGCAGTTTTCTCGGGCATTTGGGCCTCTTCTAATAAGTGTGCTGTGAGTACATCTGCAAGCATTCACCTGTCGAGGTCAAATGACTGGTGGTGCTCATCTGCCCCCGTGCTACTGCTGCTGCCTCCCGTGAATGCTCATGTGCCTGCGTGCCCCTGTACAGGCACAGATGCACGCGCGCAACACCTGATCCCGCATCCTAATTACTTTTCGCCCGGTTCTCGGAGTTGTTCTGCTTCCGGCTGATGAATGGGAAAGTGTAGTAGTGCTGTTTCATTTCACCAGCCTCTCAAGTGTGGAAATTATGGTAAATTTGAGAACAAGCCAGATTAGATTGATAGTTACACCTCCTCCTTTAATTAGCCAACCACAGGATCTGTGGAGGCAAAGGCCGGGGGGGTGTGTCGGTGTATATAAGGTGTATTGTCTATGTTAAAGATTAATCAAAAGGAGTTGCTTGAGGTGGGAAGGCTTTTCCGGAGAGGTTCCACATGTTGTCAGGTAGTCCCTCTGAATGGCAGCTTCCGGTTCGGTCCCTTAGCTTTCGGAAGTGACATTTAGTCTGATATGTGCCAGCCGTGCAATCTACCTAGCCCTGCAAAGTGCAAATATTAACCTAAATGCATATTAAGATAGTGTGTGTTAGCTCCTGAACTGAAATAGAGAGCGGGTGTTCCAGCGGAGGCAAGCAAATCGTGTTGATTTACAGTGGCTTGAGGATTTGGCCCATTACCGCTTCTTTATACACTTTTAAAAAGAAATGCCAACTCGATAGTTTAGGCTTTAACTGGAACATGGCAAGTAATTGTATGTTTTGGCGGACCCCTAGTAATGTTGCAGAATCTTTCTCAGAAGTTGTTCCATGGGATAGCCGATTCCTCAGGTAAGAGCTACTTGTTTGTTCAATCCTCCATCTTAGGCCTGCTCCTCAGGTGCATCCTCCTTCTCGCAGCGATTTCCTAGGAACAGATTTCGAAGGACAGCTCTGATCACAGAATCACAGATTGGTTAGGGTTGGAAAGGAGCTCTGGAGATCATCCAGTCCAACCCCCCTGCCAGAGCAGGGTCACCTACAGCAGGTTGCACAGGATGACCTCCAGGCGGGTTATGAATGTCTCTGGGGTCGGAGACTCTACTGCCTCCCTGGGCAGCCTGTTCCAGCGCTCTGCCACCCTCAAAGTAAAGAAGTTCCTCCTCATGCTTTGATAGAAGTTCCTAGGTTCCAGTTTGTACCCGTTACCTCTTGTCCTGGATCATCTTTGATGATCCAGGACAAGAGGTAACGGGCACCAATTGGAACGTAGGAACTTGAACTTGAACTGGAACGTCGGAACTTGAACATAGGATTATCCTTGATGATTCAGGATAGCTGTGTGTCTGACCAGTCTGTCTTTCGAAGGAGGTCCTGGACCAGCTCCAGCCATGCTGTGCTGAGCAGAGCCCCTGGCAGCAGCCCCACAGCTCACTCCCAGTGTGCCTGAATGGAAAAGGTACCAAAGTTGCTCCAACACTTTCTGAAAAACTCTATAGTGTTACCCCACAAGCACAAAGCGACGGCAAAGCCCGTGAAATGACACCGGTGCTTCCAGAAAATGTCAAGCTTCCTGCCCAAGGGTGACATGCCATGCGGTGGGGTCAGGGCCACGCGCTGAGCACCCGGTGCGCTGGGGTTGCCCCAGCGGTTCCTGAGCAGCTCCTGCAGTGCTGCCGCCGGTACCGTTCTGGCGGCTGTAGTTGTTTAAAAAGCCGTTGTTGTTTCCGGCGTAATCTGACGGCAGTTTTCTCGGGCATTTGGGCCTCTTCTAATAAGTGTGCTGTGAGTACATCTGCAAGCATTCACCTGTCGAGGTCAAATGACTGGTGGTGCTCATCTGCCCCCGTGCTACTGCTGCTGCCTCCCGTGAATGCTCATGTGCCTGCGTGCCCCTGTACAGGCACAGATGCACGCGCGCAACACCTGATCCCGCATCCTAATTATTTTTCGCCCGGTTCTCTGAGTTGTTCTGCTTCCGGCTGATGAATGGGAAAGTGTAGTAGTGCTGTTTCATTTCACCAGCCTCTCAAGTGTGGAAATTATGGTAAATTTGAGAACAAGCCAGATTAGATTGATAGTTACACCTCCTCCTTTAATTAGCCAACCACAGGATCTGTGGAGGCAAAGGCCGGGGGGCGTGTCGGTGGGGGGGCATACGATTTTACCATGGCGAGATTGCTGGAGGTTCTTTCTTGTCTGTTCTTTCTTGTCTTGTAAATTGGTATGAGGTTCTGCCAGTCTTCCTCACGTAGCACAATCGCTCTTGATTTCTGGACGTTGCTCACAGGGTAAGCTAATGTTTAACATCAATAAGGGTTACCGAATCTTGTCCTTGAGAAGCAGGAGTCTGGAAGCTGTTGTCAATCCAACTGCTGTATTCCTGACCAGCAAGCCCGCTCGATTCAGGGTTAATTAACTGATTACTTAGAGCGGAAGTGTTGTGGAAGAGCCCGATCATTACCATTTCTATTCATTCTAATATGATGTATTTCAACTCCCCCTCCCTCACGCCTTCCAGAGAGTGATCTGGTGAAGGAGGATGACAAGTCTTTGTGAAACCATCTCGAGTTCTCCCAGATACTCGTAGTTGAAGTTGTCTAGCGGTGCGAGATTAGACACCGTGTGAAAGGCAATACTGCACAGATTCTTTATTCCAGACCATTTTGTAAGTTCGCATGATACAAAACCTCACGGTTACTGGGCAGCTCTCCCACTTTTCACGTCAACCTTTGCTACCTCGCCTGCTGCAACGTGCAGGAAAGAAACATTGATTTGAATTGCGCCGTGGTGCCGTGCATCTTAATGACACTCTGGAGTGACTGGCAGTGTGTCTGGGTCCTGGGGTTGGACCCGGTCTAGCTGCCAGGAGGCAACATTGCAGAGAGGGGCTACAGCTGTGGTCTCTGAAGGGACCTGGCTACTCTATGTAGGCCTTCTCTCCCTGCGTCTCAGAGTGCTTGAAGATGCTAATTGGTTCACATTTTCCTCTGTTCGTTAAGGTATTCTGTCCTTAAAAATTCAGCTTTTTAAAATAGTAACGTGTATTGTCTATGTGAAAGATTAATCAAAAGGAGTTGCTTGAGGTGGGAAGGCTTTTCCGGAGAGGTTCCACATGTTGTCAGGTAGTCCCTCTGAATGGCAGCTTCCGGTTCGGTCCCTTAGCTTTCGGAAGTGACATTTAGTCTGATATGTGCCAGCCGTGCAATCTACCTAGCCCCGCAAAGTGCAAATATTAACATAAATGCATATTAAGATACTGTGTGTTAGCTCCTGAACTGAAATAGAGAGCGGGTGTTCCAGCGGAGGCAAGCAAATCGTGTTGATTTACAGTGGCTTGCGGATTTGGCCCATTACCGCTTCTTTATACACTTTTAAAAAGAAATGCCAACTCGATAGTTTAGGCTTTAACTGGAACATGGCAAGTAATTGTATGTTTTGGCGGACCCCTAGTAATGTTGCAGAATCTTTCTCAGAAGTTGTTCCATGGGATAGCCGATTCCTCAGGTAAGAGCTACTTGTTTGTTCAATCCTCCATCTTAGGCCTGCTCCTCAGGTGCATCCTCCTTCTCGCAGCGATTTCCTAGGAACAGATTTCGAAGAACAGCTCTGATCACAGAATCACAGATTGGTTAGGGTTGGAAAGGACCTCTGGAGATCATCCAGCCCAACCCCCCTGCCAGAGCAGGGTCACCTACAGCAGGTTGCACAGGATGACCTCCAGGCGGGTTTTGAATGTCTCTGGGGTGGGAGACTCTACCGCCTCCCTGGGCAGCCTGTTCCAGCGCTCTGCCACCCTCAAAGTAAAGAAGTTCCTCCTCATGCTTTGATAGAAGTTCCTAGGTTCCAGTTTGTACCCGTTACCTCTTGTCCTGGATCATCTTTGATGATCCAGGACAAGAGGTAACGGGCACCAATTGGAACGTAGGAACTTGAACTTCAACTGGAAGGTAGGAACTTGAACTTGAACATAGGATTATCCTTGATGATTCAGGATAGCTGTGTGTCTGACCAGTCTGTCTTTCGAAGGAGGTCCTGGGCCAGCTCCAGCCATGCTGTGCTGAGCAGAGCCCCTGGCAGCAGCCCCACAGCTCACTCCCAGTGTGCCTGAATGGAAAAGGTACCAAAGTTGCTCCAACACTTTCTGAAAAACTCTATAGTGTTACCCCACAAGCGCAAAGCGACGGCAAAGCCCGTGAAATGACACCAGTGCTTCCAGAAAATGTCAAGCTTCCTGCCCAAGGGTGACATGCCATGCGGTGGGGTCAGGGCCACGCGCTGAGCACCCGGTGCGCTGGGGTTGCCCCAGCGGTTCCTGAGCAGCTCCTGCAGTGCTGCCGCCGGTACCGTTCTGGCGGCTGTAGTTGTTTAAAAAGCCGTTGTTGTTTCCGGCGTAATCTGACGGCAGTTTTCTCGGGCATTTGGGCCTCTTCTAATAAGTGTGCTGTGAGTACATCTGCAAGCATTCACCTGTCGAGGTCAAATGACTGGTGGTGCTCATCTGCCCCCGTGCTACTGCTGCTGCCTCCCGTGAATGCTCATGTGCCTGCGTGCCCCTGTACAGGCACAGATGCACACGCGCAACACCTGATCCCGCATCCTAATTATTTTTCGCCCGGTTCTCGGAGTTGTTCTGCTTCCGGCTGATGAATGGGAAAGTGTAGTAGTGCTGTTTCATTTCACCAGCCTCTCAAGTGTGGAAATTATGGTAAATTTGAGAACAAGCCAGATTAGATTGATAGTTACACCTCCTCCTTTAATTAGCCAACCACAGGATCTGTGGAGGCAAAGGCCGGGGGGGTGTGTCGGTGTATATAACGTGTATTGTCTATGTGAAAGATTAATCAAAAGGAGTTGCTTGAGGTGGGAAGGCTTTTCCGGAGAGGTTCCACATGTTGTCAGGTAGTCCCTCTGAATGGCAGCTTCCGGTTCGGTCCCTTAGCTTTCGGAAGTGACATTTAGTCTGATATGTGCCAGCCGTGCAATCTACCTAGCCCCGCAAAGTGCAAATATTAACATAAATGCATATTAAGATACTGTGTGTTAGCTCCTGAACTGAAATAGAGAGCGGGTGTTCCAGCGGAGGCAAGCAAATCGTGTTGATTTACAGTGGCTTGCGGATTTGGCCCATTACCGCTTCTTTATACACTTTTAAAAAGAAATGCCAACTCGATAGTTTAGGCTTTAACTGGAACATGGCAAGTAATTGTATGTTTTGGCGGACCCCTAGTAATGTTGCAGAATCTTTCTCAGAAGTTGTTCCATGGGATAGCCGATTCCTCAGGTAAGAGCTACTTGTTTGTTCAATCCTCCATCTTAGGCCTGCTCCTCAGGTGCATCCTCCTTCTCGCAGCGATTTCCTAGGAACAGATTTCGAAGAACAGCTCTGATCACAGAATCACAGATTGGTTAGGGTTGGAAAGGACCTCTGGAGATCATCCAGCCCAACCCCCCTGCCAGAGCAGGGTCACCTACAGCAGGTTGCACAGGATGACCTCCAGGCGGGTTTTGAATGTCTCTGGGGTGGGAGACTCTACCGCCTCCCTGGGCAGCCTGTTCCAGCGCTCTGCCACCCTCAAAGTAAAGAAGTTCCTCCTCATGCTTTGATAGAAGTTCCTAGGTTCCAGTTTGTACCCGTTACCTCTTGTCCTGGATCATCTTTGATGATCCAGGACAAGAGGTAACGGGCACCAATTGGAACGTAGGAACTTGAACTTCAACTGGAAGGTAGGAACTTGAACTTGAACATAGGATTATCCTTGATGATTCAGGATAGCTGTGTGTCTGACCAGTCTGTCTTTCGAAGGAGGTCCTGGGCCAGCTCCAGCCATGCTGTGCTGAGCAGAGCCCCTGGCAGCAGCCCCACAGCTCACTCCCAGTGTGCCTGAATGGAAAAGGTACCAAAGTTGCTCCAACACTTTCTGAAAAACTCTATAGTGTTACCCCACAAGCGCAAAGCGACGGCAAAGCCCGTGAAATGACACCGGTGCTTCCAGAAAATGTCAAGCTTCCTGCCCAAGGGTGACATGCCATGCGGTGGGGTCAGGGCCACGCGCTGAGCACCCGGTGCGCTGGGGTTGCCCCAGCGGTTCCTGAGCAGCTCCTGCAGTGCTGCCGCCGGTACCGTTCTGGCGGCTGTAGTTGTTTAAAAAGCCGTTGTTGTTTCCAGCGTAATCTGACGGCAGTTTTCTCGGGCATTTGGGCCTCTTCTAATAAGTGTGTAGTGAGTACATCTGCAAGCATTCACCTGTCGAGGTCAAATGACTGGTGGTGCTCATCTGCCCCCGTGCTACTGCTGCTGCCTCCCGTGAATGCTCATGTGCCTGCGTGCCCCTGTACAGGCACAGATGCACGCGTGCAACACCTGATCCCGCATCCTAATTATTTTTCGCCCGGTTCTCTGAGTTGTTCTGCTTCCGGCTGATGAATGGGAAAGTGTAGTAGTGCTGTTTCATTTCACCAGCCTCTCAAGTGTGGAAATTATGGTAAATTTGAGAACAAGCCAGATTAGATTGATAGTTACACCTCCTCCTTTAATTAGCCAACCACAGGATCTGTGGAGGCAAAGGCCGGGGGGGTGTGTCGGTGTATATAACGTGTATTGTCTATGTGAAAGATTAATCAAAAGGAGTTGCTTGAGGTGGGAAGGCTTTTCCGGAGAGGTTCCACATGTTGTCAGGTAGTCCCTCTGAATGGCAGCTTCCGGTTCGGTCCCTTAGCTTTCGGAAGTGACATTTAGTCTGATATGTGCCAGCCGTGCAATCTACCTAGCCCTGCAAAGTGCAAATATTAACCTAAATGCATATTAAGATACTGTGTGTTAGCTCCTGAACTGAAATAGAGAGCGGGTGTTCCAGCGGAGGCAAGCAAATCGTGTTGATTTACAGTGGCTTGAGGATTTGGCCCATTACCGCTTCTTTATACACTTCTAAAAAGAAATGCCAACTCGATAGTTTAGGCTTTAACTGGAACATGGCAAGAAATTGTATGTTTTGGCGGACCCCTAGTAATGTTGCAGAATCTTTCTCAGAAGTTGTTCCATGGGATAGCCGATTCCTCAGGTAAGAGCTACTTGTTTGTTCAATCCTCCATCTTAGGCCTGCTCCTCAGGTGCATCCTCCTTCTCGCAGCGATTTCCTAGGAACAGATTTCGAAGAACAGCTCTGATCACAGAATCACAGATTGGTTAGGGTTGGAAAGGACCTCTGGAGATCATGTAGTGCAACCCCCCTGCCAGAGCAGGGTCACCTACAGCAGGTTGCACAGGATGACCTCCAGGCGGGTTTTGAATGTTTCTGGAGTCGGAGACTCTACCGCCTCCCTGGGCAGCCTGTTCCAGCGCTCTGCCACCCTCAAAGTAAAGAAGTTCCTCCTCATGCTTTGATAGAAGTTCCTAGGTTCCAGTTTGTACCCGTTACCTCTTGTCCTGGATCATCTTTGATGATCCAGGACAAGAGGTAACGGGCACCAATTGGAACGTAGGAACTTGAACTTGAACTGGAACGTAGGAACTTGAACATAGGATTATCCTTGATGATTCAGGATAGCTGTGTGTCTGACCAGTCTGTCTTTCGAAGGAGGTCCTGGGCCAGCTCCAGCCATGCTGTGCTGAGCAGAGCCCCTGGCAGCAGCCCCACAGCTCACTCCCAGTGTGCCTGAATGGAAAAGGTACCAAAGTTGCTCCAACACTTTCTGAAAAACTCTATAGTGTTACCCCACAAGCGCAAAGCGACGGCAAAGCCCGTGAAATGACACCGGTGCTTCCAGAAAATGTCAAGCTTCCTGCCCAAGGGTGACATGCCATGCGGTGGGGTCAGGGCCACGCGCTGAGCACCCGGTGCGCTGGGGTTGCCCCAGCGGTTCCTGAGCAGCTCCTGCAGTGCTGCCGCCGGTACCGTTCTGGCGGCTGTAGTTGTTTAAAAAGCCGTTGTTGTTTCCGGCGTAATCTGACGGCAGTTTTCTCGGGCATTTGGGCCTCTTCTAATAAGTGTGCTGTGAGTACATCTGCAAGCATTCACCTGTCGAGGTCAAATGACTGGTGGTGCTCATCTGCCCCCGTGCTACTGCTGCTGCCTCCCGTGAATGCTCATGTGCCTGCGTGCCCCTGTACAGGCACAGATGCACGCGCGCAACACCTGATCCCGCATCCTAATTATTTTTCGCCCGGTTCTCGGAGTTGTTCTGCTTCCGGCTGATGAATGGGAAAGTGTAGTAGTGCTGTTTCATTTCACCAGCCTCTCAAGTGTGGAAATTATGGTAAATTTGAGAACAAGCCAGATTAGATTGATAGTTACACCTCCTCCTTTAATTAGCCAACCACAGGATCTGTGGAGGCAAAGGCCGGGGGGGTGTGTCGGTGTATATAACGTGTATTGTCTATGTGAAAGATTAATCAAAAGGAGTTGCTTGAGGTGGGAAGGCTTTTCCGGAGAGGTTCCACATGTTGTCAGGTAGTCCCTCTGAATGGCAGCTTCCGGTTCGGTCCCTTAGCTTTCGGAAGTGACATTTAGTCTGATATGTGCCAGCCGTGCAATCTACCTAGCCCTGCAAAGTGCAAATATTAACCTAAATGCATATTAAGATACTGTGTGTTAGCTCCTGAACTGCAATAGAGAGCGGGTGTTCCAGCGGAGGCAAGCAAATCGTGTTGATTTACAGTGGCTTGCGGATTTGGCCCATTACCGCTTCTTTATACACTTTTAAAAAGAAATGCCAACTTGATAGTTTAGGCTTTAACTGGAACATGGCAAGTAATTGTATGTTTTGGCGGACCCCTAGTAATGTTGCAGAATCTTTCTCAGAAGTTGTTCCATGGGATAGCCGATTCCTCAGGTAAGAGCTACTTGTTTGTTCAATCCTCCATCTTAGGCCTGCTCCTCAGGTGCATCCTCCTTCTCGCAGCGATTTCCTAGGAACAGATTTCGAAGAACAGCTCTGATCACAGAATCACAGATTGGTTAGGGTTGGAAAGGACCTCTGGAGATCATCCAGCCCAACCCCCCTGCCAGAGCAGGGTCACCTACAGCAGGTTGCACAGGATGACCTCCAGGCGGGTTTTGAATGTTTCTGGGGTCAGAGACTCTACCGCCTCCCTCGGCAGTCTGTTCCAGCGCTCTGCCACCCTCAAAGTAAAGAAGTTCCTCCTCATGCTTTGATAGAAGTTCCTAGGTTCCAGTTTGTACCCGTTACCTCTTGTCCTGGATCATCTTTGATGATCCAGGACAAGAGGTAACGGGCACCAATTGGAACGTAGGAACTTGAACTTGAACTGGAACGTAGGAAATTGAACATAGGATTATCCTTGATGATTCAGGATAGCTGTGTGTCTGACCAGTCTGTCTTTCGAAGGAGGTCCTGGGCCAGCTCCAGCCATGCTGTGCTGAGCAGAGCCCCTGGCAGCAGCCCCACAGCTCACTCCCAGTGTGCCTGAATGGAAAAGGTACCAAAGTTGCTCCAACACTTTCTGAAAAACTCTACAGTGTTACCCCACAAGCGCAAAGCGACGGCAAAGCCCGTGAAATGACACCGGTGCTTCCAGAAAATGTCAAGCTTCCTGCCCAAGGGTGACATGCCATGCGGTGGGGTCAGGGCCACGCGCTGAGCACCCGGTGCGCTGGGGTTGCCCCAGCGGTTCCTGAGCAGCTCCTGCAGTGCTGCCGCCGGTACCGTTCTGGCGGCTGTAGTTGTTTAAAAAGCCGTTGTTGTTTCCGGCGTAATCTGACGGCAGTTTTCTCGGGCATTTGGGCCTCTTCTAATAAGTGTGCTGTGAGTACATCTGCAAGCATTCACCTGTCGAGGTCAAATGACTGGTGGTGCTCATCTGCCCCCGTGCTACTGCTGCTGCCTCCCGTGAATGCTCATGTGCCTGCGTGCCCCTGTACAGGCACAGATGCACGCGCGCAACACCTGATCCCGCATCCTAATTATTTTTCGCCCGGTTCTCGGAGTTGTTCTGCTTCCGGCTGATGAATGGGAAAGTGTAGTAGTGCTGTTTCATTTCACCAGCCTCTCAAGTGTGGAAATTATGGTAAATTTGGGAACAAGCCAGATTAGATTGATAGTTACACCTCCTCCTTTAATTAGCCAACCACAGGATCTGTGGAGGCAAAGGCCGGGGGGGTGTGTCGGTGTATATAACGTGTATTGTCTATGTGAAAGATTAATCAAAAGGAGTTGCTTGAGGTGGGAAGGCTTTTCCGGAGAGGTTCCACATGTTGTCAGGTAGTCCCTCTGAATGGCAGCTTCCGGTTCGGTCCCTTAGCTTTCGGAAGTGACATTTAGTCTGATATGTGCCAGCCGTGCAATCTACCTAGCCCTGCAAAGTGCAAATATTAACATAAATGCATATTAAGATACTGTGTGTTAGCTCCTGAACTGAAATAGAGAGCGGGTGTTCCAGCGGAGGCAAGCAAATCGTGTTGATTTAGAGTGGCTTGAGGATTTGGCCCATTACCGCTTCTTTATACACTTTTAAAAAGAAATGCCAACTCGATAGTTTAGGCTTTAACTGGAACATGGCAAGTAATTGTATGTTTTGGCGGACCCCTAGTAATGTTGCAGAATCTTTCTCAGAAGTTGTTCCATGGGATAGCCGATTCCTCAGGTAAGAGCTACTTGTTTGTTCAATCCTCCATCTTAGGCCTGCTCCTCAGGTGCATCCTCCTTCTCACAGCGATTTCCTAGGAACAGATTTCGAAGAACAGCTCTGATCACAGAATCACAGATTGGTTAGGGTTGGAAAGGACCTCTGGAGATCATCCAGCCCAACCCCCCTGCCAGAGCAGGGTCACCTACAGCAGGTTGCACAGGATGACCTCCAGGCGGGTTTTGAATGTTTCTGGGGTGGGAGACTCTACCGCCTCCCTGGGCAGCCTGTTCCAGCGCTCTGCCACCCTCAAAGTAAAGAAGTTCCTCCTCATGCTTTGATAGAAGTTCCTAGGTTCCAGTTTGTACCCGTTACCTCTTGTCCTGGATCATCTTTGATGATCCAGGACAAGAGGTAACGGGCACCAATTGGAACGTAGGAACTTGAACTTGAACTGGAACGTAGGAACTTGAACATAGGATTATCCTTGATGATTCAGGATAGCTGTGTGTCTGACCAGTCTGTCTTTCGAAGGAGGTCCTGGACCAGCTCCAGCCATGCTGTGCTGAGCAGAGCCCCTGGCAGCAGCCCCACAGCTCACTCCCAGTGTGCCTGAATGGAAAAGGTACCAAAGTTGCTCCAACACTTTCTGAAAAACTCTATAGTGTTACCCCACAAGCGCAAAGCGACGGCAAAGCCCGTGAAATGACACCGGTGCTTCCAGAAAATGTCAAGCTTCCTGCCCAAGGGTGACATGCCATGCGGTGGGGTCAGGGCCACGCGCTGAGCACCCGGTGCGCTGGGGTTGCCCCAGCGGTTCCTGAGCAGCTCCTGCAGTGCTGCCGCCGGTACCGTTCTGGCGGCTGTAGTTGTTTAAAAAGCCGTTGTTGTTTCCGGCGTAATCTGACGGCAGTTTTCTCGGGCATTTGGGCCTCTTCTAATAAGTGTGCTGTGAGTACATCTGCAAGCATTCACCTGTCGAGGTCAAATGACTGGTGGTGCTCATCTCCCCCCGTGCTACTGCTGCTGCCTCCCGTGAATGCTCATGTGCCTGCGTGCCCCTGTACAGGCACAGATGCACGCGCGCAACACCTGATCCCGCATCCTAATTATTTTTCGCCCGGTTCTCTGAGTTGTTCTGCTTCCGGCTGATGAATGGGAAAGTGTAGTAGTGCTGTTTCATTTCACCAGCCTCTCAAGTGTGGAAATTATGGTAAATTTTGGAACAATCGAGATTAGATTGATAGTTACACCTCCTCCTTTAATTAGCCAACCACAGGATCTGTGGAGGCAAAGGCCGGGGGGCGTGTCGGTGGGGGGGCATACGATTTTACCATGGCGAGATTGCTGGAGGTTCTTTCTTGTCTGTTCTTTCTTGTCTTGTAAATTGGTATGAGGTTCTGCCAGTCTTCCTCACGTAGCACAATCGCTCTTGATTTCTGGAGGTTGCTCACAGGGTAAGCTAATGTTTAACATCAATAAGGGTTACCGAATCTTGTCCTTGAGAAGCAGGAGTCTGGAAGCTGTTGTCAATCCAACTGCTGTATTCCTGACCAGCAAGCCCGCTCGATTCAGGGTTAATTAACTGATTACTTAGAGCGGAAGTGTTGTGGAAGAGCCCGATCATTACCATTTCTATTCATTCTAATATGATGTATTTCAACTCCCCCTCCCTCACGCCTTCCAGAGAGTGATCTGGTGAAGGAGGATGACAAGTCTTTGTGAAACCATCTCGAGTTCTCCCAGATACTCGTAGTTGAAGTTGTCTAGCGGTGCGAGATTAGACACCGTGTGAAAGGCAATACTGCACAGATTCTTTATTCCAGACCATTTTCTAAGTTCGCATGATACAAAACCTCACGGTTACTGGGCAGCTCTCCCACTTTTCACGTCAACCTTTGCTACCTCGCCTGCTGCAACGTGCAGGAAAGAAACATTGATTTGAATTGCGCCGTGGTGCCGTGCATCTTAATGACACTCTGGAGTGACTGGCAGTGTGTCTGGGTCCTGGGGTTGGACCCGGTCTAGCTGCCAGGAGGCAACATTGCAGAGAGGGGCTACAGCTGTGGTCTCTGAAGGGACCTCGCTACTCTATGTAGGCCTTCTCTCCCTGCGTCTCAGAGTGCTTGAAGATGCTAATTGGTTCACATTTTCCTCTGTTCGTTAAGGTATTCTGTCCTTAAAAATTCAGCTTTTTAAAATAGTAACGTGTATTGTCTATGTGAAAGATTAATCAAAAGGAGTTGCTTGAGGTGGGAAGGCTTTTCCGGAGAGGTTCCACATGTTGTCAGGTAGTCCCTCTGAATGGCAGCTTCCGGTTCGGTCCCTTAGCTTTCGGAAGTGACATTTAGTCTGATATGTGCCAGCCGTGCAATCTACCTAGCCCCGCAAAGTGCAAATATTAACATAAATGCATATTAAGATACTGTGTGTTAGCTCCTGAACTGAAATAGAGAGCGGGTGTTCCAGCGGAGGCAAGCAAATCGTGTTGATTTACAGTGGCTTGCGGATTTGGCCCATTACCGCTTCTTTATACACTTTTAAAAAGAAATGCCAACTCGATAGTTTAGGCTTTAACTGGAACATGGCAAGTAATTGTATGTTTTGGCGGACCCCTAGTAATGTTGCAGAATCTTTCTCAGAAGTTGTTCCATGGGATAGCCGATTCCTCAGGTAAGAGCTACTTGTTTGTTCAATCCTCCATCTTAGGCCTGCTCCTCAGGTGCATCCTCCTTCTCGCAGCGATTTCCTAGGAACAGATTTCGAAGAACAGCTCTGATCACAGAATCACAGATTGGTTAGGGTTGGAAAGGAGCTCTGGAGATCATCCAGCCCAACCCCCCTGCCAGAGCAGGGTCACCTACAGCAGGTTGCACAGGATGACCTCCAGGCGGGTTTTGAATGTCTCTGGGGTGGGAGACTCTACCACCTCCCTGGGCAGCCTGTTCCAGCGCTCTGCCACCCTCAAAGTAAAGAAGTTCCTCCTCATGCTTTGATAGAAGTTCCTAGGTTCCAGTTTGTACCCGTTACCTCTTGTCCTGGATCATCTTTGACGTCCTGGATCTTTGATGATCCAGGACAAGAGGTAACGGGCACCAATTGGAACGTAGGAACTTGAACTTGAACTGGAAGGTAGGAACTTGAACTTGAACATAGGATTATCCTTGATGATTCAGGATAGCTGTGTGTCTGACCAGTCTGTCTTTCGAAGGAGGTCCTTGACCAGCTCCAGCCATGCTGTGCTGAGCAGAGCCCC
Organism: Vanellus vanellus; assembly: GCF_965231255.1. Classification (NCBI taxonomy): domain Eukaryota; kingdom Metazoa; phylum Chordata; class Aves; order Charadriiformes; family Charadriidae; genus Vanellus; species Vanellus vanellus. The sequence continues at coordinate 960,276 of NW_028128566.1, read as the reverse complement.
TGGCAGCAGCCCCACAGCTCACTCCCAGTGTGCCTGAATGGAAAAGGTACCAAAGTTGCTCCAACACTTTCTGAAAAACTCTATAGTGTTACCCCACAAGCGCAAAGCGACGGCAAAGCCCGTGAAATGACACCGGTGCTTCCAGAAAATGTCAAGCTTCCTGCCCAAGGGTGACATGCCATGCGGTGGGGTCAGGGCCACGCGCTGAGCACCCGGTGCGCTGGGGTTGCCCCAGCGGTTCCTGAGCAGCTCCTGCAGTGCTGCCGCCGGTACCGTTCTGGCGGCTGTAGTTGTTTAAAAAGCCGTTGTTGTTTCCGGCGTAATCTGACGGCAGTTTTCTCGGGCATTTGGGCCTCTTCTAATATGTGTGCTGTGAGTACATCTGCAAGCATTCACCTGTCGAGGTCAAATGACTGGTGGTGCTCATCTGCCCCCGTGCTACTGCTGCTGCCTCCCGTGAATGCTCATGTGCCTGCGTGCCCCTGTACAGGCACAGATGCACGCGCGCAACACCTGATCCCGCATCCTAATTATTTTTCGCCCGGTTCTCGGAGTTGTTCTGCTTCCGGCTGATGAATGGGAAAGTGTAGTAGTGCTGTTTCATTTCACCAGCCTCTCAAGTGTGGAAATTATGGTAAATTTGAGAACAAGCCAGATTAGATTGATAGTTACACCTCCTCCTTTAATTAGCCAACCACAGGATCTGTGGAGGCAAAGGCCGGGGGGCGTGTCGGTGGGGGGGCATACGATTTTACCATGGCGAGATTGCTGGAGGTTCTTTCTTGTCTGTTCTTTCTTGTCTTGTAAATTGGTATGAGGTTCTGCCAGTCTTCCTCACGTAGCACAATCGCTCTTGATTTCTGGACGTTGCTCACAGGGTAAGCTAATGTTGAACATCAATAAGGGTTACCGAATCTTGTCCTTGAGAAGCAGGAGTCTGGAAGCTGTTGTCAATCCAACTGCTGTATTCCTGACCAGCAAGCCCGCTCGATTCAGGGTTAATTAACTGATTACTTAGAGCGGAAGTGTTGTGGAAGAGCCCGATCATTACCATTTCTATTCATTCTAATATGATGTATTTCAACTCCCCCTCCCTCACGCCTTCCAGAGAGTGATCTGGTGAAGGAGGATGACAAGTCTTTGTGAAACCATCTCGAGTTCTCCCAGATACTCGTAGTTGAAGTTGTCTAGCGGTGCGAGATTAGACACCGTGTGAAAGGCAATACTGCACAGATTCTTTATTCCAGACCATTTTCTAAGTTCGCATGATACAAAACCTCACGGTTACTGGGCAGCTCTCCCACTTTTCACGTCAACCTTTGCTACCTCGCCTGCTGCAACGTGCAGGAAAGAAACATTGATTTGAATTGCGCCGTGGTGCCGTGCATCTTAATGACACTCTGGAGTGACTGGCAGTGTGTCTGGGTCCTGGGGTTGGACGCGGTCTAGCTGCCAGGAGGCAACATTGCAGAGAGGGGCTACAGCTGTGGTCTCTGAAGGGACCTCGCTACTCTATGTAGGCCTTCTCTCCCTGCGTCTCAGAGTGCTTGAAGATGCTAATTGGTTCACATTTTCCTCTGTTCGTCAAGGTATTCTGTCCTTAAAAATTCAGCTTTTTAAAATAGTAACGTGTATTGTCTATGTGAAAGATTAATCAAAAGGAGTTGCTTGAGGTGGGAAGGCTTTTCCGGAGAGGTTCCACATGTTGTCAGGTAGTCCCTCTGAATGGCAGCTTCCGGTTCGGTCCCTTAGCTTTCGGAAGTGACATTTAGTCTGATATGTGCCAGCCGTGCAATCTACCTAGCCCCGCAAAGTGCAAATATTAACATAAATGCATATTAAGATACTGTGTGTTAGCTCCTGAACTGAAATAGAGAGCGGGTGTTCCAGCGGAGGCAAGCAAATCGTGTTGATTTACAGTGGCTTGCGGATTTGGCCCATTACCGCTTCTTTATACACTTTTAAAAAGAAATGCCAACTCGATAGTTTAGGCTTTAACTGGAACATGGCAAGAAATTGTATGTTTTGGCGGACCCCTAGTAATGTTGCAGAATCTTTCTCTAAAGTTGTTCCATGGGATAGCCGATTCCTCAGGTAAGAGCTACTTGTTTGTTCAATCCTCCATCTTAGGCCTGCTCCTCAGGTGCATCCTCCTTCCCGCAGCGATTTCCTAGGAACAGATTTCGAAGAACAGCTCTGATCACAGAATCACAGATTGGTTAGGGTTGGAAAGGACCTCTGGAGATCATCCAGCCCAACCCCCCTGCCAGAGCAGGGTCACCTACAGCAGGTTGCACAGGATGACCTCCAGGCGGGTTTTGAATGTTTCTGGGGTGGGAGACTCTACCGCCTCCCTGGGCAGCCTGTTCCAGCGCTCTGCCACCCTCAAAGTAAAGAAGTTCCTCCTCATGCTTTGATAGAAGTTCCTAGGTTCCAGTTTGTACCCGTTACCTCTTGTCCTGGATCATCTTTGATGTCCTGGATCTTTGATGATCCAGGACAAGAGGTAACGGGCACCAATTGGAACGTAGGAACTTGAACTTGAACTGGAAGGTAGGAACTTGAACTTGAACATAGGATTATCCTTGATGATTCAGGATAGCTGTGTGTCTGACCAGTCTGTCTTTCGAAGGAGGTCCTGGGCCAGCTCCAGCCATGCTGTGCTGAGCAGAGCCCCTGGCAGCAGCCCCACAGCTCACTCCCAGTGTGCCTGAATGGAAAAGGTACCAAAGTTGCTCCAACACTTTCTGAAAAACTCTATAGTGTTACCCCACAAGCGCAAAGCGACGGCAAAGCCCGTGAAATGACACCGGTGCTTCCAGAAAATGTCAAGCTTCCTGCCCAAGGGTGACATGCCATGCGGTGGGGTCAGGGCCACGCGCTGAGCACCCGGTGCGCTGGGGTTGCCCCAGCGGTTCCTCAGCAGCTCCTGCAGTGCTGCCGCCGGTACCGTTCTGGCGGCTGTAGTTGTTTAAAAAGCCGTTGTTGTTTCCGGCGTAATCTGACGGCAGTTTTCTCGGGCATTTGGGCCTCTTCTAATAAGTGTGCTGTGAGTACATCTGCAAGCATTCACCTGTCGAGGTCAAATGACTGGTGGTGCTCATCTGCCCCCGTGCTACTGCTGCTGCCTCCCGTGAATGCTCATGTGCCTGCGTGCCCCTGTACAGGCACAGATGCACGCGCGCAACACCTGATCCCGCATCCTAATTATTTTTCGCCCGGTTCTCGGAGTTGTTCTGCTTCCGGCTGATGAATGGGAAAGTGTAGTAGTGCTGTTTCATTTCACCAGCCTCTCAAGTGTGGAAATTATGGTAAATTTGAGAACAAGCCAGATTAGATTGATAGTTACACCTCCTCCTTTAATTAGCCAACCACAGGATCTGTGGAGGCAAAGGCCGGGGGGCGTGTCGGTGGGGGGGCATACGATTTTACCATGGCGAGATTGCTGGAGGTTCTTTCTTGTCTGTTCTTTCTTGTCTTGTAAATTGGTATGAGGTTCTGCCAGTCTTCCTCACGTAGCACAATCGCTCTTGATTTCTGGACGTTGCTCACAGGGTAAGCTAATGTTGAACATCAATAAGGGTTACCGAATCTTGTCCTTGAGAAGCAGGAGTCTGGAAGCTGTTGTCAATCCAACTGCTGTATTCCTGACCAGCAAGCCCGCTCGATTCAGGGTTAATTAACTGATTACTTAGAGCGGAAGTGTTGTGGAAGAGCCCGATCATTACCATTTCTATTCATTCTAATATGATGTATTTCAACTCCCCCTCCCTCACGCCTTCCAGAGAGTGATCTGGTGAAGGAGGATGACAAGTCTTTGTGAAACCATCTCGAGTTCTCCCAGATACTCGTAGTTGAAGTTGTCTAGCGGTGCGAGATTAGACACCGTGTGAAAGGCAATACTGCACAGATTCTTTATTCCAGACCATTTTCTAAGTTCGCATGATACAAAACCTCACGGTTACTGGGCAGCTCTCCCACTTTTCACGTCAACCTTTGCTACCTCGCCTGCTGCAACGTGCAGGAAAGAAACATTGATTTGAATTGCGCCGTGGTGCCGTGCATCTTAATGACACTCTGGAGTGACTGGCAGTGTGTCTGGGTCCTGGGGTTGGACGCGGTCTAGCTGCCAGGAGGCAACATTGCAGAGAGGGGCTACAGCTGTGGTCTCTGAAGGGACCTCGCTACTCTATGTAGGCCTTCTCTCCCTGCGTCTCAGAGTGCTTGAAGATGCTAATTGGTTCACATTTTCCTCTGTTCGTTAAGGTATTCTGTCCTTAAAAATTCAGCTTTTTAAAATAGTAACGTGTATTGTCTATGTGAAAGATTAATCAAAAGGAGTTGCTTGAGGTGGGAAGGCTTTTCCGGAGAGGTTCCACATGTTGTCAGGTAGTCCCTCTGAATGGCAGCTTCCGGTTCGGTCCCTTAGCTTTCGGAAGTGACATTTAGTCTGATATGTGCCAGCCGTGCAATCTACCTAGCCCCGCAAAGTGCAAATATTAACATAAATGCATATTAAGATACTGTGTGTTAGCTCCTGAACTGAAATAGAGAGCGGGTGTTCCAGCGGAGGCAAGCAAATCGTGTTGATTTACAGTGGCTTGCGGATTTGGCCCATTACCGCTTCTTTATACACTTTTAAAAAGAAATGCCAACTCGATAGTTTAGGCTTTAACTGGAACATGGCAAGAAATTGTATGTTTTGGCGGACCCCTAGTAATGTTGCAGAATCTTTCTCTAAAGTTGTTCCATGGGATAGCCGATTCCTCAGGTAAGAGCTACTTGTTTGTTCAATCCTCCATCTTAGGCCTGCTCCTCAGGTGCATCCTCCTTCCCGCAGCGATTTCCTAGGAACAGATTTCGAAGAACAGCTCTGATCACAGAATCACAGATTGGTTAGGGTTGGAAAGGACCTCTGGAGATCATCCAGCCCAACCCCCCTGCCAGAGCAGGGTCACCTACAGCAGGTTGCACAGGATGACCTCCAGGCGGGTTTTGAATGTTTCTGGGGTGGGAGACTCTACCGCCTCCCTGGGCAGCCTGTTCCAGCGCTCTGCCACCCTCAAAGTAAAGAAGTTCCTCCTCATGCTTTGATAGAAGTTCCTAGGTTCCAGTTTGTACCCGTTACCTCTTGTCCTGGATCATCTTTGATGATCCAGGACAAGAGGTAACGGGCACCAATTGGAACGTAGGAACTTGAACTTGAACTGGAAGGTAGGAACTTGAACTTGAACATAGGATTATCCTTGATGATTCAGGATAGCTGTGTGTCTGACCAGTCTGTCTTTCGAAGGAGGTCCTGGGCCAGCTCCAGCCATGCTGTGCTGAGCAGAGCCCCTGGCAGCAGCCCCACAGCTCACTCCCAGTGTGCCTGAATGGAAAAGGTACCAAAGTTGCTCCAACACTTTCTGAAAAACTCTATAGTGTTACCCCACAAGCGCAAAGCGACGGCAAAGCCCGTGAAATGACACCGGTGCTTCCAGAAAATGTCAAGCTTCCTGCCCAAGGGTGACATGCCATGCGGTGGGGTCAGGGCCACGCGCTGAGCACCCGGTGCGCTGGGGTTGCCCCAGCGGTTCCTCAGCAGCTCCTGCAGTGCTGCCGCCGGTACCGTTCTGGCGGCTGTAGTTGTTTAAAAAGCCGTTGTTGTTTCCGGCGTAATCTGACGGCAGTTTTCTCGGGCATTTGGGCCTCTTCTAATAAGTGTGCTGTGAGTACATCTGCAAGCATTCACCTGTCGAGGTCAAATGACTGGTGGTGCTCATCTGCCCCCGTGCTACTGCTGCTGCCTCCCGTGAATGCTCATGTGCCTGCGTGCCCCTGTACAGGCACAGATGCACGCGCGCAACACCTGATCCCGCATCCTAATTATTTTTCGCCCGGTTCTCGGAGTTGTTCTGCTTCCGGCTGATGAATGGGAAAGTGTAGTAGTGCTGTTTCATTTCACCAGCCTCTCAAGTGTGGAAATTATGGTAAATTTGAGAACAAGCCAGATTAGATTGATAGTTACACCTCCTCCTTTAATTAGCCAACCACAGGATCTGTGGAGGCAAAGGCCGGGGGGGTGTGTCGGTGTATATAACGTGTATTGTCTATGTGAAAGATGAATCAAAAGGAGTTGCTTGAGGTGGGAAGGCTTTTCCGGAGAGGTTCCACATGTTGTCAGGTAGTCCCTCTGAATGGCAGCTTCCGGTTCGGTCCCTTAGCTTTCGGAAGTGACATTTAGTCTGATATGTGCCAGCCGTGCAATCTACCTAGCCCTGCAAAGTGCAAATATTAACCTAAATGCATATTAAGATACTGTGTGTTAGCTCCTGAACTGAAATAGAGAGCGGGTGTTCCAGCGGAGGCAAGCAAATCGTGTTGATTTACAGTGGCTTGAGGATTTGGCCCATTACCGCTTCTTTATACACTTTTAAAAAGAAATGCCAACTCGATAGTTTAGGCTTTAACTGGAACATGGCAAGAAATTGTATGTTTTGGCGGACCCCTAGTAATGTTGCAGAATCTTTCTCAGAAGTTGTTCCATGGGATAGCCGATTCCTCAGGTAAGAGCTACTTGTTTGTTCAATCCTCCATCTTAGGCCTGATCCTCAGGTGCATCCTCCTTCTCGCAGCGATTTCCTAGGAACAGATTTCGAAGAACAGCTCTGATCACAGAATCACAGATTGGTTAGGGTTGGAAAGGACCTCTGGAGATCATCCAGCCCAACCCCCCTGCCAGAGCAGGGTCACCTACAGCAGGTTGCACAGGATGACCTCCAGGCGGGTTTTGAATGTTTCTGGGGTCGGAGACTCTACCGCCTCCCTGGGCAGCCTGTTCCAGCGCTCTGCCACCCTCAAAGTAAAGAAGTTCCTCCTCATGCTTTGATAGAAGTTCCTAGGTTCCAGTTTGTACCCGTTACCTCTTGTCCTGGATCATCTTTGATGATCCAGGACAAGAGGTAACGGGCACCAATTGGAACGTAGGAACTTGAACTTGAACTGGAACGTAGGAACTTGAACATAGGATTATCCTTGATGATTCAGGATAGCTGTGTGTCTGACCAGTCTGTCTTTCGAAGGAGGTCCTGGACCAGCTCCAGCCATGCTGTGCTGAGCAGAGCCCCTGGCAGCAGCCCCACAGCTCATTCCCAGTGTGCCTGAATGGAAAAGGTACCAAAGTTGCTCCAACACTTTCTGAAAAACTCTATAGTGTTACCCCACAAGCGCAAAGCGACGGCAAAGCCCGTGAAATGACACCGGTGCTTCCAGAAAATGTCAAGCTTCCTGCCCAAGGGTGACATGCCATGCGGTGGGGTCAGGGCCACGCGCTGAGCACCCGGTGCGCTGGGGTTGCCCCAGCGGTTCCTCAGCAGCTCCTGCAGTGCTGCCGCCGGTACCGTTCTGGCGGCTGTAGTTGTTTAAAAAGCCGTTGTTGTTTCCGGCGTAATCTGACGGCAGTTTTCTCGGGCATTTGGGCCTCTTCTAATAAGTGTGCTGTGAGTACATCTGCAAGCATTCACCTGTCGAGGTCAAATGACTGGTGGTGCTCATCTGCCCCCGTGCTACTGCTGCTGCCTCCCGTGAATGCTCATGTGCCTGCGTGCCCCTGTACAGGCACAGATGCACGCGCGCAACACCTGATCCCGCATCCTAATTATTTTTCGCCCGGTTCTCGGAGTTGTTCTGCTTCCGGCTGATGAATGGGAAAGTGTAGTAGTGCTGTTTCATTTCACCAGCCTCTCAAGTGTGGAAATTATGGTAAATTTGAGAACGAGCGAGATTAGATTGATAGTTACACCTCCTCCTTTAATTAGCCAACCACAGGATCTGTGGAGGCAAAGGCCGGGGGGGTGTGTCGGTGTATATAACGTGTATTGTCTATGTGAAAGATTAATCAAAAGGAGTTGCTTGAGGTGGGAAGGCTTTTCCGGAGAGGTTCCACATGTTGTCAGGTAGTCCCTCTGAATGGCAGCTTCCGGTTCGGTCCCTTAGCTTTCGGAAGTGACATTTAGTCTGATATGTGCCAGCCGTGCAATCTACCTAGCCCTGCAAAGTGCAAATATTAACCTAAATGCATATTAAGATACTGTGTGTTAGCTCCTGAACTGAAATAGAGAGCGGGTGTTCCAGCGGAGGCAAGCAAATCGTGTTGATTTAGAGTGGCTGGCGGATTTCGCCCATTACCGCTTCTTTATACACTTTTAAAAAGAAATGCCAACTCGATAGTTTAGGCTTTAACTGGAACATGGCAAGTAATTGTATGTTTTGGCGGACCCCTAGTAATGTTGCAGAATCTTTCTCAGAAGTTGTTCCATGGGATAGCCGATTCCTCAGGTAAGAGCTACTTGTTTGTTCAATCCTCCATCTTAGGCCTGCTCCTCAGGTGCATCCTCCTTCTCGCAGCGATTTCCTAGGAACAGATTTCGAAGAACAGCTCTGATCACAGAATCACAGATTGGTTAGGGTTGGAAAGGACCTCTGGAGATCATCCAGCCCAACCCCCCTGCCAGAGCAGGGTCACCTACAGCAGGTTGCACAGGATGACCTCCAGGCGGGTTTTGAATGTTTCTGGGGTGGGAGACTCTACCGCCTCCCTGGGCAGCCTGTTCCAGCGCTCTGCCACCCTCAAAGTAAAGAAGTTCCTCCTCATGCTTTGATAGAAGTTCCTAGGTTCCAGTTTGTACCCGTTACCTCTTGTCCTGGATCATCTTTGATGATCCAGGACAAGAGGTAACGGGCACCAATTGGAACGTAGGAACTTGAACTTGAACTGGAACGTAGGAACTTGAACTTGAACATAGGATTATCCTTGATGATTCAGGATAGCTGTGTGTCTGACCAGTCTGTCTTTCGAAGGAGGTCCCGGACCAGCTCCAGCCATGCTATGCTGAGCAGAGCCCCTGGCAGTAGCCCCACAGCTCACTCCCACTGTGCCTGAATGGAAAAGGTACCAAAGTTGCTCCAACACTTTCCGAAAAACTCTATAGTGTTACCCCACAAGCGCAAAGCGACGGCAAAGCCCGTGAAATGACACCGGTGCTTCCAGAAAATGTCAAGCTTCCTGCCCAAGGGTGACATGCCATGCGGTGGGGTCAGGGCCACGCGCTGAGCACCCGGTGCGCTGGGGTTGCCCCAGCGGTTCCTGAGCAGCTCCTGCAGTGCTGCCGCCGGTACCGTTCTGGCGGCTGTAGTTGTTTAAAAAGCCGTTGTTGTTTCCGGCGTAATCTGACGGCAGTTTTCTCGGGCATTTGGGCCTCTTCTAATAAGTGTGCTGTGAGTACATCTGCAAGCATTCACCTGTCGAGGTCAAATGACTGGTGGTGCTCATCTGCCCCCGTGCTACTGCTGCTGCCTCCCGTGAATGCTCATGTGCCTGCGTGCCCCTGTACAGGCACAGATGCACGCGCGCAACACCTGATCCCGCATCCTAATTATTTTTCGCCCGGTTCTCGGAGTTGTTCTGCTTCCGGCTGATGAATGGGAAAGTGTAGTAGTGCTGTTTCATTTCACCAGCCTCTCAAGTGTGGAAATTATGGTAAATTTGAGAACAAGCCAGATTAGATTGATAGTTACACCTCCTCCTTTAATTAGCCAACCACAGGATCTGTGGAGGCAAAGGCCGGGGGGGTGTGTCGGTGTATATAACGTGTATTGTCTATGTGAAAGATTAATCAAAAGGAGTTGCTTGAGGTGGGAAGGCTTTTCCGGAGAGGTTCCACATGTTGTCAGGTAGTCCCTCTGAATGGCAGCTTCCGGTTCGGTCCCTTAGCTTTCGGAAGTGACATTTAGTCTGATATGTGCCAGCCGTGCAATCTACCTAGCCCTGCAAAGTGCAAATATTAACCTAAATGCATATTAAGATACTGTGTGTTAGCTCCTGAACTGAAATAGAGAGCGGGTGTTCCAGCGGAGGCAAGCAAATCGTGTTGATTTAGAGTGGCTTGAGGATTTGGCCCATTACCGCTTCTTTATACACTTTTAAAAAGAAATGCCAACTCGATAGTTTAGGCTTTAACTGGAACATGGCAAGAAATTGTATGTTTTGGCGGACCCCTAGTAATGTTGCAGAATCTTTCTCAGAAGTTGTTCCATGGGATAGCCGATTCCTCAGGTAAGAGCTACTTGTTTGTTCAATCCTCCATCTTAGGCCTGATCCTCAGGTGCATCCTCCTTCTCGCAGCGATTTCCTAGGAACAGATTTCGAAGAACAGCTCTGATCACAGAATCACAGATTGGTTAGGGTTGGAAAGGACCTCTGGAGATCATCCAGCCCAACCCCCCTGCCAGAGCAGGGTCACCTACAGCAGGTTGCACAGGATGACCTCCAGGCGGGTTTTGAATGTTTCTGGGGTGGGAGACTCTACCGCCTCCCTGGGCAGCCTGTTCCAGCGCTCTGCCACCCTCAAAGTAAAGAAGTTCCTCCTCATGCTTTGATAGAAGTTCCTAGGTTCCAGTTTGTACCCGTTACCTCTTGTCCTGGATCATCTTTGATGATCCAGGACAAGAGGTAACGGGCACCAATTGGAACGTAGGAACTTGAACTTGAACTGGAACGTAGGAACTTGAACATAGGATTATCCTTGATGATTCAGGATAGCTGTGTGTCTGACCAGTCTGTCTTTCGAAGGAGGTCCTGGGCCAGCTCCAGCCATGCTGTGCTGAGCAGAGCCCCTGGCAGCAGCCCCACAGCTCACTCCCAGTGTGCCTGAATGGAAAAGGTACCAAAGTTGCTCCAACACTTTCTGAAAAACTCTATAGTGTTACCACACAAGCGCAAAGCGACGGCAAAGCCCGTGAAATGACACCGGTGCTTCCAGAAAATGTCAAGCTTCCTGCCCAAGGGTGACATGCCATGCGGTGGGGTCAGGGCCACGCGCTGAGCACCCGGTGCGCTGGGGTTGCCCCAGCGGTTCCTGAGCAGCTCCTGCAGTGCTGCCGCCGGTACCGTTCTGGCGGCTGTAGTTGTTTAAAAAGCCGTTGTTGTTTCCGGCGTAATCTGACGGCAGTTTTCTCGGGCATTTGGGCCTCTTCTAATAAGTGTGCTGTGAGTACATCTGCAAGCATTCACCTGTCGAGGTCAAATGACTGGTGGTGCTCATCTGCCCCCGTGCTACTGCTGCTGCCTCCCGTGAATGCTCATGTGCCTGCGTGCCCCTGTACAGGCACAGATGCACGCGCGCAACACCTGATCCCGCATCCTAATTATTTTTCGCCCGGTTCTCGGAGTTGTTCTGCTTCCGGCTGATGAATGGGAAAGTGTAGTAGTGCTGTTTCATTTCACCAGCCTCTCAAGTGTGGAAATTATGGTAAATTTGAGAACAAGCCAGATTAGATTGATAGTTACACCTCCTCCTTTAATTAGCCAACCACAGGATCTGTGGAGGCAAAGGCCGGGGGGGTGTGTCGGTGTATATAACGTGTATTGTCTATGTGAAAGATGAATCAAAAGGAGTTGCTTGAGGTGGGAAGGCTTTTCCGGAGAGGTTCCACATGTTGTCAGGTAGTCCCTCTGAATGGCAGCTTCCGGTTCGGTCCCTTAGCTTTTGGAAGTGACATTTAGTCTGATATGTGCCAGCCGTGCAATCTACCTAGCCCTGCAAAGTGCAAATATTAACCTAAATGCATATTAAGATACTGTGTGTTAGCTCCTGAACTGCAATAGAGAGCGGGTGTTCCAGCGGAGGCAAGCAAATCGTGTTGACTTACAGTGGCTTGAGGATTTGGCCCATTACCGCTTCTTTATACACTTTTAAAAAGAAATGCCAACTCGATAGTTTAGGCTTTAACTGGAACATGGCAAGTAATTGTATGTTTTGGCGGACCCCTAGTAATGTTGCAGAATCTTTCTCAGAAGTTGTTCCATGGGATAGCCGATTCCTCAGGTAAGAGCTACTTGTTTGTTCAATCCTCCATCTTAGGCCTGCTCCTCAGGTGCATCCTCCTTCTCGCAGCGATTTCCTAGGAACAGATTTTGAAGAACAGCTCTGATCACAGAATCACAGATTGGTTAGGGTTGGAAAGGACCTCTGGAGATCATCCAGCCCAACCCCCCTGCCAGAGCAGGGTCACCTACAGCAGGTTGCACAGGATGACCTCCAGGCGGGTTTTGAATGTTTCTGGGGTGGGAGACTCTACCGCCTCCCTGGGCAGCCTGTTCCAGCGCTCTGCCACCCTCAAAGTAAAGAAGTTCCTCCTCATGCTTTGATAGAAGTTCCTACGTTCCAGTTTGTACCCGTTACCTCTTGTCCTGGATCATCTTTGATGATCCAGGACAAGAGGTAACGGGCACCAATTGGAACGTAGGAACTTGAACTTGAACTGGAACGTAGGAACTTGAACATAGGATTATCCTTGATGATTCAGGATAGCTGTGTGTCTGACCAGTCTGTCTTTCGAAGGAGGTCCTGGGCCAGCTCCAGCCATGCTGTGCTGAGCAGAGCCCCTGGCAGCAGCCCCACAGCTCACTCCCAGTGTGCCTGAATGGAAAAGGTACCAAAGTTGCTCCAACACTTTCTGAAAAACTCTATAGTGTTACCCCACAAGCGCAAAGCGACGGCAAAGCCCGTGAAATGACACCGGTGCTTCCAGAAAATGTCAAGCTTCCTGCCCAAGGGTGACATGCCATGCGGTGGGGTCAGGGCCACGCGCTGAGCACCCGGTGCGCTGGGGTTGCCCCAGCGGTTCCTGAGCAGCTCCTGCAGTGCTGCCGCCGGTACCGTTCTGGCGGCTGTAGTTGTTTAAAAAGCCGTTGTTGTTTCCGGCGTAATCTGACGGCAGTTTTCTCGGGCATTTGGGCCTCTTCTAATAAGTGTGCTGTGAGTACATCTGCAAGCATTCACCTGTCGAGGTCAAATGACTGGTGGTGCTCATCTGCCCCCGTGCTACTGCTGCTGCCTCCCGTGAATGCTCATGTGCCTGCGTGCCCCTGTACAGGCACAGATGCACGCGCGCAACACCTGATCCCGCATCCTAATTATTTTTCGCCCGGTTCTCGGAGTTGTTCTGCTTCCGGCTGATGAATGTGAAAGTGTAGTAGTGCTGTTTCATTTCACCAGCCTCTCAAGTGTGGAAATTATGGTAAATTTGAGAACAAGCCAGATTAGATTGATAGTTACACCTCCTCCTTTAATTAGCCAACCACAGGATCTGTGGAGGCAAAGGCCGGGGGGGTGTGTCGGTGTATATAACGTGTATTGTCTATGTGAAAGATTAATCAAAAGGAGTTGCTTGAGGTGGGAAGGCTTTTCCGGAGAGGTTCCACATGTTGTCAGGTAGTCCCTCTGAATGGCAGCTTCCGGTTCGGTCCCTTAGCTTTCGGAAGTGACATTTAGTCTGATATGTGCCAGCCGTGCAATCTACCTAGCCCTGCAAAGTGCAAATATTAACCTAAATGCATATTAAGATACTGTGTGTTAGCTCCTGAACTGAAATAGAGAGCGGGTGTTCCAGCGGAGGCAAGCAAATCGTGTTGATTTACAGTGGCTTGAGGATTTGGCCCATTACCGCTTCTTTATACACTTTTAAAAAGAAATGCCAACTCGATAGTTTAGGCTTTAACTGGAACATGGCAAGTAATTGTATGTTTTGGCGGACCCCTAGTAATGTTGCAGAATCTTTCTCAGAAGTTGTTCCATGGGATAGCCGATTCCTCAGGTAAGAGCTACTTGTTTGTTCAATCCTCCATCTTAGGCCTGCTCCTCAGGTGCATCCTCCTTCTCGCAGCGATTTCCTAGGAACAGATTTCGAAGAACAGCTCTGATCACAGAATCACAGATTGGTTAGGGTTGGAAAGGAGGTCTGGAGGTCATCCAGTCCAACCACCCTGCCAGAGCAGGGTCACCTACAGCAGGTTGCACAGGATGACCTCCAGGCGGGTTTTGAATGTCTCTGGGGTCGGAGACTCTACCGCCTCCCTGGGCAGCCTGTTCCAGCGCTCTGCCACCCTCAAAGTAAAGAAGTTCCTCCTCATGCTTTGATAGAAGTTCCTACGTTCCAGTTTGTACCCGTTACCTCTTGTCCTGGATCATCTTTGATGATCCAGGACAAGAGGTAACGGGCACCAATTGGAACGTAGGAACTTGAACTTGAACTGGAACGTAGGAACTTGAACTTGAACATAGGATTATCCTTGATGATTCAGGATAGCTGTGTGTCTGACCAGTCTGTCTTTCGAAGGAGGTCCCGGACCAGCTCCAGCCATGCTGTGCTGAGCAGAGCCCCTGGCAGTAGCCCCACAGCTCACTCCCAGTGTGCCTGAATGGAAAAGGTACCAAAGTTGCTCCAACACTTTCTGAAAAACTCTATAGTGTTACCCCACAAGCGCAAAGCGACGGCAAAGCCCGTGAAATGACACGGGTGCTTCCAGAAAATGTCAAGCTTCCTGCCCAAGGGTGACATGCCATGCGGTGGGGTCAGGGCCACGCGCTGAGCACCCGGTGCGCTGGGGTTGCCCCAGCGGTTCCTGAGCAGCTCCTGCAGTGCTGCCGCCGGTACCGTTCTGGCGGCTGTAGTTGTTTAAAAAGCCGTTGTTGTTTCCGGCGTAATCTGACGGCAGTTTTCTCGGGCATTTGGGCCTCTTCTAATAAGTGTGCTGTGAGTACATCTGCAAGCATTCACCTGTCGAGGTCAAATGACTGGTGGTGCTCATCTCCCCCCGTGCTACTGCTGCTGCCTCCCGTGAATGCTCATGTGCCTGCGTGCCCCTGTACAGGCACAGATGCACGCGCGCAACACCTGATCCCGCATCCTAATTATTTTTCGCCCGGTTCTCGGAGTTGTTCTGCTTCCGGCTGATGAATGGGAAAGTGTAGTAGTGCTGTTTCATTTCACCAGCCTCTCAAGTGTGGAAATTATGGTAAATTTGAGAACAAGCCAGATTAGATTGATAGTTACACCTCCTCCTTTAATTAGCCAACCACAGGATCTGTGGAGGCAAAGGCCGGGGGGGTGTGTCGGTGTATATAACGTGTATTGTCTATGTGAAAGATTAATCAAAAGGAGTTGCTTGAGGTGGGAAGGCTTTTCCGGAGATGTTCCACATGTTGTCAGGTAGTCCCTCTGAATGGCAGCTTCCGGTTCGGTCCCTTAGCTTTCGGAAGTGACATTTAGTCTGATATGTGCCAGCCGTGCAATCTACCTAGCCCTGCAAAGTGCAAATATTAACCTAAATGCATATTAAGATACTGTGTGTTAGCTCCTGAACTGAAATAGAGAGCGGGTGTTCCAGCGGAGGCAAGCAAATCGTGTTGATTTACAGTGGCTTGAGGATTTGGCCCATTACCGCTTCTTTATACACTTTTAAAAAGAAATGCCAACTCGATAGTTTAGGCTTTAACTGGAACATGGCAAGAAATTGTATGTTTTGGCGGACCCCTAGTAATGTTGCAGAATCTTTCTCAGAAGTTGTTCCGTGGGATAGCCGATTCCTCAGGTAAGAGCTACTTGTTTGTTCAATCCTCCATCTTAGGCCTGCTCCTCAGGTGCATCCTCCTTCTCGCAGCGATTTCCTAGGAACAGATTTCGAAGAACAGCTCTGATCACAGAATCACAGATTGGTTAGGGTTGGAAAGGACCTCTGGAGATCATCCAGCCCAACCCCCCTGCCAGAGCAGGGTCACCTACAGCAGGTTGCACAGGATGACCTCCAGGCGGGTTTTGAATGTTTCTGGGGTGGGAGACTCTACCGCCTCCCTGGGCAGCCTGTTCCAGCGCTCTGCCACCCTCAAAGTAAAGAAGTTCCTCCTCATGCTTTGATAGAAGTTCCTACGTTCCAGTTTGTACCCGTTACCTCTTGTCCTGGATCATCTTTGATGATCCAGGACAAGAGGTAACGGGCACCAATTGGAACGTAGGAACTTGAACTTGAACTGGAACGTAGGAACTTGAACATAGGATTATCCTTGATGATTCAGGATAGCTGTGTGTCTGACCAGTCTGTCTTTCGAAGGAGGTCCTGGGCCAGCTCCAGCCATGCTGTGCTGAGCAGAGCCCCTGGCAGCAGCCCCACAGCTCACTCCCAGTGTGCCTGAATGGAAAAGGTACCAAAGTTGCTCCAACACTTTCTGAAAAACTCTATAGTGTTACCCCACAAGCGCAAAGCGACGGCAAAGCCCGTGAAATGACACCGGTGCTTCCAGAAAATGTCAAGCTTCCTGCCCAAGGGTGACATGCCATGCGGTGGGGTCAGGGCCACGCGCTGAGCACCCGGTGCGCTGGGGTTGCCCCAGCGGTTCCTGAGCAGCTCCTGCAGTGCTGCCGCCGGTACCGTTCTGGCGGCTGTAGTTGTTTAAAAAGCCGTTGTTGTTTCCGGCGTAATCTGACGGCAGTTTTCTCGGGCATTTGGGCCTCTTCTAATAAGTGTGCTGTGAGTACATCTGCAAGCATTCACCTGTCGAGGTCAAATGACTGGTGGTGCTCATCTGCCCCCGTGCTACAGCTGCTGCCTCCCGTGAATGCTCATGTGCCTGCGTGCCCCTGTACAGGCACAGATGCACGCGCGCAACACCTGATCCCGCATCCTAATTATTTTTCGCCCGGTTCTCGGAGTTGTTCTGCTTCCGGCTGATGAATGGGAAAGTGTAGTAGTGCTGTTTCATTTCACCAGCCTCTCAAGTGTGGAAATTATGGTAAATTTGAGAACAAGCCAGATTAGATTGATAGTTACACCTCCTCCTTTAATTAGCCAACCACAGGATCTGTGGAGGCAAAGGCCGGGGGGGTGTGTCGGTGTATATAACGTGTATTGTCTATGTGAAAGATTAATCAAAAGGAGTTGCTTGAGGTGGGAAGGCTTTTCCGGAGAGGTTCCACATGTTGTCAGGTAGTCCCTCTGAATGGCAGCTTCCGGTTCGGTCCCTTAGCTTTCGGACGTGACATTTAGTCTGATATGTGCCAGCCGTGCAATCTACCTAGCCCTGCAAAGTGCAAATATTAACCTAAATGCATATTAAGATACTGTGTGTTAGCTCCTGAACTGAAATAGAGAGCGGGTGTTCCAGCGGAGGCAAGCAAATCGTGTTGATTTACAGTGGCTTGAGGATTTGGCCCATTACCGCTTCTTTATACACTTTTAAAAAGAAATGCCAACTCGATAGTTTAGGCTTTAACTGGAACATGGCAAGTAATTGTATGTTTTGGCGGACCCCTAGTAATGTTGCAGAATCTTTCTCAGAAGTTGTTCCATGGGATAGCCGATTCCTCAGGTAAGAGCTACTTGTTTGTTCAATCCTCCATCTTAGGCCTGCTCCTCAGGTGCATCCTCCTTCTCGCAGCGATTTCCTAGGAACAGATTTCGAAGAACAGCTCTGATCACAGAATCACAGATTGGTTAGGGTTGGAAAGGAGCTCTGGAGATCATCTAGTCCAACCCCCCTGCCAGAGCAGGGTCACCTACAGCAGGTTGCACAGGATGACCTCCAGGCGGGTTTTGAATGTCTCTGGGGTCGGAGACTCTACCGCCTCCCCGGGAAGCCTGTTCCAGCGCTCTGCCACCCTCAAAGTAAAGAAGTTCCTCCTCATGCTTTGATAGAAGTTCCTAGGTTCCAGTTTGTACCCGTTACCTCTTGTCCTGGATCATCTTTGATGATCCAGGACAAGAGGTAACGGGCACCAATTGGAACGTAGGAACTTGAACTTGAACTGGAAGGTAGGAACTTGAACTTGAACATAGGATTATCCTTGATGATTCAGGATAGCTGTGTGTCTGACCAGTCTATCTTTCGAAGGAGGTCCTGGGCCAGCTCCAGCCATGCTGTGCTGAGCAGAGCCCCTGGCAGCAGCCCCACAGCTCACTCCCAGTGTGCCTGAATGGAAAAGGTACCAAAGTTGCTCCAACACTTTCTGAAAAACTCTATAGTGTTACCCCACAAGCGCAAAGCGACGGCAAAGCCCGTGAAATGACACCGGTGCTTCCAGAAAATGTCAAGCTTCCTGCCCAAGGGTGACATGCCATGCGGTGGGGTCAGGGCCACGCGCTGAGCACCCGGTGCGCTGGGGTTGCCCCAGCGGTTCCTGAGCAGCTCCTGCAGTGCTGCCGCCGGTACCGTTCTGGCGGCTGTAGTTGTTTAAAAAGCCGTTGTTGTTTCCGGCGTAATCTGACGGCAGTTTTCTCGGGCATATGGGCCTCTTCTAATAAGTGTGCTGTGAGTACATCTGCAAGCATTCACCTGTCGAGGTCAAATGACTGGTGGTGCTCATCTGCCCCCGTGCTACTGCTGCTGCCTCCCGTGAATGCTCATGTGCCTGCGTGCCCCTGTACAGGCACAGATGCACGCGCGCAACACCTGATCCCGCATCCTAATTATTTTTTGCCCGGTTCTCTGAGTTGTTCTGCTTCCGGCTGAAAAATGGGAAAGTGTAGAAGTGCTGTTTCATTTCACCAGCCTCTCAAGTGTGGAAATTATGGTAAATTTGAGAACGAGCGAGATTAGATTGATAGTTACACCTCCTCCTTTAATTAGCCAACCACAGGATCTGTGGAGGCAAAGGCCGGGGGGGTGTGTCGGTGTATATAACGTGTATTGTCTATGTGAAAGATTAATCAAAAGGAGTTGCTTGAGGTGGGAAGGCTTTTCCGGAGAGGTTCCACATGTTGTCAGGTAGTCCCTCTGAATGGCAGCTTCCGGTTCGGTCCCTTAGCTTTTGGAAGTGACATTTAGTCTGATATGTGCCAGCCGTGCAATCTACCTAGCCCTGCAAAGTGCAAATATTAACCTAAATGCATATTAAGATACTGTGTGTTAGCTCCTGAACTGAAATAGAGAGCGGGTGTTCCAGCGGAGGCAAGCAAATCGTGTTGATTTACAGTGGCTTGAGGATTTGGCCCATTACCGCTTCTTTATACACTTTTAAAAAGAAATGCCAACTCGATAGTTTAGGCTTTAACTGGAACATGGCAAGTAATTGTATGTTTTGGCGGAACCCTAGTAATGTTGCAGAATCTTTCTCAGAAGTTGTTCCATGGGATAGCCGATTCCTCAGGTAAGAGCTACTTGTTTGTTCAATCCTCCATCTTAGGCCTGCTCCTCAGGTGCATCCTCCTTCTCGCAGCGATTTCCTAGGAACAGATTTCGAAGAACAGCTCTGATCACAGAATCACAGATTGGTTAGGGTTGGAAAGGAGCTCTGGAGATCATCCAGTCCAACCCCCCTGCCAGAGCAGGGTCACCTACAGCAGGTTGCACAGGATGACCTCCAGGCGGGTTTTGAATGTCTCTGGGGTGGGAGACTCTACTGCCTCCCCGGGCAGCCTGTTCCAGCGCTCTGCCACCCTCAAAGTAAAGAAGTTCCTCCTCATGCTTTGATAGAAGTTCCTAGGTTCCAGTTTGTACGCGTTACCTCTTGTCCTGGATCATCTTTGATGATCATCATCTTTGATAATCCAGGACAAGAGGTAACGGGCACCAATTGGAACGTAGGAACTTGAACTTTAACTGGATTGTAGGAACTTGAACATAGGATTATCCTTGATGATTCAGGATAGCTGTGTGTCTGACCAGTCTGTCTTTCGAAGGAGGTCCTGGGCCAGCTCCAGCCATGCTGTGCTGAGCAGAGCCCCTGGCAGCAGCCCCACAGCTCACTCCCAGTGTGCCTGAATGGAAAAGGTACCAAAGTTGCTCCAACACTTTCTGAAAAACTCTATAGTGTTACCCCACAAGCGCAAAGCGACGGCAAAGCCCGTGAAATGACACCGGTGCTTCCAGAAAATGTCAAGCTTCCTGCCCAAGGGTGACATGCCATGCGGTGGGGTCAGGGCCACGCGCTGAGCACCCGGTGCGCTGGGGTTGCCCCAGCGGTTCCTGAGCAGCTCCTGCAGTGCTGCTGCCGGTACCGTTCTGGCGGCTGTAGTTGTTTAAAAAGCCGTTGTTGTTTCCGGCGTAATCTGACGGCAGTTTTCTCGGGCGTTTGGGCCTCTTCTAATAAGTGTGCTGTGAGTACATCTGCAAGCATTCACATGTCGAGGTCAAATGACTGGTGGTGCTCATCTGCCCCCGTGCTACTGCTGCTGCCTCCCGTGAATGCTCATGTGCCTGCGTGCCCCTGTACAGGCACAGATGCACGCGCGCAACACCTGATCCCGCATCCTAATTATTTTTCGCCCGGTTCTCGGAGTTGTTCTGCTTCCGGCTGATGAATGGGAAAGTGTAGTAGTGCTGTTTCATTTCACCAGCCTCTCAAGTGTGGAAATTATGGTAAATTTGAGAACAAGCCAGATTAGATTGATAGTTACACCTCCTCCTTTAATTAGCCAACCACAGGATCTGTGGAGGCAAAGGCCGGGGGGGTGTGTCGGTGTATATAAGGTGTATTGTCTATGTGAAAGATTAATCAAAAGGAGTTGCTTGAGGTGGGAAGGCTTTTCCGGAGAGGTTCCACATGTTGTCAGGTAGTCCCTCTGAATGGCAGCTTCCGGTTCGGTCCCTTAGCTTTCGGAAGTGACATTTAGTCTGATATGTGCCAGCCGTGCAATCTACCTAGCCCTGCAAAGTGCAAATATTAACCTAAATGCATATTAAGATAGTGTGTGTTAGCTCCTGAACTGAAATAGAGAGCGGGTGTTCCAGCGGAGGCAAGCAAATCGTTTTGATTTAGAGTGGCTTGAGGATTTGGCCCATTACCGCTTCTTTATACACTTTTAAAAAGAAATGCCAACTCGATAGTTTAGGCTTTAACTGGAACATGGCAAGTAATTGTATGTTTTGGCGGACCCCTAGTAATGTTGCAGAATCTTTCTCAGAAGTTGTTCCATGGGATAGCCGATTCCTCAGGTAAGAGCTACTTGTTTGTTCAATCCTCCATCTTAGGCCTGCTCCTCAGGTGCATCCTCCTTCTCGCAGTGATTTCCTAGGAACAGATTTCGAAGAACAGCTCTGATCACAGAATCACAGATTGGTTAGGGTTGGAAAGGAGCTCTGGAGATCATCCAGTCCAACCCCCTGCCAGAGCAGGGTCACCTACAGCAGGTTGCACAGGATGACCTCCAGGCGGGTTATGAATGTCTCTGGGGTGGGAGACTCTACCGCCTCTCTGGGCAGCCTGTTCCAGCGCTCTGCCACCCTCAAAGTAAAGAAGTTCCTCCTCATGCTTTGATAGAAGTTCCTAGGTTCCAGTTTGTACCCGTTACCTCTTGTCCTGGATCATCTTTGATGATCCAGGACAAGAGGTAACGGGCACCAATTGGAACGTAGGAACTTGAACTTGAACTGGAAGGTAGGAACTTGAACTTGAACATAGGATTATCCTTGATGATTCAGGATAGCTGTGTGTCTGACCAGTCTGTCTTTCGAAGGAGGTCCTGGGCCAGCTCCAGCCATGCTGTGCTGAGCAGAGCCCCTGGCAGCAGCCCCACAGCTCACTCCCAGTGTGCCTGAATGGAAAAGGTACCAAAGTTGCTCCAACACTTTCTGAAAAACTCTATAGTGTTACCCCACAAGCGCAAAGCGACGGCAAAGCCCGTGAAATGACACCGGTGCTTCCAGAAAATGTCAAGCTTCCTGCCCAAGGGTGACATGCCATGCGGTGGGGTCAGGGCCACGCGCTGAGCACCCGGTGCGCTGGGGTTGCCCCAGCGGTTCCTGAGCAGCTCCTGCAGTGCTGCCGCCGGTACCGTTCTGGCGGCTGTAGTTGTTTAAAAAGCCGTTGTTGTTTCCGGCGTAATCTGACGGCAGTTTTCTCGGGCATTTGGGCCTCTTCTAATAAGTGTGCTGTGAGTACATCTGCAAGCATTCACCTGTCGAGGTCAAATGACTGGTGGTGCTCATCTGCCCCCGTGCTACTGCTGCTGCCTCCCGTGAATGCTCATGTGCCTGCGTGCCCCTGTACAGGCACAGATGCACGCGCGCAACACCTGATCCCGCATCCTAATTATTTTTCGCCCGGTTCTCGGAGTTGTTCTGCTTCCGGCTGATGAATGGGAAAGTGTAGTAGTGCTGTTTCATTTCACCAGCCTCTCAAGTGTGGAAATTATGGTAAATTTGAGAACAAGCCAGATTAGATTGATAGTTACACCTCCTCCTTTAATTAGCCAACCACAGGATCTGTGGAGGCAAAGGCCGGGGGGGTGTGTCGGTGTATATAACGTGTATTGTCTATGTGAAAGATTAATCAAAAGGAGTTGCTTGAGGTGGGAAGGCTTTTCCGGAGAGGTTCCACATGTTGTCAGGTAGTCCCTCTGAATGGCAGCTTCCGGTTCGGTCCCTTAGCTTTCGGACGTGACATTTAGTCTGATATGTGCCAGCCGTGCAATCTACCTAGCCCTGCAAAGTGCAAATATTAACCTAAATGCATATTAAGATACTGTGTGTTAGCTCCTGAACTGAAATAGAGAGCGGGTGTTCCAGCGGAGGCAAGCAAATCGTGTTGATTTACAGTGGCTTGAGGATTTGGCCCATTACCGCTTCTTTATACACTTTTAAAAAGAAATGCCAACTCGATAGTTTAGGCTTTAACTGGAACATGGCAAGTAATTCTGTGTTTTGGCGGACCCCTAGTAATGTTGCAGAAACTTTCTCAGAAGTTGTTCCATGGGATAGCCGATTCCTCAGGTAAGAGCTACTTGTTTGTTCAATCCTCCATCTTAGGCCTGCTCCTCAGGTGCATCCTCCTTCTCGCAGCGATTTCCTAGGAACAGATTTCAAAGAACAGCTCTGATCACAGAATCACAGATTGGTTAGGGTTGGAAAGGAGCTCTGGAGATCATCCAGTCCAACCCCCCTGCCAGAGCAGGGTCACCTACAGCAGGTTGCACAGGATGACCTCCAGGCGGGTTTTGAATGTCTCTGGGGTGGGAGACTCTACTGCCTCCCCGGGCAGCCTGTTCCAGCGCTCTGCCACCCTCAAAGTAAAGAAGTTCCTCCTCATGCTTTGATAGAAGTTCCTAGGTTCCAGTTTGTACGCGTTACCTCTTGTCCTGGATCATCTTTGATGATCATCATCTTTGATAATCCAGGACAAGAGGTAACGGGCACCAATTGGAACTTAGGAACTTGAACTTGAACTGGATTGTAGGAACTTGAACATAGGATTATCCTTGATGATTCAGGATAGCTGTGTGTCTGACCAGTCTGTCTTTCGAAGGACGTCCTGGGCCAGCTCCAGCCATGCTGTGCTGAGCAGAGCCCCTGGCAGCAGCCCCACACCTCACTCCCAGTGTGCCTGAATGGAAAAGGTACCAAAGTTGCTCCAACACTTTCTGAAAAACTCTATAGTGTTACCCCACAAGCGCAAAGCGACGGCAAAGCCCGTGAAATGACACCGGTGCTTCCAGAAAATGTCAAGCTTCCTGCCCAAGGGTGACATGCCATGCGGTGGGGTCAGGGCCACGCGCTGAGCACCCGGTGCGCTGGGGTTGCCCCAGCGGTTCCTGAGCAGCTCCTGCAGTGCTGCTGCCGGTACCGTTCTGGCGGCTGTAGTTGTTTAAAAAGCCGTTGTTGTTTCCGGCGTAATCTGACGGCAGTTTTCTCGGGCGTTTGGGCCTCTTCTAATAAGTGTGCTGTGAGTACATCTGCAAGCATTCACATGTCGAGGTCAAATGACTGGTGGTGCTCATCTGCCCCCGTGCTACTGCTGCTGCCTCCCGTGAATGCTCATGTGCCTGCGTGCCCCTGTACAGGCACAGATGCACGCGCGCAACACCTGATCCCGCATCCTAATTATTTTTCGCCCGGTTCTCGGAGTTGTTCTGCTTCCGGCTGATGAATGGGAAAGTGTAGTAGTGCTGTTTCATTTCACCAGCCTCTCAAGTGTGGAAATTATGGTAAATTTGAGAACAAGCCAGATTAGATTGATAGTTACACCTCCTCCTTTAATTAGCCAACCACAGGATCTGTGGAGGCAAAGGCCGGGGGGGTGTGTCGGTGTATATAAGGTGTATTGTCTATGTGAAAGATTAATCAAAAGGAGTTGCTTGAGGTGGGAAGGCTTTTCCGGAGAGGTTCCACATGTTGTCAGGTAGTCCCTCTGAATGGCAGCTTCCGGTTCGGTCCCTTAGCTTTCGGAAGTGACATTTAGTCTGATATGTGCCAGCCGTGCAATCTACCTAGCCCTGCAAAGTGCAAATATTAACCTAAATGCATATTAAGATACTGTGTGTTAGCTCCTGAACTGAAATAGAGAGCGGGTGTTCCAGTGGAGGCAAGCAAATCGTTTTGATTTAGAGTGGCTTGAGGATTTGGCCCATTACCGCTTCTTTATACACTTTTCAAAAGAAATGCCAACTCGATAGTTTAGGCTTTAACTGGAACATGGCAAGTAATTGTATGTTTTGGCGGACCCCTAGTAATGTTGCAGAATCTTTCTCAGAAGTTGTTCCATGGGATAGCCGATTCCTCAGGTAAGAGCTACTTGTTTGTTCAATCCTCCATCTTAGGCCTGCTCCTCAGGTGCATCCTCCTTCTCGCAGCGATTTCCTAGGAACAGATTTCGAAGAACAGCTCTGATCACAGAATCACAGATTGGTTAGGGTTGGAAAGGAGCTCTGGAGATCATCCAGTCCAACCCCCTGCCAGAGCAGGGTCACCTACAGCAGGTTGCACAGGATGACCTCCAGGCGGGCTATGAATGTCTCTGGGGTGGGAGACTCTACCGCCTCTCTGGGCAGCCTGTTCCAGCGCTCTGCCACCCTCAAAGTAAAGAAGTTCCTCCTCATGCTTTGATAGAAGTTCCTAGGTTCCAGTTTGTACCCGTTACCTCTTGTCCTGGATCATCTTTGATGATCCAGGACAAGAGGTAACGGGCACCAATTGGAACGTAGGAACTTGAACTTGAACTGGAAGGTAGGAACTTGAACTTGAACATAGGATTATCCTTGATGATTCAGGATAGCTGTGTGTCTGACCAGTCTGTCTTTCGAAGGAGGTCCTGGGCCAGCTCCAGCCATGCTGTGCTGAGCAGAGCCCCTGGCAGCAGCCCCACAGCTCACTCCCAGTGTGCCTGAATGGAAAAGGTACCAAAGTTGCTCCAACACTTTCTGAAAAACTCTATAGTGTTACCCCACAAGCGCAAAGCGACGGCAAAGCCCGTGAAATGACACCGGTGCTTCCAGAAAATGTCAAGCTTCCTGCCCAAGGGTGACATGCCATGCGGTGGGGTCAGGGCCACGCGCTGAGCACCCGGTGCGCTGGGGTTGCCCCAGCGGTTCCTGAGCAGCTCCTGCAGTGCTGCCGCCGGTACCGTTCTGGCGGCTGTAGTTGTTTAAAAAGCCGTTGTTGTTTCCGGCGTAATCTGACGGCAGTTTTCTCGGGCATTTGGGCCTCTTCTAATAAGTGTGCTGTGAGTACATCTGCAAGCATTCACCTGTCGAGGTCAAATGACTGGTGGTGCTCATCTGCCCCCGTGCTACTGCTGCTGCCTCCCGTGAATGCTCATGTGCCTGCGTGCCCCTGTACAGGCACAGATGCACGCGCGCAACACCTGATCCCGCATCCTAATTATTTTTCGCCCGGTTCTCGGAGTTGTTCTGCTTCCGGCTGATGAATGGGAAAGTGTAGTAGTGCTGTTTCATTTCACCAGCCTCTCAAGTGTGGAAATTATGGTAAATTTGAGAACAAGCCAGATTAGATTGATAGTTACACCTCCTCCTTTAATTAGCCAACCACAGGATCTGTGGAGGCAAAGGCCGGGGGGGTGTGTCGGTGTATATAACGTGTATTGTCTATGTGAAAGATTAATCAAAAGGAGTTGCTTGAGGTGGGAAGGCTTTTCCGGAGAGGTTCCACATGTTGTCAGGTATTCCCTCTGAATGGCAGCTTCCGGTTCGGTCCCTTAGCTTTCGGACGTGACATTTAGTCTGATATGTGCCAGCCGTGCAATCTACCTAGCCCTGCAAAGTGCAAATATTAACCTAAATGCATATTAAGATACTGTGTGTTAGCTCCTGAACTGAAATAGAGAGCGGGTGTTCCAGCGGAGGCAAGCAAATCGTGTTGATTTACAGTGGCTTGAGGATTTGGCCCATTACCGCTTCTTTATACACTTTTAAAAAGAAATGCCAACTCGATAGTTTAGGCTTTAACTGGAACATGGCAAGTAATTCTGTGTTTTGGCGGACCCCTAGTAATGTTGCAGAAACTTTCTCAGAAGTTGTTCCATGGGATAGCCGATTCCTCAGGTAAGAGCTACTTGTTTGTTCAATCCTCCATCTTAGGCCTGCTCCTCAGGTGCATCCTCCTTCTCGCAGCGATTTCCTAGGAACAGATTTCGAAGAACAGCTCTGATCACAGAATCACAGATTGGTTAGGGTTGGAAAGGAGCTCTGGAGATCATCTAGTCCAACCCCCCTGCCAGAGCAGGGTCACCTACAGCAGGTTGCACAGGATGACCTCCAGGCGGGTTTTGAATGTCTCTGGGGTCGGAGACTCTACCGCCTCCCCGGGAAGCCTTTTCCAGCGCTCTGCCACCCTCAAAGTAAAGAAGTTCCTCCTCATGCTTTGATAGAAGTTCCTAGGTTCCAGTTTGTACCCGTTACCTCTTGTCCTGGATCATCTTTGATGATCCAGGACAAGAGGTAACGGGCACCAATTGGAACGTAGGAACTTGAACTTGAACTGGAAGGTAGGAACTTGAACATAGGATTATCCTTGATGATTCAGGATAGCTGTGTGTCTGACCAGTCTGTCTTTCGAAGGAGGTCCTGGGCCAGCTCCAGCCATGCTGTGCTGAGCAGAGCCCCTGGCAGCAGCCCCACACCTCACTCCCAGTGTGCCTGAATGGAAAAGGTACCAAAGTTGCTCCAACACTTTCTGAAAAACTCTATAGTGTTACCCCACAAGCGCAAAGCGACGGCAAAGCCCGTGAAATGACACCGGTGCTTCCAGAAAATGTCAAGCTTCCTGCCCAAGGGTGACATGCCATGCGGTGGGGTCAGGGCCACGCGCTGAGCACCCGGTGCGCTGGGGTTGCCCCAGCGGTTCCTGAGCAGCTCCTGCAGTGCTGCCGCCGGTACCGTTCTGGCGGCTGTAGTTGTTTAAAAAGTTGTTGTTGTTTCCGGCGTAATCTGACGGCAGTTTTCTCGGGCATTTGGGCCTCTTCTAATAAGTGTGCTGTGAGTACATCTGCAAGCATTCACCTGTCGAGGTCAAATGACTGGTGGTGCTCATCTGCCCCCGTGCTACTGCTGCTGCCTCCCGTGAATGCTCATGTGCCTGCGTGCCCCTGTACAGGCACAGATGCACGCGCGCAACACCTGATCCCGCATCCTAATTATTTTTCGCCCGGTTCTCGGAGTTGTTCTGCTTCCGGCTGATGAATGGGAAAGTGTAGTAGTGCTGTTTCATTTCACCAGCCTCTCAAGTGTGGAAATTATGGTAAATTTGAGAACAAGCCAGATTAGATTGATAGTTACACCTCCTCCTTTAATTAGCCAACCACAGGATCTGTGGAGGCAAAGGCCGGGGGGGTGTGTCGGTGTATATAAGGTGTATTGTCTATGTGAAAGATTAATCAAAAGGAGTTGCTTGAGGTGGGAAGGCTTTTCCGGAGAGGTTCCACATGTTGTCAGGTAGTCCCTCTGAATGGCAGCTTCCGGTTCGGTCCCTTAGCTTTCGGAAGTGACATTTAGTCTGATATGTGCCAGCCGTGCAATCTACCTAGCCCTGCAAAGTGCAAATATTAACCTAAATGCATATTAAGATACTGTGTGTTAGCTCCTGAACTGAAATAGAGAGCGGGTGTTCCAGCGGAGGCAAGCAAATCGTGTTGATTTACAGTGGCTTGAGGATTTGGCCCATTACCGCTTCTTTATACACTTTTAAAAAGAAATGCCAACTCGATAGTTTAGGCTTTAACTGGAACATGGCAAGTAATTCTGTGTTTTGGCGGACCCCTAGTTATGTTGCAGAATCTTTCTCAGAAGTTGTTCCATGGGATAGCCGATTCCTCAGGTAAGAGCTACTTGTTTGTTCAATCCTCCATCTTAGGCCTGCTCCTCAGGTGCATCCTCCTTCTCACAGCGATTTCCTAGGAACAGATTTCGAAGAACAGCTCTGATCACAGAATCACAGATTGGTTAGGGTTGGAAAGGAGCTCTGGAGATCATCCAGTCCAACCCCCTGCCAGAGCAGGGTCACCTACAGCAGGTTGCACAGGATGACCTCCAGGCGGGTTATGAATGTCTCTGGGGTGGGAGACTCTACCGCCTCCCTGGGCAGCCTGTTCCAGCGCTCTGCCACCCTCAAAGTAAAGAAGTTCCTCCTCATGCTTTGATAGAAGTTCCTAGGTTCCAGTTTGTACCCGTTACCTCTTGTCCTGGATCATCTTTGATGATCCAGGACAAGAGGTAACGGGCACCAATTGGAACGTAGGAACTTGAACTTGAACTGGAAGGTAGGAACTTGAACTTGAACATAGGATTATCCTTGATGATTCAGGATAGCTGTGTGTCTGACCAGTCTGTCTTTCGAAGGAGGTCCTGGGCCAGCTCCAGCCATGCTGTGCTGAGCAGAGCCCCTGACAGCAGCCCCACACCTCACTCCCAGTGTGCCTGAATGGAAAAGGTACCAAAGTTGCTCCAACACTTTCTGAAAAACTCTATAGTGTTACCCCACAAGCGCAAAGCGACGGCAAAGCCCGTGAAATGACACCGGTGCTTCCAGAAAATGTCAAGCTTCCTGCCCAAGGGTGACATGCCATGCGGTGGGGTCAGGGCCACGCGCTGAGCACCCGGTGCGCTGGGGTTGCCCCAGCGTTTCCTGAGCAGCTCCTGCAGTGCTGCTGCCGGTACCGTTCTGGCGGCTGTAGTTGTTTAAAAAGCCGTTGTTGTTTCCGGCGTAATCTGACGGCAGTTTTCTCGGGCGTTTGGGCCTCTTCTAATAAGTGTGCTGTGAGTACATCTGCAAGCATTCACATGTCGAGGTCAAATGACTGGTGGTGCTCATCTGCCCCCGTGCTACTGCTGCTGCCTCCCGTGAATGCTCATGTGCCTGCGTGCCCCTGTACAGGCACAGATGCACGCGCGCAACACCTGATCCCACATCCTAATTATTTTTCGCCCGGTTCTCGGAGTTGTTCTGCTTCCGGCTGATGAATGTGAAAGTGTAGTAGTGCTGTTTCATTTCACCAGCCTCTCAAGTGTGGAAATTATGGTAAATTTGAGAACAAGCCAGATTAGATTGATAGTTACACCTCCTCCTTTAATTAGCCAACCACAGGATCTGTGGAGGCAAAGGCCGGGGGGGTGTGTCGGTGTATATAACGTGTATTGTCTATGTGAAAGATTAATCAAAAGGAGTTGCTTGAGGTGGGAAGGCTTTTCCGGAGAGGTTCCACATGTTGTCAGGTAGTCCCTCTGAATGGCAGCTTCCGGTTCGGTCCCTTAGCTTTCGGAAGTGACATTTAGTCTGATATGTGCCAGCCGTGCAATCTACCTAGCCCTGCAAAGTGCAAATATTAACCTAAATGCATATTAAGATACTGTGTGTTAGCTCCTGAACTGAAATAGAGAGCGGGTGTTCCAGCGGAGGCAAGCAAATCCTGTTGATTTACAGTGGCTTGAGGATTTGGCCCATTACCGCTTCTTTATACACTTTTAAAAAGAAATGCCAACTCGATAGTTTAGGCTTTAACTGGAACATGGCAAGTAATTCTGTGTTTTGGCGGACCCCTAGTTATGTTGCAGAATCTTTCTCAGAAGTTGTTCCATGGGATAGCCGATTCCTCAGGTAAGAGCTACTTGTTTGTTCAATCCTCCATCTTAGGCCTGCTCCTCAGGTGCATCCTCCTTCTCGCAGCGATTTCCTAGGAACAGATTTTGAAGAACAGCTCTGATCACAGAATCACAGATTGGTTAGGGTTGGAAAGGAGCTCTGGAGATCATCCAGTCCAACCCCCTGCCAGAGCAGGGTCACCTACAGCAGGTTGCACAGGATGACCTCCAGGCGGGTTTTGAATGTCTCTGGGGTGGGAGACTCTACCGCCTCCCTGGGCAGCCTGTTCCAGTGCTCTGCCACCCTCAAAGTAAAGAAGTTCCTCCTCATGCTTTGATAGAAGTTCCTAGGTTCCAGTTTGTACCCGTTACCTCTTGTCCTGGATCATCTTTGATGATCCAGGGCAACAGGTAATGGGCACCAATTGGAACGTAGGAACTTGAACTTGAACTGGAAGGTAGGAACTTGAACTTGAACATAGGATTATCCTTGATGATTCAGGATAGCTGTGTGTCTGACCAGTCTGTCTTTCGAAGGAGGTCCTGGGCCAGCTCCAGCCATGCTGTGCTGAGCAGAGCCCCTGGCAGCAGCCCCACAGCTCACTCCCAGTGTGCCTGAATGGAAAAGGTACCAAAGTTGCTCCAACACTTTCTGAAAAACTCTATAGTGTTACCCCACAAGCGCAAAGCGACGGCAAAGCCCGTGAAATGACACCGGTGCTTCCAGAAAATGTCAAGCTTCCTGCCCAAGGGTGACATGCCATGCGGTGTGGTCAGGGCCACGTGCTGAGCACCCGGTGCGCTGCAGTTGCCCCAGCGGTTCCTGAGCAGCTCCTGCAGTGCTGCCGCCGGTACCGTTCTGGCGGCTGTAGTTGTTTAAAAAGCCGTTGTTGTTTCCGGCGTAATCTGACGGCAGTTTTCTCGGGCATTTGGGCCTCTTCTAATAAGTGTGCTGTGAGTACATCTGCAAGCATTCACCTGTCGAGGTCAAATGACTGGTGGTGCTCATCTGCCCCCGTGCTACTGCTGCTGCCTCCCGTGAATGCTCATGTGCCTGCGTGCCCCTGTACAGGCACAGATGCACGCGCGCAACACCTGATCCCGCATCCTAATTATTTTTCGCCCGGTTCTCGGAGTTGTTCTGCTTCCGGCTGATGAATGGGAAAGTGTAGTAGTGCTGTTTCATTTCACCAGCCTCTCAAGTGTGGAAATTATGGTAAATTTGAGAACAAGCGAGATTAGATTGATAGTTACACCTCCTCCTTTAATTAGCCAACCACAGGATCTGTGGAGGCAAAGGCCGGGGGTTGTGTCGGTGTATATAAGGTGTATTGTCTATGTGAAAGATTAATCAAAAGGAGTTGCTTGAGGTGGGAAGGCTTTTCCGGAGAGGTTCCACATGTTGTCAGGTAGTCCCTCTGAATGGCAGCTTCCGGTTCGGTCCCTTAGCTTTCGGAAGTGACATTTAGTCTGATATGTGCCAGCCGTGCAATCTACCTAGCCCTGCAAAGTGCAAATATTAACCTAAATGCATATTAAGATACTGTGTGTTAGCTCCTGAACTGAAATAGAGAGCGGGTGTTCCAGCGGAGGCAAGCAAATCGTGTTGATTTAGAGTGGCTTGAGGATTTGGCCCATTACCGCTTCTTTATACACTTTTAAAAAGAAATGCCAACTCGATAGTTTAGGCTTTAACTGGAACATGGCAAGTAATTCTGTGTTTTGGCGCACCCCTAGTAATGTTGCAGAATCTTTCTCAGAAGTTGTTCCATGGGATAGCCGATTCCTCAGGTAAGAGCTACTTGTTTGTTCAATCCTCCATCTTAGGCCTGCTCCTCAGGTGCATCCTCCTTCTCGCAGCGATTTCCTAGGAACAGATTTCGAAGAACAGCTCTGATCACAGAATCAAAGATTGGTTAGGGTTTGAAAGGACCTCTGGAGATCATCCAGTCCAACCCCCTGCCAGAGCAGGGTCACCTACAGCAGGTTGCACAGGATGACCTCCAGGCGGGTTATGAATGTCTCTGGGGTCGGAGACTCTACCGCCTCCCTGGGCAGCCTGTTCCAGCGCTCTGCCACCCTCAAAGTAAAGAAGTTCCTCCTCATGCTTTGATAGAAGTTCCTAGGTTCCAGTTTGTACTTGTTACCTCTTGTCCTGGATCATCTTTGATGATCCAGGCCAAGAGGTAACGGGCACCAATTGGAACGTAGGAACTTGAACTTGAACTGGAACGTAGGAACTTGAACTTGAACATAGGATTATCCTTGATGATTCAGGATAGCTGTGTGTCTGACCAGTCTGTCTTTCGAAAGAGGTCCTGGGCCAGCTCCAGCCATGCTGTGCTGAGCAGAGCCCCTGGCAGCAGCCCCACAGCTCACTCCCAGTGTGCCTGAATGGAAAAGGTACCAAAGTTGCTCCAACACTTTCTGAAAAACTCTATAGTGTTACCCCACAAGCGCAAAGCGACGGCAAAGCCCGTGAAATGACACCGGTGCTTCCAGAAAATGTCAAGCTTCCTGCCCAAGGGTGACATGCCATGCGGTGGGGTCAGGGCCACGTGCTGAGCACCCGGTGCGCTGGAGTTGCCCCAGCGGTTCCTGAGCAGCTCCTGCAGTGCTGCCGCCGGTACCGTTCTGGCGGCTGTAGTTGTTTAAAAAGCCGTTGTTGTTTCCGGCGTAATCTGACGGCAGTTTTCTCGGGCATTTGGGCCTCTTCTAATAAGTGTGCTGTGAGTACATCTGCAAGCATTCACCTGTCGAGGTCAAATGACTGGTGGTGCTCATCTGCCCCCGTGCTACTGCTGCTGCCTCCCGTGAATGCTCATGTGCCTGCATGCCCCTGTACAGGCACAGATGCACGCGCGCAACACCTGATCCCGCATCCTAATTATTTTTCGCCCGGTTCTCGGAGTTGTTCTGCTTCCGGCTGATGAATGGGAAAGTGTAGTAGTGCTGTTTCATTTCACCAGCCTCTCAAGTGTGGAAATTATGGTAAATTTGAGAACAAGCCAGATTAGATTGATAGTTACACCTCCTCCTTTAATTAGCCAACCACAGGATCTGTGGAGGCAAAGGCCGGGGGGGTGTGTCGGTGTATATAAGGTGTATTGTCTATGTGAAAGATTAATCAAAAGGAGTTGCTTGAGGTGGGAAGGCTTTTCCGGAGAGGTTCCACATGTTGTCAGGTAGTCCCTCTGAATGGCAGCTTCCGGTTCGGTCCCTTAGCTTTCGGAAGTGACATTTAGTCTGATATGTGCCAGCCGTGCAATCTACCTAGCCCTGCAAAGTGCAAATATTAACCTAAATGCATATTAAGATAGTGTGTGTTAGCTCCTGAACTGAAATAGAGAGCGGGTGTTCCAGCGGAGGCAAGCAAATCGTGTTGATTTAGAGTGGCTTGAGGATTTGGCCCATTACCGCTTCTTTATACACTTTTAAAAAGAAATGCCAACTCGATAGTTTAGGCTTTAACTGGAACATGGCAAGTAATTCTGTGTTTTGGCGGACCCCTAGTTATGTTGCAGAATCTTTCTCAGAAGTTGTTCCATGGGATAGCCGATTCCTCAGGTAAGAGCTACTTGTTTGTTCAATCCTCCATCTTAGGCCTGCTCCTCAGGTGCATCCTCCTTCTCGCAGCGATTTCCTAGGAACAGATTTCGAAGAACAGCTCTGATCACAGAATCACAGATTGGTTAGGGTTGGAAAGGAGCTCTGGAGATCATCCAGTCCAACCCCCTGCCAGAGCAGGGTCACCTACAGCAGGTTGCACAGGATGACCTCCAGGCGGGTTTTGAATGTCTCTGGGGTGGGAGACTCTACTGCCTCCCTGGGCAGCCTGTTCCAGCGCTCTGCCACCCTCAAAGTAAAGAAGTTCCTCCTCATGCTTTGATAGAAGTTCCTAGGTTCCAGTTTGTACCCGTTACCTCTTGTCCTGGATCATCTTTGATGATCCAGGACAAGAGGTAACGGGCACCGATTGGAACGTAGGAACTTGAACTGGAACTGGAAGGTAGGAACTTGAACTTGAACATAGGATTATCCTTGATGATTCAGGATAGCTGTGTGTCTGACCAGTCTGTCTTTCGAAGGAGGTCCTGGGCCAGCTCCAGCCATGCTGTGCTGAGCAGAGCCCCTGGCAGCAGCCCCACACCTCACTCCCAGTGTGCCTGAATGGAAAAGGTACCAAAGTTGCTCCAACACTTTCTGAAAAACTCTATAGTGTTACCCCACAAGCGCAAAGCGACAGCAAAGCCCGTGAAATGACACCGGTGCTTCCAGAAAATGTCAAGCTTCCTGCCCAAGGGTGACATGCCATGCGGTGGGGTCAGGGCCACGCGCTGAGCACCCGGTGCGCTGGGGTTGCCCCAGCGGTTCCTGAGCAGCTCCTGCAGTGCTGCCGCCGGTACCGTTCTGGCGGCTGTAGTTGTTTAAAAAGCCGTTGTTGTTTCCGGCGTAATCTGACGGCAGTTTTCTCGGGCATTTGGGCCTCTTCGAATAAGTGTGCTGTGAGTACATCTGCAAGCATTCACCTGTCGAGGTCAAATGACTGGTGGTGCTCATCTGCCCCCGTGCTACTGCTGCTGCCTCCCGTGAATGCTCATGTGCCTGCGTGCCCCTGTACAGGCACAGATGCACGCGCGCAACAACTGATCCCGCATCCTAATTATTTTTCGCCCGGTTCTCTGAGTTGTTCTGCTTCCGGCTGATGAATGGGAAAGTGTAGTAGTGCTGTTTCATTTCACCAGCCTCTCAAGTGTGGAAATTATGGTAAATTTGAGAACAAGCCAGATTAGATTGATAGTTACACCTCCTCCTTTAATTAGCCAACCACAGGATCTGTGGAGGCAAAGGCCGGGGGGGTGTGTCGGTGTATATAACGTGTATTGTCTATGTGAAAGATGAATCAAAAGGAGTTGCTTGAGGTGGGAAGGCTTTTCCGGAGAGGTTCCACATGTTGTCAGGTAGTCCCTCTGAATGGCAGCTTCCGGTTCGGTCCCTTAGCTTTCGGAAGTGACATTTAGTCTGATATGTGCCAGCCGTGCAATCTACCTAGCCCTGCAAAGTGCAAATATTAACCTAAATGCATATTAAGATACTGTGTGTTAGCTCCTGAACTGAAATAGAGAGCGGGTGTTCCAGCGGAGGCAAGCAAATCGTGTTGATTTAGAGTGGCTTGAGGATTTGGCCCATTACCGCTTCTTTATACACTTTTCAAAAGAAATGCCAACTCGATAGTTTAGGCTTTAACTGGAACATGGCAAGTAATTGTATGTTTTGGCGGACCCCTAGTAATGTTGCAGAATCTTTCTCAGAAGTTGTTCCATGGGATAGCCGATTCCTCAGGTAAGAGCTACTTGTTTGTTCAATCCTCCATCTTAGGCCTGCTCCTCAGGTGCATCCTCCTTCTCGCAGCGATTTCCTAGGAACAGATTTCGAAGAACAGCTCTGATCACAGAATCACAGATTGGTTAGGGTTGGAAAGGAGCTCTGGAGATCATCCAGTCCAACCCCCCTGCCAGAGCAGGGTCACCTACAGCAGGTTGCACAGGATGACCTCCAGGCGGGTTTTGAATGTCTCTGGGGTCGGAGACTCTACCGCCTCCCTGGGCAGCCTGTTCCAGCGCTCTGCCACCCTCAAAGTAAAGAAGTTCCTCCTCATGCTTTGATAGAAGTTCCTAGGTTCCAGTTTGTACCCGTTACCTCTTGTCCTGGATCATCTTTGATGATCCAGGACAAGAGGTAACGGGCACCAATTGGAACGTAGGAACTTGAACTTGAACTGGAAGGTAGGAACTTGAACTTGAACATAGGATTATCCTTGATGATTCAGGATAGCTGTGTGTCTGACCAGTCTGTCTTTCGAAGGAGGTCCTGGGCCAGCTCCAGCCATGCTGTGCTGAGCAGAGCCCCTGGCAGCAGCCCCACAGCTCACTCCCAGTGTGCCTGAATGGAAAAGGTACCAAAGTTGCTCCAACACTTTCTGAAAAACTCTATAGTGTTACCCCACAAGAGCAAAGCGACGGCAAAGCCCGTGAAATGACACCGGTGCTTCCAGAAAATGTCAAGCTTCCTGCCCAAGGGTGACATGCCATGCGGTGGGGTCAGGGCCACGCGCTGAGCACCCGGTGCGCTGGGGTTGCCCCAGCGGTTCCTGAGCAGCTCCTGCAGTGCTGCCGCCGGTACCATTCTGGCGGCTGTAGTTGTTTAAAAAGCCGTTGTTGTTTCCGGCGTAATCTGACGGCAGTTTTCTCGGGCATTTGGGCCTCTTCTAATAAGTGTGCTGTGAGTACATCTGCAAGCATTCACCTGTCGAGGTCAAATGACTGGTGGTGCTCATCTGCCCCCGTGCTACTGCTGCTGCCTCCCGTGAATGCTCATGTGCCTGCGTGCCCCTGTACAGGCACAGATGCACGCGCGCAACACCTGATCCCGCATCCTAATTATTTTTCGCCCGGTTCTCGGAGTTGTTCTGCTTCCGGCTGATGAATGGGAAAGTGTAGTAGTGCTGTTTCATTTCACCAGCCTCTCAAGTGTGGAAATTATGGTAAATTTGAGAACAAGCCAGATTAGATTGATAGTTACACCTCCTCCTTTAATTAGCCAACCACAGGATCTGTGGAGGCAAAGGCCGGGGGGGTGTGTCGGTGTATATAACGTGTATTGTCTATGTGAAAGATGAATCAAAAGGAGTTGCTTGAGGTGGGAAGGCTTTTCCGGAGAGGTTCCACATGTTGTCAGGTAGTCCCTCTGAATGGCAGCTTCCGGTTCGGTCCCTTAGCTTTCGGAAGTGACATTTAGTCTGATATGTGCCAGCCGTGCAATCTACCTAGCCCCGCAAAGTGCAAATATTAACATAAATGCATATTAAGATACTGTGTGTTAGCTCCTGAACTGAAATAGAGAGCGGGTGTTCCAGCGGAGGCAAGCAAATCGTGTTGATTTAGAGTGGCTTGAGGATTTGGCCCATTACCGCTTCTTTATACACTTTTAAAAAGAAATGCCAACTCGATAGTTTAGGCTTTAACTGGAACATGGCAAGTAATTGTATGTTTTGGCGGACCCCTAGTAATGTTGCAGAATCTTTCTCAGAAGTTGTTCCATGGGATAGCCGATTCCTCAGGTAAGAGCTACTTGTTTGTTCAATCCTCCATCTTAGGCCTGCTCCTCAGGTGCATCCTCCTTCTCGCAGCGATTTCCTAGGAACAGATTTCGAAGAACAGCTCTGATCACAGAATCACAGATTGGTTAGGGTTGGAAAGGAGCTCTGGAGATCATCCAGTCCAACCCCCCTGCCAGAGCAGGGTCACCTACAGCAGGTTGCACAGGATGACCTCCAGGCGGGTTTTGAATGTCTCTGGGGTCGGAGACTCTACCGCCTCCCTGGGCAGCCTGTTCCAGCGCTCTGCCACCCTCAAAGTAAAGAAGTTCCTCCTCATGCTTTGATAGAAGTTCCTAGGTTCCAGTTTGTACCCGTTACCTCTTGTCCTGGATCATCTTTGATGATCCAGGACAAGAGGTAACGGGCACCAATTGGAACGTAGGAACTTGAACTTGAACTGGAAGGTAGGAACTTGAACTTGAACATAGGATTATCCTTGATGATTCAGGATAGCTGTGTGTCTGACCAGTCTGTCTTTCGAAGGAGGTCCTGGGCCAGCTCCAGCCATGCTGTGCTGAGCAGAGCCCCTGGCAGCAGCCCCACACCTCACTCCCAGTGTGCCTGAATGGAAAAGGTACCAAAGTTGCTCCAACACTTTCTGAAAAACTCTATAGTGTTACCCCACAAGCGCAAAGCGACAGCAAAGCCCGTGAAATGACACCGGTGCTTCCAGAAAATGTCAAGCTTCCTGCCCAAGGGTGACATGCCATGCGGTGGGGTCAGGGCCACGCGCTGAGCACCCGGTGCGCTGGGGTTGCCCCAGCGGTTCCTGAGCAGCTCCTGCAGTGCTGCCGCCGGTACCATTCTGGCGGCTGTAGTTGTTTAAAAAGCCGTTGTTGTTTCCGGCGTAATCTGACGGCAGTTTTCTCGGGCATTTGGGCCTCTTCTAATAAGTGTGCTGTGAGTACATCTGCAAGCATTCACCTGTCGAGGTCAAATGACTGGTGGTGCTCATCTGCCCCCGTGCTACTGCTGCTGCCTCCCGTGAATGCTCATGTGCCTGCGTGCCCCTGTACAGGCACAGATGCACGCGCGCAACACCTGATCCCGCATCCTAATTATTTTTCGCCCGGTTCTCGGAGTTGTTCTGCTTCCGGCTGATGAATGGGAAAGTGTAGTAGTGCTGTTTCATTTCACCAGCCTCTCAAGTGTGGAAATTATGGTAAATTTGAGAACAAGCCAGATTAGATTGATAGTTACACCTCCTCCTTTAATTAGCCAACCACAGGATCTGTGGAGGCAAAGGCCGGGGGGGTGTGTCGGTGTATATAACGTGTATTGTCTATGTGAAAGATGAATCAAAAGGAGTTGCTTGAGGTGGGAAGGCTTTTCCGGAGAGGTTCCACATGTTGTCAGGTAGTCCCTCTGAATGGCAGCTTCCGGTTCGGTCCCTTAGCTTTCGGAAGTGACATTTAGTCTGATATGTGCCAGCCGTGCAATCTACCTAGCCCCGCAAAGTGCAAATATTAACATAAATGCATATTAAGATACTGTGTGTTAGCTCCTGAACTGAAATAGAGAGCGGGTGTTCCAGCGGAGGCAAGCAAATCGTGTTGATTTAGAGTGGCTTGAGGATTTGGCCCATTACCGCTTCTTTATACACTTTTAAAAAGAAATGCCAACTCGATAGTTTAGGCTTTAACTGGAACATGGCAAGTAATTGTATGTTTTGGCGGACCCCTAGTAATGTTGCAGAATCTTTCTCAGAAGTTGTTCCATGGGATAGCCGATTCCTCAGGTAAGAGCTACTTGTTTGTTCAATCCTCCATCTTAGGCCTGCTCCTCAGGTGCATCCTCCTTCTCGCAGCGATTTCCTAGGAACAGATTTCGAAGAACAGCTCTGATCACAGAATCACAGATTGGTTAGGGTTGGAAAGGAGCTCTGGAGATCATCCAGTCCAACCCCCCTGCCAGAGCAGGGTCACCTACAGCAGGTTGCACAGGATGACCTCCAGGCGGGTTTTGAATGTCTCTGGGGTGGGAGACTCTACTGCCTCCCTGGGCAGCCTGTTCCAGCGCTCTGCCACCCTCAAAGTAAAGAAGTTCCTCCTCATGCTTTGATAGAAGTTCCTAGGTTCCAGTTTGTACCCGTTACCTCTTGTCCTGGATCATCAAAAATCATCTTTGATGATCCAGGACAAGAGGTAACGGGCACCAATTGGAACGTAGGAACTTGAACTTGAACTGGAAGGTAGGAACTTGAACTTGAACATAGGATTATCCTTGATGATTCAGGATAGCTGTGTGTCTGACCAGTCTGTCTTTCGAAGGAGGTCCTGGGCCAGCTCCAGCCATGCTGTGCTGAGCAGAGCCCCTGGCAGCAGCCCCACAGCTCACTCCCAGTGTGCCTGAATGGAAAAGGTACCAAAGTTGCTCCAACACTTTCTGAAAAACTCTATAGTGTTACCCCACAAGCGCAAAGCGACGGCAAAGCCCGTGAAATGACACCGGTGCTTCCAGAAAATGTCAAGCTTCCTGCCCAAGGGTGACACGCCATGCGGTGGGGTCAGGGCCACGCGCTGAGCACCCGGTGCGCTGGGGTTGCCCCAGCGGTTCCTGAGCAGCTCCTGCAGTGCTGCCGCCGGTACCGTTCTGGCGGCTGTAGTTGTTTAAAAAGCCGTTGTTGTTTCCGGCGTAATCTGACGGCAGTTTTCTCGGGCATTTGGGCCTCTTCTAATAAGTGTGCTGTGAGTACATCTGCAAGCATTCACCTGTCGAGGTCAAATGACTGGTGGTGCTCATCTGCCCCCGTGCTACTGCTGCTGCCTCCCGTGAATGCTCATGTGCCTGCGTGCCCCTGTACAGGCACAGATGCACGCGCGCAACACCTGATCCCGCATCCTAATTATTTTTCGCCCGGTTCTCGGAGTTGTTCTGCTTCCGGCTGATGAATGGGAAAGTGTAGTAGTGCTGTTTCATTTCACCAGCCTCTCAAGTGTGGAAATTATGGTAAATTTGAGAACAAGCGAGATTAGATTGATAGTTACACCTCCTCCTTTAATTAGCCAACCACAGGATCTGTGGAGGCAAAGGCCGGGGGGGTGTGTCGGTGTATATAAGGTGTATTGTCTATGTGAAAGATTAATCAAAAGGAGTTGCTTGAGGTGGGAAGGCTTTTCCGGAGAGGTTCCACACGTTGTCAGGTAGTCCCTCTGAATGGCAGCTTCCGGTTCGGTCCCTTAGCTTTCGGAAGTGACATTTAGTCTGATATGTGCCAGCCGTGCAATCTACCTAGCCCTGCAAAGTGCAAATATTAACCTAAATGCATATTAAGATAGTGTGTGTTAGCTCCTGAACTGAAATAGAGAGCGGGTGTTCCAGCGGAGGCAAGCAAATCGTGTTGACTTACAGTGGCTTGAGGATTTGGCCCATTACCGCTTCTTTATACACTTTTAAAAAGAAATGCCAACTCGATAGTTTAGGCTTTAACTGGAACATGGCAAGTAATTGTATGTTTTGGCGGACCCCTAGTAATGTTGCAGAATCTTTCTCAGAAGTTGTTCCATGGGATAGCCGATTCCTCAGGTAAGAGCTACTTGTTTGTTCAATCCTCCATCTTAGGCCTGCTCCTCAGGTGCATCCTCCTTCTCGCAGCGATTTCCTAGGAACAGATTTCGAAGAACAGCTCTGATCACAGAATCACAGATTGGTTAGGGTTGGAAAGGAGCTCTGGAGATCATCCAGTCCAACCCCCCTGCCAGAGCAGGGTCACCTACAGCAGGTTGCACAGGATGACCTCCAGGCGGGTTTTGAATGTCTCTGGGGTGGGAGACTCTACTGCCTCCCTGGGCAGCCTGTTCCAGCGCTCTGCCACCCTCAAAGTAAAGAAGTTCCTCCTCATGCTTTGATAGAAGTTCCTAGGTTCCAGTTTGTACCCGTTACCTCTTGTCCTGGATCATCTTTGATGATCCAGGACAAGAGGTAACGGGCACCGATTGGAACGTAGGAACTTGAACTTGAACTGGAAGGTAGGAACTTGAACTTGAACATAGGATTATCCTTGATGATTCAGGATAGCTGTGTGTCTGACCAGTCTGTCTTTCGAAGTAGGTCCTGGGCCAGCTCCAGCCATGCTGTGCTGAGCAGAGTCCCTAGCAGCAGCCCCACACCTCACTCCCAGTGTGCCTGAATGGAAAAGGTACCAAAGTTGCTCCAACACTTTCTGAAAAACTCTATAGTGTTACCCCACAAGCGCAAAGCGACGGCAAAGCCCGTGAAATGACACCGGTGCTTCCAGAAAATGTCAAGCTTCCTGCCCAAGGGTGACATGCCATGCGGTGGGGTCAGGGCCACGCGCTGAGCACCCGGTGCGCTGGGGTTGCCCCAGCGGTTCCTGAGCAGCTCCTGCAGTGCTGCCGCCGGTACCGTTCTGGCGGCTGTAGTTGTTTAAAAAGCCG
Source organism: Vanellus vanellus (assembly GCF_965231255.1). Classification (NCBI taxonomy): domain Eukaryota; kingdom Metazoa; phylum Chordata; class Aves; order Charadriiformes; family Charadriidae; genus Vanellus; species Vanellus vanellus. The sequence continues at coordinate 919,100 of NW_028128566.1, read as the reverse complement.
TTGTTGTTTCCGGCGTAATCTGACGGCAGTTTTCTCGGGCATTTGGGCCTCTTCTAATAAGTGTGCTGTGAGTACATCTGCAAGCATTCACCTGTCGAGGTCAAATGACTGGTGGTGCTCATCTGCCCCCGTGCTACTGCTGCTGCCTCCCGTGAATGCTCATGTGCCTGCGTGCCCCTGTACAGGCACAGATGCACGCGCGCAACACCTGATCCCGCATCCTAATTATTTTTCGCCCGGTTCTCGGAGTTGTTCTGCTTCCGGCTGATGAATGGGAAAGTGTAGTAGTGCTGTTTCATTTCACCAGCCTCTCAAGTGTGGAAATTATGGTAAATTTGAGAACAAGCCAGATTAGATTGATAGTTACACCTCCTCCTTTAATTAGCCAACCACAGGATCTGTGGAGGCAAAGGCCGGGGGGGTGTGTCGGTGTATATAACGTGTATTGTCTATGTGAAAGATGAATCAAAAGGAGTTGCTTGAGGTGGGAAGGCTTTTCCGGAGAGGTTCCACATGTTGTCAGGTAGTCCCTCTGAATGGCAGCTTCCGGTTCGGTCCCTTAGCTTTCGGAAGTGACATTTAGTCTGATATGTGCCAGCCGTGCAATCTACCTAGCCCTGCAAAGTGCAAATATTAACCTAAATGCATATTAAGATAGTGTGTGTTAGCTCCTGAACTGAAATAGAGAGCGGGTGTTCCAGCGGAGGCAAGCAAATCGTGTTGATTTACAGTGGGTTGAGGATTTGGCCCATTACCGCTTCTTTATACACTTTTAAAAAGAAATGCCAACTCGATAGTTTAGGCTTTAACTGGAACATGGCAAGTAATTGTATGTTTTGGCGGACCCCTAGTAATGTTGCAGAATCTTTCTCAGAAGTTGTTCCATGGGATAGCCGATTCCTCAGGTAAGAGCTACTTGTTTGTTCAATCCTCCATCTTAGGCCTGCTCCTCAGGTGCATCCTCCTTCTCGCAGCGATTTCCTAGGAACAGATTTCGAAGAACAGCTCTGATCACAGAATCACAGATTGGTTAGGGTTGGAAAGGAGCTCTGGAGATCATCCAGTCCAACCCCCCTGCCAGAGCAGGGTCACCTTCAGCAGGTTGCACAGGATGACCTCCAGGCGGGTTTTGAATGTCTCTGGGGTCGGAGACTCTACCGCCTCCCTGGGAAGCCTGTTCCAGCGCTCTGCCAACCTCAAAGTAAAGAAGTTCCTCCTCATGCTTTGATAGAAGTTCCTAGGTTCCAGTTTGTACCCGTTACCTCTTGTCCTGGATCATCTTTGATGATCCAGGACAAGAGGTAACGGGCACCAATTGGAACGTAGGAACTTGAACTTGAACTGGAAGGTAGGAACTTGAACTTGAACATAGGATTATCCTTGATGATTCAGGATAGCTGTGTGTCTGACCAGTCTGTCTTTCGAAGTAGGTCCTGGGCCAGCTCCAGCCATGCTGTGCTGAGCAGAGCCCCTGGCAGCAGCCCCACACCTCACTCCCAGTGTGCCTGAATGGAAAAGGTACCAAAGTTGCTCCAACACTTTCTGAAAAACTCTATAGTGTTACCCCACAAGCGCAAAGCGACGGCAAAGCCCGTGACATGACACCGGTGCTTCCAGAAAATGTCAAGCTTCCTGCCCAAGGGTGACATGCCATGCGGTGGGGTCAGGGCCACGCGCTGAGCACCCGGTGCGCTGGGGTTGCCCCAGCGGTTCCTGAGCAGCTCCTGCAGTGCTGCCGCCGGTACCGTTCTGGCGGCTGTAGTTGTTTAAAAAGCCGTTGTTGTTTCCGGCGTAATCTGACGGCAGTTTTCTCGGGCATTTGGGCCTCTTCTAATAAGTGTGCTGTGAGTACATCTGCAAGCATTCACCTGTCGAGGTCAAATGACTGGTGGTGCTCATCTGCCCCCGTGCTACTGCTGCTGCCTCCCGTGAATGCTCATGTGCCTGCGTGCCCCTGTACAGGCACAGATGCACGCGCGCAACACCTGATCCCGCATCCTAATTATTTTTCGCCCGGTTCTCTGAGTTGTTCTGCTTCCGGCTGATGAATGGGAAAGTGTAGTAGTGCTGTTTCATTTCACCAGCCTCTCAAGTGTGGAAATTATGGTAAATTTGAGAACAAGCCAGATTAGATTGATAGTTACACCTCCTCCTTTAATTAGCCAACCACAGGATCTGTGGAGGCAAAGGCCGGGGGGGTGTGTCGGTGTATATAACGTGTATTGTCTATGTGAAAGATTAATCAAAAGGAGTTGCTTGAGGTGGGAAGGCTTTTCCGGAGAGGTTCCACACGTTGTCAGGTAGTCCCTCTGAATGGCAGCTTCCGGTTCGGTCCCTTAGCTTTCGGAAGTGACATTTAGTCTGATATGTGCCAGCCGTGCAATCTACCTAGCCCTGCAAAGTGCAAATATTAACCTAAATGCATATTAAGATAGTGTGTGTTAGCTCCTGAACTGAAATAGAGAGCGGGTGTTCCAGCGGAGGCAAGCAAATCGTGTTGATTTAGAGTGGCTTGAGGATTTGGCCCATTACCGCTTCTTTATACACTTTTAAAAAGAAATGCCAACTCGATAGTTTAGGCTTTAACTGGAACATGGCAAGTAATTGTATGTTTTGGCGGACCCCTAGTAATGTTGCAGAATCTTTCTCAGAAGTTGTTCCATGGGATAGCCGATTCCTCAGGTAAGAGCTACTTGTTTGTTCAATCCTCCATCTTAGGCCTGCTCCTCAGGTGCATCCTCCTTCTCGCAGCGATTTCCTAGGAACAGATTTCGAAGAACAGCTCTGATCACAGAATCACAGATTGGTTAGGGTTGGAAAGGAGCTCTGGAGATCATCCAGTCCAACCCCCCTGCCAGAGCAGGGTCACCTACAGCAGGTTGCACAGGATGACCTCCAGGCGGGTTTTGAATGTCTCTGGGGTGGGAGACTCTACCGCCTCCCTGGGCAGCCTGTTCCAGCGCTCTGCCACCCTCAAAGTAAAGAAGTTCCTCCTCATGCTTTGATAGAAGTTCCTAGGTTCCAGTTTGTACCCGTTACCTCTTGTCCTGGATCATCTTTGATGATCCAGGACAAGAGGTAACGGGCACCAATTGGAACGTAGGAACTTGAACTTGAACTGGAAGGTAGGAACTTGAACTTGAACATAGGATTATCCTTGATGATTCAGGATAGCTGTGTGTCTGACCAGTCTGTCTTTCGAAGGAGGTCCTGGGCCAGCTCCAGCCATGCTGTGCTGAGCAGAGCCCCTGGCAGCAGCCCCACAGCTCACTCCCAGTGTGCCTGAATGGAAAAGGTACCAAAGTTGCTCCAACACTTTCTGAAAAACTCTATAGTGTTACCCCACAAGCGCAAAGCGACGGCAAAGCCCGTGAAATGACACCGGTGCTTCCAGAAAACGTCAAGCTTCCTGCCCAAGGGTGACATGCCATGCGGTGGGGTCAGGGCCACGCGCTGAGCACCCGGTGCGCTGGGGTTGCCCCAGCGGTTCCTGAGCAGCTCCTGCAGTGCTGCCGCCGGTACCGTTCTGGCGGCTGTAGTTGTTTAAAAAGCCGTTGTTGTTTCCGGCGTAATCTGACGGCAGTTTTCTCGGGCATTTGGGCCTCTTCTAATAAGTGTGCTGTGAGTACATCTGCAAGCATTCACCTGTCGAGGTCAAATGACTGGTGGTGCTCATCTGCCCCCGTGCTACTGCTGCTGCCTCCCGTGAATGCTCATGTGCCTGCGTGCCCCTGTACAGGCACAGATGCACGCGCGCAACACCTGATCCCGCATCCTAATTATTTTTCGCCCGGTTCTCTGAGTTGTTCTGCTTCCGGCTGATGAATGGGAAAGTGTAGTAGTGCTGTTTCATTTCACCAGCCTCTCAAGTGTGGAAATTATGGTAAATTTGAGAACAAGCCAGATTAGATTGATAGTTACACCTCCTCCTTTAATTAGCCAACCACAGGATCTGTGGAGGCAAAGGCCGGGGGGGTGTGTCGGTGTATATAACGTGTATTGTCTATGTGAAAGATTAATCAAAAGGAGTTGCTTGAGGTGGGAAGGCTTTTCCGGAGAGGTTCCACACGTTGTCAGGTAGTCCCTCTGAATGGCAGCTTCCGGTTCGGTCCCTTAGCTTTCGGAAGTGACATTTAGTCTGATATGTGCCAGCCGTGCAATCTACCTAGCCCTGCAAAGTGCAAATATTAACCTAAATGCATATTAAGATAGTGTGTGTTAGCTCCTGAACTGAAATAGAGAGCGGGTGTTCCAGCGGAGGCAAGCAAATCGTGTTGATTTAGAGTGGCTTGAGGATTTGGCCCATTACCGCTTCTTTATACACTTTTAAAAAGAAATGCCAACTCGATAGTTTAGGCTTTAACTGGAACATGGCAAGTAATTGTATGTTTTGGCGGACCCCTAGTAATGTTGCAGAATCTTTCTCAGAAGTTGTTCCATGGGATAGCCGATTCCTCAGGTAAGAGCTACTTGTTTGTTCAATCCTCCATCTTAGGCCTGCTCCTCAGGTGCATCCTCCTTCTCGCAGCGATTTCCTAGGAACAGATTTCGAAGAACAGCTCTGATCACAGAATCACAGATTGGTTAGGGTTGGAAAGGAGCTCTGGAGATCATCCAGTCCAACCCCCCTGCCAGAGCAGGGTCACCTACAGCAGGTTGCACAGGATGACCTCCAGGCGGGTTTTGAATGTCTCTGGGGTGGGAGACTCTACCGCCTCCCTGGGCAGCCTGTTCCAGCGCTCTGCCACCCTCAAAGTAAAGAAGTTCCTCCTCATGCTTTGATAGAAGTTCCTAGGTTCCAGTTTGTACCCGTTACCTCTTGTCCTGGATCATCTTTGATGATCCAGGACAAGAGGTAACGGGCACCAATTGGAACGTAGGAACTTGAACTTGAACTGGAAGGTAGGAACTTGAACTTGAACATAGGATTATCCTTGATGATTCAGGATAGCTGTGTGTCTGACCAGTCTGTCTTTCGAAGGAGGTCCTGGGCCAGCTCCAGCCATGCTGTGCTGAGCAGAGCCCCTGGCAGCAGCCCCACAGCTCACTCCCAGTGTGCCTGAATGGAAAAGGTACCAAAGTTGCTCCAACACTTTCTGAAAAACTCTATAGTGTTACCCCACAAGCGCAAAGCGACGGCAAAGCCCGTGAAATGACACCGGTGCTTCCAGAAAATGTCAAGCTTCCTGCCCAAGGGTGACATGCCATGCGGTGGGGTCAGGGCCACGCGCTGAGCACCCGGTGCGCTGGGGTTGCCCCAGCGGTTCCTGAGCAGCTCCTGCAGTGCTGCCGCCGGTACCGTTCTGGCGGCTGTAGTTGTTTAAAAAGCCGTTGTTGTTTCCGGCGTAATCTGACGGCAGTTTTCTCGGGCATTTGGGCCTCTTCTAATAAGTGTGCTGTGAGTACATCTGCAAGCATTCACCTGTCGAGGTCAAATGACTGGTGGTGCTCATCTGCCCCCGTGCTACTGCTGCTGCCTCCCGTGAACGCTCATGTGCCTGCGTGCCCCTGTACAGGCACAGATGCACGCGCGCAACACCTGATCCCGCATCCTAATTATTTTTCGCCCGGTTCTTGAGTTGTTCCGCTTCCGGCTGATGAATGGGAAAGTGTAGTAGTGCTGTTTCATTTCACCAGCCTCTCAAGTGTGGAAATTATGGTAAATTTGAGAACAAGCCAGATTAGATTGATAGTTACACCTCCTCCTTTAATTAGCCAACCACAGGATCTGTGGAGGCAAAGGCCGGGGGGGTGTGTCGGTGTATATAACGTGTATTGTCTATGTGAAAGATTAATCAAAAGGAGTTGCTTGAGGTGGGAAGGCTTTTCCGGAGAGGTTCCACATGTTGTCAGGTAGTCCCTCTGAATGGCAGCTTCCGGTTCGGTCCCTTAGCTTTCGGAAGTGACATTTAGTCTGATATGTGCCAGCCGTGCAATCTACCTAGCCCTGCAAAGTGCAAATATTAACCTAAATGCATATTAAGATACTGTGTGTTAGCTCCTGAACTGAAATAGAGAGCGGGTGTTCCAGCGGAGGCAAGCAAATCGTGTTGATTTACAGTGGCTTCAGGATTTGGCCCATTACCGCATCTTTATACACTTTTAAAAAGAAATGCCAACTCGATAGTTTAGGCTTTAACTGGAACATGGCAAGTAATTGTATGTTTTGGCGGACCCCTAGTAATGTTGCAGAATCTTTCTCAGAAGTTGTTCCATGGGATAGCCGATTCCTCAGGTAAGAGCTACTTGTTTGTTCAATCCTCCATCTTAGGCCTGCTCCTCAGGTGCATCCTCCTTCTCGCAGCGATTTCCTAGGAACAGATTTCGAAGAACAGCTCTGATCACAGAATCACAGATTGGTTAGGGTTGGAAAGGAGCTCTGGAGATCATCCAGTCCAACCCCCCTCCCAGAGCAGTGTCACCTACAGCAGGTTGCACAGGATGACCTCCAGGCGGGTTTTGAATGTCTCTGGGGTGGGAGACTCTACCGCCTCCCTGGGCAGCCTGTTCCAGCGCTCTGCCACCCTCAAAGTAAAGAAGTTCCTCCTCATGCTTTGATAGAAGTTCCTAGGTTCCAGTTTGTACCCGTTACCTCTTGTCCTGGATCATCTTTGATGATCCAGGACAAGAGGTAACGGGCACCAATTGGAACGTAGGAACTTGAACTTGAACTGGAAGGTAGGAACTTGAACATAGGATTATCCTTGATGATTCAGGATAGCTGTGTGTCTGACCAGTCTGTCTTTCGAAGGAGGTCCTGGGCCAGCTCCAGCTATGCTGTGCTGAGCAGAGCCCCTGGCAGCAGCCCCACAGCTCACTCCCAGTGTGCCTGAATGGAAAAGGTACCAAAGTTGCTCCAACACTTTCTGAAAAACTCTATAGTGTTACCCCACAAGCGCAAAGCGACGGCAAAGCCCGTGACATGACACCGGTGCTTCCAGAAAATGTCAAGCTTCCTGCCCAAGGGTGACATGCCATGCGGTGGGGTCAGGGCCACGCGCTGAGCACCCGGTGCGCTGGGGTTGCCCCAGCGGTTCCTGAGCAGCTCCTGCAGTGCTGCCGCCGGTACCGTTCTGGCGGCTGTAGTTGTTTAAAAAGCCGTTGTTGTTTCCGGCGTAATCTGACGGCAGTTTTCTCGGGCATTTGGGCCTCTTCTAATAAGTGTGCTGTGAGTACATCTGCAAGCATTCACCTGTCGAGGTCAAATGACTGGTGGTGCTCATCTGCCCCCGTGCTACTGCTGCTGCCTCCCGTGAATGCTCATGTGCCTGCGTGCCCCTGTACAGGCACAGATGCACGCGCGCAACACCTGATCCCGCATCCTAATTATTTTTCGCCCGGTTCTCGGAGTTGTTCTGCTTCCGGCTGATGAATGGGAAAGTGTAGTAGTGCTGTTTCATTTCACCAGCCTCTCAAGTGTGGAAATTATGGTAAATTTGAGAACAAGCCAGATTAGATTGATAGTTACACCTCCTCCTTTAATTAGCCAACCACAGGATCTGTGGAGGCAAAGGCCGGGGGGGTGTGTCGGTGTATATAACGTGTATTGTCTATGTGAAAGATTAATCAAAAGGAGTTGCTTGAGGTGGGAAGGCTTTTCCGGAGAGGTTCCACATGTTGTCAGGTAGTCCCTCTGAATGGCAGCTTCCGGTTCGGTCCCTTAGCTTTCGGAAGTGACATTTAGTCTGATATGTGCCAGCCGTGCAATCTACCTAGCCCTGCAAAGTGCAAATATTAACCTAAATGCATATTAAGATACTGTGTGTTAGCTCCTGAACTGAAATAGAGAGCGGGTGTTCCAGCGGAGGCAAGCAAATCGTGTTGATTTACAGTGGCTTGAGGATTTGGCCCATTACCGCTTCTTTATACACTTTTAAAAAGAAATGCCAACTCGATAGTTTAGGCTTTAACTGGAACATGGCAAGTAATTCTGTGTTTTGGCGGACCCCTAGTAATGTTGCAGAATCTTTCTCAGAAGTTGTTCCATGGGATAGCCGATTCCTCAGGTAAGAGCTACTTGTTTGTTCAATCCTCCATCTTAGGCCTGCTCCTCAGGTGCATCCTCCTTCTCGCAGCGATTTCCTAGGAACAGATTTCGAAGAACAGCTCTGATCACAGAATCACAGATTGGTTAGGGTTGGAAAGGAGCTCTGGAGATCATCCAGTCCAACCCCCCTGCCAGAGCAGGGTCACCTACAGCAGGTTGCACAGGATGACCTCCAGGCGGGTTTTGAATGTCTCTGGGGTGGAAGACTCTACCGCCTCCCTGGGCAGCCTGTTCCAGCGCTCTGCCACCCTCAAAGTAAAGAAGTTCCTCCTCATGCTTTGATAGAAGTTCCTACGTTCCAGTTTGTACCCGTTACCTCTTGTCCTGGATCATCTTTGATGATCCAGGACAAGAGGTAACGGGCACCAATTGGAACGTAGGAACTTGAACTTGAACTGGAACGTAGGAACTTGAACATAGGATTATCCTTGATGATTCAGGATAGCTGTGTGTCTGACCAGTCTGTCTTTCGAAGGAGGTCCTGGGCCAGCTCCAGCCATGCTGTGCTGAGCAGAACCCCTGGCAGCAGCCCCACAGCTCACTCCCAGTGTGCCTGAATGGAAAAGGTACCAAAGTTGCTCCAACACTTTCCGAAAAACTCTATAGTGTTACCCCACAAGCGCAAAGCGACGGCAAAGCCCGTGAAATGACACCGGTGCTTCCAGAAAATGTCAAGCTTCCTGCCCAAGGGTGACATGCCATGCGGTGGGGTCAGGGCCACGCGCTGAGCACCCGGTGCGCTGGGGTTGCCCCAGCGGTTCCTGAGCAGCTCCTGCAGTGCTGCCGCCGGTACCGTTCTGGCGGCTGTAGTTGTTTAAAAAGCCGTTGTTGTTTCCGGCGTAATCTGACGGCAGTTTTCTCGGGCATTTGGGCCTCTTCTAATAAGTGTGCTGTGAGTACATCTGCAAGCATTCACCTGTCGAGGTCAAATGACTGGTGGTGCTCATCTCCCCCCGTGCTACTGCTGCTGCCTCCCGTGAATGCTCATGTGCCTGCGTGCCCCTGTACAGGCACAGATGCACGCGCGCAAGACCTGATCCCGCATCCTAATTATTTTTCGCCCGGTTCTCGGAGTTGTTCTGCTTCCGGCTGATGAATGGGAAAGTGTAGTAGTGCTGTTTCATTTCACCAGCCTCTCAAGTGTGGAAATTATGGTAAATTTGAGAACAAGCCAGATTAGATTGATAGTTACACCTCCTCCTTTAATTAGCCAACCACAGGATCTGTGGAGGCAAAGGCCGGGGGGGTGTGTCGGTGTATATAACGTGTATTGTCTATGTGAAAGATTAATCAAAAGGAGTTGCTTGAGGTGGGAAGGCTTTTCCGGAGAGGTTCCACATGTTGTCAGGTAGTCCCTCTGAATGGCAGCTTCCGGTTCGGTCCCTTAGCTTTCGGAAGTGACATTTAGTCTGATATGTGCCAGCCGTGCAATCTACCTAGCCCTGCAAAGTGCAAATATTAACCTAAATGCATATTAAGATACTGTGTGTTAGCTCCTGAACTGAAATAGAGAGCGGGTGTTCCAGCGGAGGCAAGCAAATCGTGTTGATTTACAGTGGCTTGAGGATTTGGCCCATTACCGCTTCTTTATACACTTTTAAAAAGAAATGCCAACTCGATAGTTTAGGCTTTAACTGGAACATGGCAAGTAATTCTGTGTTTTGGCGGACCCCTAGTAATGTTGCAGAATCTTTCTCAGAAGTTGTTCCATGAGATAGCCGATTCCTCAGGTAAGAGCTACTTGTTTGTTCAATCCTCCATCTTAGGCCTGCTCCTCAGGTGCATCCTCCTTCTCGCAGCGATTTCCTAGGAACAGATTTCGAAGAACAGCTCTGATCACAGAATCACAGATTGGTTAGGGTTGGAAAGGAGCTCTGGAGATCATCCAGTCCAACCGCCCTGCCAGAGCAGGGTCACCTACAGCAGGTTGCACAGGATGACCTCCAGGCGGGTTTTGAATGTCTCTGGGGTGGAAGACTCTACCGCCTCCCTGGGCAGCCTGTTCCAGCGCTCTGCCACCCTCAAAGTAAAGAAGTTCCTCCTCATGCTTTGATAGAAGTTCCTACGTTCCAGTTTGTACCCGTTACCTCTTGTCCTGGATCATCTTTGATGATCCAGGACAAGAGGTAACGGGCACCAATTGGAACGTAGGAACTTGAACTTGAACTGGAAGGTAGGAACTTGAACATAGGATTATCCTTGATGATTCAGGATAGCTGTGTGTCTGACCAGTCTGTCTTTCGAAGGAGGTCCTGGGCCAGCTCCAGCCATGCTGTGCTGAGCAGAACCCCTGGCAGCAGCCCCACAGCTCACTCCCAGTGTGCCTGAATGGAAAAGGTACCAAAGTTGCTCCAACACTTTCTGAAAAACTCTATAGTGTTACCCCACAAGCGCAAAGCGACGGCAAAGCCCGTGAAATGACACCGGTGCTTCCAGAAAATGTCAAGCTTCCTGCCCAAGGGTGACATGCCATGCGGTGGGGTCAGGGCCACGTGCTGAGCACCCGGTGCGCTGGGGTTGCCCCAGCGGTTCCTGAGCAGCTCCTGCAGTGCTGCCGCCGGTACCGTTCTGGCGGCTGTAGTTGTTTAAAAAGCCGTTGTTGTTTCCGGCGTAATCTGACGGCAGTTTTCTCGGGCATTTGGGCCTCTTCTAATAAGTGTGCTGTGAGTACATCTGCAAGCATTCACCTGTCGAGGTCAAATGACTGGTGGTGCTCATCTGCCCCCGTGCTACTGCTGCTGCCTCCCGTGAATGCTCATGTGCCTGCGTGCCCCTGTACAGGCACAGATGCACGCGCGCAACACCTGATCCCGCATCCTAATTATTTTTCGCCCGGTTCTCGGAGTTGTTCTGCTTCCGGCTGATGAATGGGAAAGTGTAGTAGTGCTGTTTCATTTCACCAGCCTCTCAAGTGTGGAAATTATGGTAAATTTGAGAACAAGCCAGATTAGATTGATAGTTACACCTCCTCCTTTAATTAGCCAACCACAGGATCTGTGGAGGCAGAGGCCGGGGGTGTGTGTCGGTGTATATAAGGTGTATTGTCTATGTGAAAGATTAATCAAAAGGAGTTGCTTGAGGTGGGAAGGCTTTTCCGGAGAGGTTCCACATGTTGTCAGGTAGTCCCTCTGAATGGCAGCTTCCGGTTCGGTCCCTTAGCTTTCGGAAGTGACATTTAGTCTGATATGTGCCAGCCGTGCAATCTACCTAGCCCTGCAAAGTGCAAATATTAACCTAAATGCATATTAAGATACTGTGTGTTAGCTCCTGAACTGAAATAGAGAGCGGGTGTTCCAGCGGAGGCAAGCAAATCGTGTTGATTTACAGTGGCTTGAGGATTTGGCCCATTACCGCTTCTTTATACACTTTTAAAAAGAAATGCCAACTCGATAGTTTAGGCTTTAACTGGAACATGGCAAGTAATTCTGTGTTTTGGCGGACCCCTAGTAATGTTGCAGAATCTTTCTCAGAAGTTGTTCCATGGGATAGCCGATTCCTCAGGTAAGAGCTACTTGTTTGTTCAATCCTCCATCTTAGGCCTGCTCCTCAGGTGCATCCTCCTTCTCGCAGCGATTTCCTAGGAACAGATTTCGAAGAACAGCTCTGATCACAGAATCACAGATTGGTTAGGGTTGGAAAGGACCTCTGGAGATCATGTAGTGCAACCCCCCTGCCAGAGCAGGGTCACCTACAGCAGGTTGCACAGGATGACCTCCAGGCGGGTTTTGAATGTCTCTGGGGTGGGACACTCTACCACCTCCCTGGGCAGCCTGTTCCAGCGCTCTGCCACCCTCAAAGTAAAGAAGTTCCTCCTCATGCTTTGATAGAAGTTCCTACGTTCCAGTTTGTACCCGTTACCTCTTGTCCTGGATCATCTTTGATGATCCAGGACAAGAGGTAACGGGCACCAATTGGAACGTAGGAACTCTAACTTGAACTGGAACGTAGGAACTTGAACTTGAACATAGGATTATCCTTGATGATTCAGGATAGCTGTGTGTCTGACCAGTCTGTCTTTCGAAGGAGGTCCTGGGCCAGCTCCAGCCATGCTGTGCTGAGCAGAGCCCCTGGCAGCAGCCCCACAGCTCACTCCCAGTGTGCCTGAATGGAAAAGGTACCAAAGTTGCTCCAACACTTTCTGAAAAACTCTATAGTGTTACCCCACAAGCGCAAAGCGACGGCAAAGCCCGTGAAATGACACCGGTGCTTCCAGAAAATGTCAAGCTTCCTGCCCAAGGGTGACATGCCATGCGGTGGGGTCAGGGCCACGCGCTGAGCACCCGGTGCGCTGGGGTTGCCCCAGCGGTTCCTGAGCAGCTCCTGCAGTGCTGCCGCCGGTACCGTTCTGGCGGCTGTAGTTGTTTAAAAAGCCGTTGTTGTTTCCGGCGTAATCTGACGGCAGTTTTCTCGGGCATTTGGGCCTCTTCTAATAAGTGTGCTGTGAGTACATCTGCAAGCATTCACCTGTCGAGGTCAAATGACTGGTGGTGCTCATCTGCCCCCGTGCTACTGCTGCTGCCTCCCGTGAATGCTCATGTGCCTGCGTGCCCCTGTACAGGCACAGATGCACGCGCGCAACACCTGATCCCGCATCCTAATTACTTTTCGCCCGGTTCTCGGAGTTGTTCTGCTTCCGGCTGATGAATGGGAAAGTGTAGTAGTGCTGTTTCATTTCACCAGCCTCTCAAGTGTGGAAATTATGGTAAATTTGAGAACAAGCGAGATTAGATTGATAGTTACACCTCCTCCTTTAATTAGCCAACCACAGGATCTGTGGAGGCAAAGGCCGGGGGGGTGTGTCGGTGTATATAACGTGTATTGTCTATGTGAAAGATTAATCAAAAGGAGTTGCTTGAGGTGGGAAGGCTTTTCTGGAGAGGTTCCACATGTTGTCAGGTAGTCCCTCTGAATGGCAGCTTCCGGTTCGGTCCCTTAGCTTTCGGAAGTGACATTTAGTCTGATATGTGCCAGCCGTGCAATCTACCTAGCCCTGCAAAGTGCAAATATTAACCTAAATGCATATTAAGATAGTGTGTGTTAGCTCCTGAACTGAAATAGAGAGCGGGTGTTCCAGCGGAGGCAAGCAAATCGTGTTGATTTAGAGTGGCTTGAGGATTTGGCCCATTACCGCTTCTTTATACACTTTTAAAAAGAAATGCCAACTCGATAGTTTAGGCTTTAACTGGAACATGGCAAGTAATTCTGTGTTTTGGCGGACCCCTAGTAATGTTGCAGAATCTTTCTCAGAAGTTGTTCCATGGGATAGCCGATTCCTCAGGTAAGAGCTACTTGTTTGTTCAATCCTCCATCTTAGGCCTGCTCCTCAGGTGCATCCTCCTTCTCGCAGCGATTTCCTAGGAACAGATTTCGAAGAACAGCTCTGATCACAGAATCACAGATTGGTTAGGGTTGGAAAGGAGCTCTGGAGATCATCCAGTCCAACCCCCTGCCAGAGCAGGGTCACCTACAGCAGGTTGCACAGGATGACCTCCAGGCGGGTTATGAATGTCTCTGGGGTGGGAGACTCTACTGCCTCCCTGGGCAGCCTGTTCCAGCGCTCTGCCACCCTCAAAGTAAAGAAGTTCCTCCTCATGCTTTGATAGAAGTTCCTAGCTTCCAGTTTGTACCCGTTACCTCTTGTCCTGGATCATCTTTGATGATCCAGGACAAGAGGTAACGGGCACCAATTGGAACGTAGGAACTTGAACTTGAACTGGAACGTAGGAACTTGAACATAGGATTATCCTTGATGATTCAGGATAGCTGTGTGTCTGACCAGTCTGTCTTTCGAAGGAGGTCCTGGGCCAGCTCCAGCCATGCTGTGCTGAGCAGAGCCCCTGGCAGCAGCCCCACACCTCACTCCCAGTGTGCCTGAATGGAAAAGGTACAAAAGTTGCTCCAACACGTTCTGAAAAACTCTATAGTGTTACCCCACAAGCGCAAAGCGACGGCAAAGCCCGTGAAATGACACCGGTGCTTCCAGAAAATGTCAAGCTTCCTGCCCAAGGGTGACATGCCATGCGGTGGGGTCAGGGCCACGCGCTGAGCACCCGGTGCGCTGGGGTTGCCCCAGCGGTTCCTGAGCAGCTCCTGCAGTGCTGCCGCCGGTACCGTTCTGGCGGCTGTAGTTGTTTAAAAAGCCGTTGTTGTTTCCGGCGTAATCTGACGGCAGTTTTCTCGGGCATTTGGGCCTCTTCTAATAAGTGTGCTGTGAGTACATCTGCAAGCATTCACCTGTCGAGGTCAAATGACTGGTGGTGCTCATCTGCCCCCGTGCTACTGCTGCTGCCTCCCGTGAATGCTCATGTGCCTGCGTGCCCCTGTACAGGCAGAGATGCACGCGTGCAACACCTGATCCCGCATCCTAATTATTTTTCGCCCGGTTCTCGGAGTTGTTCTGCTTCCGGCTGATGAATGGGAAAGTGTAGTAGTGCTGTTTCATTTCACCAGCCTCTCAAGTGTGGAAATTATGGTAAATTTGAGAACAAGCCAGATTAGATTGATAGTTACACCTCCTCCTTTAATTAGCCAACCACAGGATCTGTGGAGGCAAAGGCCGGGGGGGTGTGTCGGTGTATATAACGTGTATTGTCTATGTGAAAGATTAATCAAAAGGAGTTGCTTGAGGTGGGAAGGCTTTTCCGGAGAGGTTCCACATGTTGTCAGGTAGTCCCTCTGAATGGCAGCTTCCGGTTCGGTCCCTTAGCTTTCGGAAGTGACATTTAGTCTGATATGTGCCAGCCGTGCAATCTACCTAGCCCTGCAAAGTGCAAATATTAACATAAATGCATATTAAGATACTGTGTGTTAGCTCCTGAACTGCAATAGAGAGCGGGTGTTCCAGCGGAGGCAAGCAAATCGTGTTGATTTACAGTGGCTTGCGGATTTGGCCCATTACCGCTTCTTTATACACTTTTAAAAAGAAATGCCAACTCGATAGTTTAGGCTTTAACTGGAACATGGCAAGTAATTGTATGTTTTGGCGGACCCCTAGTAATGTTGCAGAATCTTTCTCAGAAGTTGTTCCATGGGATAGCCGATTCCTCAGGTAAGAGCTACTTGTTTGTTCAATCCTCTATCTTAGGCCTGCTCCTCAGGTGCATCCTCCTTCTCGCAGCGATTTCCTAGGAACAGATTTCGAAGAACAGCTCTGATCACAGAATCACAGATTGGTTAGGGTTGGAAAGGACCTCTGGAGATCATCCAGCCCAACCCCCCTGCCAGAGCAGGGTCACCTACAGCAGGTTGCACAGGATGACCTCCAGGCGGGTTTTGAATGTTTCTGGGGTGGGAGACTCTACCGCCTCCCTGGGCAGCCTGTTCCAGCGCTCTGCCACCCTCAAAGTAAAGAAGTTCCTCCTCATGCTTTGATAGAAGTTCCTAGGTTCCAGTTTGTACCCGTTACCTCTTGTCCTGGATCATCTTTGATGATCCAGGACAAGAGGTAACGGGCACCAATTGGAACGTAGGAACTTGAACTTGAACTGGAACGTAGGAACTTGAACATAGGATTATCCCTGATGATTCAGGATAGCTGTGTGTCTGACCAGTCTGTCTTTCGAAGGAGGTCCTGGACCAGCTCCAGCCATGCTGTGCTGAGCAGAGCCCCTGGCAGCAGCCCCACAGCTCACTCCCAGTGTGCCTGAATGGAAAAGGTACCAAAGTTGCTCCAACACTTTCTGAAAAACTCTATAGTGTTACCCCACAAGCGCAAAGCGATGGCAAAGCCCGTGAAATGACACCGGTGCTTCCAGAAAATGTCAAGCTTCCTGCCCAAGGGTGACATGCCATGCGGTGGGGTCAGGGCCACGCGCTGAGCACCCGGTGCGCTGGGGTTGCCCCAGCGGTTCCTGAGCAGCTCCTGCAGTGCTGCCGCCGGTACCGTTCTGGCGGCTGTAGTTGTTTAAAAAGCCGTTGTTGTTTCCGGCGTAATCTGACGGCAGTTTTCTCGGGCATTTGGGCCTCTTCTAATAAGTGTGCTGTGAGTACATCTGCAAGCATTCACCTGTCGAGGTCAAATGACTGGTGGTGCTCATCTGCCCCCGTGCTACTGCTGCTGCCTCCCGTGAATGCTCATGTGCCTGCGTGCCCCTGTACAGGCACAGATGCACGCGCGCAACACCTGATCCCGCATCCTAACTATTTTTCGCCCGGTTCTCTGAGTTGTTCTGCTTCCGGCTGATGAATGGGAAAGTGTAGTAGTGCTGTTTCATTTCACCAGCCTCTCAAGTGTGGAAATTATGGTAAATTTGAGAACAAGCCAGATTAGATTGATAGTTACACCTCCTCCTTTAATTAGCCAACCACAGGATCTGTGGAGGCAAAGGCCGGGGGGGTGTGTCGGTGTATATAACGTGTATTGTCTATGTGAAAGATTAATCAAAAGGAGTTGCTTGAGGTGGGAAGGCTTTTCCGGAGAGGTTCCACATGTTGTCAGGTAGTCCCTCTGAATGGCAGCTTCCGGTTCGGTCCCTTAGCTTTCGGAAGTGACATTTAGTCTGATATGTGCCAGCCGTGCAATCTACCTAGCCCCGCAAAGTGCAAATATTAACATAAATGCATATTAAGATACTGTGTGTTAGCTCCTGAACTGCAATAGAGAGCGGGTGTTCCAGCGGAGGCAAGCAAATCGTGTTGATTTACAGTGGCTTGCGGATTTGGCCCATTACCGCTTCTTTATACACTTTTAAAAAGAAATGCAAACTCGATAGTTTAGGCTTTAACTGGAACATGGCAAGTAATTGTATGTTTTGGCGGACCCCTAGTAATGTTGCAGAATCTTTCTCAGAAGTTGTTCCATGGGATAGCCGATTCCTCAGGTAAGAGCTACTTGTTTGTTCAATCCTCCATCTTAGGCCTGCTCCTCAGGTGCATCCTCCTTCTCGCAGCGATTTCCTAGGAACAGATTTCGAAGAACAGCTCTGATCACAGAATCACAGATTGGTTAGGGTTGGAAAGGACCTCTGGAGATCATCCAGTCCAACCCCCCTGCCAGAGCAGGGTCACCTACAGCAGGTTGCACAGGATGACCTCCAGGCGGGTTTTGAATGTTTCTGGGGTCGGAGACTCTACCGCCTCCCTGGGCAGCCTGTTCCAGCGCTCTGCCACCCTCAAAGTAAAGAAGTTCCTCCTCATGCTTTGATAGAAGTTCCTACGTTCCAGTTTGTACCCGTTACCTCTTGTCCTGGATCATCTTTGATGATCCAGGACAAGAGGTAACGGGCACCAATTGGAACGTAGGAACTTGAACTTGAACTGGAAGGTAGGAACTTGAACATAGGATTATCCTTGATGATTCAGGATAGCTGTGTGTCTGACCAGTCTGTCTTTCGAAGGAGGTCCTGGGCCAGCTCCAGCCATGCTGTGCTGAGCAGAGCCCCTGGCAGCAGCCCCACAGCTCACTCCCAGTGTGCCTGAATGGAAAAGGTACCAAAGTTGCTCCAACACTTTCTGAAAAACTCTATAGTGTTACCCCACAAGCGCAAAGCGACGGCAAAGCCCGTGAAATGACACCGGTGCTTCCAGAAAATGTCAAGCTTCCTGCCCAAGGGTGACATGCCATGCGGTGGGGTCAGGGCCACGCGCTGAGCACCCGGTGCGCTGGGGTTGCCCCAGCGGTTCCTGAGCAGCTCCTGCAGTGCTGCCGCCGGTACCGTTCTGGCGGCTGTAGTTGTTTAAAAAGCCGTTGTTGTTTCCGGCGTAATCTGACGGCAGTTTTCTCGGGCATTTGGGCCTCTTCTAATAAGTGTGCTGTGAGTACATCTGCAAGCATTCACCTGTCGAGGTCAAATGACTGGTGGTGCTCATCTGCCCCCGTGCTACTGCTGCTGCCTCCCGTGAATGCTCATGTGCCTGCGTGCCCCTGTACAGGCACAGATGCACGCGCGCAACACCTGATCCCGCATCCTAATTATTTTTCGCCCGGTTCTCTGAGTTGTTCTGCTTCCGGCTGATGAATGGGAAAGTGTAGTAGTGCTGTTTCATTTCACCAGCCTCTCAAGTGTGGAAATTATGGTAAATTTGAGAACAAGCCAGATTAGATTGATAGTTACACCTCCTCCTTTAATTAGCCAACCACAGGATCTGTGGAGGCAAAGGCCGGGGGGGTGTGTCGGTGTATATAACGTGTATTGTCTATGTGAAAGATTAATCAAAAGGAGTTGCTTGAGGTGGGAAGGCTTTTCCGGAGAGGTTCCACATGTTGTCAGGTAGTCCCTCTGAATGGCAGCTTCCGGTTCGGTCCCTTAGCTTTCAGAAGTGACATTTAGTCTGATATGTGCCAGCCGTGCAATCTACCTAGCCCTGCAAAGTGCAAATATTAACCTAAATGCATATTAAGATAGTGTGTGTTAGCTCCTGAACTGAAATAGAGAGCGGGTGTTCCAGCGGAGGCAAGCAAATCGTGTTGATTTACAGTGGCTTGAGGATTTGGCCCATTACCGCTTCTTTATACACTTTTAAAAAGAAATGCCAACTCGATAGTTTAGGCTTTAACTGGAACATGGCAAGTAATTGTATGTTTTGGCGGACCCCTAGTAATGTTGCAGAATCTTTCTCAGAAGTTGTTCCATGGGATAGCCGATTCCTCAGGTAAGAGCTACTTGTTTGTTCAATCCTCCATCTTAGGCCTGCTCCTCAGGTGCATCCTCCTTCTCGCAGCGATTTCCTAGGAACAGATTTCGAAGAACAGCTCTGATCACAGAATCACAGATTGGTTAGGGTTGGAAAGGACCTCTGGAGATCATCCAGCCCAACCCCCCTGCCAGAGCAGGGTCACCTACAGCAGGTTGCACAGGATGACCTCCAGGCGGGTTTTGAATGTCTCTGGGGTGGGAGACTCTACCGCCTCCCTGGGCAGCCTGTTCCAGCGCTCTGCCACCCTCAAAGTAAAGAAGTTCCTCCTCATGCTTTGATAGAAGTTCCTAGGTTCCAGTTTGTACCCGTTACCTCTTGTCCTGGATCATCTTTGATGATCCAGGCCAAGAGGTAACGGGCACCAATTGGAACGTAGGAACTTGAACTTGAACTGGAACGTAGGAACTTGAACATAGGATTATCCTTGATGATTCAGGATAGCTGTGTGTCTGACCAGTCTGTCTTTCGAAGGAGGTCCTGGGCCAGCTCCAGCCATGCTGTGCTGAGCAGAGCCCCTGGCAGCAGCCCCACAGCTCACTCCCAGTGTGCCTGAATGGAAAAGGTACCAAAGTTGCTCCAACACTTTCTGAAAAACTCTATAGTGTTACCCCACAAGCGCAAAGCGACGGCAAAGCCCGTGAAATGACACCGGTGCTTCCAGAAAATGTCAAGCTTCCTGCCCAAGGGTGACATGCCATGCGGTGGGGTCAGGGCCACACGCTGAGCACCCGGTGCGCTGGGATTGCCCCAGCGGTTCCTGAGCAGCTCCTGTAGTGCTGCCGCCGGTACCATTCTGGCAGCTGTAGTTGTTTAAAAAGCCGTTGTTGTTTCCGGCGTAATCTGACGGCAGTTTTCTCGGGCATTTGGGCCTCTTCTAATAAGTGTGCTGTGAGTACATCTGCAAGCATTCACCTGTCGAGGTCAAATGACTGGTGGTGCTCATCTCCCCCCGTGCTACTGCTGCTGCTGCCTCCCGTGAATGCTCATGTGCCTGCGTGCCCCTGTACAGGCACAGATGCACGCGTGCAACACCTGATCCCGCATCCTAATTATTTTTCGCCCGGTTCTCGGAGTTGTTCTGCTTCCGGCTGATGAATGGGAAAGTGTAGTAGTGCTGTTTCATTTCACCAGCCTCTCAAGTGTGGAAATTATGGTAAATTTGAGAACAAGCCAGATTAGATTGATAGTTACACCTCCTCCTTTAATTAGCCAACCACAGGATCTGTGGAGGCAAAGGCCGGGGGGGTGTGTCGGTGTATATAACGTGTATTGTCTATGTGAAAGATTAATCAAAAGGAGTTGCTTGAGGTGGGAAGGCTTTTCCGGAGAGGTTCCACATGTTGTCAGGTAGTCCCTCTGAATGGCAGCTTCCGGTTCGGTCCCTTAGCTTTCGGAAGTGACATTTAGTCTGATATGTGCCAGCCGTGCAATCTACCTAGCCCTGCAAAGTGCAAATATTAACATAAATGCATATTAAGATACTGTGTGTTAGCTCCTGAACTGCAATAGAGAGCGGGTGTTCCAGCGGAGGCAAGCAAATCGTGTTGATTTACAGTGGCTTGCGGATTTGGCCCATTACCGCTTCTTTATACACTTTTAAAAAGAAATGCCAACTCGATAGTTTAGGCTTTAACTGGAACATGGCAAGTAATTGTATGTTTTGGCGGACCCCTAGTAATGTTGCAGAATCTTTCTCAGAAGTTGTTCCATGGGATAGCCGATTCCTCAGGTAAGAGCTACTTGTTTGTTCAATCCTCTATCTTAGGCCTGCTCCTCAGGTGCATCCTCCTTCTCGCAGCGATTTCCTAGGAACAGATTTCGAAGAACAGCTCTGATCACAGAATCACAGATTGGTTAGGGTTGGAAAGGACCTCTGGAGATCATCCAGCCCAACCCCCCTGCCAGAGCAGGGTCACCTACAGCAGGTTGCACAGGATGACCTCCAGGCGGGTTTTGAATGTTTCTGGGGTGGGAGACTCTACCGCCTCCCTGGGCAGCCTGTTCCAGCGCTCTGCCACCCTCAAAGTAAAGAAGTTCCTCCTCATGCTTTGATAGAAGTTCCTAGGTTCCAGTTTGTACCCGTTACCTCTTGTCCTGGATCATCTTTGATGATCCAGGACAAGAGGTAACGGGCACCAATTGGAACGTAGGAACTTGAACTTGAACTGGAACGTAGGAACTTGAACATAGGATTATCCCTGATGATTCAGGATAGCTGTGTGTCTGACCAGTCTGTCTTTCGAAGGAGGTCCTGGACCAGCTCCAGCCATGCTGTGCTGAGCAGAGCCCCTGGCAGCAGCCCCACAGCTCACTCCCAGTGTGCCTGAATGGAAAAGGTACCAAAGTTGCTCCAACACTTTCTGAAAAACTCTATAGTGTTACCCCACAAGCGCAAAGCGATGGCAAAGCCCGTGAAATGACACCGGTGCTTCCAGAAAATGTCAAGCTTCCTGCCCAAGGGTGACATGCCATGCGGTGGGGTCAGGGCCACGCGCTGAGCACCCGGTGCGCTGGGGTTGCCCCAGCGGTTCCTGAGCAGCTCCTGCAGTGCTGCCGCCGGTACCGTTCTGGCGGCTGTAGTTGTTTAAAAAGCCGTTGTTGTTTCCGGCGTAATCTGACGGCAGTTTTCTCGGGCATTTGGGCCTCTTCTAATAAGTGTGCTGTGAGTACATCTGCAAGCATTCACCTGTCGAGGTCAAATGACTGGTGGTGCTCATCTGCCCCCGTGCTACTGCTGCTGCCTCCCGTGAATGCTCATGTGCCTGCGTGCCCCTGTACAGGCACAGATGCACGCGCGCAACACCTGATCCCGCATCCTAACTATTTTTCGCCCGGTTCTCTGAGTTGTTCTGCTTCCGGCTGATGAATGGGAAAGTGTAGTAGTGCTGTTTCATTTCACCAGCCTCTCAAGTGTGGAAATTATGGTAAATTTGAGAACAAGCCAGATTAGATTGATAGTTACACCTCCTCCTTTAATTAGCCAACCACAGGATCTGTGGAGGCAAAGGCCGGGGGGGTGTGTCGGTGTATATAACGTGTATTGTCTATGTGAAAGATTAATCAAAAGGAGTTGCTTGAGGTGGGAAGGCTTTTCCGGAGAGGTTCCACATGTTGTCAGGTAGTCCCTCTGAATGGCAGCTTCCGGTTCGGTCCCTTAGCTTTCGGAAGTGACATTTAGTCTGATATGTGCCAGCCGTGCAATCTACCTAGCCCCGCAAAGTGCAAATATTAACATAAATGCATATTAAGATACTGTGTGTTAGCTCCTGAACTGCAATAGAGAGCGGGTGTTCCAGCGGAGGCAAGCAAATCGTGTTGATTTACAGTGGCTTGCGGATTTGGCCCATTACCGCTTCTTTATACACTTTTAAAAAGAAATGCAAACTCGATAGTTTAGGCTTTAACTGGAACATGGCAAGTAATTGTATGTTTTGGCGGACCCCTAGTAATGTTGCAGAATCTTTCTCAGAAGTTGTTCCATGGGATAGCCGATTCCTCAGGTAAGAGCTACTTGTTTGTTCAATCCTCCATCTTAGGCCTGCTCCTCAGGTGCATCCTCCTTCTCGCAGCGATTTCCTAGGAACAGATTTCGAAGAACAGCTCTGATCACAGAATCACAGATTGGTTAGGGTTGGAAAGGACCTCTGGAGATCATCCAGTCCAACCCCCCTGCCAGAGCAGGGTCACCTACAGCAGGTTGCACAGGATGACCTCCAGGCGGGTTTTGAATGTTTCTGGGGTCGGAGACTCTACCGCCTCCCTGGGCAGCCTGTTCCAGCGCTCTGCCACCCTCAAAGTAAAGAAGTTCCTCCTCATGCTTTGATAGAAGTTCCTACGTTCCAGTTTGTACCCGTTACCTCTTGTCCTGGATCATCTTTGATGATCCAGGACAAGAGGTAACGGGCACCAATTGGAACGTAGGAACTTGAACTTGAACTGGAAGGTAGGAACTTGAACATAGGATTATCCTTGATGATTCAGGATAGCTGTGTGTCTGACCAGTCTGTCTTTCGAAGGAGGTCCTGGGCCAGCTCCAGCCATGCTGTGCTGAGCAGAGCCCCTGGCAGCAGCCCCACAGCTCACTCCCAGTGTGCCTGAATGGAAAAGGTACCAAAGTTGCTCCAACACTTTCTGAAAAACTCTATAGTGTTACCCCACAAGCGCAAAGCGACGGCAAAGCCCGTGAAATGACACCGGTGCTTCCAGAAAATGTCAAGCTTCCTGCCCAAGGGTGACATGCCATGCGGTGGGGTCAGGGCCACGCGCTGAGCACCCGGTGCGCTGGGGTTGCCCCAGCGGTTCCTGAGCAGCTCCTGCAGTGCTGCCGCCGGTACCGTTCTGGCGGCTGTAGTTGTTTAAAAAGCCGTTGTTGTTTCCGGCGTAATCTGACGGCAGTTTTCTCGGGCATTTGGGCCTCTTCTAATAAGTGTGCTGTGAGTACATCTGCAAGCATTCACCTGTCGAGGTCAAATGACTGGTGGTGCTCATCTGCCCCCGTGCTACTGCTGCTGCCTCCCGTGAATGCTCATGTGCCTGCGTGCCCCTGTACAGGCACAGATGCACGCGCGCAACACCTGATCCCGCATCCTAATTATTTTTTGCCCGGTTCTCTGAGTTGTTCTGCTTCCGGCTGATGAATGGGAAAGTGTAGTAGTGCTGTTTCATTTCACCAGCCTCTCAAGTGTGGAAATTATGGTAAATTTGAGAACGAGCGAGATTAGATTGATAGTTACACCTCCTCCTTTAATTAGCCAACCACAGGATCTGTGGAGGCAAAGGCCGGGGGGGTGTGTCGGTGTATATAACGTGTATTGTCTATGTGAAAGATTAATCAAAAGGAGTTGCTTGAGGTGGGAAGGCTTTTCCGGAGAGGTTCCACATGTTGTCAGGTAGTCCCTCTGAATGGCAGCTTCCGGTTCGGTCCCTTAGCTTTCGGAAGTGACATTTAGTCTGATATGTGCCAGCCGTGCAATCTACCTAGCCCCGCAAAGTGCAAATATTAACATAAATGCATATTAAGATACTGTGTGTTAGCTCCTGAACTGCAATAGAGAGCGGGTGTTCCAGCGGAGGCAAGCAAATCGTGTTGATTTACAGTGGCTTGCGGATTTGGCCCATTACCGCTTCTTTATACACTTTTAAAAAGAAATGCCAACTCGATAGTTTAGGCTTTAACTGGAACATGGCAAGTAATTGTATGTTTTGGCGGACCCCTAGTAATGTTGCAGAATCTTTCTCAGAAGTTGTTCCATGGGATAGCCGATTCCTCAGGTAAGAGCTACTTGTTTGTTCAATCCTCTATCTTAGGCCTGCTCCTCAGGTGCATCCTCCTTCTCGCAGCGATTTCCTAGGAACAGATTTCGAAGAACAGCTCTGATCACAGAATCACAGATTGGTTAGGGTTGGAAAGGACCTCTGGAGATCATCCAGCCCAACCCCCCTGCCAGAGCAGGGTCACCTACAGCAGGTTGCACAGGATGACCTCCAGGCGGGTTTTGAATGTTTCTGGGGTCGGAGACTCTACCGCCTCCCTGGGCAGCCTGTTCCAGCGCTCTGCCACCCTCAAAGTAAAGAAGTTCCTCCTCATGCTTTGATAGAAGTTCCTACGTTCCAGTTTGTACCCGTTACCTCTTGTCCTGGATCATCTTTGATGATCCAGGCCAAGAGGTAACGGGCACCAATTGGAACGTAGGAACTTGAACTTGAACTGGAACGTAGGAACTTGAACATAGGATTATCCTTGATGATTCAGGATAGCTGTGTGTCTGACCAGTCTGTCTTTCGAAGGAGGTCCTGGACCAGCTCCAGCCATGCTGTGCTGAGCAGAGCCCCTGGCAGCAGCCCCACAGCTCACTCCCAGTGTGCCTGAATGGAAAAGGTACCAAAGTTGCTCCAACACTTTCTGAAAAACTCTATAGTGTTACCCCACAAGCGCAAAGCGACGGCAAAGCCCGTGAAATGACACCGGTGCTTCCAGAAAATGTCAAGCTTCCTGCCCAAGGGTGACATGCCATGCGGTGGGGTCAGGGCCACGCGCTGAGCACCCGGTGCGCTGGGGTTGCCCCAGCGGTTCCTGAGCAGCTCCTGCAGTGCTGCCGCCGGTACCGTTCTGGCGGCTGTAGTTGTTTAAAAAGCCGTTGTTGTTTCCGGCGTAATCTGACGGCAGTTTTCTCGGGCATTTGGGCCTCTTCTAATAAGTGTGCTGTGAGTACATCTGCAAGCATTCACCTGTCGAGGTCAAATGACTGGTGGTGCTCATCTGCCCCCGTGCTACTGCTGCTGCCTCCCGTGAATGCTCATGTGCCTGCGTGCCCCTGTACAGGCACAGATGCACGCGCGCAACACCTGATCCCGCATCCTAACTATTTTTCGCCCGGTTCTCTGAGTTGTTCTGCTTCCGGCTGATGAATGGGAAAGTGTAGTAGTGCTGTTTCATTTCACCAGCCTCTCAAGTGTGGAAATTATGGTAAATTTGAGAACAAGCCAGATTAGATTGATAGTTACACCTCCTCCTTTAATTAGCCAACCACAGGATCTGTGGAGGCAAAGGCCGGGGGTGTGTGTCAGTGTATATAACGTGTATTGTCTATGTGAAAGATTAATCAAAAGGAGTTGCTTGAGGTGGGAAGGCTTTTCCGGAGAGGTTCCACATGTTGTCAGGTAGTCCCTCTGAATGGCAGCTTCCGGTTCGGTCCCTTAGCTTTCGGAAGTGACATTTAGTCTGATATGTGCCAGCCGTGCAATCTACCTAGCCCCGCAAAGTGCAAATATTAACATAAATGCATATTAAGATACTGTGTGTTAGCTCCTGAACTGCAATAGAGAGCGGGTGTTCCAGCGGAGGCAAGCAAATCGTGTTGATTTACAGTGGCTTGCGGATTTGGCCCATTACCGCTTCTTTATACACTTTTAAAAAGAAATGCCAACTCGATAGTTTAGGCTTTAACTGGAACATGGCAAGTAATTGTATGTTTTGGCGGACCCCTAGTAATGTTGCAGAATCTTTCTCAGAAGTTGTTCCATGGGATAGCCGATTCCTCAGGTAAGAGCTACTTGTTTGTTCAATCCTCTATCTTAGGCCTGCTCCTCAGGTGCATCCTCCTTCTCGCAGCGATTTCCTAGGAACAGATTTCGAAGAACAGCTCTGATCACAGAATCACAGATTGGTTAGGGTTGGAAAGGACCTCTGGAGATCATCCAGCCCAACCCCCCTGCCAGAGCAGGGTCACCTTCAGCAGGTTGCACAGGATGACCTCCAGGCGGGTTTTGAATGTTTCTGGGGTCGGAGACTCTACCGCCTCCCTGGGCAGCCTGTTCCAGCGCTCTGCCACCCTCAAAGTAAAGAAGTTCCTCCTCATGCTTTGATAGAAGTTCCTAGGTTCCAGTTTGTACCCGTTACCTCTTGTCCTGGATCATCTTTGATGATCCAGGACAAGAGGTAACGGGCACCAATTGGAACGTAGGAACTTGAACTTGAACTGGAACGTAGGAACTTGAACATAGGATTATCCTTGATGATTCAGGATAGCTGTGTGTCTGACCAGTCTGTCTTTCGAAGGAGGTCCTGGGCCAGCTCCAGCCATGCTGTGCTGAGCAGAGCCCCTGGCAGCAGCCCCACAGCTCACTCCCAGTGTGCCTGAATGGAAAAGGTACCAAAGTTGCTCCAACACTTTCTGAAAAACTCTATAGTGTTACCCCACAAGCGCAAAGCGACGGCAAAGCCCGTGAAATGACACCGGTGCTTCCAGAAAATGTCAAGCTTCCTGCCCAAGGGTGACATGCCATGCGGTGGGGTCAGGGCCACGCGCTGAGCACCCGGTGCGCTGGGGTTGCCCCAGCGGTTCCTGAGCAGCTCCTGCAGTGCTGCCGCCGGTACCGTTCTGGCGGCTGTAGTTGTTTAAAAAGCCGTTGTTGTTTCCGGCGTAATCTGACGGCAGTTTTCTCGGGCATTTGGGCCTCTTCTAATAAGTGTGCTGTGAGTACATCTGCAAGCATTCACCTGTCGAGGTCAAATGACTGGTGGTGCTCATCTGCCCCCGTGCTACTGCTGCTGCCTCCCGTGAATGCTCATGTGCCTGCGTGCCCCTGTACAGGCACAGATGCACGCGCGCAACACCTGATCCCGCATCCTAATTATTTTTTGCCCTGTTCTCGGAGTTGTTCTGCTTCCGGCTGATGAATGGGAAAGTGTAGTAGTGCTGTTTCATTTCACCAGCCTCTCAAGTGTGGAAATTATGGTAAATTTGAGAACAAGCGAGATTAGATTGATAGTTACACCTCCTCCTTTAATTAGCCAACCACAGGATCTGTGGAGGCAAAGGCCGGGGGGGTGTGTCGGTGTATATAACGTGTATTGTCTATGTGAAAGATTAATCAAAAGGAGTTGCTTGAGGTGGGAAGGCTTTTCCGGAGAGGTTCCACATGTTGTCAGGTAGTCCCTCTGAATGGCAGCTTCCGGTTCGGTCCCTTAGCTTTCGGAAGTGACATTTAGTCTGATATGTGCCAGCCGTGCAATCTACCTAGCCCTGCAAAGTGCAAATATTAACCTAAATGCATATTAAGATACTGTGTGTTAGCTCCTGAACTGAAATAGAGAGCGGGTGTTCCAGCGGAGGCAAGCAAATCGTGTTGATTTACAGTGGCTTGCGGATTTGGCCCATTACCGCTTCTTTATACACTTTTAAAAAGAAATGCCAACTCGATAGTTTAGGCTTTAACTGGAACATGGCAAGTAATTGTATGTTTTGGCGGACCCCTAGTAATGTTGCAGAATCTTTCTCAGAAGTTGTTCCGTGGGATAGCCGATTCCTCAGGTAAGAGCTACTTGTTTGTTCAATCCTCCATCTTAGGCCTGCTCCTCAGGTGCATCCTCCTTCTCGCAGCGATTTCCTAGGAACAGATTTCGAAGAACAGCTCTGATCACAGAATCACAGATTGGTTAGGGTTGGAAAGGAGCTCTGGAGATCATCCAGCCCAACCCCCCTGCCAGAGCAGGGTCACCTACAGCAGGTTGCACAGGATGACCCCCAGGCGGGTTTTGAATGTTTCTGGGGTCGGAGACTCTACCGCCTCCCTCGGCAGTCTGTTCCAGCGCTCTGCCACCCTCAAAGTAAAGAAGTTCCTCCTCATGCTTTGATAGAAGTTCCTAGGTTCCAGTTTGTACCCGTTACCTCTTGTCCTGGATCATCTTTGATGATCCAGGACAAGAGGTAACGGGCACCAATTGGAACGTAGGAACTTGAACTTGAACTGGAACGTAGGAACTTGAACATAGGATTATCCTTGATGATTCAGGATAGCTGTGTGTCTGACCAGTCTGTCTTTCGAAGGAGGTCCTGGGCCAGCTCCAGCCATGCTGTGCTGAGCAGAGCCCCTGGCAGCAGCCCCACAGCTCACTCCCAGTGTGCCTGAATGGAAAAGGTACAAAAGTTGCTCCAACACTTTCTGAAAAACTCTATAGTGTTACCCCACAAGCGCAAAGCGACGGCAAAGCCCGTGAAATGACACCGGTGCTTCCAGAAAATGCCAAGCTTCCTGCCCAAGGGTGACATGCCATGCGGTGGGGTCAGGGCCACGCGCTGAGCACCCGGTGCGCTGGGGTTGCCCCAGCGGTTCCTGAGCAGCTCCTGCAGTGCTGCCGCCGGTACCGTTCTGGCGGCTGTAGTTGTTTAAAAAGTTGTTGTTGTTTCCGGCGTAATCTGACGGCAGTTTTCTCGGGCATTTGGGCCTCTTCTAATAAGTGTGCTGTGAGTACATCTGCAAGCATTCACCTGTCGAGGTCAAATGACTGGTGGTGCTCATCTCCCCCCGTGCTACTGCTGCTGCCTCCCATGAATGCTCATGTGCCTGCGTGCCCCTGTACAGGCACAGATGCACGCGCGCAACACCTGATCCCGCATCCTAATTATTTTTCGCCCGGTTCTCTGAGTTGTTCTGCTTCCGGCTGATGAATGGGAAAGTGTAGTAGTGCTGTTTCATTTCACCAGCCTCTCAAGTGTGGAAATTATGGTAAATTTGAGAACAAGCCAGATTAGATTGATAGTTACACCTCCTCCTTTAATTAGCCAACCACAGGATCTGTGGAGGCAAAGGCCGGGGGGGTGTGTTGGTGTATATAACGTGTATTGTCTATGTGAAAGATTAATCAAAAGGAGTTGCTTGAGGTGGGAAGGCTTTTCCGGAGAGGTTCCACATGTTGTCAGGTAGTCCCTCTGAATGGCAGCTTCCGGTTCGGTCCCTTAGCTTTCGGAAGTGACATTTAGTCTGATATGTGCCAGCCGTGCAATCTACCTAGCCCTGCAAAGTGCAAATATTAACCTAAATGCATATTAAGATACTGTGTGTTAGCTCCTGAACTGAAATAGAGAGCGGGTGTTCCAGCGGAGGCAAGCAAATCGTGTTGATTTACAGTGGCTTGAGGATTTGGCCCATTACCGCTTCTTTATACACTTTTAAAAAGAAATGCCAACTCGATAGTTTAGGCTTTAACTGGAACATGGCAAGTAATTGTATGTTTTGGCGGACCCCTAGTAATGTTGCAGAATCTTTCTCTGAAGTTGTTCCATGGGATAGCCGATTCCTCAGGTAAGAGCTACTTGTTTGTTCAATCCTCCATCTTAGGCCTGCTCCTCAGGTGCATCCTCCTTCTCACAGCGATTTCCTAGGAACAGATTTCGAAGAACAGCTCTGATCACAGAATCACAGATTGGTTAGGGTTGGAAAGGACCTCTGGAGATCATCCAGCCCAACCCCCCTGCCAGAGCAGGGTCACCTACAGTAGGTTGCACAGGATGACCTCCAGGCGGGTTTTGAATGTTTCTGGGGTCGGAGACTCTACCGCATCCCCGGGCAGCCTGTTCCAGCGCTCTGCCACCCTCAAAGTAAAGAAGTTCCTCCTCATGCTTTGATAGAAGTTCCTAGGTTCCAGTTTGTACCCGTTACCTCTTGTCCTGGATCATCTTTGATGATCCAGGACAAGAGGTAACGGGAACAAATTGGAACGTAGGAACTTGAACTTGAACTGGAACGTAGGAACTTGAACATAGGATTATCCTTGATGATTCAGGATAGCTGTGTGTCTGACCAGTCTGTCTTTCAAAGGAGGTCCTGGGCCAGCTCCAGCCATGCTGTGCTGAGCAGAGCCCCTGGCAGCAGCCCCACAGCTCACTCCCAGTGTGCCTGAATGGAAAAGGTACCAAAGTTGCTCCAACACTTTCTGAAAAACTCTACAGTGTTACCCCACAAGCGCAAAGCGACGGCAAAGCCCGTGAAATGACACCGGTGCTTCCAGAAAATGTCAAGCTTCCTGCCCAAGGGTGACATGCCATGCGGTGGGGTCAGGGCCACGCGCTGAGCACCCGGTGCGCTGGGGTTGCCCCAGCGGTTCCTGAGCAGCTCCTGCAGTGCTGCCGCCGGTACTGTTCTGGCGGCTGTAGTTGTTTAAAAAGCCGTTGTTGTTTCCGGCGTAATCTGACGGCAGTTTTCTCGGGCATTTGGGCCTCTTCGAATAAGTGTGCTGTGAGTACATCTGCAAGCATTCACCTGTCGAGGTCAAATGACTGGTGGTGCTCATCTGCCCCCGTGCTACTGCTGCTGCCTCCCGTGAATGCTCATGTGCCTGCGTGCCCCTGTACAGGCACAGATGCACGCGCGCAACACCTGATCCCGCATCCTAATTATTTTTCGCCCGGTTCTCGGAGTTGTTCTGCTTCCGGCTGATGAATGGGAAAGTGTAGTAGTGCTGTTTCATTTCACCAGCCTCTCAAGTGTGGAAATTATGGTAAATTTGAGAACAAGCCAGATTAGATTGATAGTTACACCTCCTCCTTTAATTAGCCAACCACAGGATCTGTGGAGGCAAAGGCCGGGGGGGTGTGTCGGTGTATATAAGGTGTATTGTCTATGTGAAAGATTAATCAAAAGGAGTTGCTTGAGGTGGGAAGGCTTTTCCGGAGAGGTTCCACATGTTGTCAGGTAGTCCCTCTGAATGGCAGCTTCCGGTTCGGTCCCTTAGCTTTCGGAAGTGACATTTAGTCTGATATGTGCCAGCCGTGCAATCTACCTAGCCCTGCAAAGTGCAAATATTAACCTAAATGCATATTAAGATACTGTGTGTTAGCTCCTGAACTGCAATAGAGAGCGGGTGTTCCAGCGGAGGCAAGCAAATCGTGTTGATTTACAGTGGCTTGAGGATTTGGCCCATTACCGCTTCTTTATACACTTTTAAAAAGAAATGCCAACTCGATAGTTTAGGCTTTAACTGGAACATGGCAAGTAATTGTATGTTTTGGCGGACCCCTAGTAATGTTGCAGAATCTTTCTCAGAAGTTGTTACGTGGGATAGCCGATTCCTCAGGTAAGAGCTACTTGTTTGTTCAATCCTCCATCTTAGGCCTGCTCCTCAGGTGCATCCTCCTTCTCACAGCGATTTCCTAGGAACAGATTTCGAAGAACAGCTCTGATCACAGAATCACAGATTGGTTAGGGTTGGAAAGGAGCTCTGGAGATCATCCAGCCCAACCCCCCTGCCAGAGCAGGGTCACCTACAGCAGGTTGCACAGGATGACCTCCAGGCGGGTTTTGAATGTTTCTGGGGTGGGAGACTCTACCGCCTCCCTGGGCAGCCTGTTCCAGCGCTCTGCCACCCTCAAAGTAAAGAAGTTCCTCCTCATGCTTTGATAGAAGTTCCTAGGTTCCAGTTTGTACCCGTTACCTCTTGTCCTGGATCATCTTTGATGATCCAGGACAAGAGGTAACGGGCACCAATTGGAACGTAGGAACTTGAACTTGAACTGGAACGTAGGAACTTGAACATAGGATTATCCTTGATGATTCAGGATAGCTGTGTGTCTGACCAGTCTGTCTTTCGAAGGAGGTCCTGGGCCAGCTCCAGCCATGCTGTGCTGAGCAGAGCCCCTGGCAGCAGCCCCACAGCTCACTCCCAGTGTGCCTGAATGGAAAAGGTACCAAAGTTGCTCCAACACTTTCTGAAAAACTCTATAGTGTTACCCCACAAGCGCAAAGCGACGGCAAAGCCCGTGAAATGACACCGGTGCTTCCAGAAAATGTCAAGCTTCCTGCCCAAGGGTGACATGCCATGCGGTGGGGTCAGGGCCACGCGCTGAGCACCCGGTGCGCTGGGGTTGCCCCAGCGGTTCCTGAGCAGCTCCTGCAGTGCTGCCGCCGGTACCGTTCTGGCGGCTGTAGTTGTTTAAAAAGCCGTTGTTGTTTCCGGCGTAATCTGACGGCAGTTTTCTCGGGCATTTGGGCCTCTTCTAGTAAGTGTGCTGTGAGTACATCTGCAAGCATTCACCTGTCGAGGTCAAATGACTGGTGGTGCTCATCTGCCCCCGTGCTACTGCTGCTGCCTCCCGTGAATGCTCATGTGCCTGCGTGCCCCTGTACAGGCACAGATGCACGCGCGCAACACCTGATCCCGCATCCTAATTATTTTTCGCCCGGTTCTCGGAGTTGTTCTGCTTCCGGCTGATGAATGGGAAAGTGTAGTAGTGCTGTTTCATTTCACCAGCCTCTCAAGTGTGGAAATTATGGTAAATTTGGGAACAAGCCAGATTAGATTGATAGTTACACCTCCTCCTTTAATTAGCCAACCACAGGATCTGTGGAGGCAAAGGCCGGGGGGGTGTGTCGGTGTATATAACGTGTATTGTCTATGTGAAAGATTAATCAAAAGGAGTTGCTTGAGGTGGGAAGGCTTTTCCGGAGAGGTTCCACAAGTTGTCAGGTAGTCCCTCTGAATGGCAGCTTCCGGTTCGGTCCCTTAGCTTTCGGAAGTGACATTTAGTCTGATATGTGCCAGCCGTGCAATCTACCTAGCCCTGCAAAGTGCAAATATTAACATAAATGCATATTAAGATACTGTGTGTTAGCTCCTGAACTGAAATAGAGAGCGGGTGTTCCAGCGGAGGCAAGCAAATCGTGTTGATTTACAGTGGCTTGCGGATTTGGCCCATTACCGCTTCTTTATACACTTTTAAAAAGAAATGCCAACTCGATAGTTTAGGCTTTAACTGGAACATGGCAAGTAATTGTATGTTTTGGCGGACCCCTAGTAATGTTGCAGAATCTTTCTCAGAAGTTGTTCCATGGGATAGCCGATTCCTCAGGTAAGAGCTACTTGTTTGTTCAATCCTCCATCTTAGGCCTGCTCCTCAGGTGCATCCTCCTCGCAGCGATTTCCTAGGAACAGATTTCGAAGAACAGCTCTGATCACAGAATCACAGATTGGTTAGGGTTGGAAAGGAGCTCTGGAGATCATCCAGCCCAACCCCCCTGCCAGAGCAGGGTCACCTACAGCAGGTTGCACAGGATGACCTCCAGGCGGGTTTTGAATGTCTCTGGAGTGGGAGACTCTACCGCCTCCCTGGGCAGCCTGTTCCAGCGCTCTGCCACCCTCAAAGTAAAGAAGTTCCTCCTCATGCTTTGATAGAAGTTCCTAGGTTCCAGTTTGTACCCGTTACCTCTTGTCCTGGATCATCTTTGATGATCCAGGACAAGAGGTAACGAGCACCAATTGGAACGTAGGAACTTGAACTTGAACTGGAACGTAGGAACTTGAACATAGGATTATCCTTGATGATTCAGGATAGCTGTGTGTCTGACCAGTCTGTCTTTCGAAGGAGGTCCTGGGCCAGCTCCAGCCATGCTGTGCTGAGCAGAGCCCCTGGCAGCAGCCCCACAGCTCACTCCCAGTGTGCCTGAATGGAAAAGGTACCAAAGTTGCTCCAACACTTTCTGAAAAACTCTACAGTGTTACCCCACAAGCGCAAAGCGACGGCAAAGCCCGTGAAATGACACCGGTGCTTCCAGAAAATGTCAAGCTTCCTGCCCAAGGGTGACATGCCATGCGGTGGGGTCAGGGCCACGCGCTGAGCACCCGGTGCGCTGGGGTTGCCCCAGCGGTTCCTGAGCAGCTCCTGCAGTGCTGCCGCCGGTACTGTTCTGGCGGCTGTAGTTGTTTAAAAAGCCGTTGTTGTTTCCGGCGTAATCTGACGGCAGTTTTCTCGGGCATTTGGGCCTCTTCGAATAAGTGTGCTGTGAGTACATCTGCAAGCATTCACCTGTCGAGGTCAAATGACTGGTGGTGCTCATCTGCCCCCGTGCTACTGCTGCTGCCTCCCGTGAATGCTCATGTGCCTGCGTGCCCCTGTACAGGCACAGATGCACGCGCGCAACACCTGATCCCGCATCCTAATTATTTTTCGCCCGGTTCTCGGAGTTGTTCTGCTTCCGGCTGATGAATGGGAAAGTGTAGTAGTGCTGTTTCATTTCACCAGCCTCTCAAGTGTGGAAATTATGGTAAATTTGGGAACAAGCCAGATTAGATTGATAGTTACACCTCCTCCTTTAATTAGCCAACCACAGGATCTGTGGAGGCAAAGGCCGGGGGGGTGTGTCGGTGTATATAACGTGTATTGTCTATGTGAAAGATTAATCAAAAGGAGTTGCTTGAGGTGGGAAGGCTTTTCCGGAGAGGTTCCACAAGTTGTCAGGTAGTCCCTCTGAATGGCAGCTTCCGGTTCGGTCCCTTAGCTTTCGGAAGTGACATTTAGTCTGATATGTGCCAGCCGTGCAATCTACCTAGCCCTGCAAAGTGCAAATATTAACCTAAATGCATATTAAGATACTGTGTGTTAGCTCCTGAACTGAAATAGAGAGCGGGTGTTCCAGCGGAGGCAAGCAAATCGTGTTGATTTACAGTGGCTTGCGGATTTGGCCCATTACCGCTTCTTTATACACTTTTAAAAAGAAATGCCAACTTGATAGTTTAGGCTTTAACTGGAACATGGCAAGTAATTGTATGTTTTGGCGGACCCCTAGTAATGTTGCAGAATCTTTCTCAGAAGTTGTTCCATGGGATAGCCGATTCCTCAGGTAAGAGCTACTTGTTTGTTCAATCCTCCATCTTAGGCCTGCTCCTCAGGTGCATCCTCCTTCTCGCAGCGATTTCCTAGGAACAGATTTCGAAGAACAGCTCTGATCACAGAATCACAGATTGGTTAGGGTTGGAAAGGAGCTCTGGAGATCATGTAGTGCAACCCCCCTGCCAGAGCAGGGTCACCTACAGCAGGTTGCACAGGATGACCTCCAGGCGGGTTTTGAATGTCTCTGGGGTGGGAGACTCTACCGCCTCCCTGGGCAGCCTGTTCCAGCGCTCTGCCACCCTCAAAGTAAAGAAGTTCCTCCTCATGCTTTGATAGAAGTTCCTAGGTTCCAGTTTGTACCCGTTACCTCTTGTCCTGGATCATCTTTGATGATCCAGGACAAGAGGTAACGGGCACCAATTGGAACGTAGGAACTTGAACTTGAACTGGAAGGTAGGAACTTGAACTTGAACATAGGATTATCCTTGATGATTCAGGATAGCTGTGTGTCTGACCAGTCTATCTTTCGAAGGAGGTCCTGGGCCAGCTCCAGCCATGCTGTGCTGAGCAGAGCCCCTGGCAGCAGCCCCACAGCTCACTCCCAGTGTGCCTGAATGGAAAAGGTACCAAAGTTGCTCCAACACTTTCTGAAAAACTCTATAGTGTTACCCCACAAGCGCAAAGCAACGGCAAAGCCCGTGAAATGACACCGGTGCTTCCAGAAAATGTCAAGCTTCCTGCCCAAGGGTGACATGCCATGCGGTGGGGTCAGGGCCACGCGCTGAGCACCCGGTGCGCTGGGGTTGCCCCAGCGGTTCCTGAGCAGCTCCTGCAGTGCTGCCGCCGGTACCGTTCTGGCGGCTGTAGTTGTTTAAAAAGCCGTTGTTGTTTCCGGCGTAATCTGACGGCAGTTTTCTCGGGCATTTGGGCCTCTTCTAATAAGTGTGCTGTGAGTACATCTGCAAGCATTCACCTGTCGAGGTCAAATGACTGGTGGTGCTCATCTGCCCCCGTGCTACTGCTGCTGCCTCCCGTGAATGCTCATGTGCCAGCGTGCCCCTGTACAGGCACAGATGCACGCGCGCAACACCTGATCCCGCATCCTAATTATTTTTCGCCCGGTTCTCGGAGTTGTTCTGCTTCCGGCTGATGAATGGGAAAGTGTAGTAGTGCTGTTTCATTTCACCAGCCTCTCAAGTGTGGAAATTATGGTAAATTTCAGAACAAGCCAGATTAGATTGATAGTTACACCTCCTCCTTTAATTAGCCAACCACAGGATCTGTGGAGGCAAAGGCCGGGGGGGTGTGTCGGTGTATATAACGTGTATTGTCTATGTGAAAGATTAATCAAAAGGAGTTGCTTGAGGTGGGAAGGCTTTTCCGGAGAGGTTCCACATGTTGTCAGGTAGTCCCTCTGAATGGCAGCTTCCGGTTCGGTCCCTTAGCTTTCGGAAGTGACATTTAGTCTGATATGTGCCAGCCGTGCAATCTACCTAGCCCTGCAAAGTGCAAATATTAACCTAAATGCATATTAAGATACTGTGTGTTAGCTCCTGAACTGAAATAGAGAGCGGGTGTTCCAGCGGAGGCAAGCAAATCGTGTTGATTTACAGTGGCTTGCGGATTTGGCCCATTACCGCTTCTTTATACACTTTTAAAAAGAAATGCCAACTCGATAGTTTAGGCTTTAACTGGAACATGGCAAGTAATTGTATGTTTTGGCGGACCCCTAGTAATGTTGCAGAATCTTTCTCAGAAGTTGTTACGTGGGATAGCCGATTCCTCAGGTAAGAGCTACTTGTTTGTTCAATCCTCCATCTTAGGCCTGATCCTCAGGTGCATCCTCCTTCTCGCAGCGATTTCCTAGGAACAGATTTCGAAGAACAGCTCTGATCACAGAATCACAGATTGGTTAGGGTTGGAAAGGAGCTCTGGAGATCATCCAGCCCAACCCCCCTGCCAGAGCAGGGTCACCTACAGCAGGTTGCACAGGATGACCTCCAGGCGGGTTTTGAATGTCTCTGGGGTCGGAGACTCTACCGCCTCCCTGGGCAGCCTGTTCCAGCGCTCTGCCACCCTCAAAGTAAAGAAGTTCCTCCTCATGCTTTGATAGAAGTTCCTAGGTTCCAGTTTGTACCCGTTACCTCTTGTCCTGGATCATCTTTGATGATCCAGGACAAGAGGTAACGGGCACCGATTGGAACGTAGGAACTTGAACTTGAACTGGAAGGTAGGAACTTGAACTTGAACATAGGATTATCCTTGATGATTCAGGATAGCTGTGTGTCTGACCAGTCTATCTTTCGAAGGAGGTCCTGGGCCAGCTCCAGCCATGCTGTGCTGAGCAGAGCCCCTGGCAGCAGCCCCACAGCTCACTCCCAGTGTGCCTGAATGGAAAAGGTACCAAAGTTGCTCCAACACTTTCTGAAAAACTCTATAGTGTTACCCCACAAGCGCAAAGCGACGGCAAAGCCCGTGAAATGACACCGGTGCTTCCAGAAAATGCCAAGCTTCCTGCCCAAGGGTGACATGCCATGCGGTGGGGTCAGGGCCACGCGCTGAGCACCCGGTGCGCTGGGGTTGCCCCAGCGGTTCCTGAGCAGCTCCTGCAGTGCTGCCGCCGGTACCGTTCTGGCGGCTGTAGTTGTTTAAAAAGCCGTTGTTGTTTCCGGCGTAATCTGACGGCAGTTTTCTCGGGCATTTGGGCCTCTTCTAATAAGTGTGCTGTGAGTACATCTGCAAGCATTCACCTGTCGAGGTCAAATGACTGGTGGTGCTCATCTGCCCCCGTGCTACTTCTGCTGCCTCCCGTGAATGCTCATGTGCCTGCGTGCCCCTGTACAGGCACAGATGCACGCGCGCAACACCTGATCCCGCATCCTAATTATTTTTTGCCCGGTTCTCTGAGTTGTTCTGCTTCCGGCTGATGAATGGGAAAGTGTAGTAGTGCTGTTTCATTTCACCAGCCTCTCAAGTGTGGAAATTATGGTAAATTTGAGAACGAGCGAGATTAGATTGATAGTTACACCTCCTCCTTTAATTAGCCAACCACAGGATCTGTGGAGGCAAAGGCCGGGGGGGTGTGTCGGTGTATATAACGTGTATTGTCTATGTGAAAGATGAATCAAAAGGAGTTGCTTGAGGTGGGAAGGCTTTTCCGGAGAGGTTCCACATGTTGTCAGGTAGTCCCTCTGAATGGCAGCTTCCGGTTCGGTCCCTTAGCTTTCGGAAGTGACATTTAGTCTGATATGTGCCAGCCGTGCAATCTACCTAGCCCTGCAAAGTGCAAATATTAACCTAAATGCATATTAAGATACTGTGTGTTAGCTCCTGAACTGAAATAGAGAGCGGGTGTTCCAGCGGAGGCAAGCAAATCGTGTTGATTTACAGTGGCTTGCGGATTTGGCCCATTACCGCTTCTTTATACACTTTTAAAAAGAAATGCCAACTCGATAGTTTAGGCTTTAACTGGAACATGGCAAGAAATTGTATGTTTTGGCGGACCCCTAGTAATGTTGCAGAAACTTTCTCAGAAGTTGTTCCATGGGATAGCCGATTCCTCAGGTAAGAGCTACTTGTTTGTTCAATCCTCCATCTTAGGCCTGCTCCTCAGGTGCATCCTCCTTCTCGCAGCAATTTCCTAGGAACAGATTTCGAAGAACAGCTCTGATCACAGAATCACAGATTGGTTAGGGTTGGAAAGGGGCTCTGGAGATCATCTAGTCCAACCCCCCTGCCAGAGCAGGGTCACCTACAGCAGGTTGCACAGGATGACCTCCAGGCGGGTTTTGAATGTCTCTGGGGTGGGAGACTCTACCGCCTCCCCGGGAAGCCTGTTCCAGCGCTCTGCCACCCTCAAAGTAAAGAAGTTCCTCCTCATGCTTTGATAGAAGTTCCTAGGTTCCAGTTTGTACCCGTTACCTCTTGTCCTGGATCATCTTTGATGATCATCATCTTTGATGATCCAGGCCAAGAGGTAACGGGCACCAATTGGAACGTAGGAACTTGAACTTGAACTGGAAGGTAGGAACTTGAACTTGAACATAGGATTATCCTTGATGATTCAGGATAGCTGTGTGTCTGACCAGTCTGTCTTTCGAAGGAGGTCCTGGGCCAGCTCCAGCCATGCTGTGCTGAGCAGAGCCCCTGGCAGCAGCCCCACAGCTCACTCCCAGTGTGCCTGAATGGAAAAGGTACCAAAGTTGCTCCAACACTTTCTGAAAAACTCTATAGTGTTACCCCACAAGCGCAAAGCGACGGCAAAGCCCGTGAAATGACACCGGTGCTTCCAGAAAATGTCAAGCTTCCTGCCCAAGGGTGACATGCCATGCGGTGGGGTCAGGGCCACGCGCTGAGCACCCGGTGCGCTGGGGTTGCCCCAGCGGTTCCTGAGCAGCTCCTGCAGTGCTGCCGCCGGTACCGTTCTGGCGGCTGTAGTTGTTTAAAAAGCCGTTGTTGTTTCCGGCGTAATCTGACGGCAGTTTTCTCGGGCATTTGGGCCTCTTCTAATAAGTGTGCTGTGAGTACATCTGCAAGCATTCACCTGTCGAGGTCAAATGACTGGTGGTGCTCATCTGCCCCCGTGCTACTGCTGCTGCCTCCCGTGAATGCTCATGTGCCTGCGTGCCCCTGTACAGGCACAGATGCACGCGCGCAACACCTGATCCCGCATCCTAATTATTTTTTGCCCGGTTCTCGGAGTTGTTCTGCTTCCGGCTGATGAATGGGAAAGTGTAGTAGTGCTGTTTCATTTCACCAGCCTCTCAAGTGTGGAAATTATGGTAAATTTGAGAACAAGCCAGATTAGATTGATAGTTACACCTCCTCCTTTAATTAGCCAACCACAGGATCTGTGGAGGCAAAGGCCGGGGGTGTGTGTCGGTGTATATAAGGTGTATTGTCTATGTGAAAGATTAATCAAAAGGAGTTGCTTGAGGTGGGAAGGCTTTTCCGGAGAGGTTCCACATGTTGTCAGGTAGTCCCTCTGAATGGCAGCTTCCGGTTCGGTCCCTTAGCTTTCGGAAGTGACATTTAGTCTGATATGTGCCAGCCGTGCAATCTACCTAGCCCTGCAAAGTGCAAATATTAACCTAAATGCATATTAAGATACTGTGTGTTAGCTCCTGAACTGAAATAGAGAGCGGGTGTTCCAGCGGAGGCAAGCAAATCGTGTTGATTTACAGTGGCTTGCGGATTTGGCCCATTACCGCTTCTTTATACACTTTTAAAAAGAAATGCCAACTCGATAGTTTAGGCTTTAACTGGAACATGGCAAGTAATTGTATGTTTTGGCGGACCCCTAGTAATGTTGCAGAATCTTTCTCAGAAGTTGTTACGTGGGATAGCCGATTCCTCAGGTAAGAGCTACTTGTTTGTTCAATCCTCCATCTTAGGCCTGATCCTCAGGTGCATCCTCCTTCTCGCAGCGATTTCCTAGGAACAGATTTCGAAGAACAGCTCTGATCACAGAATCACAGATTGGTTAGGGTTGGAAAGGAGCTCTGGAGATCATCCAGCCCAACCCCCCTGCCAGAGCAGGGTCACCTACAGCAGGTTGCACAGGATGACCTCCAGGCGGGTTTTGAATGTCTCTGGGGTCGGAGACTCTACCGCCTCCCTGGGCAGCCTGTTCCAGCGCTCTGCCACCCTCAAAGTAAAGAAGTTCCTCCTCATGCTTTGATAGAAGTTCCTAGGTTCCAGTTTGTACCCGTTACCTCTTGTCCTGGATCATCTTTGATGATCCAGGACAAGAGGTAACGGGCACCGATTGGAACGTAGGAACTTGAACTTGAACTGGAAGGTAGGAACTTGAACTTGAACATAGGATTATCCTTGATGATTCAGGATAGCTGTGTGTCTGACCAGTCTATCTTTCGAAGGAGGTCCTGGGCCAGCTCCAGCCATGCTGTGCTGAGCAGAGCCCCTGGCAGCAGCCCCACAGCTCACTCCCAGTGTGCCTGAATGGAAAAGGTACCAAAGTTGCTCCAACACTTTCTGAAAAACTCTATAGTGTTACCCCACAAGCGCAAAGCGACGGCAAAGCCCGTGAAATGACACCGGTGCTTCCAGAAAATGCCAAGCTTCCTGCCCAAGGGTGACATGCCATGCGGTGGGGTCAGGGCCACGCGCTGAGCACCCGGTGCGCTGGGGTTGCCCCAGCGGTTCCTGAGCAGCTCCTGCAGTGCTGCCGCCGGTACCGTTCTGGCGGCTGTAGTTGTTTAAAAAGCCGTTGTTGTTTCCGGCGTAATCTGACGGCAGTTTTCTCGGGCATTTGGGCCTCTTCTAATAAGTGTGCTGTGAGTACATCTGCAAGCATTCACCTGTCGAGGTCAAATGACTGGTGGTGCTCATCTGCCCCCGTGCTACTGCTGCTGCCTCCCGTGAATGCTCATGTGCCTGCGTGCCCCTGTACAGGCACAGATGCACGCGCGCAACACCTGATCCCGCATCCTAATTATTTTTTGCCCGGTTCTCTGAGTTGTTCTGCTTCCGGCTGATGAATGGGAAAGTGTAGTAGTGCTGTTTCATTTCACCAGCCTCTCAAGTGTGGAAATTATGGTAAATTTGAGAACGAGCGAGATTAGATTGATAGTTACACCTCCTCCTTTAATTAGCCAACCACAGGATCTGTGGAGGCAAAGGCCGGGGGGGTGTGTCGGTGTATATAACGTGTATTGTCTATGTGAAAGATGAATCAAAAGGAGTTGCTTGAGGTGGGAAGGCTTTTCCGGAGAGGTTCCACATGTTGTCAGGTAGTCCCTCTGAATGGCAGCTTCCGGTTCGGTCCCTTAGCTTTCGGAAGTGACATTTAGTCTGATATGTGCCAGCCGTGCAATCTACCTAGCCCTGCAAAGTGCAAATATTAACCTAAATGCATATTAAGATACTGTGTGTTAGCTCCTGAACTGAAATAGAGAGCGGGTGTTCCAGCGGAGGCAAGCAAATCGTGTTGATTTACAGTGGCTTGCGGATTTGGCCCATTACCGCTTCTTTATACACTTTTAAAAAGAAATGCCAACTCGATAGTTTAGGCTTTAACTGGAACATGGCAAGAAATTGTATGTTTTGGCGGACCCCTAGTAATGTTGCAGAAACTTTCTCAGAAGTTGTTCCATGGGATAGCCGATTCCTCAGGTAAGAGCTACTTGTTTGTTCAATCCTCCATCTTAGGCCTGCTCCTCAGGTGCATCCTCCTTCTCGCAGCAATTTCCTAGGAACAGATTTCGAAGAACAGCTCTGATCACAGAATCACAGATTGGTTAGGGTTGGAAAGGGGCTCTGGAGATCATCTAGTCCAACCCCCCTGCCAGAGCAGGGTCACCTACAGCAGGTTGCACAGGATGACCTCCAGGCGGGTTTTGAATGTCTCTGGGGTGGGAGACTCTACCGCCTCCCCGGGAAGCCTGTTCCAGCGCTCTGCCACCCTCAAAGTAAAGAAGTTCCTCCTCATGCTTTGATAGAAGTTCCTAGGTTCCAGTTTGTACCCGTTACCTCTTGTCCTGGATCATCTTTGATGATCATCATCTTTGATGATCCAGGCCAAGAGGTAACGGGCACCAATTGGAACGTAGGAACTTGAACTTGAACTGGAAGGTAGGAACTTGAACTTGAACATAGGATTATCCTTGATGATTCAGGATAGCTGTGTGTCTGACCAGTCTGTCTTTCGAAGGAGGTCCTGGGCCAGCTCCAGCCATGCTGTGCTGAGCAGAGCCCCTGGCAGCAGCCCCACAGCTCACTCCCAGTGTGCCTGAATGGAAAAGGTACCAAAGTTGCTCCAACACTTTCTGAAAAACTCTATAGTGTTACCCCACAAGCGCAAAGCGACGGCAAAGCCCGTGAAATGACACCGGTGCTTCCAGAAAATGTCAAGCTTCCTGCCCAAGGGTGACATGCCATGCGGTGGGGTCAGGGCCACGCGCTGAGCACCCGGTGCGCTGGGGTTGCCCCAGCGGTTCCTGAGCAGCTCCTGCAGTGCTGCCGCCGGTACCGTTCTGGCGGCTGTAGTTGTTTAAAAAGCCGTTGTTGTTTCCGGCGTAATCTGACGGCAGTTTTCTCGGGCATTTGGGCCTCTTCTAATAAGTGTGCTGTGAGTACATCTGCAAGCATTCACCTGTCGAGGTCAAATGACTGGTGGTGCTCATCTGCCCCCGTGCTACTGCTGCTGCCTCCCGTGAATGCTCATGTGCCTGCGTGCCCCTGTACAGGCACAGATGCACGCGCGCAACACCTGATCCCGCATCCTAATTATTTTTTGCCCGGTTCTCGGAGTTGTTCTGCTTCCGGCTGATGAATGGGAAAGTGTAGTAGTGCTGTTTCATTTCACCAGCCTCTCAAGTGTGGAAATTATGGTAAATTTGAGAACAAGCCAGA
The DNA here is from genome assembly GCF_965231255.1 of Vanellus vanellus. Taxonomy (NCBI): domain Eukaryota; kingdom Metazoa; phylum Chordata; class Aves; order Charadriiformes; family Charadriidae; genus Vanellus; species Vanellus vanellus. Next base: position 876,161 of record NW_028128566.1, on the reverse strand, counting down.
TTAGATTGATAGTTACACCTCCTCCTTTAATTAGCCAACCACAGGATCTGTGGAGGCAAAGGCCGGGGGTGTGTGTCGGTGTATATAAGGTGTATTGTCTATGTGAAAGATTAATCAAAAGGAGTTGCTTGAGGTGGGAAGGCTTTTCCGGAGAGGTTCCACATGTTGTCAGGTAGTCCCTCTGAATGGCAGCTTCCGGTTCGGTCCCTTAGCTTTCGGAAGTGACATTTAGTCTGATATGTGCCAGCCGTGCAATCTACCTAGCCCCGCAAAGTGCAAATATTAACCTAAATGCATATTAAGATACTGTGTTTTAGCTCCTGAACTGAAATAGAGAGCGGGTGTTCCAGCGGAGGCAAGCAAATCGTGTTGATTTACAGTGGCTTGAGGATTTGGCCCATTACCGCTTCTTTATACACTTTTAAAAAGAAATGCCAACTCGATAGTTTAGGCTTTAACTGGAACATGGCAAGTAATTGTATGTTTTGGCGGACCCCTAGTAATGTTGCAGAATCTTTCTCAGAAGTTGTTCCATGGGATAGCCGATTCCTCAGGTAAGAGCTACTTGTTTGTTCAATCCTCCATCTTAGGCCTGCTCCTCAGGTGCATCCTCCTTCTCGCAGCGATTTCCTAGGAACAGATTTCGAAGAACAGCTCTGATCACAGAATCACAGATTGGTTAGGGTTGGAAAGGAGCTCTGGAGATCATGTAGTGCAACCCCCCTGCCAGAGCAGGGTCACCTACAGCAGGTTGCACAGGATGACCTCCAGGCGGGTTTTGAATGTCTCTGGGGTCGGAGACTCTACCGCCTCCCTGGGCAGCCTGTTCCAGCGCTCTGCCACCCTCAAAGTAAAGAAGTTCCTCCTCATGCTTTGATAGAAGTTCCTAGGTTCCAGTTTGTACCCGTTACCTCTTGTCCTGGATCATCTTTGATGATCCAGGACAAGAGGTAACGGGCACCAATTGGAACGTAGGAACTTGAACTTGAACTGGAAGGTAGGAACTTGAACTTGAACATAGGATTATCCTTGATGATTCAGGATAGCTGTGTGTCTGACCAGTCTATCTTTCGAAGGAGGTCCTGGGCCAGCTCCAGCCATGCTGTGCTGAGCAGAGCCCCTGGCAGCAGCCCCACAGCTCACTCCCAGTGTGCCTGAATGGAAAAGGTACCAAAGTTGCTCCAACACTTTCTGAAAAACTCTATAGTGTTACCCCACAAGCGCAAAGCAACGGCAAAGCCCGTGAAATGACACCGGTGCTTCCAGAAAATGTCAAGCTTCCTGCCCAAGGGTGACATGCCATGCGGTGGGGTCAGGGCCACGCGCTGAGCACCCGGTGCGCTGGGGTTGCCCCAGCGGTTCCTGAGCAGCTCCTGCAGTGCTGCCGCCGGTACCGTTCTGGCGGCTGTAGTTGTTTAAAAAGCCGTTGTTGTTTCCGGCGTAATCTGACGGCAGTTTTCTCGGGCATTTGGGCCTCTTCTAATAAGTGTGCTGTGAGTACATCTGCAAGCATTCACCTGTCGAGGTCAAATGACTGGTGGTGCTCATCTGCCCCCGTGCTACTGCTGCTGCCTCCCGTGAATGCTCATGTGCCAGCGTGCCCCTGTACAGGCACAGATGCACGCGCGCAACACCTGATCCCGCATCCTAATTATTTTTCGCCCGGTTCTCTGAGTTGTTCTGCTTCCGGCTGATGAATGGGAAAGTGTAGTAGTGCTGTTTCATTTCACCAGCCTCTCAAGTGTGGAAATTATGGTAAATTTCAGAACAAGCCAGATTAGATTGATAGTTACACCTCCTCCTTTAATTAGCCAACCACAGGATCTGTGGAGGCAAAGGCCGGGGGGGTGTGTCGGTGTATATAACGTGTATTGTCTATGTGAAAGATTAATCAAAAGGAGTTGCTTGAGGTGGGAAGGCTTTTCCGGAGAGGTTCCACATGTTGTCAGGTAGTCCCTCTGAATGGCAGCTTCCGGTTCGGTCCCTTAGCTTTCGGAAGTGACATTTAGTCTGATATGTGCCAGCCGTGCAATCTACCTAGCCCTGCAAAGTGCAAATATTAACCTAAATGCATATTAAGATACTGTGTGTTAGCTCCTGAACTGAAATAGAGAGCGGGTGTTCCAGCGGAGGCAAGCAAATCGTGTTGATTTACAGTGGCTTGCGGATTTGGCCCATTACCGCTTCTTTATACACTTTTAAAAAGAAATGCCAACTCGATAGTTTAGGCTTTAACTGGAACATGGCAAGTAATTGTATGTTTTGGCGGACCCCTAGTAATGTTGCAGAATCTTTCTCAGAAGTTGTTCCATGGGATAGCCGATTCCTCAGGTAAGAGCTACTTGTTTGTTCAATCCTCCATCTTAGGCCTGATCCTCAGGTGCATCCTCCTTCTCGCAGCGATTTCCTAGGAACAGATTTCGAAGAACAGCTCTGATCACAGAATCACAGATTGGTTAGGGTTGGAAAGGAGCTCTGGAGATCATCCAGCCCAACCCCCCTGCCAGAGCAGGGTCACCTACAGCAGGTTGCACAGGATGACCTCCAGGCGGGTTTTGAATGTCTCTGGGGTCGGAGACTCTACCGCCTCCCTGGGCAGCCTGTTCCAGCGCTCTGCCACCCTCAAAGTAAAGAAGTTCCTCCTCATGCTTTGATAGAAGTTCCTAGGTTCCAGTTTGTACCCGTTACCTCTTGTCCTGGATCATCTTTGATGATCCAGGACAAGAGGTAACGGGCACCGATTGGAACGTAGGAACTTGAACTTGAACTGGAAGGTAGGAACTTGAACTTGAACATAGGATTATCCTTGATGATTCAGGATAGCTGTGTGTCTGACCAGTCTATCTTTCGAAGGAGGTCCTGGGCCAGCTCCAGCCATGCTGTGCTGAGCAGAGCCCCTGGCAGCAGCCCCACAGCTCACTCCCAGTGTGCCTGAATGGAAAAGGTACCAAAGTTGCTCCAACACTTTCTGAAAAACTCTATAGTGTTACCCCACAAGCGCAAAGCGACGGCAAAGCCCGTGAAATGACACCGGTGCTTCCAGAAAATGTCAAGCTTCCTGCCCAAGGGTGACATGCCATGCGGTGGGGTCAGGGCCACGCGCTGAGCACCCGGTGCGCTGGGGTTGCCCCAGCGGTTCCTGAGCAGCTCCTGCAGTGCTGCCGCCGGTACCGTTCTGGCGGCTGTAGTTGTTTAAAAAGCCGTTGTTGTTTCCGGCGTAATCTGACGGCAGTTTTCTCGGGCATTTGGGCCTCTTCTAATAAGTGTGCTGTGAGTACATCTGCAAGCATTCACCTGTCGAGGTCAAATGACTGGTGGTGCTCATCTGCCCCCGTGCTACTGCTGCTGCCTCCCGTGAATGCTCATGTGCCTGCGTGCCCCTGTACAGGCACAGATGCACGCGCGCAACACCTGATCCCGCATCCTAATTATTTTTTGCCCGGTTCTCTGAGTTGTTCTGCTTCCGGCTGATGAATGGGAAAGTGTAGTAGTGCTGTTTCATTTCACCAGCCTCTCAAGTGTGGAAATTATGGTAAATTTGAGAACGAGCGAGATTAGATTGATAGTTACACCTCCTCCTTTAATTAGCCAACCACAGGATCTGTGGAGGCAAAGGCCGGGGGGGTGTGTCGGTGTATATAACGTGTATTGTCTATGTGAAAGATTAATCAAAAGGAGTTGCTTGAGGTGGGAAGGCTTTTCCGGAGAGGTTCCACATGTTGTCAGGTAGTCCCTCTGAATGGCAGCTTCCGGTTCGGTCCCTTAGCTTTCGGAAGTGACATTTAGTCTGATATGTGCCAGCCGTGCAATCTACCTAGCCCTGCAAAGTGCAAATATTAACCTAAATGCATATTAAGATACTGTGTGTTAGCTCCTGAACTGCAATAGAGAGCGGGTGTTCCAGCGGAGGCAAGCAAATCGTGTTGATTTACAGTGGCTTGCGGATTTGGCCCATTACCGCTTCTTTATACACTTTTAAAAAGAAATGCCAACTCGATAGTTTAGGCTTTAACTGGAACATGGCAAGAAATTGTATGTTTTGGCGGACCCCTAGTAATGTTGCAGAAACTTTCTCAGAAGTTGTTCCATGGGATAGCCGATTCCTCAGGTAAGAGCTACTTGTTTGTTCAATCCTCCATCTTAGGCCTGCTCCTCAGGTGCATCCTCCTTCTCGCAGCAATTTCCTAGGAACAGATTTCGAAGAACAGCTCTGATCACAGAATCACAGATTGGTTAGGGTTGGAAAGGGGCTCTGGAGATCATCTAGTCCAACCCCCCTGCCAGAGCAGGGTCACCTACAGCAGGTTGCACAGGATGACCTCCAGGCGGGTTTTGAATGTCTCTGGGGTGGGAGACTCTACCGCCTCCCCGGGAAGCCTGTTCCAGCGCTCTGCCACCCTCAAAGTAAAGAAGTTCCTCCTCATGCTTTGATAGAAGTTCCTAGGTTCCAGTTTGTACCCGTTACCTCTTGTCCTGGATCATCTTTGATGATCATCATCTTTGATGATCCAGGCCAAGAGGTAACGGGCACCAATTGGAACGTAGGAACTTGAACTTGAACTGGAAGGTAGGAACTTGAACTTGAACATAGGATTATCCTTGATGATTCAGGATAGCTGTGTGTCTGACCAGTCTGTCTTTCGAAGGAGGTCCTGGGCCAGCTCCAGCCATGCTGTGCTGAGCAGAGCCCCTGGCAGCAGCCCCACAGCTCACTCCCAGTGTGCCTGAATGGAAAAGGTACCAAAGTTGCTCCAACACTTTCTGAAAAACTCTATAGTGTTACCCCACAAGCGCAAAGCGACGGCAAAGCCCGTGAAATGACACCGGTGCTTCCAGAAAATGTCAAGCTTCCTGCCCAAGGGTGACATGCCATGCGGTGGGGTCAGGGCCACGCGCTGAGCACCCGGTGCGCTGGGGTTGCCCCAGCGGTTCCTGAGCAGCTCCTGCAGTGCTGCCGCCGGTACCGTTCTGGCGGCTGTAGTTGTTTAAAAAGCCGTTGTTGTTTCCGGCGTAATCTGACGGCAGTTTTCTCGGGCATTTGGGCCTCTTCTAATAAGTGTGCTGTGAGTACATCTGCAAGCATTCACCTGTCGAGGTCAAATGACTGGTGGTGCTCATCTGCCCCCGTGCTACTGCTGCTGCCTCCCGTGAATGCTCATGTGCCTGCGTGCCCCTGTACAGGCACAGATGCACGCGCGCAACACCTGATCCCGCATCCTAATTATTTTTTGCCCGGTTCTCGGAGTTGTTCTGCTTCCGGCTGATGAATGGGAAAGTGTAGTAGTGCTGTTTCATTTCACCAGCCTCTCAAGTGTGGAAATTATGGTAAATTTGAGAACAAGCCAGATTAGATTGATAGTTACACCTCCTCCTTTAATTAGCCAACCACAGGATCTGTGGAGGCAAAGGCCGGGGGTGTGTGTCGGTGTATATAAGGTGTATTGTCTATGTGAAAGATTAATCAAAAGGAGTTGCTTGAGGTGGGAAGGCTTTTCCGGAGAGGTTCCACATGTTGTCAGGTAGTCCCTCTGAATGGCAGCTTCCGGTTCGGTCCCTTAGCTTTCGGAAGTGACATTTAGTCTGATATGTGCCAGCCGTGCAATCTACCTAGCCCCGCAAAGTGCAAATATTAACCTAAATGCATATTAAGATACTGTGTTTTAGCTCCTGAACTGAAATAGAGAGCGGGTGTTCCAGCGGAGGCAAGCAAATCGTGTTGATTTACAGTGGCTTGAGGATTTGGCCCATTACCGCTTCTTTATACACTTTTAAAAAGAAATGCCAACTCGATAGTTTAGGCTTTAACTGGAACATGGCAAGTAATTGTATGTTTTGGCGGACCCCTAGTAATGTTGCAGAATCTTTCTCAGAAGTTGTTCCATGGGATAGCCGATTCCTCAGGTAAGAGCTACTTGTTTGTTCAATCCTCCATCTTAGGCCTGCTCCTCAGGTGCATCCTCCTTCTCGCAGCGATTTCCTAGGAACAGATTTCGAAGAACAGCTCTGATCACAGAATCACAGATTGGTTAGGGTTGGAAAGGACCTCTGGAGATCATCCAGCCCAACCCCCCTGCCAGAGCAGGGTCACCTACAGCAGGTTGCACAGGATGACCTCCAGGCGGGTTTTGAATGTCTCTGGGGTCGGAGACTCTACCGCCTCCCTGGGCAGCCTGTTCCAGCGCTCTGCCACCCTCAAAGTAAAGAAGTTCCTCCTCATGCTTTGATAGAAGTTCCTAGGTTCCAGTTTGTACCCGTTACCTCTTGTCCTGGATCATCTTTGATGATCCAGGACAAGAGGTAACGGGCACCAATTGGAACGTAGGAACTTGAACTTGAACTGGAACGTAGGAACTTGAACATAGGATTATCCTTGATGATTCAGGATAGCTGTGTGTCTGACCAGTCTGTCTTTCGAAGGAGGTCCTTGACCAGCTCCAGCCATGCTGTGCTGAGCAGAGCCCCTGGCAGCAGCCCCACAGCTCACTCCCAGTGTGCCTGAATGGAAAAGGTACCAAAGTTGCTCCAACACTTTCTGAAAAACTCTATAGTGTTACCCCACAAGCGCAAAGCGACGGCAAAGCCCGTGAAATGACACCGGTGCTTCCAGAAAATGCCAAGCTTCCTGCCCAAGGGTGACATGCCATGCGGTGGGGTCAGGGCCACGCGCTGAGCACCCGGTGCGCTGGGGTTGCCCCAGCGGTTCCTGAGCAGCTCCTGCAGTGCTGCCGCCGGTACCGTTCTGGCGGCTGTAGTTGTTTAAAAAGCCGTTGTTGTTTCCGGCGTAATCTGACGGCAGTTTTCTCGGGCATTTGGGCCTCTTCTAATAAGTGTGCTGTGAGTACATCTGCAAGCATTCACCTGTCGAGGTCAAATGACTGGTGGTGCTCATCTGCCCCCGTGCTACTGCTGCTGCCTCCCGTGAATGCTCATGTGCCTGCGTGCCCCTGTACAGGCACAGATGCACGCGCGCAACACCTGATCCCGCATCCTAATTATTTTTCGCCCGGTTCTCGGAGTTGTTCTGCTTCCGGCTGATGAATGGGAAAGTGTAGTAGTGCTGTTTCATTTCACCAGCCTCTCAAGTGTGGAAATTATGGTAAATTTGAGAACAAGCCAGATTAGATTGATAGTTACACCTCCTCCTTTAATTAGCCAACCACAGGATCTGTGGAGGCAAAGGCCGGGGGGTTGTGTCGGTGTATATAAGGTGTATTGTCTATGTGAAAGATTAATCAAAAGGAGTTGCTTGAGGTGGGAAGGCTTTTCCGGAGAGGTTCCACATGTTGTCAGGTAGTCCCTCTGAATGGCAGCTTCCGGTTCGGTCCCTTAGCTTTCGGAAGTGACATTTAGTCTGATATGTGCCAGCCGTGCAATCTACCTAGCCCTGCAAAGTGCAAATATTAACCTAAATGCATATTAAGATACTGTGTGTTAGCTCCTGAACTGCAATAGAGAGCGGGTGTTCCAGCGGAGGCAAGCAAATCGTGTTGATTTACAGTGGCTTGAGGATTTGGCCCATTACCGCTTCTTTATACACTTTTAAAAAGAAATGCAAACTCGATAGTTTAGGCTTTAACTGGAACATGGCAAGTAATTGTATGTTTTGGCGGACCCCTAGTAATGTTGCAGAATCTTTCTCAGAAGTTGTTCCATGGGATAGCCGATTCCTCAGGTAAGAGCTACTTGTTTGTTCAATCCTCCATCTTAGGCCTGCTCCTCAGGTGCATCCTCCTCGCAGCGATTTCCTAGGAACAGATTTCGAAGAACAGCTCTGATCACAGAATCACAGATTGGTTAGGGTTGGAAAGGAGCTCTGGAGATCATCCAGCCCAACCCCCCTGCCAGAGCAGGGTCACCTACAGCAGGTTGCACAGGATGACCTCCAGGCGGGTTTTGAATGTCTCTGGGGTCGGAGACTCTACCGCCTCCCTGGGCAGCCTGTTCCAGCACTCTGCCACCCTCAAAGTAAAGAAGTTCCTCCTCATGCTTTGATAGAAGTTCCTAGGTTCCAGTTTGTACCCGTTACCTCTTGTCCTGGATCATCAAAAATCATCTTTGATGATCCAGGACAAGAGGTAACGGGCACCAATTGGAACGTTGGAACTTGAACTTGAACTGGAAGGTAGGAACTTGAACTTGAACATAGGATTATCCTTGATGATTCAGGATAGCTGTGTGTCTGACCAGTCTATCTTTCGAAGGAGGTCCTGGGCCAGCTCCAGCCATGCTGTGCTGAGCAGAGCCCCTGGCAGCAGCCCCACAGCTCACTCCCAGTGTGCCTGAATGGAAAAGGTACCAAAGTTGCTCCAACACTTTCTGAAAAACTCTATAGTGTTACCCCACAAGCGCAAAGCGACGGCAAAGCCCGTGAAATGACACCGGTGCTTCCAGAAAATGTCAAGCTTCCTGCCCAAGGGTGACATGCCATGCGGTGGGGTCAGGGCCACGCGCTGAGCACCCGGTGCGCTGGGGTTGCCCCAGCGGTTCCTGAGCAGCTCCTGCAGTGCTGCCGCCGGTACCGTTCTGGCGGCTGTAGTTGTTTAAAAAGCCGTTGTTGTTTCCGGCGTAATCTGACGGCAGTTTTCTCGGGCATTTGGGCCTCTTCTAATAAGTGTGCTGTGAGTACATCTGCAAGCATTCACCTGTCGAGGTCAAATGACTGGTGGTGCTCATCTGCCCCCGTGCTACTTCTGCTGCCTCCCGTGAATGCTCATGTGCCTGCGTGCCCCTGTACAGGCACAGATGCACGCGCGCAACACCTGATCCCGCATCCTAATTATTTTTTGCCCGGTTCTCTGAGTTGTTCTGCTTCCGGCTGATGAATGGGAAAGTGTAGTAGTGCTGTTTCATTTCACCAGCCTCTCAAGTGTGGAAATTATGGTAAATTTGAGAACGAGCGAGATTAGATTGATAGTTACACCTCCTCCTTTAATTAGCCAACCACAGGATCTGTGGAGGCAAAGGCCGGGGGGGTGTGTCGGTGTATATAACGTGTATTGTCTATGTGAAAGATGAATCAAAAGGAGTTGCTTGAGGTGGGAAGGCTTTTCCGGAGAGGTTCCACATGTTGTCAGGTAGTCCCTCTGAATGGCAGCTTCCGGTTCGGTCCCTTAGCTTTCGGAAGTGACATTTAGTCTGATATGTGCCAGCCGTGCAATCTACCTAGCCCTGCAAAGTGCAAATATTAACCTAAATGCATATTAAGATACTGTGTGTTAGCTCCTGAACTGAAATAGAGAGCGGGTGTTCCAGCGGAGGCAAGCAAATCGTGTTGATTTAGAGTGGCTTGCGGATTTGGCCCATTACCGCTTCTTTATACACTTTTAAAAAGAAATGCCAACTCGATAGTTTAGGCTTTAACTGGAACATGGCAAGAAATTGTATGTTTTGGCGGACCCCTAGTAATGTTGCAGAAACTTTCTCAGAAGTTGTTCCATGGGATAGCCGATTCCTCAGGTAAGAGCTACTTGTTTGTTCAATCCTCCATCTTAGGCCTGCTCCTCAGGTGCATCCTCCTTCTCGCAGCGATTTCCTAGGAACAGATTTCGAAGAACAGCTCTGATCACAGAATCACAGATTGGTTAGGGTTGGAAAGGGGCTCTGGAGATCATCTAGTCCAACCCCCCTGCCAGAGCAGGGTCACGTACAGCAGGTTGCACAGGATGACCTCCAGGCGGGTTTTGAATGTCTCTGGGGTCGGAGACTCTACCGCCTCCCCGGGAAGCCTGTTCCAGCGCTCTGCCACCCTCAAAGTAAAGAAGTTCCTCCTCATGCTTTGATAGAAGTTCCTAGGTTCCAGTTTGTACCCGTTACCTCTTGTCCTGGATCATCTTTGATGATCATCATCTTTGATGATCCAGGCCAAGAGGTAACGGGCACCAATTGGAACGTAGGAACTTGAACTTGAACTGGAAGGTAGGAACTTGAACTTGAACTGGAAGGTAGGAACTTGAACTTGAACATAGGATTATCCTTGATGATTCAGGATAGCTGTGTGTCTGACCAGTCTGTCTTTCGAAGGAGGTCCTGGGCCAGCTCCAGCCATGCTGTGCTGAGCAGAGCCCCTGGCAGCAGCCCCACAGCTCACTCCCAGTGTGCCTGAATGGAAAAGGTACCAAAGTTGCTCCAACACTTTGTGAAAAACTCTATAGTGTTACCCCACAAGCGCAAAGCGACGGCAAAGCCCGTGAAATGACACCGGTGCTTCCAGAAAATGTCAAGCTTCCTGCCCAAGGGTGACATGCCATGCGGTGGGGTCAGGGCCACGCGCTGAGCACCCGGTGCGCTGGGGTTGCCCCAGCGGTTCCTCAGCAGCTCCTGCAGTGCTGCCGCCGGTACCGTTCTGGCGGCTGTAGTTGTTTAAAAAGCCGTTGTTGTTTCCGGCGTAATCTGACGGCAGTTTTCTCGGGCATTTGGGCCTCTTCTAATAAGTGTGCTGTGAGTACATCTGCAAGCATTCACCTGTCGAGGTCAAATGACTGGTGGTGCTCATCTGCCCCCGTGCTACTGCTGCTGCCTCCCGTGAATGCTCATGTGCCTGCGTGCCCCTGTACAGGCACAGATGCACGCGCGCAACACCTGATCCCGCATCCTAATTATTTTTCGCCCGGTTCTCGGAGTTGTTCTGCTTCCGGCTGATGAATGGGAAAGTGTAGTAGTGCTGTTTCATTTCACCAGCCTCTCAAGTGTGGAAATTATGGTAAATTTGAGAACAAGCCAGATTAGATTGATAGTTACACCTCCTCCTTTAATTAGCCAACCACAGGATCTGTGGAGGCAAAGGCCGGGGGGGTGTGTCGGTGTATATAACGTGTATTGTCTATGTGAAAGATTAATCAAAAGGAGTTGCTTGAGGTGGGAAGGCTTTTCCGGAGAGGTTCCACATGTTGTCAGGTAGTCCCTCTGAATGGCAGCTTCCGGTTCGGTCCCTTAGCTTTCGGAAGTGACATTTAGTCTGATATGTGCCAGCCGTGCAATCTACCTAGCCCTGCAAAGTGCAAATATTAACCTAAATGCATATTAAGATACTGTGTGTTAGCTCCTGAACTGCAATAGAGAGCGGGTGTTCCAGCGGAGGCAAGCAAATCGTGTTGATTTACAGTGGCTTGAGGATTTGGCCCATTACCGCTTCTTTATACACTTTTAAAAAGAAATGCCAACTCGATAGTTTAGGCTTTAACTGGAACATGGCAAGTAATTGTATGTTTTGGCGGACCCCTAGTAATGTTGCAGAATCTTTCTCAGAAGTTGTTCCATGGGATAGCCGATTCCTCAGGTAAGAGCTACTTGTTTGTTCAATCCTCCATCTTAGGCCTGCTCCTCAGGTGCATCCTCCTCGCAGCGATTTCCTAGGAACAGATTTCGAAGAACAGCTCTGATCACAGAATCACAGATTGGTTAGGGTTGGAAAGGAGCTCTGGAGATCATGTAGTCCAACCCCCCTGCCAGAGCAGGGTCACCTACAGCAGGTTGCACAGGATGACCTCCAGGCGGGTTTTGAATGTCTCTGGGGTGGGAGACTCTACCGCCTCCCTGGGCAGCCTGTTCCAGCGCTCTGCCACCCTCAAAGTAAAGAAGTTCCTCCTCATGCTTTGATAGAAGTTCCTAGGTTCCAGTTTGTACCCGTTACCTCTTGTCCTGGATCATCAAAAATCATCTTTGATGATCCAGGACAAGAGGTAACGGGCACCAATTGGAACGTAGGAACTTGAACTTGAACTGGAAGGTAGGAACTTGAACTTGAACTGGAAGGTAGGAACTTGAACTTGAACATAGGATTATCCTTGATGATTCAGGATAGCTGTGTGTCTGACCAGTCTGTCTTTCGAAGGAGGTCCTGGGCCAGCTCCAGCCATGCTGTGCTGAGCAGAGCCCCTGGCAGCAGCCCCACAGCTCACTCCCAGTGTGCCTGAATGGAAAAGGTACCAAAGTTGCTCCAACACTTTCTGAAAAACTCTATAGTGTTACCCCACAAGCGCAAAGCGACGGCAAAGCCCGTGAAATGACACCGGTGCTTCCAGAAAATGTCAAGCTTCCTGCCCAAGGGTGACATGCCATGCGGTGGGGTCAGGGCCACGCGCTGAGCACCCGGTGCGCTGGGGTTGCCCCAGCGGTTCCTGAGCAGCTCCTGCAGTGCTGCCGCCGGTACCGTTCTGGCGGCTGTAGTTGTTTAAAAAGCCGTTGTTGTTTCCGGCGTAATCTGACGGCAGTTTTCTCGGGCATTTGGGCCTCTTCTAATAAGTGTGCTGTGAGTACATCTGCAAGCATTCACCTGTCGAGGTCAAATGACTGGTGGTGCTCATCTGCCCCCGTGCTACTGCTGCTGCCTCCCGTGAATGCTCATGTGCCTGCGTGCCCCTGTACAGGCACAGATGCACGCGCGCAACACCTGATCCCGCATCCTAATTATTTTTCGCCCGGTTCTCGGAGTTGTTCTGCTTCCGGCTGATGAATGGGAAAGTGTAGTAGTGCTGTTTCATTTCACCAGCCTCTCAAGTGTGGAAATTATGGTAAATTTGAGAACAAGCCAGATTAGATTGATAGTTACACCTCCTCCTTTAATTAGCCAACCACAGGATCTGTGGAGGCAAAGGCCGGGGGGTTGTGTCGGTGTATATAAGGTGTATTGTCTATGTGAAAGATTAATCAAAAGGAGTTGCTTGAGGTGGGAAGGCTTTTCCGGAGAGGTTCCACATGTTGTCAGGTAGTCCCTCTGAATGGCAGCTTCCGGTTCGGTCCCTTAGCTTTCGGAAGTGACATTTAGTCTGATATGTGCCAGCCGTGCAATCTACCTAGCCCTGCAAAGTGCAAATATTAACCTAAATGCATATTAAGATACTGTGTGTTAGCTCCTGAACTGCAATAGAGAGCGGGTGTTCCAGCGGAGGCAAGCAAATCGTGTTGATTTACAGTGGCTTGCGGATTTGGCCCATTACCGCTTCTTTATACACTTTTAAAAAGAAATGCCAACTCGATAGTTTAGGCTTTAACTGGAACATGGCAAGAAATTGTATGTTTTGGCGGACCCCTAGTAATGTTGCAGAAACTTTCTCAGAAGTTGTTCCATGGGATAGCCGATTCCTCAGGTAAGAGCTACTTGTTTGTTCAATCCTCCATCTTAGGCCTGCTCCTCAGGTGCATCCTCCTTCTCGCAGCGATTTCCTAGGAACAGATTTCGAAGAACAGCTCTGATCACAGAATCACACATTGGTTAGGGTTGGAAAGGGGCTCTGGAGATCATCTAGTCCAACCCCCCTGCCAGAGCAGGGTCACCTACAGCAGGTTGCACAGGATGACCTCCAGGCGGGTTTTGAATGTCTCTGGGGTCGGAGACTCTACCGCCTCCCCGGGAAGCCTGTTCCAGCGCTCTGCCACCCTCAAAGTAAAGAAGTTCCTCCTCATGCTTTGATAGAAGTTCCTAGGTTCCAGTTTGTACCCGTTACCTCTTGTCCTGGATCATCTTTGATGATCATCATCTTTGATGATCCAGGCCAAGAGGTAACGGGCACCAATTGGAACGTAGGAACTTGAACTTGAACTGGAAGGTAGGAACTTGAACTTGAACTGGAAGGTAGGAACTTGAACTTGAACATAGGATTATCCTTGATGATTCAGGATAGCTGTGTGTCTGACCAGTCTGTCTTTCGAAGGAGGTCCTGGGCCAGCTCCAGCCATGCTGTGCTGAGCAGAGCCCCTGGCAGCAGCCCCACAGCTCACTCCCAGTGTGCCTGAATGGAAAAGGTACCAAAGTTGCTCCAACACTTTCTGAAAAACTCTATAGTGTTACCCCACAAGCGCAAAGCGACGGCAAAGCCCGTGAAATGACACCGGTGCTTCCAGAAAATGTCAAGCTTCCTGCCCAAGGGTGACATGCCATGCGGTGGGGTCAGGGCCACGCGCTGAGCACCCGGTGCGCTGGGGTTGCCCCAGCGGTTCCTCAGCAGCTCCTGCAGTGCTGCCGCCGGTACCGTTCTGGCGGCTGTAGTTGTTTAAAAAGCCGTTGTTGTTTCCGGCGTAATCTGACGGCAGTTTTCTCGGGCATTTGGGCCTCTTCTAATAAGTGTGCTGTGAGTACATCTGCAAGCATTCACCTGTCGAGGTCAAATGACTGGTGGTGCTCATCTGCCCCCGTGCTACTGCTGCTGCCTCCCGTGAATGCTCATGTGCCTGCGTGCCCCTGTACAGGCACAGATGCACGCGCGCAACACCTGATCCCGCATCCTAATTATTTTTCGCCCGGTTCTCGGAGTTGTTCTGCTTCCGGCTGATGAATGGGAAAGTGTAGTAGTGCTGTTTCATTTCACCAGCCTCTCAAGTGTGGAAATTATGGTAAATTTGAGAACAAGCCAGATTAGATTGATAGTTACACCTCCTCCTTTAATTAGCCAACCACAGGATCTGTGGAGGCAAAGGCCGGGGGGTTGTGTCGGTGTATATAAGGTGTATTGTCTATGTGAAAGATTAATCAAAAGGAGTTGCTTGAGGTGGGAAGGCTTTTCCGGAGAGGTTCCACATGTTGTCAGGTAGTCCCTCTGAATGGCAGCTTCCGGTTCGGTCCCTTAGCTTTCGGAAGTGACATTTAGTCTGATATGTGCCAGCCGTGCAATCTACCTAGCCCTGCAAAGTGCAAATATTAACCTAAATGCATATTAAGATACTGTGTGTTAGCTCCTGAACTGAAATAGAGAGCGGGTGTTCCAGCGGAGGCAAGCAAATCGTGTTGATTTACAGTGGCTTGAGGATTTGGCCCATTACCGCTTCTTTATACACTTTTAAAAAGAAATGCAAACTCGATAGTTTAGGCTTTAACTGGAACATGGCAAGTAATTGTATGTTTTGGCGGACCCCTAGTAATGTTGCAGAATCTTTCTCAGAAGTTGTTCCATGGGATAGCCGATTCCTCAGGTAAGAGCTACTTGTTTGTTCAATCCTCCATCTTAGGCCTGCTCCTCAGGTGCATCCTCCTCGCAGCGATTTCCTAGGAACAGATTTCGAAGAACAGCTCTGATCACAGAATCACAGATTGGTTAGGGTTGGAAAGGAGCTCTGGAGATCATGTAGTCCAACCCCCCTGCCAGAGCAGGTTCACCTACAGCAGGTTGCACAGGATGACCTCCAGGCGGGTTTTGAATGTCTCTGGGGTGGGAGACTCTACCGCCTCCCTGGGCAGCCTGTTCCAGCGCTCTGCCACCCTCAAAGTAAAGAAGTTCCTCCTCATGCTTTGATAGAAGTTCCTAGGTTCCAGTTTGTACCCGTTACCTCTTGTCCTGGATCATCAAAAATCATCTTTGATGATCCAGGACAAGAGGTAACGGGCACCAATTGGAACGTAGGAACTTGAACTTGAACTGGAAGGTAGGAACTTGAACTTGAACATAGGATTATCCTTGATGATTCAGGATAGCTGTGTGTCTGACCAGTCTATCTTTCGAAGGAGGTCCTGGGCCAGCTCCAGCCATGCTGTGCTGAGCAGAGCCCCTGGCAGCAGCCCCACAGCTCACTCCCAGTGTGCCTGAATGGAAAAGGTACCAAAGTTGCTCCAACACTTTCTGAAAAACTCTATAGTGTTACCCCACAAGCGCAAAGCGACGGCAAAGCCCGTGAAATGACACCGGTGCTTCCAGAAAATGTCAAGCTTCCTGCCCAAGGGTGACATGCCATGCGGTGGGGTCAGGGCCACGCGCTGAGCACCCGGTGCGCTGGGGTTGCCCCAGCGGTTCCTGAGCAGCTCCTGCAGTGCTGCCGCCGGTACCGTTCTGGCGGCTGTAGTTGTTTAAAAAGCCGTTGTTGTTTCCGGCGTAATCTGACGGCAGTTTTCTCGGGCATTTGGGCCTCTTCTAATAAGTGTGCTGTGAGTACATCTGCAAGCATTCACCTGTCGAGGTCAAATGACTGGTGGTGCTCATCTGCCCCCGTGCTACTGCTGCTGCCTCCCGTGAATGCTCATGTGCCTGCGTGCCCCTGTACAGGCACAGATGCACGCGCGCAACACCTGATCCCGCATCCTAATTATTTTTTGCCCGGTTCTCTGAGTTGTTCTGCTTCCGGCTGATGAATGGGAAAGTGTAGTAGTGCTGTTTCATTTCACCAGCCTCTCAAGTGTGGAAATTATGGTAAATTTGAGAACGAGCGAGATTAGATTGATAGTTACACCTCCTCCTTTAATTAGCCAACCACAGGATCTGTGGAGGCAAAGGCCGGGGGGGTGTGTCGGTGTATATAACGTGTATTGTCTATGTGAAAGATGAATCAAAAGGAGTTGCTTGAGGTGGGAAGGCTTTTCCGGAGAGGTTCCACATGTTGTCAGGTAGTCCCTCTGAATGGCAGCTTCCGGTTCGGTCCCTTAGCTTTCGGAAGTGACATTTAGTCTGATATGTGCCAGCCGTGCAATCTACCTAGCCCTGCAAAGTGCAAATATTAACCTAAATGCATATTAAGATACTGTGTGTTAGCTCCTGAACTGAAATAGAGAGCGGGTGTTCCAGCGGAGGCAAGCAAATCGTGTTGATTTACAGTGGCTTGAGGATTTGGCCCATTACCGCTTCTTTATACACTTTTAAAAAGAAATGCCAACTCGATAGTTTAGGCTTTAACTGGAACATGGCAAGAAATTGTATGTTTTGGCGGACCCCTAGTAATGTTGCAGAAACTTTCTCAGAAGTTGTTCCATGGGATAGCCGATTCCTCAGGTAAGAGCTACTTGTTTGTTCAATCCTCCATCTTATGCCTGATCCTCAGGTGCATCCTCCTTCTCGCAGCGATTTCCTAGGAACAGATTTCGAAGAACAGCTCTGATCACAGAATCACAGATTGGTTAGGGTTGGAAAGGGGCTCTGGAGATCATCTAGTCCAACCCCCCTGCCAGAGCAGGGTCACCTACAGCAGGTTGCACAGGATGACCTCCAGGCGGGTTTTGAATGTCTCTGGGGTCGGAGACTCTACCGCCTCCCCGGGAAGCCTGTTCCAGCGCTCTGCCACCCTCAAAGTAAAGAAGTTCCTCCTCATGCTTTGATAGAATTTCCTAGGTTCCAGTTTGTACCCGTTACCTCTTGTCCTGGATCATCTTTGATGATCATCATCTTTGATGATCCAGGCCAAGAGGTAACGGGCACCAATTGGAACGTAGGAACTTGAACTTGAACTGGAAGGTAGGAACTTGAACTTGAACTGGAAGGTAGGAACTTGAACTTGAACATAGGATTATCCTTGATGATTCAGGATAGCTGTGTGTCTGACCAGTCTGTCTTTCGAAGGAGGTCCTGGGCCAGCTCCAGCCATGCTGTGCTGAGCAGAGCCCCTGGCAGCAGCCCCACAGCTCACTCCCAGTGTGCCTGAATGGAAAAGGTACCAAAGTTGCTCCAACACTTTCTGAAAAACTCTATAGTGTTACCCCACAAGCGCAAAGCGACGGCAAAGCCCGTGAAATGACACCGGTGCTTCCAGAAAATGTCAAGCTTCCTGCCCAAGGGTGACATGCCATGCGGTGGGGTCAGGGCCACGCGCTGAGCACCCGGTGCGCTGGGGTTGCCCCAGCGGTTCCTGAGCAGCTCCTGCAGTGCTGCCGCCGGTACCGTTCTGGCGGCTGTAGTTGTTTAAAAAGCCGTTGTTGTTTCCGGCGTAATCTGACGGCAGTTTTCTCGGGCATTTGGGCCTCTTCTAATAAGTGTGCTGTGAGTACATCTGCAAGCATTCACCTGTCGAGGTCAAATGACTGGTGGTGCTCATCTGCCCCCGTGCTACTGCTGCTGCCTCCCGTGAATGCTCATGTGCCTGCGTGCCCCTGTACAGGCACAGATGCACGCGCGCAACACCTGATCCCGCATCCTAATTATTTTTTGCCCGGTTCTCTGAGTTGTTCTGCTTCCGGCTGATGAATGGGAAAGTGTAGTAGTGCTGTTTCATTTCACCAGCCTCTCAAGTGTGGAAATTATGGTAAATTTGAGAACGAGCGAGATTAGATTGATAGTTACACCTCCTCCTTTAATTAGCCAACCACAGGATCTGTGGAGGCAAAGGCCGGGGGGGTGTGTCGGTGTATATAACGTGTATTGTCTATGTGAAAGATGAATCAAAAGGAGTTGCTTGAGGTGGGAAGGCTTTTCCGGAGAGGTTCCACATGTTGTCAGGTAGTCCCTCTGAATGGCAGCTTCCGGTTCGGTCCCTTAGCTTTCGGAAGTGACATTTAGTCTGATATGTGCCAGCCGTGCAATCTACCTAGCCCTGCAAAGTGCAAATATTAACCTAAATGCATATTAAGATACTGTGTGTTAGCTCCTGAACTGAAATAGAGAGCGGGTGTTCCAGCGGAGGCAAGCAAATCGTGTTGATTTACAGTGGCTTGAGGATTTGGCCCATTACCGCTTCTTTATACACTTTTAAAAAGAAATGCCAACTCGATAGTTTAGGCTTTAACTGGAACATGGCAAGAAATTGTATGTTTTGGCGGACCCCTAGTAATGTTGCAGAAACTTTCTCAGAAGTTGTTCCATGGGATAGCCGATTCCTCAGGTAAGAGCTACTTGTTTGTTCAATCCTCCATCTTATGCCTGATCCTCAGGTGCATCCTCCTTCTCGCAGCGATTTCCTAGGAACAGATTTCGAAGAACAGCTCTGATCACAGAATCACAGATTGGTTAGGGTTGGAAAGGGGCTCTGGAGATCATCTAGTCCAACCCCCCTGCCAGAGCAGGGTCACCTACAGCAGGTTGCACAGGATGACCTCCAGGCGGGTTTTGAATGTCTCTGGGGTCGGAGACTCTACCGCCTCCCCGGGAAGCCTGTTCCAGCGCTCTGCCACCCTCAAAGTAAAGAAGTTCCTCCTCATGCTTTGATAGAATTTCCTAGGTTCCAGTTTGTACCCGTTACCTCTTGTCCTGGATCATCTTTGATGATCATCATCTTTGATGATCCAGGCCAAGAGGTAACGGGCACCAATTGGAACGTAGGAACTTGAACTTGAACTGGAAGGTAGGAACTTGAACTTGAACTGGAAGGTAGGAACTTGAACTTGAACATAGGATTATCCTTGATGATTCAGGATAGCTGTGTGTCTGACCAGTCTGTCTTTCGAAGGAGGTCCTGGGCCAGCTCCAGCCATGCTGTGCTGAGCAGAGCCCCTGGCAGCAGCCCCACAGCTCACTCCCAGTGTGCCTGAATGGAAAAGGTACCAAAGTTGCTCCAACACTTTCTGAAAAACTCTATAGTGTTACCCCACAAGCGCAAAGCGACGGCAAAGCCCGTGAAATGACACCGGTGCTTCCAGAAAATGTCAAGCTTCCTGCCCAAGGGTGACATGCCATGCGGTGGGGTCAGGGCCACGCGCTGAGCACCCGGTGCGCTGGGGTTGCCCCAGCGGTTCCTGAGCAGCTCCTGCAGTGCTGCCGCCGGTACCGTTCTGGCGGCTGTAGTTGTTTAAAAAGCCGTTGTTGTTTCCGGCGTAATCTGACGGCAGTTTTCTCGGGCATTTGGGCCTCTTCTAATAAGTGTGCTGTGAGTACATCTGCAAGCATTCACCTGTCGAGGTCAAATGACTGGTGGTGCTCATCTGCCCCCGTGCTACTGCTGCTGCCTCCCGTGAATGCTCATGTGCCTGCGTGCCCCTGTACAGGCACAGATGCACGCGCGCAACACCTGATCCCGCATCCTAATTATTTTTTGCCCGGTTCTCTGAGTTGTTCTGCTTCCGGCTGATGAATGGGAAAGTGTAGTAGTGCTGTTTCATTTCACCAGCCTCTCAAGTGTGGAAATTATGGTAAATTTGAGAACGAGCGAGATTAGATTGATAGTTACACCTCCTCCTTTAATTAGCCAACCACAGGATCTGTGGAGGCAAAGGCCGGGGGGGTGTGTCGGTGTATATAACGTGTATTGTCTATGTGAAAGATGAATCAAAAGGAGTTGCTTGAGGTGGGAAGGCTTTTCCGGAGAGGTTCCACATGTTGTCAGGTAGTCCCTCTGAATGGCAGCTTCCGGTTCGGTCCCTTAGCTTTCGGAAGTGACATTTAGTCTGATATGTGCCAGCCGTGCAATCTACCTAGCCCTGCAAAGTGCAAATATTAACCTAAATGCATATTAAGATACTGTGTGTTAGCTCCTGAACTGAAATAGAGAGCGGGTGTTCCAGCGGAGGCAAGCAAATCGTGTTGATTTACAGTGGCTTGAGGATTTGGCCCATTACCGCTTCTTTATACACTTTTAAAAAGAAATGCCAACTCGATAGTTTAGGCTTTAACTGGAACATGGCAAGAAATTGTATGTTTTGGCGGACCCCTAGTAATGTTGCAGAAACTTTCTCAGAAGTTGTTCCATGGGATAGCCGATTCCTCAGGTAAGAGCTACTTGTTTGTTCAATCCTCCATCTTATGCCTGATCCTCAGGTGCATCCTCCTTCTCGCAGCGATTTCCTAGGAACAGATTTCGAAGAACAGCTCTGATCACAGAATCACAGATTGGTTAGGGTTGGAAAGGGGCTCTGGAGATCATCTAGTCCAACCCCCCTGCCAGAGCAGGGTCACCTACAGCAGGTTGCACAGGATGACCTCCAGGCGGGTTTTGAATGTCTCTGGGGTCGGAGACTCTACCGCCTCCCCGGGAAGCCTGTTCCAGCGCTCTGCCACCCTCAAAGTAAAGAAGTTCCTCCTCATGCTTTGATAGAATTTCCTAGGTTCCAGTTTGTACCCGTTACCTCTTGTCCTGGATCATCTTTGATGATCATCATCTTTGATGATCCAGGCCAAGAGGTAACGGGCACCAATTGGAACGTAGGAACTTGAACTTGAACTGGAAGGTAGGAACTTGAACTTGAACTGGAAGGTAGGAACTTGAACTTGAACATAGGATTATCCTTGATGATTCAGGATAGCTGTGTGTCTGACCAGTCTGTCTTTCGAAGGAGGTCCTGGGCCAGCTCCAGCCATGCTGTGCTGAGCAGAGCCCCTGGCAGCAGCCCCACAGCTCACTCCCAGTGTGCCTGAATGGAAAAGGTACCAAAGTTGCTCCAACACTTTGTGAAAAACTCTATAGTGTTACCCCACAAGCGCAAAGCGACGGCAAAGCCCGTGAAATGACACCGGTGCTTCCAGAAAATGTCAAGCTTCCTGCCCAAGGGTGACATGCCATGCGGTGTGGTCAGGGCCACGTGCTGAGCACCCGGTGCGCTGGAGTTGCCCCAGCGGTTCCTGAGCAGCTCCTGCAGTGCTGCCGCCGGTACCGTTCTGGCGGCTGTAGTTGTTTAAAAAGCCGTTGTTGTTTCCGGCGTAATCTGACGGCAGTTTTCTCGGGCATTTGGGCCTCTTCTAATAAGTGTGCTGTGAGTACATCTGCAAGCATTCACCTGTCGAGGTCAAATGACTGGTGGTGCTCATCTGCCCCCGTGCTACTGCTGCTGCCTCCCGTGAATGCTCATGTGCCTGCGTGCCCCTGTACAGGCACAGATGCACGCGCGCAACACCTGATCCCGCATCCTAATTATTTTTCGCCCGGTTCTCGGAGTTGTTCTGCTTCCGGCTGATGAATGGGAAAGTGTAGTAGTGCTGTTTCATTTCACCAGCCTCTCAAGTGTGGAAATTATGGTAAATTTGAGAACAAGCCAGATTAGATTGATAGTTACACCTCCTCCTTTAATTAGCCAACCACAGGATCTGTGGAGGCAAAGGCCGGGGGGGTGTGTCGGTGTATATAAGGTGTATTGTCTATGTGAAAGATTAATCAAAAGGAGTTGCTTGAGGTGGGAAGGCTTTTCCGGAGAGGTTCCACATGTTGTCAGGTAGTCCCTCTGAATGGCAGCTTCCGGTTCGGTCCCTTAGCTTTCGGAAGTGACATTTAGTCTGATATGTGCCAGCCGTGCAATCTACCTAGCCCTGCAAAGTGCAAATATTAACCTAAATGCATATTAAGATACTGTGTGTTAGCTCCTGAACTGAAATAGAGAGCGGGTGTTCCAGCGGAGGCAAGCAAATCGTGTTGATTTACAGTGGCTTGCGGATTTGGCCCATTACCGCTTCTTTATACACTTTTAAAAAGAAATGCCAACTCGATAGTTTAGGCTTTAACTGGAACATGGCAAGAAATTGTATGTTTTGGCGGACCCCTAGTAATGTTGCAGAAACTTTCTCAGAAGTTGTTCCATGGGATAGCCGATTCCTCAGGTAAGAGCTACTTGTTTGTTCAATCCTCCATCTTAGGCCTGCTCCTCAGGTGCATCCTCCTTCTCGCAGCGATTTCCTAGGAACAGATTTCGAAGAACAGCTCTGATCACAGAATCACAGATTGGTTAGGGTTGGAAAGGGGCTCTGGAGATCATCTAGTCCAACCCCCCTGCCAGAGCAGGGTCACCTACAGCAGGTTGCACAGGATGACCTCCAGGTGGGTTTTGAATGTCTCTGGGGTCGGAGACTCTACCGCCTCCCCGGGAAGCCTGTTCCAGCGCTCTGCCACCCTCAAAGTAAAGAAGTTCCTCCTCATGCTTTGATAGAAGTTCCTAGGTTCCAGTTTGTACCCGTTACCTCTTGTCCTGGATCATCTTTGATGATCATCATCTTTGATGATCCAGGCCAAGAGGTAACGGGCACCAATTGGAACGTAGGAACTTGAACTTGAACTGGAAGGTAGGAACTTGAACTTGAACTGGAAGGTAGGAACTTGAACTTGAACATAGGATTATCCTTGATGATTCAGGATAGCTGTGTGTCTGACCAGTCTGTCTTTCGAAGGAGGTCCTGGGCCAGCTCCAGCCATGCTGTGCTGAGCAGAGCCCCTGGCAGCAGCCCCACAGCTCACTCCCAGTGTGCCTGAATGGAAAAGGTACCAAAGTTGCTCCAACACTTTCTGAAAAACTCTATAGTGTTACCCCACAAGCGCAAAGCGACGGCAAAGCCCGTGAAATGACACCGGTGCTTCCAGAAAATGTCAAGCTTCCTGCCCAAGGGTGACATGCCATGCGGTGGGGTCAGGGCCACGCGCTGAGCACCCGGTGCGCTGGGGTTGCCCCAGCGGTTCCTGAGCAGCTCCTGCAGTGCTGCCGCCGGTACCGTTCTGGCGGCTGTAGTTGTTTAAAAAGCCGTTGTTGTTTCCGGCGTAATCTGACGGCAGTTTTCTCGGGCATTTGGGCCTCTTCTAATAAGTGTGCTGTGAGTACATCTGCAAGCATTCACCTGTCGAGGTCAAATGACTGGTGGTGCTCATCTGCCCCCGTGCTACTGCTGCTGCCTCCCGTGAATGCTCATGTGCCTGCGTGCCCCTGTACAGGCACAGATGCACGCGCGCAACACCTGATCCCGCATCCTAATTATTTTTTGCCCGGTTCTCTGAGTTGTTCTGCTTCCGGCTGATGAATGGGAAAGTGTAGTAGTGCTGTTTCATTTCACCAGCCTCTCAAGTGTGGAAATTATGGTAAATTTGAGAACGAGCGAGATTAGATTGATAGTTACACCTCCTCCTTTAATTAGCCAACCACAGGATCTGTGGAGGCAAAGGCCGGGGGGGTGTGTCGGTGTATATAACGTGTATTGTCTATGTGAAAGATGAATCAAAAGGAGTTGCTTGAGGTGGGAAGGCTTTTCCGGAGAGGTTCCACATGTTGTCAGGTAGTCCCTCTGAATGGCAGCTTCCGGTTCGGTCCCTTAGCTTTCGGAAGTGACATTTAGTCTGATATGTGCCAGCCGTGCAATCTACCTAGCCCTGCAAAGTGCAAATATTAACCTAAATGCATATTAAGATACTGTGTGTTAGCTCCTGAACTGCAATAGAGAGCGGGTGTTCCAGCGGAGGCAAGCAAATCGTGTTGATTTACAGTGGCTTGCGGATTTGGCCCATTACCGCTTCTTTATACACTTTTAAAAAGAAATGCCAACTCGATAGTTTAGGCTTTAACTGGAACATGGCAAGAAATTGTATGTTTTGGCGGACCCCTAGTAATGTTGCAGAAACTTTCTCAGAAGTTGTTCCATGGGATAGCCGATTCCTCAGGTAAGAGCTACTTGTTTGTTCAATCCTCCATCTTAGGCCTGATCCTCAGGTGCATCCTCCTTCTCGCAGCGATTTCCTAGGAACAGATTTCGAAGAACAGCTCTGATCACAGAATCACACATTGGTTAGGGTTGGAAAGGGGCTCTGGAGATCATCTAGTCCAACCCCCCTGCCAGAGCAGGGTCACCTACAGCAGGTTGCACAGGATGACCTCCAGGCGGGTTTTGAATGTCTCTGGGGTCGGAGACTCTACCGCCTCCCCGGGAAGCCTGTTCCAGCGCTCTGCCACCCTCAAAGTAAAGAAGTTCCTCCTCATGCTTTGATAGAAGTTCCTAGGTTCCAGTTTGTACCCGTTACCTCTTGTCCTGGATCATCTTTGATGATCATCATCTTTGATGATCCAGGCCAAGAGGTAACGGGCACCAATTGGAACGTAGGAACTTGAACTTGAACTGGAAGGTAGGAACTTGAACTTGAACTGGAAGGCAGGAACTTGAACTTGAACATAGGATTATCCTTGATGATTCAGGATAGCTGTGTGTCTGACCAGTCTGTCTTTCGAAGGAGGTCCTGGGCCAGGTCCAGCCATGCTGTGCTGAGCAGAGCCCCTGGCAGCAGCCCCACAGCTCACTCCCAGTGTGCCTGAATGGAAAAGGTACCAAAGTTGCTCCAACACTTTCTGAAAAACTCTATAGTGTTACCCCACAAGCGCAAAGCGACGGCAAAGCCCGTGAAATGACACCGGTGCTTCCAGAAAATGTCAAGCTTCCTGCCCAAGGGTGACATGCCATGCGGTGGGGTCAGGGCCACGCGCTGAGCACCCGGTGCGCTGGGGTTGCCCCAGCGGTTCCTGAGCAGCTCCTGCAGTGCTGCCGCCGGTACCGTTCTGGCGGCTGTAGTTGTTTAAAAAGCCGTTGTTGTTTCCGGCGTAATCTGACGGCAGTTTTCTCGGGCATTTGGGCCTCTTCTAATAAGTGTGCTGTGAGTACATCTGCAAGCATTCACCTGTCGAGGTCAAATGACTGGTGGTGCTCATCTGCCCCCGTGCTACTGCTGCTGCCTCCCGTGAATGCTCATGTGCCTGCGTGCCCCTGTACAGGCACAGATGCACGCGCGCAACACCTGATCCCGCATCCTAATTATTTTTCGCCCGGTTCTCGGAGTTGTTCTGCTTCCGGCTGATGAATGGGAAAGTGTAGTAGTGCTGTTTCATTTCACCAGCCTCTCAAGTGTGGAAATTATGGTAAATTTGAGAACAAGCCAGATTAGATTGATAGTTACACCTCCTCCTTTAATTAGCCAACCACAGGATCTGTGGAGGCAAAGGCCGGGGGGGTGTGTCGGTGTATATAACGTGTATTGTCTATGTGAAAGATTAATCAAAAGGAGTTGCTTGAGGTGGGAAGGCTTTTCCGGAGAGGTTCCACATGTTGTCAGGTAGTCCCTCTGAATGGCAGCTTCCGGTTCGGTCCCTTAGCTTTCGGAAGTGACATTTAGTCTGATATGTGCCAGCCGTGCAATCTACCTAGCCCCGCAAAGTGCAAATATTAACCTAAATGCATATTAAGATACTGTGTGTTAGCTCCTGAACTGAAATAGAGAGCGGGTGTTCCAGCGGAGGCAAGCAAATCGTGTTGATTTACAGTGGCTTGCGGATTTGGCCCATTACCGCTTCTTTATACACTTTTAAAAAGAAATGCCAACTCGATAGTTTAGGCTTTAACTGGAACATGGCAAGTAATTGTATGTTTTGGCGGACCCCTAGTAATGTTGCAGAATCTTTCTCAGAAGTTGTTCCATGGGATAGCCGATTCCTCAGGTAAGAGCTACTTGTTTGTTCAATCCTCCATCTTAGGCCTGCTCCTCAGGTGCATCCTCCTCGCAGCGATTTCCTAGGAACAGATTTCGAAGAACAGCTCTGATCACAGAATCACAGATTGGTTAGGGTTGGAAAGGAGCTCTGGAGATCATCCAGCCCAACCCCCCTGCCAGAGCAGGGTCACCTACAGCAGGTTGCACAGGATGACCTCCAGGCGGGTTTTGAATGTCTCTGGGGTCGGAGACTCTACCGCCTCCCCGGGAAGCCTGTTCCAGCGCTCTGCCACCCTCAAAGTAAAGAAGTTCCTCCTCATGCTTTGATAGAAGTTCCTAGGTTCCAGTTTGTACTTGTTACCTCTTGTCCTGGATCATCTTTGATGATCATCATCTTTGATGATCCAGGTCAAGAGGTAACGGGCACCAATTGGAACGTAGGAACTTGAACTTGAACTGGAAGGTAGGAACTTGAACTTGAACATAGGATTATCCTTGATGATTCAGGATAGCTGTGTGTCTGACCAGTCTGTCTTTCGAAGGAGGTCCTGGGCCAGCTCCAGCCATGCTGTGTTGAGCAGAGCCCCTGGCAGCAGCCCCACAGCTCACTCCCAGTGTGCCTGAATGGAAAAGGTACCAAAGTTGCTCCAACACTTTCTGAAAAACTCTATAGTGTTACCCCACAAGCGCAAAGCGACGGCAAAGCCCGTGAAATGACACCGGTGCTTCCAGAAAATGTCAAGCTTCCTGCCCAAGGGTGACATGCCATGCGGTGGGGTCAGGGCCACGCGCTGAGCACCCGGTGCGCTGGGGTTGCCCCAGCGGTTCCTGAGCAGCTCCTGCAGTGCTGCCGCCGGTACCGTTCTGGCGGCTGTAGTTGTTTAAAAAGCCGTTGTTGTTTCCGGCGTAATCTGACGGCAGTTTTCTCGGGCATTTGGGCCTCTTCTAATAAGTGTGCTGTGAGTACATCTGCAAGCATTCACCTGTCGAGGTCAAATGACTGGTGGTGCTCATCTGCCCCCGTGCTACTGCTGCTGCCTCCCGTGAATGCTCATGTGCCTGCGTGCCCCTGTACAGGCACAGATGCACGCGCGCAACACCTGATCCCGCATCCTAATTATTTTTCGCCCGGTTCTCGGAGTTGTTCTGCTTCCGGCTGATGAATGGGAAAGTGTAGTGGTGCTGTTTCATTTCACCAGCCTCTCAAGTGTGGAAATTATGGTAAATTTGAGAACAAGCCAGATTAGATTGATAGTTACACCTCCTCCTTTAATTAGCCAACCACAGGATCTGTGGAGGCAAAGGCCGGGGGGGTGTGTCGGTGTATATAAGGTGTATTGTCTATGTGAAAGATTAATCAAAAGGAGTTGCTTGAGGTGGGAAGGCTTTTCCGGAGAGGTTCCACATGTTGTCAGGTAGTCCCTCTGAATGGCAGCTTCCGGTTCGGTCCCTTAGCTTTCGGAAGTGACATTTAGTCTGATATGTGCCAGCCGTGCAATCTACCTAGCCCCGCAAAGTGCAAATATTAACCTAAATGCATATTAAGATACTGTGTGTTAGCTCCTGAACTGAAATAGAGAGCGGGTGTTCCAGCGGAGGCAAGCAAATCGTGTTGATTTACAGTGGCTTGCGGATTTGGCCCATTACCGCTTCTTTATACACTTTTAAAAAGAAATGCCAACTCGATAGTTTAGGCTTTAACTGGAACATGGCAAGTAATTGTATGTTTTGGCGGACCCCTAGTAATGTTGCAGAATCTTTCTCAGAAGTTGTTCCATGGGATAGCCGATTCCTCAGGTAAGAGCTACTTGTTTGTTCAATCCTCCATCTTAGGCCTGCTCCTCAGGTGCATCCTCCTTCTCGCAGCGATTTCCTAGGAACAGATTTCGAAGAACAGCTCTGATCACAGAATCACAGATTGGTTAGGGTTGGAAAGGAGCTCTGGAGATCATCCAGCCCAACCCCCCTGCCAGAGCAGGGTCACCTACAGCAGGTTGCACAGGATGACCTCCAGGCGGGTTTTGAATGTCTCTGGGGTCGGAGACTCTACCGCCTCCCCGGGAAGCCTGTTCCAGCGCTCTGCCACCCTCAAAGTAAAGAAGTTCCTCCTCATGCTTTGATAGAAGTTCCTAGGTTCCAGTTTGTACCCGTTACCTCTTGTCCTGGATCATCTTTGATGATCATCATCTTTAATGATCCAGGTCAAGAGGTAACGGGCACCAATTGGAACGTAGGAACTTGAACTTGAACTGGAAGGTAGGAACTTGAACTTGAACATAGGATTATCCTTGATGATTCAGGATAGCTGTGTGTCTGACCAGTCTGTCTTTCGAAGGAGGTCCTGGGCCAGCTCCAGCCATGCTGTGTTGAGCAGAGCCCCTGGCAGCAGCCCCACAGCTCACTCCCAGTGTGCCTGAATGGAAAAGGTACCAAAGTTGCTCCAACACTTTCTGAAAAACTCTATAGTGTTACCCCACAAGCGCAAAGCGACGGCAAAGCCCGTGAAATGACACCGGTGCTTCCAGAAAATGTCAAGCTTCCTGCCCAAGGGTGACATGCCATGCGGTGGGGTCAGGGCCACGCGCTGAGCACCCGGTGCGCTGGGGTTGCCCCAGCGGTTCCTGAGCAGCTCCTGCAGTGCTGCCGCCGGTACCGTTCTGGCGGCTGTAGTTGTTTAAAAAGCCGTTGTTGTTTCCGGCGTAATCTGACGGCAGTTTTCTCGGGCATTTGGGCCTCTTCTAATAAGTGTGCTGTGAGTACATCTGCAAGCATTCACCTGTCGAGGTCAAATGACTGGTGGTGCTCATCTGCCTCCGTGCTACTGCTGCTGCCTCCCGTGAATGCTCATGTGCCTGCGTGCCCCTGTACAGGCACAGATGCACGCGCGCAACACCTGATCCCGCATCCTAATTATTTTTCGCCCGGTTCTCGGAGTTGTTCTGCTTCCGGCTGATGAATGGGAAAGTGTCGTGGTGCTGTTTCATTTCACCAGCCTCTCAAGTGTGGAAATTATGGTAAATTTGAGAACAAGCCAGATTAGATTGATAGTTACACCTCCTCCTTTAATTAGCCAACCACAGGATCTGTGGAGGCAAAGGCCGGGGGGGTGTGTCGGTGTATATAAGGTGTATTGTCTATGTGAAAGATTAATCAAAAGGAGTTGCTTGAGGTGGGAAGGCTTTTCCGGAGAGGTTCCACATGTTGTCAGGTAGTCCCTCTGAATGGCAGCTTCCGGTTCGGTCCCTTAGCTTTCGGAAGTGACATTTAGTCTGATATGTGCCAGCCGTGCAATCTACCTAGCCCTGCAAAGTGCAAATATTAACCTAAATGCATATTAAGATACTGTGTGTTAGCTCCTGAACTGAAATAGAGAGCGGGTGTTCCAGCAGAGGCAAGCAAATCGTGTTTATTTACAGTGGCTTGCGGATTTGGCCCATTACCGCTTCTTTATACACTTTTAAAAAGAAATGCCAACTCGATAGTTTAGGCTTTAACTGGAACATGGCAAGTAATTGTATGCTTTGGCGG
The DNA here is from genome assembly GCF_965231255.1 of Vanellus vanellus. Classification (NCBI taxonomy): domain Eukaryota; kingdom Metazoa; phylum Chordata; class Aves; order Charadriiformes; family Charadriidae; genus Vanellus; species Vanellus vanellus. Next base: position 846,857 of record NW_028128566.1, on the reverse strand, counting down.
ACCCCTAGTAATGTTGCAGAATCTTTCTCAGAAGTTGTTCCATGGGATAGCCGATTCCTCAGGTAAGAGCTACTTGTTTGTTCAATCCTCCATCTTAGGCCTGCTCCTCAGGTGCATCCTCCTTCTCGCAGCGATTTCCTAGGAACAGATTTCAAAGAACAGCTCTGATCACAGAATCACAGATTGGTTAGGGTTGGAAAGGAGCTCTGGAGATCATCCAGCCCAACCCCCCTGCCAGAGCAGGGTCACCTACAGCAGGTTGCACAGGATGACCTCCAGGCGGGTTTTGAATGTCTCTGGGGTCGGAGACTCTACCGCATCCCCGGGCAGCCTGTTCCAGCGCTCTGCCACCCTCAAAGTAAAGAAGTTCCTCCTCATGCTTTGATAGAAGTTCCTAGGTTCCAGTTTGTACCCGTTACCTCTTGTCCTGGATCATCTTTGATGATCATCATCTTTGATGATCCAGGCCAAGAGGTAACGGGCACCAATTGGAACGTAGGAACTTGAACTTGAACTGGAAGGTAGGAACTTGAACTTGAACTGGAAGGTAGGAACTTGAACTTGAACATAGGATTATCCTTGATGATTCAGGATAGCTGTGTGTCTGACCAGTCTGTCTTTCGAAGGAGGTCCTGGGCCAGCTCCAGCCATGCTGTGCTGAGCAGAGCCCCTGGCAGCAGCCCCACAGCTCACTCCCAGTGTGCCTGAATGGAAAAGGTACCAAAGTTGCTCCAACACTTTCTGAAAAACTCTATAGTGTTACCCCACAAGCGCAAAGCGACGGCAAAGCCCGTGAAATGACACCGGTGCTTCCAGAAAATGTCAAGCTTCCTGGCAAGGGTGACATGCCATGCGGTGGGGTCAGGGCCACGCGCTGAGCACCCGGTGCGCTGGGGTTGCCCCAGCGGTTCCTGAGCAGCTCCTGCAGTGCTGCCGCCGGTACCGTTCTGGCGGCTGTAGTTGTTTAAAAAGCCGTTGTTGTTTCCGGCGTAATCTGACGGCAGTTTTCTCGGGCATTTGGGCCTCTTCTAATAAGTGTGCTGTGAGTACATCTGCAAGCATTCACCTGTCGAGGTCAAATGACTGGTGGTGCTCATCTCCCCCCGTGCTACTGCTGCTGCCTCCCGTGAATGCTCATGTGCCTGCGTGCCCCTGTACAGGCACAGATGCACGCGCGCAACACCTGATCCCGCATCCTAATTATTTTTTGCCCGGTTCTCGGAGTTGTTCTGCTTCCGGCTGATGAATGGGAAAGTGTAGTAGTGCTGTTTCATTTCACCAGCCTCTCAAGTGTGGAAATTATGGTAAATTTGAGAACGAGCGAGATTAGATTGATAGTTACACCTCCTCCTTTAATTAGCCAACCACAGGATCTGTGGAGGCAAAGGCCGGGGGGGTGTGTTGGTGTATATAACGTGTATTGTCTATGTGAAAGATTAATCAAAAGGAGTTGCTTGAGGTGGGAAGGCTTTTCCGGAGAGGTTCCACATGTTGTCAGGTAGTCCCTCTGAATGGCAGCTTCCGGTTCGGTCCCTTAGCTTTCGGAAGTGACATTTAGTCTGATATGTGCCAGCCGTGCAATCTACCTAGCCCCGCAAAGTGCAAATATTAACATAAATGCATATTAAGATACTGTGTGTTAGCTCCTGAACTGAAATAGAGAGCGGGTGTTCCAGCGGAGGCAAGCAAATCGTGTTGATTTACAGTGGCTTGCGGATTTGGCCCATTACCGCTTCTTTATACACTTTTAAAACGAAATGCCAACTCGATAGTTTAGGCTTTAACTGGAACATGGCAAGTAATTGTATGTTTTGGCGGACCCCTAGTAATGTTGCAGAATCTTTCTCAGAAGTTGTTCCATGGGATAGCCGATTCCTCAGGTAAGAGCTACTTGTTTGTTCAATCCTCCATCTTAGGCCTGCTCCTCAGGTGCATCCTCCTCGCAGCGATTTCCTAGGAACAGATTTCGAAGAACAGCTCTGATCACAGAATCACAGATTGGTTAGGGTTGGAAAGGAGCTCTGGAGATCATGTAGTCCAACCCCCCTGCCAGAGCAGGGTCACCTACAGCAGGTTGCACAGGATGACCTCCAGGCGGGTTTTGAATGTCTCTGGGGTGGGAGACTCTACCGCCTCCCTGGGCAGCCTGTTCCAGCGCTCTGCCACCCTCAAAGTAAAGAAGTTCCTCCTCATGCTTTGATAGAAGTTCCTAGGTTCCAGTTTGTACCCGTTACCTCTTGTCCTGGATCATCAAAAATCATCTTTGATGATCCAGGACAAGAGGTAACGGGCACCAATTGGAACGTAGGAACTTGAACTTGAACTGGAAGGTAGGAACTTGAACTTGAACTGGAAGGTAGGAACTTGAACTTGAACATAGGATTATCCTTGATGATTCAGGATAGCTGTGTGTCTGACCAGTCTGTCTTTCGAAGGAGGTCCTGGGCCAGCTCCAGCCATGCTGTGCTGAGCAGAGCCCCTGGCAGCAGCCCCACACCTCACTCCCAGTGTGCCTGAATGGAAAAGGTACCAAAGTTGCTCCAACACTTTCTGAAAAACTCTATAGTGTTACCCCACAAGCGCAAAGCGACGGCAAAGCCCGTGAAATGACACCGGTGCTTCCAGAAAATGTCAAGCTTCCTGGCAAGGGTGACATGCCATGCGGTGGGGTCAGGGCCACGCGCTGAGCACCCGGTGCGCTGGGGTTGCCCCAGCGGTTCCTGAGCAGCTCCTGCAGTGCTGCCGCCGGTACCGTTCTGGCGGCTGTAGTTGTTTAAAAAGCCGTTGTTGTTTCCGGCGTAATCTGACGGCAGTTTTCTCGGGCATTTGGGCCTCTTCTAATAAGTGTGCTGTGAGTACATCTGCAAGCATTCACCTGTCGAGGTCAAATGACTGGTGGTGCTCATCTCCCCCCGTGCTACTGCTGCTGCCTCCCGTGAATGCTCATGTGCCTGCGTGCCCCTGTACAGGCACAGATGCACGCGCGCAACACCTGATCCCGCATCCTAATTATTTTTTGCCCGGTTCTCTGAGTTGTTCTGCTTCCGGCTGATGAATGGGAAAGTGTAGTAGTGCTGTTTCATTTCACCAGCCTCTCAAGTGTGGAAATTATGGTAAATTTGAGAACGAGCGAGATTAGATTGATAGTTACACCTCCTCCTTTAATTAGCCAACCACAGGATCTGTGGAGGCAAAGGCCGGGGGGGTGTGTCGGTGTATATAACGTGTATTGTCTATGTGAAAGATTAATCAAAAGGAGTTGCTTGAGGTGGGAAGGCTTTTCCGGAGAGGTTCCACATGTTGTCAGGTAGTCCCTCTGAATGGCAGCTTCCGGTTCGGTCCCTTAGCTTTCGGAAGTGACATTTAGTCTGATATGTGCCAGCCGTGCAATCTACCTAGCCCTGCAAAGTGCAAATATTAACCTAAATGCATATTAAGATACTGTGTGTTAGCTCCTGAACTAAAATAGAGAGCGGGTGTTCCAGCGGAGGCAAGCAAATCGTGTTGATTTACAGTGGCTTGCGGATTTGGCCCATTACCGCTTCTTTATACACTTTTAAAAAGAAATGCCAACTCGATAGTTTAGGCTTTAACTGGAACATGGCAAGAAATTGTATGTTTTGGCGGACCCCTAGTAATGTTGCAGAAACTTTCTCAGAAGTTGTTCCATGGGATAGCCGATTCCTCAGGTAAGAGCTACTTGTTTGTTCAATCCTCCATCTTAGGCCTGCTCCTCAGGTGCATCCTCCTTCTCGCAGCGATTTCCTAGGAACAGATTTCGAAGAACAGCTCTGATCACAGAATCACAGATTGGTTAGGGTTGGAAAGGGGCTCTGGAGATCATCTAGTCCAACCCCCCTGCCAGAGCAGGGTCACCTACAGCAGGTTGCACAGGATGACCTCCAGGCGGGTTTTGAATGTCTCTGGGGTCGGAGACTCTACCGCCTCCCCGGGAAGCCTGTTCCAGCGCTCTGCCACCCTCAAAGTAAAGAAGTTCCTCCTCATGCTTTGATAGAAGTTCCTAGGTTCCAGTTTGTACCCGTTACCTCTTGTCCTGGATCATCTTTGATGATCATCATCTTTTATGATCCAGGCCAAGAGGTAACGGGCACCAATTGGAACGTAGGAACTTGAACTTGAACTGGAAGGTAGGAACTTGAACTTGAACTGGAAGGTAGGAACTTGAACTTGAACATAGGATTATCCTTGATGATTCAGGATAGCTGTGTGTCTGACCAGTCTGTCTTTCGAAGGAGGTCCTGGGCCAGCTCCAGCCATGCTGTGCTGAGCAGAGCCCCTGGCAGCAGCCCCACACCTCACTCCCAGTGTGCCTGAATGGAAAAGGTACCAAAGTTGCTCCAACACTTTCTGAAAAACTCTATAGTGTTACCCCACAAGCGCAAAGCGACGGCAAAGCCCGTGAAATGACACCGGTGCTTCCAGAAAATGTCAAGCTTCCTGGCAAGGGTGACATGCCATGCGGTGGGGTCAGGGCCACGCGCTGAGCACCCGGTGCGCTGGGGTTGCCCCAGCGGTTCCTGAGCAGCTCCTGCAGTGCTGCCGCCGGTACCGTTCTGGCGGCTGTAGTTGTTTAAAAAGCCGTTGTTGTTTCCGGCGTAATCTGACGGCAGTTTTCTCGGGCATTTGGGCCTCTTCTAATAAGTGTGCTGTGAGTACATCTGCAAGCATTCACCTGTCGAGGTCAAATGACTGGTGGTGCTCATCTCCCCCCATGCTACTGCTGCTGCCTCCCGTGAATGCTCATGTGCCTGCGTGCCCCTGTACAGGCACAGATGCACGCGCGCAACACCTGATCCCGCATCCTAATTATTTTTTGCCCGGTTCTCTGAGTTGTTCTGCTTCCGGCTGATGAATGGGAAAGTGTAGTAGTGCTGTTTCATTTCACCAGCCTCTCAAGTGTGGAAATTATGGTAAATTTGAGAACGAGCGAGATTAGATTGATAGTTACACCTCCTCCTTTAATTAGCCAACCACAGGATCTGTGGAGGCAAAGGCCGGGGGGGTGTGTTGGTGTATATAACGTGTATTGTCTATGTGAAAGATTAATCAAAAGGAGTTGCTTGAGGTGGGAAGGCTTTTCCGGAGAGGTTCCACATGTTGTCAGGTAGTCCCTCTGAATGGCAGCTTCCGGTTCGGTCCCTTAGCTTTCGGAAGTGACATTTAGTCTGATATGTGCCAGCCGTGCAATCTACCTAGCCCCGCAAAGTGCAAATATTAACATAAATGCATATTAAGATACTGTGTGTTAGCTCCTGAACTGAAATAGAGAGCGGGTGTTCCAGCGGAGGCAAGCAAATCGTGTTGATTTACAGTGGCTTGCGGATTTGGCCCATTACCGCTTCTTTATACACTTTTAAAACGAAATGCCAACTCGATAGTTTAGGCTTTAACTGGAACATGGCAAGTAATTGTATGTTTTGGCGGACCCCTAGTAATGTTGCAGAATCTTTCTCAGAAGTTGTTCCATGGGATAGCCGATTCCTCAGGTAAGAGCTACTTGTTTGTTCAATCCTCCATCTTAGGCCTGCTCCTCAGGTGCATCCTCCTCGCAGCGATTTCCTAGGAACAGATTTCGAAGAACAGCTCTGATCACAGAATCACAGATTGGTTAGGGTTGGAAAGGAGCTCTGGAGATCATGTAGTCCAACCCCCCTGCCAGAGCAGGGTCACCTACAGCAGGTTGCACAGGATGACCTCCAGGCGGGTTTTGAATGTCTCTGGGGTGGGAGACTCTACCGCCTCCCTGGGCAGCCTGTTCCAGCGCTCTGCCACCCTCAAAGTAAAGAAGTTCCTCCTCATGCTTTGATAGAAGTTCCTAGGTTCCAGTTTGTACCCGTTACCTCTTGTCCTGGATCATCTTTGATGATCCAGGACAAGAGGTAACGGGCACCAATTGGAACGTAGGAACTTGAACTTGAACTGGAACGTAGGAACTTGAACATAGGATTATCCTTGATGATTCAGGATAGCTGTGTGTCTGACCAGTCTGTCTTTCGAAGGAGGTCCTGGGCCAGCTCCAGCCATGCTGTGCTGAGCAGAGCCCCTGGCAGCAGCCCCACAGCTCACTCCCAGTGTGCCTGAATGGAAAAGGTACCAAAGTTGCTCCAACACTTTCTGAAAAACTCTACAGTGTTACCCCACAAGCGCAAAGCGACGGCAAAGCCCGTGAAATGACACCGGTGCTTCCAGAAAATGCCAAGCTTACTGCCCAAGGGTGACATGCCATGCGGTGGGGTCAGGGCCACGCGCTGAGCACCCGGTGCGCTGGGGTTGCCCCAGCGGTTCCTGAGCAGCTCCTGCAGTGCTGCCGCCGGTACCGTTCTGGCGGCTGTAGTTGTTTAAAAAGTTGTTGTTGTTTCCGGCGTAATCTGACGGCAGTTTTCTCGGGCATTTGGGCCTCTTCTAATAAGTGTGCTGTGAGTACATCTGCAAGCATTCACCTGTCGAGGTCAAATGACTGGTGGTGCTCATCTGCCCCCGTGCTACTGCTGCTGCCTCCCATGAATGCTCATGTGCCTGCGTGCCCCTGTACAGGCACAGATGCACGCGCGCAACACCTGATCCCGCATCCTAATTATTTTTCGCCCGGTTCTCTGAGTTGTTCTGCTTTCGGCTGATGAATGGGAAAGTGTAGTAGTGCTGTTTCATTTCACCAGCCTCTCAAGTGTGGAAATTATGGTAAATTTGAGAACAAGCCAGATTAGATTGATAGTTACACCTCCTCCTTTAATTAGCCAACCGCAGGGTCTGTGGAGGCAAAGGCCGGGGGGGTGTGTCGGTGTATATAACGTGTATTGTCTATGTGAAAGATTAATCAAAAGGAGTTGCTTGAGGTGGGAAGGCTTTTCCGGAGAGGTTCCACATGTTGTCAGGTAGTCCCTCTGAATGGCAGCTTCCGGTTCGGTCCCTTAGCTTTCGGAAGTGACATTTAGTCTGATATGTGCCAGCCGTGCAATCTACCTAGCCCTGCAAAGTGCAAATATTAACCTAAATGCATATTAAGATACTGTGTGTTAGCTCCTGAACTGAAATAGAGAGCGGGTGTTCCAGCGGAGGCAAGCAAATCGTGTTGATTTAGAGTGGCTTGAGGATTTGGCCCATTACCGCTTCTTTATACACTTTTAAAAAGAAATGCCAACTCGATAGTTTAGGCTTTAACTGGAACATGGCAAGTAATTGTATGTTTTGGCGGACCCCTAGTAATGTTGCAGAATCTTTCTCAGAAGTTGTTCCATGGGATAGCCGATTCCTCAGGTAAGAGCTACTTGTTTGTTCAATCCTCCATCTTAGGCCTGCTCCTCAGGTGCATCCTCCTTCTCGCAGCGATTTCCTAGGAACAGATTTCGAAGAACAGCTCTGATCACAGAATCACAGATTGGTTAGGGTTGGAAAGGAGCTCTGGAGATCATCCAGTCCAACCCCCTGCCAGAGCAGGGTCACCTTCAGCAGGTTGCACAGGATGACCTCCAGGCGGGTTTTGAATGTCTCTGGGGTCGGAGACTCTACTGCCTCCCTGGGCAGCCTGTTCCAGCGCTCTGCCACCCTCAAAGTAAAGAAGTTCCTCCTCATGCTTTGATAGAAGTTCCTAGGTTCCAGTTTGTACCCGTTACCTCTTGTCCTGGATCATCAAAGATGATCCAGGACAAGAGGTAACGGGCACCAATTGGAACGTAGGAACTTGAACTTGAACTGGAACGTAGGAACTTGAACATAGGATTATCCTTGATGATTCAGGATAGCTGTGTGTCTGACCAGTCTGTCTTTCGAAGGAGGTCCTGGGCCAGCTCCAGCCATGCTGTGCTGAGCAGAGCCCCTGGCAGCAGCCCCACACCTCACTCCCAGTGTGCCTGAATGGAAAAGGTACCAAAGTTGCTCCAACACTTTCTGAAAAACTCTATAGTGTTACCCCACAAGCGCAAAGCGACGGCAAAGCCCGTGAAATGACACCGGTGCTTCCAGAAAATGCCAAGCTTCCTGCCCAAGGGTGACATGCCATGCGGTGGGGTCAGGGCCACGCGCTGAGCACCCGGTGTGCTGGGGTTGCCCCAGCGATTCCTGAGCAGCTCCTGCAGTGCTGCCGCCGGTACCGTTCTGGCGGCTGTAGTTGTTTAAAAAGTTGTTGTTTTTTCTGGCGTAATCTGACGGCAGTTTTCTCGGGCATTTGGGCCTCTTCTAATAAGTGTGCTGTGAGTACATCTGCAAGCATTCACCTGTCGAGGTCAAATGACTGGTGGTGCTCATCTCCCCCCGTGCTACTGCTGCTGCCTCCCATGAATGCTCATGTGCCTGCGTGCCCCTGTACAGGCACAGATGCACGCGCGCAACACCTGATCCCGCATCCTAATTATTTTTCGCCCGGTTCTCTGAGTTGTTCTGCTTCCGGCTGATGAATGGGAAAGTGTAGTAGTGCTGTTTCATTTCACCAGCCTCTCAAGTGTGGAAATTATGGTAAATTTGAGAACAAGCCAGATTAGATTGATAGTTACACCTCCTCCTTTAATTAGCCAACCGCAGGGTCTGTGGAGGCAAAGGCCGGGGGGGTGTGTCGGTATATATAACGTGTATTGTCTATGTGAAAGATTAATCAAAAGGAGTTGCTTGAGGTGGGAAGGCTTTTCCGGAGAGGTTCCACATGTTGTCAGGTAGTCCCTCTGAATGGCAGCTTCCGGTTCGGTCCCTTAGCTTTCGGAAGTGACATTTAGTCTGATATGTGCCAGCCGTGCAATCTACCTAGCCCTGCAAAGTGCAAATATTAACCTAAATGCATATTAAGATACTGTGTGTTAGCTCCTGAACTGAAATAGAGAGCGGGTGTTCCAGCGGAGGCAAGCAAATCGTGTTGATTTAGAGTGGCTTGAGGATTTGGCCCATTACCGCTTCTTTATACACTTTTAAAAAGAAATGCCAACTCGATAGTTTAGGCTTTAACTGGAACATGGCAAGTAATTGTATGTTTTGGCGGACCCCTAGTAATGTTGCAGAATCTTTCTCAGAAGTTGTTCCATGGGATAGCCGATTCCTCAGGTAAGAGCTACTTGTTTGTTCAATCCTCCATCTTAGGCCTGCTCCTCAGGTGCATCCTCCTTCTCGCAGCGATTTCCTAGGAACAGATTTCGAAGAACAGCTCTGATCACAGAATCACAGATTGGTTAGGGTTGGAAAGGAGCTCTGGAGATCATCCAGTCCAACCCCCTGCCAGAGCAGGGTCACCTTCAGCAGGTTGCACAGGATGACCTCCAGGCGGGTTTTGAATGTCTCTGGGGTCGGAGACTCTACTGCCTCCCTGGGCAGCCTGTTCCAGCGCTCTGCCACCCTCAAAGTAAAGAAGTTCCTCCTCATGCTTTGATAGAAGTTCCTAGGTTCCAGTTTGTACCCGTTACCTCTTGTCCTGGATCATCTTTGATGATCCAGGACAAGAGGTAACGGGCACCAATTGGAACGTAGGAACTTGAACTTGAACTGGAACGTAGGAACTTGAACATAGGATTATCCTTGATGATTCAGGATAGCTGTGTGTCTGACCAGTCTGTCTTTCGAAGGAGGTCCTGGGCCAGCTCCAGCCATGCTGTGCTGAGCAGAGCCCCTGGCAGCAGCCCCACACCTCACTCCCAGTGTGCCTGAATGGAAAAGGTACCAAAGTTGCTCCAACACTTTCTGAAAAACTCTATAGTGTTACCCCACAAGCGCAAAGCGACGGCAAAGCCCGTGAAATGACACCGGTGCTTCCAGAAAATGCCAAGCTTCCTGCCCAAGGGTGACATGCCATGCGGTGGGGTCAGGGCCACGCGCTGAGCACCCGGTGCGCTGGGGTTGCCCCAGCGGTTCCTGAGCAGCTCCTGCAGTGCTGCCGCCGGTACCGTTCTGGCGGCTGTAGTTGTTTAAAAAGCCGTTGTTGTTTCCGGCGTAATCTGACGGCAGTTTTCTCGGGCATTTGGGCCTCTTCTAATAAGTGTGCTGTGAGTACATCTGCAAGCATTCACCTGTCGAGGTCAAATGACTGGTGGTGCTCATCTCCCCCCGTGCTACTGCTGCTGCCTCCCATGAATGCTCATGTGCCTGCGTGCCCCTGTACAGGCACAGATGCACGCGCGCAACACCTGATCCCGCATCCTAATTATTTTTCGCCCGGTTCTCTGAGTTGTTCTGCTTCCGGCTGATGAATGGGAAAGTGTAGTAGTGCTGTTTCATTTCACCAGCCTCTCAAGTGTGGAAATTATGGTAAATTTGAGAACAAGCCAGATTAGATTGATAGTTACACCTCCTCCTTTAATTAGCCAACCGCAGGGTCTGTGGAGGCAAAGGCCGGGGGGGTGTGTTGGTGTATATAACGTGTATTGTCTATGTGAAAGATTAATCAAAAGGAGTTGCTTGAGGTGGGAAGGCTTTTCCGGAGAGGTTCCACATGTTGTCAGGTAGTCCCTCTGAATGGCAGCTTCCGGTTCGGTCCCTTAGCTTTCGGAAGTGACATTTAGTCTGATATGTGCCAGCCGTGCAATCTACCTAGCCCTGCAAAGTGCAAATATTAACATAAATGCATATTAAGATACTGTGTGTTAGCTCCTGAACTGAAATAGAGAGCGGGTGTTCCAGCGGAGGCAAGCAAATCGTGTTGATTTACAGTGGCTTGAGGATTTGGCCCATTACCGCTTCTTTATACACTTTTAAAAAGAAATGCCAACTCGATAGTTTAGGCTTTAACTGGAACATGGCAAGTAATTGTATGTTTTGGCGGACCCCTAGTAATGTTGCAGAATCTTTCTCAGAAGTTGTTCCATGGGATAGCTGATTCCTCAGGTAAGAGCTACTTGTTTGTTCAATCCTCCATCTTAGGCCTGCTCCTCAGGTGCATCCTCCTTCTCGCAGCGATTTCCTAGGAACAGATTTCGAAGAACAGCTCTGATCACAGAATCACAGATTGGTTAGGGTTGGAAAGGAGCTCTGGAGATCATCCAGTCCAACCCCCTGCCAGAGCAGGGTCACCTACAGCAGGTTGCACAGGATGACCTCCAGGCGGGTTTTGAATGTCTCTGGGGTCGGAGACTCTACTGCCTCCCTGGGCAGCCTGTTCCAGCGCTCTGCCACCCTCAAAGTAAAGAAGTTCCTCCTCATGCTTTGATAGAAGTTCCTAGGTTCCAGTTTGTACCCGTTACCTCTTGTCCTGGATCATCTTTGATGATCCAGGACAAGAGGTAACGGGCACCAATTGGAACGTAGGAACTTGAACTTGAACTGGAACGTAGGAACTTGAACATAGGATTATCCTTGATGATTCAGGATAGCTGTGTGTCTGACCAGTCTGTCTTTCGAAGGAGGTCCTGGGCCAGCTCCAGCCATGCTGTGCTGAGCAGAGCCCCTGGCAGCAGCCCCACACCTCACTCCCAGTGTGCCTGAATGGAAAAGGTACCAAAGTTGCTCCAACACTTTCTGAAAAACTCTATAGTGTTACCCCACAAGCGCAAAGCGACGGCAAAGCCCGTGAAATGACACCGGTGCTTCCAGAAAATGCCAAGCTTCCTGCCCAAGGGTGACATGCCATGCGGTGGGGTCAGGGCCACGCGCTGAGCACCCGGTGCGCTGGGGTTGCCCCAGCGGTTCCTGAGCAGCTCCTGCAGTGCTGCCGCCGGTACCGTTCTGGCGGCTGTAGTTGTTTAAAAAGTTGTTGTTGTTTCCGGCGTAATCTGACGGCAGTTTTCTCGGGCATTTGGGCCTCTTCTAATAAGTGTGCTGTGAGTACATCTGCAAGCATTCACCTGTCGAGGTCAAATGACTGGTGGTGCTCATCTCCCCCCGTGCTACGGATGCTGCCTCCCATGAATGCTCATGTGCCTGCGTGCCCCTGTACAGGCACAGATGCACGCGCGCAACACCTGATCCCGCATCCTAATTATTTTTCGCCCGGTTCTCTGAGTTGTTCTGCTTCCGGCTGATGAATGGGAAAGTGTAGTAGTGCTGTTTCATTTCACCAGCCTCTCAAGTGTGGAAATTATGGTAAATTTGAGAACAAGCCAGATTAGATTGATAGTTACACCTCCTCCTTTAATTAGCCAACCACAGGATCTGTGGAGGCAAAGGCCGGGGGGGTGTGTCGGTGTATATAACGTGTATTGTCTATGTGAAAGATTAATCAAAAGGAGTTGCTTGAGGTGGGAAGGCTTTTCCGGAGAGGTTCCACATGTTGTCAGGTAGTCCCTCTGAATGGCAGCTTCCGGTTCGGTCCCTTAGCTTTCGGAAGTGACATTTAGTCTGATATGTGCCAGCCGTGCAATCTACCTAGCCCTGCAAAGTGCAAATATTAACCTAAATGCATATTAAGATACTGTGTGTTAGCTCCTGAACTGAAATAGAGAGCGGGTGTTCCAGCGGAGGCAAGCAAATCGTGTTGATTTAGAGTGGCTTGAGGATTTGGCCCATTACCGCTTCTTTATACACTTTTAAAAAGAAATGCCAACTCGATAGTTTAGGCTTTAACTGGAACATGGCAAGTAATTGTATGTTTTGGCGGACCCCTAGTAATGTTGCAGAATCTTTCTCAGAAGTTGTTCCATGGGATAGCCGATTCCTCAGGTAAGAGCTACTTGTTTGTTCAATCCTCCATCTTAGGCCTGCTCCTCAGGTGCATCCTCCTTCTCGCAGCGATTTCCTAGGAACAGATTTCGAAGAACAGCTCTGATCACAGAATCACAGATTGGTTAGGGTTGGAAAGGAGCTCTGGAGATCATCCAGTCCAACCCCCTGCCAGAGCAGGGTCACCTACAGCAGGTTGCACAGGATGACCTCCAGGCGGGTTTTGAATGTCTCTGGGGTCGGAGACTCTACTGCCTCCCTGGGCAGCCTGTTCCAGCGCTCTGCCACCCTCAAAGTAAAGAAGTTCCTCCTCATGCTTTGATAGAAGTTCCTAGGTTCCAGTTTGTACCCGTTACCTCTTGTCCTGGATCATCTTTGATGATCCAGGACAAGAGGTAACGGGCACCAATTGGAACGTAGGAACTTGAACTTGAACTGGAACGTAGGAACTTGAACATAGGATTATCCTTGATGATTCAGGATAGCTGTGTGTCTGACCAGTCTGTCTTTCGAAGGAGGTCCTGGGCCAGCTCCAGCCATGCTGTGCTGAGCAGAGCCCCTGGCAGCAGCCCCACACCTCACTCCCAGTGTGCCTGAATGGAAAAGGTACAAAAGTTGCTCCAACACTTTCTGAAAAACTCTAGTGTTACCCCACAAGCGCAAAGCGACGGCAAAGCCCGTGAAATGACACCGGTGCTTCCAGAAAATGTCAAGCTTCCTGCCCAAGGGTGACATGCCATGCGGTGGGGTCAGGGCCACGCGCTGAGCACCCGGTGCGCTGGGGTTGCCCCAGCGGTTCCTGAGCAGCTCCTGCAGTGCTGCCGCCGGTACCGTTCTGGCGGCTGTAGTTGTTTAAAAAGTTGTTGTTTTTTCCGGCGTAATCTGACGGCAGTTTTCTCGGGCATTTGGGCCTCTTCTAATAAGTGTGCTGTGAGTACATCTGCAAGCATTCACATGTCGAGGTCAAATGACTGGTGGTGCTCATCTGCCCCCGTGCTACTGCTGCTGCCTCCCATGAATGCTCATGTGCCTGCGTGCCCCTGTACAGGCACAGATGCACGCGCGCAACACCTGATCCCGCATCCTAATTATTTTTCGCCCGGTTCTCGGAGTTGTTCTGCTTCCGGCTGATGAATGGGAAAGTGTAGTAGTGCTGTTTCATTTCACCAGCCTCTCAAGTGTGGAAATTATGGTAAATTTGAGAACAAGCCAGATTAGATTGATAGTTACACCTCCTCCTTTAATTAGCCAACCGCAGGGTCTGTGGAGGCAAAGGCCGGGGGGGTGTGTCGGTATATATAACGTGTATTGTCTATGTGAAAGATTAATCAAAAGGAGTTGCTTGAGGTGGGAAGGCTTTTCCGGAGAGGTTCCACATGTTGTCAGGTAGTCCCTCTGAATGGCAGCTTCCGGTTCGGTCCCTTAGCTTTCGGAAGTGACATTTAGTCTGATATGTGCCAGCCGTGCAATCTACCTAGCCCTGCAAAGTGCAAATATTAACATAAATGCATATTAAGATACTGTGTGTTAGCTCCTGAACTGCAATAGAGAGCGGGTGTTCCAGCGGAGGCAAGCAAATCGTGTTGATTTAGAGTGGCTTGAGGATTTGGCCCATTACCGCTTCTTTATACACTTTTAAAAAGAAATGCCAACTCGATAGTTTAGGCTTTAACTGGAACATGGCAAGTAATTGTATGTTTTGGCGGACCCCTAGTAATGTTGCAGAATCTTTCTCAGAAGTTGTTCCATGGGATAGCCGATTCCTCAGGTAAGAGCTACTTGTTTGTTCAATCCTCCATCTTAGGCCTGCTCCTCAGGTGCATCCTCCTTCTCGCAGCGATTTCCTAGGAACAGATTTCGAAGAACAGCTCTGATCACAGAATCACAGATTGGTTAGGGTTGGAAAGGAGCTCTGGAGATCATCCAGTCCAACCCCCTGCCAGAGCAGGGTCACCTACAGCAGGTTGCACAGGATGACCTCCAGGCGGGTTATGAATGTAGCTGGGGTCGGAGACTCTACTGCCTCCCTGGGCAGCCTGTTCCAGCGCTCTGCCACCCTCAAAGTAAAGAAGTTCCTCCTCATGCTTTGATAGAAGTTCCTAGGTTCCAGTTTGTACCCGTTACCTCTTGTCCTGGATCATCTTTGATGATCCAGGACAAGAGGTAACGGGCACCAATTGGAACGTAGGAACTTGAACTTGAACTGGAACGTAGGAACTTGAACTTGAACATAGGATCATCCTTGATGATTCAGGATAGCTGTGTGTCTGACCAGTCTGTCTTTCGAAGGAGGTCCTGGGCCAGCTCCAGCCATGCTGTGCTGAGCAGAGCCCCTGGCAGCAGCCCCACACCTCACTCCCAGTGTGCCTGAATGGAAAAGGTACCAAAGTTGCTCCAACACTTTCTGAAAAACTCTATAGTGTTACCCCACAAGCGCAAAGCGACGGCAAAGCCCGTGAAATGACACCGGTGCTTCCAGAAAATGCCAAGCTTCCTGCCCAAGGGTGACATGCCATGCGGTGGGGTCAGGGCCACGCGCTGAGCACCCGGTGCGCTGGGGTTGCCCCAGCGGTTCCTGAGCAGCTCCTGCAGTGCTGCCGCCGGTACCGTTCTGGCGGCTGTAGTTGTTTAAAAAGTTGTTGTTGTTTCCGGCGTAATCTGACGGCAGTTTTCTCGGGCATTTGGGCCTCTTCTAATAAGTGTGCTGTGAGTACATCTGCAAGCATTCACCTGTCGAGGTCAAATGACTGGTGGTGCTCATCTCCCCCCGTGCTACGGATGCTGCCTCCCATGAATGCTCATGTGCCTGCGTGCCCCTGTACAGGCACAGATGCACGCGCGCAACACCTGATCCCGCATCCTAATTATTTTTCGCCCGGTTCTCTGAGTTGTTCTGCTTCCGGCTGATGAATGGGAAAGTGTAGTAGTGCTGTTTCATTTCACCAGCCTCTCAAGTGTGGAAATTATGGTAAATTTGAGAACAAGCCAGATTAGATTGATAGTTACACCTCCTCCTTTAATTAGCCAACCACAGGATCTGTGGAGGCAAAGGCCGGGGGGGTGTGTCGGTGTATATAACGTGTATTGTCTATGTGAAAGATTAATCAAAAGGAGTTGCTTGAGGTGGGAAGGCTTTTCCGGAGAGGTTCCACATGTTGTCAGGTAGTCCCTCTGAATGGCAGCTTCCGGTTCGGTCCCTTAGCTTTCGGAAGTGACATTTAGTCTGATATGTGCCAGCCGTGCAATCTACCTAGCCCTGCAAAGTGCAAATATTAACCTAAATGCATATTAAGATACTGTGTGTTAGCTCCTGAACTGAAATAGAGAGCGGGTGTTCCAGCGGAGGCAAGCAAATCGTGTTGATTTAGAGTGGCTTGAGGATTTGGCCCATTACCGCTTCTTTATACACTTTTAAAAAGAAATGCCAACTCGATAGTTTAGGCTTTAACTGGAACATGGCAAGTAATTGTATGTTTTGGCGGACCCCTAGTAATGTTGCAGAATCTTTCTCAGAAGTTGTTCCATGGGATAGCCGATTCCTCAGGTAAGAGCTACTTGTTTGTTCAATCCTCCATCTTAGGCCTGCTCCTCAGGTGCATCCTCCTTCTCGCAGCGATTTCCTAGGAACAGATTTCGAAGAACAGCTCTGATCACAGAATCACAGATTGGTTAGGGTTGGAAAGGAGCTCTGGAGATCATCCAGTCCAACCCCCTGCCAGAGCAGGGTCACCTACAGCAGGTTGCACAGGATGACCTCCAGGCGGGTTTTGAATGTCTCTGGGGTCGGAGACTCTACTGCCTCCCTGGGCAGCCTGTTCCAGCGCTCTGCCACCCTCAAAGTAAAGAAGTTCCTCCTCATGCTTTGATAGAAGTTCCTAGGTTCCAGTTTGTACCCGTTACCTCTTGTCCTGGATCATCTTTGATGATCCAGGACAAGAGGTAACGGGCACCAATTGGAACGTAGGAACTTGAACTTGAACTGGAACGTAGGAACTTGAACATAGGATTATCCTTGATGATTCAGGATAGCTGTGTGTCTGACCAGTCTGTCTTTCGAAGGAGGTCCTGGGCCAGCTCCAGCCATGCTGTGCTGAGCAGAGCCCCTGGCAGCAGCCCCACACCTCACTCCCAGTGTGCCTGAATGGAAAAGGTACAAAAGTTGCTCCAACACTTTCTGAAAAACTCTAGTGTTACCCCACAAGCGCAAAGCGACGGCAAAGCCCGTGAAATGACACCGGTGCTTCCAGAAAATGTCAAGCTTCCTGCCCAAGGGTGACATGCCATGCGGTGGGGTCAGGGCCACGCGCTGAGCACCCGGTGCGCTGGGGTTGCCCCAGCGGTTCCTGAGCAGCTCCTGCAGTGCTGCCGCCGGTACCGTTCTGGCGGCTGTAGTTGTTTAAAAAGTTGTTGTTTTTTCCGGCGTAATCTGACGGCAGTTTTCTCGGGCATTTGGGCCTCTTCTAATAAGTGTGCTGTGAGTACATCTGCAAGCATTCACATGTCGAGGTCAAATGACTGGTGGTGCTCATCTGCCCCCGTGCTACTGCTGCTGCCTCCCATGAATGCTCATGTGCCTGCGTGCCCCTGTACAGGCACAGATGCACGCGCGCAACACCTGATCCCGCATCCTAATTATTTTTCGCCCGGTTCTCGGAGTTGTTCTGCTTCCGGCTGATGAATGGGAAAGTGTAGTAGTGCTGTTTCATTTCACCAGCCTCTCAAGTGTGGAAATTATGGTAAATTTGAGAACAAGCCAGATTAGATTGATAGTTACACCTCCTCCTTTAATTAGCCAACCGCAGGGTCTGTGGAGGCAAAGGCCGGGGGGGTGTGTCGGTATATATAACGTGTATTGTCTATGTGAAAGATTAATCAAAAGGAGTTGCTTGAGGTGGGAAGGCTTTTCCGGAGAGGTTCCACATGTTGTCAGGTAGTCCCTCTGAATGGCAGCTTCCGGTTCGGTCCCTTAGCTTTCGGAAGTGACATTTAGTCTGATATGTGCCAGCCGTGCAATCTACCTAGCCCTGCAAAGTGCAAATATTAACATAAATGCATATTAAGATACTGTGTGTTAGCTCCTGAACTGCAATAGAGAGCGGGTGTTCCAGCGGAGGCAAGCAAATCGTGTTGATTTAGAGTGGCTTGAGGATTTGGCCCATTACCGCTTCTTTATACACTTTTAAAAAGAAATGCCAACTCGATAGTTTAGGCTTTAACTGGAACATGGCAAGTAATTGTATGTTTTGGCGGACCCCTAGTAATGTTGCAGAATCTTTCTCAGAAGTTGTTCCATGGGATAGCCGATTCCTCAGGTAAGAGCTACTTGTTTGTTCAATCCTCCATCTTAGGCCTGCTCCTCAGGTGCATCCTCCTTCTCGCAGCGATTTCCTAGGAACAGATTTCGAAGAACAGCTCTGATCACAGAATCACAGATTGGTTAGGGTTGGAAAGGAGCTCTGGAGATCATCCAGTCCAACCCCCTGCCAGAGCAGGGTCACCTACAGCAGGTTGCACAGGATGACCTCCAGGCGGGTTATGAATGTAGCTGGGGTCGGAGACTCTACTGCCTCCCTGGGCAGCCTGTTCCAGCGCTCTGCCACCCTCAAAGTAAAGAAGTTCCTCCTCATGCTTTGATAGAAGTTCCTAGGTTCCAGTTTGTACCCGTTACCTCTTGTCCTGGATCATCTTTGATGATCCAGGACAAGAGGTAACGGGCACCAATTGGAACGTAGGAACTTGAACTTGAACTGGAACGTAGGAACTTGAACTTGAACATAGGATTATCCTTGATGATTCAGGATAGCTGTGTGTCTGACCAGTCTGTCTTTCGAAGGAGGTCCTGGGCCAGCTCCAGCCATGCTGTGCTGAGCAGAGCCCCTGGCAGCAGCCCCACAGCTCACTCCCAGTGTGCCTGAATGGAAAAGGTACCAAAGTTGCTCCAACACTTTCTGAAAAACTCTATAGTGTTACCCCACAAGCGCAAAGCGACGGCAAAGCCCGTGAAATGACACCGGTGCTTCCAGAAAATGTCAAGCTTCCTGCCCAAGGGTGACATGCCATGCGGTGGGGTCAGGGCCACGTGCTGAGCACCCGGTGCGCTGGGGTTGCCCCAGCGGTTCCTGAGCAGCTCCTGCAGTGCTGCCGCCGGTACCGTTCTGGCGGCTGTAGTTGTTTAAAAAGCCGTTGTTGTTTCCGGCGTAATCTGACGGCAGTTTTCTCGGGCATTTGGGCCTCTTCTAATAAGTGTGCTGTGAGTACATCTGCAAGCATTCACCTGTCGAGGTCAAATGACTGGTGGTGCTCATCTCCCCCCGTGCTACTGCTGCTGCCTCCCGTGAATGCTCATGTGCCTGCGTGCCCCTGTACAGGCACAGATGCACGCGCGCAATACCTGATCCCGCATCCTAATTATTTTTCGCCCGGTTCTCTGAGTTGTTCTGCTTCCGGCTGATGAATGGGAAAGTGTAGTAGTGCTGTTTCATTTCACCAGCCTCTCAAGTGTGGAAATTATGGTAAATTTGAGAACAAGCCAGATTAGATTGATAGTTACACCTCCTCCTTTAATTAGCCAACCACAGGATCTGTGGAGGCAAAGGCCGGGGGGCGTGTCGGTGGGGGGGCATACGATTTTACCATGGCGAGATTGCTGGAGGTTCTTTCTTGTCTGTTCTTTCTTGTCTTGTAAATTGGTATGAGGTTCTGCCAGTCTTCCTCACGTAGCACAATCGCTCTTGATTTCTGGAGGTTGCTCACAGGGTAAGCTGATGTTTAACATCAATAAGGGTTACCGAATCTTGTCCTTGAGAAGCAGGAGTCTGGAAGCTGTTGTCAATCCAACTGCTGTATTCCTGACCAGCAAGCCCGCTCGATTCAGGGTTAATTAACTGATTACTTAGAGCGGAAGTGTTGTGGAAGAGCCCGATCATTACCATTTCTATTCATTCTAATATGATGTATTTCAACTCCCCCTCCCTCACGCCTTCCAGAGAGTGATCTGGTGAAGGAGGATGACAAGTCTTTGTGAAACCATCTCGAGTTCTGCCAGATACTCGTAGTTGAAGTTGTCTAGCGGTGCGAGATTAGACACCGTGTGAAAGGCAATACTGCACAGATTCTTTATTCCAGACCATTTTCTAAGTTCGCATGATACAAAACCTCACGGTTACTGGGCAGCTCTCCCACTTTTCACGTCAACCTTTGCTACCTCGCCCGCTGCAACGTGCAGGAAAGAAACATTGATTTGAATTGCGCCGTGGTGCCGTGCATCTTAATGACACTCTGGAGTGACTGGCAGTGTGTCTGGGTCCTGGGGTTGGACCCGGTCTAGCTGCCAGGAGGCAACATTGCAGAGAGGGGCTACAGCTGTGGTCTCTGAAGGGGCCTGGCTACTCTATGTAGGCCTTCTCTCCCTGCGTCTCAGAGTGCTTGAAGATGCTAATTGGTTCACATTTTCCTCTGTTCGTTAAGGTATTCTGTCCTTAAAAATTCAGCTTTTTAAAATAGTAACGTGTATTGTCTATGTGAAAGATGAATCAAAAGGAGTTGCTTGAGGTGGGAAGGCTTTTCCGGAGATGTTCCACATGTTGTCAGGTAGTCCCTCTGAATGGCAGCTTCCGGTTCGGTCCCTTAGCTTTCGGAAGTGACATTTAGTCTGATATGTGCCAGCCGTGCAATCTACCTAGCCCTGCAAAGTGCAAATATTAACCTAAATGCATATTAAGATACTGTGTGTTAGCTCCTGAACTGAAATAGAGAGCGGGTGTTCCAGCGGAGGCAAGCAAATCGTGTTGACTTACAGTGGCTTGAGGATTTGGCCCATTACCGCTTCTTTATACACTTTTAAAAAGAAATGCCAACTCGATAGTTTAGGCTTTAACTGGAACATGGCAAGTAATTGTATGTTTTGGCGGACCCCTAGTAATGTTGCAGAATCTTTCTCAGAAGTTGTTCCATGGGATAGCCGATTCCTCAGGTAAGAGCTACTTGTTTGTTCAATCCTCCATCTTAGGCCTGCTCCTCAGGTGCATCCTCCTTCTCGCAGCGATTTCCTAGGAACAGATTTCGAAGAACAGCTCTGATCACAGAATCACAGATTGCTTTGGGTTGGAAAGGACCTCTGGAGATCTTCCAGCCCAACCCCCCTGCCAGAGCAGGGTCACCTACAGCAGGTTGCACAGGATGACCTCCAGGCGGGTTTTGAATGTCTCTGGGGTGGGAGACTCTACCGCCTCCCTGGGCAGCCTGTTCCAGCGCTCTGCCACCCTCAAAGTAAAGAAGTTCCTCCTCATGCTTTGATAGAAGTTCCTAGGTTCCAGTTTGTACCCATTACCTCTTGTCCTGGATCATCAAAAATCATCTTTGATGATCCAGGACAAGAGGTAACGGGCACCAATTGGAACGTAGGAACTTGAACTTGAACTGGAAGGTAGGAACTTGAACTTGAACATAGGATTATCCTTGATGATTCAGGATAGCTGTGTGTCTGACCAGTCTGTCTTTCGAAGGAGGTCCTGGGCCAGCTCCAGCCATGCTGTGCTGAGCAGAGCCCCTGGCAGCAGCCCCACAGCTCACTCCCAGTGTGCCTGAATGGAAAAGGTACCAAAGTTGCTCCAACACTTTCTGAAAAACTCTATAGTGTTACCCCACAAGCGCAAAGCGAAGGCAAAGCCCGTGAAATGACACCGGTGCTTCCAGAAAATGCCAAGCTTCCTGCCCAAGGGTGACATGCCATGCGGTGGGGTCAGGGCCACGCGCTGAGCACCCGGTGCGCTGGGGTTGCCCCAGCGGTTCCTGAGCAGCTCCTGCAGTGCTGCTGCCGGTACCGTTCTGGCGGCTGTAGTTGTTTAAAAAGCCGTTGTTGTTTCCGGCGTAATCTGACGGCAGTTTTCTCGGGCATTTGGGCCTCTTCTAATAAGTGTGCTGTGAGTACATCTGCAAGCATTCACCTGTCGAGGTCAAATGACTGGTGGTGCTCATCTGCCCCCGTGCTACTGCTGCTGCCTCCCGTGAATGCTCATGTGCCTGCGTGCCCCTGTACAGGCACAGATGCACGCGCGCAACACCTGATCCCGCATCCTAATTATTTTTCGCCCGGTTCTCGGAGTTGTTCTGCTTCCGGCTGATGAATGGGAAAGTGTAGTAGTGCTGTTTCATTTCACCAGCCTCTCAAGTGTGGAAATTATGGTAAATTTGAGAACAAGCCAGATTAGATTGATAGTTACACCTCCTCCTTTAATTAGCCAACCACAGGATCTGTGGAGGCAAAGGCCGGGGGGTGTGTCGGTGTATATAACTTGTATTGTCTATGTGAAAGATGAATCAAAAGGAGTTGCTTGAGGTGGGAAGGCTTTTCCGGAGAGGTTCCACATGTTGTCAGGTAGTCCCTCTGAATGGCAGCTTCCGGTTCGGTCCCTTAGCTTTCGGAAGTGACATTTAGTCTGATATGTGCCAGCCGTGCAATCTACCTAGCCCTGCAAAGTGCAAATATTAACCTAAATGCATATTAAGATAGTGTGTGTTAGCTCCTGAACTGAAATAGAGAGCGGGTGTTCCAGCGGAGGCAAGCAAATCGTGTTGATTTACAGTGGCTTGAGGATTTGGCCCATTACCGCTTCTTTATACACTTTTAAAAAGAAATGCCAACTCGATAGTTTAGGCTTTAACTGGAACATGGCAAGTAATTGTATGTTTTGGCGGACCCCTAGTAATGTTGCAGAATCTTTCTCAGAAGTTGTTCCATGGGATAGCCGATTCCTCAGGTAAGAGCTACTTGTTTGTTCAATCCTCCATCTTAGGCCTGCTCCTCAGGTGCATCCTCCTTCTCGCAGCGATTTCCTAGGAACAGATTTCGAAGAACAGCTCTGATCACAGAATCACAGATTGGTTAGGGTTGGAAAGGAGCTCTGGAGATCATCCAGTCCAACCCCCCTGCCAGAGCAGGGTCACCTACAGCAGGTTGCACAGGATGACCTCCAGGCGGGTTTTGAATGTCTCTGGGGTGGGAGACTCTACCGCCTCCCTGGGCAGCCTGTTCCAGCACTCTGCCACCCTCAAAGTAAAGAAGTTCCTCCTCATGCTTTGAAAGAAGTTCCTAGGTTCCAGTTTGTACCCGTTACCTCTTGTCCTGGATCATCAAAAATCATCTTTGATGATCCAGGACAAGAGGTAACGGGCACCAATTGGAACGTAGGAACTTGAACTTGAACTGGAAGGTAGGAACTTGAACTTGAACATAGGATTATCCTTGATGATTCAGGATAGCTGTGTGTCTGACCAGTCTGTCTTTCGAAGGAGGTCCTGGGCCAGCTCCAGCCATGCTGTGCTGAGCAGAGCCCCTGGCAGCAGCCCCACAGCTCACTCCCAGTGTGCCTGAATGGAAAAGGTACAAAAGTTGCTCCAACACTTTCTGAAAAACTCTATAGTGTTACCCCACAAGCGCAAAGCGACGGCAAAGCCCGTGAAATGACACCGGTGCTTCCAGAAAATGTCAAGCTTCCTGCCCAAGGGTGACATGCCATGCGGTGGGGTCAGGGCCACGCGCTGAGCACCCGGTGCGCTGGGGTTGCCCCAGCGGTTCCTGAGCAGCTCCTGCAGTGCTGCCGCCGGTACCGTTCTGGCGGCTGTAGTTGTTTAAAAAGCCGTTGTTGTTTCCGGCGTAATCTGACGGCAGTTTTCTCGGGCATTTGGGCCTCTTCTAATAAGTGTGCTGTGAGTACATCTGCAAGCATTCACCTGTCGAGGTCAAATGACTGGTGGTGCTCATCTCCCCCCGTGCTACTGCTGCTGCCTCCCGTGAATGCTCATGTGCCTGCGTGCCCCTGTACAGGCACAGATGCACGCGCGCAACACCTGATCCCGCATCCTAATTATTTTTCGCCCGGTTCTCGGAGTTGTTCTGCTTCCGGCTGATGAATGGGAAAGTGTAGTAGTGCTGTTTCATTTCACCAGCCTCTCAAGTGTGGAAATTATGGTAAATTTGAGAACAAGCCAGATTAGATTGATAGTTACACCTCCTCCTTTAATTAGCCAACCACAGGATCTGTGGAGGCAAAGGCCGGGGGGTGTGTCGGTGTATATAACGTGTATTGTCTATGTGAAAGATTAATCAAAAGGAGTTGCTTGAGGTGGGAAGGCTTTTCCGGAGAGGTTCCACATGTTGTCAGGTAGTCCCTCTGAATGGCAGCTTCCGGTTCGGTCCCTTAGCTTTCGGAAGTGACATTTAGTCTGATATGTGCCAGCCGTGCAATCTACCTAGCCCTGCAAAGTGCAAATATTAACCTAAATGCATATTAAGATAGTGTGTGTTAGCTCCTGAACTGAAATAGAGAGCGGGTGTTCCAGCGGAGGCAAGCAAATCGTGTTGATTTACAGTGGCTTGAGGATTTGGCCCATTACCGCTTCTTTATATACTTTTAAAAAGAAATGCCAACTCGATAGTTTAGGCTTTAACTGGAACATGACAAGTAATTGTATGTTTTGGCGGACCCCTAGTAATGTTGCAGAATCTTTCTCAGAAGTTGTTCCATGGGATAGCCGATTCCTCAGGTAAGAGCTACTTGTTTGTTCAATCCTCCATCTTAGGCCTGCTCCTCAGGTACGTCCTCCTTCTCGCAGCGATTTCCTAGGAACAGATTTCGAAGAACAGCTCTGATCACAGAATCACAGATTGGTTAGGGTTGGAAAGGAGCTCTGGAGATCATCCAGTCCAACCCCCCTGCCAGAGCAGGGTCACCTACAGCAGGTTGCACAGGATGACCTCCAGGCGGGTTTTGAATGTCTCTGGGGTGGGAGACTCTACCGCCTCCCTGGGCAGCCTGTTCCAGCGCTCTGCCACCCTCAAAGTAAAGAAGTTCCTCCTCATGCTTTGAAAGAAGTTCCTAGGTTCCAGTTTGTACCCGTTACCTCTTGTCCTGGATCATCAAAAATCATCTTTGATGATCCAGGAAAAGAGGTAACGGGCACCAATTGGAAGGTAGGAACTTGAACTTGAACTGGAAGGTAGGAACTTGAACTTGAACATAGGATTATCCTTGATGATTCAGGATAGCTGTGTGTCTGACCAGTCTGTCTTTCGAAGGAGGTCCTGGGCCAGGTCCAGCCATGCTGTGCTGAGCAGAGCCCCTGGCAGCAGCCCCACAGCTCACTCCCAGTGTGCCTGAATGGAAAAGGTACCAAAGTTGCTCCAACACTTTCTGAAAAACTCTATAGTGTTACCCCACAAGCGCAAAGCGACGGCAAAGCCCGTGAAATGACACCGGTGCTTCCAGAAAATGTCAAGCTTCCTGCCCAAGGGTGACATGCCATGCGGTGGGGTCAGGGCCACGCGCTGAGCACCCGGTGCGCTGGGGTTGCCCCAGCGGTTCCTGAGCAGCTCCTGCAGTGCTGCCGCCGGTACCGTTCTGGCGGCTGTAGTTGTTTAAAAAGCCGTTGTTGTTTCCGGCGTAATCTGACGGCAGTTTTCTCGGGCATTTGGGCCTCTTCTAATAAGTGTGCTGTGAGTACATCTGCAAGCATTCACCTGTCGAGGTCAAATGACTGGTGGTGCTCATCTCCCCCCGTGCTACTGCTGCTGCCTCCCGTGAATGCTCATGTGCCTGCGTGCCCCTGTACAGGCACAGATGCACGCGCGCAACACCTGATCCCGCATCCTAATTATTTTTCGCCCGGTTCTCGGAGTTGTTCTGCTTCCGGCTGATGAATGGGAAAGTGTAGTAGTGCTGTTTCATTTCACCAGCCTCTCAAGTGTGGAAATTATGGTAAATTTGAGAACAAGCCAGATTAGATTGATAGTTACACCTCCTCCTTTAATTAGCCAACCACAGGATCTGTGGAGGCAAAGGCCGGGGGGTGTGTCGGTGTATATAACGTGTATTGTCTATGTGAAAGATTAATCAAAAGGAGTTGCTTGAGGTGGGAAGGCTTTTCCGGAGAGGTTCCACATGTTGTCAGGTAGTCCCTCTGAATGGCAGCTTCCGGTTCGGTCCCTTAGCTTTCGGAAGTGACATTTAGTCTGATATGTGCCAGCCGTGCAATCTACCTAGCCCTGCAAAGTGCAAATATTAACCTAAATGCATATTAAGATAGTGTGTGTTAGCTCCTGAACTGAAATAGAGAGCGGGTGTTCCAGCGGAGGCAAGCAAATCGTGTTGATTTACAGTGGCTTGAGGATTTGGCCCATTACCGCTTCTTTATATACTTTTAAAAAGAAATGCCAACTCGATAGTTTAGGCTTTAACTGGAACATGACAAGTAATTGTATGTTTTGGCGGACCCCTAGTAATGTTGCAGAATCTTTCTCAGAAGTTGTTCCATGGGATAGCCGATTCCTCAGGTAAGAGCTACTTGTTTGTTCAATCCTCCATCTTAGGCCTGCTCCTCAGGTACGTCCTCCTTCTCGCAGCGATTTCCTAGGAACAGATTTCGAAGAACAGCTCTGATCACAGAATCACAGATTGGTTAGGGTTGGAAAGGAGCTCTGGAGATCATCCAGTCCAACCCCCCTGCCAGAGCAGGGTCACCTACAGCAGGTTGCACAGGATGACCTCCAGGCGGGTTTTGAATGTCTCTGGGGTGGGAGACTCTACCGCCTCCCTGGGCAGCCTGTTCCAGCGCTCTGCCACCCTCAAAGTAAAGAAGTTCCTCCTCATGCTTTGAAAGAAGTTCCTAGGTTCCAGTTTGTACCCGTTACCTCTTGTCCTGGATCATCAAAAATCATCTTTGATGATCCAGGAAAAGAGGTAACGGGCACCAATTGGAAGGTAGGAACTTGAACTTGAACTGGAAGGTAGGAACTTGAACTTGAACATAGGATTATCCTTGATGATTCAGGATAGCTGTGTGTCTGACCAGTCTGTCTTTCGAAGGAGGTCCTGGGCCAGGTCCAGCCATGCTGTGCTGAGCAGAGCCCCTGGCAGCAGCCCCACAGCTCACTCCCAGTGTGCCTGAATGGAAAAGGTACCAAAGTTGCTCCAACACTTTCTGAAAAACTCTATAGTGTTACCCCACAAGCGCAAAGCGACGGCAAAGCCCGTGAAATGACACCGGTGCTTCCAGAAAATGTCAAGCTTCCTGCCCAAGGGTGACATGCCATGCGGTGGGGTCAGGGCCACGCGCTGAGCACCCGGTGCGCTGGGGTTGCCCCAGCGGTTCCTGAGCAGCTCCTGCAGTGCTGCCGCCGGTACCGTTCTGGCGGCTGTAGTTGTTTAAAAAGCCGTTGTTGTTTCCGGCGTAATCTGACGGCAGTTTTCTCGGGCATTTGGGCCTCTTCTAATAAGTGTGCTGTGAGTACATCTGCAAGCATTCACCTGTCGAGGTCAAATGACTGGTGGTGCTCATCTGCCCCCGTGCTACTGCTGCTGCGTCCCGTGAATGCTCATGTGCCTGCGTGCCCCTGTACAGGCACAGATGCACGCGCGCAACACCTGATCCCGCATCCTAATTATTTTTCGCCCGGTTCTCGGAGTTGTTCTGCTTCCGGCTGATGAATGGGAAAGTGTAGTAGTGCTGTTTCATTTCACCAGCCTCTCAAGTGTGGAAATTATGGTAAATTTGAGAACAAGCCAGATTAGATTGATAGTTACACCTCCTCCTTTAATTAGCCAACCACAGGATCTGTGGAGGCAAAGGCCGGGGGGGTGTGTCGGTGTATATAACGTGTATTGTCTATGTGAAAGATTAATCAAAAGGAGTTGCTTGAGGTGGGAAGGCTTTTCCGGAGAGGTTCCACATGTTGTCAGGTAGTCCCTCTGAATGGCAGCTTCCGGTTCGGTCCCTTAGCTTTCAGAAGTGACATTTAGTCTGATATGTGCCAGCCGTGCAATCTACCTAGCCCTGCAAAGTGCAAATATTAACCTAAATGCATATTAAGATACTGTGTGTTAGCTCCTGAACTGAAATAGAGAGCGGGTGTTCCAGCGGAGGCAAGCAAATCGTGTTGATTTAGAGTGGCTTGAGGATTTGGCCCATTACCGCTTCTTTATACACTTTTAAAAAAAATGCCAACTCGATAGTTTAGGCTTTAACTGGAACATGGCAAGTAATTGTATGTTTTGGCGGACCCCTAGTAATGTTGCAGAATCTTTCTCAGAAGTTGTTCCATGGGATAGCCGATTCCTCAGGTAAGAGCTACTTGTTTGTTCAATCCTCCATCTTAGGCCTGCTCCTCAGGTGCATCCTCCTTCTCGCAGCGATTTCCTAGGAACAGATTTCGAAGAACAGCTCTGATCACAGAATCACAGATTGGTTAGGGTTGGAAAGGAGCTCTGGAGATCATCCAGCCCAACCCCCCTGCCAGAGCAGGGTCACCTACAGCAGGTTGCACAGGATGACCTCCAGGCGGGTTTTGAATGTCTCTGGGGTGGGAGACTCTACCGCCTCCCTGGGCAGCCTGTTCCAGCGCTCTGCCACCCTCAAAGTAAAGAAGTTCCTCCTCATGCTTTGATAGAAGTTCCTACGTTCCAGTTTGTACCCGTTACCTCTTGTCCTGGATCATCTTTGATGATCCAGGACAAGAGGTAACGGGCACCAATTGGAACGTAGGAACTTGAACTTGAACTGGAACGTAGGAACTTGAACATAGGATTATCCTTGATGATTCAGGATAGCTGTGTGTCTGACCAGTCTGTCTTTCGAAGGAGGTCCTGGGCCAGCTCCAGCCATGCTGTGCTGAGCAGAGCCCCTGGCAGCAGCCCCACAGCTCACTCCCAGTGTGCCTGAATGGAAAAGGTACCAAAGTTGCTCCAACACTTTCTGAAAAACTCTACAGTGTTACCCCACAAACGCAAAGCGACGGCAAAGCCCGTGAAATGACACCGGTGCTTCCAGAAAATGTCAAGCTTCCTGCCCAAGGGTGACATGCCATGCGGTGGGGTCAGGGCCACACGCTGAGCACCCGGTGCGCTGGGGTTGCCCCAGCGGTTCCTGAGCAGCTCCTGCAGTGCTGCCGCCGGTACCGTTCTGGCGGCTGTAGTTGTTTAAAAAGCCGTTGTTGTTTCCGGCGTAATCTGACGGCAGTTTTCTCGGGCATTTGGGCCTCTTCTAATAAGTGTGCTGTGAGTACATCTGCAAGCATTCACCTGTCGAGGTCAAATGACTGGTGGTGCTCATCTCCCCCCGTGCTACTGCTGCTGCTGCCTCCCGTGAATGCTCATGTGCCTGCGTGCCCCTGTACAGGCACAGAAGCACGCGCGCAACACCTGATCCCGCATCCTAATTATTTTTCGCCCGGTTCTCGGAGTTGTTCTGCTTCCGGCTGATGAACGGGAAAGTGTAGTAGTGCTGTTTCATTTCACCAGCCTCTCAAGTGTGGAAATTATGGTAAATTTGAGAACAAGCCAGATTAGATTGATAGTTACACCTCCTCCTTTAATTAGCCAACCACAGGATCTGTGGAGGCAAAGGCCGGGGGGGTGTGTCGGTGTATATAACGTGTATTGTCTATGTGAAAGATTAATCAAAAGGAGTTGCTTGAGGTGGGAAGGCTTTTCCGGAGAGGTTCCACATGTTGTCAGGTAGTCCATCTGAATGGCAGCTTCCGGTTCGGTCCCTTAGCTTTCGGACGTGACATTTAGTCTGATATGTGCCAGCCGTGCAATCTACCTAGCCCTGCAAAGTGCAAATATTAACCTAAATGCATATTAAGATACTGTGTGTTAGCTCCTGAATTGAAATAGAGAGCGGGTGTTCCAGCGGAGGCAAGCAAATCGTGTTGATTTAGAGTGGCTTGAGGATTTGGCCCATTACCGCTTCTTTATACACTTTTAAACAGAAATGCCAACTCGATAGTTTAGGCTTTAACTGGAACATGGCAAGTAATTGTATGTTTTGGCGGACCCCTAGTAATGTTGCAGAATCTTTCTCAGAAGTTGTTCCATGGGATAGCCGATTCCTCAGGTAAGAGCTACTTGTTTGTTCAATCCTCCATCTTAGGCCTGCTCCTCAGGTGCATCCTCCTTCTCGCAGCGATTTCCTAGGAACAGATTTCGAAGAACAGCTCTGATCACAGAATCACAGATTGGTTAGGGTTAGAAAGGAGCTCTGGAGATCATCCAGTCCAACCCCCTGCCAGAGCAGGGTCACGTACAGCAGGTTGCACAGGATGACCTCCAGGCGGGTTTTGAATGTCTCTGGGGTGGGAGACTCTACCGCCTCCCTGGGCAGCCTGTTCCAGCGCACTGCCACCCTCAAAGTAAAGAAGTCCCTCCTCATGCTTTGATAGAAGTTCCTAGGTTCCAGTTTGTACCCGTTACCTCTTGTCCTGGATCATCTTTGATGATCCAGGACAAGAGGTAACGGGCACCAATTGGAACGTAGGAACTTGAACTTGAACTGGAACGTAGGAACTTGAACATAGGATTATCCTTGATGATTCAGGATAGCTGTGTGTCTGACCAGTCTGTCTTTCGAAGGAGGTCCTGGGCCAGCTCCAGCCATGCTGTGCTGAGCAGAGCCCCTGGCAGCAGCCCCACAGCTCACTCCCAGTGTGCCTGAATGGAAAAGGTACCAAAGTTGCTCCAACACTTTCTGAAAAACTCTATAGTGTTACCCCACAAGCGCAAAGCGACGGCAAAGCCCGTGAAATGACACCGGTGCTTCCAGAAAATGTCAAGCTTCCTGCCCAAGGGTGACATGCCATGCGGTGGGGTCAGGGCCACGCGCTGAGCACCCGGTGCGCTGGGGTTGCCCCAGCGGTTCCTGAGCAGCTCCTGCAGTGCTGCCGCCGGTACCGTTCTGGCGGCTGTAGTTGTTTAAAAAGCCGTTGTTGTTTCCGGCGTAATCTGACGGCAGTTTTCTCGGGCATTTGGGCCTCTTCTAATAAGTGTGCTGTGAGTACATCTGCAAGCATTCACCTGTCGAGGTCAAATGACTGGTGGTGCTCATCTGCCCCCGTGCTACTGCTGCTGCCTCCCGTGAATGCTCATGTGCCTGCGTGCCCCTGTACAGGCACAGATGCACGCGCGCAACACCTGATCCCGCATCCTAATTATTTTTCGCCCGGTTCTCGGAGTTGTTCTGCTTCCGGCTGATGAATGGGAAAGTGTAGTAGTGCTGTTTCATTTCACCAGCCTCTCAAGTGTGGAAATTATGGTAAATTTGAGAACAAGCGAGATTAGATTGATAGTTACACCTCCTCCTTTAATTAGCCAACCACAGGATCTGTGGAGGCAAAGGCCGGGGGGGTGTGTCGGTGTATATAACGTGTATTGTCTATGTGAAAGATTAATCAAAAGGAGTTGCTTGAGGTGGGAAGGCTTTTCCGGAGAGGTTCCACATGTTGTCAGGTAGTCCCTCTGAATGGCAGCTTCCGGTTCGGTCCCTTAGCTTTCGGAAGTGACATTTAGTCTGATATGTGCCAGCCGTGCAATCTACCTAGCCCTGCAAAGTGCAAATATTAACCTAAATGCATATTAAGATACTGTGTGTTAGCTCCTGAACTGAAATAGAGAGCGGGTGTTCCAGCGGAGGCAAGCAAATCGTGTTGATTTAGAGTGGCTTGAGGATTTGGCCCATTACTGCTTCTTTATACACTTTTAAAAAGAAATGCCAACTTGATAGTTTAGGCTTTAACTGGAACATGGCAAGTAATTGTATGTTTTGGCGGACCCCTAGTAATGTTGCAGAATCTTTCTCAGAAGTTGTTCCATGGGATAGCCGATTCCTCAGGTAAGAGCTACTTGTTTGTTCAATCCTCCATCTTAGGCCTGCTCCTCAGGTGCATCCTCCTTCTCGCAGCGATTTCCTAGGAACAGATTTCGAAGAACAGCTCTGATCACAGAATCACAGATTGGTTAGGGTTGGAAAGGACCTCTGGAGATCATCCAGCCCAACCCCCCTGCCAGAGCAGGGTCACCTACAGCAGGTTGCACAGGATGACCTCCAGGCGGGTTTTGAATGTCTCTGGGGTGGGAGACTCTACCGCCTCCCTGGGCAGCCTGTTCCAGCGCTCTGCCACCTTCAAAGTAAAGAAGTTCCTCCTCATGCTTTGATAGAAGTTCCTACGTTCCAGTTTGTACCCGTTACCTCTTGTCCTGGATCATCTTTGATGATCCAGGACAAGAGGTAACGGGCACCAATTGGAACGTAGGAACTTGAACTTGAACTGGAAGGTAGGAACTTGAACTTGAACATAGGATTATCCTTGATGATTCAGGATAGCTGTGTGTCTGACCAGTCTGTCTTTCGAAGGAGGTCCTGGACCAGCTCCAGCCATGCTGTGCTGAGCAGAGCCCCTGGCAGCAGCCCCACAGCTCACTCCCAGTGTGCCTGAATGGAAAAGGTACCAAAGTTGCTCCAACACTTTCTGAAAAACTCTATAGTGTTACCCCACAAGCGCAAAGCGACGGCAAAGCCCGTGAAATGACACCGGTGCTTCCAGAAAATGTCAAGCTTCCTGCCCAATGGTGACATGCCATGTGGTGGGGTCAGGGCCACGCGCTGAGCACCCGGTGCGCTGGGGTTGCCCCAGCGGTTCCTGAGCAGCTCCTGCAGTGCTGCCGCCGGTACCGTTCTGGCGGCTGTAGTTGTTTAAAAAGCCGTTGTTGTTTCCGGCGTAATCTGACGGCAGTTTTCTCGGGCATTTGGGCCTCTTCTAATAAGTGTGCTGTGAGTACATCTGCAAGCATTCACCTGTCGAGGTCAAATGACTGGTGGTGCTCATCTCCCCCCGTGCTACTGCTGCTGCCTCCCGTGAATGCTCATGTGCCTGCGTGCCCCTGTACAGGCACAGATGCACGCGCGCAACACCTGATCCCGCATCCTAATTATTTTTCGCCCGGTTCTCGGAGTTGTTCTGCTTCCGGCTGATGAATGGGAAAGTGTAGTAGTGCTGTTTCATTTCACCAGCCTCTCAAGTGTGGAAATTATGGTAAATTTGAGAACAAGCCAGATTAGATTGATAGTTACACCTCCTCCTTTAATTAGCCAACCACAGGATCTGTGGAGGCAAAGGCCGGGGGGGGTGTCGGTGGGGGGGCATACGATTTTACCATGGCGAGATTGCTGGAGGTTCTTTCTTGTCTGTTCTTTCTTGTCTTGTAAATTGGTATGAGATTCTGCCAGTCTTCCTCACGTAGCACAATCGCTCTTGATTTCTGGAGGTTGCTCACAGGGTAAGCTAATGTTTAACATCAATAAGGGTTACCGAATCTTGTCCTTGAGAAGCAGGAGTCTGGAAGCTGTTGTCAATCCAACTGCTGTATTCCTGACCAGCAAGCCCGCTCGATTCAGGGTTAATTAACTGATTACTTAGAGCGGAAGTGTTGTGGAAGAGCCCGATCATTACCATTTCTATTCATTCTAATATGATGTATTTCAACTCCCCCTCCCTCACGCCTTCCAGAGAGTGATCTGGTGAAGGAGGATGACAAGTCTTTTTGAAACCATCTCGAGTTCTCCCAGATACTCGTAGTTGAAGTTGTCTAGCGGTGCGAGATTAGACACCGTGTGAAAGGCAATACTGCACAGATTCTTTATTCCAGACCATTTTGTAAGTTCGCATGATACAAAACCTCATGGTTACTGGGCAGCTCTCCCACTTTTCACGTCAACCTTTGCTACCTCGCCTGCTGCAACGTGCAGGAAAGAAACATTGATTTGAATTGCGCCGTGGTGCCGTGCATCTTAATGACACTCTGGAGTGACTGGCAGTGTGTCTGGGTCCTGGGGTTGGACCCGGTCTAGCTGCCAGGAGGCAACATTGCAGAGAGGGGCTACAGCTGTGGTCTCTGAAGGGACCTGGCTACTCTATGTAGGCCTTCTCTCCCTGCGTCTCAGAGTGCTTGAAGATGCTAATTGGTTCACATTTTCCTCTGTTCGTTAAGGTATTCTGTCCTTAAAAATTCAGCTTTTTAAAATAGTAACGTGTATTGTCTATGTGAAAGATTAATCAAAAGGAGTTGCTTGAGGTGGGAAGGCTTTTCCGGGGAGGTTCCACATGTTGTCAGGTAGTCCCTCTGAATGGCAGCTTCCGGTTCGGTCCCTTAGCTTTCGGAAGTGACATTTAGTCTGATATGTGCCAGCCGTGCAATCTACCTAGCCCCGCAAAGTGCAAATATTAACATAAATGCATATTAAGATACTGTGTGTTAGCTCCTGAACTGAAATAGAGAGCGGGTGTTCCAGCGGAGGCAAGCAAATCGTGTTGATTTACAGTGGCTTGCGGATTTGGCCCATTACCGCTTCTTTATACACTTTTAAAAAGAAATGCCAACTCGATAGTTTAGGCTTTAACTGGAACATGGCAAGTAATTGTATGTTTTGGCGGACCCCTAGTAATGTTGCAGAATCTTTCTCAGAAGTTGTTCCATGGGATAGCCGATTCCTCAGGTAAGAGCTACTTGTTTGTTCAATCCTCCATCTTAGGCCTGCTCCTCAGGTGCATCCTCCTTCTCGCAGCGATTTCCTAGGAACAGATTTCGAAGAACAGCTCTGATCACAGAATCACAGATTGGTTAGGGTTGGAAAGGAGCTCTGGAGATCATCCAGCCCAACCCCCCTGCCAGAGCAGGGTCACCTACAGCAGGTTGCACAGGATGACCTCCAGGCGGGATTTGAATGTCTCTGGGGTCGGAGACTCTACCGCCTCCCTGGGAAGCCTGTTCCAGCGCTCTGCCACCCTCAAAGTAAAGAAGTTCCTCCTCATGCTTTGATAGAAGTTCCTACGTTCCAGTTTGTACCCGTTACCTCTTGTCCTGGATCATCTTTGATGATCCAGGACAAGAGGTAACGGGCACCAATTGGAACGTAGGAACTTGAACTTGAACTGGAAGGTAGGAACTTGAACTTGAACATAGGATTATCCTTGATGATTCAGGATAGCTGTGTGTCTGACCAGTCTGTCTTTCGAAGGAGGTCCTTGACCAGCTCCAGCCATGCTGTGCTGAGCAGAGCCCCTGGCAGCAGCCCCACAGCTCACTCCCAGTGTGCCTGAATGGAAAAGGTACCAAAGTTGCTCCAACACTTTCTGAAAAACTCTATAGTGTTACCCCACAAGCGCAAAGCGACGGCAAAGCCCGTGAAATGACACCGGTGCTTCCAGAAAATGTCAAGCTTCCTGCCCAAGGGTGACATGCCATGCGGTGGGGTCAGGGCCACGCGCTGAGCACCCGGTGCGCTGGGGTTGCCCCAGCGGTTCCTGAGCAGCTCCTGCAGTGCTGCCGCCGGTACCGTTCTGGCGGCTGTAGTTGTTTAAAAAGCCATTGTTGTTTCCGGCGTAATCTGACGGCAGTTTTCTCGGGCATTTGGGCCTCTTCTAATAAGTGTGCTGTGAGTACATCTGCAAGCATTCACCTGTCGAGGTCAAATGACTGGTGGTGCTCATCTGCCCCCGTGCTACTGCTGCTGCCTCCCGTGAATGCTCATGTGCCTGCGTGCCCCTGTACAGGCACAGATGCACGCGCGCAACACCTGATCCCGCATCCTAATTATTTTTCGCCCGGTTCTCGGAGTTGTTCTGCTTCCGGCTGATGAATGGGAAAGTGTAGTAGTGCTGTTTCATTTCACCAGCCTCTCAAGTGTGGAAATTATGGTAAATTTGAGAACAAGCCAGATTAGATTGATAGTTACACCTCCTCCTTTAATTAGCCAACCACAGGATCTGTGGAGGCAAAGGCCGGGGGGGTGTGTCGGTGTATATAACGTGTATTGTCTATGTGAAAGATTAATCAAAAGGAGTTGCTTGAGGTGGGAAGGCTTTTCCGGAGAGGTTCCACATGTTGTCAGGTAGTCCCTCTGAATGGCAGCTTCCGGTTCGGTCCCTTAGCTTTCGGAAGTGACATTTAGTCTGATATGTGCCAGCCGTGCAATCTACCTAGCCCCGCAAAGTGCAAATATTAACATAAATGCATATTAAGATACTGTGTGTTAGCTCCTGAACTGAAATAGAGAGCGGGTGTTCCAGCGGAGGCAAGCAAATCGTGTTGATTTACAGTGGCTTGCGGATTTGGCCCATTACCGCTTCTTTATACACTTTTAAAACGAAATGCCAACTCGATAGTTTAGGCTTTAACTGGAACATGGCAAGTAATTGTATGCTTTGGCGGACCCCTAGTAATGTTGCAGAATCTTTCTCAGAAGTTGTTCCATGGGATAGCCGATTCCTCAGGTAAGAGCTACTTGTTTGTTCAATCCTCCATCTTAGGCCTGCTCCTCAGGTGCATCCTCCTTCTCGCAGCGATTTCCTAGGAACAGATTTCGAAGAACAGCTCTGATCACAGAATCACAGATTGGTTAGGGTTGGAAAGGAGCTCTGGAGATCATCCAGCCCAACCCCCCTGACAGAGCAGGGTCACCTACAGCAGGTTGCACAGGATGAACTCCAGGCGGGTTTTGAATGTTTCTGGGGTCGGAGACTCTACCGCCTCCCTGGGCAGCCTGTTCCAGTGCTCTGCCACCCTCAAAGTAAAGAAGTTCCTCCTCATGCTTTGATAGAAGTTCCTAAGTTCCAGTTTGTACCCGTTACCTCTTGTCCTGGATCATCTTTGATGATGTTTCTGGGGTCGGAGACTCTACCGCCTCCCTGGGCAGCCTGTTCCAGTGCTCTGCCACCCTCAAAGTAAAGAAGTTCCTCCTCATGCTTTGATAGAAGTTCCTAGGTTCCAGTTTGTACCCGTTACCTCTTGTCCTGGATCATTTTTGATGATCCAGGACAAGAGGTAACGGGCACCAATTCGAACGTAGGAACTTGAACTTGAACTGAAAGGTAGGAACTTGAACTTGAACATAGGATTATCCTTGATGATTCAGGATAGCTGTGTGTCTGACCAGTCTGTCTTTCGAAGGAGGTCCTGGGCCAGCTCCAGCCATGCTGTGCTGAGCAGAGCCCCTGGCAGCAGCCCCACAGCTCACTCCCAGTGTGCCTGAATGGAAAAGGTACCAAAGTTGCTCCAACACTTTCTGAAAAACTCTATAGTGTTACCCCACAAGCGCAAAGCGACGGCAAAGCCCGTGAAATGACACCGGTGCTTCCAGAAAATGTCAAGCTTCCTGCCCAAGGGTGACATGCCATGCGGTGGGGTCAGGGCCACGCGCTGAGCACCCGGTGCGCTGGGGTTGCCCCAGCGGTTCCTGAGCAGCTCCTGCAGTGCTGCCGCCGGTACCGTTCTGGCGGCTGTAGTTGTTTAAAAAGCCATTGTTGTTTCCGGCGTAATCTGACGGCAGTTTTCTCGGGCATTTGGGCCTCTTCTAATAAGTGTGCTGTGAGTACATCTGCAAGCATTCACCTGTCGAGGTCAAATGACTGGTGGTGCTCATCTGCCCCCGTGCTACTGCTGCTGCCTCCCGTGAATGCTCATGTGCCTGCGTGCCCCTGTACAGGCACAGATGCACGCGCGCAACACCTGATCCCGCATCCTAATTATTTTTCGCCCGGTTCTCGGAGTTGTTCTGCTTCCGGCTGATGAATGGGAAAGTGTAGTAGTGCTGTTTCATTTCACCAGCCTCTCAAGTGTGGAAATTATGGTAAATTTGAGAACAAGCCAGATTAGATTGATAGTTACACCTCCTCCTTTAATTAGCCAACCACAGGATCTGTGGAGGCAAAGGCCGGGGGGGTGTGTCGGTGTATATAACGTGTATTGTCTATGTGAAAGATTAATCAAAAGGAGTTGCTTGAGGTGGGAAGGCTTTTCCGGAGAGGTTCCACATGTTGTCAGGTAGTCCCTCTGAATGGCAGCTTCCGGTTCGGTCCCTTAGCTTTCGGAAGTGACATTTAGTCTGATATGTGCCAGCCGTGCAATCTACCTAGCCCCGCAAAGTGCAAATATTAACATAAATGCATATTAAGATACTGTGTGTTAGCTCCTGAACTGAAATAGAGAGCGGGTGTTCCAGCGGAGGCAAGCAAATCGTGTTGATTTACAGTGGCTTGCGGATTTGGCCCATTACCGCTTCTTTATACACTTTTAAAAAGAAATGCCAACTCGATAGTTTAGGCTTTAACTGGAACATGGCAAGTAATTGTATGCTTTGGCGGACCCCTAGTAATGTTGCAGAATCTTTCTCAGAAGTTGTTCCATGGGATAGCCGATTCCTCAGGTAAGAGCTACTTGTTTGTTCAATCCTCCATCTTAGGCCTGCTCCTCAGGTGCATCCTCCTTCTCGCAGCGATTTCCTAGGAACAGATTTCGAAGAACAGCTCTGATCACAGAATCACAGATTGGTTAGGGTTGGAAAGGAGCTCTGGAGATCATCCAGCCCAACCCCCCTGACAGAGCAGGGTCACCTACAGCAGGTTGCACAGGATGAACTCCAGGCGGGTTTTGAATGTTTCTGGGGTCGGAGACTCTACCGCCTCCCTGGGCAGCCTGTTCCAGTGCTCTGCCACCCTCAAAGTAAAGAAGTTCCTCCTCATGCTTTGATAGAAGTTCCTAAGTTCCAGTTTGTACCCGTTACCTCTTGTCCTGGATCATCTTTGATGATGTTTCTGGGGTCGGAGACTCTACCGCCTCCCTGGGCAGCCTGTTCCAGTGCTCTGCCACCCTCAAAGTAAAGAAGTTCCTCCTCATGCTTTGATAGAAGTTCCTAGGTTCCAGTTTGTACCCGTTACCTCTTGTCCTGGATCATTTTTGATGATCCAGGACAAGAGGTAACGGGCACCAATTCGAACGTAGGAACTTGAACTTGAACTGAAAGGTAGGAACTTGAACTTGAACATAGGATTATCCTTGATGATTCAGGATAGCTGTGTGTCTGACCAGTCTGTCTTTCGAAGGAGGTCCTGGGCCAGCTCCAGCCATGCTGTGCTGAGCAGAGCCCCTGGCAGCAGCCCCACAGCTCACTCCCAGTGTGCCTGAATGGAAAAGGTACCAAAGTTGCTCCAACACTTTCTGAAAAACTCTATAGTGTTACCCCACAAGCGCAAAGCGACGGCAAAGCCCGTGAAATGACACCGGTGCTTCCAGAAAATGTCAAGCTTCCTGCCCAAGGGTGACATGCCATGCGGTGGGGTCAGGGCCACGCGCTGAGCACCCGGTGCGCTGGGGTTGCCCCAGCGGTTCCTGAGCAGCTCCTGCAGTGCTGCCGCCGGTACCGTTCTGGCGGCTGTAGTTGTTTAAAAAGCCGTTGTTGTTTCCGGCGTAATCTGACGGCAGTTTTCTCGGGCATTTGGGCCTCTTCTAATAAGTGTGCTGTGAGTACATCTGCAAGCATTCACCTGTCGAGGTCAAATGACTGGTGGTGCTCATCTGCCCCCGTGCTACTGCTGCTGCCTCCCGTGAATGCTCATGTGCCTGCGTGCCCCTGTACAGGCACAGATGCACGCGCGCAACACCTGATCCCGCATCCTAATTATTTTTCGCCCGGTTCTCTGAGTTGTTCTGCTTCCGGCTGATGAATGGGAAAGTGTAGTAGTGCTGTTTCATTTCACCAGCCTCTCAAGTGTGGAAATTATGGTAAATTTGAGAACAAGCCAGATTAGATTGATAGTTACACCTCCTCCTTTAATTAGCCAACCACAGGATCTGTGGAGGCAAAGGCCGGGGGGGTGTGTCGGTGTATATAACGTGTATTGTCTATGTGAAAGATTAATCAAAAGGAGTTGCTTGAGGTGGGAAGGCTTTTCCGGAGAGGTTCCACATGTTGTCAGGTAGTCCCTCTGAATGGCAGCTTCCGGTTCGGTCCCTTAGCTTTCGGAAGTGACATTTAGTCTGATATGTGCCAGCCGTGCAATCTACCTAGCCCTGCAAAGTGCAAATATTAACATAAATGCATATTAAGATACTGTGTGTTAGCTCCTGAACTGCAATAGAGAGCGGGTGTTCCAGCGGAGGCAAGCAAATCGTGTTGATTTACAGTGGCTTGAGGATTTGGCCCATTACCGCTTCTTTATACACTTTTAAAAAGAAATGCCAACTCGATAGTTTAGGCTTTAACTGGAACATGGCAAGTAATTGTATGTTTTGGCGGACCCCTAGTAATGTTGCAGAATCTTTCTCAGAAGTTGTTCCATGGGATAGCCGATTCCTCAGGTAAGAGCTACTTGTTTGTTCAATCCTCCATCTTAGGCCTGCTCCTCAGGTGCATCCTCCTTCTCGCAGCGATTTCCTAGGAACAGATTTCGAAGAACAGCTCTGATCACAGAATCACAGATTGGTTAGGGTTGGAAAGGACCTCTGGAGATCATCCAGCCCAACCCCCCTGCCAGAGCAGGGTCACCTACAGCAGGTTGCACAGGATGACCTCCAGGCGGGTTTTGAATGTTTCTGGGGTCGGAGACTCTACCGCCTCCCTGGGCAGCCTGTTCCAGCGCTCTGCCACCCTCAAAGTAAAGAAGTTCCTCCTCATGCTTTGATAGAAGTTCCTAGGTTCCAGTTTGTACCCGTTACCTCTTGTCCTGGATCATCTTTGATGATCCAGGACAAGAGGTAACGGGCACCAATTGGAACGTAGGAACTTGAACTTGAACTGGAACGTAGGAACTTGAACATAGGATTATCCTTGATGATTCAGGATAGCTGTGTGTCTGACCAGTCTGTCTTTCGAAGGAGGTCCTGGGCCAGCTCCAGCCATGCTGTGTTGAGCAGAGCCCCTGGCAGCAGCCCCACACCTCACTCCCAGTGTGCCTGAATGGAAAAGGTACCAAAGTTGCTCCAACACCTTCTGAAAAACTCTATAGTGTTACCCCACAAGCGCAAAGCGACGGCAAAGCCCGTGAAATGACACCGGTGCTTCCAGAAAATGTCAAGCTTCCTGCCCAAGGGTGACATGCCATGCGGTGGGGTCAGGGCCACGCGCTGAGCACCCGGTGCGCTGGGGTTGCCCCAGCGGTTCCTGAGCAGCTCCTGCAGTGCTGCCGCCGGTACCGTTCTGGCGGCTGTAGTTGTTTAAAAAGCCGTTGTTGTTTCCGGCGTAATCTGACGGCAGTTTTCTCGGGCATTTGGGCCTCTTCTAATAAGTGTGCTGTGAGTACATCTGCAAGCATTCACCTGTCGAGGTCAAATGACTGGTGGTGCTCATCTGCCCCCGTGCTACTGCTGCTGCCTCCCGTGAATGCTCATGTGCCTGCGTGCCCCTGTACAGGCACAGATGCACGCGCGCAACACCTGATCCCGCATCCTAATTATTTTTCGCCCGGTTCTCGGAGTTGTTCTGCTTCCGGCTGATGAATGGGAAAGTGTAGTAGTGCTGTTTCATTTCACCAGCCTCTCAAGTGTGGAAATTATGGTAAATTTGAGAACAAGCCAGATTAGATTGATAGTTACACCTCCTCCTTTAATTAGCCAACCACAGGATCTGTGGAGGCAAAGGCCGGGGGGGTGTGTCGGTGTATATAACGTGTATTGTCTATGTGAAAGATTAATCAAAAGGAGTTGCTTGAGGTGGGAAGGCTTTTCCGGAGAGGTTCCACATGTTGTCAGGTAGTCCCTCTGAATGGCAGCTTCCGGTTCGGTCCCTTAGCTTTCGGAAGTGACATTTAGTCTGATATGTGCCAGCCGTGCAATCTACCTAGCCCCGCAAAGTGCAAATATTAACATAAATGCATATTAAGATACTGTGTGTTAGCTCCTGAACTGCAATAGAGAGCGGGTGTTCCAGCGGAGGCAAGCAAATCGTGTTGATTTACAGTGGCTTGCGGATTTGGCCCATTACCGCTTCTTTATACACTTTTAAAAAGAAATGCCAACTCGATAGTTTAGGCTTTAACTGGAACATAGCAAGTAATTGTATGTTTTGGCGGACCCCTAGTAATGTTGCAGAATCTTTCTCTGAAGTTGTTCCATGGGATAGCCGATTCCTCAGGTAAGAGCTACTTGTTTGTTCAATCCTCCATCTTAGGCCTGCTCCTCAGGTGCATCCTCCTTCTCGCAGCGATTTCCTAGGAACAGATTTCGAAGAACAGCTCTGATCACAGAATCACAGATTGGTTAGGGTTGGAAAGGAGCTCTGGAGATCATCCAGTCCAACCCCCCTGCCAGAGCAGGGTCACCTACAGCAGGTTGCACAGGATGACCTCCAGGCGGGTTTTGAATGTCTCTGGGGTGGGAGACTCTACCGCCTCCCTGGGCAGCCTGTTCCAGCGCTCTGCCACCCTCAAAGTAAAGAAGTTCCTCCTCATGCTTTGATAGAAGTTCCTACGTTCCAGTTTGTACCCGTTACCTCTTGTCCTGGATCATCTTTGATGATCCAGGACAAGAGGTAACGGGCACCAATTGGAACGTAGGAACTTGAACTTCAACTAGAAGGTAGGAACTTGAACATAGGATTATCCTTGATGATTCAGGATAGCTGTGTGTCTGACCAGTCTGTCTTTCGAAGAAGGTCCTGGGCCAGCTCCAGCCATGCTGTGCAGAGCAGCGCCCCTGGCAGCAGCCCCACAGCTCACTCCCAGTGTGCCTGAATGGAAAAGGTACCAAAGTTGCTCCAACACTTTCTGAAAAACTCTATAGTGTTACCCCACAAGCGCAAAGCGACGGCAAAGCCCGTGAAATGACACCAGTGCTTCCAGAAAATGTCAAGCTTCCTGCCCAAGGGTGACATGCCATGCGGTGGGGTCAGGGCCACGCGCTGAGCACCCGGTGCGCTGGGGTTGCCCCAGCGGTTCCTGAGCAGCTCCTGCAGTGCTGCCGCCGGTACCGTTCTGGCGGCTGTAGTTGTTTAAAAAGCCGTTGTTGTTTCCGGCGTAATCTGACGGCAGTTTTCTCGGGCATTTGGGCCTCTTCTAATAAGTGTGCTGTGAGTACATCTGCAAGCATTCACCTGTCGAGGTCAAATGACTGGTGGTGCTCATCTGCCCCCGTGCTACTGCTGCTGCCTCCCGTGAATGCTCATGTGCCTGCGTGCCCCTGTACAGGCACAGATGCACGCGCGCAACACCTGATCCCGCATCCTAATTATTTTTCGCCCGGTTCTCGGAGTTGTTCTGCTTCCGGCTGATGAATGGGAAAGTGTAGTAGTGCTGTTTCATTTCACCAGCCTCTCAAGTGTGGAAATTATGGTAAATTTGAGAACAAGCCAGATTAGATTGATAGTTACACCTCCTCCTTTAATTAGCCAACCACAGGATCTGTGGAGGCAAAGGCCGGGGGGGTGTGTCGGTGTATATAACGTGTATTGTCTATGTGAAAGATTAATCAAAAGGAGTTGCTTGAGGTGGGAAGGCTTTTCCGGAGAGGTTCCACATGTTGTCAGGTAGTCCCTCTGAATGGCAGCTTCCGGTTCGGTCCCTTAGCTTTCGGAAGTGACATTTAGTCTGATATGTGCCAGCCGTGCAATCTACCTAGCCCCGCAAAGTGCAAATATTAACCTAAATGCATATTAAGATACTGTGTGTTAGCTCCTGAACTGAAATAGAGAGCGGGTGTTCCAGCGGAGGCAAGCAAATCGTGTTGATTTACAGTGGCTTGCGGATTTGGCCCATTACCGCTTCTTTATACACTTTTAAAAAGAAATGCCAACTCGATAGTTTAGGCTTTAACTGGAACATGGCAAGTAATTGTATGTTTTGGCGGACCCCTAGTAATGTTGCAGAATCTTTCTCAGAAGTTGTTCCATGGGATAGCCGATTCCTCAGGTAAGAGCTACTTGTTTGTTCAATCCTCCATCTTAGGCCTGCTCCTCAGGTGCATCCTCCTTCTCGCAGCTATTTCCTAGGAACAGATTTCGAAGAACAGCTCTGATCACAGAATCACAGATTGGTTAGGGTTGGAAAGGACCTCTGGAGATCATCCAGCCCAACCCCCCTGCCAGAGCAGGGTCACCTACAGCAGGTTGCACAGGATGACCTCCAGGCGGGTTTTGAATGTTTCTGGGGTGGGAGACTCTACCGCCTCCCTGGGCAGCCTGTTCCAGCGCTCTGCCACCCTCAAAGTAAAGAAGTTCCTCCTCATGCTTTGATAGAAGTTCCTACGTTCCAGTTTGTACCCGTTACCTCTTGTCCTGGATCATCTTTGATGATCCAGGACAAGAGGTAACGGGCACCAATTGGAACGTAGGAACTTGAACTTGAACTGGAACGTAGGAACTTGAACATAGGATTATCCTTGATGATTCAGGATAGCTGTGTGTCTGACCAGTCTGTCTTTCGAAGGAGGTCCTGGGCCAGCTCCAGCCATGCTGTGCTGAGCAGAGCCCCTGGCAGCAGCCCCACAGCTCACTCCCAGTGTGCCTGAATGGAAAAGGTACCAAAGTTGCTCCAACACTTTCTGAAAAACTCTATAGTGTTACCCCACAAGCGCAAAGCGACGGCAAAGCCCGTGAAATGACACCGGTGCTTCCAGAAAATGTCAAGCTTCCTGCCCAAGGGTGACATGCCATGCGGTGGGGTCAGGGCCAAACGCTGAGCACCCGGTGCGCTGGGGTTGCCCCAGCGGTTCCTGAGCAGCTCCTGCAGTGCTGCCGCCGGTACCGTTCTGGCGGCTGTAGTTGTTTAAAAAGCCGTTGTTGTTTCCGGCGTAATCTGACGGCAGTTTTCTCGGGCATTTGGGCCTCTTCTAATAAGTGTGCTGTGAGTACATCTGCAAGCATTCACCTGTCGAGGTCAAATGACTGGTGGTGCTCATCTGCCCCCGTGCTTCTGCTGCTGCCTCCCGTGAATGCTCATGTGCCTGCGTGCCCCTGTACAGGCACAGATGCACGCGCGCAACACCTGATCCCGCATCCTAATTATTTTTCGCCCGGTTCTCGGAGTTGTTCTGCTTCCGGCTGATGAATGGGAAAGTGTAGTAGTGCTGTTTCATTTCACCAGCCTCTCAAGTGTGGAAATTATGGTAAATTTGAGAACAAGCC
Organism: Vanellus vanellus; assembly: GCF_965231255.1. Classification (NCBI taxonomy): domain Eukaryota; kingdom Metazoa; phylum Chordata; class Aves; order Charadriiformes; family Charadriidae; genus Vanellus; species Vanellus vanellus. Next base: position 802,556 of record NW_028128566.1, on the reverse strand, counting down.
AGATTAGATTGATAGTTACACCTCCTCCTTTAATTAGCCAACCACAGGATCTGTGGAGGCAAAGGCCGGGGGGGTGTGTCGGTGTATATAAGGTGTATTGTCTATGTGAAAGATTAATCAAAAGGAGTTGCTTGAGGTGGGAAGGCTTTTCCGGAGAGGTTCCACATGTTGTCAGGTAGTCCCTCTGAATGGCAGCTTCTGGTTCGGTCCCTTAGCTTTCGGAAGTGACATTTAGTCTGATATGTGCCAGCCGTGCAATCTACCTAGCCCTGCAAAGTGCAAATATTAACCTAAATGCATATTAAGATACTGTGTGTTAGCTCCTGAACTGAAATAGAGAGCGGGTGTTCCAGCGGAGGCAAGCAAATCGTGTTGATTTACAGTGGCTTGAGGATTTGGCCCATTACCGCTTCTTTATACACTTTTAAAAAGAAATGCCAACTCGATAGTTTAGGCTTTAACTGGAACATGGCAAGTAATTCTGTGTTTTGGCGGACCCCTAGTTATGTTGCAGAATCTTTCTCAGAAGTTGTTCCATGGGATAGCCGATTCCTCAGGTAAGAGCTACTTGTTTGTTCAATCCTCCATCTTAGGCCTGCTCCTCAGGTGCATCCTCCTTCTCGTAGCGATTTCCTAGGAACAGATTTCGAAGAACAGCTCTGATCACAGAATCACAGATTGGTTAGGGTTGGAAAGGAGCTCTGGAGATCATCCAGTCCAACCCCCTGCCAGAGCAGGGTCACCTACAGCAGGTTGCACAGGATGACCTCCAGGCGGGTTATGAATGTCTCTGGGGTGGGAGACTCTACCGCCTCCCTGGGCAGCCTGTTCCAGCGCTCTGCCACCCTCAAAGTAAAGAAGTTCCTCCTCATGCTTTGATACAAGTTCCTAGGTTCCAGTTTGTACCCGTTACCTCTTGTCCTGGATCATCTTTGATGATCCAGGACAAGAGGTAACGGGCACCAATTGGAACGTAGGAACTTGAACTTGAACTGGAAGGTAGGAACTTGAACTTGAACATAGGATTATCCTTGATGATTCAGGATAGCTGTGTGTCTGACCAGTCTGTCTTTCGAAGGAGGTCCTGGGCCAGCTCCAGCCATGCTGTGCTGAGCAGAGCCCCTGGCAGCAGCCCCACAGCTCACTCCCAGTGTGCCTGAATGGAAAAGGTACCAAAGTTGCTCCAACACTTTCTGAAAAACTCTATAGTGTTACCCCACAAGCGCAAAGCGACGGCAAAGCCCGTGAAATGACACCGGTGCTTCCAGAAAATGTCAAGCTTCCTGCCCAAGGGTGACATGCCATGCGGTGGGGTCAGGGCCACGCGCTGAGCACCCGGTGCGCTGGGGTTGCCCCAGCGGTTCCTGAGCAGCTCCTGCAGTGCTGCCGCCGGTACCGTTCTGGCGGCTGTAGTTGTTTAAAAAGCCGTTGTTGTTTCCGACGTAATCTGACGGCAGTTTTCTCGGGCATTTGGGCCTCTTCTAATAAGTGTGCTGTGAGTACATCTGCAAGCATTCACCTGTCGAGGTCAAATGACTGGTGGTGCTCATCTGCCCCCGTGCTACTGCTGCTGCCTCCCGTGAATGCTCATGTGCCTGCGTGCCCCTGTACAGGCACAGATGCACGCGCGCAACACCTGATCCCGCATCCTAATTATTTTTCGCCCGGTTCTCTGAGTTGTTCTGCTTCCGGCTGATGAATGGGAAAGTGTAGTAGTGCTGTTTCATTTCACCAGCCTCTCAAGTGTGGAAATTATGGTAAATTTGAGAACAAGCGAGATTAGATTGATAGTTACACCTCCTCCTTTAATTAGCCAACCACAGGATCTGTGGAGGCAAAGGCCGGGGGGGTGTGTCGGTGTATATAACGTGTATTGTCTATGTGAAAGATTAATCAAAAGGAGTTGCTTGAGGTGGGAAGGCTTTTCCGGAGAGGTTCCACATGTTGTCAGGTAGTCCCTCTGAATGGCAGCTTCCGGTTCGGTCCCTTAGCTTTCGGAAGTGACATTTAGTCTGATATGTGCCAGCCGTGCAATCTACCTAGCCCTGCAAAGTGCAAATATTAACCTAAATGCATATTAAGATACTGTGTGTTAGCTCCTGAACTGAAATAGAGAGCGGGTGTTCCAGCGGAGGCAAGCAAATCGTGTTGATTTACAGTGGCTTGAGGATTTGGCCCATTACCGCTTCTTTATACACTTTTAAAAAGAAATGCCAACTCGATAGTTTAGGCTTTAACTGGAACATGGCAAGTAATTGTATGTTTTGGCGGACCCCTAGTAATGTTGCAGAATCTTTCTCAGAAGTTGTTCCATGGGATAGCCGATTCCTCAGGTAAGAGCTACTTGTTTGTTCAATCCTCCATCTTAGGCCTGCTCCTCAGGTGCATCCTCCTTCTCGCAGCGATTTCCTAGGAACAGATTTCGAAGAACAGCTCTGATCACAGAATCACAGATTGGTTAGGCTTGGAAAGGACCTCTGGAGATCATCCAGTCCAACCCCCCTCCCAGAGCAGGGTCACCTACAGCAGGTTGCACAGGATGACCTCCAGGCGGGTTTTGAATGTCTCTGGGGTGGGAGACTCTACCACCTCCCTGGGCAGCCTGTTCCAGCGCTCTGCCACCCTCAAAGTAAAGAAGTTCCTCCTCATGCTTTGATAGAAGTTCCTACGTTCCAGTTTGTACCCGTTACCTCTTGTCCTGGATCATCTTTGATGATCCAGGACAAGAGGTAATGGGCACCAATTGGAACGTAGGAACTTGAACTTGAACTGGAAGGTAGGAACTTGAACTTGAACATAGGATTATCCTTGATGATTCAGGATAGCTGTGTGTCTGACCAGTCTGTCTTTCGAAGGAGGTCCTGGGCCAGCTCCAGCCATGCTGTGCTGAGCAGAGCCCCTGGCAGCAGCCCCACAGCTCACTCCCAGTGTGCTTGAATGGAAAAGGTACCAAAGTTGCTCCAACACTTTCTGAAAAACTCTATAGTGTTACCCCACAAGCGCAAAGCGACGGCAAAGCCCGTGAAATGACACCGGTGCTTCCAGAAAATGTCAAGCTTCCTGCTCAAGGGTGACGTGCCATGCGGTGGGGTCAGGGCCACGCGCTGAGCACCCGGTGCGCTGGGGTTGCCCCAGCGGTTCCTGAGCAGCTCCTGCAGTGCTGCCGCCGGTACCGTTCTGGCGGCTGTAGTTGTTTAAAAAGCCGTTGTTGTTTCCGGCGTAATCTGACGGCAGTTTTCTCGGGCATTTGGGCCTCTTCTAATAAGTGTGCTGTGAGTACATCTGCAAGCATTCACCTGTCGAGGTCAAATGACTGGTGGTGCTCATCTGCCCCCGTGCTTCTGCTGCTGCCTCCCGTGAATGCTCATGTGCCTGCGTGCCCCTGTACAGGCACAGATGCACGCGCGCAACACCTGATCCCGCATCCTAATTATTTTTCGCCCGGTTCTCGGAGTTGTTCTGCTTCCGGCTGATGAATGGGAAAGTGTAGTAGTGCTGTTTCATTTCACCAGCCTCTCAAGTGTGGAAATTATGGTATATTTGAGAACAAGCCAGATTAGATTGATAGTTACACCTCCTCCTTTAATTAGCCAACCACAGGATCTGTGGAGGCAAAGGCCGGGGGGGTGTGTCGGTGTATATAAGGTGTATTGTCTATGTGAAAGATTAATCAAAAGGAGTTGCTTGAGGTGGGAAGGCTTTTCCGGAGAGGTTCCACATGTTGTCAGGTAGTCCCTCTGAATGGCAGCTTCCGGTTCGGTCCCTTAGCTTTCGGAAGTGACATTTAGTCTGATATGTGCCAGCCGTGCAATCTACCTAGCCCTGCAAAGTGCAAATATTAACCTAAATGCATATTAAGATACTGTGTGTTAGCTCCTGAACTGAAATAGAGAGCGGGTGTTCCAGCGGAGGCAAGCAAATCGTGTTGATTTACAGTGGCTTGAGGATTTGGCCCATTACCGCTTCTTTATACACTTTTAAAAAGAAATGCCAACTCGATAGTTTAGGCTTTAACTGGAACATGGCAAGTAATTGTATGTTTTGGCGGACCCCTAGTAATGTTGCAGAATCTTTCTCAGAAGTTGTTCCATGGGATAGCCGATTCCTCAGGTAAGAGCTACTTGTTTGTTCAATCCTCCATCTTAGGCCTGCTCCTCAGGTGCATCCTCCTTCTCGCAGCGATTTCCTAGGAACAGATTTCGAAGAACAGCTCTGATCACAGAATCACAGATTGGTTAGGGTTGGAAAGGAGCTCTGGAGATCATCCAGTCCAACCCCCCTCTCAGAGCAGGGTCACCTACAGCAGGTTGCACAGGATGACCTCCAGGCGGGTTTTGAATGTCTCTGGGGTGGGAGACTCTACCGCCTCCCTGGGCAGCCTGTTCCAGCGCTCTGCCACCCTCAAAGTAAAGAAGTTCCTCCTCATGCTTTGATAGAAGTTCCTAGGTTCCAGTTTGTACCCGTTACCTCTTGTCCTGGATCATCTTTGATGATCCAGGACAAGAGGTAACGGGCACCAATTGGAACGTAGGAACTTGAACTTGAACTGGAACGTAGGAACTTGAACATAGGATTATCCTTGATGATTCAGGATAGCTGTGTGTCTGACCAGTCTGTCTTTCGAAGGAGGTCCTGGGCCAGCTCCAGCCATGCTGTGCTGAGCAGAGCCCCTGGCAGCAGCCCCACAGCTCACTCCCAGTGTGCCTGAATGGAAAAGGTACCAAAGTTGCTCCAACACTTTCTGAAAAACTCTATAGTGTTACCCCACAAGCGCAAAGCGACGGCAAAGCCCGTGAAATGACACCGGTGCTTCCAGAAAATGTCAAGCTTCCTGCCCAAGGGTGACATGCCATGCGGTGGGGTCAGGGCCACGCGCTGAGCACCCGGTGCGCTGGGGTTGCCCCAGCGGTTCCTGAGCAGCTCCTGCAGTGCTGCCGCCGGTACCGTTCTGGCGGCTGTAGTTGTTTAAAAAGCCGTTGTTGTTTCCGGCGTAATCTGACGGCAGTTTTCTCGGGCATTTGGGCCTCTTCTAATAAGTGTGCTGTGAGTACATCTGCAAGCATTCACCTGTCGAGGTCAAATGACTGGTGGTGCTCATCTGCCCCCGTGCTACTGCTGCTGCCTCCCGTGAATGCTCATGTGCCTGCGTGCCCCTGTACAGGCAAAAAAGCACGCGCGCAACACCTGATCCCGCATCCTAATTATTTTTCGCCCGGTTCTCGGAGTTGTTCTGCTTCCGGCTGATGAATGGGAAAGTGTAGTAGTGCTGTTTCATTTCACCAGCCTCTCAAGTGTGGAAATTATGGTAAATTTGAGAACAAGCCAGATTAGATTGATAGTTACACCTCCTCCTTTAATTAGCCAACCACAGGATCTGTGGAGGCAAAGGCCGGGGGGGTGTGTCGGTGTATATAACGTGTATTGTCTATGTGAAAGATTAATCAAAAGGAGTTGCTTGAGGTGGGAAGGCTTTTCCGGAGAGGTTCCACATGTTGTCAGGTAGTCCCTCTGAATGGCAGCTTCCGGTTCGGTCCCTTAGCTTTCGGAAGTGACATTTAGTCTGATATGTGCCAGCCGTGCAATCTACCTAGTCCCGCAAATGCAAATATTAACATAAATGCATATTAAGATACTGTGTGTTAGCTCCTGAACTGAAATAGAGAGCGGGTGTTCCAGCGGAGGCAAGCAAATCGTGTTGATTTACAGTGGCTTGAGGATTTGGCCCATTACCGCTTCTTTATACACTTTTAAAACGAAATGCCAACTCGATAGTTTAGGCTTTAACTGGAACATGGCAAGTAATTGTATGTTTTGGCGGACCCCTAGTAATGTTGCAGAATCTTTCTCAGAAGTTGTTCCATGGGATAGCCGATTCCTCAGGTAAGAGCTACTTGTTTGTTCAATCCTCCATCTTAGGCCTGCTCCTCAGGTGCATCCTCCTTCTCGCAGCGATTTCCTAGGAACAGATTTCGAAGAACAGCTCTGATCACAGAATCACAGATTGGTTAGGGTTGGAAAGGAGCTCTGGAGATCATCCAGTCCAACCCCCCTCCCAGAGCAGGGTCACGTACAGCAGGTTGCACAGGATGACTTCCAGGCGGGTTTTGAATGTCTCTGGGGTGGGAGACTCTACCGCCTCCCTGGGCAGCCTGTTCCAGTGCTCTGCCACCCTCAAAGTAAAGAAGTTCCTCCTCATGCTTTGATAGAAGTTCCTAGGTTCCAGTTTGTACCCGTTACCTCTTGTCCTGGATCATCTTTGATGATCCAGGACAAGAGGTAACGGGCACCAATTGGAACGTAGGAACTTGAACTTGAACTGGAAGGTAGGAACTTGAACATAGGATTATCCTTGATGATTCAGGATAGCTGTGTGTCTGACCAGTCTGTCTTTCGAAGGAGGTCCTGGGCCAGCTCCAGCCATGCTGTGCTGAGCAGAGCCCCTGGCAGCAGCCCCACACCTCACTCCCAGTGTGCCTGAATGGAAAAGGTACCAAAGTTGCTCCAACACTTTCTGAAAAACTCTATAGTGTTACCCCACAAGCGCAAAGCGACGGCAAAGCCCGTGAAATGACACCGGTGCTTCCAGAAAATGTCAAGCTTCCTGCCCAAGGGTGACATGCCATGCAGTGGGGTCAGGGCCACGCGCTGAGCACCCGGTGCGCTGGGGTTGCCCCAGCGGTTCCTGAGCAGCTCCTGCAGTGCTGCCGCCGGTACCGTTCTGGCGGCTGTAGTTGTTTAAAAAGCCGTTGTTGTTTCCGGCGTAATCTGACGGCAGTTTTCTCGGGCATTTGGGCCTCTTCTAATAAGTGTGCTGTGAGTACATCTGCAAGCATTCACCTGTCGAGGTCAAATGACTGGTGGTGCTCATCTGCCCCCGTGCTACTGCTGCTGCCTCCCGTGAATGCTCATGTGCCTGCGTGCCCCTGTACAGGCACAGATACAAGCGCGCAACACCTGATCCCGCATCCTAATTATTTTTCGCCCGGTTCTCGGAGTTGTTCTGCTTCCGGCTGATGAATGGGAAAGTGTAGTAGTGCTGTTTCATTTCACCAGCCTCTCAAGTGTGGAAATTATGGTAAATTTGAGAACAAGCCAGATTAGATTGATAGTTACACCTCCTCCTTTAATTAGCCAACCACAGGATCTGTGGAGGCAAAGGCCGGGGGGGTGTGTCGGTGTATATAAGGTGTATTGTCTATGTGAAAGATTAATCAAAAGGAGTTGCTTGAGGTGGGAAGGCTTTTCCGGAGAGGTTCCACATGTTGTCAGGTAGACCCTCTGAATGGCAGCTTCCGGTTCGGTCCCTTAGCTTTCAGAAGTGACATTTAGTCTGATATGTGCCAGCCGTGCAATCTACCTAGCCCTGCAAAGTGCAAATATTAACCTAAATGCATATTAAGATACTGTGTGTTAGCTCCTGAACTGAAATAGAGAGCGGGTGTTCCAGCGGAGGCAAGCAAATCGTGTTGATTTAGAGTGGCTTGAGGATTTGGCCCATTACCGCTTCTTTATACACTTCTAAAAAGAAATGCCAACTCGATAGTTTAGGCTTTAACTGGAACATGGCAAGTAATTGTATGTTTTGGCGGACCCCTAGTAATGTTGCAGAATCTTTCTCAGAAGTTGTTCCATGGGATAGCCGATTCCTCAGGTAAGAGCTACTTGTTTGTTCAATCCTCCATCTTAGGCCTGCTCCTCAGGTGCATCCTCCTTCTCGCAGCGATTTCCTAGGAACAGATTTCGAAGAACAGCTCTGATCACAGAATCACAGATTGGTTAGGGTTGGAAAGGAGCTCTGGAGATCATCCAGCCCAACCCCCCTGCCAGAGCAGGGTCACGTACAGCAGGTTGCACAGGATGACTTCCAGGCGGGTTTTGAATGTCTCTGGGGTGGGAGACTCTACCGCCTCCCTGGGCAGCCTGTTCCAGTGCTCTGCCACCCTCAAAGTAAAGAAGTTCCTCCTCATGCTTTGATAGAAGTTCCTAGGTTCCAGTTTGTACCCGTTACCTCTTGTCCTGGATCATCTTTGATGATCCAGGACAAGAGGTAACGGGCACCAATTGGAACGTAGGAACTTGAACTTGAACTGGAAGGTAGGAACTTGAACATAGGATTATCCTTGATGATTCAGGATAGCTGTGTGTCTGACCAGTCTGTCTTTCGAAGGAGGTCCTGGGCCAGCTCCAGCCATGCTGTGCTGAGCAGAGCCCCTGGCAGCAGCCCCACAGCTCACTCCCAGTGTGCCTGAATGGAAAAGGTACCAAAGTTGCTCCAACACTTTCTGAAAAACTCTATAGTGTTACCCCACAAGCGCAAAGCGACGGCAAAGCCCGTGAAATGACACCGGTGCTTCCAGAAAATGTCAAGCTTCCTGCCCAAGGGTGACATGCCATGCGGTGGGGTCAGGGCCACGCGCTGAGCACCCGGTGCGCTGGGGTTGCCCCAGCGGTTCCTGAGCAGCTCCTGCAGTGCTGCCGCCGGTACCGTTCTGGCGGCTGTAGTTGTTTAAAAAGCCGTTGTTGTTTCCGGCGTAATCTGACGGCAGTTTTCTCGGGCATTTGGGCCTCTTCTAATAAGTGTGCTGTGAGTACATCTGCAAGCATTCACCTGTCGAGGTCAAATGACTGGTGGTGCTCATCTGCCCCCGTGCTACTGCTGCTGCCTCCCGTGAATGCTCATGTGCCTGCGTGCCCCTGTACAGGCACAGATACAAGCGCGCAACACCTGATCCCGCATCCTAATTATTTTTCGCCCGGTTCTCGGAGTTGTTCTGCTTCCGGCTGATGAATGGGAAAGTGTAGTAGTGCTGTTTCATTTCACCAGCCTCTCAAGTGTGGAAATTATGGTAAATTTGAGAACAAGCCAGATTAGATTGATAGTTACACCTCCTCCTTTAATTAGCCAACCACAGGATCTGTGGAGGCAAAGGCCGGGGGGGTGTGTCGGTGTATATAAGGTGTATTGTCTATGTGAAAGATTAATCAAAAGGAGTTGCTTGAGGTGGGAAGGCTTTTCCGGAGAGGTTCCACATGTTGTCAGGTAGACCCTCTGAATGGCAGCTTCCGGTTCGGTCCCTTAGCTTTCAGAAGTGACATTTAGTCTGATATGTGCCAGCCGTGCAATCTACCTAGCCCTGCAAAGTGCAAATATTAACATAAATGCATATTAAGATACTGTGTGTTAGCTCCTGAACTGAAATAGAGAGCGGGTGTTCCAGCGGAGGCAAGCAAATCGTGTTGATTTAGAGTGGCTTGAGGATTTGGCCCATTACCGCTTCTTTATACACTTCTAAAAAGAAATGCCAACTCGATAGTTTAGGCTTTAACTGGAACATGGCAAGTAATTGTATGTTTTGGCGGACCCCTAGTAATGTTGCAGAATCTTTCTCAGAAGTTGTTCCATGGGATAGCCGATTCCTCAGGTAAGAGCTACTTGTTTGTTCAATCCTCCATCTTAGGCCTGCTCCTCAGGTGCATCCTCCTTCTCGCAGCGATTTCCTAGGAACAGATTTCGAAGAACAGCTCTGATCACAGAATCACAGATTGGTTAGGCTTGGAAAGGACCTCTGGAGATCATCCAGTCCAACCCCCCTCCCAGAGCAGGGTCACCTACAGCAGGTTGCACAGGATGACCTCCAGGCGGGTTTTGAATGTCTCTGGGGTGGGAGACTCTACCACCTCCCTGGGCAGCCTGTTCCAGCGCTCTGCCACCCTCAAAGTAAAGAAGTTCCTCCTCATGCTTTGATAGAAGTTCCTACGTTCCAGTTTGTACCCGTTACCTCTTGTCCTGGATCATCTTTGATGATCCAGGACAAGAGGTAATGGGCACCAATTGGAACGTAGGAACTTGAACTTGAACTGGAAGGTAGGAACTTGAACTTGAACATAGGATTATCCTTGATGATTCAGGATAGCTGTGTGTCTGACCAGTCTGTCTTTCGAAGGAGGTCCTGGGCCAGCTCCAGCCATGCTGTGCTGAGCAGAGCCCCTGGCAGCAGCCCCACAGCTCACTCCCAGTGTGCTTGAATGGAAAAGGTACCAAAGTTGCTCCAACACTTTCTGAAAAACTCTATAGTGTTACCCCACAAGCGCAAAGCGACGGCAAAGCCCGTGAAATGACACCGGTGCTTCCAGAAAATGTCAAGCTTCCTGCTCAAGGGTGACGTGCCATGCGGTGGGGTCAGGGCCACGCGCTGAGCACCCGGTGCGCTGGGGTTGCCCCAGCGGTTCCTGAGCAGCTCCTGCAGTGCTGCCGCCGGTACCGTTCTGGCGGCTGTAGTTGTTTAAAAAGCCATTGTTGTTTCCGGCGTAATCTGACGGCAGTTTTCTCGGGCATTTGGGCCTCTTCTAATAAGTGTGCTGTGAGTACATCTGCAAGCATTCACCTGTCGAGGTCAAATGACTGGTGGTGCTCATCTGCCCCCGTGCTTCTGCTGCTGCCTCCCGTGAATGCTCATGTGCCTGCGTGCCCCTGTACAGGCACAGATGCACGCGCGCAACACCTGATCCCGCATCCTAATTATTTTTCGCCCGGTTCTCGGAGTTGTTCTGCTTCCGGCTGATGAATGGGAAAGTGTAGTAGTGCTGTTTCATTTCACCAGCCTCTCAAGTGTGGAAATTATGGTATATTTGAGAACAAGCCAGATTAGATTGATAGTTACACCTCCTCCTTTAATTAGCCAACCACAGGATCTGTGGAGGCAAAGGCCGGGGGGGTGTGTCGGTGTATATAAGGTGTATTGTCTATGTGAAAGATTAATCAAAAGGAGTTGCTTGAGGTGGGAAGGCTTTTCCGGAGAGGTTCCACATGTTGTCAGGTAGTCCCTCTGAATGGCAGCTTCCGGTTCGGTCCCTTAGCTTTCGGAAGTGACATTTAGTCTGATATGTGCCAGCCGTGCAATCTACCTAGCCCTGCAAAGTGCAAATATTAACCTAAATGCATATTAAGATACTGTGTGTTAGCTCCTGAACTGAAATAGAGAGCGGGTGTTCCAGCGGAGGCAAGCAAATCGTGTTGATTTACAGTGGCTTGAGGATTTGGCCCATTACCGCTTCTTTATACACTTTTAAAAAGAAATGCCAACTCGATAGTTTAGGCTTTAACTGGAACATGGCAAGTAATTGTATGTTTTGGCGGACCCCTAGTAATGTTGCAGAATCTTTCTCAGAAGTTGTTCCATGGGATAGCCGATTCCTCAGGTAAGAGCTACTTGTTTGTTCAATCCTCCATCTTAGGCCTGCTCCTCAGGTGCATCCTCCTTCTCGCAGCGATTTCCTAGGAACAGATTTCGAAGAACAGCTCTGATCACAGAATCACAGATTGGTTAGGGTTGGAAAGGAGCTCTGGAGATCATCCAGTCCAACCCCCCTCTCAGAGCAGGGTCACCTACAGCAGGTTGCACAGGATGACCTCCAGGCGGGTTTTGAATGTCTCTGGGGTGGGAGACTCTACCGCCTCCCTGGGCAGCCTGTTCCAGCGCTCTGCCACCCTCAAAGTAAAGAAGTTCCTCCTCATGCTTTGATAGAAGTTCCTAGGTTCCAGTTTGTACCCGTTACCTCTTGTCCTGGATCATCTTTGATGATCCAGGACAAGAGGTAACGGGCACCAATTGGAACGTAGGAACTTGAACTTGAACTGGAACGTAGGAACTTGAACATAGGATTATCCTTGATGATTCAGGATAGCTGTGTGTCTGACCAGTCTGTCTTTCGAAGGAGGTCCTGGGCCAGCTCCAGCCATGCTGTGCTGAGCAGAGCCCCTGGCAGCAGCCCCACAGCTCACTCCCAGTGTGCCTGAATGGAAAAGGTACCAAAGTTGCTCCAACACTTTCTGAAAAACTCTATAGTGTTACCCCACAAGCGCAAAGCGACGGCAAAGCCCGTGAAATGACACCGGTGCTTCCAGAAAATGTCAAGCTTCCTGCCCAAGGGTGACATGCCATGCGGTGGGGTCAGGGCCACGCGCTGAGCACCCGGTGCGCTGGGGTTGCCCCAGCGGTTCCTGAGCAGCTCCTGCAGTGCTGCCGCCGGTACCGTTCTGGCGGCTGTAGTTGTTTAAAAAGCCGTTGTTGTTTCCGGCGTAATCTGACGGCAGTTTTCTCGGGCATTTGGGCCTCTTCTAATAAGTGTGCTGTGAGTACATCTGCAAGCATTCACCTGTCGAGGTCAAATGACTGGTGGTGCTCATCTGCCCCCGTGCTACTGCTGCTGCCTCCCGTGAATGCTCATGTGCCTGCGTGCCCCTGTACAGGCACAGATGCACGCGCGCAACACCTGATCCCGCATCCTAATTATTTTTCGCCCGGTTCTCTGAGTTGTTCTGCTTCCGGCTGATGAATGGGAAAGTGTAGTAGTGCTGTTTCATTTCACCAGCCTCTCAAGTGTGGAAATTATGGTAAATTTGAGAACAAGCCAGATTAGATTGATAGTTACACCTCCTCCTTTAATTAGCCAACCACAGGATCTGTGGAGGCAAAGGCCGGGGGGGTGTGTCGGTGTATATAACGTGTATTGTCTATGTGAAAGATTAATCAAAAGGAGTTGCTTGAGGTGGGAAGGCTTTTCCGGAGAGGTTCCACATGTTGTCAGGTAGTCCCTCTGAATGGCAGCTTCCGGTTCGGTCCCTTAGCTTTCGGAAGTGACATTTAGTCTGATATGTGCCAGCCGTGCAATCTACCTAGTCCCGCAAATGCAAATATTAACATAAATGCATATTAAGATACTGTGTGTTAGCTCCTGAACTGAAATAGAGAGCGGGTGTTCCAGCGGAGGCAAGCAAATCGTGTTGATTTACAGTGGCTTGAGGATTTGGCCCATTACCGCTTCTTTATACACTTTTAAAACGAAATGCCAACTCGATAGTTTAGGCTTTAACTGGAACATGGCAAGTAATTGTATGTTTTGGCGGACCCCTAGTAATGTTGCAGAATCTTTCTCAGAAGTTGTTCCATGGGATAGCCGATTCCTCAGGTAAGAGCTACTTGTTTGTTCAATCCTCCATCTTAGGCCTGCTCCTCAGGTGCATCCTCCTTCTCGCAGCGATTTCCTAGGAACAGATTTCGAAGAACAGCTCTGATCACAGAATCACAGATTGGTTAGGGTTGGAAAGGAGCTCTGGAGATCATCCAGTCCAACCCCCCTGCCAGAGCAGGGTCACCTACAGCAGGTTGCACAGGATGACTTCCAGGCGGGTTTTGAATGTCTCTGGGGTGGGAGACTCTACCGCCTCCCTGGGCAGCCTGTTCCAGTGCTCTGCCACCCTCAAAGTAAAGAAGTTCCTCCTCATGCTTTGATAGAAGTTCCTAGGTTCCAGTTTGTACCCGTTACCTCTTGTCCTGGATCATCTTTGATGATCCAGGACAAGAGGTAACGGGCACCAATTGGAACGTAGGAACTTGAACTTGAACTGGAAGGTAGGAACTTGAACATAGGATTATCCTTGATGATTCAGGATAGCTGTGTGTCTGACCAGTCTGTCTTTCGAAGGAGGTCCTGGGCCAGCTCCAGCCATGCTGTGCTGAGCAGAGCCCCTGGCAGCAGCCCCACACCTCACTCCCAGTGTGCCTGAATGGAAAAGGTACCAAAGTTGCTCCAACACTTTCTGAAAAACTCTATAGTGTTACCCCACAAGCGCAAAGCGACGGCAAAGCCCGTGAAATGACACCGGTGCTTCCAGAAAATGTCAAGCTTCCTGCCCAAGGGTGACATGCCATGCGGTGGGGTCAGGGCCACGCGCTGAGCACCCGGTGCGCTGGGGTTGCCCCAGCGGTTCCTGAGCAGCTCCTGCAGTGCTGCCGCCGGTACCGTTCTGGCGGCTGTAGTTGTTTAAAAAGCCGTTGTTGTTTCCGGCGTAATCTGACGGCAGTTTTCTCGGGCATTTGGGCCTCTTCTAATAAGTGTGCTGTGAGTACATCTGCAAGCATTCACCTGTCGAGGTCAAATGACTGGTGGTGCTCATCTGCCCCCGTGCTACTGCTGCTGCCTCCCGTGAATGCTCATGTGCCTGCGTGCCCCTGTACAGGCACAGATACAAGCGCGCAACACCTGATCCCGCATCCTAATTATTTTTCGCCCGGTTCTCGGAGTTGTTCTGCTTCCGGCTGATGAATGGGAAAGTGTAGTAGTGCTGTTTCATTTCACCAGCCTCTCAAGTGTGGAAATTATGGTAAATTTGAGAACAAGCCAGATTAGATTGATAGTTACACCTCCTCCTTTAATTAGCCAACCACAGGATCTGTGGAGGCAAAGGCCGGGGGGGTGTGTCGGTGTATATAAGGTGTATTGTCTATGTGAAAGATTAATCAAAAGGAGTTGCTTGAGGTGGGAAGGCTTTTCCGGAGAGGTTCCACATGTTGTCAGGTAGACCCTCTGAATGGCAGCTTCCGGTTCGGTCCCTTAGCTTTCAGAAGTGACATTTAGTCTGATATGTGCCAGCCGTGCAATCTACCTAGCCCTGCAAAGTGCAAATATTAACCTAAATGCATATTAAGATACTGTGTGTTAGCTCCTGAACTGAAATAGAGAGCGGGTGTTCCAGCGGAGGCAAGCAAATCGTGTTGATTTAGAGTGGCTTGAGGATTTGGCCCATTACCGCTTCTTTATACACTTCTAAAAAGAAATGCCAACTCGATAGTTTAGGCTTTAACTGGAACATGGCAAGTAATTGTATGTTTTGGCGGACCCCTAGTAATGTTGCAGAATCTTTCTCAGAAGTTGTTCCATGGGATAGCCGATTCCTCAGGTAAGAGCTACTTGTTTGTTCAATCCTCCATCTTAGGCCTGCTCCTCAGGTGCATCCTCCTTCTCGCAGCGATTTCCTAGGAACAGATTTCGAAGAACAGCTCTGATCACAGAATCACAGATTGGTTAGGGTTGGAAAGGAGCTCTGGAGATCATCCAGCCCAACCCCCCTGCCAGAGCAGGGTCACGTACAGCAGGTTGCACAGGATGACTTCCAGGCGGGTTTTGAATGTCTCTGGGGTGGGAGACTCTACCGCCTCCCTGGGCAGCCTGTTCCAGTGCTCTGCCACCCTCAAAGTAAAGAAGTTCCTCCTCATGCTTTGATAGAAGTTCCTAGGTTCCAGTTTGTACCCGTTACCTCTTGTCCTGGATCATCTTTGATGATCCAGGACAAGAGGTAACGGGCACCAATTGGAACGTAGGAACTTGAACTTGAACTGGAAGGTAGGAACTTGAACATAGGATTATCCTTGATGATTCAGGATAGCTGTGTGTCTGACCAGTCTGTCTTTCGAAGGAGGTCCTGGGCCAGCTCCAGCCATGCTGTGCTGAGCAGAGCCCCTGGCAGCAGCCCCACAGCTCACTCCCAGTGTGCCTGAATGGAAAAGGTACCAAAGTTGCTCCAACACTTTCTGAAAAACTCTATAGTGTTACCCCACAAGCGCAAAGCGACGGCAAAGCCCGTGAAATGACACCGGTGCTTCCAGAAAATGTCAAGCTTCCTGCCCAAGGGTGACATGCCATGCGGTGGGGTCAGGGCCACGCGCTGAGCACCCGGTGCGCTGGGGTTGCCCCAGCGGTTCCTGAGCAGCTCCTGCAGTGCTGCCGCCGGTACCGTTCTGGCGGCTGTAGTTGTTTAAAAAGCCGTTGTTGTTTCCGGCGTAATCTGACGGCAGTTTTCTCGGGCATTTGGGCCTCTTCTAATAAGTGTGCTGTGAGTACATCTGCAAGCATTCACCTGTCGAGGTCAAATGACTGGTGGTGCTCATCTGCCCCCGTGCTACTGCTGCTGCCTCCCGTGAATGCTCATGTGCCTGCGTGCCCCTGTACAGGCACAGATACAAGCGCGCAACACCTGATCCCGCATCCTAATTATTTTTCGCCCGGTTCTCGGAGTTGTTCTGCTTCCGGCTGATGAATGGGAAAGTGTAGTAGTGCTGTTTCATTTCACCAGCCTCTCAAGTGTGGAAATTATGGTAAATTTGAGAACAAGCCAGATTAGATTGATAGTTACACCTCCTCCTTTAATTAGCCAACCACAGGATCTGTGGAGGCAAAGGCCGGGGGGGTGTGTCGGTGTATATAAGGTGTATTGTCTATGTGAAAGATTAATCAAAAGGAGTTGCTTGAGGTGGGAAGGCTTTTCCGGAGAGGTTCCACATGTTGTCAGGTAGACCCTCTGAATGGCAGCTTCCGGTTCGGTCCCTTAGCTTTCAGAAGTGACATTTAGTCTGATATGTGCCAGCCGTGCAATCTACCTAGCCCTGCAAAGTGCAAATATTAACCTAAATGCATATTAAGATACTGTGTGTTAGCTCCTGAACTGAAATAGAGAGCGGGTGTTCCAGCGGAGGCAAGCAAATCGTGTTGATTTAGAGTGGCTTGAGGATTTGGCCCATTACCGCTTCTTTATACACTTCTAAAAAGAAATGCCAACTCGATAGTTTAGGCTTTAACTGGAACATGGCAAGTAATTGTATGTTTTGGCGGACCCCTAGTAATGTTGCAGAATCTTTCTCAGAAGTTGTTCCATGGGATAGCCGATTCCTCAGGTAAGAGCTACTTGTTTGTTCAATCCTCCATCTTAGGCCTGCTCCTCAGGTGCATCCTCCTTCTCGCAGCGATTTCCTAGGAACAGATTTCGAAGAACAGCTCTGATCACAGAATCACAGATTGGTTAGGGTTGGAAAGGAGCTCTGGAGATCATCCAGTCCAACCCCCCTCCCAGAGCAGGGTCACGTACAGCAGGTTGCACAGGATGACTTCCAGGCGGGTTTTGAATGTCTCTGGGGTGGGAGACTCTACCGCCTCCCTGGGCAGCCTGTTCCAGTGCTCTGCCACCCTCAAAGTAAAGAAGTTCCTCCTCATGCTTTGATAGAAGTTCCTAGGTTCCAGTTTGTACCCGTTACCTCTTGTCCTGGATCATCTTTGATGATCCAGGACAAGAGGTAACGGGCACCAATTGGAACGTAGGAACTTGAACTTGAACTGGAAGGTAGGAACTTGAACATAGGATTATCCTTGATGATTCAGGATAGCTGTGTGTCTGACCAGTCTGTCTTTCGAAGGAGGTCCTGGGCCAGCTCCAGCCATGCTGTGCTGAGCAGAGCCCCTGGCAGCAGCCCCACACCTCACTCCCAGTGTGCCTGAATGGAAAAGGTACCAAAGTTGCTCCAACACTTTCTGAAAAACTCTATAGTGTTACCCCACAAGCGCAAAGCGACGGCAAAGCCCGTGAAATGACACCGGTGCTTCCAGAAAATGTCAAGCTTCCTGCCCAAGGGTGACATGCCATGCGGTGGGGTCAGGGCCACGCGCTGAGCACCCGGTGCGCTGGGGTTGCCCCAGCGGTTCCTGAGCAGCTCCTGCAGTGCTGCCGCCGGTACCGTTCTGGCGGCTGTAGTTGTTTAAAAAGCCGTTGTTGTTTCCGGCGTAATCTGACGGCAGTTTTCTCGGGCATTTGGGCCTCTTCTAATAAGTGTGCTGTGAGTACATCTGCAAGCATTCACCTGTCGAGGTCAAATGACTGGTGGTGCTCATCTGCCCCCGTGCTACTGCTGCTGCCTCCCGTGAATGCTCATGTGCCTGCGTGCCCCTGTACAGGCACAGATACAAGCGCGCAACACCTGATCCCGCATCCTAATTATTTTTCGCCCGGTTCTCGGAGTTGTTCTGCTTCCGGCTGATGAATGGGAAAGTGTAGTAGTGCTGTTTCATTTCACCAGCCTCTCAAGTGTGGAAATTATGGTAAATTTGAGAACAAGCCAGATTAGATTGATAGTTACACCTCCTCCTTTAATTAGCCAACCACAGGATCTGTGGAGGCAAAGGCCGGGGGGGTGTGTCGGTGTATATAAGGTGTATTGTCTATGTGAAAGATTAATCAAAAGGAGTTGCTTGAGGTGGGAAGGCTTTTCCGGAGAGGTTCCACATGTTGTCAGGTAGACCCTCTGAATGGCAGCTTCCGGTTCGGTCCCTTAGCTTTCAGAAGTGACATTTAGTCTGATATGTGCCAGCCGTGCAATCTACCTAGCCCTGCAAAGTGCAAATATTAACCTAAATGCATATTAAGATACTGTGTGTTAGCTCCTGAACTGAAATAGAGAGCGGGTGTTCCAGCGGAGGCAAGCAAATCGTGTTGATTTAGAGTGGCTTGAGGATTTGGCCCATTACCGCTTCTTTATACACTTCTAAAAAGAAATGCCAACTCGATAGTTTAGGCTTTAACTGGAACATGGCAAGTAATTGTATGTTTTGGCGGACCCCTAGTAATGTTGCAGAATCTTTCTCAGAAGTTGTTCCATGGGATAGCCGATTCCTCAGGTAAGAGCTACTTGTTTGTTCAATCCTCCATCTTAGGCCTGCTCCTCAGGTGCATCCTCCTTCTCGCAGCGATTTCCTAGGAACAGATTTCGAAGAACAGCTCTGATCACAGAATCACAGATTGGTTAGGGTTGGAAAGGAGCTCTGGAGATCATCCAGCCCAACCCCCCTGCCAGAGCAGGGTCACGTACAGCAGGTTGCACAGGATGACTTCCAGGCGGGTTTTGAATGTCTCTGGGGTGGGAGACTCTACCGCCTCCCTGGGCAGCCTGTTCCAGTGCTCTGCCACCCTCAAAGTAAAGAAGTTCCTCCTCATGCTTTGATAGAAGTTCCTAGGTTCCAGTTTGTACCCGTTACCTCTTGTCCTGGATCATCTTTGATGATCCAGGACAAGAGGTAACGGGCACCAATTGGAACGTAGGAACTTGAACTTGAACTGGAAGGTAGGAACTTGAACATAGGATTATCCTTGATGATTCAGGATAGCTGTGTGTCTGACCAGTCTGTCTTTCGAAGGAGGTCCTGGGCCAGCTCCAGCCATGCTGTGCTGAGCAGAGCCCCTGGCAGCAGCCCCACAGCTCACTCCCAGTGTGCCTGAATGGAAAAGGTACCAAAGTTGCTCCAACACTTTCTGAAAAACTCTATAGTGTTACCCCACAAGCGCAAAGCGACGGCAAAGCCCGTGAAATGACACCGGTGCTTCCAGAAAATGTCAAGCTTCCTGCCCAAGGGTGACATGCCATGCGGTGGGGTCAGGGCCACGCGCTGAGCACCCGGTGCGCTGGGGTTGCCCCAGCGGTTCCTGAGCAGCTCCTGCAGTGCTGCCGCCGGTACCGTTCTGGCGGCTGTAGTTGTTTAAAAAGCCGTTGTTGTTTCCGGCGTAATCTGACGGCAGTTTTCTCGGGCATTTGGGCCTCTTCTAATAAGTGTGCTGTGAGTACATCTGCAAGCATTCACCTGTCGAGGTCAAATGACTGGTGGTGCTCATCTGCCCCCGTGCTACTGCTGCTGCCTCCCGTGAATGCTCATGTGCCTGCGTGCCCCTGTACAGGCACAGATACAAGCGCGCAACACCTGATCCCGCATCCTAATTATTTTTCGCCCGGTTCTCGGAGTTGTTCTGCTTCCGGCTGATGAATGGGAAAGTGTAGTAGTGCTGTTTCATTTCACCAGCCTCTCAAGTGTGGAAATTATGGTAAATTTGAGAACAAGCCAGATTAGATTGATAGTTACACCTCCTCCTTTAATTAGCCAACCACAGGATCTGTGGAGGCAAAGGCCGGGGGGGTGTGTCGGTGTATATAAGGTGTATTGTCTATGTGAAAGATTAATCAAAAGGAGTTGCTTGAGGTGGGAAGGCTTTTCCGGAGAGGTTCCACATGTTGTCAGGTAGACCCTCTGAATGGCAGCTTCCGGTTCGGTCCCTTAGCTTTCAGAAGTGACATTTAGTCTGATATGTGCCAGCCGTGCAATCTACCTAGCCCTGCAAAGTGCAAATATTAACATAAATGCATATTAAGATACTGTGTGTTAGCTCCTGAACTGAAATAGAGAGCGGGTGTTCCAGCGGAGGCAAGCAAATCGTGTTGATTTAGAGTGGCTTGAGGATTTGGCCCATTACCGCTTCTTTATACACTTCTAAAAAGAAATGCCAACTCGATAGTTTAGGCTTTAACTGGAACATGGCAAGTAATTGTATGTTTTGGCGGACCCCTAGTAATGTTGCAGAATCTTTCTCAGAAGTTGTTCCATGGGATAGCCGATTCCTCAGGTAAGAGCTACTTGTTTGTTCAATCCTCCATCTTAGGCCTGCTCCTCAGGTGCATCCTCCTTCTCGCAGCGATTTCCTAGGAACAGATTTCGAAGAACAGCTCTGATCACAGAATCACAGATTGGTTAGGGTTGGAAAGGACCTCTGGAGATCATCCAGTCCAACCCCCCTGCCAGAGCAGGGTCACGTACAGCAGGTTGCACAGGATGACCTCCAGGCGGGTTTTGAATGTCTCTGGGGTGGGAGACTCTACCGCCTCCCTGGGCAGCCTGTTCCAGTGCTCTGCCACCCTCAAAGTAAAGAAGTTCCTCCTCATGCTTTGATAGAAGTTCCTAGGTTCCAGTTTGTACCCGTTACCTCTTGTCCTGGATCATCTTTGATGATCCAGGACAAGAGGTAACGGGCACCAATTGGAACGTAGGAACTTGAACTTGAACTGGAACGTAGGAAGTTGAACATAGGATTATCCTTGATGATTCAGGATAGCTGTGTGTCTGACCAGTCTGTCTTTCGAAGGAGGTCCTGGGCCAGCTCCAGCCATGCTGTGCTGAGCAGAGCCCCTGGCAGCAGCCCCACAGCTCACTCCCAGTGTGCCTGAATGGAAAAGGTACCAAAGTTGCTCCAACACTTTCTGAAAAACTCTATAGTGTTACCCCACAAGCGCAAAGCGACGGCAAAGCCCGTGAAATGACACCGGTGCTTCCAGAAAATGTCAAGCTTCCTGCCCAAGGGTGACATGCCATGCGGTGTGGTCAGGGCCACGCGCTGAGCACCTGGTGCGCTGGGGTTGCCCCAGCGGTTCCTGAGCAGCTCCTGCAGTGCTGCCGCCGGTACCGTTCTGGCGGCTGTAGTTGTTTAAAAAGCCGTTGTTGTTTCCGGCGTAATCTGACGGCAGTTTTCTCGGGCATTTGGGCCTCTTCTAATAAGTGTGCTGTGAGTACATCTGCAAGCATTCACCTGTCGAGGTCAAATGACTGGTGGTGCTCATCTCCCCCCGTGCTACTGCTGCTGCCTCCCGTGAATGCTCATGTGCCTGCGTGCCCCTGTACAGGCACAGATGCACGCGCGCAACACCTGATCCCGCATCCTAATTATTTTTCGCCCGGTTCTCGGAGTTGTTCTGCTTCCGGCTGATGAATGGGAAAGTGTAGTAGTGCTGTTTCATTTCACCAGCCTCTCAAGTGTGGAAATTATGGTAAATTTGAGAACAAGCCAGATTAGATTGATAGTTACACCTCCTCCTTTAATTAGCCAACCACAGGATCTGTGGAGGCAAAGGCCGGGGGGGTGTGTCGGTGTATATAAGGTGTATTGTCTATGTGAAAGATTAATCAAAAGGAGTTGCTTGAGGTGGGAAGGCTTTTCCGGAGAGGTTCCACATGTTGTCAGGTAGTCCCTCTGAATGGCAGCTTCCGGTTCGGTCCCTTAGCTTTCGGAAGTGACATTTAGTCTGATATGTGCCAGCCGTGCAATCTACCTAGCCCTGCAAAGTGCAAATATTAACCTAAATGCATATTAAGATACTGTGTGTTAGCTCCTGAACTGAAATAGAGAGCGGGTGTTCCAGCGGAGGCAAGCAAATCGTGTTGATTTACAGTGGCTTGAGGATTTGGCCCATTACCGCTTCTTTATACACTTTTAAAAAGAAATGCCAACTCGATAGTTTAGGCTTTAACTGGAACATGGCAAGTAATTGTATGTTTTGGCGGACCCCTAGTAATGTTGCAGAATCTTTCTCAGAAGTTGTTCCATGGGATAGCCGATTCCTCAGGTAAGAGCTACTTGTTTGTTCAATCCTCCATCTTAGGCCTGCTCCTCAGGTGCGTCCTCCTTCTCGCAGCGATTTCCTAGGAACAGATTTCGAAGAACAGCTCTGATCACAGAATCACAGATTGGTTAGGGTTGGAAAGGAGCTCTGGAGATCATCCAGTCCAACCCCCTGCCAGAGCAGGGTCACCTACAGCAGGTTGCACAGGATGACCTCCAGGCGGGTTTTGAATGTCTCTGGGGTGGGAGACTCTACCGCCTCCCTGGGCAGCCTGTTCCAGCGCTCTGCCACCCTCAAAGTAAAGAAGTTCCTCCTCATGCTTTGATAGAAGTTCCTAGGTTCCAGTTTGTACCCGTTACCTCTTGTCCTGGATCATCAAAAATCATCTTTGATGATCCAGGACAAGAGGTAACGGGCACCAATTGGAACGTAGGAACTTGAACTTGAACTGGAAGGTAGGAACTTGAACTTGAACATAGGATTATCCTTGATGATTCAGGATAGCTGTGTGTCTGACCAGTCTGTCTTTCGAAGGAGGTCCTGGGCCAGCTCCAGCCATGCTGTGCTGAGCAGAGCCCCTGGCAGCAGCCCCACAGCTCACTCCCAGTGTGCCTGAATGGAAAAGGTACCAAAGTTGCTCCAACACTTTCTGAAAAACTCTATAGTGTTACCCCACAAGCGCAAAGCGACGGCAAAGCCCGTGAAATGACACCGGTGCTTCCAGAAAATGTCAAGCTTCCTGCCCAAGGGTGACATGCCATGCGGTGGGGTCAGGGCCACGCGCTGAGCACCCGGTGCGCTGGGGTTGCCCCAGCGGTTCCTGAGCAGCTCCTGCAGTGCTGCCGCCGGTACCGTTCTGGCGGCTGTAGTTGTTTAAAAAGCCGTTGTTGTTTCCGACGTAATCTGACGGCAGTTTTCTCGGGCATTTGGGCCTCTTCTAATAAGTGTGCTGTGAGTACATCTGCAAGCATTCACCTGTCGAGGTCAAATGACTGGTGGTGCTCATCTGCCCCCGTGCTACTGCTGCTGCCTCCCGTGAATGCTCATGTGCCTGCGTGCCCCTGTACAGGCAAAAAAGCACGCGCGCAACACCTGATCCCGCATCCTAATTATTTTTCGCCCGGTTCTCGGAGTTGTTCTGCTTCCGGCTGATGAATGGGAAAGTGTAGTAGTGCTGTTTCATTTCACCAGCCTCTCAAGTGTGGAAATTATGGTAAATTTGAGAACAAGCCAGATTAGATTGATAGTTACACCTCCTCCTTTAATTAGCCAACCACAGGATCTGTGGAGGCAAAGGCCGGGGGGGTGTGTCGGTGTATATAAGGTGTATTGTCTATGTGAAAGATTAATCAAAAGGAGTTGCTTGAGGTGGGAAGGCTTTTCCGGAGAGGTTCCACATGTTGTCAGGTAGTCCCTCTGAATGGCAGCTTCCGGTTCGGTCCCTTAGCTTTCGGAAGTGACATTTAGTCTGATATGTGCCAGCCGTGCAATCTACCTAGCCCTGCAAAGTGCAAATATTAACCTAAATGCATATTAAGATACTGTGTGTTAGCTCCTGAACTGAAATAGAGAGCGGGTGTTCCAGCGGAGGCAAGCAAATCGTGTTGATTTACAGTGGCTTGAGGATTTGGCCCATTACCGCTTCTTTATACACTTTTAAAAAGAAATGCCAACTCGATAGTTTAGGCTTTAACTGGAACATGGCAAGTAATTGTATGTTTTGGCGGACCCCTAGTAATGTTGCAGAATCTTTCTCAGAAGTTGTTCCATGGGATAGCCGATTCCTCAGGTAAGAGCTACTTGTTTGTTCAATCCTCCATCTTAGGCCTGCTCCTCAGGTGCGTCCTCCTTCTCGCAGCGATTTCCTAGGAACAGATTTCGAAGAACAGCTCTGATCACAGAATCACAGATTGGTTAGGGTTGGAAAGGAGCTCTGGAGATCATCCAGTCCAACCCCCTGCCAGAGCAGGGTCACCTACAGCAGGTTGCACAGGATGACCTCCAGGCGGGTTATGAATGTCTCTGGGGTGGGAGACTCTACCGCCTCCCTGGGCAGCCTGTTCCAGCGCTCTGCCACCCTCAAAGTAAAGAAGTTCCTCCTCATGCTTTGATAGAAGTTCCTAGGTTCCAGTTTGTACCCGTTACCTCTTGTCCTGGATCATCAAAAATCATCTTTGATGATCCAGGACAAGAGGTAACGGGCACGAATTGGAACGTAGGAACTTGAACTTGAACTGGAAGGTAGGAACTTGAACTTGAACATAGGATTATCCTTGATGATTCAGGATAGCTGTGTGTCTGACCAGTCTGTCTTTCGAAGGAGGTCCTGGGCCAGCTCCAGCCATGCTGTGCTGAGCAGAGCCCCTGGCAGCAGCCCCACAGCTCACTCCCAGTGTGCCTGAATGGAAAAGGTACCAAAGTTGCTCCAACACTTTCTGAAAAACTCTATAGTGTTACCCCACAAGCGCAAAGCGACGGCAAAGCCCGTGAAATGACACCGGTGCTTCCAGAAAATGTCAAGCTTCCTGCCCAAGGGTGACATGCCATGCGGTGGGGTCAGGGCCACGCGCTGAGCACCCGGTGCGCTGGGGTTGCCCCAGCGGTTCCTGAGCAGCTCCTGCAGTGCTGCCGCCGGTACCGTTCTGGCGGCTGTAGTTGTTTAAAAAGCCGTTGTTGTTTCCGACGTAATCTGACGGCAGTTTTCTCGGGCATTTGGGCCTCTTCTAATAAGTGTGCTGTGAGTACATCTGCAAGCATTCACCTGTCGAGGTCAAATGACTGGTGGTGCTCATCTGCCCCCGTGCTACTGCTGCTGCCTCCCGTGAATGCTCATGTGCCTGCGTGCCCCTGTACAGGCAAAAAAGCACGCGCGCAACACCTGATCCCGCATCCTAATTATTTTTCGCCCGGTTCTCGGAGTTGTTCTGCTTCCGGCTGATGAATGGGAAAGTGTAGTAGTGCTGTTTCATTTCACCAGCCTCTCAAGTGTGGAAATTATGGTAAATTTGAGAACAAGCCAGATTAGATTGATAGTTACACCTCCTCCTTTAATTAGCCAACCACAGGATCTGTGGAGGCAAAGGCCGGGGGGGTGTGTCGGTGTATATAAGGTGTATTGTCTATGTGAAAGATTAATCAAAAGGAGTTGCTTGAGGTGGGAAGGCTTTTCCGGAGAGGTTCCACATGTTGTCAGGTAGTCCCTCTGAATGGCAGCTTCCGGTTCGGTCCCTTAGCTTTCGGAAGTGACATTTAGTCTGATATGTGCCAGCCGTGCAATCTACCTAGCCCTGCAAAGTGCAAATATTAACCTAAATGCATATTAAGATACTGTGTGTTAGCTCCTGAACTGAAATAGAGAGCGGGTGTTCCAGCGGAGGCAAGCAAATCGTGTTGATTTACAGTGGCTTGAGGATTTGGCCCATTACCGCTTCTTTATACACTTTTAAAAAGAAATGCCAACTCGATAGTTTAGGCTTTAACTGGAACATGGCAAGTAATTGTATGTTTTGGCGGACCCCTAGTAATGTTGCAGAATCTTTCTCAGAAGTTGTTCCATGGGATAGCCGATTCCTCAGGTAAGAGCTACTTGTTTGTTCAATCCTCCATCTTAGGCCTGCTCCTCAGGTGCGTCCTCCTTCTCGCAGCGATTTCCTAGGAACAGATTTCGAAGAACAGCTCTGATCACAGAATCACAGATTGGTTAGGGTTGGAAAGGAGCTCTGGAGATCATCCAGTCCAACCCCCTGCCAGAGCAGGGTCACCTACAGCAGGTTGCACAGGATGACCTCCAGGCGGGTTATGAATGTCTCTGGGGTGGGAGACTCTACCGCCTCCCTGGGCAGCCTGTTCCAGCGCTCTGCCACCCTCAAAGTAAAGAAGTTCCTCCTCATGCTTTGATAGAAGTTCCTAGGTTCCAGTTTGTACCCGTTACCTCTTGTCCTGGATCATCAAAAATCATCTTTGATGATCCAGGACAAGAGGTAACGGGCACGAATTGGAACGTAGGAACTTGAACTTGAACTGGAAGGTAGGAACTTGAACTTGAACATAGGATTATCCTTGATGATTCAGGATAGCTGTGTGTCTGACCAGTCTGTCTTTCGAAGGAGGTCCTGGGCCAGCTCCAGCCATGCTGTGCTGAGCAGAGCCCCTGGCAGCAGCCCCACAGCTCACTCCCAGTGTGCCTGAATGGAAAAGGTACCAAAGTTGCTCCAACACTTTCTGAAAAACTCTATAGTGTTACCCCACAAGCGCAAAGCGACGGCAAAGCCCGTGAAATGACACCGGTGCTTCCAGAAAATGTCAAGCTTCCTGCCCAAGGGTGACATGCCATGCGGTGGGGTCAGGGCCACGCGCTGAGCACCCGGTGCGCTGGGGTTGCCCCAGCGGTTCCTGAGCAGCTCCTGCAGTGCTGCCGCCGGTACCGTTCTGGCGGCTGTAGTTGTTTAAAAAGCCGTTGTTGTTTCCGACGTAATCTGACGGCAGTTTTCTCGGGCATTTGGGCCTCTTCTAATAAGTGTGCTGTGAGTACATCTGCAAGCATTCACCTGTCGAGGTCAAATGACTGGTGGTGCTCATCTGCCCCCGTGCTACTGCTGCTGCCTCCCGTGAATGCTCATGTGCCTGCGTGCCCCTGTACAGGCACAGATGCACGCGCGCAACCCCTGATCCCGCATCCTAATTATTTTTCGCCCGGTTCTCGGAGTTGTTCTGCTTCCGGCTGATGAATGGGAAAGTGTAGTAGTGCTGTTTCATTTCACCAGCCTCTCAAGTGTGGAAATTATGGTAAATTTGAGAACAAGCCAGATTAGATTGATAGTTACACCTCCTCCTTTAATTAGCCAACCACAGGATCTGTGGAGGCAAAGGCCGGGGGGGTGTGTCGGTGTATATAACGTGTATTGTCTATGTGAAAGATTAATCAAAAGGAGTTGCTTGAGGTGGGAAGGCTTTTCCGGAGAGGTTCCACATGTTGTCAGGTAGTCCCTCTGAATGGCAGCTTCCGGTTCGGTCCCTTAGCTTTTGGAAGTGACATTTAGTCTGATATGTGCCAGCCGTGCAATCTACCTAGCCCTGCAAAGTGCAAATATTAACCTAAATGCATATTAAGATACTGTGTGTTAGCTCCTGAACTGAAATAGAGAGCGGGTGTTCCAGCGGAGGCAAGCAAATCGTGTTGATTTACAGTGGCTTGAGGATTTGGCCCATTACCGCTTCTTTATACACTTCTAAAAAGAAATGCCAACTCGATAGTTTAGGCTTTAACTGGAACATGGCAAGTAATTGTATGTTTTGGCGGACCCCTAGTAATGTTGCAGAATCTTTCTCAGAAGTTGTTCCATGGGATAGCCGATTCCTCAGGTAAGAGCTACTTGTTTGTTCAATCCTCCATCTTAGGCCTGCTCCTCAGGTGCATCCTCCTTCTCGCAGCGATTTCCTAGGAACAGATTTCGAAGAACAGCTCTGATCACAGAATCACAGATTGGTTAGGGTTGGAAAGGAGCTCTGGAGATCATCCAGTCCAACCCCCCTGCCAGAGCAGGGTCACCTACAGCAGGTTGCACAGGATGACCTCCAGGCGGGTTTTGAATGTCTCTGGGGTGGGAGACTCTACCGCCTCCCTGGGCAGCCTGTTCCAGTGCTCTGCCACCCTCAAAGTAAAGAAGTTCCTCCTCATGCTTTGATAGAAGTTCCTAGGTTCCAGTTTGTACCCGTTACCTCTTGTCCTGGATCATCTTTGATGATCCAGTTTGTACCCGTTACCTCTTGTCCTGGATCATCTTTGATGATCCAGGACAAGAGGTAACGGGCACCAATTGGAACGTAGGAACTTGAACTTGAACTGGAAGGTAGGAACTTGAACATAGGATTATCCTTGATGATTCAGGATAGCTGTGTGTCTGACCAGTCTGTCTTTCGAAGGAGGTCCTGGGCCAGCTCCAGCCATGCTGTGCTGAGCAGAGCCCCTGGCAGCAGCCCCACAGCTCACTCCCAGTGTGCCTGAATGGAAAAGGTACCAAAGTTGCTCCAACACTTTCTGAAAAACTCTATAGTGTTACCCCACAAGCGCAAAGCGACGGCAAAGCCCGTGAAATGACACCGGTGCTTCCAGAAAATGTCAAGCTTCCTGCCCAAGGGTGACATGCCATGCGGTGGGGTCAGGGCCACGCGCTGAGCACCCGGTGCGCTGGGGTTGCCCCAGCGGTTCCTGAGCAGCTCCTGCAGTGCTGCCGCCGGTACCGTTCTGGCGGCTGTAGTTGTTTAAAAAGCCGTTGTTGTTTCCGACGTAACCTGACGGCAGTTTTCTCGGGCATTTGGGCCTCTTCTAATAAGTGTGCTGTGAGTACATCTGCAAGCATTCACCTGTCGAGGTCAAATGACTGGTGGTGCTCATCTGCCCCCGTGCTACTGCTGCTGCCTCCCGTGAATGCTCATGTGCCTGCGTGCCCCTGTACAGGCACAGATGCACGCGCGCAACACCTGATCCCGCATCCTAATTATTTTTCGCCCGGTTCTCTGAGTTGTTCTGCTTCCGGCTGATGAATGGGAAAGTGTAGTAGTGCTGTTTCATTTCACCAGCCTCTCAAGTGTGGAAATTATGGTAAATTTGAGAACAAGCCAGATTAGATTGATAGTTACACCTCCTCCTTTAATTAGCCAACCACAGGATCTGTGGAGGCAAAGGCCGGGGGGGTGTGTCGGTGTATATAACGTGTATTGTCTATGTGAAAGATTAATCAAAAGGAGTTGCTTGAGGTGGGAAGGCTTTTCCGGAGAGGTTCCACATGTTGTCAGGTAGTCCCTCTGAATGGCAGCTTCCGGTTCGGTCCCTTAGCTTTCGGAAGTGACATTTAGTCTGATATGTGCCAGCCGTGCAATCTACCTAGCCCTGCAAAGTGCAAATATTAACCTAAATGCATATTAAGATACTTTGTGTTAGCTCCTGAACTGAAATAGAGAGCGGGTGTTCCAGCGGAGGCAAGCAAATCGTGTTGATTTACAGTGGCTTGCGGATTTGGCCCATTACCGCTTCTTTATACACTTTTAAAACGAAATGCCAACTCGATAGTTTAGGCTTTAACTGGAACATGGCAAGTAATTGTATGTTTTGGCGGACCCCTAGTAATGTTGCAGAATCTTTCTCAGAAGTTGTTCCATGGGATAGCCGATTCCTCAGGTAAGAGCTACTTGTTTGTTCAATCTTCCATCTTAGGCCTGCTCCTCAGGTGCATCCTCCTTCTCGCAGCGATTTCCTAGGAACAGATTTCGAAGAACAGCTCTGATCACAGAATCACAGATTGGTTAGGGTTGGAAAGGAGCTCTGGAGATCATCCAGTCCAACCCCCCTGCCAGAGCAGGGTCACCTACAGCAGGTTGCACAGGATGACCTCCAGGCGGGTTTTGAATGTCTCTGGGGTGGGAGACTCTACCGCCTCCCTGGGCAGCCTGTTCCAGTGCTCTGCCACCCTCAAAGTAAAGAAGTTCCTCCTCATGCTTTGATAGAAGTTCCTAGGTTCCAGTTTGTACCCGTTACCTCTTGTCCTGGATCATCTTTGATGATCCAGGACAAGAGGTAACGGGCACCAATTGGAACGTAGGAACTTGAACTTGAACTGGAAGGTAGGAACTTGAACATAGGATTATCCTTGATGATTCAGGATAGCTGTGTGTCTGACCAGTCTGTCTTTCGAAGGAGGTCCTGGGCCAGCTCCAGCCATGCTGTGCTGAGCAGAGCCCCTGGCAGCAGCCCCACAGCTCACTCCCAGTGTGCCTGAATGGAAAAGGTACCAAAGTTGCTCCAACACTTTCTGAAAAACTCTATAGTGTTACCCCACAAGCGCAAAGCGACGGCAAAGCCCGTGAAATGACACCGGTGCTTCCAGAAAATGTCAAGCTTCCTGCCCAAGGGTGACATGCCATGCGGTGGGGTCAGGGCCACGCGCTGAGCACCCGGTGCGCTGGGGTTGCCCCAGCGGTTCCTGAGCAGCTCCTGCAGTGCTGCCGCCGGTACCGTTCTGGCGGCTGTAGTTGTTTAAAAAGCCGTTGTTGTTTCCGACGTAACCTGACGGCAGTTTTCTCGGGCATTTGGGCCTCTTCTAATAAGTGTGCTGTGAGTACATCTGCAAGCATTCACCTGTCGAGGTCAAATGACTGGTGGTGCTCATCTGCCCCCGTGCTACTGCTGCTGCCTCCCGTGAATGCTCATGTGCCTGCGTGCCCCTGTACAGGCACAGATGCACGCGCGCAACACCTGATCCCGCATCCTAATTATTTTTCGCCCGGTTCTCTGAGTTGTTCTGCTTCCGGCTGATGAATGGGAAAGTGTAGTAGTGCTGTTTCATTTCACCAGCCTCTCAAGTGTGGAAATTATGGTAAATTTGAGAACAAGCCAGATTAGATTGATAGTTACACCTCCTCCTTTAATTAGCCAACCACAGGATCTGTGGAGGCAAAGGCCGGGGGGGTGTGTCGGTGTATATAACGTGTATTGTCTATGTGAAAGATTAATCAAAAGGAGTTGCTTGAGGTGGGAAGGCTTTTCCGGAGAGGTTCCACATGTTGTCAGGTAGTCCCTCTGAATGGCAGCTTCCGGTTCGGTCCCTTAGCTTTCGGAAGTGACATTTAGTCTGATATGTGCCAGCCGTGCAATCTACCTAGCCCTGCAAAGTGCAAATATTAACATAAATGCATATTAAGATACTGTGTGTTAGCTCCTGAACTGAAATAGAGAGCGGGTGTTCCAGCGGAGGCAAGCAAATCGTGTTGATTTACAGTGGCTTGAGGATTTGGCCCATTACCGCTTCTTTATACACTTTTAAAACGAAATGCCAACTCGATAGTTTAGGCTTTAACTGGAACATGGCAAGTAATTGTATGTTTTGGCGGACCCCTAGTAATGTTGCAGAATCTTTCTCAGAAGTTGTTCCATGGGATAGCCGATTCCTCAGGTAAGAGCTACTTGTTTGTTCAATCTTCCATCTTAGGCCTGCTCCTCAGGTGCATCCTCCTTCTCGCAGCGATTTCCTAGGAACAGATTTCGAAGAACAGCTCTGATCACAGAATCACAGATTGGTTAGGGTTGGAAAGGAGCTCTGGAGATCATCCAGTCCAACCCCCCTCCCAGAGCAGGGTCACCTACAGCAGGTTGCACAGGATGACCTCCAGGCGGGTTTTGAATGTCTCTGGGGTGGGAGACTCTACCGCCTCCCTGGGCAGCCTGTTCCAGTGCTCTGCCACCCTCAAAGTAAAGAAGTTCCTCCTCATGCTTTGATAGAAGTTCCTAGGTTCCAGTTTGTACCCGTTACCTCTTGTCCTGGATCATCTTTGATGATCCAGGACAAGAGGTAACGGGCACCAATTGGAACGTAGGAACTTGAACTTGAACTGGAAGGTAGGAACTTGAACTTGAACATAGGATTATCCTTGATGATTCAGGATAGCTGTGTGTCTGACCAGTCTGTCTTTCGAAGGAGGTCCTGGGCCAGCTCCAGCCATGCTGTGCTGAGCAGAGCCCCTGGCAGCAGCCCCACAGCTCACTCCCAGTGTGCCTGAATGGAAAAGGTACCAAAGTTGCTCCAACACTTTCTGAAAAACTCTATAGTGTTACCCCACAAGCGCAAAGCGACGGCAAAGCCCGTGAAATGACACCGGTGCTTCCAGAAAATGTCAAGCTTCCTGCCCAAGGGTGACATGCCATGCGGTGGGGTCAGGGCCACGCGCTGAGCACCCGGTGCGCTGGGGTTGCCCCAGCGGTTCCTGAGCAGCTCCTGCAGTGCTGCCGCCGGTACCGTTCTGGCGGCTGTAGTTGTTTAAAAAGCCGTTGTTGTTTCCGACGTAATCTGACGGCAGTTTTCTCGGGCATTTGGGCCTCTTCTAATAAGTGTGCTGTGAGTACATCTGCAAGCATTCACCTGTCGAGGTCAAATGACTGGTGGTGCTCATCTGCCCCCGTGCTACTGCTGCTGCCTCCCGTGAATGCTCATGTGCCTGCGTGCCCCTGTACAGGCACAGATGCACGCGCGCAACACCTGATCCCGCATCCTAATTATTTTTCGCCCGGTTCTCTGAGTTGTTCTGCTTCCGGCTGATGAATGGGAAAGTGTAGTAGTGCTGTTTCATTTCACCAGCCTCTCAAGTGTGGAAATTATGGTAAATTTGAGAACAAGCGAGATTAGATTGATAGTTACACCTCCTCCTTTAATTAGCAAACCACAGGATCTGTGGAGGCAAAGGCCGGGGGGTGTGTCGGTGTATATAACGTGTATTGTCTATGTGAAAGATTAATCAAAAGGAGTTGCTTGAGGTGGGAAGGCTTTTCCGGAGAGGTTCCACATGTTGTCAGGTAGTCCCTCTGAATGGCAGCTTCCGGTTCGGTCCCTTAGCTTTCGGAAGTGACATTTAGTCTGATATGTGCCAGCCGTGCAATCTACCTAGCCCTGCAAAGTGCAAATATTAACATAAATGCATATTAAGATACTGTGTGTTAGCTCCTGAACTGAAATAGAGAGCGGGTGTTCCAGCGGAGGCAAGCAAATCGTGTTGATTTACAGTGGCTTGAGGATTTGGCCCATTACCGCTTCTTTATACACTTTTAAAACGAAATGCCAACTCGATAGTTTAGGCTTTAACTGGAACATGGCAAGTAATTGTATGTTTTGGCGGACCCCTAGTAATGTTGCAGAATCTTTCTCAGAAGTTGTTCCATGGGATAGCCGATTCCTCAGGTAAGAGCTACTTGTTTGTTCAATCTTCCATCTTAGGCCTGCTCCTCAGGTGCATCCTCCTTCTCGCAGCGATTTCCTAGGAACAGATTTCGAAGAACAGCTCTGATCACAGAATCACAGATTGGTTAGGGTTGGAAAGGAGCTCTGGAGATCATCCAGTCCAACCCCCCTCCCAGAGCAGGGTCACCTACAGCAGGTTGCACAGGATGACCTCCAGGCGGGTTTTGAATGTCTCTGGGGTGGGAGACTCTACCGCCTCCCTGGGCAGCCTGTTCCAGTGCTCTGCCACCCTCAAAGTAAAGAAGTTCCTCCTCATGCTTTGATAGAAGTTCCTAGGTTCCAGTTTGTACCCGTTACCTCTTGTCCTGGATCATCTTTGATGATCCAGGACAAGAGGTAACGGGCACCAATTGGAACGTAGGAACTTGAACTTGAACTGGAAGGTAGGAACTTGAACATAGGATTATCCTTGATGATTCAGGATAGCTGTGTGTCTGACCAGTCTGTCTTTCGAAGGAGGTCCTGGGCCAGCTCCAGCCATGCTGTGCTGAGCAGAGCCCCTGGCAGCAGCCCCACAGCTCACTCCCAGTGTGCCTGAATGGAAAAGGTACCAAAGTTGCTCCAACACTTTCTGAAAAACTCTATAGTGTTACCCCACAAGCGCAAAGCGACGGCAAAGCCCGTGAAATGACACCGGTGCTTCCAGAAAATGTCAAGCTTCCTGCCCAAGGGTGACATGCCATGCGGTGGGGTCAGGGCCACGCGCTGAGCACCCGGTGCGCTGGGGTTGCCCCAGCGGTTCCTGAGCAGCTCCTGCAGTGCTGCCGCCGGTACCGTTCTGGCGGCTGTAGTTGTTTAAAAAGCCGTTGTTGTTTCCGGCGTAATCTGACGGCAGTTTTTTCGGGCATTTGGGCCTCTTCTAATAAGTGTGCTGTGAGTACATCTGCAAGCATTCACCTGTCGAGGTCAAATGACTGGTGGTGCTCATCTGCCCCCGTGCTACTGCTGCTGCCTCCCGTGAATGCTCATGTGCCTGCGTGCCCCTGTACAGGCAAAAAAGCACACGCGCAACACCTGATCCCGCATCCTAATTATTTTTCGCCCGGTTCTCGGAGTTGTTCTGCTTCCGGCTGATGAATGGGAAAGTGTAGTAGTGCTGTTTCATTTCACCAGCCTCTCAAGTGTGGAAATTATGGTAAATTTGAGAACAAGCCAGATTAGATTGATAGTTACACCTCCTCCTTTAATTAGCCAACCACAGGATCTGTGGAGGCAAAGGCCGGGGGGGTGTGTCGGTGTATATAAGGTGTATTGTCTATGTGAAAGATGAATCAAAAGGAGGTGCTTGAGGTGGGAAGGCTTTTCCGGAGAGGTTCCACATGTTGTCAGGTAGTCCCTCTGAATGGCAGCTTCCGGTTCGGTCCCTTAGCTTTCGGAAGTGACATTTAGTCTGATATGTGCCAGCCGTGCAATCTACCTAGCCCTGCAAAGTGCAAATATTAACCTAAATGCATATTAAGATACTGTGTGTTAGCTCCTGAATTGAAATAGAGAGCGGGTGTTCCAGCGGAGGCAAGCAAATCGTGTTGATTTACAGTGGCTTGAGGATTTGGCCCATTACCGCTTCTTTATACACTTTTAAAAAGAAATGCCAACTCGATAGTTTAGGCTTTAACTGGAACATGGCAAGTAATTGTATGTTTTGGCGGACCCCTAGTAATGTTGCAGAATCTTTCTCAGAAGTTGTTCCATGGGATAGCCGATTCCTCAGGTAAGAGCTACTTGTTTGTTCAATCCTCCATCTTAGGCCTGCTCCTCAGGTGCATCCTCCTTCTCGCAGCGATTTCCTAGGAACAGATTTCGAAGAACAGCTCTGATCACAGAATCACAGATTGGTTAGGGTTGGAAAGGAGCTCTGGAGATCATCCAGCCCAACCCCCCTCCCAGAGCAGGGTCACGTACAGCAGGTTGCACAGGATGACCTCCAGGCGGGTTTTGAATGTCTCTGGGGTGGGAGACTCTACCGCCTCCCTGGGCAGCCTGTTCCAGCGCTCTGCCACCCTCAAAGTAAAGAAGTTCCTCCTCATGCTTTGATAGAAGTTCCTAGGTTCCAGTTTGTACCCGTTACCTCTTGTCCTGGATCATCTTTGATGATCCAGGACAAGAGGTAACGGGCACCAATTGGAACGTAGGAACTTGAACTTCAACTGGAACGTAGGAACTTGAACATAGGATTATCCTTGATGATTCAGGATAGCTGTGTGTCTGACCAGTCTGTCTTTCGAAGGAGGTCCTGGGCCAGCTCCAGCCATGCTGTGCTGAGCAGAGCCCCTGGCAGCAGCCCCACAGCTCACTCCCAGTGTGCCTGAATGGAAAAGGTACCAAAGTTGCTCCAACACTTTCTGAAAAACTCTATAGTGTTACCCCACAAGCGCAAAGCGACGGCAAAGCCCGTGAAATGACACCGGTGCTTCCAGAAAATGTCAAGCTTCCTGCCCAAGGGTGACATGCCATGCGGTGGGGTCAGGGCCACGCGCTGAGCACCCGGTGCGCTGGGGTTGCCCCAGCGGTTCCTGAGCAGCTCCTGCAGTGCTGCCGCCGGTACCGTTCTGGCGGCTGTAGTTGTTTAAAAAGCCGTTGTTGTTTCCGGCGTAATCTGACGGCAGTTTTCTCGGGCATTTGGGCCTCTTCTAATAAGTGTGCTGTGAGTACATCTGCAAGCATTCACCTGTCGAGGTCAAATGACTGGTGGTGCTCATCTGCCCCCGTGCTACTGCTGCTGCCTCCCGTGAATGCTCATGTGCCTGCGTGCCCCTGTACAGGCACAGATGCACGCGCGCAACACCTGATCCCGCATCCTAATTATTTTTCGCCCGGTTCTCTGAGTTGTTCTGCTTCCGGCTGATGAATGGGAAAGTGTAGTAGTGCTGTTTCATTTCACCAGCCTCTCAAGTGTGGAAATTATGGTAAATTTGAGAACAAGCCAGATTAGATTGATAGTTACACCTCCTCCTTTAATTAGCCAACCACAGGATCTGTGGAGGCAAAGGCCGGGGGGGTGTGTCGGTGTATATAAGGTGCATTGTCTATGTGAAAGATTAATCAAAAGGAGTTGCTTGAGGTGGGAAGGCTTTTCCGGAGAGGTTCCACATGTTGTCAGGTAGTCCCTCTGAATGGCAGCTTCCGGTTCGGTCCCTTAGCTTTCGGAAGAGACATTTAGTCTGATATGTGCCAGCCGTGCAATCTACCGAGCCCTGCAAAGTGCAAATATTAACATAAATGCATATTAAGATACTGTGTGTTAGCTCCTGAACTGAAATAGAGAGCGGGTGTTCCAGCGGAGGCAAGCAAATCGTGTTGATTTACAGTGGCTTGAGGATTTGGCCCATTACCGCTTCTTTATACACTTTTAAAATGAAATGCCAACTCGATAGTTTAGGCTTTAACTGGAACATGGCAAGTAATTGTATGTTTTGGCGGACCCCTAGTAATGTTGCAGAATCTTTCTCAGAAGTTGTTCCATGGGATAGCCGATTCCTCAGGTAAGAGCTACTTGTTTGTTCAATCCTCCATCTTAGGCCTGCTCCTCAGGTGCATCCTCCTTCTCGCAGCGATTTCCTAGGAACAGATTTCGAAGAACAGCTCTGATCACAGAATCACAGATTGGTTAGGGTTGGAAAGGAGCTCTGGAGATCATCCAGTCCAACCCCCCTCCCAGAGCAGGGTCACGTACAGCAGGT
This sequence comes from Vanellus vanellus, assembly GCF_965231255.1. Taxonomy (NCBI): domain Eukaryota; kingdom Metazoa; phylum Chordata; class Aves; order Charadriiformes; family Charadriidae; genus Vanellus; species Vanellus vanellus. Next base: position 766,271 of record NW_028128566.1, on the reverse strand, counting down.
TGCACAGGATGACCTCCAGGCGGGTTTTGAATGTCTCTGGGGTGGGAGACTCTACCGCCTCCCTGGGCAGCCTGTTCCAGTGCTCTGCCACCCTCAAAGTAAAGAAGTTCCTCCTCATGCTTTGATAGAAGTTCCTAGGTTCCAGTTTGTACCCGTTACCTCTTGTCCTGGATCATCTTTGATGATCCAGGACAAGAGGTAACGGGCACCAATTGGAACGTAGGAACTTGAACTTGAACTGGAAGGTAGGAACTTGAACTTGAACATAGGATTATCCTTGATGATTCAGGATAGCTGTGTGTCTGACCAGTCTGTCTTTCGAAGGAGGTCCTGGGCCAGCTCCAGCCATGCTGTGCTGAGCAGAGCCCCTGGCAGCAGCCCCACAGCTCACTCCCAGTGTGCCTGAATGGAAAAGGTACCAAAGTTGCTCCAACACTTTCTGAAAAACTCTATAGTGTTACCCCACAAGCGCAAAGCGACGGCAAAGCCCGTGAAATGACACCGGTGCTTCCAGAAAATGTCAAGCTTCCTGCCCAAGGGTGACATGCCATGCGGTGGGGTCAGGGCCACGCGCTGAGCACCCGGTGCGCTGGGGTTGCCCCAGCGGTTCCTGAGCAGCTCCTGCAGTGCTGCCGCCGGTACCGTTCTGGCGGCTGTAGTTGTTTAAAAAGCCGTTGTTGTTTCCGGCGTAATCTGACGGCAGTTTTCTCGGGCATTTGGGCCTCTTCTAATAAGTGTGCTGTGAGTACATCTGCAAGCATTCACCTGTCGAGGTCAAATGACTGGTGGTGCTCATCTGCCCCCGTGCTACTGCTGCTGCCTCCCGTGAATGCTCATGTGCCTGCGTGCCCCTGTACAGGCACAGATGCACGCGCGCAACACCTGATCCCGCATCCTAATTATTTTTTGCCCGGTTCTCTGAGTTGTTCTGCTTCCGGCTGATGAATGGGAAAGTGTAGTAGTGCTGTTTCATTTCACCAGCCTCTCAAGTGTGGAAATTATGGTAAATTTGAGAACGAGCGAGATTAGATTGATAGTTACACCTCCTCCTTTAATTAGCCAACCACAGGATCTGTGGAGGCAAAGGCCGGGGGGGTGTGTCGGTGTATATAACGTGTATTGTCTATGTGAAAGATTAATCAAAAGGAGTTGCTTGAGGTGGGAAGGCTTTTCCGGAGAGGTTCCACATGTTGTCAGGTAGTCCCTCTGAATGGCAGCTTCCGGTTCGGTCCCTTAGCTTTCGGAAGTGACATTTAGTCTGATATGTGCCAGCCGTGCAATCTACCTAGCCCTGCAAAGTGCAAATATTAACATAAATGCATATTAAGATACTGTGTGTTAGCTCCTGAATTGAAATAGAGAGCGGGTGTTCCAGCGGAGGCAAGCAAATCGTGTTGATTTACAGTGGCTTGAGGATTTGGCCCATTACCGCTTCTTTATACACTTTTAAAAAGAAATGCCAACTCGATAGTTTAGGCTTTAACTGGAACATGGCAAGTAATTGTATGTTTTGGCGGACCCCTAGTAATGTTGCAGAATCTTTCTCAGAAGTTGTTCCATGGGATAGCCGATTCCTCAGGTAAGAGCTACTTGTTTGTTCAATCCTCCATCTTAGGCCTGCTCCTCAGGTGCATCCTCCTTCTCGCAGCGATTTCCTAGGAACAGATTTCGAAGAACAGCTCTGATCACAGAATCACAGATTGGTTAGGGTTGGAAAGGAGCTCTGGAGATCATCCAGTCCAACCCCCCTCCCAGAGCAGGGTCACGTACAGCAGGTTGCACAGGATGACCTCCAGGCGGGTTTTGAATGTCTCTGGGGTGGGAGACTCTACCGCCTCCCTGGGCAGCCTGTTCCAGTGCTCTGCCACCCTCAAAGTAAAGAAGTTCCTCCTCATGCTTTGATAGAAGTTCCTAGGTTCCAGTTTGTACCCGTTACCTCTTGTCCTGGATCATCTTTGATGATCCAGGACAAGAGGTAACGGGCACCAATTGGAACGTAGGAACTTGAACTTGAACTGGAAGGTAGGAACTTGAACTTGAACATAGGATTATCCTTGATGATTCAGGATAGCTGTGTGTCTGACCAGTCTGTCTTTCGAAGGAGGTCCTGGGCCAGCTCCAGCCATGCTGTGCTGAGCAGAGCCCCTGGCAGCAGCCCCACAGCTCACTCCCAGTGTGCCTGAATGGAAAAGGTACCAAAGTTGCTCCAACACTTTCTGAAAAACTCTATAGTGTTACCCCACAAGCGCAAAGCGACGGCAAAGCCCGTGAAATGACACCGGTGCTTCCAGAAAATGTCAAGCTTCCTGCCCAAGGGTGACATGCCATGCGGTGGGGTCAGGGCCACGCGCTGAGCACCCGGTGCGCTGGGGTTGCCCCAGCGGTTCCTGAGCAGCTCCTGCAGTGCTGCCGCCGGTACCGTTCTGGCGGCTGTAGTTGTTTAAAAAGCCGTTGTTGTTTCCGGCGTAATCTGACGGCAGTTTTCTCGGGCATTTGGGCCTCTTCTAATAAGTGTGCTGTGAGTACATCTGCAAGCATTCACCTGTCGAGGTCAAATGACTGGTGGTGCTCATCTGCCCCCGTGCTACTGCTGCTGCCTCCCGTGAATGCTCATGTGCCTGCGTGCCCCTGTACAGGCAAAAAAGCACGCGCGCAACACCTGATCCCGCATCCTAATTATTTTTCGCCCGGTTCTCTGAGTTGTTCTGCTTCCGGCTGATGAATGGGAAAGTGTAGTAGTGCTGTTTCATTTCACCAGCCTCTCAAGTGTGGAAATTATGGTAAATTTGAGAACAAGCCAGATTAGATTGATAGTTACACCTCCTCCTTTAATTAGCCAACCACAGGATCTGTGGAGGCAAAGGCCGGGGGGGTGTGTCGGTGTATATAACGTGTATTGTCTATGTGAAAGATTAATCAAAAGGAGTTGCTTGAGGTGGGAAGGCTTTTCCGGAGAGGTTCCACATGTTGTCAGGTAGTCCCTCTGAATGGCAGCTTCCGGTTCGGTCCCTTAGCTTTCAGAAGTGACATTTAGTCTGATATGTGCCAGCCGTGCAATCTACCTAGCCCTGCAAAGTGCAAATATTAACATAAATGCATATTAAGATAGTGTGTGTTAGCTCCTGAACTGAAATAGAGAGCGGGTGTTCCAGCGGAGGCAAGCAAATCGTGTTGATTTACAGTGGCTTGAGGATTTGGCCCATTACCGCTTCTTTATACACTTTTAAAACGAAATGCCAACTCGATAGTTTAGGCTTTAACTGGAACATGGCAAGTAATTGTATGTTTTGGCGGACCCCTAGTAATGTTGCAGAATCTTTCTCAGAAGTTGTTCCATGGGATAGCCGATTCCTCAGGTAAGAGCTACTTGTTTGTTCAATCCTCCATCTTAGGCCTGCTCCTCAGGTGCATCCTCCTTCTTGCAGCGATTTCCTAGGAACAGATTTCGAAGAACAGCTCTGATCACAGAATCACAGATTGGTTAGGGTTGGAAAGGAGCTCTGGAGATCATCCAGTCCAACCCCCCTCCCAGAGCAGGGTCACGTACAGCAGGTTGCACAGGATGACCTCCAGGCGGGTTTTGAATGTCTCTGGGGTGGGAGACTCTACCGCCTCCCTGGGCAGCCTGTTCCAGTGCTCTGCCACCCTCAAAGTAAAGAAGTTCCTCCTCATGCTTTGATAGAAGTTCCTAGGTTCCAGTTTGTACCCGTTACCTCTTGTCCTGGATCATCTTTGATGATCCAGGACAAGAGGTAACGGGCACCAATTGGAACGTAGGAACTTGAACTTGAACTGGAAGGTAGGAACTTGAACTTGAACATAGGATTATCCTTGATGATTCAGGATAGCTGTGTGTCTGACCAGTCTGTCTTTCGAAGGAGGTCCTGGGCCAGCTCCAGCCATGCTGTGCTGAGCAGAGCCCCTGGCAGCAGCCCCACAGCTCACTCCCAGTGTGCCTGAATGGAAAAGGTACCAAAGTTGCTCCAACACTTTCTGAAAAACTCTATAGTGTTACCCCACAAGCGCAAAGCGACGGCAAAGCCCGTGAAATGACACCGGTGCTTCCAGAAAATGTCAAGCTTCCTGCCCAAGGGTGACATGCCATGCGGTGGGGTCAGGGCCACGCGCTGAGCACCCGGTGCGCTGGGGTTGCCCCAGCGGTTCCTGAGCAGCTCCTGCAGTGCTGCCGCCGGTACCGTTCTGGCGGCTGTAGTTGTTTAAAAAGCCGTTGTTGTTTCCGGCGTAATCTGACGGCAGTTTTCTCGGGCATTTGGGCCTCTTCTAATAAGTGTGCTGTGAGTACATCTGCAAGCATTCACCTGTCGAGGTCAAATGACTGGTGGTGCTCATCTGCCCCCGTGCTACTGCTGCTGCCTCCCGTGAATGCTCATGTGCCTGCGTGCCCCTGTACAGGCAAAAAAGCACGCGCGCAACACCTGATCCCGCATCCTAATTATTTTTCGCCCGGTTCTCTGAGTTGTTCTGCTTCCGGCTGATGAATGGGAAAGTGTAGTAGTGCTGTTTCATTTCACCAGCCTCTCAAGTGTGGAAATTATGGTAAATTTGAGAACAAGCCAGATTAGATTGATAGTTACACCTCCTCCTTTAATTAGCCAACCACAGGATCTGTGGAGGCAAAGGCCGGGGGGGTGTGTCGGTGTATATAACGTGTATTGTCTATGTGAAAGATTAATCAAAAGGAGTTGCTTGAGGTGGGAAGGCTTTTCCGGAGAGGTTCCACATGTTGTCAGGTAGTCCCTCTGAATGGCAGCTTCCGGTTCGGTCCCTTAGCTTTCAGAAGTGACATTTAGTCTGATATGTGCCAGCCGTGCAATCTACCTAGCCCTGCAAAGTGCAAATATTAACATAAATGCATATTAAGATACTGTGTGTTAGCTCCTGAATTGAAATAGAGAGCGGGTGTTCCAGCGGAGGCAAGCAAATCGTGTTGATTTACAGTGGCTTGAGGATTTGGCCCATTACCGCTTCTTTATACACTTTTAAAACGAAATGCCAACTCGATAGTTTAGGCTTTAACTGGAACATGGCAAGTAATTGTATGTTTTGGCGGACCCCTAGTAATGTTGCAGAATCTTTCTCAGAAGTTGTTCCATGGGATAGCCGATTCCTCAGGTAAGAGCTACTTGTTTGTTCAATCCTCCATCTTAGGCCTGCTCCTCAGGTGCATCCTCCTTCTTGCAGCGATTTCCTAGGAACAGATTTCGAAGAACAGCTCTGATCACAGAATCACAGATTGGTTAGGGTTGGAAAGGAGCTCTGGAGATCATCCAGTCCAACCCCCCTCCCAGAGCAGGGTCACCTACAGCAGGTTGCACAGGATGACCTCCAGGCGGGTTTTGAATGTCTCTGGGGTGGGAGACTCTACCGCCTCCCTGGGCAGCCTGTTCCAGCGCTCTGCCACCCTCAAAGTAAAGAAGTTCCTCCTCATGCTTTGATAGAAGTTCCTACGTTCCAGTTTGTACTCGTTACCTCTTGTCCTGGATCATCTTTGATGATCCAGGACAAGAGGTAATGGGCACCAATTGGAACGTAGGAACTTGAACTTGAAGTGGAACGTAGGAACTTGAACTTGAACATAGGATTATCCTTGATGATTCAGGATAGCTGTGTGTCTGACCAGTCTGTCTTTCGAAGGAGGTCCTGGGCCAGCTCCAGCCATGCTGTGCTGAGCAGAGCCCCTGGCAGCAGCCCCACACCTCACTCCCAGTGTGCTTGAATGGAAAAGGTACCAAAGTTGCTCCAACACTTTCTGAAAAACTCTATAGTGTTACCCCACAAGCGCAAAGCGACGGCAAAGCCCGTGAAATGACACCGGTGCTTCCAGAAAATGTCAAGCTTCCTGCCCAAGGGTGACGTGCCATGCGGTGGGGTCAGGGCCACGCGCTGAGCACCCGGTGCGCTGGGGTTGCCCCAGCGGTTCCTGAGCAGCTCCTGCAGTGCTGCCGCCGGTACCGTTCTGGCGGCTGTAGTTGTTTAAAAAGCCGTTGTTGTTTCCGGCGTAATCTGACGGCAGTTTTCTCGGGCATTTGGGCCTCTTCTAATAAGTGTGCTGTGAGTACATCTGCAAGCATTCACCTGTCGAGGTCAAATGACTGGTGGTGCTCATCTCCCCCCGTGCTACTGCTGCTGCCTCCCGTGAATGCTCATGTGCCTGCGTGCCCCTGTACAGGCACAGATACACGCGCGCAAAACCTGATCCCGCATCCTAATTATTTTTCGCCCGGTTCTCGGAGTTGTTCTGCTTCCGGCTGATGAATGGGAAAGTGTAGTAGTGCTGTTTCATTTCACCAGCCTCTCAAGTGTGGAAATTATGGTAAATTTGAGAACAAGCCAGATTAGATTGATAGTTACACCTCCTCCTTTAATTAGCCAACCACAGGATCTGTGGAGGCAAAGGCCGGGGGGGGGTGTCGGTGTATATAACGTGTATTGTCTATGTGAAAGATTAACCAAAAGGAGTTGCTTGAGGTGGGAAGGCTTTTCTGGAGAGGTTCCACATGTTGTCAGGTAGTCCCTCTGAATGGCAGCTTCCGGTTCGGTCCCTTAGCTTTCGGAAGTGACATTTAGTCTGATATGTGCCAGCCGTGCAATCTACCTAGCCCTGCAAAGTGCAAATATTAACCTAAATGCATATTAAGATACTGTGTGTTAGCTCCTGAACTGAAATAGAGAGCGGGTGTTCCAGCGGAGGCAAGCAAATCGTGTTGATTTACAGTGGCTTGAGGATTTGGCCCATTACCGCTTCTTTATACACTTCTAAAAAGAAATGCCAACTCGATAGTTTAGGCTTTAACTGGAACATGGCAAGTAATTGTATGTTTTGGCGGACCCCTAGTAATGTTGCAGAATCTTTCTCAGAAGTTGTTCCATGGGATAGCCGATTCCTCAGGTAAGAGCTACTTGTTTGTTCAATCCTCCATCTTAGGCCTGCTCCTCAGGTGCATCCTCCTTCTCGCAGCGATTTCCTAGGAACAGATTTCGAAGAACAGCTCTGATCACAGAATCACAGATTGGTTAGGGTTGGAAAGGACCTCTGGAGATCATCCAGTCCAACCCCCCTCCCAGAGCAGGGTCACGTACAGCAGGTTGCACAGGATGACCTCCAGGCGGGTTTTGAATGTCTCTGGGGTGGGAGACTCTACCGCCTCCCTGGGCAGCCTGTTCCAGTGCTCTGCCACCCTCAAAGTAAAGAAGTTCCTCCTCATGCTTTGATAGAAGTTCCTAGGTTCCAGTTTGTACCCGTTACCTCTTGTCCTGGATCATCTTTGATGATCCAGGACAAGAGGTAACGGGCACCAATTGGAACGTAGGAACTTGAACTTGAACTGGAAGGTAGGAACTTGAACTTGAACATAGGATTATCCTTGATGATTCAGGATAGCTGTGTGTCTGACCAGTCTGTCTTTCGAAGGAGGTCCTGGGCCAGCTCCAGCCATGCTGTGCTGAGCAGAGCCCCTGGCAGCAGCCCCACAGCTCACTCCCAGTGTGCCTGAATGGAAAAGGTACCAAAGTTGCTCCAACACTTTCTGAAAAACTCTATAGTGTTACCCCACAAGCGCAAAGCGACGGCAAAGCCCGTGAAATGACACCGGTGCTTCCAGAAAATGTCAAGCTTCCTGCCCAAGGGTGACATGCCATGCGGTGGGGTCAGGGCCACGCGCTGAGCACCCGGTGCGCTGGGGTTGCCCCAGCGGTTCCTGAGCAGCTCCTGCAGTGCTGCCGCCGGTACCGTTCTGGCGGCTGTAGTTGTTTAAAAAGCCGTTGTTGTTTCCGGCGTAATCTGACGGCAGTTTTCTCGGGCATTTGGGCCTCTTCTAATAAGTGTGCTGTGAGTACATCTGCAAGCATTCACCTGTCGAGGTCAAATGACTGGTGGTGCTCATCTCCCCCCGTGCTACTGCTGCTGCCTCCCGTGAATGCTCATGTGCCTGCGTGCCCCTGTACAGGCACAGATGCACGCGCGCAACACCTGATCCCGCATCCTAATTATTTTTCGCCCGGTTCTCTGAGTTGTTCTGCTTCCGGCTGATGAATGGGAAAGTGTAGTAGTGCTGTTTCATTTCACCAGCCTCTCAAGTGTGGAAATTATGGTAAATTTGAGAACAAGCCAGATTAGATTGATAGTTACACCTCCTCCTTTAATTAGCCAACCACAGGATCTGTGGAGGCAAAGGCCGGGGGGGTGTGTCGGTGTATATAACGTGTATTGTCTATGTGAAAGATTAATCAAAAGGAGTTGCTTGAGGTGGGAAGGCTTTTCCGGAGAGGTTCCACATGTTGTCAGGTAGTCCCTCTGAATGGCAGCTTCCGGTTCGGTCCCTTAGCTTTCAGAAGTGACATTTAGTCTGATATGTGCCAGCCGTGCAATCTACCTAGCCCTGCAAAGTGCAAATATTAACATAAATGCATATTAAGATACTGTGTGTTAGCTCCTGAATTGAAATAGAGAGCGGGTGTTCCAGCGGAGGCAAGCAAATCGTGTTGATTTACAGTGGCTTGAGGATTTGGCCCATTACCGCTTCTTTATACACTTTTAAAACGAAATGCCAACTCGATAGTTTAGGCTTTAACTGGAACATGGCAAGTAATTGTATGTTTTGGCGGACCCCTAGTAATGTTGCAGAATCTTTCTCAGAAGTTGTTCCATGGGATAGCCGATTCCTCAGGTAAGAGCTACTTGTTTGTTCAATCCTCCATCTTAGGCCTGCTCCTCAGGTGCATCCTCCTTCTCGCAGCGATTTCCTAGGAACAGATTTCGAAGAACAGCTCTGATCACAGAATCACAGATTGGTTAGGGTTGGAAAGGACCTCTGGAGATCATCCAGTCCAACCCCCCTCCCAGAGCAGGGTCACCTACAGCAGGTTGCACAGGATGACCTCCAGGCGGGTTTTGAATGTCTCTGGGGTGGGAGACTCTACCGCCTCCCTGGGCAGCCTGTTCCAGCGCTCTGCCACCCTCAAAGTAAAGAAGTTCCTCCTCATGCTTTGATAGAAGTTCCTACGTTCCAGTTTGTACTCGTTACCTCTTGTCCTGGATCATCTTTGATGATCCAGGACAAGAGGTAATGGGCACCAATTGGAACGTAGGAACTTGAACTTGAAGTGGAAGGTAGGAACTTGAACTTGAACATAGGATTATCCTTGATGATTCAGGATAGCTGTGTGTCTGACCAGTCTGTCTTTCGAAGGAGGTCCTGGGCCAGCTCCAGCCATGCTGTGCTGAGCAGAGCCCCTGGCAGCAGCCCCACACCTCACTCCCAGTGTGCTTGAATGGAAAAGGTACCAAAGTTGCTCCAACACTTTCTGAAAAACTCTATAGTGTTACCCCACAAGCGCAAAGCGACGGCAAAGCCCGTGAAATGACACCGGTGCTTCCAGAAAATGTCAAGCTTCCTGCCCAAGGGTGACGTGCCATGCGGTGGGGTCAGGGCCACGCGCTGAGCACCCGGTGCGCTGGGGTTGCCCCAGCGGTTCCTGAGCAGCTCCTGCAGTGCTGCCGCCGGTACCGTTCTGGCGGCTGTAGTTGTTTAAAAAGCCGTTGTTGTTTCCGGCGTAATCTGACGGCAGTTTTCTCGGGCATTTGGGCCTCTTCTAATAAGTGTGCTGTGAGTACATCTGCAAGCATTCACCTGTCGAGGTCAAATGACTGGTGGTGCTCATCTCCCCCCGTGCTACTGCTGCTGCCTCCCGTGAATGCTCATGTGCCTGCGTGCCCCTGTACAGGCACAGATACACGCGCGCAAAACCTGATCCCGCATCCTAATTATTTTTCGCCCGGTTCTCGGAGTTGTTCTGCTTCCGGCTGATGAATGGGAAAGTGTAGTAGTGCTGTTTCATTTCACCAGCCTCTCAAGTGTGGAAATTATGGTAAATTTGAGAACAAGCCAGATTAGATTGATAGTTACACCTCCTCCTTTAATTAGCCAACCACAGGATCTGTGGAGGCAAAGGCCGGGGGGGGGGTGTCGGTGTATATAACGTGTATTGTCTATGTGAAAGATTAACCAAAAGGAGTTGCTTGAGGTGGGAAGGCTTTTCTGGAGAGGTTCCACATGTTGTCAGGTAGTCCCTCTGAATGGCAGCTTCCGGTTCGGTCCCTTAGCTTTCGGAAGTGACATTTAGTCTGATATGTGCCAGCCGTGCAATCTACCTAGCCCTGCAAAGTGCAAATATTAACCTAAATGCATATTAAGATACTGTGTGTTAGCTCCTGAACTGAAATAGAGAGCGGGTGTTCCAGCGGAGGCAAGCAAATCGTGTTGATTTACAGTGGCTTGAGGATTTGGCCCATTACCGCTTCTTTATACACTTCTAAAAAGAAATGCCAACTCGATAGTTTAGGCTTTAACTGGAACATGGCAAGTAATTGTATGTTTTGGCGGACCCCTAGTAATGTTGCAGAATCTTTCTCAGAAGTTGTTCCATGGGATAGCCGATTCCTCAGGTAAGAGCTACTTGTTTGTTCAATCCTCCATCTTAGGCCTGCTCCTCAGGTGCATCCTCCTTCTCGCAGCGATTTCCTAGGAACAGATTTCGAAGAACAGCTCTGATCACAGAATCACAGATTGGTTAGGGTTGGAAAGGACCTCTGGAGATCATCCAGTCCAACCCCCCTCCCAGAGCAGGGTCACGTACAGCAGGTTGCACAGGATGACCTCCAGGCGGGTTTTGAATGTCTCTGGGGTGGGAGACTCTACCGCCTCCCTGGGCAGCCTGTTCCAGTGCTCTGCCACCCTCAAAGTAAAGAAGTTCCTCCTCATGCTTTGATAGAAGTTCCTAGGTTCCAGTTTGTACCCGTTACCTCTTGTCCTGGATCATCTTTGATGATCCAGGACAAGAGGTAACGGGCACCAATTGGAACGTAGGAACTTGAACTTGAACTGGAAGGTAGGAACTTGAACTTGAACATAGGATTATCCTTGATGATTCAGGATAGCTGTGTGTCTGACCAGTCTGTCTTTCGAAGGAGGTCCTGGGCCAGCTCCAGCCATGCTGTGCTGAGCAGAGCCCCTGGCAGCAGCCCCACAGCTCACTCCCAGTGTGCCTGAATGGAAAAGGTACCAAAGTTGCTCCAACACTTTCTGAAAAACTCTATAGTGTTACCCCACAAGCGCAAAGCGACGGCAAAGCCCGTGAAATGACACCGGTGCTTCCAGAAAATGTCAAGCTTCCTGCCCAAGGGTGACATGCCATGCGGTGGGGTCAGGGCCACGCGCTGAGCACCCGGTGCGCTGGGGTTGCCCCAGCGGTTCCTGAGCAGCTCCTGCAGTGCTGCCGCCGGTACCGTTCTGGCGGCTGTAGTTGTTTAAAAAGCCGTTGTTGTTTCCGGCGTAATCTGACGGCAGTTTTCTCGGGCATTTGGGCCTCTTCTAATAAGTGTGCTGTGAGTACATCTGCAAGCATTCACCTGTCGAGGTCAAATGACTGGTGGTGCTCATCTGCCCCCGTGCTACTGCTGCTGCCTCCCGTGAATGCTCATGTGCCTGCGTGCCCCTGTACAGGCAAAAAAGCACGCGCGCAACACCTGATCCCGCATCCTAATTATTTTTCGCCCGGTTCTCTGAGTTGTTCTGCTTCCGGCTGATGAATGGGAAAGTGTAGTAGTGCTGTTTCATTTCACCAGCCTCTCAAGTGTGGAAATTATGGTAAATTTGAGAACAAGCCAGATTAGATTGATAGTTACACCTCCTCCTTTAATTAGCCAACCACAGGATCTGTGGAGGCAAAGGCCGGGGGGGTGTGTCGGTGTATATAACGTGTATTGTCTATGTGAAAGATTAATCAAAAGGAGTTGCTTGAGGTGGGAAGGCTTTTCCGGAGAGGTTCCACATGTTGTCAGGTAGTCCCTCTGAATGGCAGCTTCCGGTTCGGTCCCTTAGCTTTCAGAAGTGACATTTAGTCTGATATGTGCCAGCCGTGCAATCTACCTAGCCCTGCAAAGTGCAAATATTAACATAAATGCATATTAAGATACTGTGTGTTAGCTCCTGAATTGAAATAGAGAGCGGGTGTTCCAGCGGAGGCAAGCAAATCGTGTTGATTTACAGTGGCTTGAGGATTTGGCCCATTACCGCTTCTTTATACACTTTTAAAACGAAATGCCAACTCGATAGTTTAGGCTTTAACTGGAACATGGCAAGTAATTGTATGTTTTGGCGGACCCCTAGTAATGTTGCAGAATCTTTCTCAGAAGTTGTTCCATGGGATAGCCGATTCCTCAGGTAAGAGCTACTTGTTTGTTCAATCCTCCATCTTAGGCCTGCTCCTCAGGTGCATCCTCCTTCTCGCAGCGATTTCCTAGGAACAGATTTCGAAGAACAGCTCTGATCACAGAATCACAGATTGGTTAGGGTTGGAAAGGACCTCTGGAGATCATCCAGTCCAACCCTCTGCCAGAGCAGGGTCACCTACAGCAGGTTGCACAGGATGACCTCCAGGCGGGTTTTGAATGTCTCTGGGGTGGGAGACTCTACCGCCTCCCTGGGCAGCCTGTTCCAGCGCTCTGCCACCCTCAAAGTAAAGAAGTTCCTCCTCATGCTTTGATAGAAGTTCCTACGTTCCAGTTTGTACTCGTTACCTCTTGTCCTGGATCATCTTTGATGATCCAGGACAAGAGGTAATGGGCACCAATTGGAACGTAGGAACTTGAACTTGAAGTGGAACGTAGGAACTTGAACTTGAACATAGGATTATCCTTGATGATTCAGGATAGCTGTGTGTCTGACCAGTCTGTCTTTCGAAGGAGGTCCTGGGCCAGCTCCAGCCATGCTGTGCTGAGCAGAGCCCCTGGCAGCAGCCCCACACCTCACTCCCAGTGTGCTTGAATGGAAAAGGTACCAAAGTTGCTCCAACACTTTCTGAAAAACTCTATAGTGTTACCCCACAAGCGCAAAGCGACGGCAAAGCCCGTGAAATGACACCGGTGCTTCCAGAAAATGTCAAGCTTCCTGCCCAAGGGTGACGTGCCATGCGGTGGGGTCAGGGCCACGCGCTGAGCACCCGGTGCGCTGGGGTTGCCCCAGCGGTTCCTGAGCAGCTCCTGCAGTGCTGCCGCCGGTACCGTTCTGGCGGCTGTAGTTGTTTAAAAAGCCGTTGTTGTTTCCGGCGTAATCTGACGGCAGTTTTCTCGGGCATTTGGGCCTCTTCTAATAAGTGTGCTGTGAGTACATCTGCAAGCATTCACCTGTCGAGGTCAAATGACTGGTGGTGCTCATCTCCCCCCGTGCTACTGCTGCTGCCTCCCGTGAATGCTCATGTGCCTGCGTGCCCCTGTACAGGCACAGATACACGCGCGCAACACCTGATCCCGCATCCTAATTATTTTTCGCCCGGTTCTCGGAGTTGTTCTGCTTCCGGCTGATGAATGGGAAAGTGTAGTAGTGCTGTTTCATTTCACCAGCCTCTCAAGTGTGGAAATTATGGTAAATTTGAGAACAAGCCAGATTAGATTGATAGTTACACCTCCTCCTTTAATTAGCCAACCACAGGATCTGTGGGGGCAAAGGCCGGGGGGGGGTGTCGGTGTATATAAGGTGTATTGTCTATGTGAAAGATTAACCAAAAGGAGTTGCTTGAGGTGGGAAGGCTTTTCTGGAGAGGTTCCACATGTTGTCAGGTAGTCCCTCTGAATGGCAGCTTCCGGTTCGGTCCCTTAGCTTTTGGAAGAGACATTTAGTCTGATATGTGCCAGCCGTGCAATCTACCTAGCCCTGCAAAGTGCAAATATTAACCTAAATGCATATTAAGATACTGTGTGTTAGCTCCTGAACTGAAATAGAGAGCGGGTGTTCCAGCGGAGGCAAGCAAATCGTGTTGATTTACAGTGGCTTGAGGATTTGGCCCATTACCGCTTCTTTATACACTTCTAAAAAGAAATGCCAACTCGATAGTTTAGGCTTTAACTGGAACATGGCAAGTAATTGTATGTTTTGGCGGACCCCTAGTAATGTTGCAGAATCTTTCTCAGAAGTTGTTCCATGGGATAGCCGATTCCTCAGGTAAGAGCTACTTGTTTGTTCAATCCTCCATCTTAGGCCTGCTCCTCAGGTGCATCCTCCTTCTCGCAGCGATTTCCTAGGAACAGATTTCGAAGAACAGCTCTGATCACAGAATCACAGATTGGTTAGGGTTGGAAAGGAGCTCTGGAGATCATCCAGTCCAACCCCCCTGCCAGAGCAGGGTCACCTACAGCAGGTTGCACAGGATGACCTCCAGGCAGGTTTTGAATGTCTCTGGGGTGGGAGACTCTACTGCCTCCCTGGGCAGCCTGTTCCAGCGCTCTGCCACCCTCAAAGTAAAGAAGTTCCTCCTCATGCTTTGATAGAAGTTCCTAGGTTCCAGTTTGTACCCGTTACCTCTTGTCCTGGATCATCTTTGATGATCCAGGACAAGAGGTAACGGGCACCAATTGGAACGTAGGAACTTGAACTTGAACTGGAACTTAGGAACTTGAACATAGGATTGTCCTTGATGATTCAGGATAGCTGTGTGTCTGACCAGTCTGTCTTTCGAAGGAGGTCCTGGGCCAGCTCCAGCCATGCTGTGCTGAGCAGAGCCCCTGGCAGCAGCCCCACAGCTCACTCCCAGTGTGCCTGAATGGAAAAGGTACCAAAGTTGCTCCAACACTTTCTGAAAAACTCTATAGTGTTACCCCACAAACGCAAAGCGACGGCAAAGCCCGTGAAATGACACCGGTGCTTCCAGAAAATGTCAAGCTTCCTGCCCAAGGGTGACATGCCATGCGGTGGGGTCAGGGCCACACGCTGAGCACCCGGTGCGCTGGGGTTGCCCCAGCGGTTCCTGAGCAGCTCCTGCAGTGCTGCCGCCGGTACCGTTCTGGCGGCTGTAGTTGTTTAAAAAGCCGTTGTTGTTTCCGACGTAATCTGACGGCAGTTTTCTCGGGCATTTGGGCCTCTTCTAATAAGTGTGCTGTGAGTACATCTGCAAGCATTCACCTGTCGAGGTCAAATGACTGGTGGTGCTCATCTCCCCCCGTGCTACTGCTGCTGCCTCCCGTGAATGCTCATGTGCCTGCGTGCCCCTGTACAGGCACAGATGCACGCGCGCAACACCTGATCCCGCATCCTAATTATTTTTCGCCCGGTTCTCGGAGTTGTTCTGCTTCCGGCTGATGAATGGGAAAGTGTAGTAGTGCTGTTTCATTTCACCAGCCTCTCAAGTGTGGAAATTATGGTAAATTTGAGAACAAGCCAGATTAGATTGATAGTTACACCTCCTCCTTTAATTAGCCAACCACAGGATCTGTGGAGGCAAAGGCCGGGGGGGTGTGTCGGTGTATATAACGTGTATTGTCTATGTGAAAGATTAATCAAAAGGAGTTGCTTGAGGTGGGAAGGCTTTTCCGGAGAGGTTCCACATGTTGTCAGGTAGTCCCTCTGAATGGCAGCTTCCGGTTCGGTCCCTTAGCTTTCGGAAGTGACATTTAGTCTGATATGTGCCAGCCGTGCAATCTACCTAGCCCTGCAAAGTGCAAATATTAACCTAAATGCATATTAAGATACTGTGTGTTAGCTCCTGAACTGAAATAGAGAGCGGGTGTTCCAGCGGAGGCAAGCAAATCGTGTTGATTTACAGTGGCTTGAGGATTTGGCCCATTACCGCTTCTTTATACACTTTTAAAAAGAAATGCCAACTCGATAGTTTAGGCTTTAACTGGAACATGGCAAGTAATTGTATGTTTTGGCGGACCCCTAGTAATGTTGCAGAATCTTTCTCAGAAGTTGTTCCATGGGATAGCCGATTCCTCAGGTAAGAGCTACTTGTTTGTTCAATCCTCCATCTTAGGCCTGCTCCTCAGGTGCATCCTCCTTCTCGCAGCGATTTCCTAGGAACAGATTTCAAAGAACAGCTCTGATCACAGAATCACAGATTGGTTAGGGTTGGAAAGGACCTCTGGAGATCATCCAGTCCAACCCTCTGCCAGAGCAGGGTCACGTACAGCAGGTTGCACAGGATGACCTCCAGGCGGGTTTTGAATGTCTCTGGGGTGGGAGACTCTACCGCCTCCCTGGGCAGCCTGTTCCAGCGCTCTGCCACCCTCAAAGTAAAGAAGTTCCTCCTCATGCTTTGATAGAAGTTCCTAGGTTCCAGTTTGTACCCGTTACCTCTTGTCCTGGATCATCTTTGATGATCCAGGACAAGAGGTAACGGGCACCAATTGGAAGGAAGGAACTTGAACTTGAACTGGAAGGTAGGAACTTGAACATAGGATTGTCCTTGATGATTCAGGATAGCTGTGTGTCTGACCAGTCTGTCTTTCGAAGGAGGTCCTGGGCCAGCTCCAGCCATGCTGTGCTGAGCAGAGCCCCTGGCAGCAGCCCCACAGCTCACTCCCAGTGTGCCTGAATGGAAAAGGTACCAAAGTTGCTCCAACACTTTCTGAAAAACTCTATAGTGTTACCCCACAAACGCAAAGCGACGGCAAAGCCCGTGAAATGACACCGGTGCTTCCAGAAAATGTCAAGCTTCCTGCCCAAGGGTGACATGCCATGCGGTGGGGTCAGGGCCACACGCTGAGCACCCGGTGCGCTGGGGTTGCCCCAGCGGTTCCTGAGCAGCTCCTGCAGTGCTGCCGCCGGTACCGTTCTGGCGGCTGTAGTTGTTTAAAAAGCCGTTGTTGTTTCCGGCATAATCTGACGGCAGTTTTCTCGGGCATTTGGGCCTCTTCTAATAAGTGTGCTGTGAGTACATCTGCAAGCATTCACCTGTCGAGGTCAAATGACTGGTGGTGCTCATCTCCCCCCGTGCTACTGCTGCTGCCTCCCGTGAATGCTCATGTGCCTGCGTGCCCCTGTACAGGCACAGATACACGCGCGCAACACCTGATCCCGCATCCTAATTATTTTTCGCCCGGTTCTCGGAGTTGTTCTGCTTCCGGCTGATGAATGGGAAAGTGTAGTAGTGCTGTTTCATTTCACCAGCCTCTCAAGTGTGGAAATTATGGTAAATTTGAGAACAAGCCAGATTAGATTGATAGTTACACCTCCTCCTTTAATTAGCCAACCACAGGATCTGTGGAGGCAAAGGCCGGGGGGGTGTGTCGGTGTATATAACGTGTATTGTCTATGTGAAAGATTAACCAAAAGGAGTTGCTTGAGGTGGGAAGGCTTTTCTGGAGAGGTTCCACATGTTGTCAGGTAGTCCCTCTGAATGGCAGCTTCCGGTTCGGTCCCTTAGCTTTCGGAAGAGACATTTAGTCTGATATGTGCCAGCCGTGCAATCTACCTAGCCCTGCAAAGTGCAAATATTAACCTAAATGCATATTAAGATACTGTGTGTTAGCTCCTGAACTGAAATAGAGAGCGGGTGTTCCAGCGGAGGCAAGCAAATCGTGTTGATTTAGAGTGGCTTGAGGATTTGGCCCATTACCGCTTCTTTATACACTTTTAAAAAGAAATGCCAACTCGATAGTTTAGGCTTTAACTGGAACATGGCAAGTAATTGTATGTTTTGGCGGACCCCTAGTAATGTTGCAGAATCTTTCTCAGAAGTTGTTCCATGGGATAGCCGATTCCTCAGGTAAGAGCTACTTGTTTGTTCAATCCTCCATCTTAGGCCTGCTCCTCAGGTGCATCCTCCTTCTCGCAGCGATTTCCTAGGAACAGATTTCGAAGAACAGCTCTGATCACAGAATCACAGATTGGTTAGGGTTGGAAAGGAGCTCTGGAGATCATCCAGTCCAACCCCCCTGCCAGAGCAGGGTCACCTACAGCAGGTTGCACAGGATGACCTCCAGGCGGGTTTTGAATGTCTCTGGGGTGGGAGACTCTACCGCCTCCCTGGGCAGCCTGTTCCAGTGCTCTGCCACCCTCAAAGTAAAGAAGTTCCTCCTCATGCTTTGATAGAAGTTCCTAGGTTCCAGTTTGTTCCCGTTACCTCTTGTCCTGGATCATCTTTGATGATCCAGGACAAGAGGTAACGGGCACCAATTGGAACGTAGGAACTTGAACTTGAACTGGAACGTAGGAACTTGAACATAGGATTATCCTTGATGATTCAGGATAGCTGTGTGTCTGACCAGTCTGTCTTTCGAAGGAGGTCCTGGGCCAGCTCCAGCCATGCTGTGCTGAGCAGAGCCCCTGGCAGCAGCCCCACAGCTCACTCCCAGTGTGCCTGAATGGAAAAGGTACCAAAGTTGCTCCAACACTTTCTGAAAAAATCTATAGTGTTACCCCACAAGCGCAAAGCGACGGCAAAGCCCCTGAAATGACACCGGTGCTTCCAGAAAATGTCAAGCTTCCTGCCCAAGGGTGACATGCCATGCGGTGGGGTCAGGGCCACGCGCTGAGCACCTGGTGCGCTGGGGTTGCCCCAGCGGTTCCTGAGCAGCTCCTGCAGTGCTGCCGCCGGTACCGTTCTGGCGGCTGTAGTTGTTTAAAAAGCCGTTGTTGTTTCCGGCGTAATCTGACGGCAGTTTTCTCGGGCATTTGGGCCTCTTCTAATAAGTGTGCTGTGAGTACATCTGCAAGCATTCACCTGTCGAGGTCAAATGACTGGTGGTGCTCATCTCCCCCCGTGCTACTGCTGCTGCCTCCCGTGAATGCTCATGTGCCTGCGTGCCCCTGTACAGGCACAGATGCACGCGCGCAACACCTGATCCCGCATCCTAATTATTTTTCGCCCGGTTCTCTGAGTTGTTCTGCTTCCGGCTGATGAATGGGAAAGTGTAGTAGTGCTGTTTCATTTCACCAGCCTCTCAAGTGTGGAAATTATGGTAAATTTGAGAACAAGCCAGATTAGATTGATAGTTACACCTCCTCCTTTAATTAGCCAACCACAGGATCTGTGGAGGCAAAGGCCGGGGGGGTGTGTCGGTGTATATAAGGTGTATTGTCTATGTGAAAGATTAATCAAAAGGAGTTGCTTGAGGTGGGAAGGCTTTTCCGGAGAGGTTCCACATGTTGTCAGGTAGTCCCTCTGAATGGCAGCTTCCGGTTCGGTCCCTTAGCTTTCGGAAGTGACATTTAGTCTGATATGTGCCAGCCGTGCAATCTACCTAGCCCTGCAAAGTGCAAATATTAACCTAAATGCATATTAAGATACTGTGTGTTAGCTCCTGAACTGAAATAGAGAGCGGGTGTTCCAGCGGAGGCAAGCAAATCGTGTTGATTTACAGTGGCTTGCGGATTTGGCCCATTACCGCTTCTTTATACACTTTTAAAAAGAAATGCCAACTCGATAGTTTAGGCTTTAACTGGAACATGGCAAGTAATTGTATGTTTTGGCGGACCCCTAGTAATGTTGCAGAATCTTTCTCAGAAGTTGTTCCATGGGATAGCCGATTCCTCAGGTAAGAGCTACTTGTTTGTTCAATCCTCCATCTTAGGCCTGCTCCTCAGGTGCGTCCTTCTTCTCGCAGCGATTTCCTAGGAACAGATTTCGAAGAACAGCTCTGATCACAGAATCACAGATTGGTTAGGGTTGGAAAGGACCTCTGGAGATCATCCAGCCCAACCCCCCTGCCAGAGCAGGGTCACCTACAGCAGGTTGCACAGGATGACCTCCAGGCGGGTTTTGAATGTTTCTGGGGTGGGAGACTCTACCGCCTCCCTGGGCAGCCTGTTCCAGGGCTCTGCCACCCTCAAAGTAAAGAAGTTCCTCCTCATGCTTTGATAGAAGTTCCTAGGTTCCAGTTAGCACCCGTTACCTCTTGTCCTGGATCATCTTTGATGATCCAGGACAAGAGGTAACGGGCACCAATTGGAACGTAGGAACTTGAACTTGAACTGGAACGTAGGAACTTGAACATAGGATTGTCCTTGATGATTCAGGATAGCTGTGTGTCTGACCAGTCTGTCTTTCGAAGGAGGTCCTGGGCCAGCTCCAGCCATGCTGTGCTGAGCAGAGCCCCTGGCAGCAGCCCCACACCTCACTCCCAGTGTGCCTGAATGGAAAAGGTACCAAAGTTGCTCCAACACTTTCTGAAAAACTCTATAGTGTTACCCCACAAACGCAAAGCGACGGCAAAGCCCGTGAAATGACACCGGTGCTTCCAGAAAATGTCAAGCTTCCTGCCCAAGGGTGACATGCCATGCGGTGGGGTCAGGGCCACGCGCTGAGCACCCGGTGCGCTGGGGTTGCCCCAGCGGTTCCTGAGCAGCTCCTGCAGTGCTGCCGCCGGTACCGTTCTGGCGGCTGTAGTTGTTTAAAAAGCCGTTGTTGTTTCCGGCGTAATCTGACGGCAGTTTTCTCGGGCATTTGGGCCTCTTCTAATAAGTGTGCTGTGAGTACATCTGCAAGCATTCACCTGTCGAGGTCAAATGACTGGTGGTGCTCATCTCCCCCCGTGCTACTGCTGCTGCCTCCCGTGAATGCTCATGTGCCTGCGTGCCCCTGTACAGGCACAGATGCACGCGCGCAACACCTGATCCCGCATCCTAATTATTTTTCGCCCGGTTCTCGGAGTTGTTCTGCTTCCGGCTGATGAATGGGAAAGTGTAGTAGTGCTGTTTCATTTCACCAGCCTCTCAAGTGTGGAAATTATGGTAAATTTGAGAACAAGCCAGATTAGATTGATAGTTACACCTCCTCCTTTAATTAGCCAACCACAGGATCTGTGGAGGCAAAGGCCGGGGGGGTGTGTCGGTGTATATAACGTGTATTGTCTATGTGAAAGATTAATCAAAAGGAGTTGCTTGAGGTGGGAAGGCTTTTCCGGAGAGGTTCCACATGTTGTCAGGTAGTCCCTCTGAATGGCAGCTTCCGGTTCGGTCCCTTAGCTTTCAGAAGTGACATTTAGTCTGATATGTGCCAGCCGTGCAATCTACCTAGCCCTGCAAAGTGCAAATATTAACATAAATGCATATTAAGATACTGTGTGTTAGCTCCTGAATTGAAATAGAGAGCGGGTGTTCCAGCGGAGGCAAGCAAATCGTGTTGATTTACAGTGGCTTGAGGATTTGGCCCATTACCGCTTCTTTATACACTTTTAAAACGAAATGCCAACTCGATAGTTTAGGCTTTAACTGGAACATGGCAAGTAATTGTATGTTTTGGCGGACCCCTAGTAATGTTGCAGAATCTTTCTCAGAAGTTGTTCCATGGGATAGCCGATTCCTCAGGTAAGAGCTACTTGTTTGTTCAATCCTCCATCTTAGGCCTGCTCCTCAGGTGCATCCTCCTTCTCGCAGCGATTTCCTAGGAACAGATTTCGAAGAACAGCTCTGATCACAGAATCACAGATTGGTTAGGGTTGGAAAGGACCTCTGGAGATCATCCAGTCCAACCCTCTGCCAGAGCAGGGTCACCTACAGCAGGTTGCACAGGATGACCTCCAGGCGGGTTTTGAATGTCTCTGGGGTGGGAGACTCTACCGCCTCCCTGGGCAGCCTGTTCCAGCGCTCTGCCACCCTCAAAGTAAAGAAGTTCCTCCTCATGCTTTGATAGAAGTTCCTACGTTCCAGTTTGTACTCGTTACCTCTTGTCCTGGATCATCTTTGATGATCCAGGACAAGAGGTAATGGGCACCAATTGGAACGTAGGAACTTGAACTTGAAGTGGAACGTAGGAACTTGAACTTGAACATAGGATTATCCTTGATGATTCAGGATAGCTGTGTGTCTGACCAGTCTGTCTTTCGAAGGAGGTCCTGGGCCAGCTCCAGCCATGCTGTGCTGAGCAGAGCCCCTGGCAGCAGCCCCACACCTCACTCCCAGTGTGCTTGAATGGAAAAGGTACCAAAGTTGCTCCAACACTTTCTGAAAAACTCTATAGTGTTACCCCACAAGCGCAAAGCGACGGCAAAGCCCGTGAAATGACACCGGTGCTTCCAGAAAATGTCAAGCTTCCTGCCCAAGGGTGACGTGCCATGCGGTGGGGTCAGGGCCACGCGCTGAGCACCCGGTGCGCTGGGGTTGCCCCAGCGGTTCCTGAGCAGCTCCTGCAGTGCTGCCGCCGGTACCGTTCTGGCGGCTGTAGTTGTTTAAAAAGCCGTTGTTGTTTCCGGCGTAATCTGACGGCAGTTTTCTCGGGCATTTGGGCCTCTTCTAATAAGTGTGCTGTGAGTACATCTGCAAGCATTCACCTGTCGAGGTCAAATGACTGGTGGTACTCATCTCCCCCCGTGCTACTGCTGCTGCCTCCCGTGAATGCTCATGTGCCTGCGTGCCCCTGTACAGGCACAGATACACGCGCGCAACACCTGATCCCGCATCCTAATTATTTTTCGCCCGGTTCTCGGAGTTGTTCTGCTTCCGGCTGATGAATGGGAAAGTGTAGTAGTGCTGTTTCATTTCACCAGCCTCTCAAGTGTGGAAATTATGGTAAATTTGAGAACAAGCCAGATTAGATTGATAGTTACACCTCCTCCTTTAATTAGCCAACCACAGGATCTGTGGGGGCAAAGGCCGGGGGGGGGTGTCGGTGTATATAAGGTGTATTGTCTATGTGAAAGATTAACCAAAAGGAGTTGCTTGAGGTGGGAAGGCTTTTCTGGAGAGGTTCCACATGTTGTCAGGTAGTCCCTCTGAATGGCAGCTTCCGGTTCGGTCCCTTAGCTTTTGGAAGAGACATTTAGTCTGATATGTGCCAGCCGTGCAATCTACCTAGCCCTGCAAAGTGCAAATATTAACCTAAATGCATATTAAGATACTGTGTGTTAGCTCCTGAACTGAAATAGAGAGCGGGTGTTCCAGCGGAGGCAAGCAAATCGTGTTGATTTACAGTGGCTTGAGGATTTGGCCCATTACCGCTTCTTTATACACTTCTAAAAAGAAATGCCAACTCGATAGTTTAGGCTTTAACTGGAACATGGCAAGTAATTGTATGTTTTGGCGGACCCCTAGTAATGTTGCAGAATCTTTCTCAGAAGTTGTTCCATGGGATAGCCGATTCCTCAGGTAAGAGCTACTTGTTTGTTCAATCCTCCATCTTAGGCCTGCTCCTCAGGTGCATCCTCCTTCTCGCAGCGATTTCCTAGGAACAGATTTCGAAGAACAGCTCTGATCACAGAATCACAGATTGGTTAGGGTTGGAAAGGAGCTCTGGAGATCATCCAGTCCAACCCCCCTGCCAGAGCAGGGTCACCTACAGCAGGTTGCACAGGATGACCTCCAGGCAGGTTTTGAATGTCTCTGGGGTGGGAGACTCTACTGCCTCCCTGGGCAGCCTGTTCCAGCGCTCTGCCACCCTCAAAGTAAAGAAGTTCCTCCTCATGCTTTGATAGAAGTTCCTAGGTTCCAGTTTGTACCCGTTACCTCTTGTCCTGGATCATCTTTGATGATCCAGGACAAGAGGTAACGGGCACCAATTGGAACGTAGGAACTTGAACTTGAACTGGAACTTAGGAACTTGAACATAGGATTGTCCTTGATGATTCAGGATAGCTGTGTGTCTGACCAGTCTGTCTTTCGAAGGAGGTCCTGGGCCAGCTCCAGCCATGCTGTGCTGAGCAGAGCCCCTGGCAGCAGCCCCACAGCTCACTCCCAGTGTGCCTGAATGGAAAAGGTACCAAAGTTGCTCCAACACTTTCTGAAAAACTCTATAGTGTTACCCCACAAACGCAAAGCGACGGCAAAGCCCGTGAAATGACACCGGTGCTTCCAGAAAATGTCAAGCTTCCTGCCCAAGGGTGACATGCCATGCGGTGGGGTCAGGGCCACACGCTGAGCACCCGGTGCGCTGGGGTTGCCCCAGCGGTTCCTGAGCAGCTCCTGCAGTGCTGCCGCCGGTACCGTTCTGGCGGCTGTAGTTGTTTAAAAAGCCGTTGTTGTTTCCGACGTAATCTGACGGCAGTTTTCTCGGGCATTTGGGCCTCTTCTAATAAGTGTGCTGTGAGTACATCTGCAAGCATTCACCTGTCGAGGTCAAATGACTGGTGGTGCTCATCTCCCCCCGTGCTACTGCTGCTGCCTCCCGTGAATGCTCATGTGCCTGCGTGCCCCTGTACAGGCACAGATGCACGCGCGCAACACCTGATCCCGCATCCTAATTATTTTTCGCCCGGTTCTCGGAGTTGTTCTGCTTCCGGCTGATGAATGGGAAAGTGTAGTAGTGCTGTTTCATTTCACCAGCCTCTCAAGTGTGGAAATTATGGTAAATTTGAGAACAAGCCAGATTAGATTGATAGTTACACCTCCTCCTTTAATTAGCCAACCACAGGATCTGTGGAGGCAAAGGCCGGGGGGGTGTGTCGGTGTATATAACGTGTATTGTCTATGTGAAAGATTAATCAAAAGGAGTTGCTTGAGGTGGGAAGGCTTTTCCGGAGAGGTTCCACATGTTGTCAGGTAGTCCCTCTGAATGGCAGCTTCCGGTTCGGTCCCTTAGCTTTCGGAAGTGACATTTAGTCTGATATGTGCCAGCCGTGCAATCTACCTAGCCCTGCAAAGTGCAAATATTAACCTAAATGCATATTAAGATACTGTGTGTTAGCTCCTGAACTGAAATAGAGAGCGGGTGTTCCAGCGGAGGCAAGCAAATCGTGTTGATTTACAGTGGCTTGAGGATTTGGCCCATTACCGCTTCTTTATACACTTTTAAAAAGAAATGCCAACTCGATAGTTTAGGCTTTAACTGGAACATGGCAAGTAATTGTATGTTTTGGCGGACCCCTAGTAATGTTGCAGAATCTTTCTCAGAAGTTGTTCCATGGGATAGCCGATTCCTCAGGTAAGAGCTACTTGTTTGTTCAATCCTCCATCTTAGGCCTGCTCCTCAGGTGCATCCTCCTTCTCGCAGCGATTTCCTAGGAACAGATTTCAAAGAACAGCTCTGATCACAGAATCACAGATTGGTTAGGGTTGGAAAGGACCTCTGGAGATCATCCAGTCCAACCCTCTGCCAGAGCAGGGTCACGTACAGCAGGTTGCACAGGATGACCTCCAGGCGGGTTTTGAATGTCTCTGGGGTGGGAGACTCTACCGCCTCCCTGGGCAGCCTGTTCCAGCGCTCTGCCACCCTCAAAGTAAAGAAGTTCCTCCTCATGCTTTGATAGAAGTTCCTAGGTTCCAGTTTGTACCCGTTACCTCTTGTCCTGGATCATCTTTGATGATCCAGGACAAGAGGTAACGGGCACCAATTGGAAGGAAGGAACTTGAACTTGAACTGGAAGGTAGGAACTTGAACATAGGATTGTCCTTGATGATTCAGGATAGCTGTGTGTCTGACCAGTCTGTCTTTCGAAGGAGGTCCTGGGCCAGCTCCAGCCATGCTGTGCTGAGCAGAGCCCCTGGCAGCAGCCCCACAGCTCACTCCCAGTGTGCCTGAATGGAAAAGGTACCAAAGTTGCTCCAACACTTTCTGAAAAACTCTATAGTGTTACCCCACAAACGCAAAGCGACGGCAAAGCCCGTGAAATGACACCGGTGCTTCCAGAAAATGTCAAGCTTCCTGCCCAAGGGTGACATGCCATGCGGTGGGGTCAGGGCCACACGCTGAGCACCCGGTGCGCTGGGGTTGCCCCAGCGGTTCCTGAGCAGCTCCTGCAGTGCTGCCGCCGGTACCGTTCTGGCGGCTGTAGTTGTTTAAAAAGCCGTTGTTGTTTCCGGCATAATCTGACGGCAGTTTTCTCGGGCATTTGGGCCTCTTCTAATAAGTGTGCTGTGAGTACATCTGCAAGCATTCACCTGTCGAGGTCAAATGACTGGTGGTGCTCATCTCCCCCCGTGCTACTGCTGCTGCCTCCCGTGAATGCTCATGTGCCTGCGTGCCCCTGTACAGGCACAGATACACGCGCGCAACACCTGATCCCGCATCCTAATTATTTTTCGCCCGGTTCTCGGAGTTGTTCTGCTTCCGGCTGATGAATGGGAAAGTGTAGTAGTGCTGTTTCATTTCACCAGCCTCTCAAGTGTGGAAATTATGGTAAATTTGAGAACAAGCCAGATTAGATTGATAGTTACACCTCCTCCTTTAATTAGCCAACCACAGGATCTGTGGAGGCAAAGGCCGGGGGGGTGTGTCGGTGTATATAACGTGTATTGTCTATGTGAAAGATTAACCAAAAGGAGTTGCTTGAGGTGGGAAGGCTTTTCTGGAGAGGTTCCACATGTTGTCAGGTAGTCCCTCTGAATGGCAGCTTCCGGTTCGGTCCCTTAGCTTTCGGAAGAGACATTTAGTCTGATATGTGCCAGCCGTGCAATCTACCTAGCCCTGCAAAGTGCAAATATTAACCTAAATGCATATTAAGATACTGTGTGTTAGCTCCTGAACTGAAATAGAGAGCGGGTGTTCCAGCGGAGGCAAGCAAATCGTGTTGATTTAGAGTGGCTTGAGGATTTGGCCCATTACCGCTTCTTTATACACTTTTAAAAAGAAATGCCAACTCGATAGTTTAGGCTTTAACTGGAACATGGCAAGTAATTGTATGTTTTGGCGGACCCCTAGTAATGTTGCAGAATCTTTCTCAGAAGTTGTTCCATGGGATAGCCGATTCCTCAGGTAAGAGCTACTTGTTTGTTCAATCCTCCATCTTAGGCCTGCTCCTCAGGTGCATCCTCCTTCTCGCAGCGATTTCCTAGGAACAGATTTCGAAGAACAGCTCTGATCACAGAATCACAGATTGGTTAGGGTTGGAAAGGAGCTCTGGAGATCATCCAGTCCAACCCCCCTGCCAGAGCAGGGTCACCTACAGCAGGTTGCACAGGATGACCTCCAGGCGGGTTTTGAATGTCTCTGGGGTGGGAGACTCTACCGCCTCCCTGGGCAGCCTGTTCCAGTGCTCTGCCACCCTCAAAGTAAAGAAGTTCCTCCTCATGCTTTGATAGAAGTTCCTAGGTTCCAGTTTGTTCCCGTTACCTCTTGTCCTGGATCATCTTTGATGATCCAGGACAAGAGGTAACGGGCACCAATTGGAACGTAGGAACTTGAACTTGAACTGGAACGTAGGAACTTGAACATAGGATTATCCTTGATGATTCAGGATAGCTGTGTGTCTGACCAGTCTGTCTTTCGAAGGAGGTCCTGGGCCAGCTCCAGCCATGCTGTGCTGAGCAGAGCCCCTGGCAGCAGCCCCACAGCTCACTCCCAGTGTGCCTGAATGGAAAAGGTACCAAAGTTGCTCCAACACTTTCTGAAAAAATCTATAGTGTTACCCCACAAGCGCAAAGCGACGGCAAAGCCCCTGAAATGACACCGGTGCTTCCAGAAAATGTCAAGCTTCCTGCCCAAGGGTGACATGCCATGCGGTGGGGTCAGGGCCACGCGCTGAGCACCTGGTGCGCTGGGGTTGCCCCAGCGGTTCCTGAGCAGCTCCTGCAGTGCTGCCGCCGGTACCGTTCTGGCGGCTGTAGTTGTTTAAAAAGCCGTTGTTGTTTCCGGCGTAATCTGACGGCAGTTTTCTCGGGCATTTGGGCCTCTTCTAATAAGTGTGCTGTGAGTACATCTGCAAGCATTCACCTGTCGAGGTCAAATGACTGGTGGTGCTCATCTCCCCCCGTGCTACTGCTGCTGCCTCCCGTGAATGCTCATGTGCCTGCGTGCCCCTGTACAGGCACAGATGCACGCGCGCAACACCTGATCCCGCATCCTAATTATTTTTCGCCCGGTTCTCTGAGTTGTTCTGCTTCCGGCTGATGAATGGGAAAGTGTAGTAGTGCTGTTTCATTTCACCAGCCTCTCAAGTGTGGAAATTATGGTAAATTTGAGAACAAGCCAGATTAGATTGATAGTTACACCTCCTCCTTTAATTAGCCAACCACAGGATCTGTGGAGGCAAAGGCCGGGGGGGTGTGTCGGTGTATATAAGGTGTATTGTCTATGTGAAAGATTAATCAAAAGGAGTTGCTTGAGGTGGGAAGGCTTTTCCGGAGAGGTTCCACATGTTGTCAGGTAGTCCCTCTGAATGGCAGCTTCCGGTTCGGTCCCTTAGCTTTCGGAAGTGACATTTAGTCTGATATGTGCCAGCCGTGCAATCTACCTAGCCCTGCAAAGTGCAAATATTAACCTAAATGCATATTAAGATACTGTGTGTTAGCTCCTGAACTGAAATAGAGAGCGGGTGTTCCAGCGGAGGCAAGCAAATCGTGTTGATTTACAGTGGCTTGCGGATTTGGCCCATTACCGCTTCTTTATACACTTTTAAAAAGAAATGCCAACTCGATAGTTTAGGCTTTAACTGGAACATGGCAAGTAATTGTATGTTTTGGCGGACCCCTAGTAATGTTGCAGAATCTTTCTCAGAAGTTGTTCCATGGGATAGCCGATTCCTCAGGTAAGAGCTACTTGTTTGTTCAATCCTCCATCTTAGGCCTGCTCCTCAGGTGCGTCCTTCTTCTCGCAGCGATTTCCTAGGAACAGATTTCGAAGAACAGCTCTGATCACAGAATCACAGATTGGTTAGGGTTGGAAAGGACCTCTGGAGATCATCCAGCCCAACCCCCCTGCCAGAGCAGGGTCACCTACAGCAGGTTGCACAGGATGACCTCCAGGCGGGTTTTGAATGTTTCTGGGGTGGGAGACTCTACCGCCTCCCTGGGCAGCCTGTTCCAGGGCTCTGCCACCCTCAAAGTAAAGAAGTTCCTCCTCATGCTTTGATAGAAGTTCCTAGGTTCCAGTTAGCACCCGTTACCTCTTGTCCTGGATCATCTTTGATGATCCAGGACAAGAGGTAACGGGCACCAATTGGAACGTAGGAACTTGAACTTGAACTGGAACGTAGGAACTTGAACATAGGATTGTCCTTGATGATTCAGGATAGCTGTGTGTCTGACCAGTCTGTCTTTCGAAGGAGGTCCTGGGCCAGCTCCAGCCATGCTGTGCTGAGCAGAGCCCCTGGCAGCAGCCCCACACCTCACTCCCAGTGTGCCTGAATGGAAAAGGTACCAAAGTTGCTCCAACACTTTCTGAAAAACTCTATAGTGTTACCCCACAAACGCAAAGCGACGGCAAAGCCCGTGAAATGACACCGGTGCTTCCAGAAAATGTCAAGCTTCCTGCCCAAGGGTGACATGCCATGCGGTGGGGTCAGGGCCACGCGCTGAGCACCTGGTGCGCTGGGGTTGCCCCAGCGGTTCCTGAGCAGCTCCTGCAGTGCTGCCGCCGGTACCGTTCTGGCGGCTGTAGTTGTTTAAAAAGCCGTTGTTGTTTCCGGCGTAATCTGACGGCAGTTTTCTCGGGCATTTGGGCCTCTTCTAATAAGTGTGCTGTGAGTACATCTGCAAGCATTCACCTGTCGAGGTCAAATGACTGGTGGTGCTCATCTCCCCCCGTGCTACTGCTGCTGCCTCCCGTGAATGCTCATGTGCCTGCGTGCCCCTGTACAGGCACAGATGCACGCGCGCAACACCTGATCCCGCATCCTAATTATTTTTCGCCCGGTTCTCGGAGTTGTTCTGCTTCCGGCTGATGAATGGGAAAGTGTAGTAGTGCTGTTTCATTTCACCAGCCTCTCAAGTGTGGAAATTATGGTAAATTTGAGAACAAGCCAGATTAGATTGATAGTTACACCTCCTCCTTTAATTAGCCAACCACAGGATCTGTGGAGGCAAAGGCCGGGGGGGTGTGTCGGTGTATATAACGTGTATTGTCTATGTGAAAGATTAATCAAAAGGAGTTGCTTGAGGTGGGAAGGCTTTTCCGGAGAGGTTCCACATGTTGTCAGGTAGTCCCTCTGAATGGCAGCTTCCGGTTCGGTCCCTTAGCTTTCGGAAGTGACATTTAGTCTGATATGTGCCAGCCGTGCAATCTACCTAGCCCTGCAAAGTGCAAATATTAACCTAAATGCATATTAAGATAGTGTGTGTTAGCTCCTGAACTGAAATAGAGAGCGGGTGTTCCAGCGGAGGCAAGCAAATCGTGTTGATTTACAGTGGCTTGAGGATTTGGCCCATTACCGCTTCTTTATACACTTTTAAAAAGAAATGCCAACTCGATAGTTTAGGCTTTAACTGGAACATGGCAAGTAATTGTATGTTTTGGCGGACCCCTAGTAATGTTGCAGAATCTTTCTCAGAAGTTGTTCCATGGGATAGCCGATTCCTCAGGTAAGAGCTACTTGTTTGTTCAATCCTCCATCTTAGGCCTGCTCCTCAGGTGCGTCCTTCTTCTCGCAGCGATTTCCTAGGAACAGATTTCGAAGAACAGCTCTGATCACAGAATCACAGATTGGTTAGGGTTGGAAAGGACCTCTGGAGATCATCCAGCCCAACCCCCCTGCCAGAGCAGGGTCACCTACAGCAGGTTGCACAGGATGACCTCCAGGCGGGTTTTGAATGTTTCTGGGGTGGGAGACTCTACCGCCTCCCTGGGCAGCCTGTTCCAGGGCTCTGCCACCCTCAAAGTAAAGAAGTTCCTCCTCATGCTTTGATAGAAGTTCCTAGGTTCCAGTTAGCACCCGTTACCTCTTGTCCTGGATCATCTTTGATGATCCAGGACAAGAGGTAACGGGCACCAATTGGAACGTAGGAACTTGAACTTGAACTGGAAGGTAGGAACTTGAACATAGGATTATCCTTGATGATTCAGGATAGCTGTGTGTCTGACCAGTCTGTCTTTCGAAGGAGGTCCTGGGCCAGCTCCAGCCATGCTGTGCTGAGCAGAGCCCCTGGCAGCAGCCCCACAGCTCACTCCCAGTGTGCCTGAATGGAAAAGGTACCAAAGTTGCTCCAACACTTTCTGAAAAACTCTATAGTGTTACCCCACAAGCGCAAAGCGACGGCAAAGCCCGTGAAATGACACCGGTGCTTCCAGAAAATGTCAAGCTTCCTGCCCAAGGGTGACATGCCATGCGGTGGGGTCAGGGCCACGCGCTGAGCACCCGGTGCGCTGGGGTTGCCCCAGCGGTTCCTGAGCAGCTCCTGCAGTGCTGCCGCCGGTACCATTCTGGCGGCTGTAGTTGTTTAAAAAGCCGTTGTTGTTTCCGGCGTAATCTGACGGCAGTTTTCTCGGGCATTTGGGCCTCTTCTAATAAGTGTGCTGTGAGTACATCTGCAAGCATTCACCTGTCGAGGTCAAATGACTGGTGGTGCTCATCTGCCCCCGTGCTACTGCTGCTGCCTCCCGTGAATGCTCATGTGCCTGCGTGCCCCTGTACAGGCACAGATACACGCGCGCAAAACCTGATCCCGCATCCTAATTATTTTTCGCCCGGTTCTTGAGTTGTTCTGCTTCCGGCTGATGAATGGGAAAGTGTAGTAGTGCTGTTTCATTTCACCAGCCTCTCAAGTGTGGAAATTATGGTAAATTTGAGAACAAGCCAGATTAGATTGATAGTTACACCTCCTCCTTTAATTAGCCAACCACAGGATCTGTGGAGGCAAAGGCCGGGGGGGTGTGTCGGTGTATATAAGGTGTATTGTCTATGTGAAAGATTAATCAAAAGGAGTTGCTTGAGGTGGGAAGGCTTTTCCGGAGAGGTTCCACATGTTGTCAGGTAGACCCTCTGAATGGCAGCTTCCGGTTCGGTCCCTTAGCTTTCAGAAGTGACATTTAGTCTGATATGTGCCAGCCGTGCAATCTACCTAGCCCTGCAAAGTGCAAATATTAACCTAAATGCATATTAAGATAGTGTGTGTTAGCTCCTGAACTGAAATAGAGAGCGGGTGTTCCAGCGGAGGCAAGCAAATCGTGTTGATTTACAGTGGCTTGAGGATTTGGCCCATTACCGCTTCTTTATACACTTCTAAAAAGAAATGCCAACTCGATAGTTTAGGCTTTAACTGGAACATGGCAAGTAATTGTATGTTTTGGCGGACCCCTAGTAATGTTGCAGAATCTTTCTCAGAAGTTGTTCCATGGGATAGCCGATTCCTCAGGTAAGAGCTACTTGTTTGTTCAATCCTCCATCTTAGGCCTGCTCCTCAGGTGCATCCTCCTTCTCGCAGCGATTTCCTAGGAACAGATTTCGAAGAACAGCTCTGATCACAGAATCATAGATTGGTTAGGGTTGGAAAGGACCTCTGGAGATCATCCAGTCCAACCCCCCTGCCAGAGCAGGGTCACGTACAGCAGGTTGCACAGGATGACCTCCAGGCGGGTTTTGAATGTCTCTGGGGTGGGAGACTCTACCGCCTCCCTGGGCAGCCTGTTCCAGTGCTCTGCCACCCTCAAAGTAAAGAAGTTCCTCCTCATGCTTTGATAGAAGTTCCTAGGTTCCAGTTTGTACCCGTTACCTCTTGTCCTGGATCATCTTTGATGATCCAGGACAAGAGGTAACGGGCACCAATTGGAACGTAGGAACTTGAACTTGAACTGGAACGTAGGAAGTTGAACATAGGATTGTCCTTGATGATTCAGGATAGCTGTGTGTCTGACCAGTCTGTCTTTCGAAGGAGGTCCTGGGCCAGCTCCAGCCATGCTGTGCTGAGCAGAGCCCCTGGCAGCAGCCCCACAGCTCACTCCCAGTGTGCCTGAATGGAAAAGGTACCAAAGTTGCTCCAACACTTTCTGAAAAACTCTATAGTGTTACCCCACAAGCGCAAAGCGACGGCAAAGCCCGTGAAATGACACCGGTGCTTCCAGAAAATGTCAAGCTTCCTGCCCAAGGGTGACATGCCATGCGGTGGGGTCAGGGCCACGCGCTGAGCACCTGGTGCGCTGGGGTTGCCCCAGCGGTTCCTGAGCAGCTCCTGCAGTGCTGCCGCCGGTACCGTTCTGGCGGCTGTAGTTGTTTAAAAAGCCGTTGTTGTTTCCGGCGTAATCTGACGGCAGTTTTCTCGGGCATTTGGGCCTCTTCTAATAAGTGTGCTGTGAGTACATCTGCAAGCATTCACCTGTCGAGGTCAAATGACTGGTGGTGCTCATCTCCCCCCGTGCTACTGCTGCTGCCTCCCGTGAATGCTCATGTGCCTGCGTGCCCCTGTACAGGCACAGATGCACGCGCGCAACACCTGATCCCGCATCCTAATTATTTTTCGCCCGGTTCTCGGAGTTGTTCTGCTTCCGGCTGATGAATGGGAAAGTGTAGTAGTGCTGTTTCATTTCACCAGCCTCTCAAGTGTGGAAATTATGGTAAATTTGAGAACAAGCCAGATTAGATTGATAGTTACACCTCCTCCTTTAATTAGCCAACCACAGGATCTGTGGAGGCAAAGGCCGGGGGGGTGTGTCGGTGTATATAAGGTGTATTGTCTATGTGAAAGATTAATCAAAAGGAGTTGCTTGAGGTGGGAAGGCTTTTCCGGAGAGGTTCCACATGTTGTCAGGTAGTCCCTCTGAATGGCAGCTTCCGGTTCGGTCCCTTAGCTTTCGGAAGTGACATTTAGTCTGATATGTGCCAGCCGTGCAATCTACCTAGCCCTGCAAAGTGCAAATATTAACCTAAATGCATATTAAGATAGTGTGTGTTAGCTCCTGAACTGAAATAGAGAGCGGGTGTTCCAGCGGAGGCAAGCCAATCGTGTTGATTTAGAGTGGCTTGAGGATTTGGCCCATTACCGCTTCTTTATACACTTCTAAAAAGAAATGCCAACTCGATAGTTTAGGCTTTAACTGGAACATGGCAAGTAATTGTATGTTTTGGCGGACCCCTAGTAATGTTGCAGAATCTTTCTCAGAAGTTGTTCCATGGGATAGCCGATTCCTCAGGTAAGAGCTACTTGTTTGTTCAATCCTCCATCTTAGGCCTGCTCCTCAGGTGCATCCTCCTTCTCGCAGCGATTTCCTAGGAACAGATTTCGAAGAACAGCTCTGATCACAGAATCATAGATTGGTTAGGGTTGGAAAGGACCTCTGGAGATCATCCAGTCCAACCCCCCTGCCAGAGCAGGGTCACGTACAGCAGGTTGCACAGGATGACCTCCAGGCGGGTTTTGAATGTCTCTGGGGTGGGAGACTCTACCGCCTCCCTGGGCAGCCTGTTCCAGTGCTCTGCCACCCTCAAAGTAAAGAAGTTCCTCCTCATGCTTTGATAGAAGTTCCTAGGTTCCAGTTTGTACCCGTTACCTCTTGTCCTGGATCATCTTTGATGATCCAGGACAAGAGGTAACGGGCACCAATTGGAACGTAGGAACTTGAACTTGAACTGGAACGTAGGAAGTTGAACATAGGATTGTCCTTGATGATTCAGGATAGCTGTGTGTCTGACCAGTCTGTCTTTCGAAGGAGGTCCTGGGCCAGCTCCAGCCATGCTGTGCTGAGCAGAGCCCCTGGCAGCAGCCCCACAGCTCACTCCCAGTGTGCCTGAATGGAAAAGGTACCAAAGTTGCTCCAACACTTTCTGAAAAACTCTATAGTGTTACCCCACAAGCGCAAAGCGACGGCAAAGCCCGTGAAATGACACCGGTGCTTCCAGAAAATGTCAAGCTTCCTGCCCAAGGGTGACATGCCATGCGGTGGGGTCAGGGCCACGCGCTGAGCACCTGGTGCGCTGGGGTTGCCCCAGCGGTTCCTGAGCAGCTCCTGCAGTGCTGCCGCCGGTACCGTTCTGGCGGCTGTAGTTGTTTAAAAAGCCGTTGTTGTTTCCGGCGTAATCTGACGGCAGTTTTCTCGGGCATTTGGGCCTCTTCTAATAAGTGTGCTGTGAGTACATCTGCAAGCATTCACCTGTCGAGGTCAAATGACTGGTGGTGCTCATCTCCCCCCGTGCTACTGCTGCTGCCTCCCGTGAATGCTCATGTGCCTGCGTGCCCCTGTACAGGCACAGATGCACGCGCGCAACACCTGATCCCGCATCCTAATTATTTTTCGCCCGGTTCTCGGAGTTGTTCTGCTTCCGGCTGATGAATGGGAAAGTGTAGTAGTGCTGTTTCATTTCACCAGCCTCTCAAGTGTGGAAATTATGGTAAATTTGAGAACAAGCCAGATTAGATTGATAGTTACACCTCCTCCTTTAATTAGCCAACCACAGGATCTGTGGAGGCAAAGGCCGGGGGGGTGTGTCGGTGTATATAAGGTGTATTGTCTATGTGAAAGATTAATCAAAAGGAGTTGCTTGAGGTGGGAAGGCTTTTCCGGAGAGGTTCCACATGTTGTCAGGTAGTCCCTCTGAATGGCAGCTTCCGGTTCGGTCCCTTAGCTTTCGGAAGTGACATTTAGTCTGATATGTGCCAGCCGTGCAATCTACCTAGCCCTGCAAAGTGCAAATATTAACCTAAATGCATATTAAGATAGTGTGTGTTAGCTCCTGAACTGAAATAGAGAGCGGGTGTTCCAGCGGAGGCAAGCAAATCGTGTTGATTTACAGTGGCTTGAGGATTTGGCCCATTACCGCTTCTTTATACACTTTTAAAAAGAAATGCCAACTCGATAGTTTAGGCTTTAACTGGAACATGGCAAGTAATTGTATGTTTTGGCGGACCCCTAGTAATGTTGCAGAATCTTTCTCAGAAGTTGTTCCATGGGATAGCCGATTCCTCAGGTAAGAGCTACTTGTTTGTTCAATCCTCCATCTTAGGCCTGCTCCTCAGGTGCGTCCTTCTTCTCGCAGCGATTTCCTAGGAACAGATTTCGAAGAACAGCTCTGATCACAGAATCACAGATTGGTTAGGGTTGGAAAGGACCTCTGGAGATCATCCAGCCCAACCCCCCTGCCAGAGCAGGGTCACCTACAGCAGGTTGCACAGGATGACCTCCAGGCGGGTTTTGAATGTTTCTGGGGTGGGAGACTCTACCGCCTCCCTGGGCAGCCTGTTCCAGGGCTCTGCCACCCTCAAAGTAAAGAAGTTCCTCCTCATGCTTTGATAGAAGTTCCTAGGTTCCAGTTAGCACCCGTTACCTCTTGTCCTGGATCATCTTTGATGATCCAGGACAAGAGGTAACGGGCACCAATTGGAACGTAGGAACTTGAACTTGAACTGGAAGGTAGGAACTTGAACATAGGATTATCCTTGATGATTCAGGATAGCTGTGTGTCTGACCAGTCTGTCTTTCGAAGGAGGTCCTGGGCCAGCTCCAGCCATGCTGTGCTGAGCAGAGCCCCTGGCAGCAGCCCCACAGCTCACTCCCAGTGTGCCTGAATGGAAAAGGTACCAAAGTTGCTCCAACACTTTCTGAAAAACTCTATAGTGTTACCCCACAAGCGCAAAGCGACGGCAAAGCCCGTGAAATGACACCGGTGCTTCCAGAAAATGTCAAGCTTCCTGCCCAAGGGTGACATGCCATGCGGTGGGGTCAGGGCCACGCGCTGAGCACCCGGTGCGCTGGGGTTGCCCCAGCGGTTCCTGAGCAGCTCCTGCAGTGCTGCCGCCGGTACCATTCTGGCGGCTGTAGTTGTTTAAAAAGCCGTTGTTGTTTCCGGCGTAATCTGACGGCAGTTTTCTCGGGCATTTGGGCCTCTTCTAATAAGTGTGCTGTGAGTACATCTGCAAGCATTCACCTGTCGAGGTCAAATGACTGGTGGTGCTCATCTGCCCCCGTGCTACTGCTGCTGCCTCCCGTGAACGCTCATGTGCCTGCGTGCCCCTGTACAGGCACAGATGCACGCGCGCAACACCTGATCCCGCATCCTAATTATTTTTCGCCCGGTTCTTGAGTTGTTCTGCTTCCGGCTGATGAATGGGAAAGTGTAGTAGTGCTGTTTCATTTCACCAGCCTCTCAAGTGTGGAAATTATGGTAAATTTGAGAACAAGCCAGATTAGATTGATAGTTACACCTCCTCCTTTAATTAGCCAACCACAGGATCTGTGGAGGCAAAGGCCGGGGGGGTGTGTCGGTGTATATAAGGTGTATTGTCTATGTGAAAGATTAATCAAAAGGAGTTGCTTGAGGTGGGAAGGCTTTTCCGGAGAGGTTCCACATGTTGTCAGGTAGACCCTCTGAATGGCAGCTTCCGGTTCGGTCCCTTAGCTTTCAGAAGTGACATTTAGTCTGATATGTGCCAGCCGTGCAATCTACCTAGCCCTGCAAAGTGCAAATATTAACCTAAATGCATATTAAGATAGTGTGTGTTAGCTCCTGAACTGAAATAGAGAGCGGGTGTTCCAGCGGAGGCAAGCAAATCGTGTTGATTTAGAGTGGCTTGAGGATTTGGCCCATTACCGCTTCTTTATACACTTCTAAAAAGAAATGCCAACTCGATAGTTTAGGCTTTAACTGGAACATGGCAAGTAATTGTATGTTTTGGCGGACCCCTAGTAATGTTGCAGAATCTTTCTCAGAAGTTGTTCCATGGGATAGCCGATTCCTCAGGTAAGAGCTACTTGTTTGTTCAATCCTCCATCTTAGGCCTGCTCCTCAGGTGCATCCTCCTTCTCGCAGCGATTTCCTAGGAACAGATTTCGAAGAACAGCTCTGATCACAGAATCATAGATTGGTTAGGGTTGGAAAGGACCTCTGGAGATCATCCAGTCCAACCCCCTGCCAGAGCAGGGTCACGTACAGCAGGTTGCACAGGATGACCTCCAGGCGGGTTTTGAATGTCTCTGGGGTGGGAGACTCTACCGCCTCCCTGGGCAGCCTGTTCCAGTGCTCTGCCACCCTCAAAGTAAAGAAGTTCCTCCTCATGCTTTGATAGAAGTTCCTAGGTTCCAGTTTGTACCCGTTACCTCTTGTCCTGGATCATCTTTGATGATCCAGGACAAGAGGTAACGGGCACCAATTGGAACGTAGGAACTTGAACTTGAACTGGAACGTAGGAAGTTGAACATAGGATTGTCCTTGATGATTCAGGATAGCTGTGTGTCTGACCAGTCTGTCTTTCGAAGGAGGTCCTGGGCCAGCTCCAGCCATGCTGTGCTGAGCAGAGCCCCTGGCAGCAGCCCCACAGCTCACTCCCAGTGTGCCTGAATGGAAAAGGTACCAAAGTTGCTCCAACACTTTCTGAAAAACTCTATAGTGTTACCCCACAAGCGCAAAGCGACGGCAAAGCCCGTGAAATGACACCGGTGCTTCCAGAAAATGTCAAGCTTCCTGCCCAAGGGTGACATGCCATGCGGTGGGGTCAGGGCCACGCGCTGAGCACCTGGTGCGCTGGGGTTGCCCCAGCGGTTCCTGAGCAGCTCCTGCAGTGCTGCCGCCGGTACCGTTCTGGCGGCTGTAGTTGTTTAAAAAGCCGTTGTTGTTTCCGGCGTAATCTGACGGCAGTTTTCTCGGGCATTTGGGCCTCTTCTAATAAGTGTGCTGTGAGTACATCTGCAAGCATTCACCTGTCGAGGTCAAATGACTGGTGGTGCTCATCTCCCCCCGTGCTACTGCTGCTGCCTCCCGTGAATGCTCATGTGCCTGCGTGCCCCTGTACAGGCACAGATGCACGCGCGCAACACCTGATCCCGCATCCTAATTATTTTTCGCCCGGTTCTCGGAGTTGTTCTGCTTCCGGCTGATGAATGGGAAAGTGTAGTAGTGCTGTTTCATTTCACCAGCCTCTCAAGTGTGGAAATTATGGTAAATTTGAGAACAAGCCAGATTAGATTGATAGTTACACCTCCTCCTTTAATTAGCCAACCACAGGATCTGTGGAGGCAAAGGCCGGGGGGGTGTGTCGGTGTATATAACGTGTATTGTCTATGTGAAAGATTAATCAAAAGGAGTTGCTTGAGGTGGGAAGGCTTTTCCGGAGAGGTTCCACATGTTGTCAGGTAGTCCCTCTGAATGGCAGCTTCCGGTTCGGTCCCTTAGCTTTCGGAAGTGACATTTAGTCTGATATGTGCCAGCCGTGCAATCTACCTAGCCCTGCAAAGTGCAAATATTAACATAAATGCATATTAAGATACTGTGTGTTAGCTCCTGAACTGAAATAGAGAGCGGGTGTTCCAGCGGAGGCAAGCAAATCGTGTTGATTTACAGTGGCTTGAGGATTTGGCCCATTACCGCTTCTTTATACACTTTTAAAAAGAAATGCCAACTCGATAGTTTAGGCTTTAACTGGAACATGGCAAGTAATTGTATGTTTTGGCGGACCCCTAGTAATGTTGCAGAATCTTTCTCAGAAGTTGTTCCATGGGATAGCCGATTCCTCAGGTAAGAGCTACTTGTTTGTTCAATCCTCCATCTTAGGCCTGCTCCTCAGGTGCGTCCTCCTTCTCGCAGCGATTTCCTAGGAACAGATTTCGAAGAACAGCTCTGATCACAGAATCACAGATTGGTTAGGGTTGGAAAGGAGCTCTGGAGATCATCCAGTCCAACCCCCTGCCAGAGCAGGGTCACCTACAGCAGGTTGCACAGGATGACCTCCAGGCGGGTTTTGAATGTCTCTGGGGTGGGAGACTCTACCGCCTCCCTGGGCAGCCTGTTCCAGCGCTCTGCCACCCTCAAAGTAAAGAAGTTCCTCCTCATGCTTTGATAGAAGTTCCTAGGTTCCAGTTTGTACCCGTTACCTCTTGTCCTGGATCATCAAAAATCATCTTTGATGATCCAGGACAAGAGGTAACGGGCACCAATTGGAACGTAGGAACTTGAACTTGAACTGGAAGGTAGGAACTTGAACTTGAACATAGGATTATCCTTGATGATTCAGGATAGCTGTGTGTCTGACCAGTCTGTCTTTCGAAGGAGGTCCTGGGCCAGCTCCAGCCATGCTGTGCTGAGCAGAGCCCCTGGCAGCAGCCCCACAGCTCACTCCCAGTGTGCCTGAATGGAAAAGGTACCAAAGTTGCTCCAACACTTTCTGAAAAACTCTATAGTGTTACCCCACAAGCGCAAAGCGACGGCAAAGCCCGTGAAATGACACCGGTGCTTCCAGAAAATGTCAAGCTTCCTGCCCAAGGGTGACATGCCATGCGGTGGGGTCAGGGCCACGCGCTGAGCACCCGGTGCGCTGGGGTTGCCCCAGCGGTTCCTGAGCAGCTCCTGCAGTGCTGCCGCCGGTACCGTTCTGGCGGCTGTAGTTGTTTAAAAAGCCGTTGTTGTTTCCGGCGTAATCTGACGGCAGTTTTCTCGGGCATTTGGGCCTCTTCTAATAAGTGTGCTGTGAGTACATCTGCAAGCATTCACCTGTCGAGGTCAAATGACTGGTGGTGCTCATCTGCCCCCGTGCTACTGCTGCTGCCTCCCGTGAATGCTCATGTGCCTGCGTGCCCCTGTACAGGCAAAAAAGCACGCGCGCAACACCTGATCCCGCATCCTAATTATTTTTCGCCCGGTTCTCGGAGTTGTTCTGCTTCCGGCTGATGAATGGGAAAGTGTAGTAGTGCTGTTTCATTTCACCAGCCTCTCAAGTGTGGAAATTATGGTAAATTTGAGAACAAGCCAGATTAGATTGATAGTTACACCTCCTCCTTTAATTAGCCAACCACAGGATCTGTGGAGGCAAAGGCCGGGGGGGTGTGTCGGTGTATATAACGTGTATTGTCTATGTGAAAGATTAATCAAAAGGAGTTGCTTGAGGTGGGAAGGCTTTTCCGGAGAGGTTCCACATGTTGTCAGGTAGTCCCTCTGAATGGCAGCTTCCGGTTCGGTCCCTTAGCTTTCGGAAGTGACATTTAGTCTGATATGTGCCAGCCGTGCAATCTACCTAGCCCTGCAAAGTGCAAATATTAACCTAAATGCATATTAAGATACTGTGTGTTAGCTCCTGAACTGAAATAGAGAGCGGGTGTTCCAGCGGAGGCAAGCAAATCGTGTTGATTTACAGTGGCTTGAGGATTTGGCCCATTACCGCTTCTTTATACACTTTTAAAACGAAATGCCAACTCGATAGTTTAGGCGTTAACTGGAACATGGCAAGTAATTGTATGTTTTGGCGGACCCCTAGTAATGTTGCAGAATCTTTCTCAGAAGTTGTTCCATGGGATAGCCGATTCCTCAGGTAAGAGCTACTTGTTTGTTCAATCTTCCATCTTAGGCCTGCTCCTCAGGTGCATCCTCCTTCTCGCAGCGATTTCCTAGGAACAGATTTCGAAGAACAGCTCTGATCACAGAATCACAGATTGGTTAGGGTTGGAAAGGACCTCTGGAGATCATCCAGTCCAACCCCCCTCCCAGAGCAGGGTCACGTACAGCAGGTTGCACAGGATGACCTCCAGGCGGGTTTTGAATGTCTCTGGGGTGGGAGACTCTACCGCCTCCCTGGGCAGCCTGTTCCAGTGCTCTGCCACCCTCAAAGTAAAGAAGTTCCTCCTCATGCTTTGATAGAAGTTCCTAGGTTCCAGTTTGTACCCGTTACCTCTTGTCCTGGATCATCTTTGATGATCCAGGACAAGAGGTAACGGGCACCAATTGGAACGTAGGAACTTGAACTTAAACTGGAAGGTAGGAACTTGAACTTGAACATAGGATTATCCTTGATGATTCAGGATAGCTGTGTGTCTGACAAGTCTGTCTTTCGAAGGAGGTCCTGGGCCAGCTCCAGCCATGCTGTGCTGAGCAGAGCCCCTGGCAGCAGCCCCACAGCTCACTCCCAGTGTGCCTGAATGGAAAAGGTACCAAAGTTGCTCCAACACTTTCTGAAAAACTCTATAGTGTTACCCCACAAGCGCAAAGCGACGGCAAAGCCCGTGAAATGACACCGGTGCTTCCAGAAAATGTCAAGCTTCCTGCCCAAGGGTGACATGCCATGCGGTGGGGTCAGGGCCACGCGCTGAGCACCCGGTGCGCTGGGGTTACCCCAGCGGTTCCTGAGCAGCTCCTGCAGTGCTGCCGCCGGTACCGTTCTGGCGGCTGTAGTTGTTTAAAAAGCCGTTGTTGTTTCCGACGTAATCTGACGGCAGTTTTCTCGGGCATTTGGGCCTCTTCTAATAAGTGTGCTGTGAGTACATCTGCAAGCATTCACCTGTCGAGGTCAAATGACTGGTGGTGCTCATCTGCCCCCGTGCTACTGCTGCTGCCTCCCGTGAATGCTCATGTGCCTGCGTGCCCCTGTACAGGCACAGATGCACGCGCGCAACACCTGATCCCGCATCCTAATTATTTTTCGCCCGGTTCTCGGAGTTGTTCTGCTTCCGGCTGATGAATGGGAAAGTGTAGTAGTGCTGTTTCATTTCACCAGCCTCTCAAGTGTGGAAATTATGGTAAATTTGAGAACAAGCCAGATTAGATTGATAGTTACACCTCCTCCTTTAATTAGCCAACCACAGGATCTGTGGAGGCAAAGGCCGGGGGGGTGTGTCGGTGTATATAACGTGTATTGTCTATGTGAAAGATTAATCAAAAGGAGTTGCTTGAGGTGGGAAGGCTTTTCCGGAGAGGTTCCACATGTTGTCAGGTAGTCCCTCTGAATGGCAGCTTCCGGTTCGGTCCCTTAGCTTTCGGAAGTGACATTTAGTCTGATATGTGCCAGCCGTGCAATCTACCTAGCCCTGCAAAGTGCAAATATTAACCTAAATGCATATTAAGATACTGTGTGTTAGCTCCTGAACTGAAATAGAGAGCGGGTGTTCCAGCGGAGGCAAGCAAATCGTGTTGATTTACAGTGGCTTGAGGATTTGGCCCATTACCGCTTCTTTATACACTTTTAAAACGAAATGCCAACTCGATAGTTTAGGCTTTAACTGGAACATGGCAAGTAATTGTATGTTTTGGCGGACCCCTAGTAATGTTGCAGAATCTTTCTCAGAAGTTGTTCCATGGGATAGCCGATTCCTCAGGTAAGAGCTACTTGTTTGTTCAATCTTCCATCTTAGGCCTGCTCCTCAGGTGCATCCTCCTTCTCGCAGCGATTTCCTAGGAACAGATTTCGAAGAACAGCTCTGATCACAGAATCACAGATTGGTTAGGGTTGGAAAGGAGCTCTGGAGATCATCCAGTCCAACCTCCCTCCCAGAGCAGGGTCACGTACAGCAGGTTGCACAGGATGACCTCCAGGCGGGTTTTGAATGTCTCTGGGGTGGGAGACTCTACCGCCTCCCTGGGCAGCCTGTTCCAGTGCTCTGCCACCCTCAAAGTAAAGAAGTTCCTCCTCATGCTTTGATAGAAGTTCCTAGGTTCCAGTTTGTACCCGTTACCTCTTGTCCTGGATCATCTTTGATGATCCAGGACAAGAGGTAACGGGCACCAATTGGAACGTAGGAACTTGAACTTGAACTGGAAGGTAGGAACTTGAACTTGAACATAGGATTATCCTTGATGATTCAGGATAGCTGTGTGTCTGACCAGTCTGTCTTTCGAAGGAGGTCCTGGGCCAGCTCCAGCCATGCTGTGCTGAGCAGAGCCCCTGGCAGCAGCCCCACAGCTCACTCCCAGTGTGCCTGAATGGAAAAGGTACCAAAGTTGCTCCAACACTTTCTGAAAAACTCTATAGTGTTACCCCACAAGCGCAAAGCGACGGCAAAGCCCGTGAAATGACACCGGTGCTTCCAGAAAATGTCAAGCTTCCTGCCCAAGGGTGACATGCCATGCGGTGGGGTCAGGGCCACGCGCTGAGCACCCGGTGCGCTGGGGTTGCCCCAGCGGTTCCTGAGCAGCTCCTGCAGTGCTGCCGCCGGTACCGTTCTGGCGGCTGTAGTTGTTTAAAAAGCCGTTGTTGTTTCCGACGTAATCTGACGGCAGTTTTCTCGGGCATTTGGGCCTCTTCTAATAAGTGTGCTGTGAGTACATCTGCAAGCATTCACCTGTCGAGGTCAAATGACTGGTGGTGCTCATCTGCCCCCGTGCTACTGCTGCTGCCTCCCGTGAATGCTCATGTGCCTGCGTGCCCCTGTACAGGCAAAAAAGCACGCGCGCAACACCTGATCCCGCATCCTAATTATTTTTCGCCCGGTTCTCGGAGTTGTTCTGCTTCCGGCTGATGAATGGGAAAGTGTAGTAGTGCTGTTTCATTTCACCAGCCTCTCAAGTGTGGAAATTATGGTAAATTTGAGAACAAGCCAGATTAGATTGATAGTTACACCTCCTCCTTTAATTAGCCAACCACAGGATCTGTGGAGGCAAAGGCCGGGGGGGTGTGTCGGTGTATATAAGGTGTATTATCTATGTGAAAGATGAATCAAAAGGAGGTGCTTGAGGTGGGAAGGCTTTTCCGGAGAGGTTCCACATGTTGTCAGGTAGTCCCTCTGAATGGCAGCTTCCGGTTCGGTCCCTTAGCTTTCGGAAGTGACATTTAGTCTGATATGTGCCAGCCGTGCAATCTACCTAGCCCTGCAAAGTGCAAATATTAACCTAAATGCATATTAAGATACTGTGTGTTAGCTCCTGAATTGAAATAGAGAGCGGGTGTTCCAGCGGAGGCAAGCAAATCGTGTTGATTTACAGTGGCTTGAGGATTTGGCCCATTACCGCTTCTTTATACACTTTTAAAAAGAAATGCCAACTCGATAGTTTAGGCTTTAACTGGAACATGGCAAGTAATTGTATGTTTTGGCGGACCCCTAGTAATGTTGCAGAATCTTTCTCAGAAGTTGTTCCATGGGATAGCCGATTCCTCAGGTAAGAGCTACTTGTTTGTTCAATCCTCCATCTTAGGCCTGCTCCTCAGGTGCATCCTCCTTCTCGCAGCGATTTCCTAGGAACAGATTTCGAAGAACAGCTCTGATCACAGAATCACAGATTGGTTA
The DNA here is from genome assembly GCF_965231255.1 of Vanellus vanellus. NCBI lineage: Eukaryota > Metazoa > Chordata > Aves > Charadriiformes > Charadriidae > Vanellus > Vanellus vanellus. The sequence continues at coordinate 721,991 of NW_028128566.1, read as the reverse complement.
GGGTTGGAAAGGAGCTCTGGAGATCATCCAGTCCAACCCCCCTCCCAGAGCAGGGTCACCTACAGCAGGTTGCACAGGATGACCTCCAGGCGGGTTTTGAATGTCTCTGGGGTGGGAGACTCTACCGCCTCCCTGGGCAGCCTGTTCCAGCGCTCTGCCACCCTCAAAGTAAAGAAGTTCCTCCTCATGCTTTGATAGAAGTTCCTAGGTTCCAGTTTGTACCCGTTACCTCTTGTCCTGGATCATCTTTGATGATCCAGGACAAGAGGTAACGGGCACCAATTGGAACGTAGGAACTTGAACTTGAACTGGAACGTAGGAACTTGAACATAGGATTATCCTTGATGATTCAGGATAGCTGTGTGTCTGACCAGTCTGTCTTTCGAAGGAGGTCCTGGGCCAGCTCCAGCCATGCTGTGCTGAGCAGAGCCCCTGGCAGCAGCCCCACACCTCACTCCCAGTGTGCCTGAATGGAAAAGGTACCAAAGTTGCTCCAACACTTTCTGAAAAACTCTATAGTGTTACCCCACAAGCGCAAAGCGACGGCAAAGCCCGTGAAATGACACCGGTGCTTCCAGAAAATGTCAAGCTTCCTGCCCAAGGGTGACATGCCATGCGGTGGGGTCAGGGCCACGCGCTGAGCACCCGGTGCGCTGGGGTTGCCCCAGCGGTTCCTGAGCAGCTCCTGCAGTGCTGCCGCCGGTACCGTTCTGGCGGCTGTAGTTGTTTAAAAAGCCGTTGTTGTTTCCGGCGTAATCTGACGGCAGTTTTCTCGGGCATTTGGGCCTCTTCTAATAAGTGTGCTGTGAGTACATCTGCAAGCATTCACCTGTCGAGGTCAAATGACTGGTGGTGCTCATCTGCCCCCGTGCTACTGCTGCTGCCTCCCGTGAATGCTCATGTGCCTGCGTGCCCCTGTATAGGCAAAAAAGCACGCGCGCAACACCTGATCCCGCATCCTAATTATTTTTCGCCCGGTTCTCTGAGTTGTTCTGCTTCCGGCTGATGAATGGGAAAGTGTAGTAGTGCTGTTTCATTTCACCAGCCTCTCAAGTGTGGAAATTATGGTAAATTTGAGAACAAGCCAGATTAGATTGATGGTTACACCTCCTCCTTTAATTAGCCAACCACAGGATCTGTGGAGGCAAAGGCCGGGGGGGTGTGTCGGTGTATATAACGTGTATTGTCTATGTGAAAGATTAATCAAAAGGAGTTGCTTGAGGTGGGAAGGCTTTTCCGGAGAGGTTCCACATGTTGTCAGGTAGTCCCTCTGAATGGCAGCTTCCGGTTCGGTCCCTTAGCTTTCAGAAGTGACATTTAGTCTGATATGTGCCAGCCGTGCAATCTACCTAGCCCTGCAAAGTGCAAATATTAACATAAATGCATATTAAGATACTGTGTGTTAGCTCCTGAATTGAAATAGAGAGCGGGTGTTCCAGCGGAGGCAAGCAAATCGTGTTGATTTACAGTGGCTTGAGGATTTGGCCCATTACCGCTTCTTTATACACTTTTAAAACGAAATGCCAACTCGATAGTTTAGGCTTTAACTGGAACATGGCAAGTAATTGTATGTTTTGGCGGACCCCTAGTAATGTTGCAGAATCTTTCTCAGAAGTTGTTCCATGGGATAGCCGATTCCTCAGGTAAGAGCTACTTGTTTGTTCAATCCTCCATCTTAGGCCTGCTCCTCAGGTGCATCCTCCTTCTCGCAGCGATTTCCTAGGAACAGATTTCGAAGAACAGCTCTGATCACAGAATCATAGATTGGTTAGGGTTGGAAAGGACCTCTGGAGATCATCCAGTCCAACCCCCTGCCAGAGCAGGGTCACGTACAGCAGGTTGCACAGGATGACCTCCAGGCGGGTTTTGAATGTCTCTGGGGTGGGAGACTCTACCGCCTCCCTGGGCAGCCTGTTCCAGTGCTCTGCCACCCTCAAAGTAAAGAAGTTCCTCCTCATGCTTTGATAGAAGTTCCTAGGTTCCAGTTTGTACCCGTTACCTCTTGTCCTGGATCATCTTTGATGATCCAGGACAAGAGGTAACGGGCACCAATTGGAACGTAGGAACTTGAACTTGAACTGGAACGTAGGAAGTTGAACATAGGATTGTCCTTGATGATTCAGGATAGCTGTGTGTCTGACCAGTCTGTCTTTCGAAGGAGGTCCTGGGCCAGCTCCAGCCATGCTGTGCTGAGCAGAGCCCCTGGCAGCAGCCCCACAGCTCACTCCCAGTGTGCCTGAATGGAAAAGGTACCAAAGTTGCTCCAACACTTTCTGAAAAACTCTATAGTGTTACCCCACAAGCGCAAAGCGACGGCAAAGCCCGTGAAATGACACCGGTGCTTCCAGAAAATGTCAAGCTTCCTGCCCAAGGGTGACATGCCATGCGGTGGGGTCAGGGCCACGCGCTGAGCACCTGGTGCGCTGGGGTTGCCCCAGCGGTTCCTGAGCAGCTCCTGCAGTGCTGCCGCCGGTACCGTTCTGGCGGCTGTAGTTGTTTAAAAAGCCGTTGTTGTTTCCGGCGTAATCTGACGGCAGTTTTCTCGGGCATTTGGGCCTCTTCTAATAAGTGTGCTGTGAGTACATCTGCAAGCATTCACCTGTCGAGGTCAAATGACTGGTGGTGCTCATCTCCCCCCGTGCTACTGCTGCTGCCTCCCGTGAATGCTCATGTGCCTGCGTGCCCCTGTACAGGCACAGATGCACGCGCGCAACACCTGATCCCGCATCCTAATTATTTTTCGCCCGGTTCTCGGAGTTGTTCTGCTTCCGGCTGATGAATGGGAAAGTGTAGTAGTGCTGTTTCATTTCACCAGCCTCTCAAGTGTGGAAATTATGGTAAATTTGAGAACAAGCCAGATTAGATTGATAGTTACACCTCCTCCTTTAATTAGCCAACCACAGGATCTGTGGAGGCAAAGGCCGGGGGGGTGTGTCGGTGTATATAACGTGTATTGTCTATGTGAAAGATTAATCAAAAGGAGTTGCTTGAGGTGGGAAGGCTTTTCCGGAGAGGTTCCACATGTTGTCAGGTAGTCCCTCTGAATGGCAGCTTCCGGTTCGGTCCCTTAGCTTTCGGAAGTGACATTTAGTCTGATATGTGCCAGCCGTGCAATCTACCTAGCCCTGCAAAGTGCAAATATTAACATAAATGCATATTAAGATACTGTGTGTTAGCTCCTGAACTGAAATAGAGAGCGGGTGTTCCAGCGGAGGCAAGCAAATCGTGTTGATTTACAGTGGCTTGAGGATTTGGCCCATTACCGCTTCTTTATACACTTTTAAAAAGAAATGCCAACTCGATAGTTTAGGCTTTAACTGGAACATGGCAAGTAATTGTATGTTTTGGCGGACCCCTAGTAATGTTGCAGAATCTTTCTCAGAAGTTGTTCCATGGGATAGCCGATTCCTCAGGTAAGAGCTACTTGTTTGTTCAATCCTCCATCTTAGGCCTGCTCCTCAGGTGCGTCCTCCTTCTCGCAGCGATTTCCTAGGAACAGATTTCGAAGAACAGCTCTGATCACAGAATCACAGATTGGTTAGGGTTGGAAAGGAGCTCTGGAGATCATCCAGTCCAACCCCCTGCCAGAGCAGGGTCACCTACAGCAGGTTGCACAGGATGACCTCCAGGCGGGTTTTGAATGTCTCTGGGGTGGGAGACTCTACCGCCTCCCTGGGCAGCCTGTTCCAGCGCTCTGCCACCCTCAAAGTAAAGAAGTTCCTCCTCATGCTTTGATAGAAGTTCCTAGGTTCCAGTTTGTACCCGTTACCTCTTGTCCTGGATCATCAAAAATCATCTTTGATGATCCAGGACAAGAGGTAACGGGCACCAATTGGAACGTAGGAACTTGAACTTGAACTGGAAGGTAGGAACTTGAACTTGAACATAGGATTATCCTTGATGATTCAGGATAGCTGTGTGTCTGACAAGTCTGTCTTTCGAAGGAGGTCCTGGGCCAGCTCCAGCCATGCTGTGCTGAGCAGAGCCCCTGGCAGCAGCCCCACAGCTCACTCCCAGTGTGCCTGAATGGAAAAGGTACCAAAGTTGCTCCAACACTTTCTGAAAAACTCTATAGTGTTACCCCACAAGCGCAAAGCGACGGCAAAGCCCGTGAAATGACACCGGTGCTTCCAGAAAATGTCAAGCTTCCTGCCCAAGGGTGACATGCCATGCGGTGGGGTCAGGGCCACGCGCTGAGCACCCGGTGCGCTGGGGTTACCCCAGCGGTTCCTGAGCAGCTCCTGCAGTGCTGCCGCCGGTACCGTTCTGGCGGCTGTAGTTGTTTAAAAAGCCGTTGTTGTTTCCGACGTAATCTGACGGCAGTTTTCTCGGGCATTTGGGCCTCTTCTAATAAGTGTGCTGTGAGTACATCTGCAAGCATTCACCTGTCGAGGTCAAATGACTGGTGGTGCTCATCTGCCCCCGTGCTACTGCTGCTGCCTCCCGTGAATGCTCATGTGCCTGCGTGCCCCTGTACAGGCACAGATGCACGCGCGCAACACCTGATCCCGCATCCTAATTATTTTTCGCCCGGTTCTCGGAGTTGTTCTGCTTCCGGCTGATGAATGGGAAAGTGTAGTAGTGCTGTTTCATTTCACCAGCCTCTCAAGTGTGGAAATTATGGTAAATTTGAGAACAAGCCAGATTAGATTGATAGTTACACCTCCTCCTTTAATTAGCCAACCACAGGATCTGTGGAGGCAAAGGCCGGGGGGGTGTGTCGGTGTATATAACGTGTATTGTCTATGTGAAAGATTAATCAAAAGGAGTTGCTTGAGGTGGGAAGGCTTTTCCGGAGAGGTTCCACATGTTGTCAGGTAGTCCCTCTGAATGGCAGCTTCCGGTTCGGTCCCTTAGCTTTCGGAAGTGACATTTAGTCTGATATGTGCCAGCCGTGCAATCTACCTAGCCCTGCAAAGTGCAAATATTAACATAAATGCATATTAAGATACTGTGTGTTAGCTCCTGAACTGAAATAGAGAGCGGGTGTTCCAGCGGAGGCAAGTAAATCGTGTTGATTTACAGTGGCTTGAGGATTTGGCCCATTACCGCTTCTTTATACACTTTTAAAACGAAATGCCAACTCGATAGTTTAGGCTTTAACTGGAACATGGCAAGTAATTGTATGTTTTGGCGGACCCCTAGTAATGTTGCAGAATCTTTCTCAGAAGTTGTTCCATGGGATAGCCGATTCCTCAGGTAAGAGCTACTTGTTTGTTCAATCTTCCATCTTAGGCCTGCTCCTCAGGTGCATCCTCCTTCTCGCAGCGATTTCCTAGGAACAGATTTCGAAGAACAGCTCTGATCACAGAATCACAGATTGGTTAGGGTTGGAAAGGAGCTCTGGAGATCATCCAGTCCAACCTCCCTCCCAGAGCAGGGTCACGTACAGCAGGTTGCACAGGATGACCTCCAGGCGGGTTTTGAATGTCTCTGGGGTGGGAGACTCTACCGCCTCCCTGGGCAGCCTGTTCCAGTGCTCTGCCACCCTCAAAGTAAAGAAGTTCCTCCTCATGCTTTGATAGAAGTTCCTAGGTTCCAGTTTGTACCCGTTACCTCTTGTCCTGGATCATCTTTGATGATCCAGGACAAGAGGTAACGGGCACCAATTGGAACGTAGGAACTTGAACTTGAACTGGAAGGTAGGAACTTGAACTTGAACATAGGATTATCCTTGATGATTCAGGATAGCTGTGTGTCTGACCAGTCTGTCTTTCGAAGGAGGTCCTGGGCCAGCTCCAGCCATGCTGTGCTGAGCAGAGCCCCTGGCAGCAGCCCCACAGCTCACTCCCAGTGTGCCTGAATGGAAAAGGTACCAAAGTTGCTCCAACACTTTCTGAAAAACTCTATAGTGTTACCCCACAAGCGCAAAGCGACGGCAAAGCCCGTGAAATGACACCGGTGCTTCCAGAAAATGTCAAGCTTCCTGCCCAAGGGTGACATGCCATGCGGTGGGGTCAGGGCCACGCGCTGAGCACCCGGTGCGCTGGGGTTGCCCCAGCGGTTCCTGAGCAGCTCCTGCAGTGCTGCCGCCGGTACCGTTCTGGCGGCTGTAGTTGTTTAAAAAGCCGTTGTTGTTTCCGACGTAATCTGACGGCAGTTTTCTCGGGCATTTGGGCCTCTTCTAATAAGTGTGCTGTGAGTACATCTGCAAGCATTCACCTGTCGAGGTCAAATGACTGGTGGTGCTCATCTGCCCCCGTGCTACTGCTGCTGCCTCCCGTGAATGCTCATGTGCCTGCGTGCCCCTGTACAGGCAAAAAAGCACGCGCGCAACACCTGATCCCGCATCCTAATTATTTTTCGCCCGGTTCTCGGAGTTGTTCTGCTTCCGGCTGATGAATGGGAAAGTGTAGTAGTGCTGTTTCATTTCACCAGCCTCTCAAGTGTGGAAATTATGGTAAATTTGAGAACAAGCCAGATTAGATTGATAGTTACACCTCCTCCTTTAATTAGCCAACCACAGGATCTGTGGAGGCAAAGGCCGGGGGGGTGTGTCGGTGTATATAAGGTGTATTATCTATGTGAAAGATGAATCAAAAGGAGGTGCTTGAGGTGGGAAGGCTTTTCCGGAGAGGTTCCACATGTTGTCAGGTAGTCCCTCTGAATGGCAGCTTCCGGTTCGGTCCCTTAGCTTTCGGAAGTGACATTTAGTCTGATATGTGCCAGCCGTGCAATCTACCTAGCCCTGCAAAGTGCAAATATTAACCTAAATGCATATTAAGATACTGTGTGTTAGCTCCTGAATTGAAATAGAGAGCGGGTGTTCCAGCGGAGGCAAGCAAATCGTGTTGATTTACAGTGGCTTGAGGATTTGGCCCATTACCGCTTCTTTATACACTTTTAAAAAGAAATGCCAACTCGATAGTTTAGGCTTTAACTGGAACATGGCAAGTAATTGTATGTTTTGGCGGACCCCTAGTAATGTTGCAGAATCTTTCTCAGAAGTTGTTCCATGGGATAGCCGATTCCTCAGGTAAGAGCTACTTGTTTGTTCAATCCTCCATCTTAGGCCTGCTCCTCAGGTGCATCCTCCTTCTCGCAGCGATTTCCTAGGAACAGATTTCGAAGAACAGCTCTGATCACAGAATCACAGATTGGTTAGGGTTGGAAAGGAGCTCTGGAGATCATCCAGTCCAACCCCCCTCCCAGAGCAGGGTCACCTACAGCAGGTTGCACAGGATGACCTCCAGGCGGGTTTTGAATGTCTCTGGGGTGGGAGACTCTACCGCCTCCCTGGGCAGCCTGTTCCAGCGCTCTGCCACCCTCAAAGTAAAGAAGTTCCTCCTCATGCTTTGATAGAAGTTCCTAGGTTCCAGTTTGTACCCGTTACCTCTTGTCCTGGATCATCTTTGATGATCCAGGACAAGAGGTAACGGGCACCAATTGGAACGTAGGAACTTGAACTTGAACTGGAACGTAGGAACTTGAACATAGGATTATCCTTGATGATTCAGGATAGCTGTGTGTCTGACCAGTCTGTCTTTCGAAGGAGGTCCTGGGCCAGCTCCAGCCATGCTGTGCTGAGCAGAGCCCCTGGCAGCAGCCCCACACCTCACTCCCAGTGTGCCTGAATGGAAAAGGTACCAAAGTTGCTCCAACACTTTCTGAAAAACTCTATAGTGTTACCCCACAAGCGCAAAGCGACGGCAAAGCCCGTGAAATGACACCGGTGCTTCCAGAAAATGTCAAGCTTCCTGCCCAAGGGTGACATGCCATGCGGTGGGGTCAGGGCCACGCGCTGAGCACCCGGTGCGCTGGGGTTGCCCCAGCGGTTCCTGAGCAGCTCCTGCAGTGCTGCCGCCGGTACCGTTCTGGCGGCTGTAGTTGTTTAAAAAGCCGTTGTTGTTTCCGGCGTAATCTGACGGCAGTTTTCTCGGGCATTTGGGCCTCTTCTAATAAGTGTGCTGTGAGTACATCTGCAAGCATTCACCTGTCGAGGTCAAATGACTGGTGGTGCTCATCTGCCCCCGTGCTACTGCTGCTGCCTCCCGTGAATGCTCATGTGCCTGCGTGCCCCTGTATAGGCAAAAAAGCACGCGCGCAACACCTGATCCCGCATCCTAATTATTTTTCGCCCGGTTCTCTGAGTTGTTCTGCTTCCGGCTGATGAATGGGAAAGTGTAGTAGTGCTGTTTCATTTCACCAGCCTCTCAAGTGTGGAAATTATGGTAAATTTGAGAACAAGCCAGATTAGATTGATAGTTACACCTCCTCCTTTAATTAGCCAACCACAGGATCTGTGGAGGCAAAGGCCGGGGGGGTGTGTCGGTGTATATAACGTGTATTGTCTATGTGAAAGATTAATCAAAAGGAGTTGCTTGAGGTGGGAAGGCTTTTCCGGAGAGGTTCCACATGTTGTCAGGTAGTCCCTCTGAATGGCAGCTTCCGGTTCGGTCCCTTAGCTTTCAGAAGTGACATTTAGTCTGATATGTGCCAGCCGTGCAATCTACCTAGCCCTGCAAAGTGCAAATATTAACATAAATGCATATTAAGATACTGTGTGTTAGCTCCTGAATTGAAATAGAGAGCGGGTGTTCCAGCGGAGGCAAGCAAATCGTGTTGATTTACAGTGGCTTGAGGATTTGGCCCATTACCGCTTCTTTATACACTTTTAAAACGAAATGCCAACTCGATAGTTTAGGCTTTAACTGGAACATGGCAAGTAATTGTATGTTTTGGCGGACCCCTAGTAATGTTGCAGAATCTTTCTCAGAAGTTGTTCCATGGGATAGCCGATTCCTCAGGTAAGAGCTACTTGTTTGTTCAATCCTCCATCTTAGGCCTGCTCCTCAGGTGCATCCTCCTTCTCGCAGCGATTTCCTAGGAACAGATTTCGAAGAACAGCTCTGATCACAGAATCACAGATTGGTTAGGGTTGGAAAGGAGCTCTGGAGATCATCCAGTCCAACCCCCCTGCCAGAGCAGGGTCACCTACAGCAGGTTGCACAGGATGACCTCCAGGCGGGTTTTGAATGTCTCTGGGGTGGGAGACTCTACCGCCTCCCTGGGCAGCCTGTTCCAGGGCTCTGCCACCCTCAAAGTAAAGAAGTTCCTCCTCATGCTTTGATAGAAGTTCCTAGGTTCCAGTTAGCACCCGTTACCTCTTGTCCTGGATCATCTTTGATGATCCAGGACAAGAGGTAACGGGCACCAATTGGAACGTAGGAACTTGAACTTGAACTGGAACGTAGGAACTTGAACATAGGATTGTCCTTGATGATTCAGGATAGCTGTGTGTCTGACCAGTCTGTCTTTCGAAGGAGGTCCTGGGCCAGCTCCAGCCATGCTGTGCTGAGCAGAGCCCCTGGCAGCAGCCCCACACCTCACTCCCAGTGTGCCTGAATGGAAAAGGTACCAAAGTTGCTCCAACACTTTCTGAAAAACTCTATAGTGTTACCCCACAAGCGCAAAGCGACGGCAAAGCCCGTGAAATGACACCAGTGCTTCCAGAAAATGTCAAGCTTCCTGCCCAAGGGTGACATGCCATGCGGTGGGGTCAGGGCCACGCGCTGAGCACCCGGTGCGCTGGGGTTGCCCCAGCGGTTCCTGAGCAGCTCCTGCAGTGCTGCCGCCGGTACCGTTCTGGCGGCTGTAGTTGTTTAAAAAGCCGTTGTTGTTTCCGGCGTAATCTGACGGCAGTTTTCTCGGGCATTTGGGCCTCTTCTAATAAGTGTGCTGTGAGTACATCTGCAAGCATTCACCTGTCGAGGTCAAATGACTGGTGGTGCTCATCTGCCCCCGTGCTACTGCTGCTGCCTCCCGTGAATGCTCATGTGCCTGCGTGCCCCTGTACAGGCAAAAAAGCACGCGCGCAACACCTGATCCCGCATCCTAATTATTTTTCGCCCGGTTCTCGGAGTTGTTCTGCTTCCGGCTGATGAATGGGAAAGTGTAGTAGTGCTGTTTCATTTCACCAGCCTCTCAAGTGTGGAAATTATGGTAAATTTGAGAACAAGCCAGATTAGATTGATAGTTACACCTCCTCCTTTAATTAGCCAACCACAGGATCTGTGGAGGCAAAGGCCGGGGGGGTGTGTCGGTGTATATAACGTGTATTGTCTATGTGAAAGATTAATCAAAAGGAGTTGCTTGAGGTGGGAAGGCTTTTCCGGAGAGGTTCCACATGTTGTCAGGTAGTCCCTCTGAATGGCAGCTTCCGGTTCGGTCCCTTAGCTTTCGGAAGTGACATTTAGTCTGATATGTGCCAGCCGTGCAATCTACCTAGCCCTGCAAAGTGCAAATATTAACATAAATGCATATTAAGATACTGTGTGTTAGCTCCTGAACTGAAATAGAGAGCGGGTGTTCCAGCGGAGGCAAGCAAATCGTGTTGATTTACAGTGGCTTGAGGATTTGGCCCATTACCGCTTCTTTATACACTTTTAAAAAGAAATGCCAACTCGATAGTTTAGGCTTTAACTGGAACATGGCAAGTAATTGTATGTTTTGGCGGACCCCTAGTAATGTTGCAGAATCTTTCTCAGAAGTTGTTCCATGGGATAGCCGATTCCTCAGGTAAGAGCTACTTGTTTGTTCAATCCTCCATCTTAGGCCTGCTCCTCAGGTGCATCCTCCTTCTCGCAGCGATTTCCTAGGAACAGATTTCGAAGAACAGCTCTGATCACAGAATCACAGATTGGTTAGGGTTGGAAAGGAGCTCTGGAGATCATCCAGTCCAACCCCCCTCCCAGAGCAGGGTCACGTACAGCAGGTTGCACAGGATGACCTCCAGGCGGGTTTTGAATGTCTCTGGGGTGGGAGACTCTACCGCCTCCCTGGGCAGCCTGTTCCAGTGCTCTGCCACCCTCAAAGTAAAGAAGTTCCTCCTCATGCTTTGATAGAAGTTCCTAGGTTCCAGTTTGTACCCGTTACCTCTTGTCCTGGATCATCTTTGATGATCCAGGACAAGAGGTAACGGGCACCAATTGGAACGTAGGAACTTGAACTTGAACTGGAAGGTAGGAACTTGAACTTGAACATAGGATTATCCTTGATGATTCAGGATAGCTGTGTGTCTGACCAGTCTGTCTTTCGAAGGAGGTCCTGGGCCAGCTCCAGCCATGCTGTGCTGAGCAGAGCCCCTGGCAGCAGCCCCACAGCTCACTCCCAGTGTGCCTGAATGGAAAAGGTACCAAAGTTGCTCCAACACTTTCTGAAAAACTCTATAGTGTTACCCCACAAGCGCAAAGCGACGGCAAAGCCCGTGAAATGACACCGGTGCTTCCAGAAAATGTCAAGCTTCCTGCCCAAGGGTGACATGCCATGCGGTGGGGTCAGGGCCACGCGCTGAGCACCCGGTGCGCTGGGGTTGCCCCAGCGGTTCCTGAGCAGCTCCTGCAGTGCTGCCGCCGGTACCGTTCTGGCGGCTGTAGTTGTTTAAAAAGCCGTTGTTGTTTCCGGCGTAATCTGACGGCAGTTTTCTCGGGCATTTGGGCCTCTTCTAATAAGTGTGCTGTGAGTACATCTGCAAGCATTCACCTGTCGAGGTCAAATGACTGGTGGTGCTCATCTGCCCCCGTGCTACTGCTGCTGCCTCCCGTGAATGCTCATGTGCCTGCGTGCCCCTGTACAGGCACAGATGCACGCGCGCAACACCTGATCCCGCATCCTAATTATTTTTCGCCCGGTTCTCGGAGTTGTTCTGCTTCCGGCTGATGAATGGGAAAGTGTAGTAGTGCTGTTTCATTTCACCAGCCTCTCAAGTGTGGAAATTATGGTAAATTTGAGAACAAGCCAGATTAGATTGATAGTTACACCTCCTCCTTTAATTAGCCAACCACAGGATCTGTGGAGGCAAAGGCCGGGGGGGTGTGTCGGTGTATATAACGTGTATTGTCTATGTGAAAGATTAATCAAAAGGAGTTGCTTGAGGTGGGAAGGCTTTTCCGGAGAGGTTCCACATGTTGTCAGGTAGTCCCTCTGAATGGCAGCTTCCGGTTCGGTCCCTTAGCTTTCAGAAGTGACATTTAGTCTGATATGTGCCAGCCGTGCAATCTACCTAGCCCTGCAAAGTGCAAATATTAACATAAATGCATATTAAGATACTGTGTGTTAGCTCCTGAATTGAAATAGAGAGCGGGTGTTCCAGCGGAGGCAAGCAAATCGTGTTGATTTACAGTGGCTTGAGGATTTGGCCCATTACCGCTTCTTTATACACTTTTAAAACGAAATGCCAACTCGATAGTTTAGGCTTTAACTGGAACATGGCAAGTAATTGTATGTTTTGGCGGACCCCTAGTAATGTTGCAGAATCTTTCTCAGAAGTTGTTCCATGGGATAGCCGATTCCTCAGGTAAGAGCTACTTGTTTGTTCAATCCTCCATCTTAGGCCTGCTCCTCAGGTGCATCCTCCTTCTCGCAGCGATTTCCTAGGAACAGATTTCGAAGAACAGCTCTGATCACAGAATCACAGATTGGTTAGGGTTGGAAAGGAGCTCTGGAGATCATCCAGTCCAACCCCCCTCCCAGAGCAGGGTCACCTACAGCAGGTTGCACAGGATGACCTCCAGGCGGGTTTTGAATGTCTCTGGGGTGGGAGACTCTACCGCCTCCCTGGGCAGCCTGTTCCAGGGCTCTGCCACCCTCAAAGTAAAGAAGTTCCTCCTCATGCTTTGATAGAAGTTCCTAGGTTCCAGTTAGCACCCGTTACCTCTTGTCCTGGATCATCTTTGATGATCCAGGACAAGAGGTAACGGGCACCAATTGGAACGTAGGAACTTGAACTTGAACTGGAACGTAGGAACTTGAACATAGGATTGTCCTTGATGATTCAGGATAGCTGTGTGTCTGACCAGTCTGTCTTTCGAAGGAGGTCCTGGGCCAGCTCCAGCCATGCTGTGCTGAGCAGAGCCCCTGGCAGCAGCCCCACAGCTCACTCCCAGTGTGCCTGAATGGAAAAGGTACCAAAGTTGCTCCAACACTTTCTGAAAAACTCTATAGTGTTACCCCACAAGCGCAAAGCGACGGCAAAGCCCGTGAAATGACACCAGTGCTTCCAGAAAATGTCAAGCTTCCTGCCCAAGGGTGACATGCCATGCGGTGGGGTCAGGGCCACGCGCTGAGCACCCGGTGCGCTGGGGTTGCCCCAGCGGTTCCTGAGCAGCTCCTGCAGTGCTGCCGCCGGTACCGTTCTGGCGGCTGTAGTTGTTTAAAAAGCCGTTGTTGTTTCCGGCGTAATCTGACGGCAGTTTTCTCGGGCATTTGGGCCTCTTCTAATAAGTGTGCTGTGAGTACATCTGCAAGCATTCACCTGTCGAGGTCAAATGACTGGTGGTGCTCATCTGCCCCCGTGCTACTGCTGCTGCCTCCCGTGAATGCTCATGTGCCTGCGTGCCCCTGTACAGGCAAAAAAGCACGCGCGCAACACCTGATCCCGCATCCTAATTATTTTTCGCCCGGTTCTCGGAGTTGTTCTGCTTCCGGCTGATGAATGGGAAAGTGTAGTAGTGCTGTTTCATTTCACCAGCCTCTCAAGTGTGGAAATTATGGTAAATTTGAGAACAAGCCAGATTAGATTGATAGTTACACCTCCTCCTTTAATTAGCCAACCACAGGATCTGTGGAGGCAAAGGCCGGGGGGGTGTGTCGGTGTATATAACGTGTATTGTCTATGTGAAAGATTAATCAAAAGGAGTTGCTTGAGGTGGGAAGGCTTTTCCGGAGAGGTTCCACATGTTGTCAGGTAGTCCCTCTGAATGGCAGCTTCCGGTTCGGTCCCTTAGCTTTCGGAAGTGACATTTAGTCTGATATGTGCCAGCCGTGCAATCTACCTAGCCCTGCAAAGTGCAAATATTAACCTAAATGCATATTAAGATACTGTGTGTTAGCTCCTGAACTGAAATAGAGAGCGGGTGTTCCAGCGGAGGCAAGCAAATCGTGTTGATTTACAGTGGCTTGAGGATTTGGCCCATTACCGCTTCTTTATACACTTTTAAAAAGAAATGCCAACTCGATAGTTTAGGCTTTAACTGGAACATGGCAAGTAATTGTATGTTTTGGCGGACCCCTAGTAATGTTGCAGAATCTTTCTCAGAAGTTGTTCCATGGGATAGCCGATTCCTCAGGTAAGAGCTACTTGTTTGTTCAATCCTCCATCTTAGGCCTGCTCCTCAGGTGCATCCTCCTTCTCGCAGCGATTTCCTAGGAACAGATTTCGAAGAACAGCTCTGATCACAGAATCACAGATTGGTTAGGGTTGGAAAGGAGCTCTGGAGATCATCCAGTCCAACCCCCCTCCCAGAGCAGGGTCACGTACAGCAGGTTGCACAGGATGACCTCCAGGCGGGTTTTGAATGTCTCTGGGGTGGGAGACTCTACCGCCTCCCTGGGCAGCCTGTTCCAGTGCTCTGCCACCCTCAAAGTAAAGAAGTTCCTCCTCATGCTTTGATAGAAGTTCCTAGGTTCCAGTTTGTACCCGTTACCTCTTGTCCTGGATCATCTTTGATGATCCAGGACAAGAGGTAACGGGCACCAATTGGAACGTAGGAACTTGAACTTGAACTGGAAGGTAGGAACTTGAACTTGAACATAGGATTATCCTTGATGATTCAGGATAGCTGTGTGTCTGACCAGTCTGTCTTTCGAAGGAGGTCCTGGGCCAGCTCCAGCCATGCTGTGCTGAGCAGAGCCCCTGGCAGCAGCCCCACAGCTCACTCCCAGTGTGCCTGAATGGAAAAGGTACCAAAGTTGCTCCAACACTTTCTGAAAAACTCTATAGTGTTACCCCACAAGCGCAAAGCGACGGCAAAGCCCGTGAAATGACACCGGTGCTTCCAGAAAATGTCAAGCTTCCTGCCCAAGGGTGACATGCCATGCGGTGGGGTCAGGGCCACGCGCTGAGCACCCGGTGCGCTGGGGTTGCCCCAGCGGTTCCTGAGCAGCTCCTGCAGTGCTGCCGCCGGTACCGTTCTGGCGGCTGTAGTTGTTTAAAAAGCCGTTGTTGTTTCCGGCGTAATCTGACGGCAGTTTTCTCGGGCATTTGGGCCTCTTCTAATAAGTGTGCTGTGAGTACATCTGCAAGCATTCACCTGTCGAGGTCAAATGACTGGTGGTGCTCATCTGCCCCCGTGCTACTGCTGCTGCCTCCCGTGAATGCTCATGTGCCTGCGTGCCCCTGTACAGGCACAGATGCACGCGCGCAACACCTGATCCCGCATCCTAATTATTTTTCGCCCGGTTCTCGGAGTTGTTCTGCTTCCGGCTGATGAATGGGAAAGTGTAGTAGTGCTGTTTCATTTCACCAGCCTCTCAAGTGTGGAAATTATGGTAAATTTGAGAACAAGCCAGATTAGATTGATAGTTACACCTCCTCCTTTAATTAGCCAACCACAGGATCTGTGGAGGCAAAGGCCGGGGGGGTGTGTCGGTGTATATAACGTGTATTGTCTATGTGAAAGATTAATCAAAAGGAGTTGCTTGAGGTGGGAAGGCTTTTCCGGAGAGGTTCCACATGTTGTCAGGTAGTCCCTCTGAATGGCAGCTTCCGGTTCGGTCCCTTAGCTTTCAGAAGTGACATTTAGTCTGATATGTGCCAGCCGTGCAATCTACCTAGCCCTGCAAAGTGCAAATATTAACCTAAATGCATATTAAGATACTGTGTGTTAGCTCCTGAATTGAAATAGAGAGCGGGTGTTCCAGCGGAGGCAAGCAAATCGTGTTGATTTACAGTGGCTTGAGGATTTGGCCCATTACCGCTTCTTTATACACTTTTAAAACGAAATGCCAACTCGATAGTTTAGGCTTTAACTGGAACATGGCAAGTAATTGTATGTTTTGGCGGACCCCTAGTAATGTTGCAGAATCTTTCTCAGAAGTTGTTCCATGGGATAGCCGATTCCTCAGGTAAGAGCTACTTGTTTGTTCAATCCTCCATCTTAGGCCTGCTCCTCAGGTGCATCCTCCTTCTCGCAGCGATTTCCTAGGAACAGATTTCGAAGAACAGCTCTGATCACAGAATCACAGATTGGTTAGGGTTGGAAAGGAGCTCTGGAGATCATCCAGTCCAACCCCCCTCCCAGAGCAGGGTCACCTACAGCAGGTTGCACAGGATGACCTCCAGGCGGGTTTTGAATGTCTCTGGGGTGGGAGACTCTACCGCCTCCCTGGGCAGCCTGTTCCAGGGCTCTGCCACCCTCAAAGTAAAGAAGTTCCTCCTCATGCTTTGATAGAAGTTCCTAGGTTCCAGTTAGCACCCGTTACCTCTTGTCCTGGATCATCTTTGATGATCCAGGACAAGAGGTAACGGGCACCAATTGGAACGTAGGAACTTGAACTTGAACTGGAACGTAGGAACTTGAACATAGGATTGTCCTTGATGATTCAGGATAGCTGTGTGTCTGACCAGTCTGTCTTTCGAAGGAGGTCCTGGGCCAGCTCCAGCCATGCTGTGCTGAGCAGAGCCCCTGGCAGCAGCCCCACAGCTCACTCCCAGTGTGCCTGAATGGAAAAGGTACCAAAGTTGCTCCAACACTTTCTGAAAAACTCTATAGTGTTACCCCACAAGCGCAAAGCGACGGCAAAGCCCGTGAAATGACACCAGTGCTTCCAGAAAATGTCAAGCTTCCTGCCCAAGGGTGACATGCCATGCGGTGGGGTCAGGGCCACGCGCTGAGCACCCGGTGCGCTGGGGTTGCCCCAGCGGTTCCTGAGCAGCTCCTGCAGTGCTGCCGCCGGTACCGTTCTGGCGGCTGTAGTTGTTTAAAAAGCCGTTGTTGTTTCCGGCGTAATCTGACGGCAGTTTTCTCGGGCATTTGGGCCTCTTCTAATAAGTGTGCTGTGAGTACATCTGCAAGCATTCACCTGTCGAGGTCAAATGACTGGTGGTGCTCATCTGCCCCCGTGCTACTGCTGCTGCCTCCCGTGAATGCTCATGTGCCTGCGTGCCCCTGTACAGGCACAGATGCACGCGCGCAACACCTGATCCCGCATCCTAATTATTTTTCGCCCGGTTCTCGGAGTTGTTCTGCTTCCGGCTGATGAATGGGAAAGTGTAGTAGTGCTGTTTCATTTCACCAGCCTCTCAAGTGTGGAAATTATGGTAAATTTGAGAACAAGCCAGATTAGATTGATAGTTACACCTCCTCCTTTAATTAGCCAACCACAGGATCTGTGGAGGCAAAGGCCGGGGGGGTGTGTCGGTGTATATAATGTGTATTGTCCATGTGAAAGATTAATCAAAAGGAGTTGCTTGAGGTGGGAAGGCTTTTCCGGAGAGGTTCCACATGTTGTCAGGTAGTCCCTCTGAATGGCAGCTTCCGGTTCGGTCCCTTAGCTTTCGGACGTGACATTTAGTCTGATATGTGCCAGCCGTGCAATCTACCTAGCCCTGCAAAGTGCAAATATTAACCTAAATGCATATTAAGATACTGTGTGTTAGCTCCTGAACTGAAATAGAGAGCGGGTGTTCCAGCGGAGGCAAGCAAATCGTGTTGATTTACAGTGGCTTGAGGATTTGGCCCATTACCGCTTCTTTATACACTTTTAAAAAGAAATGCCAACTCGATAGTTTAGGCTTTAACTGGAACATGGCAAGTAATTCTGTGTTTTGGCGGACCCCTAGTAATGTTGCAGAAACTTTCTCAGAAGTTGTTCCATGGGATAGCCGATTCCTCAGGTAAGAGCTACTTGTTTGTTCAATCCTCCATCTTAGGCCTGCTCCTCAGGTGCATCCTCCTTCTCGCAGCGATTTCCTAGGAACAGATTTCAAAGAACAGCTCTGATCACAGAATCACAGATTGGTTAGGGTTGGAAAGGAGCTCTGGAGATCATCCAGTCCAACCCCCCTGCCAGAGCAGGGTCACCTACAGCAGGTTGCACAGGATGACCTCCAGGCGGGTTTTGAATGTCTCTGGGGTGGGAGACTCTACTGCCTCCCCGGGCAGCCTGTTCCAGCGCTCTGCCACCCTCAAAGTAAAGAAGTTCCTCCTCATGCTTTGATAGAAGTTCCTAGGTTCCAGTTTGTACGCGTTACCTCTTGTCCTGGATCATCTTTGATGATCATCATCTTTGATAATCCAGGACAAGAGGTAACGGGCACCAATTGGAACTTAGGAACTTGAACTTGAACTGGATTGTAGGAACTTGAACATAGGATTATCCTTGATGATTCAGGATAGCTGTGTGTCTGACCAGTCTGTCTTTCGAAGGAGGTCCTGGGCCAGCTCCAGCCATGCTGTGCTGAGCAGAGCCCCTGGCAGCAGCCCCACACCTCACTCCCAGTGTGCCTGAATGGAAAAGGTACCAAAGTTGCTCCAACACTTTCTGAAAAACTCTATAGTGTTACCCCACAAGCGCAAAGCGACGGCAAAGCCCGTGAAATGACACCGGTGCTTCCAGAAAATGTCAAGCTTCCTGCCCAAGGGTGACATGCCATGCGGTGGGGTCAGGGCCACGCGCTGAGCACCCGGTGCGCTGGGGTTGCCCCAGCGGTTCCTGAGCAGCTCCTGCAGTGCTGCTGCCGGTACCGTTCTGGCGGCTGTAGTTGTTTAAAAAGCCGTTGTTGTTTCCGGCGTAATCTGACGGCAGTTTTCTCGGGCGTTTGGGCCTCTTCTAATAAGTGTGCTGTGAGTACATCTGCAAGCATTCACATGTCGAGGTCAAATGACTGGTGGTGCTCATCTGCCCCCGTGCTACTGCTGCTGCCTCCCGTGAATGCTCATGTGCCTGCGTGCCCCTGTACAGGCACAGATGCACGCGCGCAACACCTGATCCCGCATCCTAATTATTTTTCGCCCGGTTCTCGGAGTTGTTCTGCTTCCGGCTGATGAATGGGAAAGTGTAGTAGTGCTGTTTCATTTCACCAGCCTCTCAAGTGTGGAAATTATGGTAAATTTGAGAACAAGCCAGATTAGATTGATAGTTACACCTCCTCCTTTAATTAGCCAACCACAGGATCTGTGGAGGCAAAGGCCGGGGGGGTGTGTCGGTGTATATAACGTGTATTGTCTATGTGAAAGATTAATCAAAAGGAGTTGCTTGAGGTGGGAAGGCTTTTCCGGAGAGGTTCCACATGTTGTCAGGTAGTCCCTCTGAATGGCAGCTTCCGGTTCGGTCCCTTAGCTTTCGGAAGTGACATTTAGTCTGATATGTGCCAGCCGTGCAATCTACCTAGCCCTGCAAAGTGCAAATATTAACCTAAATGCATATTAAGATACTGTGTGTTAGCTCCTGAACTGAAATAGAGAGCGGGTGTTCCAGCGGAGGCAAGCAAATCGTGTTGATTTAGAGTGGCTTGAGGATTTGGCCCATTACCGCTTCTTTATACACTTTTAAAAAGAAATGCCAACTCGATAGTTTAGGCTTTAACTGGAACATGGCAAGTAATTGTATGTTTTGGCGGACCCCTAGTAATGTTGCAGAATCTTTCTCAGAAGTTGTTCCATGGGATAGCCGATTCCTCAGGTAAGAGCTACTTGTTTGTTCAATCCTCCATCTTAGGCCTGCTCCTCAGGTGCATCCTCCTTCTCGCAGCGATTTCCTAGGAACAGATTTCGAAGAACAGCTCTGATCACAGAATCACAGATTGGTTAGGGTTGGAAAGGAGCTCTGGAGATCATCCAGTCCAACCCCCTGCCAGAGCAGGGTCACCTACAGCAGGTTGCACAGGATGACCTCCAGGCGGGCTATGAATGTCTCTGGGGTGGGAGACTCTACCGCCTCCCTGGGCAGCCTGTTCCAGTGCTCTGCCACCCTCAAAGTAAAGAAGTTCCTCCTCATGCTTTGATAGAAGTTCCTAGGTTCCAGTTTGTTCCCGTTACCTCTTGTCCTGGATCATCTTTGATGATCCAGGACAAGAGGTAACGGGCACCAATTCGAACGTAGGAACTTGAACTTGAACTGGAACGTAGGAACTTGAACATAGGATTGTCCTTGATGATTCAGGATAGCTGTGTGTCTGACCAGTCTGTCTTTCGAAGGAGGTCCTGGGCCAGCTCCAGCCATGCTGTGCTGAGCAGAGCCCCTGGCAGCAGCCCCACAGCTCACTCCCAGTGTGCCTGAATGGAAAAGGTACCAAAGTTGCTCCAACACTTTCTGAAAAACTCTATAGTGTTACCCCACAAGCGCAAAGCGACGGCAAAGCCCGTGAAATGACACCGGTGCTTCCAGAAAATGTCAAGCTTCCTGCCCAAGGGTGACATGCCATGCGGTGGGGTCAGGGCCACGCGCTGAGCACCTGGTGCGCTGGGGTTGCCCCAGCGGTTCCTGAGCAGCTCCTGCAGTGCTGCCGCCGGTACCGTTCTGGCGGCTGTAGTTGTTTAAAAAGCCGTTGTTGTTTCCGGCGTAATCTGACGGCAGTTTTCTCGGGCATTTGGGCCTCTTCTAATAAGTGTGCTGTGAGTACATCTGCAAGCATTCACCTGTCGAGGTCAAATGACTGGTGGTGCTCATCTCCCCCCGTGCTACTGCTGCTGCCTCCCGTGAATGCTCATGTGCCTGCGTGCCCCTGTACAGGCACAGATGCACGCGCGCAACACCTGATCCCGCATCCTAATTATTTTTCGCCCGGTTCTCGGAGTTGTTCTGCTTCCGGCTGATGAATGGGAAAGTGTAGTAGTGCTGTTTCATTTCACCAGCCTCTCAAGTGTGGAAATTATGGTAAATTTGAGAACAAGCCAGATTAGATTGATAGTTACACCTCCTCCTTTAATTAGCCAACCACAGGATCTGTGGAGACAAAGGCCGGGGGGGTGTGTCGGTGTATATAATGTGTATTGTCCATGTGAAAGATTAATCAAAAGGAGTTGCTTGAGGTGGGAAGGCTTTTCCGGAGAGGTTCCACATGTTGTCAGGTAGTCCCTCTGAATGGCAGCTTCCGGTTCGGTCCCTTAGCTTTCGGAAGTGACATTTAGTCTGATATGTGCCAGCTGTGCAATCTACCTAGCCCTGCAAAGTGCAAATATTAACCTAAATGCATATTAAGATACTGTGTGTTAGCTCCTGAACTGAAATAGAGAGCGGGTGTTCCAGCGGAGGCAAGCAAATCATGTTGATTTACAGTGGCTTGAGGATTTGGCCCATTACCGCTTCTTTATACACTTTTAAAAAGAAATGCCAACTCGATAGTTTAGGCTTTAACTGGAACATGGCAAGTAATTGTATGTTTTGGCGGACCCCTAGTAATGTTGCAGAATCTTTCTCAGAAGTTGTTCCATGGGATAGCCGATTCCTCAGGTAAGAGCTACTTGTTTGTTCAATCCTCCATCTTAGGCCTGCTCCTCAGGTGCATCCTCCTTCTCGCAGCGATTTCCTAGGAACAGATTTCAAAGAACAGCTCTGATCACAGAATCACAGATTGGTTAGGGTTGGAAAGGAGCTCTGGAGATCATCCAGTCCAACCCTCTGCCAGAGCAGGGTCACCTACAGCAGGTTGCACAGGATGACCTCCAGGCGGGTTTTGAATGTCTCTGGGGTGGGAGACTCTACCGCCTCCCTGGGCAGCCTGTTCCAGCGCTCTGCCACCCTCAAAGTAAAGAAGTTCCTCCTCATGCTTTGATAGAAGTTCCTAGGTTCCAGTTTGTACCCGTTACCTCTTGTCCTGGATCATCTTTGATGATCCAGGACAAGAGGTAACGGGCACCAATTGGAAGGAAGGAACTTGAACTTGAACTGGAACGTAGGAACTTGAACATAGGATTGTCCTTGATGATTCAGGATAGCTGTGTGTCTGACCAGTCTGTCTTTCGAAGGAGGTCCTGGGCCAGCTCCAGCCATGCTGTGCTGAGCAGAGCCCCTGGCAGCAGCCCCACAGCTCACTCCCAGTGTGCCTGAATGGAAAAGGTACCAAAGTTGCTCCAACACTTTCTGAAAAACTCTATAGTGTTACCCCACAAACGCAAAGCGACGGCAAAGCCCGTGAAATGACACCGGTGCTTCCAGAAAATGTCAAGCTTCCTGCCCAAGGGTGACATGCCATGCGGTGGGGTCAGGGCCACGCGCTGAGCACCTGGTGCGCTGGGGTTGCCCCAGCGGTTCCTGAGCAGCTCCTGCAGTGCTGCCGCCGGTACCGTTCTGGCGGCTGTAGTTGTTTAAAAAGCCGTTGTTGTTTCCGGCGTAATCTGACGGCAGTTTTCTCGGGCATTTGGGCCTCTTCTAATAAGTGTGCTGTGAGTACATCTGCAAGCATTCACCTGTCGAGGTCAAATGACTGGTGGTGCTCATCTCCCCCCGTGCTACTGCTGCTGCCTCCCGTGAATGCTCATGTGCCTGCGTGCCCCTGTACAGGCACAGATGCATGTGCGCAACACCTGATCCCACATCCTAATTATTTTTCGCCCGGTTCTCGGAGTTGTTCTGCTTCCGGCTGATGAATGGGAAAGTGTAGTAGTGCTGTTTCATTTCACCAGCCTCTCAAGTGTGGAAATTATGGTAAATTTGAGAACAAGCCAGATTAGATTGATAGTTACACCTCCTCCTTTAATTAGCCAACCACAGGATCTGTGGAGGCAAAGGCCGGGGGGGTGTGTCGGTGTATATAATGTGTATTGTCCATGTGAAAGATTAATCAAAAGGAGTTGCTTGAGGTGGGAAGGCTTTTCCGGAGAGGTTCCACATGTTGTCAGGTAGTCCCTCTGAATGGCAGCTTCCGGTTCGGTCCCTTAGCTTTCGGAAGTGACATTTAGTCTGATATGTGCCAGCCGTGCAATCTACCTAGCCCTGCAAAGTGCAAATATTAACCTAAATGCATATTAAGATACTGTGTGTTAGCTCCTGAACTGAAATAGAGAGCGGGTGTTCCAGCGGAGGCAAGCAAATCGTGTTGATTTACAGTGGCTTGAGGATTTGGCCCATTACCGCTTCTTTATACACTTTTAAAAAGAAATGCCAACTCGATAGTTTAGGCTTTAACTGGAACATGGCAAGTAATTGTATGTTTTGGCGGACCCCTAGTAATGTTGCAGAATCTTTCTCAGAAGTTGTTCCATGGGATAGCCGATTCCTCAGGTAAGAGCTACTTGTTTGTTCAATCCTCCATCTTAGGCCTGCTCCTCAGGTGCATCCTCCTTCTCGCAGCGATTTCCTAGGAACAGATTTCGAAGAACAGCTCTGATCACAGAATCACAGATTGGTTAGAGTTGGAAAGGAGCTCTGGAGATCATCCAGTCCAACCCCCCTGCCAGAGCAGGGTCACCTACAGCAGGTTGCACAGGATGACCTCCAGGCGGGTTTTGAATGTCTCTGGGGTGGGAGACTCTACCGCCTCCCTGGGCAGCCTGTTCCAGTGCTCTGCCACCCTCAAAGTAAAGAAGTTCCTCCTCATGCTTTGATACAAGTTCCTAGGTTCCAGTTTGTTCCCGTTACCTCTTGTCCTGGATCATCTTTGATGATCCAGGACAAGAGGTAACGGGCACCAATTCGAACGTAGGAACTTGAACTTGAACTGGAACGTAGGAACTTGAACATAGGATTGTCCTTGATGATTCAGGATAGCTGTGTGTCTGACCAGTCTGTCTTTCGAAGGAGGTCCTGGGCCAGCTCCAGCCATGCTGTGCTGAGCAGAGCCCCTGGCAGCAGCCCCACAGCTCACTCCCAGTGTGCCTGAATGGAAAAGGTACCAAAGTTGCTCCAACACTTTCTGAAAAACTCTATAGTGTTACCCCACAAGCGCAAAGCGACGGCAAAGCCCGTGAAATGACACCGGTGCTTCCAGAAAATGTCAAGCTTCCTGCCCAAGGGTGACATGCCATGCGGTGGGGTCAGGGCCACGCGCTGAGCACCTGGTGCGCTGGGGTTGCCCCAGCGGTTCCTGAGCAGCTCCTGCAGTGCTGCCGCCGGTACCGTTCTGGCGGCTGTAGTTGTTTAAAAAGCCGTTGTTGTTTCCGGCGTAATCTGACGGCAGTTTTCTCGGGCATTTGGGCCTCTTCTAATAAGTGTGCTGTGAGTACATCTGCAAGCATTCACCTGTCGAGGTCAAATGACTGGTGGTGCTCATCTCCCCCCGTGCTACTGCTGCTGCCTCCCGTGAATGCTCATGTGCCTGCGTGCCCCTGTACAGGCACAGATGCACGCGCGCAACACCTGATCCCGCATCCTAATTATTTTTCGCCCGGTTCTCGGAGTTGTTCTGCTTCCGGCTGATGAATGGGAAAGTGTAGTAGTGCTGTTTCATTTCACCAGCCTCTCAAGTGTGGAAATTATGGTAAATTTGAGAACAAGCGAGATTAGATTGATAGTTACACCTCCTCCTTTAATTAGCCAACCACAGGATCTGTGGAGGCAAAGGCCGGGGGGGTGTGTCGGTGTATATAATGTGTATTGTCCATGTGAAAGATTAATCAAAAGGAGTTGCTTGAGGTGGGAAGGCTTTTCCGGAGAGGTTCCACATGTTGTCAGGTAGTCCCTCTGAATGGCAGCTTCCGGTTCGGTCCCTTAGCTTTCGGAAGTGACATTTAGTCTGATATGTGCCAGCTGTGCAATCTACCTAGCCCTGCAAAGTGCAAATATTAACCTAAATGCATATTAAGATACTGTGTGTTAGCTCCTGAACTGAAATAGAGAGCGGGTGTTCCAGCGGAGGCAAGCAAATCGTGTTGATTTACAGTGGCTTGAGGATTTGGCCCATTACCGCTTCTTTATACACTTTTAAAAAGAAATGCCAACTCGATAGTTTAGGCTTTAACTGGAACATGGCAAGTAATTGTATGTTTTGGCGGACCCCTAGTAATGTTGCAGAATCTTTCTCAGAAGTTGTTCCATGGGATAGCCGATTCCTCAGGTAAGAGCTACTTGTTTGTTCAATCCTCCATCTTAGGCCTGCTCCTCAGGTGCATCCTCCTTCTCGCAGCGATTTCCTAGGAACAGATTTCAAAGAACAGCTCTGATCACAGAATCACAGATTGGTTAGGGTTGGAAAGGAGCTCTGGAGATCATCCAGTCCAACCCCCCTGCCAGAGCAGGGTCACCTACAGCAGGTTGCACAGGATGACCTCCAGGCGGGTTTTGAATGTCTCTGGGGTGGGAGACTCTACCGCCTCCCTGGGCAGCCTGTTCCAGCGCTCTGCCACCCTCAAAGTAAAGAAGTTCCTCCTCATGCTTTGATAGAAGTTCCTAGGTTCCAGTTTGTACCCGTTACCTCTTGTCCTGGATCATCTTTGATGATCCAGGACAAGAGGTAACGGGCACCAATTGGAACGTAGGAACTTGAACTTGAACTGGAATGTAGGAACTTGAACATAGGATTGTCCTTGATGATTCAGGATAGCTGTGTGTCTGACCAGTCTGTCTTTCGAAGGAGGTCCTGGGCCAGCTCCAGCCATGCTGTGCTGAGCAGAGCCCCTGGCAGCAGCCCCACAGCTCACTCCCAGTGTGCCTGAATGGAAAAGGTACCAAAGTTGCTCCAACACTTTCTGAAAAACTCTATAGTGTTACCCCACAAACGCAAAGCGACGGCAAAGCCCGTGAAATGACACCGGTGCTTCCAGAAAATGTCAAGCTTCCTGCCCAAGGGTGACATGCCATGCGGTGGGGTCAGGGCCACGCGCTGAGCACCTGGTGCGCTGGGGTTGCCCCAGCGGTTCCTGAGCAGCTCCTGCAGTGCTGCCGCCGGTACCGTTCTGGCGGCTGTAGTTGTTTAAAAAGCCGTTGTTGTTTCCGGCGTAATCTGACGGCAGTTTTCTCGGGCATTTGGGCCTCTTCTAATAAGTGTGCTGTGAGTACATCTGCAAGCATTCACCTGTCGAGGTCAAATGACTGGTGGTGCTCATCTCCCCCCGTGCTACTGCTGCTGCCTCCCGTGAATGCTCATGTGCCTGCGTGCCCCTGTACAGGCACAGATGCATGTGCGCAACACCTGATCCCGCATCCTAATTATTTTTCGCCCGGTTCTCGGAGTTGTTCTGCTTCCGGCTGATGAATGGGAAAGTGTAGTAGTGCTGTTTCATTTCACCAGCCTCTCAAGTGTGGAAATTATGGTAAATTTGAGAACAAGCCAGATTAGATTGATAGTTACACCTCCTCCTTTAATTAGCCAACCACAGGATCTGTGGAGGCAAAGGCCGGGGGGGTGTGTCGGTGTATATAACGTGTATTGTCTATGTGAAAGATTAATCAAAAGGAGTTGCTTGAGGTGGGAAGGCTTTTCCGGAGAGGTTCCACATGTTGTCAGGTAGTCCCTCTGAATGGCAGCTTCCGGTTCGGTCCCTTAGCTTTCGGAAGTGACATTTAGTCTGATATGTGCCAGCCGTGCAATCTACCTAGCCCTGCAAAGTGCAAATATTAACCTAAATGCATATTAAGATAGTGTGTGTTAGCTCCTGAACTGAAATAGAGAGCGGGTGTTCCAGCGGAGGCAAGCAAATCGTGTTGATTTACAGTGGCTTGAGGATTTGGCCCATTACCGCTTCTTTATACACTTTTAAAAAGAAATGCCAACTCGATAGTTTAGGCTTTAACTGGAACATGGCAAGTAATTGTATGTTTTGGCGGACCCCTAGTAATGTTGCAGAATCTTTCTCAGAAGTTGTTCCATGGGATAGCCGATTCCTCAGGTAAGAGCTACTTGTTTGTTCAATCCTCCATCTTAGGCCTGCTCCTCAGGTGCATCCTCCTTCTCGCAGCGATTTCCTAGGAACAGATTTCAAAGAACAGCTCTGATCACAGAATCACAGATTGGTTAGGGTTGGAAAGGAGCTCTGGAGATCATCCAGTCCAACCCCCCTGCCAGAGCAGGGTCACCTACAGCAGGTTGCACAGGATGACCTCCAGGCGGGTTTTGAATGTCTCTGGGGTGGGAGACTCTACCGCCTCCCTGGGCAGCCTGTTCCAGCGCTCTGCCACCCTCAAAGTAAAGAAGTTCCTCCTCATGCTTTGATAGAAGTTCCTAGGTTCCAGTTTGTACCCGTTACCTCTTGTCCTGGATCATCTTTGATGATCCAGGACAAGAGGTAACGGGCACCAATTGGAACGTAGGAACTTGAACTTGAACTGGAATGTAGGAACTTGAACATAGGATTGTCCTTGATGATTCAGGATAGCTGTGTGTCTGACCAGTCTGTCTTTCGAAGGAGGTCCTGGGCCAGCTCCAGCCATGCTGTGCTGAGCAGAGCCCCTGGCAGCAGCCCCACAGCTCACTCCCAGTGTGCCTGAATGGAAAAGGTACCAAAGTTGCTCCAACACTTTCTGAAAAACTCTATAGTGTTACCCCACAAACGCAAAGCGACGGCAAAGCCCGTGAAATGACACCGGTGCTTCCAGAAAATGTCAAGCTTCCTGCCCAAGGGTGACATGCCATGCGGTGGGGTCAGGGCCACGCGCTGAGCACCTGGTGCGCTGGGGTTGCCCCAGCGGTTCCTGAGCAGCTCCTGCAGTGCTGCCGCCGGTACCGTTCTGGCGGCTGTAGTTGTTTAAAAAGCCGTTGTTGTTTCCGGCGTAATCTGACGGCAGTTTTCTCGGGCATTTGGGCCTCTTCTAATAAGTGTGCTGTGAGTACATCTGCAAGCATTCACCTGTCGAGGTCAAATGACTGGTGGTGCTCATCTCCCCCCGTGCTACTGCTGCTGCCTCCCGTGAATGCTCATGTGCCTGCGTGCCCCTGTACAGGCACAGATGCATGTGCGCAACACCTGATCCCGCATCCTAATTATTTTTCGCCCGGTTCTCGGAGTTGTTCTGCTTCCGGCTGATGAATGGGAAAGTGTAGTAGTGCTGTTTCATTTCACCAGCCTCTCAAGTGTGGAAATTATGGTAAATTTGAGAACAAGCCAGATTAGATTGATAGTTACACCTCCTCCTTTAATTAGCCAACCACAGGATCTGTGGAGGCAAAGGCCGGGGGGGTGTGTCGGTGTATATAACGTGTATTGTCTATGTGAAAGATTAATCAAAAGGAGTTGCTTGAGGTGGGAAGGCTTTTCCGGAGAGGTTCCACATGTTGTCAGGTAGTCCCTCTGAATGGCAGCTTCCGGTTCGGTCCCTTAGCTTTCGGAAGTGACATTTAGTCTGATATGTGCCAGCCGTGCAATCTACCTAGCCCTGCAAAGTGCAAATATTAACCTAAATGCATATTAAGATACTGTGTGTTAGCTCCTGAACTGAAATAGAGAGCGGGTGTTCCAGCGGAGGCAAGCAAATCGTGTTGATTTACAGTGGCTTGAGGATTTGGCCCATTACCGCTTCTTTATACACTTTTAAAAAGAAATGCCAACTCGATAGTTTAGGCTTTAACTGGAACATGGCAAGTAATTGTATGTTTTGGCGGACCCCTAGTAATGTTGCAGAATCTTTCTCAGAAGTTGTTCCATGGGATAGCCGTTTCCTCAGGTAAGAGCTACTTGTTTGTTCAATCCTCCATCTTAGGCCTGCTCCTCAGGTGCATCCTCCTTCTCGCAGCGATTTCCTAGGAACAGATTTCAAAGAACAGCTCTGATCACAGAATCACAGATTGGTTAGGGTTGGAAAGGAGCTCTGGAGATCATCCAGTCCAACCCCCCTGCCAGAGCAGGGTCACCTACAGCAGGTTGCACAGGATGACCTCCAGGCGGGTTTTGAATGTCTCTGGGGTGGGAGACTCTACCGCCTCCCTGGGCAGCCTGTTCCAGCGCTCTGCCACCCTCAAAGTAAAGAAGTTCCTCCTCATGCTTTGATAGAAGTTCCTAGGTTCCAGTTTGTACCCGTTACCTCTTGTCCTGGATCATCTTTGATGATCCAGGACAAGAGGTAACGGGCACCAATTGGAACGTAGGAACTTGAACTTGAACTGGAAGGTAGGAACTTGAACTTGAACATAGGATTATCCTTGATGATTCAGGATAGCTGTGTGTCTGACCAGTCTGTCTTTCGAAGGAGGTCCTGGGCCAGCTCCTGCCATGCTGTGCTGAGCAGAGCCCCTGGCAGCAGCCCCACACCTCACTCCCAGTGTGCCTGAATGGAAAAGGTACCAAAGTTGCTCCAACACTTTCTGAAAAACTCTATAGTGTTACCCCACAAGCGCAAAGCGACGGCAAAGCCCGTGAAATGACACCGGTGCTTCCAGAAAATGTCAAGCTTCCTGCCCAAGGGTGACATGCCATGCGGTGGGGTCAGGGCCACACGCTGAGCACCCGGTGCGCTGGGGTTGCCCCAGCGGTTCCTGAGCAGCTCCTGCAGTGCTGCCGCCGGTACCGTTCTGGCGGCTGTAGTTGTTTAAAAAGCCGTTGTTGTTTCTGGCGTAATCTGACGGCAGTTTTCTCGGGCATTTGGGCCTCTTCTAATAAGTGT
The DNA here is from genome assembly GCF_965231255.1 of Vanellus vanellus. NCBI lineage: Eukaryota > Metazoa > Chordata > Aves > Charadriiformes > Charadriidae > Vanellus > Vanellus vanellus. The sequence goes on along the minus strand of NW_028128566.1, from coordinate 692,801 downwards.
GCTGTGAGTACATCTGCAAGCATTCACCTGTCGAGGTCAAATGACTGGTGGTGCTCATCTCCCCCCGTGCTACTGCTGCTGCCTCCCGTGAATGCTCATGTGCCTGCGTGCCCCTGTACAGGCACAGATGCACGCGCGCAACACCTGATCCCGCATCCTAATTATTTTTCGCCCGGTTCTCGGAGTTGTTCTGCTTCCGGCTGATGAATGGGAAAGTGTAGTAGTGCTGTTTCATTTCACCAGCCTCTCAAGTGTGGAAATTATGGTAAATTTGAGAACAAGCCAGATTAGATTGATAGTTACACCTCCTCCTTTAATTAGCCAACCACAGGATCTGTGGAGGCAAAGGCCGGGGGGGTGTGTCGGTGTATATAACGTGTATTGTCTATGTGAAAGATTAATCAAAAGGAGTTGCTTGAGGTGGGAAGGCTTTTCCGGAGAGGTTCCACATGTTGTCAGGTAGTCCCTCTGAATGGCAGCTTCCGGTTCGGTCCCTTAGCTTTCGGAAGTGACATTTAGTCTGATATGTGCCAGCCGTGCAATCTACCTAGCCCTGCAAAGTGCAAATATTAACCTAAATGCATATTAAGATACTGTGTGTTAGCTCCTGAACTGAAATAGAGAGCGGGTGTTCCAGCGGAGGCAAGCAAATCGTGTTGATTTACAGTGGCTTGAGGATTTGGCCCATTACCGCTTCTTTATACACTTTTAAAAAGAAATGCCAACTCGATAGTTTAGGCTTTAACTGGAACATGGCAAGTAATTGTATGTTTTGGCGGACCCCTAGTAATGTTGCAGAATCTTTCTCAGAAGTTGTTCCATGGGATAGCCGATTCCTCAGGTAAGAGCTACTTGTTTGTTCAATCCTCCATCTTAGGCCTGCTCCTCAGGTGCATCCTCCTTCTCGCAGCGATTTCCTAGGAACAGATTTCAAAGAACAGCTCTGATCACAGAATCACAGATTGGTTAGGGTTGGAAAGGAGCTCTGGAGATCATCCAGTCCAACCCTCTGCCAGAGCAGGGTCACCTACAGCAGGTTGCACAGGATGACCTCCAGGCGGGTTTTGAATGTCTCTGGGGTGGGAGACTCTACCGCCTCCCTGGGCAGCCTGTTCCAGTGCTCTGCCACCCTCAAAGTAAAGAAGTTCCTCCTCATGCTTTGATAGAAGTTCCTAGGTTCCAGTTTGTACCCGTTACCTCTTGTCCTGGATCATCTTTGATGATCCAGGACAAGAGGTAACGGGCACCAATTGGAAGGAAGGAACTTGAACTTGAACTGGAATGTAGTAACTTGAACATAGGATTGTCCTTGATGATTCAGGATAGCTGTGTGTCTGACCAGTCTGTCTTTCGAAGGAGGTCCTGGGCCAGCTCCAGCCATGCTGTGCTGAGCAGAGCCCCTGGCAGCAGCCCCACAGCTCACTCCCAGTGTGCCTGAATGGAAAAGGTACCAAAGTTGCTCCAACACTTTCTGAAAAACTCTATAGTGTTACCCCACAAGCGCAAAGCGACGGCAAAGCCCGTGAAATGACACCGGTGCTTCCAGAAAATGTCAAGCTTCCTGCCCAAGGGTGACATGCCATGCGGTGGGGTCAGGGCCACGCGCTGAGCACCCGGTGCGCTGGGGTTGCCCCAGTGGTTCCTGAGCAGCTCCTGCAGTGCTGCCGCCGGTACCGTTCTGGCGGCTGTAGTTGTTTAAAAAGCCGTTGTTGTTTCCGGCGTAATCTGACGGCAGTTTTCTCGGGCATTTGGGCCTCTTCTAATAAGTGTGCTGTGAGTACATCTGCAAGCATTCACCTGTCGAGGTCAAATGACTGGTGGTGCTCATCTCCCCCCGTGCTACTGCTGCTGCCTCCCGTGAATGCTCATGTGCCTGCGTGCCCCTGTACAGGCACAGATGCACGCGCGCAACACCTGATCCCGCATCCTAATTATTTTTCGCCCGGTTCTCGGAGTTGTTCTGCTTCCGGCTGATGAATGGGAAAGTGTAGTAGTGCTGTTTCATTTCACCAGCCTCTCAAGTGTGGAAATTATGGTAAATTTGAGAACAAGCCAGATTAGATTGATAGTTACACCTCCTCCTTTAATTAGCCAACCACAGGATCTGTGGAGGCAAAGGCCGGGGGGGTGTGTCGGTGTATATAACGTGTATTGTCTATGTGAAAGATTAATCAAAAGGAGTTGCTTGAGGTGGGAAGGCTTTTCCGGAGAGGTTCCACATGTTGTCAGGTAGTCCCTCTGAATGGCAGCTTCCGGTTCGGTCCCTTAGCTTTCGGAAGTGACATTTAGTCTGATATGTGCCAGCCGTGCAATCTACCTAGCCCTGCAAAGTGCAAATATTAACCTAAATGCATATTAAGATAGTGTGTGTTAGCTCCTGAACTGAAATAGAGAGCGGGTGTTCCAGCGGAGGCAAGCAAATCGTGTTGATTTACAGTGGCTTGAGGATTTGGCCCATTACCGCTTCTTTATACACTTTTAAAAAGAAATGCCAACTCGATAGTTTAGGCTTTAACTGGAACATGGCAAGTAATTGTATGTTTTGGCGGACCCCTAGTAATGTTGCAGAATCTTTCTCAGAAGTTGTTCCATGGGATAGCCGATTCCTCAGGTAAGAGCTACTTGTTTGTTCAATCCTCCATCTTAGGCCTGCTCCTCAGGTGCATCCTCCTTCTCGCAGCGATTTCCTAGGAACAGATTTCGAAGAACAGCTCTGATCACAGAATCACAGATTGGTTAGGGTTGGAAAGGAGCTCTGGAGATCATCCAGCCCAACCCCCCTGCCAGAGCAGGGTCACCTACAGCAGGTTGCACAGGATGACCTCCAGGCGGGTTTTGAATGTCTCTGGGGTGGGAGACTCTACCGCCTCCCTGGGCAGCCTGTTCCAGCGCTCTGCCACCCTCAAAGTAAAGAAGTTCCTCCTCATGCTTTGATAGAAGTTCCTAGGTTCCAGTTTGTACCCGTTACCTCTTGTCCTGGATCATCTTTGATGATCCAGGACAAGAGGTAACGGGCACCAATTGGAACGTAGGAACTTGAACTTCAACTGGAACGTAGGAACTTGAACTTGAACATAGGATTATCCTTGATGATTCAGGATAGCTGTGTGTCTGACCAGTCTGTCTTTCGAAGGAGGTCCTGGGCCAGCTCCAGCCATGCTGTGCTGAGCAGAGCCCCTGGCAGCAGCCCCACAGCTCACTCCCAGTGTGCCTGAATGGAAAAGGTACCAAAGTTGCTCCAACACTTTCTGAAAAACTCTATAGTGTTACCCCACAAGCGCAAAGCGACGGCAAAGCCCGTGAAATGACACCGGTGCTTCCAGAAAATGTCAAGCTTCCTGCCCAAGGGTGACATGCCATGCGGTGGGGTCAGGGCCACGCGCTGAGCACCCGGTGCGCTGGGGTTGCCCCAGCGGTTCCTGAGCAGCTCCTGCAGTGCTTCCGCCGGTACTGTTCTGGCGGCTGTAGTTGTTTAAAAAGCCGTTGTTGTTTCCGGCGTAATCTGACGGCAGTTTTCTCGGGCATTTGGGCCTCTTCTAATAAGTGTGCTGTGAGTACATCTGCAAGCATTCACCTGTCGAGGTCAAATGACTGGTGGTGCTCATCTGCCCCCGTGCTACTGCTGCTGCCTCCCGTGAATGCTCATGTGCCTGCGTGCCCCTGTACAGGCACAGATGCACGCGCGCAACACCTGATCCCGCATCCTAATTATTTTTCGCCCGGTTCTCTGAGTTGTTCTGCTTCCGGCTGATGAATGGGAAAGTGTAGTAGTGCTGTTTCATTTCACCAGCCTCTCAAGTGTGGAAATTATGGTAAATTTGAGAACAAGCCAGATTAGATTGATAGTTAGACCTCCTCCTTTAATTAGCCAACCACAGGATCTGTGGAGGCAAAGGCCGGGGGGGTGTGTCGGTGTATATAACGTGTATTGTCTATGTGAAAGATTAATCAAAAGGAGTTGCTTGAGGTGGGAAGGCTTTTCCGGAGAGGTTCCACATGTTGTCAGGTAGTCCCTCTGAATGGCAGCTTCCGGTTCGGTCCCTTAGCTTTCGGAAGTGACATTTAGTCTGATATGTGCCAGCCGTGCAATCTACCTAGCCCCGCAAAGTTCAAATATTAACCTAAATGCATATTAAGATACTGTGTGTTAGCTCCTGAACTGAAATAGAGAGCGGGTGTTCCAGCGGAGGCAAGCAAATCGTGTTGATTTACAGTGGCTTGAGGATTTGGCCCATTACCGCTTCTTTATACACTTTTAAAAAGAAATGCCAACTCGATAGTTTAGGCTTTAACTGGAACATGGCAAGTAATTGTATGTTTTGGCGGACCCCTAGTAATGTTGCAGAATCTTTCTCAGAAGTTGTTCCATGGGATAGCCGATTCCTCAGGTAAGAGCTACTTGTTTGTTCAATCCTCCATCTTAGGCCTGCTCCTCAGGTGCATCCTCCTTCTCGCAGCGATTTCCTAGGAACAGATTTCGAAGAACAGCTCTGATCACAGAATCACAGATTGGTTAGGGTTGGAAAGGACCTCTGGAGATCATCCAGCCCAACCCCCCTGCCAGAGCAGGGTCACCTACAGCAGGTTGCACAGGATGACCTCCAGGCGGGTTTTGAATGTTTCTGGGGTCGGAGACTCTACCGCCTCCCTGGGCAGCCTGTTCCAGCGCTCTGCCACCCTCAAAGTAAAGAAGTTCGTCCTCATGCTTTGATAGAAGTTCCTACGTTCCAGTTTGTACCCGTTACCTCTTGTCCTGGATCATCTTTGATGATCCAGGACAAGAGGTAACGGGCACCAATTGGAACGTAGGAACTTGAACTTGAACTGGAACGTAGGAACTTGAACATAGGATTATCCTTGATGATTCAGGATAGCTGTGTGTCTGACCAGTCTGTCTTTCGAAGGAGGTCCTGGGCCAGCTCCAGCCATGCTGTGCTGAGCAGAGCCCCTGGCAGCAGCCCCACAGCTCACTCCCAGTGTGCCTGAATGGAAAAGGTACCAAAGTTGCTCCAACACTTTCTGAAAAACTCTATAGTGTTACCCCACAAGCGCAAAGCGACGACTAAGCCCGTGAAATGACACCGGTGCTTCCAGAAAATGTCAAGCTTCCTGCCCAAGGGTGACATGCCATGCGGTGGGGTCAGGGCCACGCGCTGAGCACCCGGTGCGCTGGGGTTGCCCCAGCGTTTCCTGAGCAGCTCCTGCAGTGCTGCCGCCGGTACCGTTCTGGCGGCTGTAGTTGTTTAAAAAGCCGTTGTTGTTTCCGGCGTAATCTGACGGCAGTTTTCTCGGGCATTTGGGCCTCTTCTAATAAGTGTGCTGTGAGTACATCTGCAAGCATTCACCTGTCGAGGTCAAATGACTGGTGGTGCTCATCTGCCCCCGTGCTACTGCTGCTGCCTCCCGTGAATGCTCATGTGCCTGCGTGCCCCTGTACAGGCACAGATGCACGCGCGCAACACCTGATCCCGCATCCTAATTATTTTTCGCCCGGTTCTCGGAGTTGTTCTGCTTCCGGCTGATGAATGGGAAAGTGTAGTAGTGCTGTTTCATTTCACCAGCCTCTCAAGTGTGGAAATTATGGTAAATTTGAGAACAAGCCAGATTAGATTGATAGTTACACCTCCTCCTTTAATTAGCCAACCACAGGATCTGTGGAGGCAAAGGCCGGGGGGGTGTGTCGGTGTATATAACGTGTATTGTCTATGTGAAAGATTAATCAAAAGGAGTTGCTTGAGGTGGGAAGGCTTTTCCGGAGAGGTTCCACAAGTTGTCAGGTAGTCCCTCTGAATGGCAGCTTCCGGTTCGGTCCCTTAGCTTTCGGAAGTGACATTTAGTCTGATATGTGCCAGCCGTGCAATCTACCTAGCCCTGCAAAGTGCAAATATTAACATAAATGCATATTAAGATACTGTGTGTTAGCTCCTGAACTGCAATAGAGAGCGGGTGTTCCAGCGGAGGCAAGCAAATCGTGTTGATTTAGAGTGGCTTGAGGATTTGGCCCATTACCGCTTCTTTATACACTTTTAAAAAGAAATGCCAACTCGATAGTTTAGGCTTTAACTGGAACATGGCAAGTAATTGTATGTTTTGGCGGACCCCTAGTAATGTTGCAGAATCTTTCTCAGAAGTTGTTCCATGGGATAGCCGATTCCTCAGGTAAGAGCTACTTGTTTGTTCAATCCTCCATCTTAGGCCTGCTCCTCAGGTGCATCCTCCTTCTCGCAGCGATTTCCTAGGAACAGATTTCGAAGAACAGCTCTGATCACAGAATCACAGATTGGTTAGGCTTGGAAAGGAGCTCTGGAGATCATCCAGCCCAACCCCCCTGCCAGAGCAGGGTCACCTACAGCAGGTTGCACAGGATGACCTCCAGGCGGGTTTTGAATGTCTCTGGGGTGGGAGACTCTACCGCCTCCCTGGGCAGCCTGTTCCAGCGCTCTGCCACCCTCAAAGTAAAGAAGTTCCTCCTCATGCTTTGATAGAAGTTCCTACGTTCCAGTTTGTACCCGTTACCTCTTGTCCTGGATCATCTTTGATGATCCAGGACAAGAGGTAACGGGCACCAATTGGAACGTAGGAACTTGAACTTGAACTGGAAGGTAGGAACTTGAACTTGAACATAGGATTATCCTTGATGATTCAGGATAGCTGTGTGTCTGACCAGTCTGTCTTTCGAAGGAGGTCCTGGACCAGCTCCAGCCATGCTGTGCTGAGCAGAGCCCCTGGCAGCAGCCCCACAGCTCACTCCCAGTGTGCCTGAATGGAAAAGGTACCAAAGTTGCTCCAACACTTTCTGAAAAACTCTATAGTGTTACCCCACAAGCGCAAAGCGACGGCAAAGCCCGTGAAATGACACCGGTGCTTCCAGAAAATGTCAAGCTTCCTGCCCAAGGGTGACATGCCATGCGGTGGGGTCAGGGCCACGCGCTGAGCACCCGGTGCGCTGGGGTTGCCCCAGCGTTTCCTGAGCAGCTCCTGCAGTGCTGCCGCCGGTACCGTTCTGGCGGCTGTAGTTGTTTAAAAAGCCGTTGTTGTTTCCGGCGTAATCTGACGGCAGTTTTCTCGGGCATTTGGGCCTCTTCTAATAAGTGTGCTGTGAGTACATCTGCAAGCATTCACCTGTCGAGGTCAAATGACTGGTGGTGCTCATCTGCCCCCGTGCTACTGCTGCTGCCTCCCGTGAATGCTCATGTGCCTGCGTGCCCCTGTACAGGCACAGATGCACGCGCGCAACACCTGATCCCGCATCCTAATTATTTTTCGCCCGGTTCTCTGAGTTGTTCTGCTTCCGGCTGATGAATGGGAAAGTGTAGTAGTGCTGTTTCATTTCACCAGCCTCTCAAGTGTGGAAATTATGGTAAATTTGAGAACAAGCCAGATTAGATTGATAGTTACACCTCCTCCTTTAATTAGCCAACCACAGGATCTGTGGAGGCAAAGGCCGGGGGGGTGTGTCGGTGTATATAACGTGTATTGTCTATGTGAAAGATTAATCAAAAGGAGTTGCTTGAGGTGGGAAGGCTTTTCCGGAGAGGTTCCACATGTTGTCAGGTAGTCCCTCTGAATGGCAGCTTCCGGTTCGGTCCCTTAGCTTTCGGAAGTGACATTTAGTCTGATATGTGCCAGCCGTGCAATCTACCTAGCCCTGCAAAGTGCAAATATTAACTTAAATGCATATTAAGATACTGTGTGTTAGCTCCTGAACTGAAATAGAGAGCGGGTGTTCCAGCGGAGGCAAGCAAATCGTGTTGATTTAGAGTGGCTTGAGGATTTGGCCCATTACCGCTTCTTTATACACTTTTAAAAAGAAATGCCAACTCGATAGTTTAGGCTTTAACTGGAACATGGCAAGTAATTGTATGTTTTGGCGGACCCCTAGTAATGTTGCAGAATCTTTCTCAGAAGTTGTTCCATGGGATAGCCGATTCCTCAGGTAAGAGCTACTTGTTTGTTCAATCCTCCATCTTAGGCCTGCTCCTCAGGTGCATCCTCCTTCTCGCAGCGATTTCCTAGGAACAGATTTCGAAGAACAGCTCTGATCACAGAATCACAGATTGGTTAGGGTTGGAAAGGAGCTCTGGAGATCATCCAGTCCAACCCCCTGCCAGAGCAGGGTCACCTACAGCAGGTTGCACAGGATGACCTCCAGGCGGGTTTTGAATGTCTCTGGGGTGGGAGACTCTACCGCCTCCCTGGGCAGCCTGTTCCAGCGCTCTGCCACCCTCAAAGTAAAGAAGTTCCTCCTCATGCTTTGATAGAAGTTCCTAGGTTCCAGTTTGTACCCGTTACCTCTTGTCCTGGATCATCTTTGATGATCCAGGACAAGAGGTAACGGGCACCAATTGGAACGTAGGAACTTGAACTTGAACTGGAACGTAGGAACTTGAACATAGGATTATCCTTGATGATTCAGGATAGCTGTGTGTCTGACCAGTCTGTCTTTCGAAGGAGGTCCTGGGCCAGCTCCAGCCATGCTGTGCTGAGCAGAGCCCCTGGCAGCAGCCCCACACCTCACTCCCAGTGTGCCTGAATGGAAAAGGTACAAAAGTTGCTCCAACACTTTCTGAAAAACTCTATAGTGTTACCCCACAAGCGCAAAGCGACGGCAAAGCCCGTGAAATGACACCGGTGCTTCCAGAAAATGCCATGCTTCCTGCCCAAGGGTGACATGCCATGCGGTGGGGTCAGGGCCACGCGCTGAGCACCCGGTGCGCTGGGGTTGCCCCAGCGGTTCCTGAGCAGCTCCTGCAGTGCTGCCGCCGGTACCGTTCTGGCGGCTGTAGTTGTTTAAAAAGTTGTTGTTGTTTCCGGCGTAATCTGACGGCAGTTTTCTCGGGCATTTGGGCCTCTTCTAATAAGTGTGCTGTGAGTACATCTGCAAGCATTCACCTGTCGAGGTCAAATGACTGGTGGTGCTCATCTCCCCCCGTGCTACTGCTGCTGCCTCCCATGAATGCTCATGTACCTGCGTGCCCCTGTACAGGCACAGATGCACGCGCGCAACACCTGATCCCGCATCCTAATTATTTTTCGCCCGGTTCTCTGAGTTGTTCTGCTTCCGGCTGATGAATGGGAAAGTGTAGTAGTGCTGTTTCATTTCACCAGCCTCTCAAGTGTGGAAATTATGGTAAATTTGAGAACAAGCCAGATTAGATTGATAGTTACACCTCCTCCTTTAATTAGCCAACCACAGGATCTGTGGAGGCAAAGGCCTGGGGGCGTGTCGGTGGGGGGGCATACGATTTTACCATGGCGAGATTGCTGGAGGTTCTTTCTTGTCTGTTCTTTCTTGTCTTGTAAATTGGTATGAGGTTCTGCCAGTCTTCCTCACGTAGCACAATCGCTCTTGATTTCTGGAGGTTGCTCACAGGGTAAGCTAATGTTTAACATCAATAAGGGTTACCGAATCTTGTCCTTGAGAAGCAGGAGTCTGGAAGCTGTTGTCAATCCAACTGCTGTATTCCTGACCAGCAAGCCCGCTCGATTCAGGGTTAATTAACTGATTACTTAGAGCGGAAGTGTTGTGGAAGAGCCCGATCATTACCATTTCTATTCATTCTAATATGATGTATTTCAACTCCCCCTCCCTCACGCCTTCCAGAGAGTGATCTGGTGAAGGAGGATGACAAGTCTTTGTGAAACCATCTCGAGTTCTCCCAGATACTCGTAGTTGAAGTTGTCTAGCGGTGCGAGATTAGACACCGTGTGAAAGGCAATACTGCACAGATTCTTTATTCCAGACCATTTTGTAAGTTCGCATGATACAAAACCTCACGGTTACTGGGCAGCTCTCCCACTTTTCACGTCAACCTTTGCTACCTCGCACGCTGCAACGTGCAGGAAAGAAACATTGATTTGAATTGCGCCGTGGTGCCGTGCATCTTAATGACACTCTGGAGTGACTGGCAGTGTGTCTGGGTCCTAGGGTTGGACCCGGTCTAGCTGCCAGGAGGCAACATTGCAGAGAGGGGTTACAGCTGTGGTCTCTGAAGGGGCCTGGCTACTCTATGTAGGCCTTCTCTCCCTGCGTCTCAGAGTGCTTGAAGATGCTAATTGGTTCACATTTTCCTCTGTTCGTTAAGGTATTCTGTCCTTAAAAATTCAGCTTTTTAAAATAGTAACGTGTATTGTCTATGTGAAAGATTAATCAAAAGGAGTTGCTTGAGGTGGGAAGGCTTTTCCGGAGAGGTTCCACATGTTGTCAGGTAGTCCCTCTGAATGGCAGCTTCCGGTTCGGTCCCTTAGCTTTCGGAAGTGACATTTAGTCTGATATGTGCCAGCCGTGCAATCTACCTAGCCCTGCAAAGTGCAAATATTAACCTAAATGCATATTAAGATACTGTGTGTTAGCTCCTGAACTGAAATAGAGAGCGGGTGTTCCAGCGGAGGCAAGCAAATCGTGTTGATTTACAGTGGCTTGAGGATTTGGCCCATTACCGCTTCTTTATACACTTTTAAAAAGAAATGCCAACTCGATAGTTTAGGCTTTAACTGGAACATGGCAAGTAATTGTATGTTTTGGCGGACCCCTAGTAATGTTGCAGAATCTTTCTCAGAAGTTGTTCCATGGGATAGCCAATTCCTCAGGTAAGAGCTACTTGTTTGTTCAATCCTCCATCTTAGGCCTGCTCCTCAGGTGCATCCTCCTTCTCGCAGCGATTTCCTAGGAACAGATTTCGAAGGACAGCTCTGATCACAGAATCACAGATTGGTTAGGGTTGGAAAGGACCTCTGGAGATCATCCAGCCCAACCCCCCTGCCAGAGCAAGGTCACCTACAGCAGGTTGCACAGGATGACCTCCAGGCGGGTTTTGAATGTTTCTGGGGTCGGAGACTCTACCGCCTCCCTGGGCAGCCTGTTCCAGCGCTCTGCCACCCTCAAAGTAAAGAAGTTCCTCCTCATGCTTTGATAGAAGTTCCTAGGTTCCAGTTTGTACCCGTTACCTCTTGTCCTGGATCATCTTTGATCATCCAGGACAAGAGGTAACGGGCACCAATTGGAACGTAGGAACTTGAACTTGAACTGGAACGTAGGAGCTTGAACATAGGATTATCCTTGATGATTCAGGATAGCTGTGTGTCTGACCAGTCTGTCTTTCGAAGGAGGTCCTGGACCAGCTCCAGCCATGCTGTGCTGAGCAGAGCCCCTGGCAGCAGCCCCACAGCTCACTCCCAGTGTGCCTGAATGGAAAAGGTACCAAAGTTGCTCCAACACTTTCTGAAAAACTCTATAGTGTTACCCCACAAGCGCAAAGCGACGGCAAAGCCCGTGAAATGACACCGGTGCTTCCAGAAAATGTCAAGCTTCCTGCCCAAGGGTGACATGCCATGCGGTGGGGTCAGGGCCACGCGCTGAGCACCCGGTGCGCTGGGGTTGCCCCAGCGGTTCCTGAGCAGCTCCTGCAGTGCTGCCGCCGGTACCGTTCTGGCGGCTGTAGTTGTTTAAAAAGTTGTTGTTGTTTCCGGCGTAATCTGACGGCAGTTTTCTCGGGCATTTGGGCCTCTTCTAATAAGTGTGCTGTGAGTACATCTGCAAGCATTCACCTGTCGAGGTCAAATGACTGGTGGTGCTCATCTCCCCCCGTGCTACTGCTGCTGCCTCCCATGAATGCTCATGTGCCTGCGTGCCCCTGTACAGGCACAGATGCACGCGCGCAACACCTGATCCCGCATCCTAATTATTTTTCGCCCGGTTCTCGGAGTTGTTCTGCTTCCGGCTGATGAATGGGAAAGTGTAGTAGTGCTGTTTCATTTCACCAGCCTCTCAAGTGTGGAAATTATGGTAAATTTGAGAACAAACCAGATTAGATTGATAGTTACACCTCCTCCTTTAATTAGCCAACCACAGGATCTGTGGAGGCAAAGGCCGGGGGGCGTGTCGGTGGGGGGGCATACAATTTTACCATGGCGAGATTGCTGGAGGTTCTTTCTTGTCTGTTCTTTCTTGTCTTGTAAATTGGTATGAGGTTCTGCCAGTCTTCCTCACGTAGCACAATCGCTCTTGATTTCTGGAGGTTGCTCACAGGGTAAGCTAATGTTTAACATCAATAAGGGTTACCGAATCTTGTCCTTGAGAAGCAGGAGTCTGGAAGCTGTTGTCAATCCAACTGCTGTATTCCTGACCAGCAAGCCCGCTCGATTCAGGGTTAATTAACTGATTACTTAGAGCGGAAGTGTTGTGGAAGAGCCCGATCATTACCATTTCTATTCATTCTAATATGATGTATTTCAACTCCCCCTCCCTCACGCCTTCCAGAGAGTGATCTGGTGAAGGAGGATGACAAGTCTTTGTGAAACCATCTCGAGTTCTCCCAGATACTCGTAGTTGAAGTTGTCTAGCGGTGCGAGATTAGACACCGTGTGAAAGGCAATACTGCACAGATTCTTTATTCCAGACCATTTTGTAAGTTCGCATGATACAAAACCTCACGGTTACTGGGCAGCTCTCCCACTTTTCACGTCAACCTTTGCTACCTCGCACGCTGCAACGTGCAGGAAAGAAACATTGATTTGAATTGCGCCGTGGTGCCGTGCATCTTAATGACACTCTGGAGTGACTGGCAGTGTGTCTGGGTCCTGGGGTTGGACCCGGTCTAGCTGCCAGGAGGCAACATTGCAGAGAGGGGCTACAGCTGTGGTCTCTGAAGGGGCCTGGCTACTCTATGTAGGCCTTCTCTCCCTGCGTCTCAGAGTGCTTGAAGATGCTAATTGGTTCACATTTTCCTCTGTTCGTTAAGGTATTCTGTCCTTAAAAATTCAGCTTTTTAAAATAGTAACGTGTATTGTCTATGTGAAAGATTAATCAAAAGGAGTTGCTTGAGGTGGGAAGGCTTTTCCGGAGAGGTTCCACATGTTGTCAGGTAGTCCCTCTGAATGGCAGCTTCCGGTTCGGTCCCTTAGCTTTCGGAAGTGACATTTAGTCTGATATGTGCCAGCCGTGCAATCTACCTAGCCCTGCAAAGTGCAAATATTAACATAAATGCATATTAAGATACTGTGTGTTAGCTCCTGAACTGAAATAGAGAGCGGGTGTTCCAGCGGAGGCAAGCAAATCGTGTTGATTTACAGTGGCTTGAGGATTTGGCCCATTACCGCTTCTTTATACACTTTTAAACAGAAATGCCAACTCGATAGTTTAGGCTTTAACTGGAACATGGCAAGTAATTGTATGTTTTGGCGGACCCCTAGTAATGTTGCAGAATCTTTCTCAGAAGTTGTTCCATGGGATAGCCGATTCCTCAGGTAAGAGCTACTTGTTTGTTCAATCCTCCATCTTAGGCCTGCTCCTCAGGTGCATCCTCCTTCTCGCAGCGATTTCCTAGGAACAGATTTCGAAGAACAGCTCTGATCACAGAATCACAGATTGGTTAGGGTTGGAAAGGACCTCTGGAGATCATCCAGCCCAACCCCCCTGCCAGAGCAGGGTCACCTACAGCAGGTTGCACAGGATGACCTCCAGGCGGGTTTTGAATGTTTCTGGGGTCGGAGACTCTACCGCCTCCCTGGGCAGCCTGTTCCAGCGCTCTGCCACCCTCAAAGTAAAGAAGTTCCTCCTCATGCTTTGATAGAAGTTCCTACGTTCCAGTTTGTACCCGTTACCTCTTGTCCTGGATCATCTTTGATGATCCAGGACAAGAGGTAACGGGCACCAATTGGAACGTAGGAACTTGAACTTGAACTGGAACGTAGGAACTTGAACATAGGATTATCCTTGATGATTCAGGATAGCTGTGTGTCTGACCAGTCTGTCTTTCGAAGGAGGTCCTGGACCAGCTCCAGCCATGCTGTGCTGAGCAGAGCCCCTGGCAGCAGCCCCACAGCTCACTCCCAGTGTGCCTGAATGGAAAAGGTACCAAAGTTGCTCCAACACTTTCCGAAAAACTCTATAGTGTTACCCCACAAGCGCAAAGCGACGGCAAAGCCCGTGAAATGACACCGGTGCTTCCAGAAAATGTCAAGCTTCCTGCCCAAGGGTGACATGCCATGCGGTGGGGTCAGGGCCACGCGCTGAGCACCCGGTGCGCTGGGGTTGCCCCAGCGGTTCCTGAGCAGCTCCTGCAGTGCTGCCGCCGGTACCGTTCTGGCGGCTGTAGTTGTTTAAAAAGCCGTTGTTGTTTCCGGCGTAATCTGACGGCAGTTTTCTCGGGCATTTGGGCCTCTTCTAATAAGTGTGCTGTGAGTACATCTGCAAGCATTCACCTGTCGAGGTCAAATGACTGGTGGTGCTCATCTGCCCCCGTGCTACTGCTGCTGCCTCCCGTGAATGCTCATGTGCCTGCGTGCCCCTGTACAGGCACAGATGCACGCGCGCAACACCTGATCCCGCATCCTAATTATTTTTCGCCCGGTTCTCTGAGTTGTTCTGCTTCCGGCTGATGAATGGGAAAGTGTAGTAGTGCTGTTTCATTTCACCAGCCTCTCAAGTGTGGAAATTATGGTAAATTTGAGAACAAGCCAGATTAGATTGATAGTTACACCTCCTCCTTTAATTAGCTACCACAGGATCTGTGGAGGCAAAGGCCGGGGGGGTGTGTCGGTGTATATAACGTGTATTGTCTATGTGAAAGATTAATCAAAAGGAGTTGCTTGAGGTGGGAAGGCTTTTCCGGAGAGGTTCCACATGTTGTCAGGTAGTCCCTCTGAATGGCAGCTTCCGGTTTGGTCCCTTAGCTTTCGGAAGTGACATTTAGTCTGATATGTGCCAGCCGTGCAATCTACCTAGCCCTGCAAAGTGCAAATATTAACATAAATGCATATTAAGATACTGTGTGTTAGCTCCTGAACTGAAATAGAGAGCGGGTGTTCCAGCGGAGGCAAGCAAATCGTGTTGATTTACAGTGGCTTGAGGATTTGGCCCATTACCGCTTCTTTATACACTTTTAAACAGAAATGCCAACTCGATAGTTTAGGCTTTAACTGGAACATGGCAAGTAATTGTATGTTTTGGCGGACCCCTAGTAATGTTGCAGAATCTTTCTCAGAAGTTGTTCCATGGGATAGCCGATTCCTCAGGTAAGAGCTACTTGTTTGTTCAATCCTCCATCTTAGGCCTGCTCCTCAGGTGCATCCTCCTTCTCGCAGCGATTTCCTAGGAACAGATTTCGAAGAACAGCTCTGATCACAGAATCACAGATTGGTTAGGCTTGGAAAGGACCTCTGGAGATCATCCAGCCCAACCCCCCTGCCAGAGCAGGGTCACCTACAGCAGGTTGCACAGGATGACCTCCAGGCGGGTTTTGAATGTTTCTGGGGTCGGAGACTCTACCGCCTCCCTGGGCAGCCTGTTCCAGCGCTCTGCCACCCTCAAAGTAAAGAAGTTCCTCCTCATGCTTTGATAGAAGTTCCTACGTTCCAGTTTGTACCCGTTACCTCTTGTCCTGGATCATCTTTGATGATCCAGGACAAGAGGTAACGGGCACCAATTGGAACGTAGGAACTTGAACTTGAACTGGAACGTAGGAACTTGAACATAGGATTATCCTTGATGATTCAGGATAGCTGTGTGTCTGACCAGTCTGTCTTTCGAAGGAGGTCCTGGACCAGCTCCAGCCATGCTGTGCTGAGCAGAGCCCCTGGCAGCAGCCCCACAGCTCACTCCCAGTGTGCCTGAATGGAAAAGGTACCAAAGTTGCTCCAACACTTTCTGAAAAACTCTATAGTGTTACCCCACAAGCGCAAAGCGACGGCAAAGCCCGTGAAATGACACCGGTGCTTCCAGAAAATGTCAAGCTTCCTGCCCAAGGGTGACATGCCATGCGGTGGGGTCAGGGCCACGCGCTGAGCACCCGGTGCGCTGGGGTTGCCCCAGCGGTTCCTGAGCAGCTCCTGCAGTGCTGCCGCCGGTACCGTTCTGGCGGCTGTAGTTGTTTAAAAAGCCGTTGTTGTTTCCGGCGTAATCTGACGGCAGTTTTCTCGGGCATTTGGGCCTCTTCTAATAAGTGTGCTGTGAGTACATCTGCAAGCATTCACCTGTCGAGGTCAAATGACTGGTGGTGCTCATCTGCCCCCGTGCTACTGCTGCTGCCTCCCGTGAATGCTCATGTGCCTGCGTGCCCCTGTACAGGCACAGATGCACGCGCGCAACACCTGATCCCGCATCCTAATTATTTTTCGCCCGGTTCTCGGAGTTGTTCTGCTTCCGGCTGATGAATGGGAAAGTGTAGTAGTGCTGTTTCATTTCACCAGCCTCTCAAGTGTGGAAATTATGGTAAATTTGGGAACAAGCCATATTAGATTGATAGTTACACCTCCTCCTTTAATTAGCCAACCACAGGATCTGTGGAGGCAAAGGCCGGGGGGGTGTGTTGGTGTATATAACGTGTATTGTCTATGTGAAAGATGAATCAAAAGGAGTTGCTTGAGGTGGGAAGGCTTTTCCGGAGAGGTTCCACATGTTGTCAGGTAGTCCCACTGATTGGCAGCTTCCGGTTCGGTCCCTTAGCTTTCGGAAGTGACATTTAGTCTGATATGTGCCAGCCGTGCAATCTACCTAGCCCTGCAAAGTGCAAATATTAACATAAATGCATATTAAGATACTGTGTGTTAGCTCCTGAACTGAAATAGAGAGCGGGTGTTCCAGCGGAGGCAAGCAAATCGTGTTGATTTACAGTGGCTTGAGGATTTGGCCCATTACCGCTTCTTTATACACTTTTAAAAAGAAATGCCAACTCGATAGTTTAGGCTTTAACTGGAACATGGCAAGTAATTGTATGTTTTGGCGGACCCCTAGTAATGTTGCAGAATCTTTCTCAGAAGTTGTTCCATGGGATAGCCGATTCCTCAGGTAAGAGCTACTTGTTTGTTCAATCCTCCATCTTAGGCCTGCTCCTCAGGTGCATCCTCCTTCTCGCAGCGATTTCCTAGGAACAGATTTCGAAGAACAGCTCTGATCACAGAATCACAGATTGGTTAGGGTTGGAAAGGACCTCTGGAGATCATCCAGCCCAACCCCCCTGCCAGAGCAGGGTCACCTACAGCAGGTTGCACAGGATGACCTCCAGGCGGGTTTTGAATGTTTCTGGGGTCGGAGACTCTACCGCCTCCCTGGGCAGCCTGTTCCAGGGCTCTGCCACCCTCAAAGTAAAGAAGTTCCTCCTCATGCTTTGATAGAAGTTCCTAGGTTCCAGTTAGCACCGGTTACCTCTTGTCCTGGATCATCTTTGATGATCCAGGACAAGAGGTAACGGGCACCAATTGGAACGTAGGAACTTGAACTTGAACTGGAACGTAGGAACTTGAACATAGGATTATCCTTGATGATTCAGGATAGCTGTGTTTCTGACCAGTCTGTCTTTCGAAGGAGGTCCTGGGCCAGCTCCAGCCATGCTGTGCTGAGCAGAGCCCCTGGCAGCAGCCCCACAGCTCACTCCCAGTGTGCCTGAATGGAAAAGGTACCAAAGTTGCTCCAACACTTTCTGAAAAACTCTATAGTGTTACCCCACAAGCGCAAAGCGACGGCAAAGCCCGTGAAATGACACCGGTGCTTCCAGAAAATGTCAAGCTTCCTGCCCAAGGGTGACATGCCATGCGGTGGGGTCAGGGCCACGCGCTGAGCACCCGGTGCGCTGGGGTCGCCCCAGCGGTTCCTGAGCAGCTCCTGCAGTGCTGCCGCCGGTACCGTTCTGGCGGCTGTAGTTGTTTAAAAAGCCGTTGTTGTTTCCGGCGTAATCTGACGGCAGTTTTCTCGGGCATTTGGGCCTCTTCTAATAAGTGTGCTGTGAGTACATCTGCAAGCATTCACCTGTCGAGGTCAAATGACTGGTGGTGCTCATCTCCCCCCGTGCTACTGCTGCTGCCTCCCGTGAATGCTCATGTGCCTGCGTGCCCCTGTACAGGCACAGATGCACGCGCGCAACACCTGATCCCGCATCCTAATTATTTTTCGCCCGGTTCTCTGAGTTGTTCTGCTTCCGGCTGATGAATGGGAAAGTGTAGTAGTGCTGTTTCATTTCACCAGCCTCTCAAGTGTGGAAATTATGGTAAATTTGAGAACAAGCCAGATTAGATTGATAGTTACACCTCCTCCTTTAATTAGCCAACCACAGGATCTGTGGAGGCAAAGGCCGGGGGGGTGTGTCGGTGTATATAACGTGTATTGTCTATGTGAAAGATTAATCAAAAGGAGTTGCTTGAGGTGGGAAGGCTTTTCCGGAGAGGTTCCACATGTTGTCAGGTAGTCCCTCTGAATGGCAGCTTCCGGTTCGGTCCCTTAGCTTTCGGAAGTGACATTTAGTCTGATATGTGCCAGCCGTGCAATCTACCTAGCCCTGCAAAGTGCAAATATTAACCTAAATGCATATTAAGATACTGTGTGTTAGCTCCTGAACTGAAATAGAGAGCGGGTGTTCCAGCGGAGGCAAGCAAATCGTGTTGATTTACAGTGGCTTGAGGATTTGGCCCATTACCGCTTCTTTATACACTTTTAAACAGAAATGCCAACTCGATAGTTTAGGCTTTAACTGGAACATGACAAGTAATTGTATGTTTTGGCGGACCCCTAGTAATGTTGCAGAATCTTTCTCAGAAGTTGTTCCATGGGATAGCCGATTCCTCAGGTAAGAGCTACTTGTTTGTTCAATCCTCCATCTTAGGCCTGCTCCTCAGGTGCATCCTCCTTCTCGCAGCGATTTCCTAGGAACAGATTTCGAAGAACAGCTCTGATCACAGAATCACAGATTGGTTAGGGTTGGAAAGGACCTCTGGAGATCATCCAGCCCAACCCCCCTGCCAGAGCAGGGTCACCTACAGCAGGTTGCACAGGATGACCTCCAGGCGGGTTTTGAATGTTTCTGGGGTCGGAGACTCTACCGCCTCCCTGGGCAGCCTGTTCCAGCGCTCTGCCACCCTCAAAGTAAAGAAGTTCCTCCTCATGCTTTGATAGAAGTTCCTACGTTCCAGTTTGTACCCGTTACCTCTTGTCCTGGATCATCTTTGATGATCCAGGACAAGAGGTAACGGGCACCAATTGGAACGTAGGAACTTGAACTTGAACTGGAACGTAGGAACTTGAACATAGGATTATCCTTGATGATTCAGGATAGCTGTGTGTCTGACCAGTCTGTCTTTCGAAGGAGGTCCTGGACCAGCTCCAGCCATGCTGTGCTGAGCAGAGCCCCTGGCAGCAGCCCCACAGCTCACTCCCAGTGTGCCTGAATGGAAAAGGTACCAAAGTTGCTCCAACACTTTCTGAAAAACTCTATAGTGTTACCCCACAAGCGCAAAGCGACGGCAAAGCCCGTGAAATGACACCGGTGCTTCCAGAAAATGTCAAGCTTCCTGCCCAAGGGTGACATGCCATGCGGTGGGGTCAGGGCCACGCGCTGAGCACCCGGTGCGCTGGGGTTGCCCCAGCGGTTCCTGAGCAGCTCCTGCAGTGCTGCCGCCGGTACCGTTCTGGCGGCTGTAGTTGTTTAAAAAGCCGTTGTTGTTTCCGGCGTAATCTGACGGCAGTTTTCTCGGGCATTTGGGCCTCTTCTAATAAGTGTGCTGTGAGTACATCTGCAAGCATTCACCTGTCGAGGTCAAATGACTGGTGGTGCTCATCTGCCCCCGTGCTACTGCTGCTGCCTCCCGTGAATGCTCATGTGCCTGCGTGCCCCTGTACAGGCACAGATGCACGCGCGCAACACCTGATCCCGCATCCTAATTATTTTTCGCCCGGTTCTCGGAGTTGTTCTGCTTCCGGCTGATGAATGGGAAAGTGTAGTAGTGCTGTTTCATTTCACCAGCCTCTCAAGTGTGGAAATTATGGTAAATTTGGGAACAAGCCATATTAGATTGATAGTTACACCTCCTCCTTTAATTAGCCAACCACAGGATCTGTGGAGGCAAAGGCCGGGGGGGTGTGTTGGTGTATATAACGTGTATTGTCTATGTGAAAGATGAATCAAAAGGAGTTGCTTGAGGTGGGAAGGCTTTTCCGGAGAGGTTCCACATGTTGTCAGGTAGTCCCACTGATTGGCAGCTTCCGGTTCGGTCCCTTAGCTTTCGGAAGTGACATTTAGTCTGATATGTGCCAGCCGTGCAATCTACCTAGCCCTGCAAAGTGCAAATATTAACATAAATGCATATTAAGATACTGTGTGTTAGCTCCTGAACTGAAATAGAGAGCGGGTGTTCCAGCGGAGGCAAGCAAATCGTGTTGATTTACAGTGGCTTGAGGATTTGGCCCATTACCGCTTCTTTATACACTTTTAAAAAGAAATGCCAACTCGATAGTTTAGGCTTTAACTGGAACATGGCAAGTAATTGTATGTTTTGGCGGACCCCTAGTAATGTTGCAGAATCTTTCTCAGAAGTTGTTCCATGGGATAGCCGATTCCTCAGGTAAGAGCTACTTGTTTGTTCAATCCTCCATCTTAGGCCTGCTCCTCAGGTGCATCCTCCTTCTCGCAGCGATTTCCTAGGAACAGATTTCAAAGAACAGCTCTGATCACAGAATCACAGATTGGTTAGGGTTGGAAAGGACCTCTGGAGATCATCCAGCCCAACCCCCCTGCCAGAGCAGGGTCACCTACAGCAGGTTGCACAGGATGACCTCCAGGCGGGTTTTGAATGTTTCTGGGGTCGGAGACTCTACCGCCTCCCTGGGCAGCCTGTTCCAGGGCTCTGCCACCCTCAAAGTAAAGAAGTTCCTCCTCATGCTTTGATAGAAGTTCCTAGGTTCCAGTTAGCACCGGTTACCTCTTGTCCTGGATCATCTTTGATGATCCAGGACAAGAGGTAACGGGCACCAATTGGAACGTAGGAACTTGAACTTGAACTGGAACGTAGGAACTTGAACATAGGATTATCCTTGATGATTCAGGATAGCTGTGTTTCTGACCAGTCTGTCTTTCGAAGGAGGTCCTGGGCCAGCTCCAGCCATGCTGTGCTGAGCAGAGCCCCTGGCAGCAGCCCCACAGCTCACTCCCAGTGTGCCTGAATGGAAAAGGTACCAAAGTTGCTCCAACACTTTCTGAAAAACTCTATAGTGTTACCCCACAAGCGCAAAGCGACGGCAAAGCCCGTGAAATGACACCGGTGCTTCCAGAAAATGTCAAGCTTCCTGCCCAAGGGTGACATGCCATGCGGTGGGGTCAGGGCTACGCGCTGAGCACCCGGTGCGCTGGGGTTGCCCCAGCGGTTCCTGAGCAGCTCCTGCAGTGCTGCCGCCGGTACCGTTCTGGCGGCTGTAGTTGTTTAAAAAGCCATTGTTGTTTCCGGCGTAATCTGACGGCAGTTTTCTCGGGCATTTGGGCCTCTTCTAATAAGTGTGCTGTGAGTACATCTGCAAGCATTCACCTGTCGAGGTCAAATATCTGGTGGTGCTCATCTGCCCCCGTGCTACTTCTGCTGCCTCCCGTGAATGCTCATGTGCCTGCGTGCCCCTGTACAGGCACAGATGCACGCGCGCAACACCTGATCCCGCATCCTAATTATTTTTCGCCCGGTTCTCGGAGTTGTTCTGCTTCCGGCTGATGAATGGGAAAGTGTAGTAGTGCTGTTTCATTTCACCAGCCTCTCAAGTGTGGAAATTATGGTAAATTTGAGAACAAGCCAGATTAGATTGATAGTTACACCTCCTCCTTTAATTAGCCAACCACAGGATCTGTGGAGGCAAAGGCCGGGGGGGTGTGTCGGTGTATATAATGTGTATTGTCCATGTGAAAGATTAATCAAAAGGAGTTGCTTGAGGTGGGAAGGCTTTTCCGGAGAGGTTCCACATGTTGTCAGGTAGTCCCTCTGAATGGCAGCTTCCGGTTCGGTCCCTTAGCTTTCGGAAGTGACATTTAGTCTGATATGTGCCAGCCGTGCAATCTACCTAGCCCTGCAAAGTGCAAATATTAACCTAAATGCATATTAAGATACTGTGTGTTAGCTCCTGAACTGAAATAGAGAGCGGGTGTTCCAGCGGAGGCAAGCAAATCGTGTTGATTTACAGTGGCTTGCGGATTTGGCCCATTACCGCTTCTTTATACACTTTTAAAAAGAAATGCCAACTTGATAGTTTAGGCTTTAACTGGAACATGGCAAGTAATTGTATGTTTTGGCGGACCCCTAGTAATGTTGCAGAATCTTTCTCAGAAGTTGTTCCATGGGATAGCCGATTCCTCAGGTAAGAGCTACTTGTTTGTTCAATCCTCCATCTTAGGCCTGCTCCTCAGGTGCATCCTCCTTCTCGCAGCGATTTCCTAGGAACAGATTTCGAAGAACAGCTCTGATCACAGAATCACAGATTGGTTAGGGTTGGAAAGGAGCTCTGGAGATCATCCAGTCCAACCCCCCTGCCAGAGCAGAGTCACCTACAGCAGGTTGCACAGGATGACCTCCAGGCGGGTTTTGAATGTCTCTGGGGTGGGAGACTCTACCGCCTCCCTGGGCAGCCTGTTCCAGCGCTCTGCCACCCTCAAAGTAAAGAAGTTCCTCCTCATGCTTTGATAGAAGTTCCTACGTTCCAGTTTGTACCCGTTACCTCTTGTCCTGGATCATCTTTGATGATCCAGGACAAGAGGTAATGGGCACCAATTGGAACGTAGGAACTTGAACTTGAACTGGAACGTAGGAACTTGAACATAGGATTATCCTTGATGATTCAGGATAGCTGTGTGTCTGACCAGTCTGTCTTTCGAAGGAGGTCCTGGGCCAGCTCCAGCCATGCTGTGCTGAGCAGAGCCCCTGGCAGCAGCCCCACACCTCACTCCCAGTGTGCCTGAATGGAAAAGGTACCAAAGTTGCTCCAACACTTTCTGAAAAACTCTATAGTGTTACCCCACAAGCGCAAAGCGACGGCAAAGCCCGTGAAATGACACCGGTGCTTCCAGAAAATGTCAAGCTTCCTGCCCAAGGGTGACATGCCATGCGGTGGGGTCAGGGCCACGCGCTGAGCACCCGGTGCGCTGGGGTTGCCCCAGCGGTTCCTGAGCAGCTCCTGCAGTGCTGCCGCCGGTACCGTTCTGGCGGCTGTAGTTGTTTAAAAAGTTGTTGTTGTTTCCGGCGTAATCTGACGGCAGTTTTCTCGGGCATTTGGGCCTCTTCTAATAAGTGTGCTGTGAGTACATCTGCAAGCATTCACCTGTCGAGGTCAAATGACTGGTGGTGCTCATCTGCCCCCGTGCTACTGCTGCTGCCTCCCGTGAATGCTCATGTGCCTGCGTGCCCCTGTACAGGCACAGATGCACGCGCGCAACACCTGTTCCCGCATCCTAATTATTTTTCGCCCGGTTCTCGGAGTTGTTCTGCTTCCGGCTGATGAATGGGAAAGTGTAGTAGTGCTGTTTCATTTCACCAGCCTCTCAAGTGTGGAAATTATGATAAATTTGAGAACAAGCCAGATTAGATTGATAGTTACACCTCCTCCTTTAATTAGCCAACCACAGGATCTGTGGAGGCAAAGGCCGGGGGGGTGTGTTGGTGTATATAACGTGTATTGTCTATGTGAAAGATTAATCAAAAGGAGTTGCTTGAGGTGGGAAGGCTTTTCCGGAGAGGTTCCACATGTTGTCAGGTAGTCCCTCTGAATGGCAGCTTCCGGTTCGGTCCCTTAGCTTTCGGAAGTGACATTTAGTCTGATATGTGCCAGCCGTGCAATCTACCTAGCCCTGCAAAGTGCAAATATTAACCTAAATGCATATTAAGATACTGTGTGTTAGCTCCTGAACTGAAATAGAGAGCGGGTGTTCCAGCGGAGGCAAGCAAATCGTGTTGATTTACAGTGGCTTGAGGATTTGGCCCATTACCGCTTCTTTATACACTTTTAAAAAGAAATGCCAACTCGATAGTTTAGGCTTTAACTGGAACATGGCAAGTAATTGTATGTTTTGGCGGACCCCTAGTAATGTTGCAGAATCTTTCTCAGAAGTTGTTCCATGGGATAGCCGATTCCTCAGGTAAGAGCTACTTGTTTGTTCAATCCTCCATCTTAGGCCTGCTCCTCAGGTGCATCCTCCTTCTCGCAGCGATTTCCTAGGAACAGATTTCGAAGAACAGCTCTGATCACAGAATCACAGATTGGTTAGGGTTGGAAAGGAGCTCTGGAGATCATCCAGTCCAACCCCCTGCCAGAGCAGGGTCACCTACAGCAGGTTGCACAGGATGACCTCCAGGCGGGTTTTGAATGTCTCTGGGGTGGGAGAATCTACTGCCTCCCTGGGCAGCCTGTTCCAGCGCTCTGCCACCCTCAAAGTAAAGAAGTTCCTCCTCATGCTTTGATAGAAGTTCCTAGGTTCCAGTTTGTACCCGTTACCTCTTGTCCTGGATCATCTTTGATGATCCAGGACAAGAGGTAACGGGCACCAATTGGAACGTAGGAACTTGAACTTGAACTGGAACGTAGGAACTTGAACATAGGATTATCCTTGATGATTCAGGATAGCTGTGTGTCTGACCAGTCTGTCTTTCGAAGGAGGTCCTGGGCCAGCTCCAGCCATGCTGTGCTGAGCAGAGCCCCTGGCAGCAGCCCCACACCTCACTCCCAGTGTGCCTGAATGGAAAAGGTACAAAAGTTGCTCCAACACTTTCTGAAAAACTCTATAGTGTTACCCCACAAGCGCAAAGCGACGGCAAAGCCCGTGAAATGACACCGGTGCTTCCAGAAAATGCCAAGCTTCCTGCCCAAGGGTGACATGCCATGCGGTGGGGTCAGGGCCACGCGCTGAGCACCCGGTGCGCTGGGGTTGCCCCAGCGGTTCCTGAGCAGCTCCTGCAGTGCTGCCGCCGGTACCGTTCTGGCGGCTGTAGTTGTTTAAAAAGTTGTTGTTGTTTCCGGCGTAATCTGACGGCAGTTTTCTCGGGCATTTGGGCCTCTTCTAATAAGTGTGCTGTGAGTACATCTGCAAGCATTCACCTGTCGAGGTCAAATGACTGGTGGTGCTCATCTCCCCCCGTGCTACTGCTGCTGCCTCCCATGAATGCTCATGTGCCTGCGTGCCCCTGTACAGGCACAGATGCACGCGCGCAACACCTGATCCCGCATCCTAATTATTTTTCGCCCGGTTCTCTGAGTTGTTCTGCTTCCGGCTGATGAATGGGAAAGTGTAGTAGTGCTGTTTCATTTCACCAGCCTCTCAAGTGTGGAAATTATGGTAAATTTGAGAACAAACCAGATTAGATTGATAGTTACACCTCCTCCCTTAATTAGCCAACCACAGGATCTGTGGAGGCAAAGGCCGGGGGGCGTGTCGGTGGGGGGGCATACGATTTTACCATGGCGAGATTGCTGGAGGTTCTTTCTTGTCTGTTCTTTCTTGTCTTGTAAATTGGTATGAGGTTCTGCCAGTCTTCCTCACGTAGCACAATCGCTCTTGATTTCTGGAGGTTGCTCACAGGGTAAGCTAATGTTTAACATCAATAAGGGTTACCGAATCTTGTCCTTGAGAAGCAGGAGTCTGGAAGCTGTTGTCAATCCAACTGCTGTATTCCTGACCAGCAAGCCCGCTCGATTCAGGGTTAATTAACTGATTACTTAGAGCGGAAGTGTTGTGGAAGAGCCCGATCATTACCATTTCTATTCATTCTAATATGATGTATTTCAACTCCCCCTCCCTCACGCCTTCCAGAGAGTGATCTGGTGAAGGAGGATGACAAGTCTTTGTGAAACCATCTCGAGTTCTCCCAGATACTCGTAGTTGAAGTTGTCTAGCGGTGCGAGATTAGACACCGTGTGAAAGGCAATACTGCACAGATTCTTTATTCCAGACCATTTTGTAAGTTCGCATGATACAAAACCTCACGGTTACTGGGCAGCTCTCCCACTTTTCACGTCAACCTTTGCTACCTCGCACGCTGCAACGTGCAGGAAAGAAACATTGATTTGAATTGCGCCGTGGTGCCGTGCATCTTAATGACACTCTGGAGTGACTGGCAGTGTGTCTGGGTCCTGGGGTTGGACCCGGTCTAGCTGCCAGGAGGCAACATTGCAGAGAGGGGCTACAGCTGTGGTCTCTGAAGGGGCCTGGCTACTCTATGTAGGCCTTCTCTCCCTGCGTCTCAGAGTGCTTGAAGATGCTAATTGGTTCACATTTTCCTCTGTTCGTTAAGGTATTCTGTCCTTAAAAATTCAGCTTTTTAAAATAGTAACGTGTATTGTCTATGTGAAAGATTAATCAAAAGGAGTTGCTTGAGGTGGGAAGGCTTTTCCGGAGAGGTTCCACATGTTGTCAGGTAGTCCCTCTGAATGGCAGCTTCCGGTTCGGTCCCTTAGCTTTCGGAAGTGACATTTAGTCTGATATGTGCCAGCCGTGCAATCTACCTAGCCCTGCAAAGTGCAAATATTAACCTAAATGCATATTAAGATACTTTGTGTTAGCTCCTGAACTGAAATAGAGAGCGGGTGTTCCAGCGGAGGCAAGCAAATCGTGTTGATTTACAGTGGCTTGAGGATTTGGCCCATTACCGCTTCTTTATACACTTTTAAACAGAAATGCCAACTCGATAGTTTAGGCTTTAACTGGAACATGGCAAGTAATTGTATGTTTTGGCGGACCCCTAGTAATGTTGCAGAATCTTTCTCAGAAGTTGTTCCATGGGATAGCCGATTCCTCAGGTAAGAGCTACTTGTTTGTTCAATCCTCCATCTTAGGCCTGCTCCTCAGGTGCATCCTCCTTCTCGCAGCGATTTCCTAGGAACAGATTTCGAAGAACAGCTCTGATCACAGAATCACAGATTGGTTAGGCTTGGAAAGGACCTCTGGAGATCATCCAGCCCAACCCCCCTGCCAGAGCAGGGTCACCTACAGCAGGTTGCACAGGATGACCTCCAGGCGGGTTTTGAATGTTTCTGGGGTCGGAGACTCTACCGCCTCCCTGGGCAGCCTGTTCCAGCGCTCTGCCACCCTCAAAGTAAAGAAGTTCCTCCTCATGCTTTGATAGAAGTTCCTAGGTTCCAGTTTGTACCCGTTACCTCTTGTCCTGGATCATCTTTGATGATCCAGGACAAGAGGTAACGGGCACCAATTGGAACGTAGGAACTTGAACTTGAACTGGAACGTAGGAGCTTGAACATAGGATTATCCTTGATGATTCAGGATAGCTGTGTGTCTGACCAGTCTGTCTTTCGAAGGAGGTCCTGGACCAGCTCCAGCCATGCTGTGCTGAGCAGAGCCCCTGGCAGCAGCCCCACAGCTCACTCCCAGTGTGCCTGAATGGAAAAGGTACCAAAGTTGCTCCAACACTTTCTGAAAAACTCTATAGTGTTACCCCACAAGCGCAAAGCGACGGCAAAGCCCGTGAAATGACACCGGTGCTTCCAGAAAATGTCAAGCTTCCTGCCCAAGGGTGACATGCCATGCGGTGGGGTCAGGGCCACGCGCTGAGCACCCGGTGCGCTGGGGTTGCCCCAGCGGTTCCTGAGCAGCTCCTGCAGTGCTGCCGCCGGTACCGTTCTGGCGGCTGTAGTTGTTTAAAAAGTTGTTGTTGTTTCCGGCGTAATCTGACGGCAGTTTTCTCGGGCATTTGGGCCTCTTCTAATAAGTGTGCTGTGAGTACATCTGCAAGCATTCACCTGTCGAGGTCAAATGACTGGTGGTGCTCATCTCCCCCCGTGCTACTGCTGCTGCCTCCCATGAATGCTCATGTGCCTGCGTGCCCCTGTACAGGCACAGATGCACGCGCGCAACACCTGATCCCGCATCCTAATTATTTTTCGCCCGGTTCTCTGAGTTGTTCTGCTTCCGGCTGATGAATGGGAAAGTGTAGTAGTGCTGTTTCATTTCACCAGCCTCTCAAGTGTGGAAATTATGGTAAATTTGAGAACAAACCAGATTAGATTGATAGTTACACCTCCTCCCTTAATTAGCCAACCACAGGATCTGTGGAGGCAAAGGCCGGGGGGCGTGTCGGTGGGGGGGCATACGATTTTACCATGGCGAGATTGCTGGAGGTTCTTTCTTGTCTGTTCTTTCTTGTCTTGTAAATTGGTATGAGGTTCTGCCAGTCTTCCTCACGTAGCACAATCGCTCTTGATTTCTGGAGGTTGCTCACAGGGTAAGCTAATGTTTAACATCAATAAGGGTTACCGAATCTTGTCCTTGAGAAGCAGGAGTCTGGAAGCTGTTGTCAATCCAACTGCTGTATTCCTGACCAGCAAGCCCGCTCGATTCAGGGTTAATTAACTGATTACTTAGAGCGGAAGTGTTGTGGAAGAGCCCGATCATTACCATTTCTATTCATTCTAATATGATGTATTTCAACTCCCCCTCCCTCACGCCTTCCAGAGAGTGATCTGGTGAAGGAGGATGACAAGTCTTTGTGAAACCATCTCGAGTTCTCCCAGATACTCGTAGTTGAAGTTGTCTAGCGGTGCGAGATTAGACACCGTGTGAAAGGCAATACTGCACAGATTCTTTATTCCAGACCATTTTGTAAGTTCGCATGATACAAAACCTCACGGTTACTGGGCAGCTCTCCCACTTTTCACGTCAACCTTTGCTACCTCGCACGCTGCAACGTGCAGGAAAGAAACATTGATTTGAATTGCGCCGTGGTGCCGTGCATCTTAATGACACTCTGGAGTGACTGGCAGTGTGTCTGGGTCCTGGGGTTGGACCCGGTCTAGCTGCCAGGAGGCAACATTGCAGAGAGGGGCTACAGCTGTGGTCTCTGAAGGGGCCTGGCTACTCTATGTAGGCCTTCTCTCCCTGCGTCTCAGAGTGCTTGAAGATGCTAATTGGTTCACATTTTCCTCTGTTCGTTAAGGTATTCTGTCCTTAAAAATTCAGCTTTTTAAAATAGTAACGTGTATTGTCTATGTGAAAGATTAATCAAAAGGAGTTGCTTGAGGTGGGAAGGCTTTTCCGGAGAGGTTCCACATGTTGTCAGGTAGTCCCTCTGAATGGCAGCTTCCGGTTCGGTCCCTTAGCTTTCGGAAGTGACATTTAGTCTGATATGTGCCAGCCGTGCAATCTACCTAGCCCTGCAAAGTGCAAATATTAACCTAAATGCATATTAAGATACTGTGTGTTAGCTCCTGAACTGAAATAGAGAGCGGGTGTTCCAGCGGAGGCAAGCAAATCGTGTTGATTTACAGTGGCTTGAGGATTTGGCCCATTACCGCTTCTTTATACACTTTTAAAAAGAAATGCCAACTCGATAGTTTAGGCTTTAACTGGAACATGGCAAGTAATTGTATGCTTTGGCGGACCCCTAGTAATGTTGCAGAATCTTTCTCAGAAGTTGTTCCATGGGATAGCCGATTCCTCAGGTAAGAGCTACTTGTTTGTTCAATCCTCCATCTTAGGCCTGCTCCTCAGGTGCATCCTCCTTCTCGCAGCGATTTCCTAGGAACAGATTTCGAAGAACAGCTCTGATCACAGAATCACAGATTGGTTAGGGTTGGAAAGGACCTCTGGAGATCATCCAGCCCAACCCCCCTGCCAGAGCAGGGTCACCTACAGCAGGTTGCACAGGATGACCTCCAGGCGGGTTTTGAATGTTTCTGGGGTCGGAGACTCTACCGCCTCCCTGGGCAGCCTGTTCCAGCGCTCTGCCACCCTCAAAGTAAAGAAGTTCCTCCTCATGCTTTGATAGAAGTTCCTAGGTTCCAGTTTGTACCCGTTACCTCTTGTCCTGGATCATCTTTGATGATCCAGGACAAGAGGTAACGGGCACCAATTGGAACGTAGGAACTTGAACTTGAACTGGAACGTAGGAGCTTGAACATAGGATTATCCTTGATGATTCAGGATAGCTGTGTGTCTGACCAGTCTGTCTTTCGAAGGAGGTCCTGGACCAGCTCCAGCCATGCTGTGCTGAGCAGAGCCCCTGGCAGCAGCCCCACAGCTCACTCCCAGTGTGCCTGAATGGAAAAGGTACCAAAGTTGCTCCAACACTTTCTGAAAAACTCTATAGTGTTACCCCACAAGCGCAAAGCGACGGCAAAGCCCGTGAAATGACACCGGTGCTTCCAGAAAATGTCAAGCTTCCTGCCCAAGGGTGACATGCCATGCGGTGGGGTCAGGGCCACGCGCTGAGCACCCGGTGCGCTGGGGTTGCCCCAGCGGTTCCTGAGCAGCTCCTGCAGTGCTGCCGCCGGTACCGTTCTGGCGGCTGTAGTTGTTTAAAAAGCCGTTGTTGTTTCCGGCGTAATCTGACGGCAGTTTTCTCGGGCATTTGGGCCTCTTCTAATAAGTGTGCTGTGAGTACATCTGCAAGCATTCACCTGTCGAGGTCAAATGACTGGTGGTGCTCATCTGCCCCCGTGCTACTGCTGCTGCCTCCCGTGAATGCTCATGTGCCTGCGTGACCCTGTACAGGCACAGATGCACGCGCGCAACACCTGATCCCGCATCCTAATTATTTTTCGCCCGGTTCTCGGAGTTGTTCTGCTTCCGGCTGATGAATGGGAAAGTGTAGTAGTGCTGTTTCATTTCACCAGCCTCTCAAGTGTGGAAATTATGGTAAATTTGAGAACAAGCCAGATTAGATTGATAGTTACACCTCCTCCTTTAATTAGCTACCACAGGATCTGTGGAGGCAAAGGCCGGGGGGGTGTGTCGGTGTATATAACGTGTATTGTCTATGTGAAAGATTAATCAAAAGGAGTTGCTTGAGGTGGGAAGGCTTTTCCGGAGAGGTTCCACATGTTGTCAGGTAGTCCCTCTGAATGGCAGCTTCCGGTTCGGTCCCTTAGCTTTCGGAAGTGACATTTAGTCTGATATGTGCCAGCCGTGCAATCTACCTAGCCCTGCAAAGTGCAAATATTAACATAAATGCATATTAAGATACTGTGTGTTAGCTCCTGAACTGAAATAGAGAGCGGGTGTTCCAGCGGAGGCAAGCAAATCGTGTTGATTTACAGTGGCTTGAGGATTTGGCCCATTACCGCTTCTTTATACACTTTTAAACAGAAATGCCAACTCGATAGTTTAGGCTTTAACTGGAACATGGCAAGTAATTGTATGTTTTGGCGGACCCCTAGTAATGTTGCAGAATCTTTCTCAGAAGTTGTTCCATGGGATAGCCGATTCCTCAGGTAAGAGCTACTTGTTTGTTCAATCCTCCATCTTAGGCCTGCTCCTCAGGTGCATCCTCCTTCTCGCAGCGATTTCCTAGGAACAGATTTCGAAGAACAGCTCTGATCACAGAATCACAGATTGGTTAGGGTTGGAAAGGACCTCTGGAGATCATCCAGCCCAACCCCCCTGCCAGAGCAGGGTCACCTACAGCAGGTTGCACAGGATGACCTCCAGGCGGGTTTTGAATGTTTCTGGGGTCGGAGACTCTACCGCCTCCCTGGGCAGCCTGTTCCAGCGCTCTGCCACCCTCAAAGTAAAGAAGTTCCTCCTCATGCTTTGATAGAAGTTCCTACGTTCCAGTTTGTACCCGTTACCTCTTGTCCTGGATCATCTTTGATGATCCAGGACAAGAGGTAACGGGCACCAATTGGAACGTAGGAACTTGAACTTGAACTGGAACGTAGGAACTTGAACATAGGATTATCCTTGATGATTCAGGATAGCTGTGTGTCTGACCAGTCTGTCTTTCGAAGGAGGTCCTGGACCAGCTCCAGCCATGCTGTGCTGAGCAGAGCCCCTGGCAGCAGCCCCACAGCTCACTCCCAGTGTGCCTGAATGGAAAAGGTACCAAAGTTGCTCCAACACTTTCTGAAAAACTCTATAGTGTTACCCCACAAGCGCAAAGCGACGGCAAAGCCCGTGAAATGACACCGGTGCTTCCAGAAAATGTCAAGCTTCCTGCCCAAGGGTGACATGCCATGCGGTGGGGTCAGGGCCACGCGCTGAGCACCCGGTGCGCTGGGGTTGCCCCAGCGGTTCCTGAGCAGCTCCTGCAGTGCTGCCGCCGGTACCGTTCTGGCGGCTGTAGTTGTTTAAAAAGCCGTTGTTGTTTCCGGCGTAATCTGACGGCAGTTTTCTCGGGCATTTGGGCCTCTTCTAATAAGTGTGCTGTGAGTACATCTGCAAGCATTCACCTGTCGAGGTCAAATGACTGGTGGTGCTCATCTGCCCCCGTGCTACTGCTGCTGCCTCCCGTGAATGCTCATGTGCCTGCGTGCCCCTGTACAGGCACAGATGCACGCGCGCAACACCTGATCCCGCATCCTAATTATTTTTCGCCCGGTTCTCTGAGTTGTTCTGCTTCCGGCTGATGAATGGGAAAGTGTAGTAGTGCTGTTTCATTTCACCAGCCTCTCAAGTGTGGAAATTATGGTAAATTTGAGAACAAGCCAGATTAGATTGATAGTTACACCTCCTCCTTTAATTAGCCAACCACAGGATCTGTGGAGGCAAAGGCCGGGGGGGTGTGTCGGTGTATATAACATGTATTGTCTATGTGAAAGATTAATCAAAAGGAGTTGCTTGAGGTGGGAAGGCTTTTCCGGAGAGGTTCCACATGTTGTCAGGTAGTCCCTCTGAATGGCAGCTTCCGGTTCGGTCCCTTAGCTTTCGGAAGTGACATTTAGTCTGATATGTGCCAGCCGTGCAATCTACCTAGCCCTGCAAAGTGCAAATATTAACCTAAATGCATATTAAGATACTGTGTGTTAGCTCCTGAACTGAAATAGAGAGCGGGTGTTCCAGCGGAGGCAAGCAAATCGTGTTGATTTACAGTGGCTTGAGGATTTGGCCCATTACCGCTTCTTTATACACTTTTAAACAGAAATGCCAACTCGATAGTTTAGGCTTTAACTGGAACATGGCAAGTAATTGTATGTTTTGGCGGACCCCTAGTAATGTTGCAGAATCTTTCTCAGAAGTTGTTCCATGGGATAGCCGATTCCTCAGGTAAGAGCTACTTGTTTGTTCAATCCTCCATCTTAGGCCTGCTCCTCAGGTGCATCCTCCTTCTCGCAGCGATTTCCTAGGAACAGATTTCAAAGAACAGCTCTGATCACAGAATCACAGATTGGTTAGGGTTGGAAAGGACCTCTGGAGATCATCCAGTCCAACCCCCCTGCCAGAGCAGGGTCACCTACAGCAGGTTGCACAGGATGACCTCCAGGCGGGTTTTGAATGTCTCTGGGGTGGGAGACTCTCCCGCCTCCCCGGGCAGCCTGTTCCAGCGCTCTGCCACCCTCAAAGTAAAGAAGTTCCTCCTCATGCTTTGATAGAAGTTCCTAGGTTCCAGTTTGTACCCGTTACCTCTTGTCCTGGATCATCTTTGATGATCATCATCTTTGATGATCCAGGCCAAGAGGTAACGGGCACCAATTGGAACGTAGGAACTTGAACTTGAACTGGAAGGTAGGAACTTGAACTTGAAATAGGATTATCCTTGATGATTCAGGATAGCTGTGTGTCTAACCAGTCTGTCTTTCGAAGGAGGTCCTGGGCCAGCTCCAGCCATGCTGTGCTGAGCAGAGCCCCTGGCAGCAGCCCCACAGCTCACTCCCAGTGTGCCTGAATGGAAAAGGTACCAAAGTTGCTCCAACACTTTCTGAAAAACTCTATAGTGTTACCCCACAAGCGCAAAGCGACGGCAAAGCCCGTGAAATGACACCGGTGCTTCCAGAAAATGTCAAGCTTCCTGCCCAAGGGTGACATGCCATGCGGTGGGGTCAGGGCCACGCGCTGAGCACCCGGTGCGCTGGGGTTGCCCCAGCGGTTCCTGAGCAGCTCCTGCAGTGCTGCCGCCGGTACCGTTCTGGCGGCTGTAGTTGTTTAAAAAGCCGTTGTTGTTTCCGGCGTAATCTGACGGCAGTTTTCTCGGGCATTTGGGCCTCTTCGAATAAGTGTGCTGTGAGTACATCTGCAAGCATTCACCTGTCGAGGTCAAATGACTGGTGGTGCTCATCTGCCCCCGTGCTACTGCTGCTGCCTCCCGTGAATGCTCATGTGCCTGCGTGCCCCTGTACAGGCACAGATGCACGCGCGCAACACCTGATCCCGCATCCTAATTATTTTTCGCCCGGTTCTCGGAGTTGTTCTGCTTCCGGCTGATGAATGGGAAAGTGTAGTAGTGCTGTTTCATTTCACCAGCCTCTCAAGTGTGGAAATTATGGTAAATTTGAGAACAAGCCAGATTAGATTGATTGTTACACCTCCTCCTTTAATTAGCCAACCACAGGATCTGTGGAGGCAAAGGCCGGGGGGGTGTGTCGGTGTATATAAGGTGTATTGTCTATGTGAAAGATTAATCAAAAGGAGTTGCTTGAGGTGGGAAGGCTTTTCCGGAGAGGTTCCACATGTTGTCAGGTAGTCCCTCTGAATGGCAGCTTCCGGTTCGGTCCCTTAGCTTTCGGAAGTGACATTTAGTCTGATATGTGCCAGCCGTGCAATCTACCTAGCCCTGCAAAGTGCAAATATTAACCTAAATGCATATTAAGATACTGTGTGTTAGCTCCTGAACTGAAATAGAGAGCGGGTGTTCCAGCGGAGGCAAGCAAATCGTGTTGATTTAGAGTGGCTTGAGGATTTGGCCCATTACCGCTTCTTTATACACTTTTAAAAAGAAATGCCAACTCGATAGTTTAGGCTTTAACTGGAACATGGCAAGTAATTGTATGTTTTGGCGGACCCCTAGTAATGTTGCAGAATCTTTCTCAGAAGTTGTTCCATGGGATAGCCGATTCCTCAGGTAAGAGCTACTTGTTTGTTCAATCCTCCATCTTAGGCCTGCTCCTCAGGTGCACCCTCCTTCTCGCAGCGATTTCCTAGGAACAGATTTCGAAGAACAGCTCTGATCACAGAATCACAGATTGGTTAGGGTTGGAAAGGAGCTCTGGAGATCATCCAGTCCAACCCCCCTGCCAGAGCAGGGTCACCTACAGCAGGTTGCACAGGATGACCTCCAGGCGGGTTTTGAATGTCTCTGGGGTGGGAGACTCTACCGCCTCCCTGGGCAGCCTGTTCCAGCGCTCTGCCACCCTCAAAGTAAAGAAGTTCCTCCTCATGCTTTGATAGAAGTTCCTACGTTCCAGTTTGTAACCGTTACCTCTTGTCCTGGATCATCTTTGATGATCCAGGACAAGAGGTAACGGGCACCGATTGGAACGTAGGAACTTGAACTTGAACTGGAAGGTAGGAACTTGAACTTGAACATAGGATTATCCTTGATGATTCAGGATAGCTGTGTGTCTGACCAGTCTGTCTTTCGAAGGAGGTCCTGGGCCAGCTCCAGCCATGCTGTGCTGAGCAGAGCCCCTGGCAGCAGCCCCACAGCTCACTCCCAGTGTGCCTGAATGGAAAAAGTACCAAAGTTGCTCCAACACTTTCTGAAAAACTCTATAGTGTTACCCCACAAGCGCAAAGCGACGGCAAAGCCCGTGAAATGACACCGGTGCTTCCAGAAAATGTCAAGCTTCCTGCCCAAGGGTGACATGCCATGCGGTGGGGTCAGGGCTACGCGCTGAGCACCCGGTGCGCTGGGGTTGCCCCAGCGGTTCCTGAGCAGCTCCTGCAGTGCTGCCGCCGGTACCGTTCTGGCGGCTGTAGTTGTTTAAAAAGCCGTTGTTGTTTCCGGCGTAATCTGACGGCAGTTTTCTCGGGCATTTGGGCCTCTTCTAATAAGTGTGCTGTGAGTACATCTGCAAGCATTCACCTGTCGAGGTCAAATGACTGGTGGTGCTCATCTGCCCCCGTGCTACTGCTGCTGCCTCCCGTGAATGCTCATGTGCCTGCGTGCCCCTGTACAGGCACAGATGCACGCGCGCAACACCTGATCCCGCATCCTAATTATTTTTCGCCCGGTTCTCTGAGTTGTTCTGCTTCCGGCTGATGAATGGGAAAGTGTAGTAGTGCTGTTTCATTTCACCAGCCTCTCAAGTGTGGAAATTATGGTAAATTTGAGAACAAGCCAGATTAGATTGATAGTTACACCTCCTTCTTTAATTAGCCAACCACAGGATCTGTGGAGGCAAAGGCCGGGGGGGTGTGTCGGTTTATATAAGGTGTATTGTCTATGTGAAAGATTAATCAAAAGGAGTTGCTTGAGGTGGGAAGGCTTTTCCGGAGAGGTTCCACATGTTGTCAGGTAGTCCCTCTGAATGGCAGCTTCCGGTTCGGTCCCTTAGCTTTCGGAAGTGACATTTAGTCTGATATGTGCCAGCTGTGCAATCTACCTAGCCCTGCAAAGTGCAAATATTAACCTAAATGCATATTAAGATACTGTGTGTTAGCTCCTGAACTGAAATAGAGAGCGGGTGTTCCAGCGGAGGCAAGCAAATCGTGTTGATTTACAGTGGCTTGCGGATTTGGCCCATTACCGCTTCTTTATACACTTTTAAAAAGAAATGCCAACTCGATAGTTTAGGCTTTAACTGGAACATGGCAAGTAATTCTGTGTTTTGGCGGACCCCTAGTAATGTTGCAGAATCTTTCTCAGAAGTTGTTCCATGGGATAGCCGATTCCTCAGGTAAGAGCTACTTGTTTGTTCAATCCTCCATCTTAGGCCTGCTCCTCAGGTGCATCCTCCTCGCAGCGATTTTCTAGGAACAGATTTCGAAGAACAGCTCTGATCACAGAATCACAGATTGGTTAGGGTTGGAAAGGAGCTCTGGAGATCATGTAGTCCAACCCCCCTGCCAGAGCAGGGTCACCTACAGCAGGTTGCACAGGATGACCTCCAGGCGGGTTTTGAATGTCTCTGGGGTGGGAGACTCTCCCGCCTCCCTGGGCAGCCTGTTCCAGTGCTCTGCCACCCTCAAAGTAAAGAAGTTCCTCCTCATGCTTTGATAGAAGTTCCTACGTTCCAGTTTGTACCCGTTACCTCTTGTCCTGGATCATCTTTGATGATCATCATCTTTGATGATCCAGGCCAAGAGGTAACGGGCACCAATTGGAACGTAGGAACTTGAACTTGAACTGGAAGGTAGGAACTTGAACTTGAAATAGGATTATCCTTGATGATTCAGGATAGCTGTGTGTCTAACCAGTCTGTCTTTCGAAGGAGGTCCTGGGCCAGCTCCAGCCATGCTGTGCTGAGCAGAGCCCCTGGCAGCAGCCCCACAGCTCACTCCCAGTGTGCCTGAATGGAAAAGGTACCAAAGTTGCTCCAACACTTTCTGAAAAACTCTATAGTGTTACCCCACAAGCGCAAAGCGACGGCAAAGCCCGTGAAATGACACCGGTGCTTCCAGAAAATGTCAAGCTTCCTGCCCAAGGGTGACATGCCATGCGGTGGGGTCAGGGCCACGCGCTGAGCACCCGGTGCGCTGGGGTTGCCCCAGCGGTTCCTGAGCAGCTCCTGCAGTGCTGCCGCCGGTACCGTTCTGGCGGC
Organism: Vanellus vanellus; assembly: GCF_965231255.1. NCBI lineage: Eukaryota > Metazoa > Chordata > Aves > Charadriiformes > Charadriidae > Vanellus > Vanellus vanellus. Next base: position 655,648 of record NW_028128566.1, on the reverse strand, counting down.
TGTAGTTGTTTAAAAAGCCGTTGTTGTTTCCGGCGTAATCTGACGGCAGTTTTCTCGGGCATTTGGGCCTCTTCTAATAAGTGTGCTGTGAGTACATCTGCAAGCATTCACCTGTCGAGGTCAAATGACTGGTGGTGCTCATCTGCCCCCGTGCTACTGCTGCTGCCTCCCGTGAATGCTCATGTGCCTGCGTGCCCCTGTACAGGCACAGATGCACGCGCGCAACACCTGATCCCGCATCCTAATTATTTTTCGCCCGGTTCTCTGAGTTGTTCTGCTTCCGGCTGATGAATGGGAAAGTGTAGTAGTGCTGTTTCATTTCACCAGCCTCTCAAGTGTGGAAATTATGGTAAATTTGAGAACAAGCCAGATTAGATTGATTGTTACACCTCCTCCTTTAATTAGCCAACCACAGGATCTGTGGAGGCAAAGGCCGGGGGGGTGTGTCGGTGTATATAACGTGTATTGTCTATGTGAAAGATTAATCAAAAGGAGTTGCTTGAGGTGGGAAGGCTTTTCCGGAGAGGTTCCACATGTTGTCAGGTAGTCCCTCTGAATGGCAGCTTCCGGTTCGGTCCCTTAGCTTTCGGAAGTGACATTTAGTCTGATATGTGCCAGCCGTGCAATCTACCTAGCCCTGCAAAGTGCAAATATTAACCTAAATGCATATTAAGATACTGTGTGTTAGCTCCTGAACTGAAATAGAGAGCGGGTGTTCCAGCGGAGGCAAGCAAATCGTGTTGATTTACAGTGGCTTGAGGATTTGGCCCATTACCGCTTCTTTATACACTTTTAAAAAGAAATGCCAACTCGATAGTTTAGGCTTTAACTGGAACATGGCAAGTAATTGTATGTTTTGGCGGACCCCTAGTAATGTTGCAGAATCTTTCTCAGAAGTTGTTCCATGGGATAGCCGATTCCTCAGGTAAGAGCTACTTGTTTGTTCAATCCTCCATCTTAGGCCTGCTCCTCAGGTGCATCCTCCTTCTCGCAGCGATTTCCTAGGAACAGATTTCGAAGAACAGCTCTGATCACAGAATCACAGATTGGTTAGGGTTGGAAAGGAGCTCTGGAGATCATCCAGTCCAACCCCCCTGCCAGAGCAGGGTCACCTACAGCAGGTTGCACAGGATGACCTCCAGGCGGGTTTTGAATGTCTCTGGGGTGGGAGACTCTACCGCCTCCCTGGGCAGCCTGTTCCAGCGCTCTGCCACCCTCAAAGTAAAGAAGTTCCTCCTCATGCTTTGATAGAAGTTCCTACGTTCCAGTTTGTACCCGTTACCTCTTGTCCTGGATCATCTTTGATGATCCAGGACAAGAGGTAACGGGCACCGATTGGAACGTAGGAACTTGAACTTGAACTGGAAGGTAGGAACTTGAACTTGAACATAGGATTATCCTTGATGATTCAGGATAGCTGTGTGTCTGACCAGTCTGTCTTTCGAAGGAGGTCCTGGGCCAGCTCCAGCCATGCTGTGCTGAGCAGAGCCCCTGGCAGCAGCCCCACAGCTCACTCCCAGTGTGCCTGAATGGAAAAAGTACCAAAGTTGCTCCAACACTTTCTGAAAAACTCTATAGTGTTACCCCACAAGCGCAAAGCGACGGCAAAGCCCGTGAAATGACACCGGTGCTTCCAGAAAATGTCAAGCTTCCTGCCCAAGGGTGACATGCCATGCGGTGGGGTCAGGGCTACGCGCTGAGCACCCGGTGCGCTGGGGTTGCCCCAGCGGTTCCTGAGCAGCTCCTGCAGTGCTGCCGCCGGTACCGTTCTGGCGGCTGTAGTTGTTTAAAAAGCCGTTGTTGTTTCCGGCGTAATCTGACGGCAGTTTTCTCGGGCATTTGGGCCTCTTCTAATAAGTGTGCTGTGAGTACATCTGCAAGCATTCACCTGTCGAGGTCAAATGACTGGTGGTGCTCATCTGCCTCCTTGCTACTGCTGCTGCCTCCCGTGAATGCTCATGTGCCTGCGTGCCCCTGTACAGGCACAGATGCACGCGCGCAACACCTGATCCCGCATCCTAATTATTTTTCGCCCGGTTCTCGGAGTTGTTCTGCTTCCGGCTGATGAATGGGAAAGTGTAGTAGTGCTGTTTCATTTCACCAGCCTCTCAAGTGTGGAAATTATGGTAAATTTGAGAACAAGCCAGATTAGATTGATAGTTACACCTCCTCCTTTAATTAGCCAATCACAGGATCTGTGGAGGCAAAGGCCGGGGGGGTGTGTCGGTGTATATAACGTGTATTGTCTATGTGAAAGATTAATCAAAAGGAGTTGCTTGAGGTGGGAAGGCTTTTCCGGAGAGGTTCCACATGTTGTCAGGTAGTCCCTCTGAATGGCAGCTTCCGGTTCGGTCCCTTAGCTTTCGGAAGTGACATTTAGTCTGATATGTGCCAGCCGTGCAATCTACCTAGCCCTGCAAAGTGCAAATATTAACCTAAATGCATATTAAGATAGTGTGTGTTAGCTCCTGAACTGAAATAGAGAGCGGGTGTTCCAGCGGAGGCAAGCAAATCGTGTTGATTTACAGTGGCTTGAGGATTTGGCCCATTACCGCTTCTTTATACACTTTTAAAAAGAAATGCCAACTCGATAGTTTAGGCTTTAACTGGAACATGGCAAGTAATTGTATGTTTTGGCGGACCCCTAGTAATGTTGCAGAATCTTTCTCAGAAGTTGTTCCATGGGATAGCCGATTCCTCAGGTAAGAGCTACTTGTTTGTTCAATCCTCCATCTTAGGCCTGCTCCTCAGGTGCGTCCTCCTTCTCGCAGCGATTTCCTAGGAACAGATTTCGAAGAACAGCTCTGATCACAGAATCACAGATTGGTTAGGGTTGGAAAGGAGCTCTGGAGATCATGTAGTCCAACCCCCCTGCCAGAGCAGGGTCACGTACAGCAGGTTGCACAGGATGACCTCCAGGCGGGTTTTGAATGTCTCTGGGGTGGGAGACTCTACCGCCTCCCTGGGCAGCCTGTTCCAGTGCTCTGCCACCCTCAAAGTAAAGAAGTTCCTCCTCATGCTTTGATAGAAGTTCCTAGGTTCCAGTTTGTACCCGTTACCTCTTGTCCTGGATCATCAAAAATCATCTTTGATGATCCAGGACAAGAGGTAACGGGCACCAATTGGAACGTAGGAACTTGAACTTGAACTGGAAGGTAGGAACTTGAACTTGAACATAGGATTATCCTTGATGATTCAGGATAGCTGTGTGTCTGACCAGTCTGTCTTTCGAAGGAGGTCCTGGGCCAGCTCCAGCCATGCTGTGCTGAGCAGAGCCCCTGGCAGCAGCCCCACAGCTCACTCCCAGTGTGCCTGAATGGAAAAGGTACCAAAGTTGCTCCAACACTTTCTGAAAAACTCTATAGTGTTACCCCACAAGCGCAAAGCGACGGCAAAGCCCGTGAAATGACACCGGTGCTTCCAGAAAATGTCAAGCTTCCTGCCCAAGGGTGACATGCCATGCGGTGGGGTCAGGGCCACGCGCTGAGCACCCGGTGCGCTGGGGTTGCCCCAGCGGTTCCTGAGCAGCTCCTGCAGTGCTGCCGCCGGTACCGTTCTGGCGGCTGTAGTTATTTAAAAAGCCGTTGTTGTTTCCGGCGTAATCTGACGGCAGTTTTCTCGGGCATTTGGGCCTCTTCTAATAAGTGTGCTGTGAGTACATCTGCAAGCATTCACCTGTCGAGGTCAAATGACTGGTGGTGCTCATCTGCCCCCGTGCTACTGCTGCTGCCTCCCGTGAATGCTCATGTGCCTGCGTGCCCCTGTACAGGCACAGATGCACGCGCGCAACACCTGATCCCGCATCCTAATTATTTTTCGCCCGGTTCTCGGAGTTGTTCTGCTTCCGGCTGATGAATGGGAAAGTGTAGTAGTGCTGTTTCATTTCACCAGCCTCTCAAGTGTGGAAATTATGGTAAATTTGAGAACAAGCCAGATTAGATTGATAGTTACACCTCCTCCTTTAATTAGCCAATCACAGGATCTGTGGAGGCAAAGGCCGGGGGGGTGTGTCGGTGTATATAACGTGTATTGTCTATGTGAAAGATTAATCAAAAGGAGTTGCTTGAGGTGGGAAGGCTTTTCCGGAGAGGTTCCACATGTTGTCAGGTAGTCCCTCTGAATGGCAGCTTCCGGTTCGGTCCCTTAGCTTTCGGAAGTGACATTTAGTCTGATATGTGCCAGCCGTGCAATCTACCTAGCCCTGCAAAGTGCAAATATTAACCTAAATGCATATTAAGATAGTGTGTGTTAGCTCCTGAACTGAAATAGAGAGCGGGTGTTCCAGCGGAGGCAAGCAAATCGTGTTGATTTACAGTGGCTTGAGGATTTGGCCCATTACCGCTTCTTTATACACTTTTAAAAAGAAATGCCAACTCGATAGTTTAGGCTTTAACTGGAACATGGCAAGTAATTGTATGTTTTGGCGGACCCCTAGTAATGTTGCAGAATCTTTCTCAGAAGTTGTTCCATGGGATAGCCGATTCCTCAGGTAAGAGCTACTTGTTTGTTCAATCCTCCATCTTAGGCCTGCTCCTCAGGTGCGTCCTCCTTCTCGCAGCGATTTCCTAGGAACAGATTTCGAAGAACAGCTCTGATCACAGAATCACAGATTGGTTAGGGTTGGAAAGGACCTCTGGAGATCATCCAGCCCAACCCCCCTGCCAGAGCAGGGTCACCTACAGCAGGTTGCACAGGATGACCTCCAGGCGGGTTTTGAATGTTTCTGGGGTCGGAGACTCTACCGCCTCCCTGGGCAGCCTGTTCCAGTGCTCTGCCACCCTCAAAGTAAAGAAGTTCCTCCTCATGCTTTGATAGAAGTTCCTAGGTTCCAGTTTGTACCCGTTACCTCTTGTCCTGGATCATCTTTGATGATCCAGGACAAGAGGTAACGGGCACCAATTGGAACGTAGGAACTTGAACTTGAACTGGAAGGTAGGAACTTGAACTTGAACATAGGATTATCCTTGATGATTCAGGATAGCTGTGTGTCTGACCAGTCTGTCTTTCGAAGGAGGTCCTTGACCAGCTCCAGCCATGCTGTGCTGAGCAGAGCCCCTGGCAGCAGCCCCACAGCTCACTCCCAGTGTGCCTGAATGGAAAAGGTACCAAAGTTGCTCCAACACTTTCTGAAAAACTCTATAGTGTTACCCCACAAGCGCAAAGCGACGGCAAAGCCCGTGAAATGACACCGGTGCTTCCAGAAAATGTCAAGCTTCCTGCCCAAGGGTGACATGCCATGCGGTGGGGTCAGGGCCACGCGCTGAGCACCCGGTGCGCTGGGGTTGCCCCAGCGGTTCCTGAGCAGCTCCTGCAGTGCTGCCGCCGGTACCGTTCTGGCGGCTGTAGTTGTTTAAAAAGCCGTTGTTGTTTCCGGCGTAATCTGACGGCAGTTTTCTCGGGCATTTGGGCCTCTTCTAATAAGTGTGCTGTGAGTACATCTGCAAGCATTCACCTGTCGAGGTCAAATGACTGGTGGTGCTCATCTGCCCCCGTGCTACTGCTGCTGCCTCCCGTGAATGCTCATGTGCCTGCGTGCCCCTGTACAGGCACAGATGCACGCGCGCAACACCTGATCCCGCATCCTAATTATTTGTCGCCCGGTTCTCGGAGTTGTTCTGCTTCCGGCTGATGAATGGGAAAGTGTAGTAGTGCTGTTTCATTTCACCAGCCTCTCAAGTGTGGAAATTATGGTAAATTTGAGAACAAGCCAGATTAGATTGATTGTTACACCTCCTCCTTTAATTAGCCAACCACAGGATCTGTGGAGGCAAAGGCCGGGGGGGTGTGTCGGTGTATATAACGTGTATTGTCTATGTGAAAGATTAATCAAAAGGAGTTGCTTGAGGTGGGAAGGCTTTTCCGGAGAGGTTCCACATGTTGTCAGGTAGTCCCTCTGAATGGCAGCTTCCGGTTCGGTCCCTTAGCTTTCGGAAGTGACATTTAGTCTGATATGTGCCAGCCGTGCAATCTACCTAGCCCTGCAAAGTGCAAATATTAACATAAATGCATATTAAGATACTGTGTGTTAGCTCCTGAACTGCAATAGAGAGCGGGTGTTCCAGCGGAGGCAAGCAAATCGTGTTGATTTAGAGTGGCTTGCGGATTTGGCCCATTACCGCTTCTTTATACACTTTTAAAAAGAAATGCCAACTCGATAGTTTAGGCTTTAACTGGAACATGGCAAGTAATTGTATGTTTTGGCGGACCCCTAGTAATGTTGCAGAATCTTTCTCAGAAGTTGTTCCATGGGATAGCCGATTCCTCAGGTAAGAGCTACTTGTTTGTTCAATCCTCCATCTTAGGCCTGCTCCTCAGGTGCATCCTCCTTCTCGCAGCGATTTCCTAGGAACAGATTTCGAAGAACAGCTCTGATCACAGAATCACAGATTGGTTAGGGTTGGAAAGGACCTCTGGAGATCATCCAGCCCAACCCCCCTGCCAGAGCAGGGTCACCTACAGCAGGTTGCGCAGGATGACCTCCAGGCGGGTTTTGAATGTTTCTGGGGTCGGAGACTCTACCGCCTCCCTGGGCAGCCTGTTCCAGCGCTCTGCCACCCTCAAAGTAAAGAAGTTCCTCCTCATGCTTTGATAGAAGTTCCTAGGTTCCAGTTTGTACCCGTTACCTCTTGTCCTGGATCATCTTTGATGATCCAGGACAAGAGGTAACGGGCACCAATTGGAACGTAGGAACTTGAACTTGAACTGGAAGGTAGGAACTTGAACTTGAACATAGGATTATCCTTGATGATTCAGGATAGCTGTGTGTCTGACCAGTCTGTCTTTCGAAGGAGGTCCTGGGCCAGCTCCAGCCATGCTGTGCTGAGCAGAGCCCCTGGCAGCAGCCCCACACCTCACTCCCAGTGTGCCTGAATGGAAAAGGTACCAAAGTTGCTCCAACACTTTCTGAAAAACTCTATAGTGTTACCCCACAAGCGCAAAGCGACGGCAAAGCCCGTGAAATGACACCGGTGCTTCCAGAAAATGTCAAGCTTCCTGCCCAAGGCTGACATGCCATGCGGTGGGGTCAGGGCCACGCGCTGAGCACCCGGTGCGCTGGGGTTGCCCCAGCGGTTCCTGAGCAGCTCCTGCAGTGCTGCCGCCGGTACCGTTCTGGCGGCTGTAGTTGTTTAAAAAGCCGTTGTTGTTTCCGGCGTAATCTGACGGCAGTTTTCTCGGGCATTTGGGCCTCTTCTAATAAGTGTGCTGTGAGTACATCTGCAAGCATTCACCTGTCGAGGTCAAATGACTGGTGGTGCTCATCTGCCCCCGTGCTACTGCTGCTGCCTCCCGTGAATGCTCATGTGCCTGCGTGACCCTGTACAGGCACAGATGCACGCGCGCAACACCTGATCCCGCATCCTAATTATTTTTCGCCCGGTTCTCGGAGTTGTTCTGCTTCCGGCTGATGAATGGGAAAGTGTAGTAGTGCTGTTTCATTTCACCAGCCTCTCAAGTGTGGAAATTATGGTAAATTTGAGAACAAGCCAGATTAGATTGATAGTTACACCTCCTCCTTTAATTAGCCAACCACAGGATCTGTGGAGGCAAAGGCCGGGGGGGTGTGTTGGTGTATATAACGTGTATTGTCTATGTGAAAGATTAATCAAAAGGGTTTGCTTGAGGTGGGAAGGCTTTTCCGGAGAGGTTCCACATGTTGTCAGGTAGTCCCTCTGAATGGCAGCTTCCGGTTCGGTCCCTTAGCTTTCGGAAGTGACATTTAGTCTGATATGTGCCAGCCGTGCAATCTACCTAGCCCTGCAAAGTGCAAATATTAACATAAATGCATATTAAGATACTGTGTGTTAGCTCCTGAACTGAAATAGAGAGCGGGTGTTCCAGCGGAGGCAAGCAAATCGTGTTGATTTACAGTGGCTTGCGGATTTGGCCCATTACCGCTTCTTTATACACTTTTAAAAAGAAATGCCAACTCGATAGTTTAGGCTTTAACTGGAACATGGCAAGTAATTGTATGTTTTGGCGGACCCCTAGTAATGTTGCAGAATCTTTCTCAGAAGTTGTTCCATGGGATAGCCGATTCCTCAGGTAAGAGCTACTTGTTTGTTCAATCCTCCATCTTAGGCCTGCTCCTCAGGTGCATCCTCCTTCTCGCAGCGATTTCCTAGGAACAGATTTCGAAGAACAGCTCTGATCACAGAATCACAGATTGGTTAGGGTTGGAAAGGACCTCTGGAGATCATCCAGCCCAACCCCCCTGCCAGAGCAGGGTCACCTACAGCAGGTTGCACAGGATGACCTCCAGGCGGGTTTTGAATGTCTCTGGGGTCGGAGACTCTACCGCCTCCCTGGGCAGCCTGTTCCAGTGCTCTGCCACCCTCAAAGTAAAGAAGTTCCTCCTCATGCTTTGATAGAAGTTCCTAGGTTCCAGTTTGTACCCGTTACCTCTTGTCCTGGATCATCTTTGATGATCCAGGACAAGAGGTAACGGGCACCAATTGGAACGTAGGAACTTGAACTTCAACTGGAACGTAGGAACTTGAACATAGGATTATCCTTGATGATTCAGGATAGCTGTGTGTCTGACCAGTCTGTCTTTCGAAGGAGGTCCTGGGCCAGCTCCAGCCATGCTGTGCTGAGCAGAGCCCCTGGCAGCAGCCCCACAGCTCACTCCCAGTGTGCCTGAATGGAAAAGGTACCAAAGTTGCTCCAACACTTTCTGAAAAACTCTATAGTGTTACCCCACAAGCGCAAAGCGACGGCAAAGCCCGTGAAATGACACCGGTGCTTCCAGAAAATGTCAAGCTTCCTGCCCAAGGGTGACATGCCATGCGGTGGGGTCAGGGCCACGCGCTGAGCACCCGGTGCGCTGGGGTTGCCCCAGCGGTTCCTGAGCAGCTCCTGCAGTGCTGCCGCCGGTACCGTTCTATCGGCTGTAGTTGTTTAAGAAGCCGTTGTTGTTTCCGGCGTAATCTGACGGCAGTTTTCTCGGGCATTTGGGCCTCTTCTAATAACTGTGCTGTGAGTACATCTGCAAGCATTCACCTGTCGAGGTCAAATGACTGGTGGTGCTCATCTCCCCCCGTGCTACTGCTGCTGCCTCCCGTGAATGCTCATGTGCCTGCGTGCCCCTGTACAGGCACAGATGCACGCGCGCAACACCTGATCCCGCATCCTAATTATTTTTCGCCCGGTTCTCTGAGTTGTTCTGCTTCCGGCTGATGAATGGGAAAGTGTAGTAGTGCTGTTTCATTTCACCAGCCTCTCAAGTGTGGAAATTATGGTAAATTTGAGAACAAGCCAGATTAGATTGATAGTTACACCTCCTCCTTTAATTAGCCAACCACAGGATCTGTGGAGGCAAAGGCCGGGGGGGTGTGTCGGTGTATATAACGTGTATTGTCTATGTGAAAGATTAATCAAAAGGAGTTGCTTGAGGTGGGAAGGCTTTTCCGGAGAGGTTCCACATGTTGTCAGGTAGTCCCTCTGAATGGCAGCTTCCGGTTCGGTCCCTTAGCTTTCGGAAGTGACATTTAGTCTGATATGTGCCAGCCGTGCAATCTACCTAGCCCCGCAAAGTGCAAATATTAACCTAAATGCATATTAAGATACTGTGTGTTAGCTCCTGAACTGCAATAGAGAGCGGGTGTTCCAGCGGAGGCAAGCAAATCGTGTTGATTTACAGTGGCTTGAGGATTTGGCCCATTACCGCTTCTTTATACACTTTTAAAAAGAAATGCCAACTCGATAGTTTAGGCTTTAACTGGAACATGGCAAGTAATTGTATGTTTTGGCGGACCCCTAGTAATGTTGCAGAATCTTTCTCAGAAGTTGTTCCATGGGATAGCCGATTCCTCAGGTAAGAGCTACTTGTTTGTTCAATCCTCCATCTTAGGCCTGCTCCTCAGGTGCATCCTCCTTCTCGCAGCGATTTCCTAGGAACAGATTTCGAAGAACAGCTCTGATCACAGAATCACAGATTGGTTAGGGTTGGAAAGGACCTCTGGAGATCATCCAGCCCAACCCCCCTGCCAGAGCAGGGTCACCTACAGCAGGTTGCACAGGATGACCTCCAGGCGGGTTTTGAATGTTTCTGGGGTCGGAGACTCTACCGCCTCCCTGGGCAGCCTGTTCCAGCGCTCTGCCACCCTCAAAGTAAAGAAGTTCCTCCTCATGCTTTGATAGAAGTTCCTAGGTTCCAGTTTGTACCCGTTACCTCTTGTCCTGGATCATCTTTGATGATCCAGGACAAGAGGTAACGGGCACCAATTGGAACGTAGGAACTTGAACTTGAACTGGAAGGTAGGAACTTGAACTTGAACATAGGATTATCCTTGATGATTCAGGATAGCTGTGTGTCTGACCAGTCTGTCTTTCGAAGGAGGTCCTGGGCCAGCTCCAGCCATGCTGTGCTGAGCAGAGCCCCTGGCAGCAGCCCCACAGCTCACTCCCAGTGTGCCTGAATGGAAAAGGTACCAAAGTTGCTCCAACACTTTCTGAAAAACTCTATAGTGTTACCCCACAAGCGCAAAGCGACGGCAAAGCCCGTGAAATGACACCGGTGCTTCCAGAAAATGTCAAGCTTCCTGCCCAAGGGTGACATGCCATGCGGTGGGGTCAGGGCCACGCGCTGAGCACCCGGTGCGCTGGGGTTGCCCCAGCGGTTCCTGAGCAGCTCCTGCAGTGCTGCCGCCGGTACCGTTCTGGCGGCTGTAGTTGTTTAAAAAGCCGTTGTTGTTTCCGGCGTAATCTGACGGCAGTTTTCTCGGGCATTTGGGCCTCTTCTAATAAGTGTGCTGTGAGTACATCTGCAAGCATTCACCTGTCGAGGTCAAATGACTGGTGGTGCTCATCTCCCCCCATGCTACTGCTGCTGCCTCCCGTGAATGCTCATGTGCCTGCGTGCCCCTGTACAGGCACAGATGCACGCGCGCAACACCTGATCCCGCATCCTAATTATTTTTCGCCCGGTTCTCTGAGTTGTTCTGCTTCCGGCTGATGAATGGGAAAGTGTAGTAGTGCTGTTTCATTTCACCAGCCTCTCAAGTGTGGAAATTATGGTAAATTTGAGAACAAGCCAGATTAGATTGATAGTTACACCTCCTCCTTTAATTAGCCAACCACAGGATCTGTGGAGGCAAAGGCCGGGGGGGTGTGTCGGTGTATATAACGTGTATTGTCTATGTGAAAGATTAATCAAAAGGAGTTGCTTGAGGTGGGAAGGCTTTTCCGGAGAGGTTCCACATGTTGTCAGGTAGTCCCTCTGAATGGCAGCTTCCGGTTCGGTCCCTTAGCTTTCGGAAGTGACATTTAGTCTGATATGTGCCAGCCGTGCAATCTACCTAGCCCCGCAAAGTGCAAATATTAACCTAAATGCATATTAAGATACTGTGTGTTAGCTCCTGAACTGAAATAGAGAGTGGGTGTTCCAGCGGAGGCAAGCAAATCGTGTTGATTTACAGTGGCTTGAGGATTTGGCCCATTACCGCTTCTTTATACACTTTTAAAAAGAAATGCCAACTCGATAGTTTAGGCTTTAACTGGAACATGGCAAGTAATTGTATGTTTTGGCGGACCCCTAGTAATGTTGCAGAATCTTTCTCAGAAGTTGTTCCATGGGATAGCCGATTCCTCAGGTAAGAGCTACTTGTTTGTTCAATCCTCCATCTTAGGCCTGCTCCTCAGGTGCATCCTCCTTCTCGCAGCGATTTCCTAGGAACAGATTTCGAAGAACAGCTCTGATCACAGAATCACAGATTGGTTAGGGTTGGAAAGGACCTCTGGAGATCATCCAGCCCAACCCCCCTGCCAGAGCAGGGTCACCTACAGCAGGTTGCACAGGATGACCTCCAGGCGGGTTTTGAATGTTTCTGGGGTCGGAGACTCTACCGCCTCCCTGGGCAGCCTGTTCCAGCGCTCTGCCACCCTCAAAGTAAAGAAGTTCCTCCTCATGCTTTGATAGAAGTTCCTAGGTTCCAGTTTGTACCCGTTACCTCTTGTCCTGGATCATCTTTGATGATCCAGGACAAGAGGTAACGGGCACCAATTGGAACGTAGGAACTTGAACTTCAACTGGAACGTAGGAACTTGAACTTGAACATAGGATTATCCTTGATGATTCAGGATAGCTGTGTGTCTGACCAGTCTGTCTTTCGAAGGAGGTCCTGGGCCAGCTCCAGCCATGCTGTGCTGAGCAGAGCCCCTGGCAGCAGCCCCACAGCTCACTCCCAGTGTGCCTGAATGGAAAAGGTACCAAAGTTGCTCCAACACTTTCTGAAAAACTCTATAGTGTTACCCCACAAGCGCAAAGCGACGGCAAAGCCCGTGAAATGACACCGGTGCTTCCAGAAAATGTCAAGCTTCCTGCCCAAGGGTGACATGCCATGCGGTGGGGTCAGGGCCACGCGCTGAGCACCCGGTGCGCTGGGGTTGCCCCAGCGGTTCCTGAGCAGCTCCTGCAGTGCTGCTGCCGGTACCGTTCTGGCGGCTGTAGTTGTTTAAAAAGCCGTTGTTGTTTCCGGCGTAATCTGACGGCAGTTTTCTCGGGCATTTGGGCCTCTTCTAATAAGTGTGCTGTGAGTACATCTGCAAGCATTCACCTGTCGAGGTCAAATGACTGGTGGTGCTCATCTGCCCCCGTGCTACTGCTGCTGCCTCCCGTGAATGCTCATGTGCCTGCGTGCCCCTGTACAGGCACAGATACACGCGCGCAACACCTTATCCCGCATCCTAATTATTTTTCGCCCGGTTCTCTGAGTTGTTCTGCTTCCGGCTGATGAATGGGAAAGTGTAGTAGTGCTGTTTCATTTCACCAGCCTCTCAAGTGTGGAAATTATGGTAAATTTGAGAACAAGCCAGATTAGATTGATAGTTACACCTCCTCCTTTAATTAGCCAACCACAGGATCTGTGGAGGCAAAGGCCGGGGGGGTGTGTCGGTGTATATAACGTGTATTGTCTATGTGAAAGATTAATCAAAAGGAGTTGCTTGAGGTGGGAAGGCTTTTCCGGAGAGGTTCCACATGTTGTCAGGTAGTCCCTCTGAATGGCAGCTTCCGGTTCGGTCCCTTAGCTTTCGGAAGTGACATTTAGTCTGATATGTGCCAGCCGTGCAATCTACCTAGCCCCGCAAAGTGCAAATATTAACCTAAATGCATATTAAGATACTGTGTGTTAGCTCCTGAACTGAAATAGAGAGTGGGTGTTCCAGCGGAGGCAAGCAAATCGTGTTGATTTACAGTGGCTTGAGGATTTGGCCCATTACCGCTTCTTTATACACTTTTAAAAAGAAATGCCAACTCGATAGTTTAGGCTTTAACTGGAACATGGCAAGTAATTGTATGTTTTGGCGGACCCCTAGTAATGTTGCAGAATCTTTCTCAGAAGTTGTTCCATGGGATAGCCGATTCCTCAGGTAAGAGCTACTTGTTTGTTCAATCCTCCATCTTAGGCCTGCTCCTCAGGTGCATCCTCCTTCTCGCAGCGATTTCCTAGGAACAGATTTCGAAGAACAGCTCTGATCACAGAATCACAGATTGGTTAGGGTTGGAAAGGAGCTCTGGAGATCATCCAGCCCAACCCCCCTGCCAGAGCAGGGTCACCTACAGCAGGTTGCACAGGATGACCTCCAGGCGGGTTTTGAATGTTTCTGGGGTCGGAGACTCTACCGCCTCCCTGGGCAGCCTGTTCCAGCGCTCTGCCACCCTCAAAGTAAAGAAGTTCCTCCTCATGCTTTGATAGAAGTTCCTAGGTTCCAGTTTGTACCCGTTACCTCTTGTCCTGGATCATCTTTGATGATCCAGGACAAGAGGTAACGGGCACCAATTGGAACGTAGGAACTTGAACTTGAACTGGAACGTAGGAACTTGAACTTGAACATAGGATTATCCTTGATGATTCAGGATAGCTGTGTGTCTGACCAGTCTGTCTTTCGAAGGAGGTCCTGGGCCAGCTCCAGCCATGCTGTGCTGAGCAGAGCCCCTGGCAGCAGCCCCACAGCTCACTCCCAGTGTGCCTGAATGGAAAAGGTACCAAAGTTGCTCCAACACTTTCTGAAAAACTCTATAGTGTTACCCCACAAGCGCAAAGCGACGGCAAAGCCCGTGAAATGACACCGGTGCTTCCAGAAAATGTCAAGCTTCCTGCCCAAGGGTGACATGCCATGCGGTGGGGTCAGGGCCACGCGCTGAGCACCCGGTGTGCTGGGGTTGCCCCAGCGGTTCCTGAGCAGCTCCTGCAGTGCTGCTGCCGGTACCGTTCTGGCGGCTGTAGTTGTTTAAAAAGCCGTTGTTGTTTCCGGCGTAATCTGACGGCAGTTTTCTCGGGCATTTGGGCCTCTTCTAATAAGTGTGCTGTGAGTACATCTGCAAGCATTCACCTGTCGAGGTCAAATGACTGGTGGTGCTCATCTGCCCCCGTGCTACTGCTGCTGCCTCCCGTGAATGCTCATGTGCCTGCGTGCCCCTGTACAGGCACAGATACACGCGCGCAACACCTTATCCCGCATCCTAATTATTTTTCGCCCGGTTCTCTGAGTTGTTCTGCTTCCGGCTGATGAATGGGAAAGTGTAGTAGTGCTGTTTCATTTCACCAGCCTCTCAAGTGTGGAAATTATGGTAAATTTGAGAACAAGCCAGATTAGATTGATAGTTACACCTCCTCCTTTAATTAGCCAACCACAGGATCTGTGGAGGCAAAGGCCGGGGGGGTGTGTCGGTGTATATAACGTGTATTGTCTATGTGAAAGATTAATCAAAAGGAGTTGCTTGAGGTGGGAAGGCTTTTCCGGAGAGGTTCCACATGTTGTCAGGTAGTCCCTCTGAATGGCAGCTTCCGGTTCGGTCCCTTAGCTTTCGGAAGTGACATTTAGTCTGATATGTGCCAGCCGTGCAATCTACCTAGCCCCGCAAAGTGCAAATATTAACCTAAATGCATATTAAGATACTGTGTGTTAGCTCCTGAACTGAAATAGAGAGCGGGTGTTCCAGCGGAGGCAAGCAAATCGTGTTGATTTACAGTGGCTTGAGGATTTGGCCCATTACCGCTTCTTTATACACTTTTCAAAAGAAATGCCAACTCGATAGTTTAGGCTTTAACTGGAACATGGCAAGTAATTGTATGTTTTGGCGGACCCCTAGTAATGTTGCAGAATCTTTCTCAGAAGTTGTTCCATGGGATAGCCGATTCCTCAGGTAAGAGCTACTTGTTTGTTCAATCCTCCATCTTAGGCCTGCTCCTCAGGTGCATCCTCCTTCTCGCAGCGATTTCCTAGGAACAGATTTCGAAGAACAGCTCTGATCACAGAATCACAGATTGGTTAGGGTTGGAAAGGACCTCTGGAGATCATCCAGCCCAACCCCCCTGCCAGAGCAGGGTCACCTACAGCAGGTTGCACAGGATGACCTCCAGGCGGGTTTTGAATGTTTCTGGGGTCGGAGACTCTACCGCCTCCCTGGGCAGCCTGTTCCAGCGCTCTGCCACCCTCAAAGTAAAGAAGTTCCTCCTCATGCTTTGATAGAAGTTCCTAGGTTCCAGTTTGTACCCGTTACCTCTTGTCCTGGATCATCTTTGATGATCCAGGACAAGAGGTAACGGGCACCAATTGGAACGTAGGAACTTGAACTTGAACTGGAAGGTAGGAACTTGAACTTGAACATAGGATTATCCTTGATGATTCAGGATAGCTGTGTGTCTGACCAGTCTGTCTTTCGAAGGAGGTCCTGGGCCAGCTCCAGCCATGCTGTGCTGAGCAGAGCCCCTGGCAGCAGCCCCACAGCTCACTCCCAGTGTGCCTGAATGGAAAAGGTACCAAAGTTGCTCCAACACTTTCTGAAAAACTCTATAGTGTTACCCCACAAGCGCAAAGCGACGGCAAAGCCCGTGAAATGACACCGGTGCTTCCAGAAAATGTCAAGCTTCCTGCCCAAGGGTGACATGCCATGCGGTGGGGTCAGGGCCACGCGCTGAGCACCCGGTGCGCTGGGGTTGCCCCAGCGGTTCCTGAGCAGCTCCTGCAGTGCTGCCGCCGGTACCGTTCTGGCGGCTGTAGTTGTTTAAAAAGCCGTTGTTGTTTCCGGCGTAATCTGACGGCAGTTTTCTCGGGCATTTGGGCCTCTTCTAATAAGTGTGCTGTGAGTACATCTGCAAGCATTCACCTGTCGAGGTCAAATGACTGGTGGTGCTCATCTCCCCCCGTGCTACTGCTGCTGCCTCCCGTGAATGCTCATGTGCCTGCGTGCCCCTGTACAGGCACAGATGCACGCGCGCAACACCTGATCCCGCATCCTAATTATTTTTCGCCCGGTTCTCTGAGTTGTTCTGCTTCCGGCTGATGAATGGGAAAGTGTAGTAGTGCTGTTTCATTTCACCAGCCTCTCAAGTGTGGAAATTATGGTAAATTTGGGAACAAGCCAGATTAGATTGATAGTTACACCTCCTCCTTTAATTAGCCAACCACAGGATCTGTGGAGGCAAAGGCCGGGGGGGTGTGTCGGTGTATATAACGTGTATTGTCTATGTGAAAGATTAATCAAAAGGAGTTGCTTGAGGTGGGAAGGCTTTTCCGGAGAGGTTCCACATGTTGTCAGGTAGTCCCTCTGAATGGCAGCTTCCGGTTCGGTCCCTTAGCTTTCGGAAGTGACATTTAGTCTGATATGTGCCAGCCGTGCAATCTACCTAGCCCCGCAAAGTGCAAATATTAACCTAAATGCATATTAAGATACTGTGTGTTAGCTCCTGAACTGAAATAGAGAGCGGGTGTTCCAGCGGAGGCAAGCAAATCGTGTTGATTTACAGTGGCTTGAGGATTTGGCCCATTACCGCTTCTTTATACACTTTTAAAAAGAAATGCCAACTCGATAGTTTAGGCTTTAACTGGAACATGGCAAGTAATTGTATGTTTTGGCGGACCCCTAGTAATGTTGCAGAATCTTTCTCAGAAGTTGTTCCATGGGATAGCCGATTCCTCAGGTAAGAGCTACTTGTTTGTTCAATCCTCCATCTTAGGCCTGCTCCTCAGGTGCATCCTCCTTCTCGCAGCGATTTCCTAGGAACAGATTTCGAAGAACAGCTCTGATCACAGAATCACAGATTGGTTAGGGTTGGAAAGGAGCTCTGGAGATCATCCAGCCCAACCCCCCTGCCAGAGCAGGGTCACCTACAGCAGGTTGCACAGGATGACCTCCAGGCGGGTTTTGAATGTTTCTGGGGTCGGAGACTCTACCGCCTCCCTGGGCAGCCTGTTCCAGCGCTCTGCCACCCTCAAAGTAAAGAAGTTCCTCCTCATGCTTTGATAGAAGTTCCTAGGTTCCAGTTTGTACCCATTACCTCTTGTCCTGGATCATCTTTGATGATCCAGGACAAGAGGTAACGGGCACCAATTGGAACGTAGGAACTTGAACTTGAACTGGAACGTAGGAACTTGAACATAGGATTATCCTTGATGATTCAGGATAGCTGTGTGTCTGACCAGTCTGTCTTTCGAAGGAGGTCCTGGGCCAGCTCCAGCCATGCTGTGCTGAGCAGAGCCCCTGGCAGCAGCCCCACAGCTCACTCCCAGTGTGCCTGAATGGAAAAGGTACCAAAGTTGCTCCAACACTTTCTGAAAAACTCTATAGTGTTACCCCACAAGCGCAAAGCGACGGCAAAGCCCGTGAAATGACACCGGTGCTTCCAGAAAATGCCAAGCTTTCTGCCCAAGGGTGACATGCCATGCGGTGGGGTCAGGGCCACGCGCTGAGCACCCGGTGCGCTGGGGTTGCCCCAGCGGTTCCTGAGCAGCTCCTGCAGTGCTGCCGCCGGTACCGTTCTGGCGGCTGTAGTTGTTTAAAAAGCCGTTGTTGTTTCCGGCGTAATCTGACGGCAGTTTTCTCGGGCATTTGGGCCTCTTCGAATAAGTGTGCTGTGAGTACATCTGCAAGCATTCACCTGTCGAGGTCAAATGACTGGTGGTGCTCATCTGCCCCCGTGCTACTGCTGCTGCCTCCCGTGAATGCTCATGTGCCTGCGTGCCCCTGTACAGGCACAGATACACGCGCGCAACACCTGATCCCGCATCCTAATTATTTTTCGCCCGGTTCTCTGAGTTGTTCTGCTTCCGGCTGATGAATGGGAAAGTGTAGTAGTGCTGTTTCATTTCACCAGCCTCTCAAGTGTGGAGATTATGGTAAATTTGAGAACAAGCCAGATTAGATTGATAGTTACACCTCCTCCTTTAATTAGACAACCACAGGATCTGTGGAGGCAAAGGCCGGGGGGGTGTGTCGGTGTATATAACGTGTATTGTCTATGTGAAAGATTAATCAAAAGGAGTTGCTTGAGGTGGGAAGGCTTTTCCGGAGAGGTTCCACATGTTGTCAGGTAGTCCCTCTGAATGGCAGCTTCCGGTTCGGTCCCTTAGCTTTCGGAAGTGACATTTAGTCTGATATGTGCCAGCCGTGCAATCTACCTAGCCCTGCAAAGTGCAAATATTAACCTAAATGCATTTTAAGATAGTGTGTGTTAGCTCCTGAACTGAAATAGAGAGCGGGTGTTCCAGCGGAGGCAAGCAAATCGTGTTGATTTACAGTGGCTTGAGGATTTGGCCCATTACCGCTTCTTTATACACTTTTAAAAAGAAATGCCAACTCGATAGTTTAGGCTTTAACTGGAACATGGCAAGTAATTGTATGTTTTGGCGGACCCCTAGTAATGTTGCAGAATCTTTCTCAGAAGTTGTTCCATGGGATAGCCGATTCCTCAGGTAAGAGCTACTTGTTTGTTCAATCCTCCATCTTAGGCCTGCTCCTCAGGTGCATCCTCCTTCTCGCAGCGATTTCCTAGGAACAGATTTCGAAGAACAGCTCTGATCACAGAATCACAGATTGGTTAGGGTTGGAAAGGAGCTCTGGAGATCATCCAGCCCAACCCCCCTGCCAGAGCAGGGTCACCTACAGCAGGTTGCACAGGATGACCTCCAGGCGGGTTTTGAATGTTTCTGGGGTCGGAGACTCTACCGCCTCCCTGGGCAGCCTGTTCCAGCGCTCTGCCACCCTCAAAGTAAAGAAGTTCCTCCTCATGCTTTGATAGAAGTTCCTAGGTTCCAGTTTGTACCCGTTACCTCTTGTCCTGGATCATCTTTGATGATCCAGGACAAGAGGTAACGGGCACCAATTGGAACGTAGGAACTTGAACTTGAACTGGAACGTAGGAACTTGAACATAGGATTATCCTTGATGATTCAGGATAGCTGTGTGTCTGACCAGTCTGTCTTTCGAAGGAGGTCCTGGGCCAGCTCCAGCCATGCTGTGTTGAGCAGAGCCCCTGGCAGCAGCCCCACAGCTCACTCCCAGTGTGCCTGAATGGAAAAGGTACCAAAGTTGCTCCAACACTTTCTGAAAAACTCTATAGTGTTACCCCACAAGCGCAAAGCGACGGCAAAGCCCATGAAATGACACCGGTGCTTCCAGAAAATGCCAAGCTTTCTGCCCAAGGGTGACATGCCATGCGGTGGGGTCAGGGCCACGCGCTGAGCACCCGGTGCGCTGGGGTTGCCCCAGCGGTTCCTGAGCAGCTCCTGCAGTGCTGCCGCCGGTACCGTTCTGGTGGCTGTAGTTGTTTAAAAAGCCGTTGTTGTTTCCGGCGTAATCTGACGGCAGTTTTCTCGGGCATTTGGGCCTCTTCTAATAAGTGTGCTGTGAGTACATCTGCAAGCATTCACCTGTCGAGGTCAAATGACTGGTGGTGCTCATCTGCCCCCGTGCTACTGCTGCTGCCTCCCGTGAATGCTCATGTGCCTGCGTGCCCCTGTACAGGCACAGATGCACGCGCGCAACACCTGATCCCGCATCCTAATTATTTTTCGCCCGGTTCTCGGAGTTGTTCTGCTTCCGGCTGATGAATGGGAAAGTGTAGTAGTGCTGTTTCATTTCACCAGCCTCTCAAGTGTGGAAATTATGGTAAATTTGAGAACAAGCCAGATTAGATTGATAGTTACACCTCCTCCTTTAATTAGCCAACCACAGGATCTGTGGAGGCAAAGGCCGGGGGTGTGTATCGGTGTATATAACGTGTATTGTCTATGTGAAAGATGAATCAAAAGGAGTTGCTTGAGGTGGGAAGGCTTTTCCGGAGAGGTTCCACATGTTGTCAGGTAGTCCCTCTGAATGGCAGCTTCCGGTTCGGTCCCTTAGCTTTCGGAAGTGACATTTAGTCTGATATGTGCCAGCCGTGCAATCTACCTAGCCCCGCAAAGTGCAAATATTAACATAAATGCAAATTAAGATACTGTGTGTTAGCTCCTGAACTGAAATAGAGAGCGGGTGTTCCAGCGGAGGCAAGCAAATCGTGTTGATTTACAGTGGCTTGCGGATTTGGCCCATTACCGCTTCTTTATACACTTTTAAAAAGAAATGCCAACTCGATAGTTTAGGCTTTAACTGGAACATGGCAAGTAATTGTATGTTTTGGCGGACCCCTAGTAATGTTGCAGAATCTTTCTCAGAAGTTGTTCCATGGGATAGCCGATTCCTCAGGTAAGAGCTACTTGTTTGTTCAATCCTCCATCTTAGGCCTGCTCCTCAGGTGCATCCTCCTTCTCGCAGCGATTTCCTAGGAACAGATTTCGAAGAACAGCTCTGATCACAGAATCACAGATTGGTTAGGGTTGGAAAGGAGCTCTGGAGATCATCCAGCCCAACCCCCCTGCCAGAGCAGGGTCACCTACAGCAGGTTGCACAGGATGACCTCCAGGCGGGTTTTGAATGTTTCTGGGGTCGGAGACTCTACCGCCTCCCTGGGCAGCCTGTTCCAGCGCTCTGCCACCCTCAAAGTAAAGAAGTTCCTCCTCATGCTTTGATAGAAGTTCCTAGGTTCCAGTTTGTACCCGTTACCTCTTGTCCTGGATCATCTTTGATGATCCAGGACAAGAGGTAACGGGCACCAATTGGAACGTAGGAACTTGAACTTCAACTGGAACGTAGGAACTTGAACATAGGATTATCCTTGATGATTCAGGATAGCTGTGTGTCTGACCAGTCTGTCTTTCGAAGGAGGTCCTGGGCCAGCTCCAGCCATGCTGTGCTGAGCAGAGCCCCTGGCAGCAGCCCCACAGCTCACTCCCAGTGTGCCTGAATGGAAAAGGTACCAAAGTTGCTCCAACACTTTCTGAAAAACTCTATAGTGTTACCCCACAAGCGCAAAGCGACGGCAAAGCCCGTGAAATGACACCGGTGCTTCCAGAAAATGTCAAGCTTCCTGCTCAAGTGTGACATGCCATGCGGTGGGGTCAGGGCCACGCGCTGAGCACCCGGTGCGCTGGGGTTGCCCCAGCGGTTCCTGAGCAGCTCCTGCAGTGCTGCCGCTGGTACCGTTCTGGCGGCTGTAGTTGTTTAAAAAGCCGTTGTTGTTTCCGGCGTAATCTGACGGCAGTTTTCTCGGGCATTTGGGCCTCTTCGAATAAGTGTGCTGTGAGTACATCTGCAAGCATTCACCTGTCGAGGTCAAATGACTGGTGGTGCTCATCTGCCCCCGTGCTACTGCTGCTGCCTCCCGTGAATGCTCATGTGCCTGCGTGCCCCTGTACAGGCACAGATGCACGCGCGCAACACCTGATCCCGCATCCTAATTATTTTTCGCCCGGTTCTCTGAGTTGTTCTGCTTCCGGCTGATGAATGGGAAAGTGTAGTAGTGCTGTTTCATTTCACCAGCCTCTCAAGTGTGGAAATTATGGTAAATTTGAGAACAAGCCAGATTAGATTGATAGTTACACCTCCTCCTTTAATTAGACAACCACAGGATCTGTGGAGGCAAAGGCCGGGGGGGTGTGTCGGTGTATATAACGTGTATTGTCTATGTGAAAGATTAATCAAAAGGAGTTGCTTGAGGTGGGAAGGCTTTTCCGGAGAGGTTCCACATGTTGTCAGGTAGTCCCTCTGAATGGCAGCTTCCGGTTCGGTCCCTTAGCTTTCGGAAGTGACATTTAGTCTGATATGTGCCAGCCGTGCAATCTACCTAGCCCCGCAAAGTGCAAATATTAACATAAATGCATATTAAGATACTGTGTGTTAGCTCCTGAACTGAAATAGAGAGCGGGTGTTCCAGCGGAGGCAAGCAAATCGTGTTGATTTACAGTGGCTTGCGGATTTGGCCCATTACCGCTTCTTTATACACTTTTAAAAAGAAATGCCAACTCGATAGTTTAGGCTTTAACTGGAACATGGCAAGTAATTGTATGTTTTGGCGGACCCCTAGTAATGTTGCAGAATCTTTCTCAGAAGTTGTTCCATGGGATAGCCGATTCCTCAGGTAAGAGCTACTTGTTTGTTCAATCCTCCATCTTAGGCCTGCTCCTCAGGTGCATCCTCCTTCTCGCAGCGATTTCCTAGGAACAGATTTCGAAGAACAGCTCTGATCACAGAATCACAGATTGGTTAGGGTTGGAAAGGAGCTCTGGAGATCATCCAGCCCAACCCCCCTGCCAGAGCAGGGTCACCTACAGCAGGTTGCACAGGATGACCTCCAGGCGGGTTTTGAATGTTTCTGGGGTCGGAGACTCTACCGCCTCCCTGGGCAGCCTGTTCCAGTGCTCTGCCACCCTCAAAGTAAAGAAGTTCCTCCTCATGCTTTGATAGAAGTTCCTAGGTTCCAGTTTGTACCCGTTACCTCTTGTCCTGGATCATCTTTGATGATCCAGGCCAAGAGGTAACGGGCACCAATTGGAACGTAGGAACTTGAACTTCAACTGGAACGTAGGAACTTGAACATAGGATTATCCTTGATGATTCAGGATAGCTGTGTGTCTGACCAGTCTGTCTTTCGAAGGAGGTCCTGGGCCAGCTCCAGCCATGCTGTGCTGAGCAGAGCCCCTGGCAGCAGCCCCACAGCTCACTCCCAGTGTGCCTGAATGGAAAAGGTACCAAAGTTGCTCCAACACTTTCTGAAAAACTCTATAGTGTTACCCCACAAGCGCAAAGCGACGGCAAAGCCCGTGAAATGACACCGGTGCTTCCAGAAAATGTCAAGCTTCCTGCTCAAGTGTGACATGCCATGCGGTGGGGTCAGGGCCACGCGCTGAGCACCCGGTGCGCTGGGGTTGCCCCAGCGGTTCCTGAGCAGCTCCTGCAGTGCTGCCGCCGGTACCGTTCTGGCGGCTGTAGTTGTTTAAAAAGCCGTTGTTGTTTCCGGCGTAATCTGACGGCAGTTTTCTCGGGCATTTGGGCCTCTTCTAATAAGTGTGCTGTGAGTACATCTGCAAGCATTCACCTGTCGAGGTCAAATGACTGGTGGTGCTCATCTGCCCCCGTGCTACTGCTGCTGCCTCCCGTGAATGCTCATGTGCCTGCGTGCCCCTGTACAGGCACAGATGCACGCGCGCAACACCTGATCCCGCATCCTAATTATTTTTCGCCCGGTTCTCTGAGTTGTTCTGCTTCCGGCTGATGAATGGGAAAGTGTAGTAGTGCTGTTTCATTTCACCAGCCTCTCAAGTGTGGAAATTATGGTAAATTTGAGAACAAGCCAGATTAGATTGATAGTTACACCTCCTCCTTTAATTAGCCAACCACAGGATCTGTGGAGGCAAAGGCCGGGGGGGTGTGTCAGTGTATATAACGTGTATTGTCTATGTGAAAGATTAATCAAAAGGAGTTGCTTGAGGTGGGAAGGCTTTTCCGGAGAGGTTCCACATGTTGTCAGGTAGTCCCTCTGAATGGCAGCTTCCGGTTCGGTCCCTTAGCTTTCGGAAGTGACATTTAGTCTGATATGTGCCAGCCGTGCAATCTACCTAGCCCCGCAAAGTGCAAATATTAACATAAATGCATATTAAGATACTGTGTGTTAGCTCCTGAACTGAAATAGAGAGCGGGTGTTCCAGCGGAGGCAAGCAAATCGTGTTGATTTACAGTGGCTTGCGGATTTGGCCCATTACCGCTTCTTTATACACTTTTAAAAAGAAATGCCAACTCGATAGTTTAGGCTTTAACTGGAACATGGCAAGTAATTGTATGCTTTGGCGGACCCCTAGTAATGTTGCAGAATCTTTCTCAGAAGTTGTTCCATGGGATAGCCGATTCCTCAGGTAAGAGCTACTTGTTTGTTCAATCCTCCATCTTAGGCCTGCTCCTCAGGTGCATCCTCCTTCTCGCAGCGATTTCCTAGGAACAGATTTCGAAGAACAGCTCTGATCACAGAATCACAGATTGGTTAGGGTTTGAAAGGAGCTCTGGAAATCATCCAGTCCAACCCCCTGCCAGAGCAGGGTCACCTACAGCAGGTTGCACAGGATGACCTCCAGGCGGGTTTTGAATGTTTCTGGGGTCGGAGACTCTACCGCCTCCCTGGGCAGCCTGTTCCAGCGCTCTGCCACCCTCAAAGTAAAGAAGTTCCTCCTCATGCTTTGATAGAAGTTCCTAGGTTCCAGTTTGTACCCGTTACCTCTTGTCCTGGATCATCTTTGATGATCCAGGACAAGAGGTAACGGGCACCAATTGGAACGTAGGAACTTGAACTTCAACTGGAACGTAGGAACTTGAACATAGGATTATCCTTGATGATTCAGGATAGCTGTGTGTCTGACCAGTCTGTCTTTCGAAGGAGGTCCTGGGCCAGCTCCAGCCATGCTGTGCTGAGCAGAGCCCCTGGCAGCAGCCCCACAGCTCACTCCCAGTGTGCCTGAATGGAAAAGGTACCAAAGTTGCTCCAACACTTTCTGAAAAACTCTATAGTGTTACCCCACAAGCGCAAAGTGACGGCAAAGCCCGTGAAATGACACCGGTGCTTCCAGAAAATGTCAAGCTTCCTGCCCAAGGGTGACATGCCATGCGGTGGGGTCAGGGCCACGCGCTGAGCACCCGGTGCGCTGGGGTTGCCCCAGCGGTTCCTGAGCAGCTCCTGCAGTGCTGCCGCCGGTACCGTTCTGGCGGCTGTAGTTGTTTAAAAAGCCGTTGTTGTTTCCGGCGTAATCTGACGGCAGTTTTCTCGGGCATTTGGGCCTCTTCTAATAAGTGTGCAGTGAGTACATCTGCAAGCATTCACCTGTCGAGGTCAAATGACTGGTGGTGCTCATCTGCCCCCGTGCTACTGCTGCTGCCTCCCGTGAATGCTCATGTGCCTGCGTGCCCCTGTACAGGCACAGATGCACGCGCGCAACACCTGATCCCGCATCCTAATTATTTTTCGCCCGGTTCTCTGAGTTGTTCTGCTTCCGGCTGATGAATGGGAAAGTGTAGTAGTGCTGTTTCATTTCACCAGCCTCTCAAGTGTGGAAATTATGGTAAATTTGAGAACAAGCCAGATTAGATTGATAGTTACACCTCCTCCTTTAATTAGCCAACCACAGGATCTGTGGAGGCAAAGGCCGGGGGGGTGTGTCAGTGTATATAACGTGTATTGTCTATGTGAAAGATTAATCAAAAGGAGTTGCTTGAGGTGGGAAGGCTTTTCCGGAGAGGTTCCACATGTTGTCAGGTAGTCCCTCTGAATGGCAGCTTCCGGTTCGGTCCCTTAGCTTTCGGAAGTGACATTTAGTCTGATATGTGCCAGCCGTGCAATCTACCTAGCCCCGCAAAGTGCAAATATTAACATAAATGCATATTAAGATACTGTGTGTTAGCTCCTGAACTGAAATAGAGAGCGGGTGTTCCAGCGGAGGCAAGCAAATCGTGTTGATTTACAGTGGCTTGCGGATTTGGCCCATTACCGCTTCTTTATACACTTTTAAAAAGAAATGCCAACTCGATAGTTTAGGCTTTAACTGGAACATGGCAAGTAATTGTATGCTTTGGCGGACCCCTAGTAATGTTGCAGAATCTTTCTCAGAAGTTGTTCCATGGGATAGCCGATTCCTCAGGTAAGAGCTACTTGTTTGTTCAATCCTCCATCTTAGGCCTGCTCCTCAGGTGCATCCTCCTTCTCGCAGCGATTTCCTAGGAACAGATTTCGAAGAACAGCTCTGATCACAGAATCACAGATTGGTTAGGGTTGGAAAGGAGCTCTGGAAATCATCCAGTCCAACCCCCTGCCAGAGCAGGGTCACCTACAGCAGGTTGCACAGGATGACCTCCAGGCGGGTTTTGAATGTTTCTGGGGTCGGAGACTCTACCGCCTCCCTGGGCAGCCTGTTCCAGCGCTCTGCCACCCTCAAAGTAAAGAAGTTCCTCCTCATGCTTTGATAGAAGTTCCTAGGTTCCAGTTTGTACCCGTTACCTCTTGTCCTGGATCATCTTTGATGATCCAGGACAAGAGGTAACGGGCACCAATTGGAACGTAGGAACTTGAACTTGAACTGGAACGTAGGAACTTGAACATAGGATTATCCTTGATGATTCAGGATAGCTGTGTGTCTGACCAGTCTGTCTTTCGAAGGAGGTCCTGGGCCAGCTCCAGCCATGCTGTGCTGAGCAGAGCCCCTGGCAGCAGCCCCACAGCTCACTCCCAGTGTGCCTGAATGGAAAAGGTACAAAAGTTGCTCCAACACTTTCTGAAAAACTCTATAGTGTTACCCCACAAGCGCAAAGCGACGGCAAAGCCCGTGAAATGACACCGGTGCTTCCAGAAAATGTCAAGCTTCCTGCTCAAGTGTGACATGCCATGCGGTGGGGTCAGGGCCACGCGCTGAGCACCCGGTGCGCTGGGGTTGCCCCAGCGGTTCCTGAGCAGCTCCTGCAGTGCTGCCGCCGGTACCGTTCTGGCGGCTGTAGTTGTTTAAAAAGCCGTTGTTGTTTCCGGCGTAATCTGACGGCAGTTTTCTCGGGCATTTGGGCCTCTTCTAATAAGTGTGCTGTGAGTACATCTGCAAGCATTCACCTGTCGAGGTCAAATGACTGGTGGTGCTCATCTGCCCCCGTGCTACTGCTGCTGCCTCCCGTGAATGCTCATGTGCCTGCGTGCCCCTGTACAGGCACAGATGCACGCGCGCAACACCTGATCCCGCATCCTAATTATTTTTCGCCCGGTTCTCGGAGTTGTTCTGCTTCCGGCTGATGAATGGGAAAGTGTAGTAGTGCTGTTTCATTTCACCAGCCTCTCAAGTGTGGAAATTATGGTAAATTTGAGAACAAGCCAGATTAGATTGATAGTTACACCTCCTCCTTTAATTAGCCAACCACAGGATCTGTGGAGGCAAAGGCCGGGGGGGTGTGTCAGTGTATATAACGTGTATTGTCTATGTGAAAGATTAATCAAAAGGAGTTGCTTGAGGTGGGAAGGCTTTTCCGGAGAGGTTCCACATGTTGTCAGGTAGTCCCTCTGAATGGCAGCTTCCGGTTCGGTCCCTTAGCTTTCGGAAGTGACATTTAGTCTGATATGTGCCAGCCGTGCAATCTACCTAGCCCCGCAAAGTGCAAATATTAACATAAATGCATATTAAGATACTGTGTGTTAGCTCCTGAACTGAAATAGAGAGCGGGTGTTCCAGCGGAGGCAAGCAAATCGTGTTGATTTACAGTGGCTTGCGGATTTGGCCCATTACCGCTTCTTTATACACTTTTAAAAAGAAATGCCAACTCGATAGTTTAGGCTTTAACTGGAACATGGCAAGTAATTGTATGCTTTGGCGGACCCCTAGTAATGTTGCAGAATCTTTCTCAGAAGTTGTTCCATGGGATAGCCGATTCCTCAGGTAAGAGCTACTTGTTTGTTCAATCCTCCATCTTAGGCCTGCTCCTCAGGTGCATCCTCCTTCTCGCAGCGATTTCCTAGGAACAGATTTCGAAGAACAGCTCTGATCACAGAATCACAGATTGGTTAGGGTTGGAAAGGAGCTCTGGAAATCATCCAGTCCAACCCCCTGCCAGAGCAGGGTCACCTACAGCAGGTTGCACAGGATGACCTCCAGGCGGGTTTTGAATGTTTCTGGGGTCGGAGACTCTACCGCCTCCCTGGGCAGCCTGTTCCAGCGCTCTGCCACCCTCAAAGTAAAGAAGTTCCTCCTCATGCTTTGATAGAAGTTCCTAGGTTCCAGTTTGTACCCGTTACCTCTTGTCCTGGATCATCTTTGATGATCCAGGACAAGAGGTAACGGGCACCAATTGGAACGTAGGAACTTGAACTTCAACTGGAACGTAGGAACTTGAACATAGGATTATCCTTGATGATTCAGGATAGCTGTGTGTCTGACCAGTCTGTCTTTCGAAGGAGGTCCTGGGCCAGCTCCAGCCATGCTGTGCTGAGCAGAGCCCCTGGCAGCGACCCCACAGCTCACTCCCAGTGTGCCTGAATGGAAAAGGTACCAAAGTTGCTCCAACACTTTCTGAAAAACTCTATAGTGTTACCCCACAAGCGCAAAGCGACGGCAAAGCCCGTGAAATGACACCGGTGCTTCCAGAAAATGTCAAGCTTCCTGCCCAAGGGTGACATGCCATGCGGTGGGGTCAGGGCCACGCGCTGAGCACCCGGTGCGCTGGGGTTGCCCCAGCGGTTCCTGAGCAGCTCCTGCAGTGCTGCCGCCGGTACCGTTCTGGCGGCTGTAGTTGTTTAAAAAGCCGTTGTTGTTTCCGGCGTAATCTGACGGCAGTTTTCTCGGGCATTTGGGCCTCTTCTAATAAGTGTGCTGTGAGTACATCTGCAAGCATTCACCTGTCGAGGTCAAATGACTGGTGGTGCTCATCTGCCCCCGTGCTACTGCTGCTGCCTCCCGTGAATGCTCATGTGCCTGCGTGCCCCTGTACAGGCACAGATGCACGCGCGCAACACCTGATCCCGCATCCTAATTATTTTTCGCCCGGTTCTCTGAGTTGTTCTGCTTCCGGCTGATGAATGGGAAAGTGTAGTAGTGCTGTTTCATTTCACCAGCCTCTCAAGTGTGGAAATTATGGTAAATTTGAGAACAAGCCAGATTAGATTGATAGTTACACCTCCTCCTTTAATTAGCCAACCACAGGATCTGTGGAGGCAAAGGCCGGGGGGGTGTGTCGGTGTATATAACGTGTATTGTCTATGTGAAAGATTAATCAAAAGGAGTTGCTTGAGGTGGGAAGGCTTTTCCGGAGAGGTTCCACATGTTGTCAGGTAGTCCCTCTGAATGGCAGCTTCCGGTTCGGTCCCTTAGCTTTCGGAAGTGACATTTAGTCTGATATGTGCCAGCCGTGCAATCTACCTAGCCCTGCAAAGTGCAAATATTAACCTAAATGCATATTAAGATACTGTGTGTTAGCTCCTGAACTGAAATACAGAGCGGGTGTTCCAGCGGAGGCAAGCAAATCGTGTTGATTTAGAGTGGCTTGCGGATTTGGCCCATTACCGCTTCTTTATACACTTTTAAAAAGAAATGCCAACTCGATAGTTTAGGCTTTAACTGGAACATGGCAAGTAATTGTATGTTTTGGCGGACCCCTAGTAATGTTGCAGAATCTTTCTCAGAAGTTGTTCCATGGGATAGCCGATTCCTCAGGTAAGAGCTAGTTGTTTGTTCAATCCTCCATCTTAGGCCTGCTCCTCAGGTGCGTCCTCCTTCTCGCAGCGATTTCCTAGGAACAGATTTCAAAGAACAGCTCTGATCACAGAATCACAGATTGGTTAGGGTTGGAAAGGAGCTCTGGAGATCATCCAGCCCAACCCCCCTGCCAGAGCAGGGTCACCTACAGCAGGTTGCACAGGATGACCTCCAGGCGGGTTTTGAATGTTTCTGGGGTCGGAGACTCTACTGCCTCCCTGGGCAGCCTGTTCCAGCGCTCTGCCACCCTCAAAGTAAAGAAGTTCCTCCTCATGCTTTGATAGAAGTTCCTACGTTCCAGTTTGTACCCGTTACCTCTTGTCCTGGATCATCTTTGATGATCCAGGACAAGAGGTAACGGGCACCAATTGGAACGTAGGAACTTGAACTTGAACTGGAAGGTAGGAACTTGAACTTGAACATAGGATTATCCTTGATGATTCAGGATAGCTGTGTGTCTGACCAGTCTGTCTTTCGAAGGAGGTCCTGGACCAGCTCCAGCCATGCTGTGCTGAGCAGAGCCCCTGGCAGCAGCCCCACAGCTCACTCCCAGTGTGCCTGAATGGAAAAGGTACCAAAGTTGCTCCAACACTTTCTGAAAAACTCTATAGTCTTACCCCACAAGCGCAAAGCGACTGCAAAGCCCGTGAAATGACACCGGTGCTTCCAGAAAATGTCAAGCTTCCTGCCCAAGGGTGACATGCCATGCGGTGGGGTCAGGGCCACGCGCTGAGCACCCGGTGCGCTGGGGTTGCCCCAGCGGTTCCTGAGCAGCTCCTGCAGTGCTGCCGCCGGTACCGTTCTGGCGGCTGTAGTTGTTTAAAAAGCCGTTGTTGTTTCCGGCGTAATCTGACGGCAGTTTTCTCGGGCATTTGGGCCTCTTCTAATAAGTGTGCTGTGAGTACATCTGCAAGCATTCACCTGTCGAGGTCAAATGACTGGTGGTGCTCATCTGCCCCCGTGCTACTGCTGCTGCCTCCCGTGAATGCTCACGTGCCTGCGTGCCCCTGTACAGGCACAGATGCACGCGCGCAACACCTGATCCCGCATCCTAATTATTTTTCGCCCGGTTCTCTGAGTTGTTCTGCTTCCGGCTGATGAATGGGAAAGTGTAGTAGTGCTGTTTCATTTCACCAGCCTCTCAAGTGTGGAAATTATGGTAAATTTGAGAACAAGCCAGATTAGATTGATAGTTACACCTCCTCCTTTAATTAGCCAACCACAGGATCTGTGGAGGCAAAGGCCGGGGGGGTGTGTCGGTGTATATAACGTGTATTGTCTATGTGAAAGATTAATCAAAAGGAGTTGCTTGAGGTGGGAAGGCTTTTCCGGAGAGGTTCCACATGTTGTCAGGTAGTCCCTCTGAATGGCAGCTTCCGGTTCGGTCCCTTAGCTTTCGGAAGTGACATTTAGTCTGATATGTGCCAGCCGTGCAATCTACCTAGCCCCGCAAAGTGCAAATATTAACCTAAATGCATATTAAGATACTGTGTGTTAGCTCCTGAACTGAAATAGAGAGCGGGTGTTCCAGCGGAGGCAAGCAAATCGTGTTGATTTACAGTGGCTTGAGGATTTGGCCCATTACCGCTTCTTTATACACTTTTAAAAAGAAATGCCAACTCGATAGTTTAGGCTTTAACTGGAACATGGCAAGTAATTGTATGCTTTGGCGGACCCCTAGTAATGTTGCAGAATCTTTCTCAGAAGTTGTTCCATGGGATAGCCGATTCCTCAGGTAAGAGCTACTTGTTTGTTCAATCCTCCATCTTAGGCCTGCTCCTCAGGTGCATCCTCCTTCTCGCAGCGATTTCCTAGGAACAGATTTCGAAGAACAGCTCTGATCACAGAATCACAGATTAGTTAGGGTTGGAAAGGAGCTCTGGAGATCATCCAGCCCAACCCCCCTGCCAGAGCAGGGTCACCTACAGCAGGTTGCACAGGATGACCTCCAGGCGGGTTTTGAATGTCTCTGGGGTCGGAGACTCTACCGCCTCCCTGGGCAGCCTGTTCCAGCGCTCTGCCACCCTCAAAGTAAAGAAGTTCCTCCTCATGCTTTGATAGAAGTTCCTACGTTCCAGTTTGTACCCATTACCTCTTGTCCTGGATCATCTTTGATGATCCAGGACAAGAGGTAACGGGCACCAATTGGAACGTAGGAACTTGAACTTGAACTGGAACGTAGGAACTTGAACATAGGATTATCCTTGATGATTCAGGATAGCTGTGTGTCTGACCAGTCTGTCTTTCGAAGGAGGTCCTGGGCCAGCTCCAGCCATGCTGTGTTGCGCAGAGCCCCTGGCAGCAGCCCCACAGCTCACTCCCAGTGTGCCTGAATGGAAAAGGTACCAAAGTTGCTCCAACACTTTCTGAAAAACTCTATAGTGTTACCCCACAAGCGCAAAGCGACGGCAAAGCCCGTGAAATGACACCGGTGCTTCCAGAAAATGTCAAGCTTCCTGCCCAAGGGTGACATGCCATGCGGTGGGGTCAGGGCCACGCGCTGAGCACCCGGTGCGCTGGGGTTGCCCCAGCGGTTCCTGAGCAGCTCCTGCAGTGCTGCCGCCGGTACCGTTCTGGCGGCTGTAGTTGTTTAAAAAGCCGTTGTTGTTTCCGGCATAATCTGACAGCAGTTTTCTCGGGCATTTGGGCCTCTTCCAATAAGTGTGCTGTGAGTACATCTGCAAGCATTCACCTGTCGAGGTCAAATGACTGGTGGTGCTCATCTGCCCCCGTGCTACTGCTGCTGCCTCCCGTGAATGCTCATGTGCCTGCGTGCCCCTGTACAGGCACAGATGCACGCGCGCAACACCTGATCCCGCATCCTAATTATTTTTCGCCCGGTTCTCGGAGTTGTTCTGCTTCCGGCTGATGAATGGGAAAGTGTAGTAGTGCTGTTTCATTTCACCAGCCTCTCAAGTGTGGAAATTATGGTAAATTTGAGAACAAGCCAGATTAGATTGATAGTTACACCTCCTCCTTTAATTAGCCAACCACAGGATCTGTGGAGGCAAAGGCCGGGGGGGTGTGTCGGTGTATATAACGTGTATTGTCTATGTGAAAGATTAATCAAAAGGAGTTGCTTGAGGTGGGAAGGCTTTTCCGGAGAGGTTCCACATGTTGTCAGGTAGTCCCTCTGAATGGCAGCTTCCGGTTCGGTCCCTTAGCTTTCGGAAGTGACATTTAGTCTGATATGTGCCAGCCGTGCAATCTACCTAGCCCCGCAAAGTGCAAATATTAACCTAAATGCATATTAAGATACTGTGTGTTAGCTCCTGAACTGAAATAGAGAGCGGGTGTTCCAGCGGAGGCAAGCAAATCGTGTTGATTTAGAGTGGCTTGAGGATTTGGCCCATTACCGCTTCTTTATACACTTTTAAAAAGAAATGCCAACTCGATAGTTTAGGCTTTAACTGGAACATGGCAAGTAATTGTATGTTTTGGCGGACCCCTAGTAATGTTGCAGAATCTTTCTCAGAAGTTGTTCCGTGGGATAGCCGATTCCTCAGGTAAGAGCTACTTGTTTGTTCAATCCTCCATCTTAGGCCTGCTCCTCAGGTGCATCCTCCTTCTCGCAGCGATTTCCTAGGAACAGATTTCGAAGAACAGCTCTGATCACAGAATCACAGATTGGTTAGGGTTGGAAAGGAGCTCTGGAGATCATCCAGCCCAACCCCCCTGCCAGAGCAGGGTCACCTACAGCAGGTTGCACAGGATGACCTCCAGGCGGGTTTTGAATGTCTCTGGGGTGGGAGACTCTACCGCCTCCCTGGGCAGCCTGTTCCAGCGCTCTGCCACCCTCAAAGTAAAGAAGTTCCTCCTCATGCTTTGATAGAAGTTCCTACGTTCCAATTGGTGCCCGTTACCTCTTGTCCTGGAACATCAAAGATGATCCAGGACAAGAGGTAACGGGTACAAACTGGAACGTAGGAACTTGAACTTGAACTGGAACGTAGGAACTTGAACATAGGATTATCCTTGATGATTCAGGATAGCTGTGTGTCTGACCAGTCTGTCTTTCGAAGGAGGTCCTGGGCCAGCTCCAGCCATGCTGTGCTGAGCAGAGCCCCTGGCAGCAGCCCCACAGCTCACTCCCAGTGTGCCTGAATGGAAAAGGTACCAAAGTTGCTCCAACACT
Organism: Vanellus vanellus; assembly: GCF_965231255.1. Lineage (NCBI taxonomy): Eukaryota > Metazoa > Chordata > Aves > Charadriiformes > Charadriidae > Vanellus > Vanellus vanellus. The sequence goes on along the minus strand of NW_028128566.1, from coordinate 622,155 downwards.
TTCTGAAAAACTCTATAGTGTTACCCCACAAGCGCAAAGCGACGGCAAAGCCCGTGAAATGACACCGGTGCTTCCAGAAAATGTCAAGCTTCCTGCCCAAGGGTGACATGCCATGCGGTGGGGTCAGGGCCACGCGCTGAGCACCCGGTGCGCTGGGGTTGCCCCAGCGGTTCCTGAGCAGCTCCTGCAGTGCTGCCGCCGGTACCGTTCTGGCGGCTGTAGTTGTTTAAAAAGCCGTTGTTGTTTCCGGCGTAATCTGACGGCAGTTTTCTCGGGCATTTGGGCCTCTTCTAATAAGTGTGCTGTGAGTACATCTGCAAGCATTCACCTGTCGAGGTCAAATGACTGGTGGTGCTCATCTCCCCCCGTGCTACTGCTGCTGCCTCCCGTGAATGCTCATGTGCCTGCGTGCCCCTGTACAGGCACAGATGCACGCGCGCAACACCTGATCCCGCATCCTAATTATTTTTCGCCCGGTTCTCGGAGTTGTTCTGCTTCCGGCTGATGAATGGGAAAGTGTAGTAGTGCTGTTTCATTTCACCAGCCTCTCAAGTGTGGAAATTATGGTAAATTTGGGAACAAGCCAGATTAGATTGATAGTTACACCTCCTCCTTTAATTAGCCAACCACAGGATCTGTGGAGGCAAAGGCCGGGGGGGTGTGTCGGTGTATATAACGTGTATTGTCTATGTGAAAGATTAATCAAAAGGAGTTGCTTGAGGTGGGAAGGCTTTTCCGGAGAGGTTCCACATGTTGTCAGGTAGTCCCTCTGAATGGCAGCTTCCGGTTCGGTCCCTTAGCTTTCGGACGTGACATTTAGTCTGATATGTGCCAGCCGTGCAATCTACCTAGCCCTGCAAAGTGCAAATATTAACCTAAATGCATATTAAGATACTGTGTGTTAGCTCCTGAACTGAAATAGAGAGCGGGTGTTCCAGCGGAGGCAAGCAAATCGTGTTGATTTACAGTGGCTTGAGGATTTGGCCCATTACCGCTTCTTTATACACTTTTAAAAAGAAATGCCAACTCGATAGTTTAGGCTTTAACTGGAACATGGCAAGTAATTGTATGCTTTGGCGGACCCCTAGTAATGTTGCAGAATCTTTCTCAGAAGATGTTCCATGGGATAGCCGATTCCTCAGGTAAGAGCTACTTGTTTGTTCAATCCTCCATCTTAGGCCTGCTCCTCAGGTGCATCCTCCTTCTCGCAGCGATTTCCTAGGAACAGATTTCAAAGAACAGCTCTGATCACAGAATCACAGATTGGTTAGGGTTGGAAAGGAGCTCTGGAGATCATCCAGCCCAACCCCCCTGCCAGAGCAGGGTCACCTACAGCAGGTTGCACAGGATGACCTCCAGGCGGGTTTTGAATGTTTCTGGGGTGGGAGACTCTACCGCCTCCCTGGGCAGCCTGTTCCAGCGCTCTGCCACCCTCAAAGTAAAGAAGTTCCTCCTCATGCTTTGATAGAAGTTCCTAGGTTCCAGTTTGTACCCGTTACCTCTTGTCCTGGATCATCTTTGATGATCCAGGACAAGAGGTAACGGGCACCAATTGGAACGTAGGAACTTGAACTTCAACTGGAACGTAGGAACTTGAACATAGGATTATCCTTGATGATTCAGGATAGCTGTGTGTCTGACCAGTCTGTCTTTCGAAGGAGGTCCTGGACCAGCTCCAGCCATGCTGTGCTGAGCAGAGCCCCTGGCAGCAGCCCCACAGCTCACTCCCAGTGTGCCTGAATGGAAAAGGTACCAAAGTTGCTCCAACACTTTCTGAAAAACTCTATAGTGTTACCCCACAAGCGCAAAGCGACGGCAAAGCCCGTGAAATGACACCGGTGCTTCCAGAAAATGTCAAGCTTCCTGCCCAAGGGTGACATGCCATGCGGTGGGGTCAGGGCCACGCGCTGAGCACCCGGTGCGCTGGGGTTGCCCCAGCGGTTCCTGAGCAGCTCCTGCAGTGCTGCCGCCGGTACCGTTCTGGCGGCTGTAGTTGTTTAAAAAGCCGTTGTTGTTTCCGGCGTAATCTGACGGCAGTTTTCTCGGGCATTTGGGCCTCTTCAAATAAGTGTGCTGTGAGTACATCTGCAAGCATTCACCTGTCGAGGTCAAATGAGTGGTGGTGCTCATCTGCCCCCTTGCTACTGCTGCTGCCTCCCGTGAATGCTCATGTGCCTGCGTGCCCCTGTACAGGCACAGATGCACGCGCGCAACACCTGATCCCGCATCCTAATTATTTTTCGCCCGGTTCTCGGAGTTGTTCTGCTTCCGGCTGATGAATGGGAAAGTGTAGTAGTGCTGTTTCATTTCACCAGCCTCTCAAGTGTGGAAATTATGGTAAATTTGAGAACAAGCCAGATTAGATTGATAGTTACACCTCCTCCTTTAATTAGCCAACCACAGGATCTGTGGAGGCAAAGGCCGGGGGGGTGTGTCGGTGTATATAAGGTGTATTGTCTATGTGAAAGATTAATCAAAAGGAGTTGCTTGAGGTGGGAAGGCTTTTCCGGAGAGGTTCCACATGTTGTCAGGTAGTCCCTCTGAATGGCAGCTTCCGGTTCGGTCCCTTAGCTTTCGGAAGTGACATTTAGTCTGATATGTGCCAGCCGTGCAATCTACCTAGCCCTGCAAAGTGCAAATATTAACATAAATGCATATTAAGATACTGTGTGTTAGCTCCTGAACTGAAATAGAGAGCGGGTGTTCCAGCGGAGGCAAGCAAATCGTGTTGATTTACAGTGGCTTGAGGATTTGGCCCATTACCGCTTCTTTATACACTTTTAAAAAGAAATGCCAACTCGATAGTTTAGGCTTTAACTGGAACATGGCAAGTAATTGTATGCTTTGGCGGACCCCTAGTAATGTTGCAGAATCTTTCTCAGAAGATGTTCCATGGGATAGCCGATTCCTCAGGTAAGAGCTACTTGTTTGTTCAATCCTCCATCTTAGGCCTGCTCCTCAGGTGCATCCTCCTTCTCGCAGCGATTTCCTAGGAACAGATTTCAAAGAACAGCTCTGATCACAGAATCACAGATTGGTTAGGGTTGGAAAGGAGCTCTGGAGATCATCCAGCCCAACCCCCCTGCCAGAGCAGGGTCACCTACAGCAGGTTGCACAGGATGACCTCCAGGCGGGTTTTGAATGTCTCTGGGGTGGGAGACTCTACCGCCTCCCTGGGCAGCCTGTTCCAGCGCTCTGCCACCCTCAAAGTAAAGAAGTTCCTCCTCATGCTTTGATAGAAGTTCCTAGGTTCCAGTTTGTACCCGTTACCTCTTGTCCTGGAACATCAAAGATGATCCAGGACAAGAGGTAACGGGTACAAACTGGAACGTAGGAACTTGAACTTGAACTGGAAGGTAGGAACTTGAACATAGGATTATCCTTGATGATTCAGGATAGCTGTGTGTCTGACCAGTCTGTCTTTCGAAGGAGGTCCTGGGCCAGCTCCAGCCATGCTGTGCTGAGCAGAGCCCCTGGCAGCAGCCCCACAGCTCACTCCCAGTGTGCCTGAATGGAAAAGGTACCAAAGTTGCTCCAACACTTTCTGAAAAACTCTATAGTGTTACCCCACAAGCGCAAAGCGACGGCAAAGCCCGTGAAATGACACCGGTGCTTCCAGAAAATGTCAAGCTTCCTGCCCAAGGGTGACATGCCATGCGGTGGGGTCAGGGCCACGCGCTGAGCACCCGGTGCGCTGGGGTTGCCCCAGCGGTTCCTGAGCAGCTCCTGCAGTGCTGCCGCCGGTACCGTTCTGGCGGCTGTAGTTGTTTAAAAAGCCGTTGTTGTTTCCGGCGTAATCTGACGGCAGTTTTCTCGGGCATTTGGGCCTCTTCTAATAAGTGTGCTGTGAGTACATCTGCAAGCATTCACCTGTCGAGGTCAAATGACTGGTGGTGCTCATCTCCCCCCGTGCTACTGCTGCTGCCTCCCGTGAATGCTCATGTGCCTGCGTGCCCCTGTACAGGCACAGATGCACGCGCGCAACACCTGATCCCACATCCTAATTATTTTTCGCCCGGTTCTCGGAGTTGTTCTGCTTCCGGCTGATGAACGGGAAAGTGTAGTAGTGCTGTTTCATTTCACCAGCCTCTCAAGTGTGGAAATTATGGTAAATTTGAGAACAAGCGAGATTAGGATGATAGTTACACCTCCTCCTTTAATTAGCCAACCACAGGATCTGTGGAGGCAAAGGCCGGGGGGGTGTGTCGGTGTATATAACGTGTATTGTCTATGTGAAAGATTAATCAAAAGGAGTTGCTTGAGGTGGGAAGGCTTTTCCGGAGAGGTTCCACATGTTGTCAGGTAGTCCCTCTGAATGGCAGCTTCCGGTTCGGTCCCTTAGCTTTCGGAAGTGACATTTAGTCTGATATGTGCCAGCCGTGCAATCTACCTAGCCCTGCAAAGTGCAAATATTAACCTAAATGCATATTAAGATAGTGTGTGTTAGCTCCTGAACTGAAATAGAGAGCGGGTGTTCCAGCGGAGGCAAGCAAATCGTGTTGATTTACAGTGGCTTGAGGATTTGGCCCATTACCGCTTCTTTATACACTTTTAAAAAGAAATGCCAACTCGATAGTTTAGGCTTTAACTGGAACATGGCAAGTAATTGTATGCTTTGGCGGACCCCTAGTAATGTTGCAGAATCTTTCTCAGAAGTTGTTCCATGGGATAGCCGATTCCTCAGGTAAGAGCTACTTGTTTGTTCAATCCTCCATCTTAGGCCTGCTCCTCAGGTGCATCCTCCTTCTCGCAGCGATTTCCTAGGAACAGATTTCGAAGAACAGCTCTGATCACAGAATCACAGATTAGTTAGGGTTGGAAAGGACCTCTGGAGATCATCCAGCCCAACCCCCCTGCCAGAGCAGGGTCACCTACAGCAGGTTGCACAGGATGACCTCCAGGCGGGTTTTGAATGTTTCTGGGGTGGGAGACTCTACCGCCTCCCTGGGCAGCCTGTTCCAGCGCTCTGCCACCCTCAAAGTGAAGAAGTTCCTCCTCATGCTTTGATAGAAGTTCCTACGTTCCAGTTTGTACCCGTTACCTCTTGTCCTGGATCATCTTTGATGATCCAGGACAAGAGGTAATGGGCACCAATTGGAACGTAGGAACTTGAACTTGAACTGGAACGTAGGAACTTGAACATAGGATTATCCTTGATGATTCAGGATAGCTGTGTGTCTGACCAGTCTGTCTTTCGAAGGAGGTCCTGGGCCAGCTCCAGCCATGCTGTGCTGAGCAGAGCCCCTGGCAGCAGCCCCACAGCTCACTCCCAGTGTGCCTGAATGGAAAAGGTACCAAAGTTGCTCCAACACTTTCTGAAAAACTCTATAGTGTTACCCCACAAGCGCAAAGCGACGGCAAAGCCCGTGAAATGACACCGGTGCTTCCAGAAAATGTCAAGCTTCCTGCCCAAGGGTGACATGCCATGCGGTGGGGTCAGGGCCACGCGCTGAGCACCCGGTGCGCTGGGGTTGCCCCAGCGGTTCCTGAGCAGCTCCTGCAGTGCTGCCGCCGGTACCGTTCTGGCGGCTGTAGTTGTTTAAAAAGCCGTTGTTGTTTCCGGCGTAATCTGACGGCAGTTTTCTCGGGCATTTGGGCCTCTTCTAATAAGTGTGCTGTGAGTACATCTGCAAGCATTCACCTGTCGAGGTCAAATGACTGGTGGTGCTCATCTCCCCCCGTGCTACTGCTGCTGCCTCCCGTGAATGCTCATGTGCCTGCGTGCCCCTGTACAGGCACAGATGCACGCGCGCAACACCTGATCCCGCATCCTAATTATTTTTCGCCCGGTTCTCGGAGTTGTTCTGCTTCCGGCTGATGAATGGGAAAGTGTAGTAGTGCTGTTTCATTTCACCAGCCTCTCAAGTGTGGAAATTATGGTAAATTTGGGAACAAGCCAGATTAGATTGATAGTTACACCTCCTCCTTTAATTAGCCAACCACAGGATCTGTGGAGGCAAAGGCCGGGGGGGTGTGTCGGTGTATATAAGGTGTATTGTCTATGTGAAAGATTAATCAAAAGGAGTTGCTTGAGGTGGGAAGGCTTTTCCGGAGAGGTTCCACATGTTGTCAGGTAGTCCCTCTGAATGGCAGCTTCCGGTTCGGTCCCTTAGATTTCGGACGTGACATTTAGTCTGATATGTGCCAGCCGTGCAATCTACCTAGCCCTGCAAAGTGCAAATATTAACCTAAATGCATATTAAGATAGTGTGTGTTAGCTCCTGAACTGCAATAGAGAGCGGGTGTTCCAGCGGAGGCAAGCAAATCGTGTTGATTTACAGTGGCTTGCGGATATGGCCCATTACCGCTTCTTTATACACTTTTAAAAAGAAATGCCAACTCGATAGTTTAGGCTTTAACTGGAACATGGCAAGTAATTGTATGTTTTGGCAGACCCCTAGTAATGTTGCAGAATCTTTCTCAGAAGTTGTTCCATGGGATAGCCGATTCCTCAGGTAAGAGCTACTTGTTTGTTCAATCCTCCATCTTAGGCCTGCTCCTCAGGTGCATCCTCCTTCTCGCAGCGATTTCCTAGGAACAGATTTCGAAGAACAGCTCTGATCACAGAATCACAGATTGGTTAGGGTTGGAAAGGACCTCTGGAGATCATCCAGCCCAACCCCCCTGCCAGAGCAGGGTCACCTACAGCAGGTTGCACAGGATGACCTCCAGGCGGGTTTTGAATGTCTCTGGGGTGGGAGACTCTACCGCCTCCCTGGGCAGCCTGTTCCAGCGCTCTGCCACCCTCAAAGTAAAGAAGTTCCTCCTCATGCTTTGATAGAAGTTCCTAGGTTCCAGTTTGTACCCGTTACCTCTTGTCCTGGATCATCTTTGATGATCCAGGACAAGAGGTAACGGGCACCAATTGGAACGTAGGAACTTGAACTTCAACTGGAACGTAGGAACTTGAACATAGGATTATCCTTGATGATTCAGGATAGCTGTGTGTCTGACCAGTCTGTCTTTCGAAGGAGGTCCTGGACCAGCTCCAGCCATGCTGTGCTGAGCAGAGCCCCTGGCAGCAGCCCCACAGCTCACTCCCAGTGTGCCTGAATGGAAAAGGTACCAAAGTTGCTCCAACACTTTCTGAAAAACTCTATAGTGTTACCCCACAAGCGCAAAGCGACGGCAAAGCCCGTGAAATGACACCGGTGCTTCCAGAAAATGTCAAGCTTCCTGCCCAAGGGTGACATGCCATGCGGTGGGGTCAGGGCCACGCGCTGAGCACCCGGTGCGCTGGGGTTGCCCCAGCGGTTCCTGAGCAGCTCCTGCAGTGCTGCCGCCGGTACCGTTCTGGCGGCTGTAGTTGTTTAAAAAGCCGTTGTTGTTTCCGGCGTAATCTGACGGCAGTTTTCTCGGGCATTTGGGCCTCTTCTAATAAGTGTGCTGTGAGTACATCTGCAAGCATTCACCTGTCGAGGTCAAATGACTGGTGGTGCTCATCTCCCCCCGTGCTACTGCTGCTGCCTCCCGTGAATGCTCATGTGCCTGCGTGCCCCTGTACAGGCACAGATGCACGCGCGCAACACCTGATCCCACATCCTAATTATTTTTCGCCCGGTTCTCGGAGTTGTTCTGCTTCCGGCTGATGAACGGGAAAGTGTAGTAGTGCTGTTTCATTTCACCAGCCTCTCAAGTGTGGAAATTATGGTAAATTTGAGAACAAGCCAGATTAGATTGATAGTTACACCTCCTCCTTTAATTAGCCAACCACAGGATCTGTGGAGGCAAAGGCCGGGGGGGTGTGTCGGTGTATATAACGTGTATTGTCTATGTGAAAGATTAATCAAAAGGAGTTGCTTGAGGTGGGAAGGCTTTTCCGGAGAGGTTCCACATGTTGTCAGGTAGTCCCTCTGAATGGCAGCTTCCGGTTCGGTCCCTTAGCTTTCGGAAGTGACATTTAGTCTGATATGTGCCAGCCGTGCAATCTACCTAGCCCTGCAAAGTGCAAATATTAACCTAAATGCATATTAAGATAGTGTGTGTTAGCTCCTGAACTGAAATAGAGAGCGGGTGTTCCAGCGGAGGCAAGCAAATCGTGTTGATTTACAGTGGCTTGAGGATTTGGCCCATTACCGCTTCTTTATACACTTTTAAAAAGAAATGCCAACTCGATAGTTTAGGCTTTAACTGGAACATGGCAAGTAATTGTATGCTTTGGCGGACCCCTAGTAATGTTGCAGAATCTTTCTCAGAAGTTGTTCCATGGGATAGCCGATTCCTCAGGTAAGAGCTACTTGTTTGTTCAATCCTCCATCTTAGGCCTGCTCCTCAGGTGCATCCTCCTTCTCGCAGCGATTTCCTAGGAACAGATTTCGAAGAACAGCTCTGATCACAGAATCACAGATTAGTTAGGGTTGGAAAGGAGCTCTGGAGATCATCCAGCCCAACCCCCCTGCCAGAGCAGGGTCACCTACAGCAGGTTGCACAGGATGACCTCCAGGCGGGTTTTGAATGTTTCTGGGGTGGGAGACTCTACCGCCTCCCTGGGCAGCCTGTTCCAGCGCTCTGCCACCCTCAAAGTGAAGAAGTTCCTCCTCATGCTTTGATAGAAGTTCCTAGGTTCCAGTTTGTACCCGTTACCTCTTGTCCTGGATCATCTTTGATGATCCAGGACAAGAGGTAATGGGCACCAATTGGAACGTAGGAACTTGAACTTGAACTGGAACGTAGGAACTTGAACATAGGATTATCCTTGATGATTCAGGATAGCTGTGTGTCTGACCAGTCTGTCTTTCGAAGGAGGTCCTGGGCCAGCTCCAGCCATGCTGTGCTGAGCAGAGCCCCTGGCAGCAGCCCCACAGCTCACTCCCAGTGTGCCTGAATGGAAAAGGTACCAAAGTTGCTCCAACACTTTCTGAAAAACTCTATAGTGTTACCCCACAAGCGCAAAGCGACGGCAAAGCCCGTGAAATGACACCGGTGCTTCCAGAAAATGTCAAGCTTCCTGCCCAAGGGTGACATGCCATGCGGTGGGGTCAGGGCCACGCGCTGAGCACCCGGTGCGCTGGGGTTGCCCCAGCGGTTCCTGAGCAGCTCCTGCAGTGCTGCCGCCGGTACCGTTCTGGCGGCTGTAGTTGTTTAAAAAGCCGTTGTTGTTTCCGGCGTAATCTGACGGCAGTTTTCTCGGGCATTTGGGCCTCTTCTAATAAGTGTGCTGTGAGTACATCTGCAAGCATTCACCTGTCGAGGTCAAATGACTGGTGGTGCTCATCTCCCCCCGTGCTACTGCTGCTGCCTCCCGTGAATGCTCATGTGCCTGCGTGCCCCTGTACAGGCACAGATGCACGCGCGCAACACCTGATCCCGCATCCTAATTATTTTTCGCCCGGTTCTCGGAGTTGTTCTGCTTCCGGCTGATGAATGGGAAAGTGTAGTAGTGCTGTTTCATTTCACCAGCCTCTCAAGTGTGGAAATTATGGTAAATTTGGGAACAAGCCAGATTAGATTGATAGTTACACCTCCTCCTTTAATTAGCCAACCACAGGATCTGTGGAGGCAAAGGCCGGGGGGGTGTGTCGGTGTATATAACGTGTATTGTCTATGTGAAAGATTAATCAAAAGGAGTTGCTTGAGGTGGGAAGGCTTTTCCGGAGAGGTTCCACATGTTGTCAGGTAGTCCCTCTGAATGGCAGCTTCCGGTTCGGTCCCTTAGATTTCGGACGTGACATTTAGTCTGATATGTGCCAGCCGTGCAATCTACCTAGCCCTGCAAAGTGCAAATATTAACCTAAATGCATATTAAGATAGTGTGTGTTAGCTCCTGAACTGCAATAGAGAGCGGGTGTTCCAGCGGAGGCAAGCAAATCGTGTTGATTTACAGTGGCTTGCGGATATGGCCCATTACCGCTTCTTTATACACTTTTAAAAAGAAATGCCAACTCGATAGTTTAGGCTTTAACTGGAACATGGCAAGTAATTGTATGTTTTGGCAGACCCCTAGTAATGTTGCAGAATCTTTCTCAGAAGTTGTTCCATGGGATAGCCGATTCCTCAGGTAAGAGCTACTTGTTTGTTCAATCCTCCATCTTAGGCCTGCTCCTCAGGTGCATCCTCCTTCTCGCAGCGATTTCCTAGGAACAGATTTCGAAGAACAGCTCTGATCACAGAATCACAGATTGGTTAGGGTTGGAAAGGACCTCTGGAGATCATCCAGCCCAACCCCCCTGCCAGAGCAGGGTCACCTACAGCAGGTTGCACAGGATGACCTCCAGGCGGGTTTTGAATGTCTCTGGGGTGGGAGACTCTACCGCCTCCCTGGGCAGCCTGTTCCAGCGCTCTGCCACCCTCAAAGTAAAGAAGTTCCTCCTCATGCTTTGATAGAAGTTCCTAGGTTCCAGTTTGTACCCGTTACCTCTTGTCCTGGATCATCTTTGATGATCCAGGACAAGAGGTAACGGGCACCAATTGGAACGTAGGAACTTGAACTTGAACTGGAACGTAGGAACTTGAACATAGGATTATCCTTGATGATTCAGGATAGCTGTGTGTCTGACCAGTCTGTCTTTCGAAGGAGGTCCTGGACCAGCTCCAGCCATGCTGTGCTGAGCAGAGCCCCTGGCAGCAGCCCCACAGCTCACTCCCAGTGTGCCTGAATGGAAAAGGTACCAAAGTTGCTCCAACACTTTCTGAAAAACTCTATAGTGTTACCCCACAAGCGCAAAGCGACGGCAAAGCCCGTGAAATGACACCGGTGCTTCCAGAAAATGTCAAGCTTCCTGCCCAAGGGTGACATGCCATGCGGTGGGGTCAGGGCCACGCGCTGAGCACCCGGTGCGCTGGGGTTGCCCCAGCGGTTCCTGAGCAGCTCCTGCAGTGCTGCCGCCGGTACCGTTCTGGCGGCTGTAGTTGTTTAAAAAGCCGTTGTTGTTTCCGGCGTAATCTGACGGCAGTTTTCTCGGGCATTTGGGCCTCTTCAAATAAGTGTGCTGTGAGTACATCTGCAAGCATTCACCTGTCGAGGTCAAATGAGTGGTGGTGCTCATCTGCCCCCTTGCTACTGCTGCTGCCTCCCGTGAATGCTCATGTGCCCGCGTGCCCCTGTACAGGCACAGATGCACGCGCGCAACACCTGATCCCGCATCCTAATTATTTTTCGCCCGGTTCTCGGAGTTGTTCTGCTTCCGGCTGATGAATGGGAAAGTGTAGTAGTGCTGTTTCATTTCACCAGCCTCTCAAGTGTGGAAATTATGGTAAATTTGGGAACAAGCCAGATTAGATTGATAGTTACACCTCCTCCTTTAATTAGCCAACCACAGGATCTGTGGAGGCAAAGGCCGGGGGGGTGTGTCGGTGTATATAAGGTGTATTGTCTATGTGAAAGATGAATCAAAAGGAGTTGCTTGAGGTGGGAAGGCTTTTCCGGAGAGGTTCCACATGTTGTCAGGTAGTCCCTCTGAATGGCAGCTTCCGGTTCGGTCCCTTAGATTTCGGACGTGACATTTAGTCTGATATGTGCCAGCCGTGCAATCTACCTAGCCCTGCAAAGTGCAAATATTAACCTAAATGCATATTAAGATAGTGTGTGTTAGCTCCTGAACTGCAATAGAGAGCGGGTGTTCCAGCGGAGGCAAGCAAATCGTGTTGATTTACAGTGGCTTGCGGATATGGCCCATTACCGCTTCTTTATACACTTTTAAAAAGAAATGCCAACTCGATAGTTTAGGCTTTAACTGGAACATGGCAAGTAATTGTATGTTTTGGCAGACCCCTAGTAATGTTGCAGAATCTTTCTCAGAAGTTGTTCCATGGGATAGCCGATTCCTCAGGTAAGAGCTACTTGTTTGTTCAATCCTCCATCTTAGGCCTGCTCCTCAGGTGCATCCTCCTTCTCGCAGCGATTTCCTAGGAACAGATTTCGAAGAACAGCTCTGATCACAGAATCACAGATTGGTTAGGGTTGGAAAGGACCTCTGGAGATCATCCAGCCCAACCCCCCTGCCAGAGCAGGGTCACCTACAGCAGGTTGCACAGGATGACCTCCAGGCGGGTTTTGAATGTCTCTGGGGTGGGAGACTCTACCGCCTCCCTGGGCAGCCTGTTCCAGCGCTCTGCCACCCTCAAAGTAAAGAAGTTCCTCCTCATGCTTTGATAGAAGTTCCTAGGTTCCAGTTTGTACCCGTTACCTCTTGTCCTGGATCATCTTTGATGATCCAGGACAAGAGGTAACGGGCACCAATTGGAACGTAGGAACTTGAACTTGAACTGGAATGTAGGAACTTGAACATAGGATTATCCTTGATGATTCAGGATAGCTGTGTGTCTGACCAGTCTGTCTTTCGAAGGAGGTCCTGGACCAGCTCCAGCCATGCTGTGCTGAGCAGAGCCCCTGGCAGCAGCCCCACAGCTCACTCCCAGTGTGCCTGAATGGAAAAGGTACCAAAGTTGCTCCAACACTTTCTGAAAAACTCTATAGTGTTACCCCACAAGCGCAAAGCGACGGCAAAGCCCGTGAAATGACACCGGTGCTTCCAGAAAATGTCAAGCTTCCTGCCCAAGGGTGACATGCCATGCGGTGGGGTCAGGGCCACGCGCTGAGCACCCGGTGCGCTGGGGTTGCCCCAGCGGTTCCTGAGCAGCTCCTGCAGTGCTGCTGCCGGTACCGTTCTGGCGGCTGTAGTTGTTTAAAAAGCCGTTGTTGTTTCCGGCGTAATCTGACGGCAGTTTTCTCGGGCATTTGGGCCTCTTCAAATAAGTGTGCTGTGAGTACATCTGCAAGCATTCACCTGTCGAGGTCAAATGAGTGGTGGTGCTCATCTGCCCCCTTGCTACTGCTGCTGCCTCCCGTGAATGCTCATGTGCCTGCGTGCCCCTGTACAGGCACAGATGCACGCGCGCAACACCTGATCCCGCATCCTAATTATTTTTCGCCCGGTTCTCGGAGTTGTTCTGTTTCCGGCTGATGAACGGGAAAGTGTAGTAGTGCTGTTTCATTTCACCAGCCTCTCAAGTGTGGAAATTATGGTAAATTTGAGAACAAGCCAGATTAGATTGATAGTTACACCTCCTCCTTTAATTAGCCAACCGCAGGATCTGTGGAGGCAAAGGCCGGGGGGGTGTGTCGGTGTATATAACGTGTATTGTCTATGTGAAAGATGAATCAAAAGGAGTTGCTTGAGGTGGGAAGGCTTTTCCGGAGAGGTTCCACATGTTGTCAGGTAGTCCCTCTGAATGGCAGCTTCCGGTTCGGTCCCTTAGCTTTCGGAAGTGACATTTAGTCTGATATGTGCCAGCCGTGCAATCTACCTAGCCCTGCAAAGTGCAAATATTAACCTAAATGCATATTAAGATACTGTGTGTTAGCTCCTGAACTGAAATAGAGAGCGGGTGTTCCAGCGGAGGCAAGCAAATCGTGTTGATTTACTGTGGCTTGAGGATTTGGCCCATTACCGCTTCTTTATACACTTTTAAAAAGAAATGCCAACTCGATAGTTTAGGCTTTAACTGGAACATGGCAAGTAATTCTATGTTTTGGCAGACTCCTAGTAATGTTGCAGAATCTTTCTCAGAAGTTGTTCCATGGGATAGCCGATTCCTCAGGTAAGAGCTACTTGTTTGTTCAATCCTCCATCTTAGGCCTGCTCCTCAGGTGCATCCTCCTTCTCGCAGCGATTTCCTAGGAACAGATTTCGAAGAACAGCTCTGATCACAGAATCACAGATTGGTTAGGGTTGGAAAGGAGCTCTGGAGATCATCCAGTCCAACCCCCCTGCCAGAGCAGGGTCACCTACAGCAGGTTGCACAGGATGACCTCCAGGCGGGTTATGAATGTCTCTGGGGTGGGAGACTCTACCGCCTACCTGGGCAGCCTGTTCCAGCGCTCTGCCACCCTCAAAGTAAAGAAGTTCCTCCTCATGCTTTGATAGAAATTCCTAGGTTACAGTTTGTACGCGTTACCTCTTGTCCTGGATCATCTTTGATGATCATCATCTTTGATAATCCAGGACAAGAGGTAACGGGCACCAATTGGAACGTAGGAACTTGAACTTGAACTGGAACGTAGGAACTTGAACATAGGATTATCCTTGATGATTCAGGATAGCTGTGTGTCTGACCAGTCTGTCTTTCGAAGGAGGTCCTGGGCCAGCTCCAGCCATGCTGTGCTGAGCAGAGCCCCTGGCAGCAGCCCCACAGCTCACTCCCAGTGTGCCTGAATGGAAAAGGTACCAAAGTTGCTCCAACACTTTCTGAAAAACTCTATAGTGTTACCCCACAAGCGCAAAGCGACGGCAAAGCCCGTGAAATGACACCGGTGCTTCCAGAAAATGTCAAGCTTCCTGCCCAAGGGTGACATGCCATGCGGTGGGGTCAGGGCCACGCGCTGAGCACCCGGTGCGCTGGGGTTGCCCCAGCGGTTCCTGAACAACTCCTGCAGTGCTGCTGCCGGTACCGTTCTGGCGGCTGTAGTTGTTTAAAAAGCCGTTGTTGTTTCCGGCGTAATCTGACGGCAGTTTTCTCGGGCATTTGGGCCTCTTCGAATAAGTGTGCTGTGAGTACATCTGCAAGCATTCACCTGTCGAGGTCAAATGACTGGTGGTGCTCATCTGCCCCCGTGCTACTGCTGCTGCCTCCCGTGAATGCTCATGTGCCTGCGTGCCCCTGTACAGGCACAGATGCACGCGCGCAACACCTGATCCCGCATCCTAATTATTTTTCGCCCGGTTCTCGGAGTTGTTCTGGTTCCGGCTGATGAATGGGAAAGTGTAGTAGTGCTGTTTCATTTCACCAGCCTCTCAAGTGTGGAAATTATGGTAAATTTGAGAACAAGCCAGATTAGATTGATAGTTACACCTCCTCCTTTAATTAGCCAACCACAGGATCTGTGGAGGCAAAGGCCGGGGGGGTGTGTCGGTTTATATAAGGTGTATTGTCTATGTGAAAGATTAATCAAAAGGAGTTGCTTGAGGTGGGAAGGCTTTTCCGGAGAGGTTCCACATGTTGTCAGGTAGTCCCTCTGAATGGCAGCTTCCGGTTCGGTCCCTTAGCTTTCGGAAGTGACATTTAGTCTGATATGTGCCAGCCGTGCAATCTACCTAGCCCTGCAAAGTGCAAATATTAACCTAAATGCATATTAAGATACTGTGTGTTAGCTCCTGAACTGAAATAGAGAGCGGGTGTTCCAGCGGAGGCAAGCAAATCGTGTTGATTTACAGTGGCTTGAGGATTTGGCCCATTACCGCTTCTTTATACACTTTTAAAAAGAAATGCCAACTCGATAGTTTAGGCTTTAACTGGAACATGGCAAGTAATCCTATGTTTTGGCAGACTCCTAGTAATGTTGCAGAATCTTTCTCTGAAGTTGTTCCATGGGATAGCCGATTCCTCAGGTAAGAGCTACTTGTTTGTTCAATCCTCCATCTTAGGCCTGCTCCTCAGGTGCATCCTCCTTCTCGCAGCGATTTCCTAGGAACAGATTTCGAAGAACAGCTCTGATCACTAAATCACAGATTGGTTAGGGTTGGAAAGGAGCTCTGGAGATCATCCAGTCCAACCCCCCTGCCAGAGCAGGGTCACCTACAGCAGGTTGCACAGGATGACCTCCAGGCGGGTTATGAATGTCTCTGGGGTGGGAGACTCTACCGCCTACCTGGGCAGCCTGTTCCAGCGCTCTGCCACCCTCAAAGTAAAGAAGTTCCTCCTCATGCTTTGATAGAAATTCCTAGGTTACAGTTTGTACGCGTTACCTCTTGTCCTGGATCATCTTTGATGATCATCATCTTTGATAATCCAGGACAAGAGGTAACGGGCACCAATTGGAACGTAGGAACTTGAACTTGAACTGGAACGTAGGAACTTGAACATAGGATTATCCTTGATGATTCAGGATAGCTGTGTGTCTGACCAGTCTGTCTTTCGAAGGAGGTCCTGGGCCAGCTCCAGCCATGCTGTGCTGAGCAGAGCCCCTGGCAGCAGCCCCACAGCTCACTCCCAGTGTGCCTGAATGGAAAAGGTACCAAAGTTGCTCCAACACTTTCTGAAAAACTCTATAGTGTTACCCCACAAGCGCAAAGCGACGGCAAAGCCCGTGAAATGACACCGGTGCTTCCAGAAAATGTCAAGCTTCCTGCCCAAGGGTGACATGCCATGCGGTGGGGTCAGGGCCACGCGCTGAGCACCCGGTGC
Organism: Vanellus vanellus; assembly: GCF_965231255.1. Classification (NCBI taxonomy): domain Eukaryota; kingdom Metazoa; phylum Chordata; class Aves; order Charadriiformes; family Charadriidae; genus Vanellus; species Vanellus vanellus. The sequence goes on along the minus strand of NW_028128566.1, from coordinate 606,033 downwards.
GCTGGGGTTGCCCCAGCGGTTCCTGAGCAGCTCCTGCAGTGCTGCCGCCGGTACCGTTCTGGCGGCTGTAGTTGTTTAAAAAGCCGTTGTTGTTTCCGGCGTAATCTGACGGCAGTTTTCTCGGGCATTTGGGCCTCTTCTAATAAGTGTGCTGTGAGTACATCTGCAAGCATTCACCTGTCGAGGTCAAATGACTGGTGGTGCTCATCTGCCCCCGTGCTACTGCTGCTGCCTCCCGTGAATGCTCATGTGCCTGCGTGCCCCTGTACAGGCACAGATGCACGCGCGCAACACCTGATCCCGCATCCTAATTATTTTTCGCCCGGTTCTCTGAGTTGTTCTGCTTCCGGCTGATGAATGGGAAAGTGTAGTAGTGCTGTTTCATTTCACCAGCCTCTCAAGTGTGGAAATTATGGTAAATTTGAGAACAAGCCAGATTAGATTGATAGTTACACCTCCTCCTTTAATTAGCCAACCACAGGATCTGTGGAGGCAAAGGCCGGGGGGGTGTGTCGGTTTATATAAGGTGTATTGTCTATGTGAAAGATTAATCAAAAGGAGTTGCTTGAGGTGGGAAGGCTTTTCCGGAGAGGTTCCACATGTTGTCAGGTAGTCCCTCTGAATGGCAGCTTCTGGTTCGGTCCCTTAGCTTTCGGAAGTGACATTTAGTCTGATATGTGCCAGCCGTGCAATCTACCTAGCCCTGCAAAGTGCAAATATTAACCTAAATGCATATTAAGATACTGTGTGTTAGCTCCTGAACTGAAATAGAGAGCGGGTGTTCCAGCGGAGGCAAGCAAATCGTGTTGATTTAGAGTGGCTTGAGGATTTGGCCCATTACCGCTTCTTTATACACTTTTCAAAAGAAATGCCAACTCGATAGTTTAGGCTTTAACTGGAACATGGCAAGTAATTGTATGTTTTGGCGGACCCCTAGTAATGTTGCAGAATCTTTCTCAGAAGTTGTTCCATGGGATAGCCGATTCCTCAGGTAAGAGCTACTTGTTTGTTCAATCCTCCATCTTAGGCCTGCTCCTCAGGTGCATCCTCCTTCTCGCAGCGATTTCCTAGGAACAGATTTCGAAGAACAGCTCTGATCACAGAATCACAGATTGGTTAGGGTTGGAAAGGAGCTCTGGAGATCATCCAGCCCAACCCCCCTGCCAGAGCAGGGTCACCTACAGCAGGTTGCACAGGATGACTTCCAGGCGGGTTTTGAATGTCTCTGGGGTCGGAGACTCTACCGCCTCCCCGGGCAGCCTGTTCCAGCGCTCTGCCACCCTCAAAGTAAAGAAGTTCCTCCTCATGCTTTGATAGAAGTTCCTAGGTTCCAGTTTGTACCCGTTACCTCTTGTCCTGGATCATCTTTGATGATCATCATCTTTGATAATCCAGGACAAGAGGTAACGGGCACCAATTGGAACGTAGGAACTTGAACTTCAACTGGAACGTAGGAACTTGAACATAGGATTATCCTTGATGATTCAGGATAGCTGTGTGTCTGACCAGTCTGTCTTTCGAAGGAGGTCCTGGGCCAGCTCCAGCCATGCTGTGCTGAGCAGAGCCCCTGGCAGCAGCCCCACAGCTCACTCCCAGTGTGCCTGAATGGAAAAGGTACCAAAGTTGCTCCAACACTTTCTGAAAAACTCTATAGTGTTACCCCACAAGCGCAAAGCGACGGCAAAGCCCGTGAAATGACACCGGTGCTTCCAGAAAATGTCAAGCTTCCTGCCCAAGGGTGACATGCCATGCGGTGGGGTCAGGGCCACGCGCTGAGCACCCGGTGCGCTGGGGTTGCCCCAGCGGTTCCTGAGCAGCTCCTGCAGTGCTGCCGCCGGTACCGTTCTGGCGGCTGTAGTTGTTTAAAAAGCCGTTGTTGTTTCCGGCGTAATCTGACGGCAGTTTTCTCGGGCATTTGGGCCTCTTCTAATAAGTGTGCTGTGAGTACATCTGCAAGCATTCACCTGTCGAGGTCAAATGACTGGTGGTGCTCATCTGCCCCCGTGCTACTGCTGCTGCCTCCCGTGAATGCTCATGTGCCTGCGTGACCCTGTACAGGCACAGATGCACGCGCGCAACACCTGATCCCGCATCCTAATTATTTTTCGCCCGGTTCTCTGAGTTGTTCTGCTTCCGGCTGATGAATGGGAAAGTGTAGTAGTGCTGTTTCATTTCACCAGCCTCTCAAGTGTGGAAATTATGGTAAATTTGAGAACAAGCCAGATTAGATTGATAGTTACACCTCCTCCTTTAATTAGCCAACCACAGGATCTGTGGAGGCAAAGGCCGGGGGGGTGTGTCGGTGTATATAAGGTGTATTGTCTATGTGAAAGATTAATCAAAAGGAGTTGCTTGAGGTGGGAAGGCTTTTCCGGAGAGGTTCCACATGTTGTCAGGTAGTCCCTCTGAATGGCAGCTTCCGGTTCGGTCCCTTAGCTTTCGGAAGTGACATTTAGTCTGATATGTGCCAGCCGTGCAATCTACCTAGCCCTGCAAAGTGCAAATATTAACCTAAATGCATATTAAGATACTGTGTGTTAGCTCCTGAACTGAAATAGAGAGCGGGTGTTCCAGCGGAGGCAAGCAAATCGTGTTGATTTAGAGTGGCTTGAGGATTTGGCCCATTACCGCTTCTTTATACACTTTTAAAAAGAAATGCCAACTCGATAGTTTAGGCTTTAACTGGAACATGGCAAGAAATTGTATGTTTTGGCGGACCCCTAGTAATGTTGCAGAATCTTTCTCAGAAGTTGTTCCATGGGATAGCCGATTCCTCAGGTAAGAGCTACTTGTTTGTTCAATCCTCCATCTTAGGCCTGCTCCTCAGGTGCATCCTCCTTCTCGCAGCGATTTCCTAGGAACAGATTTCGAAGAACAGCTCTGATCACAGAATCACAGATTGGTTAGGGTTGGAAAGGAGCTCTGGAGATCATCCAGTCCAACCCCCTGCCAGAGCAGGGTCACCTACAGCAGGTTGCACAGGATGACCTCCAGGCGGGTTATGAATGTCTCTGGGGTCGGAGACTCTATCGCCTCCCTGGGCAGCCTGTTCCAGCGCTCTGCCACCCTCAAAGTAAAGAAGTTCCTCCTCATGCTTTGATAGAAGTTCCTAGGTTCCAGTTTGTACCCGTTACCTCTTGTCCTGGATCATCTTTGATGATCCAGGACAAGAGGTAACGGGCACCAATTGGAAGGTAGGAACTTGAACTTGAACTGGAAGGTAGGAACTTGAACTTGAACATAGGATTATCCTTGATGATTCAGGATAGCTGTGTGTCTGACCAGTCTGTCTTTCGAAGGAGGTCCTGGGCCAGCTCCAGCCATGCTGTGCTGAGCAGAGCCCCTGGCAGCAGCCCCACAGCTCACTCCCAGTGTGCCTGAATGGAAAAGGTACCAAAGTTGCTCCAACACTTTCTGAAAAACTCTATAGTGTTACCCCACAAGCGCAAAGCGACGGCAAAGCCCGTGAAATGACACCGGTGCTTCCAGAAAATGTCAAGCTTCCTGCCCAAGGGTGACATGCCATGCGGTGGGGTCAGGGCCACGTGCTGAGCACCCGGTGCGCCGGAGTTGACCCAGCGGTTCCTCAGCAGCTCCTGCAGTGCTGCCGCCGGTACTGTTCTGGCGGCTGTAGTTGTTTAAAAAGCCGTTGTTGTTTCCGGCGTAATCTGACGGCAGTTTTCTCGGGCATTTGGGCCTCTTCTAATAAGTGTGCTGTGAGTACATCTGCAAGCATTCACCTGTCGAGGTCAAATGAGTGGTGGTGCTCATCTGCCCCCTTGCTACTGCTGCTGCCTCCCGTGAATGCTCATGTGCCTGCGTGCCCCTGTACAGGCACAGATGCACGCGCGCAACACCTGATCCCGCATCCTAATTATTTTTCGCCCGGTTCTCGGAGTTGTTCTGCTTCCGGCTGATGAATGGGAAAGTGTAGTAGTGCTGTTTCATTTCACCAGCCTCTCAAGTGTGGAAATTATGGTAAATTTGAGAACAAGCCAGATTAGATTGATAGTTACACCTCCTCCTTTAATTAGACAACCACAGGATCTGTGGAGGCAAAGGCCGGGGGGGTGTGTCGGTGTATATAACGTGTATTGTCTATGTGAAAGATTAATCAAAAGGAGTTGCTTGAGGTGGGAAGGCTTTTCCGGAGAGATTCCACATGTTGTCAGGTAGTCCCTCTGAATGGCAGCTTCCGGTTCGGTCCCTTAGCTTTCGGAAGTGACATTTAGTCTGATATGTGCCAGCCGTGCAATCTACCTAGCCCTGCAAAGTGCAAATATTAACCTAAATGCATATTAAGATACTGTGTGTTAGCTCCTGAACTGAAATAGAGCGCGGGTATTCCAGCGGAGGCAAGCAAATCGTGTTGATTTAGAGTGGCTTGAGGATTTGGCCCATTACCGCTTCTTTATACACTTTTAAAAAGAAATGCCAACTCGATAGTTTAGGCTTTAACTGGAACATGGCAAGTAATTGTATGTTTTGGCGGACCCCTAGTAATGTTGCAGAATCTTTCTCAGAAGTTGTTCCATGGGATAGCCGATTCCTCAGGTAAGAGCTACTTGTTTGTTCAATCCTCCATCTTAGGCCTGCTCCTCAGGTGCATCCTCCTTCTCGCAGCGATTTCCTAGGAACAGATTTCGAAGAACAGCTCTGATCACAGAATCACAGATTGGTTAGGGTTGGAAAGGAGCTCTGGAGATCATCCAGTCCAACCCCCCTGCCAGAGCAGGGTCACCTACAGCAGGTTGCACAGGATGACCTCCAGGCGGGTTTTGAATGTCTCTGGGGTGGGAGACTCTACTGCCTCCCTGGGCAGCCTGTTCCAGTGCTCTGCCACCCTCAAAGTAAAGAAGTTCCTCCTCATGCTTTGATAGAAGTTCCTAGGTTCCAGTTTGTACCCGTTACCTCTTGTCCTGGATCATCTTTGATGATCATCATCTTTGATGATCCAGGCCAAGAGGTAACGGGCACCAATTGGAACGTAGGAACTTGAACTTGAACTGGAAGGTAGGAACTTGAACTTGAACATAGGATTATCCTTGATGATTCAGGATAGCTGTGTGTCTGACCAGTCTGTCTTTCGAAGGAGGTCCTGGGCCAGCTCCAGCCATGCTGTGTTGAGCAGAGCCCCTGGCAGCAGCCCCACAGCTCACTCCCAGTGTGCCTGAATGGAAAAGGTACCAAAGTTGCTCCAACACTTTCTGAAAAACTCTATAGTGTTACCCCACAAGCGCAAAGCGACGGCAAAGCCCGTGAAATGACACCGGTGCTTCCAGAAAATGTCAAGCTTCCTGCCCAAGGGTGACATGCCATGCGGTGTGGTCAGGGCCACGTGCTGAGCACCCGGTGCGCTGGAGTTGCCCCAGCGGTTCCTGAGCAGCTCCTGCAGTGCTGCCGCCGGTACCGTTCTGGCGGCTGTAGTTGTTTAAAAAGCCGTTGTTGTTTCCGGCGTAATCTGACGGCAGTTTTCTCGGGCATTTGGGCCTCTTCTAATAAGTGTGCTGTGAGTACATCTGCAAGCATTCACCTGTCGAGGTCAAATGACTGGTGGTGCTCATCTGCCCCCGTGCTACTGCTGCTGCCTCCCGTGAATGCTCATGTGCCTGCGTGCCCCTGTACAGGCACAGATGCACGCGTGCAACACCTGATCCCGCATCCTAATTATTTTTCGCCCGGTTCTCTGAGTTGTTCTGCTTCCGGCTGATGAATGGGAAAGTGTAGTAGTGCTGTTTCATTTCACCAGCCTCTCAAGTGTGGAAATTATGGTAAATTTGAGAACAAGCCAGATTAGATTGATAGTTACACCTCCTCCTTTAATTAGCCAACCACAGGATCTGTGGAGGCAAAGGCCGGGGGGGTGTATCGGTGTATATAAGGTGTATTGTCTATGTGAAAGATTAATCAAAAGGAGTTGCTTGAGGTGGGAAGGCTTTTCCGGAGAGGTTCCACATGTTGTCAGGTAGTCCCTCTGAATGGCAGCTTCCGGTTCGGTCCCTTAGCTTTCGGAAGTGACATTTAGTCTGATATGTGCCAGCCGTGCAATCTACCTAGCCCTGCAAAGTGCAAATATTAACCTAAATGCATATTAAGATAGTGTGTGTTAGCTCCTGAACTGAAATAGAGAGCGGGTGTTCCAGCGGAGGCAAGCAAATCGTGTTGATTTACAGTGGCTTGAGGATTTGGCCCATTACCGCTTCTTTATACACTTTTAAAAAGAAATGCCAACTCGATAGTTTAGGCTTTAACTGGAACATGGCAAGAAATTGTATGTTTTGGCGGACCCCTAGTAATGTTGCAGAATCTTTCTCAGAAGTTGTTCCATGGGATAGCCGATTCCTCAGGTAAGAGCTACTTGTTTGTTCAATCCTCCATCTTAGGCCTGCTCCTCAGGTGCATCCTCCTTCTCGCAGCGATTTCCTAGGAACAGATTTCGAAGAACAGCTCTGATCACAGAATCACAGATTGGTTAGGGTTGGAAAGGAGCTCTGGAGATCATCCAGTCCAACCCCCCTGCCAGAGCAGGGTCACCTACAGCAGGTTGCACAGGATGACCTCCAGGCGGGTTTTGAATGTCTCTGGGGTGGGAGACTCTACTGCCTCCCTGGGCAGCCTGTTCCAGTGCTCTGCCACCCTCAAAGTAAAGAAGTTCCTCCTCATGCTTTGATAGAAGTTCCTAGGTTCCAGTTTGTACCCGTTACCTCTTGTCCTGGATCATCTTTGATGATCATCATCTTTGATGATCCAGGCCAAGAGGTAACGGGCACCAATTGGAACGTAGGAACTTGAACTTGAACTGGAAGGTAGGAACTTGAACTTGAACATAGGATTATCCTTGATGATTCAGGATAGCTGTGTGTCTGACCAGTCTGTCTTTCGAAGGAGGTCCTGGGCCAGCTCCAGCCATGCTGTGCTGAGCAGAACCCCTGGCAGCAGCCCCACAGCTCACTCCCAGTGTGCCTGAATGGAAAAGGTACCAAAGTTGCTCCAACACTTTCTGAAAAACTCTACAGTGTTACCCCACAAGCGCAAAGCGACAGCAAAGCCCGTGAAATGACACCGGTGCTTCCAGAAAATGTCAAGCTTCCTGCCTAAGGGTGACATGCCATGCGGTGGGGTCAGGGCCACGCGCTGAGCACCCGGTGCGCTGGGGTTGCCCCAGCGGTTCCTGAGCAGCTCCTGCAGTGCTGCCGCCGGTACCGTTCTGGCGGCTGTAGTTGTTTAAAAAGCCGTTGTTGTTTCCGGCGTAATCTGACGGCAGTTTTCTCGGGCATTTGGGCCTCTTCTAATAAGTGTGCTGTGAGTACATCTGCAAGCATTCACCTGTCGAGGTCAAATGACTGGTGGTGCTCATCTGCCCCCGTGCTACTGCTGCTGCCTCCCGTGAATGCTCATGTGCCCGCGTGCCCCTGTACAGGCACAGATGCACGCGCGCAACACCTGATCCCGCATCCTAATTATTTTTCGCCCGGTTCTCTGAGTTGTTCTGCTTCCGGCTGATGAATGGGAAAGTGTAGTAGTGCTGTTTCATTTCACCAGCCTCTCAAGTGTGGAAATTATGGTAAATTTTAGAACAAGCCAGATTAGATTGATAGTTACACCTCCTCCTTTAATTAGCCAACCACAGGATCTGTGGAGGCAAAGGCCGGGGGGGTGTATCGGTGTATATAAGGTGTATTGTCTATGTGAAAGATTAATCAAAAGGAGTTGCTTGAGGTGGGAAGGCTTTTCCGGAGAGGTTCCACATGTTGTCAGGTAGTCCCTCTGAATGGCAGCTTCCGGTTCGGTCCCTTAGCTTTCGGAAGTGACATTTAGTCTGATATGTGCCAGCCGTGCAATCTACCTAGCCCTGCAAAGTGCAAATATTAACCTAAATGCATATTAAGATACTGTGTGTTAGCTCCTGAACTGAAATAGAGAGCGGGTGTTCCAGCGGAGGCAAGCAAATCGTGTTGATTTACAGTGGCTTGAGGATTTGGCCCATTACCGCTTCTTTATACACTTTTAAAAAGAAATGCCAACTCGATAGTTTAGGCTTTAACTGGAACATGGCAAGAAATTGTATGTTTTGGCGGACCCCTAGTAATGTTGCAGAATCTTTCTCAGAAGTTGTTCCATGGGATAGCCGATTCCTCAGGTAAGAGCTACTTGTTTGTTCAATCCTCCATCTTAGGCCTGCTCCTCAGGTGCATCCTCCTTCTCGCAGCGATTTCCTAGGAACAGATTTCGAAGAACAGCTCTGATCACAGAATCACAGATTGGTTAGGGTTGGAAAGGACCTCTGGAGATCATCCAGTCCAACCCCCCTGCCAGAGCAGGGTCACCTACAGCAGGTTGCACAGGATGACCTCCAGGCGGGTTTTGAATGTCTCTGGTGTGGGAGAATCTACTGCCTCCCTGGGCAGCCTGTTCCAGTGCTCTGCCACCCTCAAAGTAAAGAAGTTCCTCCTCATGCTTTGATAGAAGTTCCTAGGTTCCAGTTTGTACCCGTTACCTCTTGTCCTGGATCATCTTTGATGATCATCATCTTTGATGATCCAGGCCAAGAGGTAACGGGCACCAATTGGAACGTAGGAACTTGAACTTGAACTGGAAGGTAGGAACTTGAACTTGAACATAGGATTATCCTTGATGATTCAGGATAGCTGTGTGTCTGACCAGTCTGTCTTTCGAAGGAGGTCCTGGGCCAGCTCCAGCCATGCTGTGCTGAGCAGAGCCCCTGGCAGCAGCCCCACAGCTCACTCCCAGTGTGCCTGAATGGAAAAGGTACCAAAGTTGCTCCAACACTTTCTGAAAAACTCTATAGTGTTACCCCACAAGCGCAAAGCGACGGCAAAGCCCGTGAAATGACACCGGTGCTTCCAGAAAATGTCAAGCTTCCTGCCCAAGGGTGACATGCCATGCGGTGGGGTCAGGGCCACGCGCTGAGCACCCGGTGCGCTGGGGTTGCCCCAGCGGTTCCTGAGCAGCTCCTGCAGTGCTGCCGCCGGTACCGTTCTGGCGGCTGTAGTTGTTTAAAAAGCCGTTGTTGTTTCCGGCGTAATCTGACGGCAGTTTTCTCGGGCATTTGGGCCTCTTCTAATAAGTGTGCTGTGAGTACATCTGCAAGCATTCACCTGTCGAGGTCAAATGACTGGTGGTGCTCATCTGCCCCCGTGCTACTGCTGCTGCCTCCCGTGAATGCTCATGTGCCTGCGTGCCCCTGTACAGGCACAGATGCACGCGCGCAACACCTGATCCCGCATCCTAATTATTTTTCGCCCGGTTCTCTGAGTTGTTCTGCTTCCGGCTGATGAATGGGAAAGTGTGGTAGTGCTGTTTCATTTCACCAGCCTCTCAAGTGTGGAAATTATGGTAAATTTGGGAACAAGCCAGATTAGATTGATAGTTACACCTCCTCCTTTAATTAGCCAACCACAGGATCTGTGGAGGCAAAGGCCGGGGGGGTGTGTCGGTGTATATAACGTGTATTGTCTATGTGAAAGATTAATCAAAAGGAGTTGCTTGAGGTGGGAAGGCTTTTCCGGAGAGGTTCCACATGTTGTCAGGTAGTCCCTCTGAATGGCAGCTTCCGGTTCGGTCCCTTAGCTTTCGGAAGTGACATTTAGTCTGATATGTGCCAGCCGTGCAATCTACCTAGCCCTGCAAAGTGCAAATATTAACCTAAATGCATATTAAGATACTGTGTGTTAGCTCCTGAACTGAAATAGAGAGCGGGTGTTCCAGCGGAGGCAAGCAAATCGTGTTGATTTACAGTGGCTTGAGGATTTGGCCCATTACCGCTTCTTTATACACTTTTAAAAAGAAATGCCAACTCGATAGTTTAGGCTTTAACTGGAACATGGCAAGTAATTGTATGTTTTGGCGGACCCCTAGTAATGTTGCAGAATCTTTCTCAGAAGTTGTTCCATGGGATAGCCGATTCCTCAGGTAAGAGCTACTTGTTTGTTCAATCCTCCATCTTAGGCCTGCTCCTCAGGTGCATCCTCCTTCTCGCAGCGATTTCCTAGGAACAGATTTCGAAGAACAGCTCTGATCACAGAATCACAGATTAGTTAGGGTTGGAAAGGAGCTCTGGAGATCATCCAGCCCAACCCCCCTGCCAGAGCAGGGTCACCTACAGCAGGTTGCACAGGATGACCTCCAGGCGGGTTTTGAATGTTTCTGGGGTGGGAGACTCTACCGCCTCCCTGGGCAGCCTGTTCCAGCGCTCTGCCACCCTCAAAGTAAAGAAGTTCCTCCTCATGCTTTGATAGAAGTTCCTACGTTCCAGTTTGTACCCGTTACCTCTTGTCCTGGATCATCTTTGATGATCCAGGACAAGAGGTAACGGGCACCAATTGGAAGGTAGGAACTTGAACTTGAACTGGAACGTAGGAACTTGAACATAGGATTATCCTTGATGATTCAGGATAGCTGTGTGTCTGACCAGTCTGTCTTTCGAAGGAGGTCCTGGACCAGCTCCAGCCATGCTGTGCTGAGCAGAGCCCCTGGCAGCAGCCCCACAGCTCACTCCCAGTGTGCCTGAATGGAAAAGGTACCAAAGTTGCTCCAACACTTTCTGAAAAACTCTATAGTGTTACCCCACAAGCGCAAAGCGACGGCAAAGCCCGTGAAATGACACCGGTGCTTCCAGAAAATGTCAAGCTTCCTGCCCAAGGGTGACATGCCATGCGGTGGGGTCAGGGCCACGCGCTGAGCACCCGGTGCGCTGGGGTTGCCCCAGCGGTTCCTGAGCAGCTCCTGCAGTGCTGCCGCCGGTACCGTTCTGGCGGCTGTAGTTGTTTAAAAAGCCGTTGTTGTTTCCGGCGTAATCTGACGGCAGTTTTCTCGGGCATTTGGGCCTCTTCTAATAAGTGTGCTGTGAGTACATCTGCAAGCATTCACCTGTCGAGGTCAAATGACTGGTGGTGCTCATCTCCCCCCGTGCTACTGCTGCTGCCTCCTGTGAATGCTCATGTGCCCGCGTGCCCCTGTACAGGCACAGATGCACGCGCGCAACACCTGATCCCGCATCCTAATTATTTTTCGCCCGGTTCTCTGAGTTGTTCTGCTTCCGGCTGATGAATGGGAAAGTGTAGTAGTGCTGTTTCATTTCACCAGCCTCTCAAGTGTGGAAATTATGGTAAATTTGAGAACAAGCCAGATTAGATTGATAGTTACACCTCCTCCTTTAATTAGCCAACCACAGGATCTGTGGAGGCAAAGGCCGGGGGGGTGTGTCGGTTTATATAAGGTGTATTGTCTATGTGAAAGATTAATCAAAAGGAGTTGCTTGAGGTGGGAAGGCTTTTCCGGAGAGGTTCCACATGTTGTCAGGTAGTCCCTCTGAATGGCAGCTTCCGGTTCGGTCCCTTAGCTTTCGGAAGTGACATTTAGTCTGATATGTGCCAACCGTGCAATCTACCTAGCCCTGCAAAGTGCAAATATTAACCTAAATGCATATTAAGATACTTTGTGTTAGCTCCTGAACTGAAATAGAGAGCGGGTGTTCCAGCGGAGGCAAGCAAATCGTGTTGATTTAGAGTGGCTTGAGGATTTGGCCCATTACCGCTTCTTTATACACTTTTCAAAAGAAATGCCAACTCGATAGTTTAGGCTTTAACTGGAACATGGCAAGTAATTGTATGTTTTGGCGGACCCCTAGTAATGTTGCAGAATCTTTCTCAGAAGTTGTTCCATGGGATAGCCGATTCCTCAGGTAAGAGCTACTTGTTTGTTCAATCCTCCATCTTAGGCCTGCTCCTCAGGTGCATCCTCCTTCTCGCAGCGATTTCCTAGGAACAGATTTCGAAGAACAGCTCTGATCACAGAATCACAGATTGGTTAGGGTTGGAAAGGAGCTCTGGAGATCATCCAGTCCAACCCCCCTGCCAGAGCAGGGTCACCTACAGCAGGTTGCACAGGATGACCTCCAGGCGGGTTTTGAATGTTTCTGGGGTGGGAGACTCTACCGCCTCCCTGGGCAGCCTGTTCCAGTGCTCTGCCACCCTCAAAGTAAAGAAGTTCCTCCTCATGCTTTGATAGAAGTTCCTAGGTTCCAGTTTGTACCCGTTACCTCTTGTCCTGGATCATCTTTGATGATCCAGGACAAGAGGTAACGGGCACCAATTGGAACGTAGGAACTTGAACTTGAACTGGAACGTAGGAACTTGAACATAGGATTATCCTTGATGATTCAGGATAGCTGTGTGTCTGACCAGTCTGTCTTTCGAAGGAGGTCCTGGGCCAGCTCCAGCCATGCTGTGCTGAGCAGAGCCCCTGGCAGCAGCCCCACAGCTCACTCCCAGTGTGCCTGAATGGAAAAGGTACCAAAGTTGCTCCAACACTTTCTGAAAAACTCTATAGTGTTACCCCACAAGCGCAAAGCGACGGCAAAGCCCGTGAAATGACACCGGTGCTTCCAGAAAATGTCAAGCTTCCTGCCCAAGGGTGACATGCCATGCGGTGGGGTCAGGGCCACGCGCTGAGCACCCGGTGCGCTGGGGTTGCCCCAGCGGTTCCTGAGCAGCTCCTGCAGTGCTGCCGCCGGTACCGTTCTGGCGGCTGTAGTTGTTTAAAAAGCCGTTGTTGTTTCCGGCGTAATCTGACGGCAGTTTTCTCGGGCATTTGGGCCTCTTCTAATAAGTGTGCTGTGAGTACATCTGCAAGCATTCACCTGTCGAGGTCAAATGACTGGTGGTGCTCATCTGCCCCCGTGCTACTGCTGCTGCCTCCCGTGAATGCTCATGTGCCTGCGTGCCCCTGTACAGGCACAGATGCACGCGCGCAACACCTGATCCCGCATCCTAATTATTTTTCGCCCGGTTCTCTGAGTTGTTCTGCTTCCGGCTGATGAATGGGAAAGTGTAGTAGTGCTGTTTCATTTCACCAGCCTCTCAAGTGTGGAAATTATGGTAAATTTGGGAACAAGCCAGATTAGATTGATAGTTACACCTCCTCCTTTAATTAGCCAACCACAGGATCTGTGGAGGCAAAGGCCGGGGGTGTGTGTCGGTGTATATAACGTGTATTGTCTATGTGAAAGATTAATCAAAAGGAGTTGCTTGAGGTGGGAAGGCTTTTCCGGAGAGGTTCCACATGTTGTCAGGTAGTCCCTCTGAATGGCAGCTTCCGGTTCGGTCCCTTAGCTTTCGGAAGTGACATTTAGTCTGATATGTGCCAGCCGTGCAATCTACCTAGCCCTGCAAAGTGCAAATATTAACCTAAATGCATATTAAGATACTGTGTGTTAGCTCCTGAACTGAAATAGAGAGCGGGTGTTCCAGCGGAGGCAAGCAAATCGTGTTGATTTACAGTGGCTTGAGGATTTGGCCCATTACCGCTTCTTTATACACTTTTCAAAAGAAATGCCAACTCGATAGTTTAGGCTTTAACTGGAACATGGCAAGTAATTGTATGTTTTGGCGGACCCCTAGTAATGTTGCAGAATCTTTCTCAGAAGTTGTTCCATGGGATAGCCGATTCCTCAGGTAAGAGCTACTTGTTTGTTCAATCCTCCATCTTAGGCCTGCTCCTCAGGTGCATCCTCCTTCTCGCAGCGATTTCCTAGGAACAGATTTCGAAGAACAGCTCTGATCACAGAATCACAGATTAGTTAGGGTTGGAAAGGAGCTCTGGAGATCATCCAGCCCAACCCCCCTGCCAGAGCAGGGTCACCTACAGCAGGTTGCACAGGATGACCTCCAGGCGGGTTTTGAATGTTTCTGGGGTGGGAGACTCTACCGCCTCCCTGGGCAGCCTGTTCCAGCGCTCTGCCACCCTCAAAGTAAAGAAGTTCCTCCTCATGCTTTGATAGAAGTTCCTACGTTCCAGTTTGTACCCGTTACCTCTTGTCCTGGATCATCTTTGATGATCCAGGACAAGAGGTAACGGGCACCAATTGGAAGGTAGGAACTTGAACTTGAACTGGAACGTAGGAACTTGAACATAGGATTATCCTTGATGATTCAGGATAGCTGTGTGTCTGACCAGTCTGTCTTTCGAAGGAGGTCCTGGACCAGCTCCAGCCATGCTGTGCTGAGCAGAGCCCCTGGCAGCAGCCCCACAGCTCACTCCCAGTGTGCCTGAATGGAAAAGGTACCAAAGTTGCTCCAACACTTTCTGAAAAACTCTATAGTGTTACCCCACAAGCGCAAAGCGACGGCAAAGCCCGTGAAATGACACCGGTGCTTCCAGAAAATGTCAAGCTTCCTGCCCAAGGGTGACATGCCATGCGGTGGGGTCAGGGCCACGCGCTGAGCACCCGGTGCGCTGGGGTTGCCCCAGCGGTTCCTGAGCAGCTCCTGCAGTGCTGCCGCCGGTACCGTTCTGGCGGCTGTAGTTGTTTAAAAAGCCGTTGTTGTTTCCGGCGTAATCTGACGGCAGTTTTCTCGGGCATTTGGGCCTCTTCTAATAAGTGTGCTGTGAGTACATCTGCAAGCATTCACCTGTCGAGGTCAAATGACTGGTGGTGCTCATCTGCCCCCGTGCTACTGCTGCTGCCTCCCGTGAATGCTCATGTGCCTGCGTGCCCCTGTACAGGCACAGATGCACGCGCGCAACACCTGATCCCGCATCCTAATTATTTTTCGCCCGGTTCTCTGAGTTGTTCTGCTTCCAGCTGATGAATGGGAAAGTGTAGTAGTGCTGTTTCATTTCACCAGCCTCTCAAGTGTGGAAATTATGGTAAATTTGAGAACAAGCCAGATTAGATTGATAGTTACACCTCCTCCTTTAATTAGCCAACCACAGGATCTGTGGAGGCAAAGGCCGGGGGGTTGTGTCGGTGTATATAACGTGTATTGTCTATGTGAAAGATTAATCAAAAGGAGTTGCTTGAGGTGGGAAGGCTTTTCCGGAGAGGTTCCACATGTTGTCAGGTAGTCCCTCTGAATGGCAGCTTCCGGTTCGGTCCCTTAGCTTTCGGAAGTGACATTTAGTCTGATATGTGCCAGCCGTGCAATCTACCTAGCCCTGCAAAGTGCAAATATTAACCTAAATGCATATTAAGATACTGTGTGTTAGCTCCTGAACTGAAATAGAGAGCGGGTGTTCCAGCGGAGGCAAGCAAATCGTGTTGATTTACAGTGGCTTGAGGATTTGGCCCATTACCGCTTCTTTATACACTTTTCAAAAGAAATGCCAACTCGATAGTTTAGGCTTTAACTGGAACATGGCAAGTAATTGTATGTTTTGGCGGACCCCTAGTAATGTTGCAGAATCTTTCTCAGAAGTTGTTCCATGGGATAGCCGATTCCTCAGGTAAGAGCTACTTGTTTGTTCAATCCTCCATCTTAGGCCTGCTCCTCAGGTGCATCCTCCTTCTCGCAGCGATTTCCTAGGAACAGATTTCGAAGAACAGCTCTGATCACAGAATCACAGATTAGTTAGGGTTGGAAAGGAGCTCTGGAGATCATCCAGCCCAACCCCCCTGCCAGAGCAGGGTCACCTACAGCAGGTTGCACAGGATGACCTCCAGGCGGGTTTTGAATGTTTCTGGGGTGGGAGACTCTACCGCCTCCCTGGGCAGCCTGTTCCAGCGCTCTGCCACCCTCAAAGTAAAGAAGTTCCTCCTCATGCTTTGATAGAAGTTCCTACGTTCCAGTTTGTACCCGTTACCTCTTGTCCTGGATCATCTTTGATGATCCAGGACAAGAGGTAACGGGCACCAATTGGAAGGTAGGAACTTGAACTTGAACTGGAACGTAGGAACTTGAACATAGGATTATCCTTGATGATTCAGGATAGCTGTGTGTCTGACCAGTCTGTCTTTCGAAGGAGGTCCTGGACCAGCTCCAGCCATGCTGTGCTGAGCAGAGCCCCTGGCAGCAGCCCCACAGCTCACTCCCAGTGTGCCTGAATGGAAAAGGTACCAAAGTTGCTCCAACACTTTCTGAAAAACTCTATAGTGTTACCCCACAAGCGCAAAGCGACGGCAAAGCCCGTGAAATGACACCGGTGCTTCCAGAAAATGTCAAGCTTCCTGCCCAAGGGTGACATGCCATGCGGTGGGGTCAGGGCCACGCGCTGAGCACCCGGTGCGCTGGGGTTGCCCCAGCGGTTCCTGAGCAGCTCCTGCAGTGCTGCCGCCGGTACCGTTCTGGCGGCTGTAGTTGTTTAAAAAGCCGTTGTTGTTTCCGGCGTAATCTGACGGCAGTTTTCTCGGGCATTTGGGCCTCTTCTAATAAGTGTGCTGTGAGTACATCTGCAAGCATTCACCTGTCGAGGTCAAATGACTGGTGGTGCTCATCTGCCCCCGTGCTACTGCTGCTGCCTCCCGTGAATGCTCATGTGCCTGCGTGCCCCTGTACAGGCACAGATGCACGCGCGCAACACCTGATCCCGCATCCTAATTATTTTTCGCCCGGTTCTCTGAGTTGTTCTGCTTCCAGCTGATGAATGGGAAAGTGTAGTAGTGCTGTTTCATTTCACCAGCCTCTCAAGTGTGGAAATTATGGTAAATTTGAGAACAAGCCAGATTAGATTGATAGTTACACCTCCTCCTTTAATTAGCCAACCACAGGATCTGTGGAGGCAAAGGCCGGGGGGGTGTGTCGGTGTATATAACGTGTATTGTCTATGTGAAAGATTAATCAAAAGGAGTTGCTTGAGGTGGGAAGGCTTTTCCGGAGAGGTTCCACATGTTGTCAGGTAGTCCCTCTGAATGGCAGCTTCCGGTTCGGTCCCTTAGCTTTCGGAAGTGACATTTAGTCTGATATGTGCCAGCCGTGCAATCTACCTAGCCCTGCAAAGTGCAAATATTAACCTAAATGCATATTAAGATACTGTGTGTTAGCTCCTGAACTGCAATAGAGAGCGGGTGTTCCAGCGGAGGCAAGCAAATCGTGTTGATTTACAGTGGCTTGCAGATTTGGCCCATTACTGCTTCTTTATACACTTTTAAAAAGAAATGCCAACTCGATAGTTTAGGCTTTAACTGGAACATGGCAAGTAATTGTATGTTTTGGCGGACCCCTAGTAATGTTGCAGAATCTTTCTCAGAAGTTGTTCCATGGGATAGCCGATTCCTCAGGTAAGAGCTACTTGTTTGTTCAATCCTCCATCTTAGGCCTGCTCCTCAGGTGCATCCTCCTTCTCGCAGCGATTTCCTAGGAACAGATTTCGAAGAACAGCTCTGATCACAGAATCACAGATTGGTTAGGGTTGGAAAGGAGCTCTGGAGATCATCCAGTCCAACCCCCCTCCCAGAGCAGGGTCACCTACAGCAGGTTGCACAGGATGACCTCCAGGCGGGTTTTGAATGTCTCTGGGGTGGGAGACTCTACCGCCTCCCTGGGCAGCCTGTTCCAGCGCTCTGCCACCCTCAAAGTAAAGAAGTTCCTCCTCATGCTTTGATAGAAGTTCCTAGGTTCCAGTTTCTACCCGTTACCTCTTGTCCTGGATCATCTTTGATGATCCAGGACAAGAGGTAACGGGCGCCAATTGGAACGTAGGAACTTGAACTTGAACTGGAACGTAGGAGCTTGAACATAGGATTATCCTTGATGATTCAGGATAGCTGTGTGTCTGACCAGTCTATCTTTTGAAGGAGGTCCTGGACCAGCTCCAGCCATGCTGTGCTGAGCAGAGCCCCTGGCAGCAGCCCCACAGCTCACTCCCAGTGTGCCTGAATGGAAAAGGTACCAAAGTTGCTCCAACACTTTCTGAAAAACTCTATAGTGTTACCCCACAAGCGCAAAGCGACGGCAAAGCCCGTGAAATGACACCGGTGCTTCCAGAAAATGTCAAGCTTCCTGCCCAAGGGTGACATGCCATGCGGTGGGGTCAGGGCCACGCGCTGAGCACCCGGTGCGCTGGGGTTGCCCCAGCGGTTCCTGAGCAGCTCCTGCAGTGCTGCCGCCGGTACCGTTCTGGCGGCTGTAGTTGTTTAAAAAGCCGTTGTTGTTTCCGGCGTAATCTGACGGCAGTTTTCTCGGGCATTTGGGCCTCTTCTAATAAGTGTGCTGTGAGTACATCTGCAAGCATTCACCTGTCGAGGTCAAATGACTGGTGGTGCTCATCTGCCCCCGTGCTACTGCTGCTGCCTCCCGTGAATGCTCATGTGCCTGCGTGCCCCTGTACAGGCACAGATGCACGCGCGCAACACCTGATCCCGCATCCTAATTATTTTTCGCCCGGTTCTCGGAGTTGTTCTGCTTCCGGCTGATGAATGGGAAAGTGTAGTAGTGCTGTTTCATTTCACCAGCCTCTCAAGTGTGGAAATTATGGTAAATTTGAGAACAAGCCAGATTAGATTGATAGTTACACCTCCTCCTTTAATTAGCCAACCACAGGATCTGTGGAGGCAAAGGCCGGGGGGGTGTGTCGGTGTATATAACGTGTATTGTCTATGTGAAAAATTAATCAAAAGGAGTTGCTTGAGGTGGGAAGGCTTTTCCGAAGAGGTTCCACATATTGTCAGGTAGTCCCTCTGAATGGCAGCTTCCGGTTCGGTCCCTTAGCTTTCGGAAGTGACATTTAGTCTGATATGTGCCAGCCGTGCAATCTACCTAGCCCTGCAAAGTGCAAATATTAACATAAATGCATATTAAGATAGTGTGTGTTAGCTCCTGAACTGAAATAGAGAGCGGGTGTTCCAGCGGAGGCAAGCAAATCGTGTTGATTTACAGTGGCTTGAGGATTTGGCCCATTACCGCTTCTTTATACACTTTTAAAAAGAAATGCCAACTCGATAGTTTAGGCTTTAACTGGAACATGGCAAGTAATTGTATGTTTTGGCGGACCCCTAGTAATGTTGCAGAATCTTTCTCAGAAGTTGTTCCATGGGATAGCCGATTCCTCAGGTAAGAGCTACTTGTTTGTTCAATCCTCCATCTTAGGCCTGCTCCTCAGGTGCATCCTCCTTCTCGCAGCGATTTCCTAGGAACAGATTTCGAAGAACAGCTCTGATCACAGAATCACAGATTGGTTAGGGTTGGAAAGGAGCTCTGGAGATCATCCAGTCCAACCCCACTGCCAGAGCAGGGTCACCTACAGCAGGTTGCACAGAATGACCTCCAGGCGGGTTTTGAATGTCTCTGGGGTGGGAGACTCTACCGCCTCCCTGGGCAGCCTGTTCCAGCGCTCTGCCACCCTCAAAGTAAAGAAGTTCCTCCTCATGCTTTGATAGATGTTCCTAGGTTCCAGTTTGTACCCGTTACCTCTTGTCCTGGATCATCTTTGATGATCCAGGACAAGAGGTAACGGGCACCAATTGGAACGTAGGAACTTGAACTTGAACTGGAAGGTAGGAACTTGAACTTGAACATAGGATTATCCTTGATGATTCAGGATAGCTGTGTGTCTGACCAGTCTGTCTTTCGAAGGAGGTCCTGGGCCAGCTCCAGCTATGCTGTGCTGAGCAGAGCCCCTGGCAGCAGCCCCACAGCTCACTCCCAGTGTGCCTGAATGGAAAAGGTACCAAAGTTGCTCCAACACTTTCTGAAAAACTCTATAGTGTTACCCCACAAGCGCAAAGCGACGGCAAAGCCCGTGAAATGACACCGGTGCTTCCAGAAAATGTCAAGCTTCCTGCCCAAGGGTGACATGCCATGCGGTGGGGTCAGGGCCACGCGCTGAGCACCCGGTGCGCTGGGGTTGCCCCAGCGGTTCCTGAGCAGCTCCTGCAGTGCTACCGCCGGTACCGTTCTGGCGGCTGTAGTTGTTTAAAAAGCCGTTGTTGTTTCCGGCGTAATCTGACGGCAGTTTTCTCGGGCATTTGGGCCTCTTCTAATAAGTGTGCTGTGAGTACATCTGCAAGCATTCACCTGTCGAGGTCAAATGACTGGTGGTGCTCATCTGCCCCCGTGCTACTGCTGCTGCCTCCCGTGAATGCTCATGTGCCTGCGTGCCCCTGTACAGGCACAGATGCACGCGCGCAACACCTGATCCCGCATCCTAATTATTTTTCGCCCGGTTCTCGGAGTTGTTCTGCTTCCGGCTGATGAATGGGAAAGTGTAGTAGTGCTGTTTCATTTCACCAGCCTCTCAAGTGTGGAAATTATGGTAAATTTGAGAACAAGCCAGATTAGATTGATAGTTACACCTCCTCCTTTAATTAGCCAACCACAGGATCTGTGGAGGCAAAGGCCGGGGGGGTGTGTCGGTGTATATAACATGTATTGTCTATGTGAAAGATTAATCAAAAGGAGTTGCTTGAGGTGGGAAGGCTTTTCCGGAGAGGTTCCACATGTTGTCAGGTAGTCCCTCTGAATGGCAGCTTCCGGTTCGGTCCCTTAGCTTTCGGAAGTGACATTTAGTCTCATATGTGCCAGCCGTGCAATCTACCTAGCCCTGCAAAGTGCAAATATTAACCTAAATGCATATTAAGATACTGTGTGTTAGCTCCTGAACTGAAATAGAGAGCGGGTGTTCCAGCGGAGGCAAGCAAATCGTGTTGATTTACAGTGGCTTGAGGATTTGGCCCATTACCGCTTCTTTATACACTTTTAAAAAGAAATGCCAACTCGATAGTTTAGGCTTTAACTGGAACATGGCAAGTAATTGTATGTTTTGGCGGACCCCTAGTAATGTTGCAGAATCTTTCTCAGAAGTTGTTCCATGGGATAGCCGATTCCTCAGGTAAGAGCTACTTGTTTGTTCAATCCTCCATCTTAGGCCTGCTCCTCAGGTGCATCCTCCTTCTCGCAGCGATTTCCTAGGAACAGATTTCGAAGAACAGCTCTGATCACAGAATCACAGATTGGTTAGGGTTGGAAAGGAGCTCTGGAGATCATCCAGTCCAACCCCCCTGCCAGAGCAGGGTCACCTACAGCAGGTTGCACCGGATGACCTCCAGGCGGGTTTTGAATGTCTCTGGGGTGGGAGACTCTACTGCCTCCCTGGGCAGCCTGTTCCAGCGCTCTGCCACCCTCAAAGTAAAGAAGTTCCTCCTCATGCTTTGATAGAAGTTCCTAGGTTCCAGTTTGTACCCGTTACCTCTTGTCCTGGATCATCTTTGATGATCCAGGACAAGAGGTAACGGGCACCAATTGGAAGGTAGGAACTTGAACTTGAACTGGAACGTAGGAACTTGAACATAGGATTATCCTTGATGATTCAGGATAGCTGTGTGTCTGACCAGTCTGTCTTTCGAAGGAGGTCCTGGACCAGCTCCAGCCATGCTGTGCTGAGCAGAGCCCCTGGCAGCAGCCCCACACCTCACTCCCAGTGTGCCTGAATGGAAAAGGTACCAAAGTTGCTCCAACACTTTCTGAAAAACTCTATAGTGTTACCCCACAAGCGCAAAGCGACGGCAAAGCCCGTGAAATGACACCGGTGCTTCCAGAAAATGTCAAGCTTCCTGCCCAAGGGTGACATGCCATGCGGTGGGGTCAGGGCCACGCGCTGAGCACCCGGTGCGCTGGGGTTGCCCCAGTGGTTCCTGAGCAGCTCCTGCAGTGCTGCCGCCGGTACCGTTCTGGCGGCTGTAGTTGTTTAAAAAGCCGTTGTTGTTTCCGGCGTAATCTGACGGCAGTTTTCTCGGGCATTTGGGCCTCTTCGAATAAGTGTGCTGTGAGTACATCTGCAAGCATTCACCTGTCGAGGTCAAATGAGTGGTGGTGCTCATCTGCCCCCGTGCTACTGCTGCTGCCTCCCGTGAATGCTCATGTGCCTGCGTGCCCCTGTACAGGCACAGATGCACGCGCGCAACACCTGATCCCGCATCCTAATTATTTTTCGCCCGGTTCTCGGAGTTGTTCTGCTTCCGGCTGATGAATGGGAAAGTGTAGTAGTGCTGTTTCATTTCACCAGCCTCTCAAGTGTGGAAATTATGGTAAATTTGAGAACAAGCCAGATTAGATTGATAGTTACACCTCCTCCTTTAATTAGCCAACCACAGGATCTGTGGAGGCAAAGGCCCGGGGGGGGTGTCGGTGGGGGGGCATACGATTTTACCATGGCGAGATTGCTGGAGGTTCTTTCTTGTCTGTTCTTTCTTGTCTTGTAAATTGGTATGAGATTCTGCCAGTCTTCCTCACGTAGCACAATCGCTCTTGATTTCTGGAGGTTGCTCACAGGGTAAGCTAATGTTTAACATCAATAAGGGTTACCGAATCTTGTCCTTGAGAAGCAGGAGTCTGGAAGCTGTTGTCAATCCAACTGCTGTATTCCTGACCAGCAAGCCCGCTCGATTCAGGGTTAATTAACTGATTACTTAGAGCGGAAGTGTTGTGGAAGAGCCCGATCATTACCATTTCTATTCATTCTAATATGATGTATTTCAACTCCCCCTCCCTCACGCCTTCCAGAGAGTGATCTGGTGAAGGAGGATGACAAGTCTTTGTGAAACCATCTCGAGTTCTGCCAGATACTCGTAGTTGAAGTTGTCTAGCGGTGCGAGATTAGACACCGTGTGAAAGGCAATACTGCACAGATTCTTTATTCCAGACCATTTTGTAAGTTCGCATGATACAAAACCTCACGGTTACTGGGCAGCTCTCCCACTTTTCATGTCAACCTTTGCTACCTCGCCCGCTGCAACGTGCAGGAAAGAAACATTGATTTGAATTGCGCCGTGGTGCCGTGCATCTTAATGACACTCTGGAGTGACTGGCAGTGTGTCTGGGTCCTGGGGTTGGACCCGGTCTAGCTGCCAGGAGGCAACATTGCAGAGAGGGGCTACAGCTGTGGTCTCTGAAGGGACCTGGCTACTCTATGTAGGCCTTCTCTCCCTGCGTCTCAGAGTGCTTGAAGATGCTAATTGGTTCACATTTTCCTCTGTTCGTTAAGGTATTCTGTCCTTAAAAATTCAGCGTTTTAAAATAGTAACGTGTATTGTCTATGTGAAAGATTAATCAAAAGGAGTTGCTTGAGGTGGGAAGGCTTTTCCGGAGAGGTTCCACATGTTGTCAGGTAGTCCCTCTGAATGGCAGCTTCCGGTTCGGTCCCTTAGCTTTCGGAAGTGACATTTAGTCTGATATGTGCCAGCCGTGCAATCTACCTAGCCCTGCAAAGTGCAAATATTAACCTAAATGCATATTAAGATACTGTGTGTTAGCTCCTGAACTGAAATAGAGAGCGGGTGTTCCAGCGGAGGCAAGCAAATCGTGTTGATTTACAGTGGCTTGAGGATTTGGCCCATTACTGCTTCTTTATACACTTTTAAAAAGAAATGCCAACTCGATAGTTTAGGCTTTAACTAAAACATGGCAAGTAATTGTATGTTTTGGCGGACCCCTAGTAATGTTGCAGAATCTTTCTCTGAAGTTGTTCCATGGGATAGCCGATTTCTCAGCTAAGAGCTACTTGTTTGTTCAATCCTCCATCTTAGGCCTGCTCCTCAGGTGCATCCTCCTTCTCGCAGCGATTTCCTAGGAACAGATTTCGAAGAACAGCTCTGATCACAGAATCACAGATTGGTTAGGGTTGGAAAGGAGCTCTGGAGATCATCCAGTCCAACCCCCTGCCAGAGCAGGGTCACCTACAGCAGGTTGCACCGGATGACCTCCAGGCGGGTTATGAATGTCTCTGGGGTGGGAGACTCTACCGCCTCCCTGGGCAGCCTGTTCCAGCGCTCTGCCACCCTCAAAGTAAAGAAGTTCCTCCTCATGCTTTGATAGAAGTTCCTAGGTTCCAGTTTGTACCCGTTACCTCTTGTCCTGGATCATCTTTGATGATCCAGGACAAGAGGTAACGGGCACCAATTGGAACGTAGGAACTTGAACTTGAACTGGAAGGTAGGAACTTGAACTTGAACATAGGATTATCCTTGATGATTCAGGATAGCTGTGTGTCTGACCAGTCTGTCTTTCGAAGGAGGTCCTGGGCCAGCTCCAGCCATGCTGTGCTGAGCAGAGCCCCTGGCAGCAGCCCCACAGCTCACTCCCAGTGTGCCTGAATGGAAAAGGTACCAAAGTTGCTCCAACACTTTCTGAAAAACTCTATAGTGTTACCCCACAAGCGCAAAGCGACGGCAAAGCCCGTGAAATGACACCGGTGCTTCCAGAAAATGTCAAGCTTCCTGCCCAAGGCTGACATGCCATGCGGTGGGGTCAGGGCCACGCGCTGAGCACCCGGTGCGCTGGGGTTGCCCCAGCGGTTCCTGAGCAGCTCCTGCAGTGCTGCCGCCGGTACCGTTCTGGCGGCTGTAGTTGTTTAAAAAGCCGTTGTTGTTTCCGGCGTAATCTGACGGCAGTTTTCTCGGGCATTTGGGCCTCTTCGAATAAGTGTGCTGTGAGTACATCTGCAAGCATTCACCTGTCGAGGTCAAATGACTGGTGGTGCTCATCTGCCCCCGTGCTACTGCTGCTGCCTCCCGTGAATGCTCATGTGCCTGCGTGCCCCTGTACAGGCACAGATGCACGCGCGCAACACCTGATCCCGCATCCTAATTATTTTTCGCCCGGTTCTCTGAGTTGTTCTGCTTCCGGCTGATGAATGGGAAAGTGTAGTAGTGCTGTTTCATTTCACCAGCCTCTCAAGTGTGGAAATTATGGTAAATTTGAGAACAAGCCAGATTAGATTGATAGTTACACCTCCTCCTTTAATTAGCCAACCACAGGATCTGTGGAGGCAAAGGCCGGGGGGGTGTGTCGGTTTATATAAGGTGTATTGTCTATGTGAAAGATTAATCAAAAGGAGTTGCTTGAGGTGGGAAGGCTTTTCCGGAGAGGTTCCACATGTTGTCAGGTAGTCCCTCTGAATGGCAGCTTCCGGTTCGGTCCCTTAGCTTT
The DNA here is from genome assembly GCF_965231255.1 of Vanellus vanellus. Classification (NCBI taxonomy): domain Eukaryota; kingdom Metazoa; phylum Chordata; class Aves; order Charadriiformes; family Charadriidae; genus Vanellus; species Vanellus vanellus. The sequence goes on along the minus strand of NW_028128566.1, from coordinate 581,374 downwards.
CGGAAGTGACATTTAGTCTGATATGTGCCAGCCGTGCAATCTACCTAGCCCTGCAAAGTGCAAATATTAACCTAAATGCATATTAAGATACTGTGTGTTAGCTCCTGAACTGAAATAGAGAGCGGGTGTTCCAGCGGAGGCAAGCAAATCGTGTTGATTTACAGTGGCTTGAGGATTTGGCCCATTACTGCTTCTTTATACACTTTTAAAAAGAAATGCCAACTCGATAGTTTAGGCTTTAACTAAAACATGGCAAGTAATTGTATGTTTTGGCGGACCCCTAGTAATGTTGCAGAATCTTTCTCTGAAGTTGTTCCATGGGATAGCCGATTTCTCAGGTAAGAGCTACTTGTTTGTTCAATCCTCCATCTTAGGCCTGCTCCTCAGGTGCATCCTCCTTCTCGCAGCGATTTCCTAGGAACAGATTTCGAAGAACAGCTCTGATCACAGAATCACAGATTGGTTAGGGTTGGAAAGGAGCTCTGGAGATCATCCAGTCCAACCCCCTGCCAGAGCAGGGTCACCTACAGCAGGTTGCACCGGATGACCTCCAGGCTGGTTATGAATGTCTCTGGGGTGGGAGACTCTACCGCCTCCCTGGGCAGCCTGTTCCAGCGCTCTGCCACCCTCAAAGTAAAGAAGTTCCTCCTCATGCTTTGATAGAAGTTCCTAGGTTCCAGTTTGTACCCGTTACCTCTTGTCCTGGATCATCTTTGATGATCCAGGACAAGAGGTAACGGGCACCAATTGGAACGTAGGAACTTGAACTTGAACTGGAAGGTAGGAACTTGAACTTGAACATAGGATTATCCTTGATGATTCAGGATAGCTGTGTGTCTGACCAGTCTGTCTTTCGAAGGAGGTCCTGGGCCAGCTCCAGCCATGCTGTGCTGAGCAGAGCCCCTGGCAGCAGCCCCACAGCTCACTCCCAGTGTGCCTGAATGGAAAAGGTACCAAAGTTGCTCCAACACTTTCTGAAAAACTCTATAGTGTTACCCCACAAGCGCAAAGCGACGGCAAAGCCCGTGAAATGACACCGGTGCTTCCAGAAAATGTCAAGCTTCCTGCCCAAGGGTGACATGCCATGCGGTGGGGTCAGGGCCACGCGCTGAGCACCCGGTGCGCTGGGGTTGCCCCAGCGGTTCCTGAGCAGCTCCTGCAGTGCTGCCGCCGGTACCGTTCTGGCGGCTGTAGTTGTTTAAAAAGCCGTTGTTGTTTCCGGCGTAATCTGACGGCAGTTTTCTCAGGCATTTGGGCCTCTTCGAATAAGTGTGCTGTGAGTACATCTGCAAGCATTCACCTGTCGAGGTCAAATGACTGGTGGTGCTCATCTGCCCCCGTGCTACTGCTGCTGCCTCCCGTGAATGCTCATGTGCCTGCGTGCCCCTGTACAGGCACAGATGCACGCGCGCAACACCTGATCCCGCATCCTAATTATTTTTCGCCCGGTTCTCTGAGTTGTTCTGCTTCCGGCTGATGAATGGGAAAGTGTAGTAGTGCTGTTTCATTTCACCAGCCTCTCAAGTGTGGAAATTATGGTAAATTTGAGAACAAGCCAGATTAGATTGATAGTTACACCTCCTCCTTTAATTAGCCAACCACAGGATCTGTGGAGGCAAAGGCCGGGGGGGTGTGTCGGTGTGTATAACGTGTATTGTCTATGTGAAAGATTAATCAAAAGGAGTTGCTTGAGGTGGGAAGGCTTTTCCGGAGAGGTTCCACATGTTGTCATGTAGTCCCTCTGAATGGCAGCTTCCGGTTCGGTCCCTTAGCTTTCGGAAGTGACATTTAGTCTGATATGTGCCAGCCGTGCAATCTACCTAGCCCTGCAAAGTGCAAATATTAACCTAAATGCATATTAAGATACTGTGTGTTAGCTCCTGAACTGAAATAGAGAGCGGGTGTTCCAGCGGAGGCAAGCAAATCGTGTTGATTTACAGTGGCTTGAGGATTTGGCCCATTACCGCTTCTTTATACACTTTTAAAAAGAAATGCCAACTCGATAGTTTAGGCTTTAACTGGAACATGGCAAGTAATTGTATGTTTTGGCGGACCCCTAGTAATGTTGCAGAATCTTTCTCTGAAGTTGTTCCATGGGATAGCCGATTCCTCAGGTAAGAGCTACTTGTTTGTTCAATCCTCCATCTTAGGCCTGCTCCTCAGGTGCATCCTCCTTCTCGCAGCGATTTCCTAGGAACAGATTTCGAAGAACAGCTCTGATCACAGAATCACAGATTGGTTAGGGTTGGAAAGGAGCTCTGGAGATCATCCAGCCCAACCCCCCTGCCAGAGCAGGGTCACCTACAGCAGGTTGCACCGGATGACCTCCAGGCGGGTTTTGAATGTCTCTGGGGTGGGAGACTCTACTGCCTCCCTGGGCAGCCTGTTCCAGTGCTCTGCCACCCTCAAAGTAAAGAAGTTCCTCCTCATGCTTTGATAGAAGTTCCTAGGTTCCAGTTTGTACCCGTTACCTCTTGTCCTGGATCATCTTTGATGATCCAGGACAAGAGGTAACGGGCACCAATTGGAACGTAGGAACTTGAACTTGAACTGGAAGGTAGGAACTTGAACTTGAACATAGGATTATCCTTGATGATTCAGGATAGCTGTGTGTCTGACCAGTCTGTCTTTCGAAGGAGGTCCTGGGCCAGCTCCAGCTATGCTGTGCTGAGCAGAGCCCCTGGCAGCAGCCCCACAGCTCACTCCCAGTGTGCCTGAATGGAAAAGGTACCAAAGTTGCTCCAACACTTTCTGAAAAACTCTATAGTGTTACCCCACAAGCGCAAAGCGACGGCAAAGCCCGTGAAATGACACCGGTGCTTCCAGAAAATGTCAAGCTTCCTGCCCAAGGGTGACATGCCATGCGGTGGGGTCAGGGCCACGCGCTGAGCACCCGGTGCGCTGGGGTTGCCCCAGCGGTTCCTGAGCAGCTCCTGCAGTGCTGCCGCCGGTACCGTTCTGGCGGCTGTAGTTGTTTAAAAAGCCGTTGTTGTTTCCGGCGTAATCTGACGGCAGTTTTCTCGGGCATTTGGGCCTCTTCGAATAAGTGTGCAGTGAGTACATCTGCAAGCATTCACCTGTCGAGGTCAAATGACTGGTGGTGCTCATCTGCCCCCGTGCTACTGCTGCTGCCTCCCGTGAATGCTCATGTGCCTGCGTGCCCCTGTACAGGCACAGATGCACGCGCGCAACACCTGATCCCGCATCCTAATTATTTTTCGCCCGGTTCTCGGAGTTGTTCTGCTTCCGGCTGATGAATGGGAAAGTGTAGTAGTGCTGTTTCATTTCACCAGCCTCTCAAGTGTGGAAATTATGGTAAATTTGAGAACAAGCCAGATTAGATTGATAGTTACACCTCCTCCTTTAATTAGCCAACCACAGGATCTGTGGAGGCAAAGGCCGGGGGGGTGTGTCGGTGTATATAACGTGTATTGTCTATGTGAAAGATTAATCAAAAGGAGTTGCTTGAGGTGGGAAGGCTTTTCCGGAGAGGTTCCACATGTTGTCATGTAGTCCCTCTGAATGGCAGCTTCCGGTTCGGTCCCTTAGCTTTCAGAAGTGACATTTAGTCTGATATGTGCCAGCCGTGCAATCTACCTAGCCCTGCAAAGTGCAAATATTAACCTAAATGCATATTAAGATACTGTGTGTTAGCTCCTGAACTGAAATAGAGAGCGGGTGTTCCAGCGGAGGCAAGCAAATCGTGTTGATTTACAGTGGCTTGAGGATTTGGCCCATTACCGCTTCTTTATACACTTTTAAAAAGAAATGCCAACTCGATAGTTTAGGCTTTAACTGGAACATGGCAAGTAATTGTATGTTTTGGCGGACCCCTAGTAATGTTGCAGAATCTTTCTCTGAAGTTGTTCCATGGGATAGCCGATTCCTCAGGTAAGAGCTACTTGTTTGTTCAATCCTCCATCTTAGGCCTGCTCCTCAGGTGCATCCTCCTTCTCGCAGCGATTTCCTAGGAACAGATTTCGAAGAACAGCTCTGATCACAGAATCACAGATTGGTTAGGGTTGGAAAGGAGCTCTGGAGATCATCCAGCCCAACCCCCCTGCCAGAGCAGGGTCACCTACAGCAGGTTGCACCGGATGACCTCCAGGCGGGTTTTGAATGTCTCTGGGGTGGGAGACTCTACTGCCTCCCTGGGCAGCCTGTTCCAGTGCTCTGCCACCCTCAAAGTAAAGAAGTTCCTCCTCATGCTTTGATAGAAGTTCCTAGGTTCCAGTTTGTACCCGTTACCTCTTGTCCTGGATCATCTTTGATGATCCAGGACAAGAGGTAACGGGCACCAATTGGAACGTAGGAACTTGAACTTGAACTGGAAGGTAGGAACTTGAACTTGAACATAGGATTATCCTTGATGATTCAGGATAGCTGTGTGTCTGACCAGTCTGTCTTTCGAAGGAGGTCCTGGGCCAGCTCCAGCTATGCTGTGCTGAGCAGAGCCCCTGGCAGCAGCCCCACAGCTCACTCCCAGTGTGCCTGAATGGAAAAGGTACCAAAGTTGCTCCAACACTTTCTGAAAAACTCTATAGTGTTACCCCACAAGCGCAAAGCGACGGCAAAGCCCGTGAAATGACACTGGTGCTTCCAGAAAATGTCAAGCTTCCTGCCCAAGGGTGACATGCCATGCGGTGGGGTCAGGGCCACGCGCTGAGCACCCGGTGCGCTGGGGTTGCCCCAGCGGTTCCTGAGCAGCTCCTGCAGTGCTGCCGCCGGTACCGTTCTGGCGGCTGTAGTTGTTTAAAAAGCCGTTGTTGTTTCCGGCGTAATCTGACGGCAGTTTTCTCGGGCATTTGGGCCTCTTCGAATAAGTGTGCAGTGAGTACATCTGCAAGCATTCACCTGTCGAGGTCAAATGACTGGTGGTGCTCATCTCCCCCCGTGCTACTGCTGCTGCCTCCCGTGAATGCTCATGTGCCTGCGTGCCCCTGTACAGGCACAGATGCACGCGCGCAACACCTGATCCCGCATCCTAATTATTTTTCGCCCGGTTCTCGGAGTTGTTCTGCTTCCGGCTGATGAATGGGAAAGTGTAGTAGTGCTGTTTCATTTCACCAGCCTCTCAAGTGTGGAAATTATGGTAAATTTGAGAACAAGCCAGATTAGATTGATAGTTACACCTCCTCCTTTAATTAGCCAACCACAGGATCTGTGGAGGCAAAGGCCGGGGGGGTGTGTCGGTGTATATAACGTGTATTGTCTATGTGAAAGATTAATCAAAAGGAGTTGCTTGAGGTGGGAAGGCTTTTCCGGAGAGGTTCCACATGTTGTCAGGTAGTCCCTCTGAATGGCAGCTTCCGGTTCGGTCCCTTAGCTTTCGGAAGTGACATTTAGTCTGATATGTGCCAGCCGTGCAATCTACCTAGCCCTGCAAAGTGCAAATATTAACCTAAATGCATATTAAGATACTGTGTGTTAGCTCCTGAACTGAAATAGAGAGCGGGTGTTCCAGCGGAGGCAAGCAAATCGTGTTGATTTACAGTGGCTTGAGGATTTGGCCCATTACCGCTTCTTTATACACTTTTAAAAAGAAATGCCAACTCGATAGTTTAGGCTTTAACTGGAACATGGCAAGTAATTGTATGTTTTGGCGGACCCCTAGTAATGTTGCAGAATCTTTCTCAGAAGTTGTTCCATGGGATAGCCGATTCCTCAGGTAAGAGCTACTTGTTTGTTCAATCCTCCATCTTAGGCCTGCTCCTCAGGTGCATCCTCCTTCTCGCAGCGATTTCCTAGGAACAGATTTCGAAGAACAGCTCTGATCACAGAATCACAGATTGGTTAGGGTTGGAAAGGAGCTCTGGAGATCATCCAGCCCAACCCCCCTGCCAGAGCAGGGTCACCTACAGCAGGTTGCACAGGATGACCTCCAGGCGGGTTTTGAATGTTTCTGGGGTGGGAGACTCTACCGCCTCCCTGGGCAGCCTGTTCCAGCGCTCTGCCACCCTCAAAGTAAAGAAGTTCCTCCTCATGCTTTGATAGAAGTTCCTAGGTTCCAGTTTGTACCCGTTACCTCTTGTCCTGGATCATCTTTGATGATCCAGGACAAGAGGTAACGGGCACCAATTGGAACGTAGGAACTTGAACTTGAACTGGAAGGTAGGAACTTGAACATAGGATTATCCTTGATGATTCAGGATAGCTGTGTGTCTGACCAGTCTGTCTTTCGAAGGAGGTCCTGGGCCAGCTCCAGCCATGCTGTGCTGAGCAGAGCCCCTGGCAGCAGCCCCACACCTCACTCCCAGTGTGCCTGAATGGAAAAGGTACCAAAGTTGCTCCAACACTTTCTGAAAAACTCTATAGTGTTACCCCACAAGCGCAAAGCGACGGCAAAGCCCGTGAAATGACACCGGTGCTTCCAGAAAATGTCAAGCTTCCTGCCCAAGGGTGACATGCCATGCGGTGGGGTCAGGGCCACGCGCTGAGCACCCGGTGCGCTGGGGTTGCCCCAGCGGTTCCTGAGCAGCTCCTGCAGTGCTGCCGCCGGTACCGTTCTGGCGGCTGTAGTTGTTTAAAAAGCCGTTGTTGTTTCTGGCGTAATCTGACGGCAGTTTTCTCGGGCATTTGGGCCTCTTCTAATAAGTGTGCTGTGAGTACATCTGCAAGCATTCACCTGTCGAGGTCAAATGACTGGTGGTGCTCATCTGCCCCCTTGCTACTGCTGCTGCCTCCCGTGAATGCTCATGTGCCTGCGTGCCCCTGTACAGGCACAGATGCACGCGCGCAACACCTGATCCCGCATCCTAATTATTTTTCACCCGGTTCTCTGAGTTGTTCTGCTTCCGGCTGATGAATGGGAAAGTGTAGTAGTGCTGTTTCATTTCACCAGCCTCTCAAGTGTGGAAATTATGGTAAATTTGAGAACAAGCCAGATTAGATTGATAGTTACACCTCCTCCTTTAATTAGCCAACCACAGGATCTGTGGAGGCAAAGGCCGGGGGGGGTGTCGGTGGGGGGGCATACGATTTTACCATGGCGAGATTGCTGGAGGTTCTTTCTTGTCTGTTCTTTCTTGTCTTGTAAATTGGTATGAGATTCTGCTAGTCTTCCTCACGTAGCACAATCGCTCTTGATTTCTGGAGGTTGCTCACAGGGTAAGCTAATGTTTAACATCAATAAGGGTTACCGAATCTTGTCCTTGAGAAGCAGGAGTCTGGAAGCTGTTGTCAATCCAACTGCTGTATTCCTGACCAGCAAGCCCGCTCGATTCAGGGTTAATTAACTGATTACTTAGAGCGGAAGTGTTGTGGAAGAGCCCGATCATTACCATTTCTATTCATTCTAATATGATGTATTTCAACTCCCCCTCCCTCACGCCTTCCAGAGAGTGATCTGGTGAAGGAGGATGACAAGTCTTTGTGAAACCATCTCGAGTTCTGCCAGATACTCGTAGTTGAAGTTGTCTAGCGGTGCGAGATTAGACACCGTGTGAAAGGCAATACTGCACAGATTCTTTATTCCAGACCATTTTGTAAGTTCGCATGATACAAAACCTCACGGTTACTGGGCAGCTCTCCCACTTTTCATGTCAACCTTTGCTACCTCGCCCGCTGCAACGTGCAGGAAAGAAACATTGATTTGAATTGCGCCGTGGTGCCGTGCATCTTAATGACACTCTGGAGTGACTGGCAGTGTGTCTGGGTCCTGGGGTTGGACCCGGTCTAGCTGCCAGGAGGCAACATTGCAGAGAGGGGCTACAGCTGTGGTCTCTGAAGGGACCTGGCTACTCTATGTAGGCCTTCTCTCCCTGCGTCTCAGAGTGCTTGAAGATGCTAATTGGTTCACATTTTCCTCTGTTCGTTAAGGTATTCTGTCCTTAAAAATTCAGCGTTTTAAAATAGTAACGTGTATTGTCTATGTGAAAGATTAATCAAAAGGAGTTGCTTGAGGTGGGAAGGCTTTTCCGGAGAGGTTCCACATGTTGTCAGGTAGTCCCTCTGAATGGCAGCTTCCGGTTCGGTCCCTTAGCTTTCGGAAGTGACATTTAGTCTGATATGTGCCAGCCGTGCAATCTACCTAGCCCTGCAAAGTGCAAATATTAACCTAAATGCATATTAAGATACTGTGTGTTAGCTGCTGAACTGAAATAGAAAGCGGGTGTTCCAGCGGAGGCAAGCAAATCGTGTTGATTTACAGTGGCTTGAGGATTTGGCCCATTACTGCTTCTTTATACACTTTTAAAAAGAAATGCCAACTCGATAGTTTAGGCTTTAACTGGAACATGGCAAGTAATTGTATGTTTTGGCAGACCCCTAGTAATGTTGCAGAATCTTTCTCTGAAGTTGTTCCATGGGATAGCCGATTTCTCAGCTAAGAGCTACTTGTTTGTTCAATCCTCCATCTTAGGCCTGCTCCTCAGGTGCATCCTCCTTCTCGCAGCGATTTCCTAGGAACAGATTTCGAAGAACAGCTCTGATCACAGAATCACAGATTGGTTAGGGTTGGAAAGGAGCTCTGGAGATCATCCAGTCCAACCCCCTGCCATAGCAGGGTCACCTACAGCAGGTTGCACAGGATGACCTCCAGGCGGGTTATGAATGTCTCTGGGGTGGGAGACTCTACCGCCTCCCTGGGCAGCCTGTTCCAGCGCTCTGCCACCCTCAAAGTAAAGAAGTTCCTCTTCATGCTTTGATAGAAGTTCCTAGGTTCCAGTTTGTACCCGTTACCTCTTGTCCTGGATCATCTTTGATGATCCAGGACAAGAGGTAACGGGCACCAATTGGAACGTAGGAACTTGAACTTGAACTGGAAGGTAGGAACTTGAACTTGAACATAGGATTATCCTTGATGATTCAGGATAGCTGTGTGTCTGACCAGTCTGTCTTTCGAAGGAGGTCCTGGGCCAGCTCCAGCCATGCTGTGCTGAGCAGAGCCCCTGGCAGCAGCCCCACACCTCACTCCCAGTGTGCCTGAATGGAAAAGGTACCAAAGTTGCTCCAACACTTTCTGAAAAACTCTATAGTGTTACCCCACAAGCGCAAAGCGACGGCAAAGCCCGTGAAATGACACCGGTGCTTCCAGAAAATGTCAAGCTTCCTGCCCAAGGGTGACATGCCATGCGGTGGGGTCAGGGCCACGCGCTGAGCACCCGGTGCGCTGGGGTTGCCCCAGCGGTTCCTGAGCAGCTCCTGCAGTGCTGCCGCCGGTACCGTTCTGGTGGCTGTAGTTGTTTAAAAAGCCGTTGTTGTTTCCGGCGTAATCTGACGGCAGTTTTCTCGGGCATTTGGGCCTCTTCGAATAAGTGTGCTGTGAGTACATCTGCAAGCATTCACCTGTCGAGGTCAAATGACTGGTGGTGCTCATCTGCCCCCTTGCTACTGCTGCTGCCTCCCGTGAATGCTCATGTGCCTGCGTGCCCCTGTACAGGCACAGATGCACGCGCGCAACACCTGATCCCGCATCCTAATTATTTTTCGCCCGGTTCTCGGAGTTGTTCTGCTTCCGGCTGATGAATGGGAAAGTGTAGTAGTGCTGTTTCATTTCACCAGCCTCTCAAGTGTGGAAATTATGGTAAATTTGAGAACAAGCCAGATTAGATTGATAGTTACACCTCCTCCTTTAATTAGCCAACCACAGGATCTGTGGAGGCAAAGGCCGGGGGGGTGTGTCGGTTTATATAAGGTGTATTGTCTATGTTAAAGATTAATCAAAAGGAGTTGCTTGAGGTGGGAAGGCTTTTCCGGAGAGGTTCCACATGTTGTCAGGTAGTCCCTCTGAATGGCAGCTTCCGGTTCGGTCCCTTAGCTTTCGGAAGTGACATTTAGTCTGATATGTGCCAGCCGTGCAATCTACCTAGCCCTGCAAAGTGCAAATATTAACCTAAATGCATATTAAGATACTGTGTGTTAGCTCCTGAACTGAAATAGAGAGCGGGTGTTCCAGCGGAGGCAAGCAAATCGTGTTGATTTACAGTGGCTTGAGGATTTGGCCCATTACCGCTTCTTTATACACTTTTAAAAAGAAATGCCAACTCGATAGTTTAGGCTTTAACTAAAACATGGCAAGTAATTGTATGTTTTGGCGGACCCCTAGTAATGTTGCAGAATCTTTCTCTGAAGTTGTTCCATGGGATAGCCGATTTCTCAGGTAAGAGCTACTTGTTTGTTCAATCCTCCATCTTAGGCCTGCTCCTCAGGTGCATCCTCCTTCTCGCAGCGATTTCCTAGGAACAGATTTCGAAGAACAGCTCTGATCACAGAATCACAGATTGGTTAGGGTTGGAAAGGAGCTCTGGAGATCATCCAGTCCAACCCCCTGCCAGAGCAGGGTCACCTACAGCAGGTTGCACCGGATGACCTCCAGGCGGGTTATGAATGTCTCTGGGGTGGGAGACTCTACCGCCTCCCTGGGCAGCCTGTTCCAGCGCTCTGCCACCCTCAAAGTAAAGAAGTTCCTCCTCATGCTTTGATAGAAGTTCCTAGGTTCCAGTTTGTACCCGTTACCTCTTGTCCTGGATCATCTTTGATGATCCAGGACAAGAGGTAACGGGCACCAATTGGAACGTAGGAACTTGAACTTGAACTGGAAGGTAGGAACTTGAACTTGAACATAGGATTATCCTTGATGATTCAGGATAGCTGTGTGTCTGACCAGTCTGTCTTTCGAAGGAGGTCCTGGGCCAGCTCCAGCCATGCTGTGCTGAGCAGAGCCCCTGGCAGCAGCCCCACAGCTCACTCCCAGTGTGCCTGAATGGAAAAGGTACCAAAGTTGCTCCAACACTTTCTGAAAAACTCTATAGTGTTACCCCACAAGCGCAAAGCGACGGCAAAGCCCGTGAAATGACACCGGTGCTTCCAGAAAATGTCAAGCTTCCTGCCCAAGGGTGACATGCCATGCGGTGGGGTCAGGGCCACGCGCTGAGCACCCGGTGCGCTGGGGTTGCCCCAGCGGTTCCTGAGCAGCTCCTGCAGTGCTGCCGCCGGTACCGTTCTGGCGGCTGTAGTTGTTTAAAAAGCCGTTGTTGTTTCCGGCGTAATCTGACGGCAGTTTTCTCAGGCATTTGGGCCTCTTCGAATAAGTGTGCTGTGAGTACATCTGCAAGCATTCACCTGTCGAGGTCAAATGACTGGTGGTGCTCATCTGCCCCCGTGCTACTGCTGCTGCCTCCCGTGAATGCTCATGTGCCTGCGTGCCCCTGTACAGGCACAGATGCACGCGCGCAACACCTGATCCCGCATCCTAATTATTTTTCGCCCGGTTCTCTGAGTTGTTCTGCTTCCGGCTGATGAATGGGAAAGTGTAGTAGTGCTGTTTCATTTCACCAGCCTCTCAAGTGTGGAAATTATGGTAAATTTGAGAACAAGCCAGATTAGATTGATAGTTACACCTCCTCCTTTAATTAGCCAACCACAGGATCTGTGGAGGCAAAGGCCGGGGGGGTGTGTCGGTGTGTATAACGTGTATTGTCTATGTGAAAGATTAATCAAAAGGAGTTGCTTGAGGTGGGAAGGCTTTTCCGGAGAGGTTCCACATGTTGTCAGGTAGTCCCTCTGAATGGCAGCTTCCGGTTCGGTCCCTTAGCTTTCGGAAGTGACATTTAGTCTGATATGTGCCAGCCGTGCAATCTACCTAGCCCTGCAAAGTGCAAATATTAACCTAAATGCATATTAAGATACTGTGTGTTAGCTCCTGAACTGAAATAGAGAGCGGGTGTTCCAGCGGAGGCAAGCAAATCGTGTTGATTTACAGTGGCTTGAGGATTTGGCCCATTACCGCTTCTTTATACACTTTTCAAAAGAAATGCCAACTCGATAGTTTAGGCTTTAACTGGAACATGGCAAGTAATTGTATGTTTTGGCGGACCCCTAGTAATGTTGCAGAATCTTTCTCAGAAGTTGTTCCATGGGATAGCCGATTCCTCAGGTAAGAGCTACTTGTTTGTTCAATCCTCCATCTTAGGCCTGCTCCTCAGGTGCATCCTCCTTCTCGCAGCGATTTCCTAGGAACAGATTTCGAAGAACAGCTCTGATCACAGAATCACAGATTGGTTAGGGTTGGAAAGGAGCTCTGGAGATCATCCAGCCCAACCCCCCTGCCAGAGCAGGGTCACCTACAGCAGGTTGCACCGGATGACCTCCAGGCGGGTTTTGAATGTCTCTGGGGTGGGAGACTCTACTGCCTCCCTGGGCAGCCTGTTCCAGTGCTCTGCCACCCTCAAAGTAAAGAAGTTCCTCCTCATGCTTTGATAGAAGTTCCTACGTTCCAGTTTGTACCCGTTACCTCTTGTCCTGGATCATCTTTGATGATCCAGGACAAGAGGTAACGGGCACCAATTGGAACGTAGGAACTTGAACTTGAACTGGAAGGTAGGAACTTGAACTTGAACATAGGATTATCCTTGATGATTCAGGATAGCTGTGTGTCTGACCAGTCTGTCTTTCGAAGGAGGTCCTGGGCCAGCTCCAGCTATGCTGTGCTGAGCAGAGCCCCTGGCAGCAGCCCCACAGCTCACTCCCAGTGTGCCTGAATGGAAAAGGTACCAAAGTTGCTCCAACACTTTCTGAAAAACTCTATAGTGTTACCCCACAAGCGCAAAGCGACGGCAAAGCCCGTGAAATGACACTGGTGCTTCCAGAAAATGTCAAGCTTCCTGCCCAAGGCTGACATGCCATGCGGTGGGGTCAGGGCCACGCGCTGAGCACCCGGTGCGCTGGGGTTGCCCCAGCGGTTCCTGAGCAGCTCCTGCAGTGCTGCCGCCGGTACCGTTCTGGCGGCTGTAGTTGTTTAAAAAGCCGTTGTTGTTTCCGGCGTAATCTGACGGCAGTTTTCTCGGGCATTTGGGCCTCTTCTAATAAGTGTGCTGTGAGTACATCTGCAAGCATTCACCTGTCGAGGTCAAATGACTGGTGGTGCTCATCTGCCCCCGTGCTACTGCTGCTGCCTCCCGTGAATGCTCATGTGCCTGCGTGCCCCTGTACAGGCACAGATGCACGCGCGCAACACCTGATCCCGCATCCTAATTATTTTTCGCCCGGTTCTCGGAGTTGTTCTGCTTCCGGCTGATGAATGGGAAAGTGTAGTAGTGCTGTTTCATTTCACCAGCCTCTCAAGTGTGGAAATTATGGTAAATTTGAGAACAAGCCAGATTAGATTGATAGTTACACCTCCTCCTTTAATTAGCCAACCACAGGATCTGTGGAGGCAAAGGCCGGGGGGGTGTGTCGGTGTATATAAGGTGTATTGTCTATGTGAAAGATTAATCAAAAGGAGTTGCTTGAGGTGGGAAGGCTTTTCCGGAGAGGTTCCACATGTTGTCAGGTAGTCCCTCTGAATGGCAGCTTCCGGTTCGGTCCCTTAGCTTTCGGAAGTGACATTTAGTCTGATATGTGCCAGCCGTGCAATCTACCTAGCCCTGCAAAGTGCAAATATTAACCTAAATGCATATTAAGATACTGTGTGTTAGCTCCTGAACTGAAATAGAGAGCGGGTGTTCCAGCGGAGGCAAGCAAATCGTGTTGATTTAGAGTGGCTTGAGGATTTGGCCCATTACCGCTTCTTTATACACTTTTCAAAAGAAATGCCAACTCGATAGTTTAGGCTTTAACTGGAACATGGCAAGTAATTGTATGTTTTGGCGGACCCCTAGTAATGTTGCAGAATCTTTCTCAGAAGTTGTTCCATGGGATAGCCGATTCCTCAGGTAAGAGCTACTTGTTTGTTCAATCCTCCATCTTAGGCCTGCTCCTCAGGTGCATCCTCCTTCTCGCAGCGATTTCCTAGGAACAGATTTCGAAGAACAGCTCTGATCACAGAATCACAGATTGGTTAGGGTTGGAAAGGAGCTCTGGAGATCATCCAGCCCAACCCCCCTGCCAGAGCAGGGTCACCTACAGCAGGTTGCACAGGATGACCTCCAGGCGGGTTTTGAATGTTTCTGGGGTGGGAGACTCTACCGCCTCCCTGGGCAGCCTGTTCCAGCGCTCTGCCACCCTCAAAGTAAAGAAGTTCCTCCTCATGCTTTGATAGAAGTTCCTACGTTCCAGTTTGTACCCGTTACCTCTTGTCCTGGATCATCTTTGATGATCCAGGACAAGAGGTAACGGGCACCAATTGGAACGTAGGAACTTGAACTTGAACTGGAAGGTAGGAACTTGAACTTGAACATAGGATTATCCTTGATGATTCAGGATAGCTGTGTGTCTGACCAGTCTGTCTTTCGAAGGAGGTCCTGGGCCAGCTCCAGCCATGCTGTGCTGAGCAGAGCCCCTGGCAGCAGCCCCACACCTCACTCCCAGTGTGCCTGAATGGAAAAGGTACCAAAGTTGCTCCAACACTTTCTGAAAAACTCTATAGTGTTACCCCACAAGCGCAAAGCGACGGCAAAGCCCGTGAAATGACACCGGTGCTTCCAGAAAATGTCAAGCTTCCTGCCCAAGGGTGACATGCCATGCGGTGGGGTCAGGGCCACGCGCTGAGCACCCGGTGCGCTGGGGTTGCCCCAGCGGTTCCTGAGCAGCTCCTGCAGTGCTGCCGCCGGTACCGTTCTGGCGGCTGTAGTTGTTTAAAAAGCCGTTGTTGTTTCCGGCGTAATCTGACGGCAGTTTTCTCGGGCATTTGGGCCTCTTCTAATAAGTGTGCTGTGAGTACATCTGCAAGCATTCACCTGTCGAGGTCAAATGACTGGTGGTGCTCATCTGCCCCCGTGCTACTGCTGCTGCCTCCCGTGAATGCTCATGTGCCTGCGTGCCCCTGTACAGGCACAGATGCACGCGCGCAACACCTGATCCCGCATCCTAATTATTTTTCGCCCGGTTCTCGGAGTTGTTCTGCTTCCGGCTGATGAATGGGAAAGTGTAGTAGTGCTGTTTCATTTCACCAGCCTCTCAAGTGTGGAAATTATGGTAAATTTGAGAACAAGCCAGATTAGATTGATAGTTACACCTCCTCCTTTAATTAGCCAACCACAGGATCTGTGGAGGCAAAGGCCGGGGGGGTGTGTCGGTGTATATAACGTGTATTGTCTATGTGAAAGATTAATCAAAAGGAGTTGCTTGAGGTGGGAAGGCTTTTCCGGAGAGGTTCCACATGTTGTCAGGTAGTCCCTCTGAATGGCAGCTTCCGGTTCGGTCCCTTAGCTTTCGGAAGTGACATTTAGTCTGATATGTGCCAGCCGTGCAATCTACCTAGCCCTGCAAAGTGCAAATATTAACCTAAATGCATATTAAGATACTGTGTGTTAGCTCCTGAACTGAAATAGAGAGCGGGTGTTCCAGCGGAGGCAAGCAAATCGTGTTGATTTACAGTGGCTTGAGGATTTGGCCCATTACCGCTTCTTTATACACTTTTAAAACGAAATGCCAACTCGATAGTTTAGGCTTTAACTGGAACATGGCAAGTAATTGTATGTTTTGGCGGACCCCTAGTAATGTTGCAGAATCTTTCTCAGAAGTTGTTCCATGGGATAGCCGATTCCTCAGGTAAGAGCTACTTGTTTGTTCAATCCTCCATCTTAGGCCTGCTCCTCAGGTGCATCCTCCTTCTCGCAGCGATTTCCTAGGAACAGATTTCGAAGAACAGCTCTGATCACAGAATCACAGATTGGTTAGGGTTGGAAAGGAGCTCTGGAGATCATCCAGTCCAACCCCCCTCCCAGAGCAGGGTCACGTACAGCAGGTTGCACAGGATGACCTCCAGGCGGGTTTTGAATGTCTCTGGGGTCGGAGACTCTACCGCCTCCCTGGGCAGCCTGTTCCAGTGCTCTGCCACCCTCAAAGTAAAGAAGTTCCTCCTCATGCTTTGATAGAAGTTCCTAGGTTCCAGTTTGTACCCGTTACCTCTTGTCCTGGATCATCTTTGATGATCCAGGACAAGAGGTAACGGGCACCAATTGGAACGTAGGAACTTGAACTTGAACTGGAAGGTAGGAACTTGAACTTGAACATAGGATTATCCTTGATGATTCAGGATAGCTGTGTGTCTGACCAGTCTGTCTTTCGAAGGAGGTCCTGGGCCAGCTCCAGCCATGCTGTGCTGAGCAGAGCCCCTGGCAGCAGCCCCACAGCTCACTCCCAGTGTGCCTGAATGGAAAAGGTACCAAAGTTGCTCCAACACTTTCTGAAAAACTCTATAGTGTTACCCCACAAGCGCAAAGCGACGGCAAAGCCCGTGAAATGACACCGGTGCTTCCAGAAAATGTCAAGCTTCCTGCCCAAGGGTGACATGCCATGCGGTGGGGTCAGGGCCACGCGCTGAGCACCCGGTGCGCTGGGGTTGCCCCAGCGGTTCCTGAGCAGCTCCTGCAGTGCTGCCGCCGGTACCGTTCTGGCGGCTGTAGTTGTTTAAAAAGCCGTTGTTGTTTCCGGCGTAATCTGACGGCAGTTTTCTCGGGCATTTGGGCCTCTTCTAATAAGTGTGCTGTGAGTACATCTGCAAGCATTCACCTGTCGAGGTCAAATGACTGGTGGTGCTCATCTGCCCCCGTGCTACTGCTGCTGCCTCCCGTGAATGCTCATGTGCCTGCGTGCCCCTGTACAGGCAAAAAAGCACGCGCGCAACACCTGATCCCGCATCCTAATTATTTTTCGCCCGGTTCTCTGAGTTGTTCTGCTTCCGGCTGATGAATGGGAAAGTGTAGTAGTGCTGTTTCATTTCACCAGCCTCTCAAGTGTGGAAATTATGGTAAATTTGAGAACAAGCCAGATTAGATTGATAGTTACACCTCTTCCTTTAATTAGCCAACCACAGGATCTGTGGAGGCAAAGGCCGGGGGGGTGTGTCGGTGTATATAACGTGTATTGTCTATGTGAAAGATTAATCAAAAGGAGTTGCTTGAGGTGGGAAGGCTTTTCCGGAGAGGTTCCACATGTTGTCAGGTAGTCCCTCTGAATGGCAGCTTCCGGTTCGGTCCCTTAGCTTTCGGAAGTGACATTTAGTCTGATATGTGCCAGCCGTGCAATCTACCTAGCCCTGCAAAGTGCAAATATTAACATAAATGCATATTAAGATACTGTGTGTTAGCTCCTGAATTGAAATAGAGAGCGGGTGTTCCAGCGGAGGCAAGCAAATCATGTTGATTTACAGTGGCTTGAGGATTTGGCCCATTACCGCTTCTTTATACACTTTTAAAACGAAATGCCAACTCGATAGTTTAGGCTTTAACTGGAACATGGCAAGTAATTGTATGTTTTGGCGGACCCCTAGTAATGTTGCAGAATCTTTCTCAGAAGTTGTTCCATGGGATAGCCGATTCCTCAGGTAAGAGCTACTTGTTTGTTCAATCCTCCATCTTAGGCCTGCTCCTCAGGTGCATCCTCCTTCTCGCAGCGATTTCCTAGGAACAGATTTCGAAGAACAGCTCTGATCACAGAATCACAGATTGGTTAGGGTTGGAAAGGAGCTCTGGAGATCATCCAGTCCAACCCCCCTCCCAGAGCAGGGTCACCTACAGCAGGTTGCACAGGATGACCTCCAGGCGGGTTTTGAATGTCTCTGGGGTGGGAGACTCTACCGCCTCCCTGGGCAGCCTGTTCCAGCGCTCTGCCACCCTCAAAGTAAAGAAGTTCCTCCTCATGCTTTGATAGAAGTTCCTACGTTCCAGTTTGTACTCGTTACCTCTTGTCCTGGATCATCTTTGATGATCCAGGACAAGAGGTAATGGGCACCAATTGGAACGTAGGAACTTGAACTTGAAGTGGAACGTAGGAACTTGAACTTGA
The DNA here is from genome assembly GCF_965231255.1 of Vanellus vanellus. Classification (NCBI taxonomy): domain Eukaryota; kingdom Metazoa; phylum Chordata; class Aves; order Charadriiformes; family Charadriidae; genus Vanellus; species Vanellus vanellus. The sequence continues at coordinate 563,707 of NW_028128566.1, read as the reverse complement.
ACATAGGATTATCCTTGATGATTCAGGATAGCTGTGTGTCTGACCAGTCTGTCTTTCGAAGGAGGTCCTGGGCCAGCTCCAGCCATGCTGTGCTGAGCAGAGCCCCTGGCAGCAGCCCCACACCTCACTCCCAGTGTGCTTGAATGGAAAAGGTACCAAAGTTGCTCCAACACTTTCTGAAAAACTCTATAGTGTTACCCCACAAGCGCAAAGCGACGGCAAAGCCCGTGAAATGACACCGGTGCTTCCAGAAAATGTCAAGCTTCCTGCCCAAGGGTGACGTGCCATGCGGTGGGGTCAGGGCCACGCGCTGAGCACCCGGTGCGCTGGGGTTGCCCCAGCGGTTCCTGAGCAGCTCCTGCAGTGCTGCCGCCGGTACCGTTCTGGCGGCTGTAGTTGTTTAAAAAGCCGTTGTTGTTTCCGGCGTAATCTGACGGCAGTTTTCTCGGGCATTTGGGCCTCTTCTAATAAGTGTGCTGTGAGTACATCTGCAAGCATTCACCTGTCGAGGTCAAATGACTGGTGGTGCTCATCTCCCCCCGTGCTACTGCTGCTGCCTCCCGTGAATGCTCATGTGCCTGCGTGCCCCTGTACAGGCACAGATACACGCGCGCAACACCTGATCCCGCATCCTAATTATTTTTCGCCCGGTTCTCTGAGTTGTTCTGCTTCCGGCTGATGAATGGGAAAGTGTAGTAGTGCTGTTTCATTTCACCAGCCTCTCAAGTGTGGAAATTATGGTAAATTTGAGAACAAGCCAGATTAGATTGATAGTTACACCTCCTCCTTTAATTAGCCAACCACAGGATCTGTGGAGGCAAAGGCCGGGGGGGTGTGTCGGTGTATATAACGTGTATTGTCTATGTGAAAGATTAACCAAAAGGAGTTGCTTGAGGTGGGAAGGCTTTTCTGGAGAGGTTCCACATGTTGTCAGGTAGTCCCTCTGAATGGCAGCTTCCGGTTCGGTCCCTTAGCTTTCGGAAGAGACATTTAGTCTGATATGTGCCAGCCGTGCAATCTACCTAGCCCTGCAAAGTGCAAATATTAACCTAAATGCATATTAAGATACTGTGTGTTAGCTCCTGAACTGAAATAGAGAGCGGGTGTTCCAGCGGAGGCAAGCAAATCGTGTTGATTTACAGTGGCTTGAGGATTTGGCCCATTACCGCTTCTTTATACACTTTTCAAAAGAAATGCCAACTCGATAGTTTAGGCTTTAACTGGAACATGGCAAGTAATTGTATGTTTTGGCGGACCCCTAGTAATGTTGCAGAATCTTTCTCAGAAGTTGTTCCATGGGATAGCCGATTCCTCAGGTAAGAGCTACTTGTTTGTTCAATCCTCCATCTTAGGCCTGCTCCTCAGGTGCGTCCTTCTTCTCGCAGCGATTTCCTAGGAACAGATTTCGAAGAACAGCTCTGATCACAGAATCACAGATTGGTTAGGGTTGGAAAGGACCTCTGGAGATCATCCAGCCCAACCCCCCTGCCAGAGCAGGGTCACCTACAGCAGGTTGCACAGGATGACCTCCAGGCGGGTTTTGAATGTTTCTGGGGTGGGCGACTCTACCGCCTCCCTGGGCAGCCTGTTCCAGGGCTCTGCCACCCTCAAAGTAAAGAAGTTCCTCCTCATGCTTTGATAGAAGTTCCTAGGTTCCAGTTAGCACCCGTTACCTCTTGTCCTGGATCATCTTTGATGATCCAGGACAAGAGGTAACGGGCACCAATTGGAACGTAGGAACTTGAACTTGAACTGGAACGTAGGAACTTGAACATAGGATTGTCCTTGATGATTCAGGATAGCTGTGTGTCTGACCAGTCTGTCTTTCGAAGGAGGTCCTGGGCCAGCTCCAGCCATGCTGTGCTGAGCAGAGCCCCTGGCAGCAGCCCCACACCTCACTCCCAGTGTGCCTGAATGGAAAAGGTACCAAAGTTGCTCCAACACTTTCTGAAAAACTCTATAGTGTTACCCCACAAGCGCAAAGCGACGGCAAAGCCCGTGAAATGACACCGGTGCTTCCAGAAAATGTCAAGCTTCCTGCCCAAGGGTGACATGCCATGCGGTGGGGTCAGGGCCACGCGCTGAGCACCCGGTGCGCTGGGGTTGCCCCAGCGGTTCCTGAGCAGCTCCTGCAGTGCTGCCGCCGGTACCGTTCTGGCGGCTGTAGTTGTTTAAAAAGCCGTTGTTGTTTCCGGCGTAATCTGACGGCAGTTTTCTCGGGCATTTGGGCCTCTTCTAATAAGTGTGCTGTGAGTACATCTGCAAGCATTCACCTGTCGAGGTCAAATGACTGGTGGTGCTCATCTGCCCCCGTGCTACTGCTGCTGCCTCCCGTGAATGCTCATGTGCCTGCGTGCCCCTGTACAGGCACAGATGCACGCGCGCAACACCTGATCCCGCATCCTAATTATTTTTCGCCCGGTTCTCGGAGTTGTTCTGCTTCCGGCTGATGAATGGGAAAGTGTAGTAGTGCTGTTTCATTTCACCAGCCTCTCAAGTGTGGAAATTATGGTAAATTTGAGAACAAGCCAGATTAGATTGATAGTTACACCTCCTCCTTTAATTAGCCAACCACAGGATCTGTGGAGGCAAAGGCCGGGGGGGTGTGTCGGTGTATATAACGTGTATTGTCTATGTGAAAGATTAACCAAAAGGAGTTGCTTGAGGTAGGAAGGCTTTTCTGGAGAGGTTCCACATGTTGTCAGGTAGTCCCTCTGAATGGCAGCTTCCGGTTCGGTCCCTTAGCTTTCGGAAGAGACATTTAGTCTGATATGTGCCAGCCGTGCAATCTACCTAGCCCTGCAAAGTGCAAATATTAACCTAAATGCATATTAAGATACTGTGTGTTAGCTCCTGAACTGAAATAGAGAGCGGGTGTTCCAGCGGAGGCAAGCAAATCGTGTTGATTTACAGTGGCTTGAGGATTTGGCCCATTACCGCTTCTTTATACACTTTTAAAAAGAAATGCCAACTCGATAGTTTAGGCTTTAACTGGAACATGGCAAGTAATTGTATGTTTTGGCGGACCCCTAGTAATGTTGCAGAATCTTTCTCAGAAGTTGTTCCATGGGATAGCCGATTCCTCAGGTAAGAGCTACTTGTTTGTTCAATCCTCCATCTTAGGCCTGCTCCTCAGGTGCGTCCTTCTTCTCGCAGCGATTTCCTAGGAACAGATTTCGAAGAACAGCTCTGATCACAGAATCACAGATTGGTTAGGGTTGGAAAGGACCTCTGGAGATCATCCAGCCCAACCCCCCTGCCAGAGCAGGGTCACCTACAGCAGGTTGCACAGGATGACCTCCAGGCGGGTTTTGAATGTTTCTGGGGTGGGCGACTCTACCGCCTCCCTGGGCAGCCTGTTCCAGGGCTCTGCCACCCTCAAAGTAAAGAAGTTCCTCCTCATGCTTTGATAGAAGTTCCTAGGTTCCAGTTAGCACCCGTTACCTCTTGTCCTGGATCATCTTTGATGATCCAGGACAAGAGGTAACGGGCACCAATTGGAACGTAGGAACTTGAACTTGAACTGGAACGTAGGAACTTGAACATAGGATTGTCCTTGATGATTCAGGATAGCTGTGTGTCTGACCAGTCTGTCTTTCGAAGGAGGTCCTGGGCCAGCTCCAGCCATGCTGTGCTGAGCAGAGCCCCTGGCAGCAGCCCCACACCTCACTCCCAGTGTGCCTGAATGGAAAAGGTACCAAAGTTGCTCCAACACTTTCTGAAAAACTCTATAGTGTTACCCCACAAGCGCAAAGCGACGGCAAAGCCCGTGAAATGACACCGGTGCTTCCAGAAAATGTCAAGCTTCCTGCCCAAGGGTGACATGCCATGCGGTGGGGTCAGGGCCACGCGCTGAGCACCCGGTGCGCTGGGGTTGCCCCAGCGGTTCCTGAGCAGCTCCTGCAGTGCTGCCGCCGGTACCGTTCTGGCGGCTGTAGTTGTTTAAAAAGCCGTTGTTGTTTCCGGCGTAATCTGACGGCAGTTTTCTCGGGCATTTGGGCCTCTTCTAATAAGTGTGCTGTGAGTACATCTGCAAGCATTCACCTGTCGAGGTCAAATGACTGGTGGTGCTCATCTGCCCCCGTGCTACTGCTGCTGCCTCCCGTGAATACTCATGTGCCTGCGTGCCCCTGTACAGGCACAGATGCACGCACGCAACACCTGATCCCGCATCCTAATTATTTTTCGCCCGGTTCTCTGAGTTGTTCTGCTTCCGGCTGATGAATGGGAAAGTGTAGTAGTGCTGTTTCATTTCACCAGCCTCTCAAGTGTGGAAATTATGGTAAATTTGAGAACAAGCCAGATTAGATTGATAGTTACACCTCCTCCTTTAATTAGCCAACCACAGGATCTGTGGAGGCAAAGGCCGGGGGGGTGTGTCGGTGTATATAACGTGTATTGTCTATGTGAAAGATTAATCAAAAGGAGTTGCTTGAGGTGGGAAGGCTTTTCCGGAGAGGTTCCACATGTTGTCAGGTAGTCCCTCTGAATGGCAGCTTCCGGTTCGGTCCCTTAGCTTTCGGAAGTGACATTTAGTCTGATATGTGCCAGCCGTGCAATCTACCTAGCCCTGCAAAGTGCAAATATTAACCTAAATGCATATTAAGATACTGTGTGTTAGCTCCTGAACTGAAATAGAGAGCGGGTGTTCCAGCGGAGGCAAGCAAATCGTGTTGATTTACAGTGGCTTGAGGATTTGGCCCATTACCGCTTCTTTATACACTTTTAAAACGAAATGCCAACTCGATAGTTTAGGCTTTAACTGGAACATGGCAAGTAATTGTATGTTTTGGCGGACCCCTAGTAATGTTGCAGAATCTTTCTCAGAAGTTGTTCCATGGGATAGCCGATTCCTCAGGTAAGAGCTACTTGTTTGTTCAATCCTCCATCTTAGGCCTGCTCCTCAGGTGCATCCTCCTTCTCGCAGCGATTTCCTAGGAACAGATTTCGAAGAACAGCTCTGATCACGGAATCACAGATTGGTTAGGGTTGGAAAGGAGCTCTGGAGATCATCCAGTCCAACCCCCCTCCCAGAGCAGGGTCACGTACAGCAGGTTGCACAGGATGACCTCCAGGCGGGTTTTGAATGTCTCTGGGGTGGGAGACTCTACCGCCTCCCTGGGCAGCCTGTTCCAGTGCTCTGCCACCCTCAAAGTAAAGAAGTTCCTCCTCATGCTTTGATAGAAGTTCCTAGGTTCCAGTTTGTACCCGTTACCTCTTGTCCTGGATCATCTTTGATGATCCAGGACAAGAGGTAACGGGCACCAATTGGAACGTAGGAACTTGAACTTGAACTGGAAGGTAGGAACTTGAACTTGAACATAGGATTATCCTTGATGATTCAGGATAGCTGTGTGTCTGACCAGTCTGTCTTTCGAAGGAGGTCCTGGGCCAGCTCCAGCCATGCTGTGCTGAGCAGAGCCCCTGGCAGCAGCCCCACAGCTCACTCCCAGTGTGCCTGAATGGAAAAGGTACCAAAGTTGCTCCAACACTTTCTGAAAAACTCTATAGTGTTACCCCACAAGCGCAAAGCGACGGCAAAGCCCGTGAAATGACACCGGTGCTTCCAGAAAATGTCAAGCTTCCTGCCCAAGGGTGACATGCCATGCGGTGGGGTCAGGGCCACGCGCTGAGCACCCGGTGCGCTGGGGTTGCCCCAGCGGTTCCTGAGCAGCTCCTGCAGTGCTGCCGCCGGTACCGTTCTGGCGGCTGTAGTTGTTTAAAAAGCCGTTGTTGTTTCCGGCGTAATCTGACGGCAGTTTTCTCGGGCATTTGGGCCTCTTCTAATAAGTGTGCTGTGAGTACATCTGCAAGCATTCACCTGTCGAGGTCAAATGACTGGTGGTGCTCATCTCCCCCCGTGCTACTGCTGCTGCCTCCCGTGAATGCTCATGTGCCTGCGTGCCCCTGTACAGGCACAGATGCACGCGCGCAACACCTGATCCCGCATCCTAATTATTTTTCGCCCGGTTCTCGGAGTTGTTCTGCTTCCGGCTGATGAATGGGAAAGTGTAGTAGTGCTGTTTCATTTCACCAGCCTCTCAAGTGTGGAAATTATGGTAAATTTGAGAACAAGCCAGATTAGATTGATAGTTACACCTCCTCCTTTAATTAGCCAACCACAGGATCTGTGGAGGCAAAGGCCGGGGGGGTGTGTCGGTGTATATAACGTGTATTGTCTATGTGAAAGATTAACCAAAAGGAGTTGCTTGAGGTGGGAAGGCTTTTCTGGAGAGGTTCCACATGTTGTCAGGTAGTCCCTCTGAATGGCAGCTTCCGGTTCGGTCCCTTAGCTTTCGGAAGAGACATTTAGTCTGATATGTGCCAGCCGTGCAATCTACCTAGCCCTGCAAAGTGCAAATATTAACCTAAATGCATATTAAGATACTGTGTGTTAGCTCCTGAACTGAAATAGAGAGCGGGTGTTCCAGCGGAGGCAAGCAAATCGTGTTGATTTACAGTGGCTTGAGGATTTGGCCCATTACCGCTTCTTTATACACTTTTAAAAAGAAATGCCAACTCGATAGTTTAGGCTTTAACTGGAACATGGCAAGTAATTGTATGTTTTGGCGGACCCCTAGTAATGTTGCAGAATCTTTCTCAGAAGTTGTTCCATGGGATAGCCGATTCCTCAGGTAAGAGCTACTTGTTTGTTCAATCCTCCATCTTAGGCCTGCTCCTCAGGTGCATCCTTCTTCTCGCAGCGATTTCCTAGGAACAGATTTCGAAGAACAGCTCTGATCACAGAATCACAGATTGGTTAGGGTTGGAAAGGAGCTCTGGAGATCATCCAGCCCAACCCCCCTGCCAGAGCAGGGTCACCTACAGCAGGTTGCACAGGATGACCTCCAGGCGGGTTTTGAATGTTTCTGGGGTGGGCGACTCTACCGCCTCCCTGGGCAGCCTGTTCCAGGGCTCTGCCACCCTCAAAGTAAAGAAGTTCCTCCTCATGCTTTGATAGAAGTTCCTAGGTTCCAGTTAGCACCCGTTACCTCTTGTCCTGGATCATCTTTGATGATCCAGGACAAGAGGTAACGGGCACCAATTGGAACGTAGGAACTTGAACTTGAACTGGAACGTAGGAACTTGAACATAGGATTGTCCTTGATGATTCAGGATAGCTGTGTGTCTGACCAGTCTGTCTTTCGAAGGAGGTCCTGGGCCAGCTCCAGCCATGCTGTGCTGAGCAGAGCCCCTGGCAGCAGCCCCACAGCTCACTCCCAGTGTGCCTGAATGGAAAAGGTACCAAAGTTGCTCCAACACTTTCTGAAAAAATCTATAGTGTTACCCCACAAGCGCAAAGCGACGGCAAAGCCCCTGAAATGACACCGGTGCTTCCAGAAAATGTCAAGCTTCCTGCCCAAGGGTGACATGCCATGCGGTGGGGTCAGGGCCACGCGCTGAGCACCTGGTGCGCTGGGGTTGCCCCAGCGGTTCCTGAGCAGCTCCTGCAGTGCTGCCGCCGGTACCGTTCTGGCGGCTGTAGTTGTTTAAAAAGCCGTTGTTGTTTCCGGCGTAATCTGACGGCAGTTTTCTCGGGCATTTGGGCCTCTTCTAATAAGTGTGCTGTGAGTACATCTGCAAGCATTCACCTGTCGAGGTCAAATGACTGGTGGTGCTCATCTCCCCCCGTGCTACTGCTGCTGCCTCCCGTGAATGCTCATGTGCCTGCGTGCCCCTGTACAGGCACAGATGCACGCGCGCAACACCTGATCCCGCATCCTAATTATTTTTCGCCCGGTTCTCGGAGTTGTTCTGCTTCCGGCTGATGAATGGGAAAGTGTAGTAGTGCTGTTTCATTTCACCAGCCTCTCAAGTGTGGAAATTATGGTAAATTTGAGAACAAGCCAGATTAGATTGATAGTTACACCTCCTCCTTTAATTAGCCAACCACAGGATCTGTGGAGGCAAAGGCCGGGGGGGTGTGTCGGTGTATATAACGTGTATTGTCTATGTGAAAGATTAATCAAAAGGAGTTGCTTGAGGTGGGAAGGCTTTTCCGGAGAGGTTCCACATGTTGTCAGGTAGTCCCTCTGAATGGCAGCTTCCGGTTCGGTCCCTTAGCTTTCGGAAGTGACATTTAGTCTGATATGTGCCAGCCGTGCAATCTACCTAGCCCTGCAAAGTGCAAATATTAACCTAAATGCATATTAAGATACTGTGTGTTAGCTCCTGAACTGAAATAGAGAGCGGGTGTTCCAGCGGAGGCAAGCAAATCGTGTTGATTTACAGTGGCTTGAGGATTTGGCCCATTACCGCTTCTTTATACACTTTTAAAAAGAAATGCCAACTCGATAGTTTAGGCTTTAACTGGAACATGGCAAGTAATTGTATGTTTTGGCGGACCCCTAGTAATGTTGCAGAATCTTTCTCAGAAGTTGTTCCATGGGATAGCCGATTCCTCAGGTAAGAGCTACTTGTTTGTTCAATCCTCCATCTTAGGCCTGCTCCTCAGGTGCGTCCTCCTTCTCGCAGCGATTTCCTAGGAACAGATTTCGAAGAACAGCTCTGATCACAGAATCACAGATTGGTTAGGGTTGGAAAGGACCTCTGGAGATCATCCAGCCCAACCCCCCTGCCAGAGCAGGGTCACCTACAGCAGGTTGCACAGGATGACCTCCAGGCGGGTTTTGAATGTCTCTGGGGTGGGAGACTCTACCGCCTCCCTGGGCAGCCTGTTCCAGTGCTCTGCCACCCTCAAAGTAAAGAAGTTCCTACTCATGCTTTGATACAAGTTCCTAGGTTCCAGTTTGTTCCCGTTACCTCTTGTCCTGGATCATCTTTGATGATCCAGGACAAGAGGTAACGGGCACCAATTCGAACGTAGGAACTTGAACTTGAACTGGAACGTAGGAACTTGAACATAGGATTGTCCTTGATGATTCAGGATAGCTGTGTGTCTGACCAGTCTGTCTTTCGAAGGAGGTCCTGGGCCAGCTCCAGCCATGCTGTGCTGAGCAGAGCCCCTGGCAGCAGCCCCACAGCTCACTCCCAGTGTGCCTGAATGGAAAAGGTACCAAAGTTGCTCCAACACTTTCTGAAAAAATCTATAGTGTTACCCCACAAGCGCAAAGCGACGGCAAAGCCCCTGAAATGACACCGGTGCTTCCAGAAAATGTCAAGCTTCCTGCCCAAGGGTGACATGCCATGCGGTGGGGTCAGGGCCACGCGCTGAGCACCTGGTGCGCTGGGGTTGCCCCAGCGGTTCCTGAGCAGCTCCTGCAGTGCTGCCGCCGGTACCGTTCTGGCGGCTGTAGTTGTTTAAAAAGCCGTTGTTGTTTCCGGCGTAATCTGACGGCAGTTTTCTCGGGCATTTGGGCCTCTTCTAATAAGTGTGCTGTGAGTACATCTGCAAGCATTCACCTGTCGAGGTCAAATGACTGGTGGTGCTCATCTCCCCCCGTGCTACTGCTGCTGCCTCCCGTGAATGCTCATGTGCCTGCGTGCCCCTGTACAGGCACAGATGCACGCGCGCAACACCTGATCCCGCATCCTAATTATTTTTCGCCCGGTTCTCGGAGTTGTTCTGCTTCCGGCTGATGAATGGGAAAGTGTAGTAGTGCTGTTTCATTTCACCAGCCTCTCAAGTGTGGAAATTATGGTAAATTTGAGAACAAGCCAGATTAGATTGATAGTTACACCTCCTCCTTTAATTAGCCAACCACAGGATCTGTGGAGGCAAAGGCCGGGGGGGTGTGTCGGTGTATATAACGTGTATTGTCTATGTGAAAGATTAATCAAAAGGAGTTGCTTGAGGTGGGAAGGCTTTTCCGGAGAGGTTCCACATGTTGTCAGGTAGTCCCTCTGAATGGCAGCTTCCGGTTCGGTCCCTTAGCTTTCGGAAGTGACATTTAGTCTGATATGTGCCAGCCGTGCAATCTACCTAGCCCTGCAAAGTGCAAATATTAACATAAATGCATATTAAGATACTGTGTGTTAGCTCCTGAACTGAAATAGAGAGCGGGTGTTCCAGCGGAGGCAAGCAAATCGTGTTGATTTACAGTGGCTTGAGGATTTGGCCCATTACCGCTTCTTTATACACTTTTAAAAAGAAATGCCAACTCGATAGTTTAGGCTTTAACTGGAACATGGCAAGTAATTGTATGTTTTGGCGGACCCCTAGTAATGTTGCAGAATCTTTCTCAGAAGTTGTTCCATGGGATAGCCGATTCCTCAGGTAAGAGCTACTTGTTTGTTCAATCCTCCATCTTAGGCCTGCTCCTCAGGTGCGTCCTCCTTCTCGCAGCGATTTCCTAGGAACAGATTTCGAAGAACAGCTCTGATCACAGAATCACAGATTGGTTAGGGTTGGAAAGGACCTCTGGAGATCATCCAGCCCAACCCCCCTGCCAGAGCAGGGTCACCTACAGCAGGTTGCACAGGATGACCTCCAGGCGGGTTTTGAATGTCTCTGGGGTGGGAGACTCTACCGCCTCCCTGGGCAGCCTGTTCCAGTGCTCTGCCACCCTCAAAGTAAAGAAGTTCCTACTCATGCTTTGATACAAGTTCCTAGGTTCCAGTTTGTTCCCGTTACCTCTTGTCCTGGATCATCTTTGATGATCCAGGACAAGAGGTAACGGGCACCAATTCGAACGTAGGAACTTGAACTTGAACTGGAACGTAGGAACTTGAACATAGGATTGTCCTTGATGATTCAGGATAGCTGTGTGTCTGACCAGTCTGTCTTTCGAAGGAGGTCCTGGGCCAGCTCCAGCCATGCTGTGCTGAGCAGAGCCCCTGGCAGCAGCCCCACAGCTCACTCCCAGTGTGCCTGAATGGAAAAGGTACCAAAGTTGCTCCAACACTTTCTGAAAAAATCTATAGTGTTACCCCACAAGCACAAAGCGACGGCAAAGCCCCTGAAATGACACCGGTGCTTCCAGAAAATGTCAAGCTTCCTGCCCAAGGGTGACATGCCATGCGGTGGGGTCAGGGCCACGCGCTGAGCACCTGGTGCGCTGGGGTTGCCCCAGCGGTTCCTGAGCAGCTCCTGCAGTGCTGCCGCCGGTACCGTTCTGGCGGCTGTAGTTGTTTAAAAAGCCGTTGTTGTTTCCGGCGTAATCTGACGGCAGTTTTCTCGGGCATTTGGGCCTCTTCTAATAAGTGTGCTGTGAGTACATCTGCAAGCATTCACCTGTCGAGGTCAAATGACTGGTGGTGCTCATCTCCCCCCGTGCTACTGCTGCTGCCTCCCGTGAATGCTCATGTGCCTGCGTGCCCCTGTACAGGCACAGATGCACGCGCGCAACACCTGATCCCGCATCCTAATTATTTTTCGCCCGGTTCTCGGAGTTGTTCTGCTTCCGGCTGATGAATGGGAAAGTGTAGTAGTGCTGTTTCATTTCACCAGCCTCTCAAGTGTGGAAATTATGGTAAATTTGAGAACAAGCCAGATTAGATTGATAGTTACACCTCCTCCTTTAATTAGCCAACCACAGGATCTGTGGAGGCAAAGGCCGGGGGGGTGTGTCGGTGTATATAACGTGTATTGTCTATGTGAAAGATTAATCAAAAGGAGTTGCTTGAGGTGGGAAGGCTTTTCCGGAGAGGTTCCACATGTTGTCAGGTAGTCCCTCTGAATGGCAGCTTCCGGTTCGGTCCCTTAGCTTTCGGAAGTGACATTTAGTCTGATATGTGCCAGCCGTGCAATCTACCTAGCCCTGCAAAGTGCAAATATTAACCTAAATGCATATTAAGATACTGTGTGTTAGCTCCTGAACTGAAATAGAGAGCGGGTGTTCCAGCGGAGGCAAGCAAATCGTGTTGATTTACAGTGGCTTGAGGATTTGGCCCATTACCGCTTCTTTATACACTTTTAAAAAGAAATGCCAACTCGATAGTTTAGGCTTTAACTGGAACATGGCAAGTAATTGTATGTTTTGGCGGACCCCTAGTAATGTTGCAGAATCTTTCTCAGAAGTTGTTCCATGGGATAGCCGATTCCTCAGGTAAGAGCTACTTGTTTGTTCAATCCTCCATCTTAGGCCTGCTCCTCAGGTGCATCCTCCTTCTCGCAGCGATTTCCTAGGAACAGATTTCAAAGAACAGCTCTGATCACAGAATCACAGATTGGTTAGGGTTGGAAAGGAGCTCTGGAGATCATCCAGTCCAACCCTCTGCCAGAGCAGGGTCACCTACAGCAGGTTGCACAGGATGACCTCCAGGCGGGTTTTGAATGTCTCTGGGGTGGGAGACTCTACCGCCTCCCTGGGCAGCCTGTTCCAGCGCTCTGCCACCCTCAAAGTAAAGAAGTTCCTCCTCATGCTTTGATAGAAGTTCCTAGGTTCCAGTTTGTACCCGTTACCTCTTGTCCTGGATCATCTTTGATGATCCAGGACAAGAGGTAACGGGCACCAATTGGAACGTAGGAACTTGAACTTGAACTGGAAGGTAGGAACTTGAACATAGGATTATCCTTGATGATTCAGGATAGCTGTGTGTCTGACCAGTCTGTCTTTCGAAGGAGGTCCTGGGCCAGCTCCAGCCATGCTGTGCTGAGCAGAGCCCCTGGCAGCAGCCCCACAGCTCACTCCCAGTGTGCCTGAATGGAAAAGGTACCAAAGTTGCTCCAACACTTTCTGAAAAACTCTATAGTGTTACCCCACAAACGCAAAGCGACGGCAAAGCCCGTGAAATGACACCGGTGCTTCCAGAAAATGTCAAGCTTCCTGCCCAAGGGTGACATGCCATGCGGTGGGGTCAGGGCCACGCACTGAGCACCTGGTGCGCTGGGGTTGCCCCAGCGGTTCCTGAGCAGCTCCTGCAGTGCTGCCGCCGGTACCGTTCTGGCGGCTGTAGTTGTTTAAAAAGCCGTTGTTGTTTCCGGCGTAATCTGACGGCAGTTTTCTCGGGCATTTGGGCCTCTTCTAATAAGTGTGCTGTGAGTACATCTGCAAGCATTCACCTGTCGAGGTCAAATGACTGGTGGTGCTCATCTCCCCCCGTGCTACTGCTGCTGCCTCCCGTGAATGCTCATGTGCCTGCGTGCCCCTGTACAGGCACAGATGCATGTGCGCAACACCTGATCCCGCATCCTAATTATTTTTCGCCCGGTTCTCGGAGTTGTTCTGCTTCCGGCTGATGAATGGGAAAGTGTAGTAGTGCTGTTTCATTTCACCAGCCTCTCAAGTGTGGAAATTATGGTAAATTTGAGAACAAGCCAGATTAGATTGATAGTTACACCTCCTCCTTTAATTAGCCAACCACAGGATCTGTGGAGGCAAAGGCCGGGGGGGTGTGTCGGTGTATATAACGTGTATTGTCTATGTGAAAGATTAATCAAAAGGAGTTGCTTGAGGTGGGAAGGCTTTTCCGGAGAGGTTCCACATGTTGTCAGGTAGTCCCTCTGAATGGCAGCTTCCGGTTCGGTCCCTTAGCTTTCGGAAGTGACATTTAGTCTGATATGTGCCAGCCGTGCAATCTACCTAGCCCTGCAAAGTGCAAATATTAACCTAAATGCATATTAAGATACTGTGTGTTAGCTCCTGAACTGAAATAGAGAGCGGGTGTTCCAGCGGAGGCAAGCAAATCGTGTTGATTTACAGTGGCTTGAGGATTTGGCCCATTACCGCTTCTTTATACACTTTTAAAAAGAAATGCCAACTCGATAGTTTAGGCTTTAACTGGAACATGGCAAGTAATTGTATGTTTTGGCGGACCCCTAGTAATGTTGCAGAATCTTTCTCAGAAGTTGTTCCATGGGATAGCCGTTTCCTCAGGTAAGAGCTACTTGTTTGTTCAATCCTCCATCTTAGGCCTGCTCCTCAGGTGCATCCTCCTTCTCGCAGCGATTTCCTAGGAACAGATTTCAAAGAACAGCTCTGATCACAGAATCACAGATTGGTTAGGGTTGGAAAGGAGCTCTGGAGATCATCCAGTCCAACCCCCCTGCCAGAGCAGGGTCACCTACAGCAGGTTGCACAGGATGACCTCCAGGCGGGTTTTGAATGTCTCTGGGGTGGGAGACTCTACCGCCTCCCTGGGCAGCCTGTTCCAGCGCTCTGCCACCCTCAAAGTAAAGAAGTTCCTCCTCATGCTTTGATAGAAGTTCCTAGGTTCCAGTTTGTACCCGTTACCTCTTGTCCTGGATCATCTTTGATGATCCAGGACAAGAGGTAACGGGCACCAATTGGAACGTAGGAACTTGAACTTGAACTGGAAGGTAGGAACTTGAACTTGAACATAGGATTATCCTTGATGATTCAGGATAGCTGTGTGTCTGACCAGTCTGTCTTTCGAAGGAGGTCCTGGGCCAGCTCCTGCCATGCTGTGCTGAGCAGAGCCCCTGGCAGCAGCCCCACACCTCACTCCCAGTGTGCCTGAATGGAAAAGGTACCAAAGTTGCTCCAACACTTTCTGAAAAACTCTATAGTGTTACCCCACAAGCGCAAAGCGACGGCAAAGCCCGTGAAATGACACCGGTGCTTCCAGAAAATGTCAAGCTTCCTGCCCAAGGGTGACATGCCATGCGGTGGGGTCAGGGCCACACGCTGAGCACCCGGTGCGCTGGGGTTGCCCCAGCGGTTCCAGAGCAGCTCCTGCAGTGCTGCCGCCGGTACCGTTCTGGCGGCTGTAGTTGTTTAAAAAGCCGTTGTTGTTTCTGGCGTAATCTGACGGCAGTTTTCTCGGGCATTTGGGCCTCTTCTAATAAGTGTGCTGTGAGTACATCTGCAAGCATTCACCTGTCGAGGTCAAATGACTGGTGGTGCTCATCTCCCCCCGTGCTACTGCTGCTGCCTCCCGTGAATGCTCATGTGCCTGCGTGCCCCTGTACAGGCACAGATGCACGCGCGCAACACCTGATCCCGCATCCTAATTATTTTTCGCCCGGTTCTCGGAGTTGTTCTGCTTCCGGCTGATGAATGGGAAAGTGTAGTAGTGCTGTTTCATTTCACCAGCCTCTCAAGTGTGGAAATTATGGTAAATTTGAGAACAAGCCAGATTAGATTGATAGTTACACCTCCTCCTTTAATTAGCCAACCACAGGATCTGTGGAGGCAAAGGCCGGGGGGGTGTGTCGGTGTATATAACGTGTATTGTCTATGTGAAAGATTAATCAAAAGGAGTTGCTTGAGGTGGGAAGGCTTTTCCGGAGAGGTTCCACATGTTGTCAGGTAGTCCCTCTGAATGGCAGCTTCCGGTTCGGTCCCTTAGCTTTCGGAAGTGACATTTAGTCTGATATGTGCCAGCCGTGCAATCTACCTAGCCCTGCAAAGTGCAAATATTAACCTAAATGCATATTAAGATACTGTGTGTTAGCTCCTGAACTGAAATAGAGAGCGGGTGTTCCAGCGGAGGCAAGCAAATCGTGTTGATTTACAGTGGCTTGAGGATTTGGCCCATTACCGCTTCTTTATACACTTTTAAAAAGAAATGCCAACTCGATAGTTTAGGCTTTAACTGGAACATGGCAAGTAATTGTATGTTTTGGCGGACCCCTAGTAATGTTGCAGAATCTTTCTCAGAAGTTGTTCCATGGGATAGCCGATTCCTCAGGTAAGAGCTACTTGTTTGTTCAATCCTCCATCTTAGGCCTGCTCCTCAGGTGCATCCTCCTTCTCGCAGCGATTTCCTAGGAACAGATTTCAAAGAACAGCTCTGATCACAGAATCACAGATTGGTTAGGGTTGGAAAGGAGCTCTGGAGATCATCCAGTCCAACCCCCCTGCCAGAGCAGGGTCACCTACAGCAGGTTGCACAGGATGACCTCCAGGCGGGTTTTGAATGTCTCTGGGGTGGGAGACTCTACCGCCTCGCTGGGCAGCCTGTTCCAGCGCTCTGCCACCCTCAAAGTAAAGAAGTTCCTCCTCATGCTTTGATAGAAGTTCCTAGGTTCCAGTTTGTACCCGTTACCTCTTGTCCTGGATCATCTTTGATGATCCAGGACAAGAGGTAACGGGCACCAATTGGAACGTAGGAACTTGAACTTGAACTGGAAGGTAGGAACTTGAACTTGAACATAGGATTATCCTTGATGATTCAGGATAGCTGTGTGTCTGACCAGTCTGTCTTTCGAAGGAGGTCCTGGGCCAGCTCCTGCCATGCTGTGCTGAGCAGAGCCCCTGGCAGCAGCCCCACACCTCACTCCCAGTGTGCCTGAATGGAAAAGGTACCAAAGTTGCTCCAACACTTTCTGAAAAACTCTATAGTGTTACCCCACAAGCGCAAAGCGACGGCAAAGCCCGTGAAATGACACCGGTGCTTCCAGAAAATGTCAAGCTTCCTGCCCAAGGGTGACATGCCATGCGGTGGGGTCAGGGCCACGCGCTGAGCACCTGGTGCGCTGGGGTTGCCCCAGCGGTTCCTGAGCAGCTCCTGCAGTGCTGCCGCCGGTACCGTTCTGGCGGCTGTAGTTGTTTAAAAAGCCGTTGTTGTTTCCGGCGTAATCTGACGGCAGTTTTCTCGGGCATTTGGGCCTCTTCTAATAAGTGTGCTGTGAGTACATCTGCAAGCATTCACCTGTCGAGGTCAAATGACTGGTGGTGCTCATCTCCCCCCGTGCTACTGCTGCTGCCTCCCGTGAATGCTCATGTGCCTGCGTGCCCCTGTACAGGCACAGATGCACGCGCGCAACACCTGATCCCGCATCCTAATTATTTTTCGCCCGGTTCTCGGAGTTGTTCTGCTTCCGGCTGATGAATGGGAAAGTGTAGTAGTGCTGTTTCATTTCACCAGCCTCTCAAGTGTGGAAATTATGGTAAATTTGAGAACAAGCCAGATTAGATTGATAGTTACACCTCCTCCTTTAATTAGCCAACCACAGGATCTGTGGAGGCAAAGGCCGGGGGGGTGTGTCGGTGTATATAACGTGTATTGTCTATGTGAAAGATTAATCAAAAGGAGTTGCTTGAGGTGGGAAGGCTTTTCCGGAGAGGTTCCACATGTTGTCAGGTAGTCCCTCTGAATGGCAGCTTCCGGTTCGGTCCCTTAGCTTTCGGAAGTGACATTTAGTCTGATATGTGCCAGCCGTGCAATCTACCTAGCCCTGCAAAGTGCAAATATTAACCTAAATGCATATTAAGATACTGTGTGTTAGCTCCTGAACTGAAATAGAGAGCGGGTGTTCCAGCGGAGGCAAGCAAATCGTGTTGATTTACAGTGGCTTGAGGATTTGGCCCATTACCGCTTCTTTATACACTTTTAAAAAGAAATGCCAACTCGATAGTTTAGGCTTTAACTGGAACATGGCAAGTAATTGTATGTTTTGGCGGACCCCTAGTAATGTTGCAGAATCTTTCTCAGAAGTTGTTCCATGGGATAGCCGTTTCCTCAGGTAAGAGCTACTTGTTTGTTCAATCCTCCATCTTAGGCCTGCTCCTCAGGTGCATCCTCCTTCTCGCAGCGATTTCCTAGGAACAGATTTCAAAGAACAGCTCTGATCACAGAATCACAGATTGGTTAGGGTTGGAAAGGAGCTCTGGAGATCATCCAGTCCAACCCCCCTGCCAGAGCAGGGTCACCTACAGCAGGTTGCACAGGATGACCTCCAGGCGGGTTTTGAATGTCTCTGGGGTGGGAGACTCTACCGCCTCGCTGGGCAGCCTGTTCCAGCGCTCTGCCACCCTCAAAGTAAAGAAGTTCCTCCTCATGCTTTGATAGAAGTTCCTAGGTTCCAGTTTGTACCCGTTACCTCTTGTCCTGGATCATCTTTGATGATCCAGGACAAGAGGTAACGGGCACCAATTGGAACGTAGGAACTTGAACTTGAACTGGAAGGTAGGAACTTGAACTTGAACATAGGATTATCCTTGATGATTCAGGATAGCTGTGTGTCTGACCAGTCTGTCTTTCGAAGGAGGTCCTGGGCCAGCTCCTGCCATGCTGTGCTGAGCAGAGCCCCTGGCAGCAGCCCCACACCTCACTCCCAGTGTGCCTGAATGGAAAAGGTACCAAAGTTGCTCCAACACTTTCTGAAAAACTCTATAGTGTTACCCCACAAGCGCAAAGCGACGGCAAAGCCCGTGAAATGACACCGGTGCTTCCAGAAAATGTCAAGCTTCCTGCCCAAGGGTGACATGCCATGCGGTGGGGTCAGGGCCACACGCTGAGCACCCGGTGCGCTGGGGTTGCCCCAGCGGTTCCTGAGCAGCTCCTGCAGTGCTGCCGCCGGTACCGTTCTGGCGGCTGTAGTTGTTTAAAAAGCCGTTGTTGTTTCTGGCGTAATCTGACGGCAGTTTTCTCGGGCATTTGGGCCTCTTCTAATAAGTGTGCTGTGAGTACATCTGCAAGCATTCACCTGTCGAGGTCAAATGACTGGTGGTGCTCATCTCCCCCCGTGCTACTGCTGCTGCCTCCCGTGAATGCTCATGTGCCTGCGTGCCCCTGTACAGGCACAGATGCACGCGCGCAACACCTGATCCCGCATCCTAATTATTTTTCGCCCGGTTCTCGGAGTTGTTCTGCTTCCGGCTGATGAATGGGAAAGTGTAGTAGTGCTGTTTCATTTCACCAGCCTCTCAAGTGTGGAAATTATGGTAAATTTGAGAACAAGCCAGATTAGATTGATAGTTACACCTCCTCCTTTAATTAGCCAACCACAGGATCTGTGGAGGCAAAGGCCGGGGGGGTGTGTCGGTGTATATAAGGTGTATTGTCTATGTGAAAGATTAATCAAAAGGAGTTGCTTGAGGTGGGAAGGCTTTTCCGGAGAGGTTCCACATGTTGTCAGGTAGTCCCTCTGAATGGCAGCTTCCGGTTCGGTCCCTTAGCTTTCGGAAGTGACATTTAGTCTGATATGTGCCAGCCGTGCAATCTACCTAGCCCTGCAAAGTGCAAATATTAACCTAAATGCATATTAAGATACTGTGTGTTAGCTCCTGAACTGAAATAGAGAGCGGGTGTTCCAGCGGAGGCAAGCAAATCGTGTTGATTTACAGTGGCTTGAGGATTTGGCCCATTACCGCTTCTTTATACACTTTTAAAAAGAAATGCCAACTCGATAGTTTAGGCTTTAACTGGAACATGGCAAGTAATTGTATGTTTTGGCGGACCCCTAGTAATGTTGCAGAATCTTTCTCAGAAGTTGTTCCATGGGATAGCCGATTCCTCAGGTAAGAGCTACTTGTTTGTTCAATCCTCCATCTTAGGCCTGCTCCTCAGGTGCATCCTCCTTCTCGCAGCGATTTCCTAGGAACAGATTTCAAAGAACAGCTCTGATCACAGAATCACAGATTGGTTAGGGTTGGAAAGGAGCTCTGGAGATCATCCAGTCCAACCCCCCTGCCAGAGCAGGGTCACCTACAGCAGGTTGCACAGGATGACCTCCAGGCGGGTTTTGAATGTCTCTGGGGTGGGAGACTCTACCGCCTCCCTGGGCAGCCTGTTCCAGCGCTCTGCCACCCTCAAAGTAAAGAAGTTCCTCCTCATGCTTTGATAGAAGTTCCTAGGTTCCAGTTAGCACCCGTTACCTCTTGTCCTGGATCATCTTTGATGATCCAGGACAAGAGGTAACGGGCACCAATTGGAACGTAGGAACTTGAACTTGAACTGGAACGTAGGAACTTGAACATAGGATTGTCCTTGATGATTCAGGATAGCTGTGTGTCTGACCAGTCTGTCTTTCGAAGGAGGTCCTGGGCCAGCTCCTGCCATGCTGTGCTGAGCAGAGCCCCTGGCAGCAGCCCCACACCTCACTCCCAGTGTGCCTGAATGGAAAAGGTACCAAAGTTGCTCCAACACTTTCTGAAAAACTCTATAGTGTTACCCCACAAGCGCAAAGCGACGGCAAAGCCCGTGAAATGACACCGGTGCTTCCAGAAAATGTCAAGCTTCCTGCCCAAGGGTGACATGCCATGCGGTGGGGTCAGGGCCACACGCTGAGCACCCGGTGCGCTGGGGTTGCCCCAGCGGTTCCTGAGCAGCTCCTGCAGTGCTGCCGCCGGTACCGTTCTGGCGGCTGTAGTTGTTTAAAAAGCCGTTGTTGTTTCTGGCGTAATCTGACGGCAGTTTTCTCGGGCATTTGGGCCTCTTCTAATAAGTGTGCTGTGAGTACATCTGCAAGCATTCACCTGTCGAGGTCAAATGACTGGTGGTGCTCATCTCCCCCCGTGCTACTGCTGCTGCCTCCCGTGAATGCTCATGTGCCTGCGTGCCCCTGTACAGGCACAGATGCACGCGCGCAACACCTGATCCCGCATCCTAATTATTTTTCGCCCGGTTCTCGGAGTTGTTCTGCTTCCGGCTGATGAATGGGAAAGTGTAGTAGTGCTGTTTCATTTCACCAGCCTCTCAAGTGTGGAAATTATGGTAAATTTGAGAACAAGCCAGATTAGATTGATAGTTACACCTCCTCCTTTAATTAGCCAACCACAGGATCTGTGGAGGCAAAGGCCGGGGGGGTGTGTCGGTGTATATAAGGTGTATTGTCTATGTGAAAGATTAATCAAAAGGAGTTGCTTGAGGTGGGAAGGCTTTTCCGGAGAGGTTCCACATGTTGTCAGGTAGTCCCTCTGAATGGCAGCTTCCGGTTCGGTCCCTTAGCTTTCGGAAGTGACATTTAGTCTGATATGTGCCAGCCGTGCAATCTACCTAGCCCTGCAAAGTGCAAATATTAACCTAAATGCATATTAAGATACTGTGTGTTAGCTCCTGAACTGAAATAGAGAGCGGGTGTTCCAGCGGAGGCAAGCAAATCGTGTTGATTTACAGTGGCTTGAGGATTTGGCCCATTACCGCTTCTTTATACACTTTTAAAAAGAAATGCCAACTCGATAGTTTAGGCTTTAACTGGAACATGGCAAGTAATTGTATGTTTTGGCGGACCCCTAGTAATGTTGCAGAATCTTTCTCAGAAGTTGTTCCATGGGATAGCTGTTTCCTCAGGTAAGAGCTACTTGTTTGTTCAATCCTCCATCTTAGGCCTGCTCCTCAGGTGCATCCTCCTTCTCGCAGCGATTTCCTAGGAACAGATTTCAAAGAACAGCTCTGATCACAGAATCACAGATTGGTTAGGGTTGGAAAGGAGCTCTGGAGATCATCCAGTCCAACCCCCCTGCCAGAGCAGGGTCACCTACAGCAGGTTGCACAGGATGACCTCCAGGCGGGTTTTGAATGTCTCTGGGGTGGGAGACTCTACCGCCTCCCTGGGCAGCCTGTTCCAGCGCTCTGCCACCCTCAAAGTAAAGAAGTTCCTCCTCATGCTTTGATAGAAGTTCCTAGGTTCCAGTTAGCACCCGTTACCTCTTGTCCTGGATCATCTTTGATGATCCAGGACAAGAGGTAACGGGCACCAATTGGAACGTAGGAACTTGAACTTGAACTGGAACGTAGGAACTTGAACATAGGATTGTCCTTGATGATTCAGGATAGCTGTGTGTCTGACCAGTCTGTCTTTCGAAGGAGGTCCTGGGCCAGCTCCTGCCATGCTGTGCTGAGCAGAGCCCCTGGCAGCAGCCCCACACCTCACTCCCAGTGTGCCTGAATGGAAAAGGTACCAAAGTTGCTCCAACACTTTCTGAAAAACTCTATAGTGTTACCCCACAAGCGCAAAGCGACGGCAAAGCCCGTGAAATGACACCGGTGCTTCCAGAAAATGTCAAGCTTCCTGCCCAAGGGTGACATGCCATGCGGTGGGGTCAGGGCCACACGCTGAGCACCCGGTGCGCTGGGGTTGCCCCAGCGGTTCCTGAGCAGCTCCTGCAGTGCTGCCGCCGGTACCGTTCTGGCGGCTGTAGTTGTTTAAAAAGCCGTTGTTGTTTCTGGCGTAATCTGACGGCAGTTTTCTCGGGCATTTGGGCCTCTTCTAATAAGTGTGCTGTGAGTACATCTGCAAGCATTCACCTGTCGAGGTCAAATGACTGGTGGTGCTCATCTCCCCCCGTGCTACTGCTGCTGCCTCCCGTGAATGCTCATGTGCCTGCGTGCCCCTGTACAGGCACAGATGCACGCGCGCAACACCTGATCCCGCATCCTAATTATTTTTCGCCCGGTTCTCGGAGTTGTTCTGCTTCCGGCTGATGAATGGGAAAGTGTAGTAGTGCTGTTTCATTTCACCAGCCTCTCAAGTGTGGAAATTATGGTAAATTTGAGAACAAGCCAGATTAGATTGATAGTTACACCTCCTCCTTTAATTAGCCAACCACAGGATCTGTGGAGGCAAAGGCCGGGGGGGTGTGTCGGTGTATATAAGGTGTATTGTCTATGTGAAAGATTAATCAAAAGGAGTTGCTTGAGGTGGGAAGGCTTTTCCGGAGAGGTTCCACATGTTGTCAGGTAGTCCCTCTGAATGGCAGCTTCCGGTTCGGTCCCTTAGCTTTCGGAAGTGACATTTAGTCTGATATGTGCCAGCCGTGCAATCTACCTAGCCCTGCAAAGTGCAAATATTAACCTAAATGCATATTAAGATACTGTGTGTTAGCTCCTGAACTGAAATAGAGAGCGGGTGTTCCAGCGGAGGCAAGCAAATCGTGTTGATTTACAGTGGCTTGAGGATTTGGCCCATTACCGCTTCTTTATACACTTTTAAAAAGAAATGCCAACTCGATAGTTTAGGCTTTAACTGGAACATGGCAAGTAATTGTATGTTTTGGCGGACCCCTAGTAATGTTGCAGAATCTTTCTCAGAAGTTGTTCCATGGGATAGCCGATTCCTCAGGTAAGAGCTACTTGTTTGTTCAATCCTCCATCTTAGGCCTGCTCCTCAGGTGCATCCTCCTTCTCGCAGCGATTTCCTAGGAACAGATTTCAAAGAACAGCTCTGATCACAGAATCACAGATTGGTTAGGGTTGGAAAGGAGCTCTGGAGATCATCCAGTCCAACCCCCCTGCCAGAGCAGGGTCACCTACAGCAGGTTGCACAGGATGACCTCCAGGCGGGTTTTGAATGTCTCTGGGGTGGGAGACTCTACCGCCTCCCTGGGCAGCCTGTTCCAGCGCTCTGCCACCCTCAAAGTAAAGAAGTTCCTCCTCATGCTTTGATAGAAGTTCCTAGGTTCCAGTTAGCACCCGTTACCTCTTGTCCTGGATCATCTTTGATGATCCAGGACAAGAGGTAACGGGCACCAATTGGAACGTAGGAACTTGAACTTGAACTGGAACGTAGGAACTTGAACATAGGATTGTCCTTGATGATTCAGGATAGCTGTGTGTCTGACCAGTCTGTCTTTCGAAGGAGGTCCTGGGCCAGCTCCTGCCATGCTGTGCTGAGCAGAGCCCCTGGCAGCAGCCCCACACCTCACTCCCAGTGTGCCTGAATGGAAAAGGTACCAAAGTTGCTCCAACACTTTCTGAAAAACTCTATAGTGTTACCCCACAAGCGCAAAGCGACGGCAAAGCCCGTGAAATGACACCGGTGCTTCCAGAAAATGTCAAGCTTCCTGCCCAAGGGTGACATGCCATGCGGTGGGGTCAGGGCCACACGCTGAGCACCCGGTGCGCTGGGGTTGCCCCAGCGGTTCCTGAGCAGCTCCTGCAGTGCTGCCGCCGGTACCGTTCTGGCGGCTGTAGTTGTTTAAAAAGCCGTTGTTGTTTCTGGCGTAATCTGACGGCAGTTTTCTCGGGCATTTGGGCCTCTTCTAATAAGTGTGCTGTGAGTACATCTGCAAGCATTCACCTGTCGAGGTCAAATGACTGGTGGTGCTCATCTCCCCCCGTGCTACTGCTGCTGCCTCCCGTGAATGCTCATGTGCCTGCGTGCCCCTGTACAGGCACAGATGCACGCGCGCAACACCTGATCCCGCATCCTAATTATTTTTCGCCCGGTTCTCGGAGTTGTTCTGCTTCCGGCTGATGAATGGGAAAGTGTAGTAGTGCTGTTTCATTTCACCAGCCTCTCAAGTGTGGAAATTATGGTAAATTTGAGAACAAGCCAGATTAGATTGATAGTTACACCTCCTCCTTTAATTAGCCAACCACAGGATCTGTGGAGGCAAAGGCCGGGGGGGTGTGTCGGTGTATATAACGTGTATTGTCTATGTGAAAGATTAATCAAAAGGAGTTGCTTGAGGTGGGAAGGCTTTTCCGGAGAGGTTCCACATGTTGTCAGGTAGTCCCTCTGAATGGCAGCTTCCGGTTCGGTCCCTTAGCTTTCGGAAGTGACATTTAGTCTGATATGTGCCAGCCGTGCAATCTACCTAGCCCTGCAAAGTGCAAATATTAACCTAAATGCATATTAAGATACTGTGTGTTAGCTCCTGAACTGAAATAGAGAGCGGGTGTTCCAGCGGAGGCAAGCAAATCGTGTTGATTTACAGTGGCTTGAGGATTTGGCCCATTACCGCTTCTTTATACACTTTTAAAAAGAAATGCCAACTCGATAGTTTAGGCTTTAACTGGAACATGGCAAGTAATTGTATGTTTTGGCGGACCCCTAGTAATGTTGCAGAATCTTTCTCAGAAGTTGTTCCATGGGATAGCTGTTTCCTCAGGTAAGAGCTACTTGTTTGTTCAATCCTCCATCTTAGGCCTGCTCCTCAGGTGCATCCTCCTTCTCGCAGCGATTTCCTAGGAACAGATTTCAAAGAACAGCTCTGATCACAGAATCACAGATTGGTTAGGGTTGGAAAGGAGCTCTGGAGATCATCCAGTCCAACCCCCCTGCCAGAGCAGGGTCACCTACAGCAGGTTGCACAGGATGACCTCCAGGCGGGTTTTGAATGTTTCTGGGGTCGGAGACTCTACCGCCTCCCTGGGCAGCCTGTTCCAGCGCTCTGCCACCCTCAAAGTAAAGAAGTTCCTCCTCATGCTTTGATAGAAGTTCCTACGTTCCAGTTTGTACCCGTTACCTCTTGTCCTGGATCATCTTTGATGATCCAGGACAAGAGGTAACGGGCACCAATTGGAAGGAAGGAACTTGAACTTGAACTGGAATGTAGGAACTTGAACATAGGATTGTCCTTGATGATTCAGGATAGCTGTGTGTCTGACCAGTCTGTCTTTCGAAGGAGGTCCTGGGCCAGCTCCAGCCATGCTGTGCTGAGCAGAGCCCCTGGCAGCAGCCCCACAGCTCACTCCCAGTGTGCCTGAATGGAAAAGGTACCAAAGTTGCTCCAACACTTTCTGAAAAACTCTATAGTGTTACCCCACAAGCGCAAAGCGACGGCAAAGCCCGTGAAATGACACCGGTGCTTCCAGAAAATGTCAAGCTTCCTGCCCAAGGGTGACATGCCATGCGGTGGGGTCAGGGCCACGCGCTGAGCACCCGGTGCGCTGGGGTTGCCCCAGTGGTTCCTGAGCAGCTCCTGCAGTGCTGCCGCCGGTACCGTTCTGGCGGCTGTAGTTGTTTAAAAAGCCGTTGTTGTTTCCGGCGTAATCTGACGGCAGTTTTCTCGGGCATTTGGGCCTCTTCTAATAAGTGTGCTGTGAGTACATCTGCAAGCATTCACCTGTCGAGGTCAAATGACTGGTGGTGCTCATCTCCCCCCGTGCTACTGCTGCTGCCTCCCGTGAATGCTCATGTGCCTGCGTGCCCCTGTACAGGCACAGATGCACGCGCGCAACACCTGATCCCGCATCCTAATTATTTTTCGCCCGGTTCTCGGAGTTGTTCTGCTTCCGGCTGATGAATGGGAAAGTGTAGTAGTGCTGTTTCATTTCACCAGCCTCTCAAGTGTGGAAATTATGGTAAATTTGAGAACAAGCCAGATTAGATTGATAGTTACACCTCCTCCTTTAATTAGCCAACCACAGGATCTGTGGAGGCAAAGGCCGGGGGGGTGTGTCGGTGTATATAACGTGTATTGTCTATGTGAAAGATTAATCAAAAGGAGTTGCTTGAGGTGGGAAGGCTTTTCCGGAGAGGTTCCACATGTTGTCAGGTAGTCCCTCTGAATGGCAGCTTCCGGTTCGGTCCCTTAGCTTTCGGAAGTGACATTTAGTCTGATATGTGCCAGCCGTGCAATCTACCTAGCCCTGCAATGTGCAAATATTAACCTAAATGCATATTAAGATACTGTGTGTTAGCTCCTGAACTGAAATAGAGAGCGGGTGTTCCAGCGGAGGCAAGCAAATCGTGTTGATTTACAGTGGCTTGAGGATTTGGCCCATTACCGCTTCTTTATACACTTTTAAAAAGAAATGCCAACTCGATAGTTTAGGCTTTAACTGGAACATGGCAAGTAATTGTATGTTTTGGCGGACCCCTAGTAATGTTGCAGAATCTTTCTCAGAAGTTGTTCCATGGGATAGCCGATTCCTCAGGTAAGAGCTACTTGTTTGTTCAATCCTCCATCTTAGGCCTGCTCCTCAGGTGCATCCTCCTTCTCGCAGCGATTTCCTAGGAACAGATTTCGAAGAACAGCTCTGATCACAGAATCACAGATTGGTTAGGGTTGGAAAGGAGCTCTGGAGATCATCCAGCCCAACCCCCCTGCCAGAGCAGGGTCACCTACAGCAGGTTGCACAGGATGACCTCCAGGCGGGTTTTGAATGTCTCTGGGGTGGGAGACTCTACCGCCTCCCTGGGCAGCCTGTTCCAGCGCTCTGCCACCCTCAAAGTAAAGAAGTTCCTCCTCATGCTTTGATAGAAGTTCCTAGGTTCCAGTTTGTACCCGTTACCTCTTGTCCTGGATCATCTTTGATGATCCAGGACAAGAGGTAACGGGCACCAATTGGAACGTAGGAACTTGAACTTGAACTGGAAGGTAGGAACTTGAACTTGAACATAGGATTATCCTTGATGATTCAGGATAGCTGTGTGTCTGACCAGTCTGTCTTTCGAAGGAGGTCCTGGACCAGCTCCAGCCATGCTGTGCTGAGCAGAGCCCCTGGCAGCAGCCCCACAGCTCACTCCCAGTGTGCCTGAATGGAAAAGGTACCAAAGTTGCTCCAACACTTTCTGAAAAACTCTATAGTGTTACCCCACAAGCGCAAAGCGACGGCAAAGCCCGTGAAATGACACCGGTGCTTCCAGAAAATGTCAAGCTTCCTGCCCAAGGGTGACATGCCATGCGGTGGGGTCAGGGCCACGCGCTGAGCACCCGGTGCGCTGGGGTTGCCCCAGCGGTTCCTGAGCAGCTCCTGCAGTGCTGCCGCCGGTACTGTTCTGGCGGCTGTAGTTGTTTAAAAAGCCGTTGTTGTTTCCGGCGTAATCTGACGGCAGTTTTCTCGGGCATTTGGGCCTCTTCGAATAAGTGTGCTGTGAGTACATCTGCAAGCATTCACCTGTCGAGGTCAAATGACTGGTGGTGCTCATCTGCCCCCGTGCTACTGCTGCTGCCTCCCGTGAATGCTCATGTGCCTGCGTGCCCCTGTACAGGCACAGATGCACGCGCGCAACACCTGATCCCGCATCCTAATTATTTTTCGCCCGGTTCTCGGAGTTGTTCTGCTTCCGGCTGATGAATGGGAAAGTGTAGTAGTGCTGTTTCATTTCACCAGCCTCTCAAGTGTGGAAATTATGGTAAATTTGAGAACAAGCCAGATTAGATTGATAGTTACACCTCCTCCTTTAATTAGCCAACCACAGGATCTGTGGAGGCAAAGGCCGGGGGGGTGTGTCGGTGTATATAACGTGTATTGTCTATGTGAAAGATTAATCAAAAGGAGTTGCTTGAGGTGGGAAGGCTTTTCCGGAGAGGTTCCACATGTTGTCAGGTAGTCCCTCTGAATGGCAGCTTCCGGTTCGGTCCCTTAGCTTTCGGAAGTGACATTTAGTCTGATATGTGCCAGCCGTGCAATCTACCTAGCCCCGCAAAGTGCAAATATTAACCTAAATGCATATTAAGATACTGTGTGTTAGCTCCTGAACTGCAATAGAGAGCGGGTGTTCCAGCGGAGGCAAGCAAATCGTGTTGATTTAGAGTGGCTTGAGGATTTGGCCCATTACCGCTTCTTTATACACTTTTAAAAAGAAATGCCAACTCGATAGTTTAGGCTTTAACTGGAACATGGCAAGTAATTGTATGTTTTGGCGGACCCCTAGTAATGTTGCAGAATCTTTCTCAGAAGTTGTTCCATGGGATAGCCGATTCCTCAGGTAAGAGCTACTTGTTTGTTCAATCCTCCATCTTAGGCCTGCTCCTCAGGTGCATCCTCCTTCTCGCAGCGATTTCCTAGGAACAGATTTCGAAGAACAGCTCTGATCACAGAATCACAGATTGGTTAGGGTTGGAAAGGACCTCTGGAGATCATCCAGCCCAACCCCCCTGCCAGAGCAGGGTCACCTACAGCAGGTTGCACAGGATGACCTCCAGGCGGGTTTTGAATGTTTCTGGGGTCGGAGACTCTACCGCCTCCCTGGGCAGCCTGTTCCAGCGCTCTGCCACCCTCAAAGTAAAGAAGTTCCTCCTCATGCTTTGATAGAAGTTCCTACGTTCCAGTTTGTACCCGTTACCTCTTGTCCTGGATCATCTTTGATGATCCAGGACAAGAGGTAACGGGCACCAATTGGAACGTAGGAACTTGAACTTGAACTGGAACGTAGGAACTTGAACATAGGATTATCCTTGATGATTCAGGATAGCTGTGTGTCTGACCAGTCTGTCTTTCGAAGGAGGTCCTGGGCCAGCTCCAGCCATGCTGTGCTGAGCAGAGCCCCTGGCAGCAGCCCCACAGCTCACTCCCAGTGTGCCTGAATGGAAAAGGTACCAAAGTTGCTCCAACACTTTCTGAAAAACTCTATAGTGTTACCCCACAAGCGCAAAGCGACGACTAAGCCCGTGAAATGACACCGGTGCTTCCAGAAAATGTCAAGCTTCCTGCCCAAGGGTGACATGCCATGCGGTGGGGTCAGGGCCACGCGCTGAGCACCCGGTGCGCTGGGGTTGCCCCAGCGGTTCCTGAGCAGCTCCTGCAGTGCTGCCGCCGGTACCGTTCTGGCGGCTGTAGTTGTTTAAAAAGCCGTTGTTGTTTCCGGCGTAATCTGACGGCAGTTTTCTCGGGCATTTGGGCCTCTTCTAATAAGTGTGCTGTGAGTACATCTGCAAGCATTCACCTGTCGAGGTCAAATGACTGGTGGTGCTCATCTGCCCCCGTGCTACTGCTGCTGCCTCCCGTGAATGCTCATGTGCCTGCGTGCCCCTGTACAGGCACAGATGCACGCGCGCAACACCTGATCCAGCATCCTAATTATTTTTCGCCCGGTTCTCGGAGTTGTTCTGCTTCCGGCTGATGAATGGGAAAGTGTAGTAGTGCTGTTTCATTTCACCAGCCTCTCAAGTGTGGAAATTATGGTAAATTTGGGAACAAGCCAGATTAGATTGATAGTTACACCTCCTCCTTTAATTAGCCAACCACAGGATCTGTGGAGGCAAAGGCCGGGGGGGTGTGTCGGTGTATATAACGTGTATTGTCTATGTGAAAGATTAATCAAAAGGAGTTGCTTGAGGTGGGAAGGCTTTTCCGGAGAGGTTCCACAAGTTGTCAGGTAGTCCCTCTGAATGGCAGCTTCCGGTTCGGTCCCTTAGCTTTCGGAAGTGACATTTAGTCTGATATGTGCCAGCCGTGCAATCTACCTAGCCCTGCAAAGTGCAAATATTAACATAAATGCATATTAAGATACTGTGTGTTAGCTCCTGAACTGCAATAGAGAGCGGGTGTTCCAGCGGAGGCAAGCAAATCGTGTTGATTTAGAGTGGCTTGAGGATTTGGCCCATTACCGCTTCTTTATACACTTTTAAAAAGAAATGCCAACTTGATAGTTTAGGCTTTAACTGGAACATGGCAAGTAATTGTATGTTTTGGCGGACCCCTAGTAATGTTGCAGAATCTTTCTCAGAAGTTGTTCCATGGGATAGCCGATTCCTCAGGTAAGAGCTACTTGTTTGTTCAATCCTCCATCTTAGGCCTGCTCCTCAGGTGCATCCTCCTTCTCGCAGCGATTTCCTAGGAACAGATTTCGAAGAACAGCTCTGATCACAGAATCACAGATTGGTTAGGGTTGGAAAGGAGCTCTGGAGATCATCCAGCCCAACCCCCCTGCCAGAGCAGGGTCACCTACAGCAGGTTGCACAGGATGACCTCCAGGCGGGTTTTGAATGTTTCTGGGGTCGGAGACTCTACCGCCTCCCTGGGCAGCCTGTTCCAGCGCTCTGCCACCCTCAAAGTAAAGAAGTTCCTCCTCATGCTTTGATAGAAGTTCCTACGTTCCAGTTTGTACCCGTTACCTCTTGTCCTGGATCATCTTTGATGATCCAGGACAAGAGGTAACGGGCACCAATTGGAACGTAGGAACTTGAACTTGAACTGGAAGGTAGGAACTTGAACTTGAACATAGGATTATCCTTGATGATTCAGGATAGCTGTGTGTCTGACCAGTCTGTCTTTCGAAGGAGGTCCTGGACCAGCTCCAGCCATGCTGTGCTGAGCAGAGCCCCTGGCAGCAGCCCCACAGCTCACTCCCAGTGTGCCTGAATGGAAAAGGTACCAAAGTTGCTCCAACACTTTCTGAAAAACTCTATAGTGTTACCCCACAAGCGCAAAGCGACGGCAAAGCCCGTGAAATGACACCGGTGCTTCCAGAAAATGTCAAGCTTCCTGCCCAAGGGTGACATGCCATGCGGTGGGGTCAGGGCCACGCGCTGAGCACCCGGTGCGCTGGGGTTGCCCCAGCGGTTCCTGAGCAGCTCCTGCAGTGCTGCCGCCGGTACCGTTCTGGCGGCTGTAGTTGTTTAAAAAGCCGTTGTTGTTTCCGGCGTAATCTGACGGCAGTTTTCTCGGGCATTTGGGCCTCTTCTAATAAGTGTGCTGTGAGTACATCTGCAAGCATTCACCTGTCGAGGTCAAATGACTGGTGGTGCTCATCTGCCCCCGTGCTACTGCTGCTGCCTCCCGTGAATGCTCATGTGCCTGCGTGCCCCTGTACAGGCACAGATGCACGCGCGCAACACCTGATCCCGCATCCTAATTATTTTTCGCCCGGTTCTCTGAGTTGTTCTGCTTCCGGCTGATGAATGGGAAAGTGTAGTAGTGCTGTTTCATTTCACCAGCCTCTCAAGTGTGGAAATTATGGTAAATTTGGGAACAAGCCAGATTAGATTGATAGTTACACCTCCTCCTTTAATTAGCCAACCACAGGATCTGTGGAGGCAAAGGCCGGGGGGGTGTGTCGGTGTATATAACGTGTATTGTCTATGTGAAAGATTAATCAAAAGGAGTTGCTTGAGGTGGGAAGGCTTTTCCGGAGAGGTTCCACATGTTGTCAGGTAGTCCCTCTGAATGGCAGCTTCCGGTTCGGTCCCTTAGCTTTCGGAAGTGACATTTAGTCTGATATGTGCCAGCCGTGCAATCTACCTAGCCCTGCAAAGTGCAAATATTAACCTAAATGCATATTAAGATACTGTGTGTTAGCTCCTGAACTGAAATAGAGAGCGGGTGTTCCAGCGGAGGCAAGCAAATCGTGTTGATTTACAGTGGCTTGCGGATTTGGCCCATTACCGCTTCTTTATACACTTTTAAAAAGAAATGCCAACTCGATAGTTTAGGCTTTAACTGGAACATGGCAAGTAATTGTATGTTTTGGCGGACCCCTAGTAATGTTGCAGAATCTTTCTCTGAAGTTGTTCCATGGGATAGCCGATTCCTCAGGTAAGAGCTACTTGTTTGTTCAATCCTCCATCTTAGGCCTGCTCCTCAGGTGCATCCTCCTTCTCGCAGCGATTTCCTAGGAACAGATTTCGAAGAACAGCTCTGATCACAGAATCACAGATTGGTTAGGCTTGGAAAGGACCTCTGGAGATCATCCAGCCCAACCCCCCTGCCAGAGCAGGGTCACCTACAGCAGGTTGCACAGGATGACCTCCAGGCGGGTTTTGAATGTTTCTGGGGTCGGAGAGTCTACCGCCTCCCTGGGCAGCCTGTTCCAGCGCTCTGCCACCCTCAAAGTAAAGAAGTTCCTCCTCATGCTTTGATAGAAGTTCCTACGTTCCAGTTTGTACCCGTTACCTCTTGTCCTGGATCATCTTTGATGATCCAGGACAAGAGGTAACGGGCACCAATTGGAACGTAGGAACTTGAACTTGAACTGGAACGTAGGAACTTGAACATAGGATTATCCTTGATGATTCAGGATAGCTGTGTGTCTGACCAGTCTGTCTTTCGAAGGAGGTCCTGGACCAGCTCCAGCCATGCTGTGCTGAGCAGAGCCCCTGGCAGCAGCCCCACAGCTCACTCCCAGTGTGCCTGAATGGAAAAGGTACCAAAGTTGCTCCAACACTTTCTGAAAAACTCTATAGTGTTACCCCACAAGCGCAAAGCGACGGCAAAGCCCGTGAAATGACACCGGTGCTTCCAGAAAATGTCAAGCTTCCTGCCCAAGGGTGACATGCCATGCGGTGGGGTCAGGGCCACGCGCTGAGCACCCGGTGCGCTGGGGTTGCCCCAGCGGTTCCTGAGCAGCTCCTGCAGTGCTGCCGCCGGTACCGTTCTGGCGGCTGTAGTTGTTTAAAAAGCCGTTGTTGTTTCCGGCGTAATCTGACGGCAGTTTTCTCGGGCATTTGGGCCTCTTCTAATAAGTGTGCTGTGAGTACATCTGCAAGCATTCACCTGTCGAGGTCAAATGACTGGTGGTGCTCATCTGCCCCCGTGCTACTGCTGCTGCCTCCCGTGAATGCTCATGTGCCTGCGTGCCCCTGTACAGGCACAGATGCACGCGCGCAACACCTGATCCCGCATCCTAATTATTTTTCGCCCGGTTCTCTGAGTTGTTCTGCTTCCGGCTGATGAATGGGAAAGTGTAGTGGTGCTGTTTCATTTCACCAGCCTCTCAAGTGTGGAAATTATGGTAAATTTGAGAACAAGCCAGATTAGATTGATAGTTACACCTCCTCCTTTAATTAGCCAACCACAGGATCTGTGGAGGCAAAGGCCGGGGGGGTGTGTCGGTGTATATAACGTGTATTGTCTATGTGAAAGATTAATCAAAAGGAGTTGCTTGAGGTGGGAAGGCTTTTCCGGAGAGGTTCCACATGTTGTCAGGTAGTCCCTCTGAATGGCAGCTTCCGGTTCGGTCCCTTAGCTTTCGGAAGTGACATTTAGTCTGATATGTGCCAGCCGTGCAATCTACCTAGCCCTGCAAAGTGCAAATATTAACCTAAATGCATATTAAGATACTGTGTGTTAGCTCCTGAACTGAAATAGAGAGCGGGTGTTCCAGCAGAGGCAAGCAAATCATGTTGTATTACAGTGGCTTGAGGATTTGGCCCATTACCGCTTCTTTATACACTTTTAAAAAGAAATGCCAACTCGATAGTTTAGGCTTTAACTGGAACATGGCAAGTAATTGTATGCTTTGGCGGACCCCTAGTAATGTTGCAGAATCTTTCTCAGAAGTTGTTCCATGGGATAGCCGATTCCTCAGGTAAGAGCTACTTGTTTGTTCAATCC
This sequence comes from Vanellus vanellus, assembly GCF_965231255.1. Lineage (NCBI taxonomy): Eukaryota > Metazoa > Chordata > Aves > Charadriiformes > Charadriidae > Vanellus > Vanellus vanellus. The sequence goes on along the minus strand of NW_028128566.1, from coordinate 530,452 downwards.
TCCATCTTAGGCCTGCTCCTCAGGTGCATCCTCCTTCTCGCAGCGATTTCCTAGGAACAGATTTCAAAGAACAGCTCTGATCACAGAATCACAGATTGGTTAGGGTTGGAAAGGAGCTCTGGAGATCATCCAGTCCAACCCCCCTGCCAGAGCAGGGTCACTTACAGCAGGTTGCACAGGATGACCTCCAGGCGGGTTTTGAATGTCTCTGGGGTGGGAGACTCTACCGCCTCCCTGGGCAGCCTGTTCCAGGGCTCTGCCACCCTCAAAGTAAAGAAGTTCCTCCTCATGCTTTGATAGAAGTTCCTAGGTTCCAGTTTGTACCCGTTACCTCTTGTCCTGGATCATCTTTGATGATCCAGGACAAGAGGTAACGGGCACCAATTGGAAGGAAGGAACTTGAACTTGAACTGGAACGTAGGAACTTGAACATAGGATTATCCTTGATGATTCAGGATAGCTGTGTGTCTGACCAGTCTGTCTTTCGAAGGAGGTCCTGGACCAGCTCCAGCCATGCTGTGCTGAGCAGAGCCCCTGGCAGCAGCCCCACAGCTCACTCCCAGTGTGCCTGAATGGAAAAGGTACAAAAGTTGCTCCAACACTTTCTGAAAAACTCTATAGTGTTACCCCACAAGCGCAAAGCGACGGCAAAGCCCGTGAAATGACACCGGTGCTTCCAGAAAATGCCAAGCTTCCTGCCCAAGGGTGACATGCCATGCGGTGGGGTCAGGGCCACGCGCTGAGCACCCGGTGCGCTGGGGTTGCCCCAGCGGTTCCTGAGCAGCTCCTGCAGTGCTGCCGCCGGTACCGTTCTGGCGGCTGTAGTTGTTTAAAAAGTTGTTGTTGTTTCCGGCGTAATCTGACGGCAGTTTTCTCGGGCATTTGGGCCTCTTCTAATAAGTGTGCTGTGAGTACATCTGCAAGCATTCACCTGTCGAGGTCAAATGACTGGTGGTGCTCATCTCCCCCCGTGCTACTGCTGCTGCCTCCCGTGAATGCTCATGTGCCTGCGTGCCCCTGTACAGGCACAGATGCACGCGCGCAACACCTGATCCCGCATCCTAATTATTTTTCGCCCGGTTCTCGGAGTTGTTCTGCTTCCGGCTGATGAATGGGAAAGTGTAGTAGTGCTGTTTCATTTCACCAGCCTCTCAAGTGTGGAAATTATGGTAAATTTGAGAACAAGCCAGATTAGATTGATAGTTACACCTCCTCCTTTAATTAGCCAACCACAGGATCTGTGGAGGCAAAGGCCGGGGGGGTGTGTTGGTGTATATAACGTGTATTGTCTATGTGAAAGATTAATCAAAAGGAGTTGCTTGAGGTGGGAAGGCTTTTCCGGAGAGGTTCCACATGTTGTCAGGTAGTCCCTCTGAATGGCAGCTTCCGGTTCGGTCCCTTAGCTTTCGGAAGTGACATTTAGTCTGATATGTGCCAGCCGTGCAATCTACCTAGCCCTGCAAAGTGCAAATATTAACCTAAATGCATATTAAGATAGTGTGTGTTAGCTCCTGAACTGAAATAGAGAGCGGGTGTTCCAGCGGAGGCAAGCAAATCGTGTTGATTTACAGTGGCTTGCGGATTTGGCCCATTACCGCTTCTTTATACACTTTTAAAAAGAAATGCCAACTCGATAGTTTAGGCTTTAACTGGAACATGGCAAGTAATTGTATGTTTTGGCGGACCCCTAGTAATGTTGCAGAATCTTTCTCAGAAGTTGTTCCATGGGATAGCCGATTCCTCAGGTAAGAGCTACTTGTTTGTTCAATCCTCCATCTTAGGCCTGCTCCTCAGGTGCATCCTCCTTCTCGCAGCGATTTCCTAGGAACAGATTTCGAAGAACAGCTCTGATCACAGAATCACAGATTGGTTAGGGTTGGAAAGGAGCTCTGGAGATCATCCAGTCCAACCCCCTGCCAGAGCAGGGTCACCTACAGCAGGTTGCACAGGATGACCTCCAGGCGGGTTTTGAATGTCTCTGGGGTGGGAGACTCTACTGCCTCCCTGGGCAGCCTGTTCCAGCGCTCTGCCACCCTCAAAGTAAAGAAGTTCCTCCTCATGCTTTGATAGAAGTTCCTAGGTTCCAGTTTGTACCCGTTACCTCTTGTCCTGGATCATCTTTGATGATCCAGGACAAGAGGTAACGGGCACCAATTGGAACGTAGGAACTTGAACTTGAACTGGAACGTAGGAACTTGAACATAGGATTATCCTTGATGATTCAGGATAGCTGTGTGTCTGACCAGTCTGTCTTTCGAAGGAGGTCCTGGGCCAGCTCCAGCCATGCTGTGCTGAGCAGAGCCCCTGGCAGGAGCCCCACACCTCACTCCCAGTGTGCCTGAATGGAAAAGGTACAAATGTTGCTCCAACACTTTCTGAAAAACTCTATAGTGTTACCCCACAAGCGCAAAGCGACGGCAAAGCCCGTGAAATGACACCGGTGCTTCCAGAAAATGCCAAGCTTCCTGCCCAAGGGTGACATGCCATGCGGTGGGGTCAGGGCCACGCGCTGAGCACCCGGTGCGCTGGGGTTGCCCCAGCGGTTCCTGAGCAGCTCCTGCAGTGCTGCCGCCGGTACCGTTCTGGCGGCTGTAGTTGTTTAAAAAGTTGTTGTTGTTTCCGGCGTAATCTGACGGCAGTTTTCTCGGGCATTTGGGCCTCTTCTAATAAGTGTGCTGTGAGTACATCTGCAAGCATTCACCTGTCGAGGTCAAATGACTGGTGGTGCTCATCTCCCCCCGTGCTACTGCTGCTGCCTCCCGTGAATGCTCATGTGCCTGCGTGCCCCTGTACAGGCACAGATGCACGCGCGCAACACCTGATCCCGCATCCTAATTATTTTTCGCCCGGTTCTCTGAGTTGTTCTGCTTCCGGCTGATGAATGGGAAAGTGTAGTAGTGCTGTTTCATTTCACCAGCCTCTCAAGTGTGGAAATTATGGTAAATTTGAGAACAAGCCAGATTAGATTGATAGTTACACCTCCTCCTTTAATTAGCCAACCACAGGATCTGTGGAGGCAAAGGCCGGGGGGGTGTGTCGGTGTATATAAGGTGTATTGTTAATGTGAAAGATTAATCAAAAGGAGTTGCTTGAGGTGGGAAGGCTTTTCCGGAGAGGTTCCACATGTTGTCAGGTAGTCCCTCTGAATGGCAGCTTCCGGTTCGGTCCCTTAGCTTTCGGAAGTGACATTTAGTCTGATATGTGCCAGCCGTGCAATCTACCTAGCCCTGCAAAGTGCAAATATTAACTTAAATGCATATTAAGATACTGTGTGTTAGCTCCTGAACTGCAATAGAGAGCGGGTGTTCCAGCGGAGGCAAGCAAATCGTGTTGATTTAGAGTGGCTTGAGGATTTGGCCCATTACCGCTTCTTTATACACTTTTAAAAAGAAATGCCAACTCGATAGTTTAGGCTTTAACTGGAACATGGCAAGTAATTGTATGTTTTGGCGGACCCCTAGTAATGTTGCAGAATCTTTCTCTGAAGTTGTTCCATGGGATAGCCGATTCCTCAGGTAAGAGCTACTTGTTTGTTCAATCCTCCATCTTAGGCCTGCTCCTCAGGTGCATCCTCCTTCTCGCAGCGATTTCCTAGGAACAGATTTCGAAGAACAGCTCTGATCACAGAATCACAGATTGGTTAGGCTTGGAAAGGACCTCTGGAGATCATCCAGTCCAACCCCCTGCCAGAGCAGGGTCACGTACAGCAGGTTGCACAGGATGACCTCCAGGCGGGTTTTGAATGTCTCTGGGGTGGGAGACTCTACTGCCTCCCTGGGCAGCCTGTTCCAGCGCTCTGCCACCCTCAAAGTAAAGAAGTTCCTCCTCATGCTTTGATAGAAGTTCCTAGGTTCCCGTTTGTACCCGTTACCTCTTGTCCTGGATCATCTTTGATGATCCAGGACAAGAGGTAACGGGCACCAATTGGAACGTAGGAACTTGAACTTGAACTGGAACGTAGGAACTTGAACATAGGATTATCCTTGATGATTCAGGATAGCTGTGTGTCTGACCAGTCTGTCTTTCGAAGGAGGTCCTGGGCCAGCTCCAGCCATGCTGTGCTGAGCAGAGCCCCTGGCAGGAGCCCCACACCTCACTCCCAGTGTGCCTGAATGGAAAAGGTACAAAAGTTGCTCCAACACTTTCTGAAAAACTCTATAGTGTTACCCCACAAGCGCAAAGCGACGGCAAAGCCCGTGAAATGACACCGGTGCTTCCAGAAAATGCCAAGCTTCCTGCCCAAGGGTGACATGCCATGCGGTGGGGTCAGGGCCACGCGCTGAGCACCCGGTGCGCTGGGGTTGCCCCAGCGGTTCCTGAGCAGCTCCTGCAGTGCTGCCGCCGGTACCGTTCTGGCGGCTGTAGTTGTTTAAAAAGTTGTTGTTGTTTCCGGCGTAATCTGACGGCAGTTTTCTCGGGCATTTGGGCCTCTTCTAATAAGTGTGCTGTGAGTACATCTGCAAGCATTCACCTGTCGAGGTCAAATGACTGGTGGTGCTCATCTGCCCCCGTGCTACTGCTGCTGCCTCCCATGAATGCTCATGTGCCTGCGTGCCCCTGTACAGGCACAGATGCACGCGCGCAACACCTGATCCCGCATCCTAATTATTTTTCGCCCGGTTCTCTGAGTTGTTCTGCTTCCGGCTGATGAATGGGAAAGTGTAGTAGTGCTGTTTCATTTCACCAGCCTCTCAAGTGTGGAAATTATGGTAAATTTGAGAACAAACCAGATTAGATTGATAGTTACACCTCCTCCTTTAATTAGCCAACCACAGGATCTGTGGAGGCAAAGGCCGGGGGGCGTGTCGGTGGGGGGGCATACGATTTTACCATGGCGAGATTGCTGGAGGTTCTTTCTTGTCTGTTCTTTCTTGTCTTGTAAATTGGTATGAGGTTCTGCCAGTCTTCCTCACGTAGCACAATCGCTCTTGATTTCTGGAGGTTGCTCACAGGGTAAGCTAATGTTTAACATCAATAAGGGTTACCGAATCTTGTCCTTGAGAAGCAGGAGTCTGGAAGCTGTTGTCAATCCAACTGCTGTATTCCTGACCAGCAAGCCCGCTCGATTCAGGGTTAATTAACTGATTACTTAGAGCGGAAGTGTTGTGGAAGAGCCCGATCATTACCATTTCTATTCATTCTAATATGATGTATTTCAACTCCCCCTCCCTCACGCCTTCCAGAGAGTGATCTGGTGAAGGAGGATGACAAGTCTTTGTGAAACCATCTCGAGTTCTCCCAGATACTCGTAGTTGAAGTTGTCTAGCGGTGCGAGATTAGACACCGTGTGAAAGGCAATACTGCACAGATTCTTTATTCCAGACCATTTTGTAAGTTCGCATGATACAAAACCTCACGGTTACTGGGCAGCTCTCCCACTTTTCACGTCAACCTTTGCTACCTCGCACGCTGCAACGTGCAGGAAAGAAACATTGATTTGAATTGCGCCGTGGTGCCGTGCATCTTAATGACACTCTGGAGTGACTGGCAGTGTGTCTGGGTCCTGGGGTTGGACCCGGTCTAGCTGCCAGGAGGCAACATTGCAGAGAGGGGTTACAGCTGTGGTCCCTGAAGGGGCCTGGCTACTCTATGTAGGCCTTCTCTCCCTGCGTCTCAGAGTGCTTGAAGATGCTAATTGGTTCACATTTTCCTCTGTTCGTTAAGGTATTCTGTCCTTAAAAATTCAGCTTTTTAAAATAGTAACGTGTATTGTCTATGTGAAAGATTAATCAAAAGGAGTTGCTTGAGGTGGGAAGGCTTTTCCGGAGAGGTTCCACATGTTGTCAGGTAGTCCCTCTGAATGGCAGCTTCCGGTTCGGTCCCTTAGCTTTCGGAAGTGACATTTAGTCTGATATGTGCCAGCCGTGCAATCTACCTAGCCCTGCAAAGTGCAAATATTAACCTAAATGCATATTAAGATACTGTGTGTTAGCTCCTGAACTGAAATAGAGAGCGGGTGTTCCAGCGGAGGCAAGCAAATCGTGTTGATTTAGAGTGGCTTGAGGATTTGGCCCATTACCGCTTCTTTATACACTTTTAAAAAGAAATGCCAACTCGATAGTTTAGGCTTTAACTGGAACATGGCAAGTAATTGTATGCTTTGGCGGACCCCTAGTAATGTTGCAGAATCTTTCTCAGAAGTTGTTCCATGGGATAGCCGATTCCTCAGGTAAGAGCTACTTGTTTGTTCAATCCTCCATCTTAGGCCTGCTCCTCAGGTGCATCCTCCTTCTCGCAGCGATTTCCTAGGAACAGATTTCGAAGAACAGCTCTGATCACAGAATCACAGATTGGTTAGGGTTGGAAAGGACCTCTGGAGATCATCCAGCCCAACCCCCCTGCCAGAGCAGGGTCACCTACAGCAGGTTGCACAGGATGACCTCCAGGCGGGTTTTGAATGTTTCTGGGGTGGGAGACTCTACCGCCTCCCTGGGCAGCCTGTTCCAGCGCTCTGCCACCCTCAAAGTAAAGAAGTTCCTCCTCATGCTTTGATAGAAGTTCCTAGGTTCCAGTTTGTACCCGTTACCTCTTGTCCTGGATCATCTTTGATGATCCAGGACAAGAGGTAACGGGCACCAATTGGAACGTAGGAACTTGAACTTGAACTGGAACGTAGGAGCTTGAACATAGGATTATCCTTGATGATTCAGGATAGCTGTGTGTCTGACCAGTCTGTCTTTCGAAGGAGGTCCTGGACCAGCTCCTGCCATGCTGTGCTGAGCAGAGCCCCTGGCAGCAGCCCCACAGCTCACTCCCAGTGTGCCTGAATGGAAAAGGTACCAAAGTTGCTCCAACACTTTCTGAAAAACTCTATAGTGTTACCCCACAAGCGCAAAGCGACGGCAAAGCCCGTGAAATGACACCGGTGCTTCCAGAAAATGTCAAGCTTCCTGCCCAAGGGTGACATGCCATGCGGTGGGGTCAGGGCCACGCGCTGAGCACCCGGTGCGCTGGGGTTGCCCCAGCGGTTCCTGAGCAGCTCCTGCAGTGCTGCCGCCGGTACCGTTCTGGCGGCTGTAGTTGTTTAAAAAGCCGTTGTTGTTTCCGGCGTAATCTGACGGCAGTTTTCTCGGGCATTTGGGCCTCTTCTAATAAGTGTGCTGTGAGTACATCTGCAAGCATTCACCTGTCGAGGTCAAATGACTGGTGGTGCTCATCTGCCCCCGTGCTACTGCTGCTGCCTCCCGTGAATGCTCATGTGCCTGCGTGCCCCTGTACAGGCACAGATGCACGCGCGCAACACCTGATCCCGCATCCTAATTATTTTTCGCCCGGTTCTCTGAGTTGTTCTGCTTCCGGCTGATGAATGGGAAAGTGTAGTAGTGCTGTTTCATTTCACCAGCCTCTCAAGTGTGGAAATTATGGTAAATTTGAGAACAAGCCAGATTAGATTGATAGTTACACCTCCTCCTTTAATTAGCTACCACAGGATCTGTGGAGGCAAAGGCCGGGGGGGTGTGTCGGTGTATATAACGTGTATTGTCTATGTGAAAGATTAATCAAAAGGAGTTGCTTGAGGTGGGAAGGCTTTTCCGGAGAGGTTCCACATGTTGTCAGGTAGTCCCTCTGAATGGCAGCTTCCGGTTCGGTCCCTTAGCTTTCGGAAGTGACATTTAGTCTGATATGTGCCAGCCGTGCAATCTACCTAGCCCTGCAAAGTGCAAATATTAACATAAATGCATATTAAGATACTGTGTGTTAGCTCCTGAACTGAAATAGAGAGCGGGTGTTCCAGCGGAGGCAAGCAAATCGTGTTGATTTACAGTGGCTTGAGGATTTGGCCCATTACCGCTTCTTTATACACTTTTAAACAGAAATGCCAACTCGATAGTTTAGGCTTTAACTGGAACATGGCAAGTAATTGTATGTTTTGGCGGACCCCTAGTAATGTTGCAGAATCTTTCTCAGAAGTTGTTCCATGGGATAGCCGATTCCTCAGGTAAGAGCTACTTGTTTGTTCAATCCTCCATCTTAGGCCTGCTCCTCAGGTGCATCCTCCTTCTCGCAGCGATTTCCTAGGAACAGATTTCGAAGAACAGCTCTGATCACAGAATCACAGATTGGTTAGGCTTGGAAAGGACCTCTGGAGATCATCCAGCCCAACCCCCCTGCCAGAGCAGGGTCACCTACAGCAGGTTGCACAGGATGACCTCCAGGCGGGTTTTGAATGTTTCTGGGGTCGGAGACTCTACCGCCTCCCTGGGCAGCCTGTTCCAGCGCTCTGCCACCCTCAAAGTAAAGAAGTTCCTCCTCATGCTTTGATAGAAGTTCCTACGTTCCAGTTTGTACCCGTTACCTCTTGTCCTGGATCATCTTTGATGATCCAGGACAAGAGGTAACGGGCACCAATTGGAACGTAGGAACTTGAACTTGAACTGGAACGTAGGAACTTGAACATAGGATTATCCTTGATGATTCAGGATAGCTGTGTGTCTGACCAGTCTGTCTTTCGAAGGAGGTCCTGGACCAGCTCCAGCCATGCTGTGCTGAGCAGAGCCCCTGGCAGCAGCCCCACAGCTCACTCCCAGTGTGCCTGAATGGAAAAGGTACCAAAGTTGCTCCAACACTTTCTGAAAAACTCTATAGTGTTACCCCACAAGCGCAAAGCGACGGCAAAGCCCGTGAAATGACACCGGTGCTTCCAGAAAATGTCAAGCTTCCTGCCCAAGGGTGACATGCCATGCGGTGGGGTCAGGGCCACGCGCTGAGCACCCGGTGCGCTGGGGTTGCCCCAGCGGTTCCTGAGCAGCTCCTGCAGTGCTGCCGCCGGTACCGTTCTGGCGGCTGTAGTTGTTTAAAAAGCCATTGTTGTTTCCGGCGTAATCTGACGGCAGTTTTCTCGGGCATTTGGGCCTCTTCTAATAAGTGTGCTGTGAGTACATCTGCAAGCATTCACCTGTCGAGGTCAAATGACTGGTGGTGCTCATCTGCCCCCGTGCTACTGCTGCTGCCTCCCGTGAATGCTCATGTGCCTGCGTGCCCCTGTACAGGCACAGATGCACGCGCGCAACACCTGATCCCGCATCCTAATTATTTTTCGCCCGGTTCTCTGAGTTGTTCTGCTTCCGGCTGATGAATGGGAAAGTGTAGTAGTGCTGTTTCATTTCACCAGCCTCTCAAGTGTGGAAATTATGGTAAATTTGAGAACAAGCCAGATTAGATTGATAGTTACACCTCCTCCTTTAATTAGCCAACCACAGGATCTGTGGAGGCAAAGGCCGGGGGGGTGTGTTGGTGTATATAACGTGTATTGTCTATGTGAAAGATTAATCAAAAGGAGTTGCTTGAGGTGGGAAGGCTTTTCCGGAGAGGTTCCACATGTTGTCAGGTAGTCCCTCTGAATGGCAGCTTCCGGTTCGGTCCCTTAGCTTTCGGAAGTGACATTTAGTCTGATATGTGCCAGCCGTGCAATCTACCTAGCCCTGCAAAGTGCAAATATTAACATAAATGCATATTAAGATACTGTGTGTTAGCTCCTGAACTGAAATAGAGAGCGGGTGTTCCAGCGGAGGCAAGCAAATCGTGTTGATTTACAGTGGCTTGAGGATTTGGCCCATTACCGCTTCTTTATACACTTTTAAACAGAAATGCCAACTCGATAGTTTAGGCTTTAACTGGAACATGGCAAGTAATTGTATGTTTTGGCGGACCCCTAGTAATGTTGCAGAATCTTTCTCAGAAGTTGTTCCATGGGATAGCCGATTCCTCAGGTAAGAGCTACTTGTTTGTTCAATCCTCCATCTTAGGCCTGCTCCTCAGGTGCATCCTCCTTCTCGCAGCGATTTCCTAGGAACAGATTTCGAAGAACAGCTCTGATCACAGAATCACAGATTGGTTAGGCTTGGAAAGGACCTCTGGAGATCATCCAGCCCAACCCCCCTGCCAGAGCAGGGTCACCTACAGCAGGTTGCACAGGATGACCTCCAGGCGGGTTTTGAATGTTTCTGGGGTCGGAGACTCTACCGCCTCCCTGGGCAGCCTGTTCCAGCGCTCTGCCACCCTCAAAGTAAAGAAGTTCCTCCTCATGCTTTGATAGAAGTTCCTACGTTCCAGTTTGTACCCGTTACCTCTTGTCCTGGATCATCTTTGATGATCCAGGACAAGAGGTAACGGGCACCAATTGGAACGTAGGAACTTGAACTTGAACTGGAACGTAGGAACTTGAACATAGGATTATCCTTGATGATTCAGGATAGCTGTGTGTCTGACCAGTCTGTCTTTCGAAGGAGGTCCTGGACCAGCTCCAGCCATGCTGTGCTGAGCAGAGCCCCTGGCAGCAGCCCCACACCTCACTCCCAGTGTGCCTGAATGGAAAAGGTACCAAAGTTGCTCCAACACTTTCTGAAAAACTCTATAGTGTTACCCCACAAGCGCAAAGCGACGGCAAAGCCCGTGAAATGACACCGGTGCTTCCAGAAAATGTCAAGCTTCCTGCCCAAGGGTGACATGCCATGCGGTGGGGTCAGGGCCACGCGCTGAGCACCCGGTGCGCTGGGGTTGCCCCAGCGGTTCCTGAGCAGCTCCTGCAGTGCTGCCGCCGGTACCGTTCTGGCGGCTGTAGTTGTTTAAAAAGCCATTGTTGTTTCCGGCGTAATCTGACGGCAGTTTTCTCGGGCATTTGGGCCTCTTCTAATAAGTGTGCTGTGAGTACATCTGCAAGCATTCACCTGTCGAGGTCAAATGACTGGTGGTGCTCATCTGCCCCCGTGCTACTGCTGCTGCCTCCCGTGAATGCTCATGTGCCTGCGTGCCCCTGTACAGGCACAGATGCACGCGCGCAACACCTGATCCCGCATCCTAATTATTTTTCGCCCGGTTCTCTGAGTTGTTCTGCTTCCGGCTGATGAATGGGAAAGTGTAGTAGTGCTGTTTCATTTCACCAGCCTCTCAAGTGTGGAAATTATGGTAAATTTGAGAACAAGCCAGATTAGATTGATAGTTACACCTCCTCCTTTAATTAGCCAACCACAGGATCTGTGGAGGCAAAGGCCGGGGGGGTGTGTTGGTGTATATAACGTGTATTGTCTATGTGAAAGATTAATCAAAAGGAGTTGCTTGAGGTGGGAAGGCTTTTCCGGAGAGGTTCCACATGTTGTCAGGTAGTCCCTCTGAATGGCAGCTTCCGGTTCGGTCCCTTAGCTTTCGGAAGTGACATTTAGTCTGATATGTGCCAGCCGTGCAATCTACCTAGCCCTGCAAAGTGCAAATATTAACATAAATGCATATTAAGATACTGTGTGTTAGCTCCTGAACTGAAATAGAGAGCGGGTGTTCCAGCGGAGGCAAGCAAATCGTGTTGATTTACAGTGGCTTGAGGATTTGGCCCATTACCGCTTCTTTATACACTTTTAAAAAGAAATGCCAACTCGATAGTTTAGGCTTTAACTGGAACATGGCAAGTAATTGTATGTTTTGGCGGACCCCTAGTAATGTTGCAGAATCTTTCTCAGAAGTTGTTCCATGGGATAGCCGATTCCTCAGGTAAGAGCTACTTGTTTGTTCAATCCTCCATCTTAGGCCTGCTCCTCAGGTGCATCCTCCTTCTCGCAGCGATTTCCTAGGAACAGATTTCGAAGAACAGCTCTGATCACAGAATCACAGATTGGTTAGGCTTGGAAAGGAGCTCTGGAGATCATCCAGTCTAACCCCCCTGCCAGAGCAGAGTCTCCTACAGCAGGTTGCACAGGATGACCTCCAGGCGGGTTTTGAATGTCTCTGGGGTGGGAGACTCTACCGCCTCCCTGGGCAGCCTGTTCCAGCGCTCTGCCACCCTCAAAGTAAAGAAGTTCCTCCTCATGCTTTGATAGAAGTTCCTACGTTCCAGTTTGTACCCGTTACCTCTTGTCCTGGATCATCTTTGATGATCCAGGACAAGAGGTAATGGGCACCAATTGGAACGTAGGAACTTGAACTTGAACTGGAAGGTAGGAACTTGAACTTGAATATAGGATTATCCTTGATGATTCAGGATAGCTGTGTGTCTGACCAGTCTGTCTTTCGAAGGAGGTCCTGGGCCAGCTCCAGCCATGTTGTGCTGAGCAGAGCCCCTGGCAGCAGCCCCCCAGCTCACTCCCAGTGTGCCTGAATGGAAAAGGTACCAAAGTTGCTCCAACACTTTCTGAAAAACTCTATAGTGTTACCCCACAAGCGCAAAGCGACGGCAAAGCCCGTGAAATGACACCGGTGCTTCCAGAAAATGTCAAGCTTCCTGCCCAAGGGTGACATGCCATGCGGTGGGGTCAGGGCCACGCGCTGAGCACCCGGTGCGCTGGGGTTGCCCCAGCGGTTCCTGAGCAGCTCCTGCAGTGCTGCCGCCGGTACCGTTCTGGCGGCTGTAGTTGTTTAAAAAGCCGTTGTTGTTTCCGGCGTAATCTGACGGCAGTTTTCTCGGGCATTTGGGCCTCTTCTAATAAGTGTGCTGTGAGTACATCTGCAAGCATTCACCTGTCGAGGTCAAATGACTGGTGGTGCTCATCTCCCCCCGTGCTACTGCTGCTGCCTCCTGTGAATGCTCATGTGCCTGCGTGCCCCTGTACAGGCACAGATGCACGCGCGCAACACCTGATCCCGCATCCTAATTATTTTTCGCCCGGTTCTCTGAGTTGTTCTGCTTCCGGCTGATGAATGGGAAAGTGTAGTAGTGCTGTTTCATTTCACCAGCCTCTCAAGTGTGGAAATTATGGTAAATTTGAGAACAAGCCAGATTAGATTGATAGTTACACCTCCTCCTTTAATTAGCCAACCACAGGATCTGTGGAGGCAAAGGCCGGGGGGGTGTGTCGGTGTATATAACGTGTATTGTCTATGTGAAAGATTAATCAAAAGGAGTTGCTTGAGGTGGGAAGGCTTTTCCGGAGAGGTTCCACATGTTGTCAGGTAGTCCCTCTGAATGGCAGCTTCCGGTTCGGTCCCTTAGCTTTCGGAAGTGACATTTAGTCTGATATGTGCCAGCCGTGCAATCTACCTAGCCCTGCAAAGTGCAAATATTAACATAAATGCATATTAAGATAGTGTGTGTTAGCTCCTGAACTGCAATAGAGAGCGGGTGTTCCAGCGGAGGCAAGCAAATCGTGTTGATTTACAGTGGCTTGAGGATTTGGCCCATTACCGCTTCTTTATACACTTTTAAAAAGAAATGCCAACTCGATAGTTTAGGCTTTAACTGGAACATGACAAGTAATTGTATGTTTTGGCGGACCCCTAGTAATGTTGCAGAATCTTTCTCAGAAGTTGTTCCATGGGATAGCCGATTCCTCAGGTAAGAGCTACTTGTTTGTTCAATCCTCCATCTTAGGCCTGCTCCTCAGGTGCATCCTCCTTCTCGCAGCGATTTCCTAGGAACAGATTTCAAAGAACAGCTCTGATCACAGAATCACAGATTGGTTAGGGTTGGAAAGCAGCTCTGGAGATCATCCAGTCCAACCCCCCTGCCAGAGCAGGGTCACCTACAGCAGGTTGCACAGGATGACCTCCAGGCGGGTTTTGAATGTCTCTGGGGTGGGAGACTCTCCCGCCTCCCCGGGCAGCCTGTTCCAGCGCTCTGCCACCCTCAAAGTAAAGAAGTTCCTCCTCATGCTTTGATAGAAGTTCCTAGGTTCCAGTTTGTACCCGTTACCTCTTGTCCTGGATCATCTTTGATGATCATCATCTTTGATGATCCAGGCCAAGAGGTAACGGGCACCAATTGGAACGTAGGAACTTGAACTTCAACTGGAACGTAGGAACTTGAACATAGGATTATCCTTGATGATTCAGGATAGCTGTGTGTCTGACCAGTCTGTCTTTCGAAGGAGGTCCTGGGCCAGCTCCAGCCATGCTGTGCTGAGCAGAGCCCCTGGCAGCAGCCCCCCAGCTCACTCCCAGTGTGCCTGAATGGAAAAGGTACCAAAGTTGCTCCAACACTTTCTGAAAAACTCTATAGTGTTACCCCACAAGCGCAAAGCGACGGCAAAGCCCGTGAAATGACACCGGTGCTTCCAGAAAATGTCAAGCTTCCTGCCCAAGGGTGACATGCCATGCGGTGGGGTCAGGGCCACGCGCTGAGCACCCGGTGCGCTGGGGTTGCCCCAGCGGTTCCTGAGCAGCTCCTGCAGTGCTGCCGCCGGTACCGTTCTGGCGGCTGTAGTTGTTTAAAAAGTTGTTGTTGTTTCCGGCGTAATCTGACGGCAGTTTTCTCGGGCATTTGGGCCTCTTCTAATAAGTGTGCTGTGAGTACATCTGCAAGCATTCACCTGTCGAGGTCAAATGACTGGTGGTGCTCATCTGCCCCCGTGCTACTGCTGCTGCCTCCCGTGAATGCTCATGTGCCTGCGTGCCCCTGTACAGGCACAGATGCACGCGCGCAACACCTGATCCCGCATCCTAATTATTTTTCGCCCGGTTCTCGGAGTTGTTCTGCTTCCGGCTGATGAATGGGAAAGTGTAGTAGTGCTGTTTCATTTCACCAGCCTCTCAAGTGTGGAAATTATGGTAAATTTGAGAACAAGCCAGATTAGATTGATAGTTACACCTCCTCCTTTAATTAGCCAACCACAGGATCTGTGGAGGCAAAGGCCGGGGGGGTGTGTTGGTGTATATAACGTGTATTGTCCATGTGAAAGATTAATCAAAAGGAGTTGCTTGAGGTGGGAAGGCTTTTCCGGAGAGGTTCCACATGTTGTCAGGTAGTCCCTCTGAATGGCAGCTTCCGGTTCGGTCCCTTAGCTTTCGGAAGTGACATTTAGTCTGATATGTGCCAGCCGTGCAATCTACCTAGCCCTGCAAAGTGCAAATATTAACCTAAATGCATATTAAGATACTGTGTGTTAGCTCCTGAACTGAAATAGAGAGCGGGTGTTCCAGCGGAGGCAAGCAAATCGTGTTGATTTACAGTGGCTTGCGGATTTGGCCCATTACCGCTTCTTTATACACTTTTAAAAAGAAATGCCAACTCGATAGTTTAGGCTTTAACTGGAACATGGCAAGTAATTGTATGTTTTGGCGGACCCCTAGTAATGTTGCAGAATCTTTCTCAGAAGTTGTTCCATGGGATAGCCGATTCCTCAGGTAAGAGCTACTTGTTTGTTCAATCCTCCATCTTAGGCCTGCTCCTCAGGTGCATCCTCCTTCTCGCAGCGATTTCCTAGGAACAGATTTCGAAGAACAGCTCTGATCACAGAATCACAGATTGGTTAGGGTTGGAAAGGAGCTCTGGAGATCATCCAGTCCAACCCCCCTGCCAGAGCAGAGTCACCTACAGCAGGTTGCACAGGATGACCTCCAGGCGGGTTTTGAATGTCTCTGGGGTGGGAGACTCTACCGCCTCCCTGGGCAGCCTGTTCCAGCGCTCTGCCACCCTCAAAGTAAAGAAGTTCCTCCTCATGCTTTGATAGAAGTTCCTACGTTCCAGTTTGTACCCGTTACCTCTTGTCCTGGATCATCTTTGATGATCCAGGACAAGAGGTAATGGGCACCAATTGGAACGTAGGAACTTGAACTTGAACTGGAAGGTAGGAACTTGAACTTGAATATAGGATTATCCTTGATGATTCAGGATAGCTGTGTGTCTGACCAGTCTGTCTTTCGAAGGAGGTCCTGGGCCAGCTCCAGCCATGTTGTGCTGAGCAGAGCCCCTGGCAGCAGCCCCCCAGCTCACTCCCAGTGTGCCTGAATGGAAAAGGTACCAAAGTTGCTCCAACACTTTCTGAAAAACTCTATAGTGTTACCCCACAAGCGCAAAGCGACGGCAAAGCCCGTGAAATGACACCGGTGCTTCCAGAAAATGTCAAGCTTCCTGCCCAAGGGTGACATGCCATGCGGTGGGGTCAGGGCCACGCGCTGAGCACCCGGTGCGCTGGGGTTGCCCCAGCGGTTCCTGAGCAGCTCCTGCAGTGCTGCCGCCGGTACCGTTCTGGCGGCTGTAGTTGTTTAAAAAGCCGTTGTTGTTTCCGGCGTAATCTGACGGCAGTTTTCTCGGGCATTTGGGCCTCTTCTAATAAGTGTGCTGTGAGTACATCTGCAAGCATTCACCTGTCGAGGTCAAATGACTGGTGGTGCTCATCTCCCCCCGTGCTACTGCTGCTGCCTCCTGTGAATGCTCATGTGCCTGCGTGCCCCTGTACAGGCACAGATGCACGCGCGCAACACCTGATCCCGCATCCTAATTATTTTTCGCCCGGTTCTCTGAGTTGTTCTGCTTCCGGCTGATGAATGGGAAAGTGTAGTAGTGCTGTTTCATTTCACCAGCCTCTCAAGTGTGGAAATTATGGTAAATTTGAGAACAAGCCAGATTAGATTGATAGTTACACCTCCTCCTTTAATTAGCCAACCACAGGATCTGTGGAGGCAAAGGCCGGGGGGGTGTGTCGGTGTATATAACGTGTATTGTCTATGTGAAAGATTAATCAAAAGGAGTTGCTTGAGGTGGGAAGGCTTTTCCGGAGAGGTTCCACATGTTGTCAGGTAGTCCCTCTGAATGGCAGCTTCCGGTTCGGTCCCTTAGCTTTCGGAAGTGACATTTAGTCTGATATGTGCCAGCCGTGCAATCTACCTAGCCCTGCAAAGTGCAAATATTAACCTAAATGCATATTAAGATACTGTGTGTTAGCTCCTGAACTGAAATAGAGAGCGGGTGTTCCAGCGGAGGCAAGCAAATCGTGTTGATTTACAGTGGCTTGAGGATTTGGCCCATTACCGCTTCTTTATACACTTTTAAAAAGAAATGCCAACTCGATAGTTTAGGCTTTAACTGGAACATGACAAGTAATTGTATGTTTTGGCGGACCCCTAGTAATGTTGCAGAATCTTTCTCAGAAGTTGTTCCATGGGATAGCCGATTCCTCAGGTAAGAGCTACTTGTTTGTTCAATCCTCCATCTTAGGCCTGCTCCTCAGGTGCATCCTCCTTCTCGCAGCGATTTCCTAGGAACAGATTTCAAAGAACAGCTCTGATCACAGAATCACAGATTGGTTAGGGTTGGAAAGGAGCTCTGGAGATCATCCAGTCCAACCCCCCTGCCAGAGCAGGGTCACCTACAGCAGGTTGCACAGGATGACCTCCAGGCGGGTTTTGAATGTCTCTGGGGTGGGAGACTCTCCCGCCTCCCCGGGCAGCCTGTTCCAGCGCTCTGCCACCCTCAAAGTAAAGAAGTTCCTCCTCATGCTTTGATAGAAGTTCCTAGGTTCCAGTTTGTACCCGTTACCTCTTGTCCTGGATCATCTTTGATGATCATCATCTTTGATGATCCAGGCCAAGAGGTAACGGGCACCAATTGGAACGTAGGAACTTGAACTTCAACTGGAACGTAGGAACTTGAACATAGGATTATCCTTGATGATTCAGGATAGCTGTGTGTCTGACCAGTCTGTCTTTCGAAGGAGGTCCTGGGCCAGCTCCAGCCATGCTGTGCTGAGCAGAGCCCCTGGCAGCAGCCCCCCAGCTCACTCCCAGTGTGCCTGAATGGAAAAGGTACCAAAGTTGCTCCAACACTTTCTGAAAAACTCTATAGTGTTACCCCACAAGCGCAAAGCGACGGCAAAGCCCGTGAAATGACACCGGTGCTTCCAGAAAATGTCAAGCTTCCTGCCCAAGGGTGACATGCCATGCGGTGGGGTCAGGGCCACGCGCTGAGCACCCGGTGCGCTGGGGTTGCCCCAGCGGTTCCTGAGCAGCTCCTGCAGTGCTGCCGCCGGTACCGTTCTGGCGGCTGTAGTTGTTTAAAAAGTTGTTGTTGTTTCCGGCGTAATCTGACGGCAGTTTTCTCGGGCATTTGGGCCTCTTCTAATAAGTGTGCTGTGAGTACATCTGCAAGCATTCACCTGTCGAGGTCAAATGACTGGTGGTGCTCATCTGCCCCCGTGCTACTGCTGCTGCCTCCCGTGAATGCTCATGTGCCTGCGTGCCCCTGTACAGGCACAGATGCACGCGCGCAACACCTGATCCCGCATCCTAATTATTTTTCGCCCGGTTCTCGGAGTTGTTCTGCTTCCGGCTGATGAATGGGAAAGTGTAGTAGTGCTGTTTCATTTCACCAGCCTCTCAAGTGTGGAAATTATGGTAAATTTGAGAACAAGCCAGATTAGATTGATAGTTACACCTCCTCCTTTAATTAGCCAACCACAGGATCTGTGGAGGCAAAGGCCGGGGGGGTGTGTTGGTGTATATAACGTGTATTGTCCATGTGAAAGATTAATCAAAAGGAGTTGCTTGAGGTGGGAAGGCTTTTCCGGAGAGGTTCCACATGTTGTCAGGTAGTCCCTCTGAATGGCAGCTTCCGGTTCGGTCCCTTAGCTTTCGGAAGTGACATTTAGTCTGATATGTGCCAGCCGTGCAATCTACCTAGCCCTGCAAAGTGCAAATATTAACCTAAATGCATATTAAGATACTGTGTGTTAGCTCCTGAACTGAAATAGAGAGCGGGTGTTCCAGCGGAGGCAAGCAAATCGTGTTGATTTACAGTGGCTTGCGGATTTGGCCCATTACCGCTTCTTTATACACTTTTAAAAAGAAATGCCAACTTGATAGTTTAGGCTTTAACTGGAACATGGCAAGTAATTGTATGTTTTGGCGGACCCCTAGTAATGTTGCAGAATCTTTCTCAGAAGTTGTTCCATGGGATAGCCGATTCCTCAGGTAAGAGCTACTTGTTTGTTCAATCCTCCATCTTAGGCCTGCTCCTCAGGTGCATCCTCCTTCTCGCAGCGATTTCCTAGGAACAGATTTCGAAGAACAGCTCTGATCACAGAATCACAGATTGGTTAGGGTTGGAAAGGAGCTCTGGAGATCATCCAGTCCAACCCCCCTGCCAGAGCAGAGTCACCTACAGCAGGTTGCACAGGATGACCTCCAGGCGGGTTTTGAATGTCTCTGGGGTGGGAGACTCTACCGCCTCCCTGGGCAGCCTGTTCCAGCGCTCTGCCACCCTCAAAGTAAAGAAGTTCCTCCTCATGCTTTGATAGAAGTTCCTACGTTCCAGTTTGTACCCGTTACCTCTTGTCCTGGATCATCTTTGATGATCCAGGACAAGAGGTAATGGGCACCAATTGGAACGTAGGAACTTGAACTTGAACTGGAAGGTAGGAACTTGAACTTGAATATAGGATTATCCTTGATGATTCAGGATAGCTGTGTGTCTGACCAGTCTGTCTTTCGAAGGAGGTCCTGGGCCAGCTCCAGCCATGTTGTGCTGAGCAGAACCCCTGGCAGCAGCCCCACAGCTCACTCCCAGTGTGCCTGAATGGAAAAGGTACAAAAGTTGCTCCAACACTTTCTGAAAAACTCTATAGTGTTACCCCACAAGCGCAAAGCGACGGCAAAGCCCGTGAAATGACACCGGTGCTTCCAGAAAATGCCAAGCTTCCTGCCCAAGGGTGACATGCCATGCGGTGGGGTCAGGGCCACGCGCTGAGCACCCGGTGCGCTGGGGTTGCCCCAGCGGTTCCTGAGCAGCTCCTGCAGTGCTGCCGCCGGTACCGTTCTGGCGGCTGTAGTTGTTTAAAAAGTTGTTGTTGTTTCCGGCGTAATCTGACGGCAGTTTTCTCGGGCATTTGGGCCTCTTCTAATAAGTGTGCTGTGAGTACATCTGCAAGCATTCACCTGTCGAGGTCAAATGACTGGTGGTGCTCATCTGCCCCCGTGCTACTGCTGCTGCCTCCCGTGAATGCTCATGTGCCTGCGTGCCCCTGTACAGGCACAGATGCACGCGCGCAACACCTGATCCCGCATCCTAATTATTTTTCGCCCGGTTCTCGGAGTTGTTCTGCTTCCGGCTGATGAATGGGAAAGTGTAGTAGTGCTGTTTCATTTCACCAGCCTCTCAAGTGTGGAAATTATGGTAAATTTGAGAACAAGCCAGATTAGATTGATAGTTACACCTCCTCCTTTAATTAGCCAACCACAGGATCTGTGGAGGCAAAGGCCGGGGGGGTGTGTTGGTGTATATAACGTGTATTGTCCATGTGAAAGATTAATCAAAAGGAGTTGCTTGAGGTGGGAAGGCTTTTCCGGAGAGGTTCCACATGTTGTCAGGTAGTCCCTCTGAATGGCAGCTTCCGGTTCGGTCCCTTAGCTTTCGGAAGTGACATTTAGTCTGATATGTGCCAGCCGTGCAATCTACCTAGCCCTGCAAAGTGCAAATATTAACCTAAATGCATATTAAGATACTGTGTGTTAGCTCCTGAACTGAAATAGAGAGCGGGTGTTCCAGCGGAGGCAAGCAAATCGTGTTGATTTACAGTGGCTTGCGGATTTGGCCCATTACCGCTTCTTTATACACTTTTAAAAAGAAATGCCAACTTGATAGTTTAGGCTTTAACTGGAACATGGCAAGTAATTGTATGTTTTGGCGGACCCCTAGTAATGTTGCAGAATCTTTCTCAGAAGTTGTTCCATGGGATAGCCGATTCCTCAGGTAAGAGCTACTTGTTTGTTCAATCCTCCATCTTAGGCCTGCTCCTCAGGTGCATCCTCCTTCTCGCAGCGATTTCCTAGGAACAGATTTCGAAGAACAGCTCTGATCACAGAATCACAGATTGGTTAGGGTTGGAAAGGAGCTCTGGAGATCATCCAGTCCAACCCCCCTGCCAGAGCAGAGTCACCTACAGCAGGTTGCACAGGATGACCTCCAGGCGGGTTTTGAATGTCTCTGGGGTGGGAGACTCTACCGCCTCCCTGGGCAGCCTGTTCCAGCGCTCTGCCACCCTCAAAGTAAAGAAGTTCCTCCTCATGCTTTGATAGAAGTTCCTACGTTCCAGTTTGTACCCGTTACCTCTTGTCCTGGATCATCTTTGATGATCCAGGACAAGAGGTAATGGGCACCAATTGGAACGTAGGAACTTGAACTTGAACTGGAAGGTAGGAACTTGAACTTGAATATAGGATTATCCTTGATGATTCAGGATAGCTGTGTGTCTGACCAGTCTGTCTTTCGAAGGAGGTCCTGGGCCAGCTCCAGCAATGTTGTGCTGAGCAGAACCCCTGGCAGCAGCCCCACAGCTCACTCCCAGTGTGCCTGAATGGAAAAGGTACAAAAGTTGCTCCAACACTTTCTGAAAAACTCTATAGTGTTACCCCACAAGCGCAAAGCGACGGCAAAGCCCGTGAAATGACACCGGTGCTTCCAGAAAATGCCAAGCTTCCTGCCCAAGGGTGACATGCCATGCGGTGGGGTCAGGGCCACGCGCTGAGCACCCGGTGCGCTGGGGTTGCCCCAGCGGTTCCTGAGCAGCTCCTGCAGTGCTGCCGCCGGTACCGTTCTGGCGGCTGTAGTTGTTTAAAAAGTTGTTGTTGTTTCCGGCGTAATCTGACGGCAGTTTTCTCGGGCATTTGGGCCTCTTCTAATAAGTGTGCTGTGAGTACATCTGCAAGCATTCACCTGTCGAGGTCAAATGACTGGTGGTGCTCATCTCCCCCCGTGCTACTGCTGCTGCCTCCCGTGAATGCTCATGTGCCTGCGTGCCCCTGTACAGGCACAGATGCACGCGCGCAACACCTGATCCCGCATCCTAATTATTTTTCGCCCGGTTCTCGGAGTTGTTCTGCTTCCGGCTGATGAATGGGAAAGTGTAGTAGTGCTGTTTCATTTCACCAGCCTCTCAAGTGTGGAAATTATGGTAAATTTGAGAACAAGCCAGATTAGATTGATAGTTACACCTCCTCCTTTAATTAGCCAACCACAGGATCTGTGGAGGCAAAGGCCGGGGGGGTGTGTCGGTGTATATAAGGTGTATTGTTAATGTGAAAGATTAATCAAAAGGAGTTGCTTGAGGTGGGAAGGCTTTTCCGGAGAGGTTCCACATGTTGTCAGGTAGTCCCTCTGAATGGCAGCTTCCGGTTCGGTCCCTTAGCTTTCGGAAGTGACATTTAGTCTGATATGTGCCAGCCGTGCAATCTACCTAGCCCTGCAAAGTGCAAATATTAACTTAAATGCATATTAAGATAGTGTGTGTTAGCTCCTGAACTGAAATAGAGAGCGGGTGTTCCAGCGGAGGCAAGCAAATCGTGTTGATTTAGAGTGGCTTGAGGATTTGGCCCATTACCGCTTCTTTATACACTTTTAAAAAGAAATGCCAACTCGATAGTTTAGGCTTTAACTGGAACATGGCAAGTAATTGTATGTTTTGGCGGACCCCTAGTAATGTTGCAGAATCTTTCTCAGAAGTTGTTCCATGGGATAGCCGATTCCTCAGGTAAGAGCTACTTGTTTGTTCAATCCTCCATCTTAGGCCTGCTCCTCAGGTGCATCCTCCTTCTCGCAGCGATTTCCTAGGAACAGATTTCGAAGAACAGCTCTGATCACAGAATCACAGATTGGTTAGGGTTGGAAAGGACCTCTGGAGATCATCCAGTCCAACCCCCTGCCAGAGCAGGGTCACCTACAGCAGGTTGCACAGGATGACCTCCAGGCGGGTTTTGAATGTCTCTGGTGTGGGAGAATCTACTGCCTCCCTGGGCAGCCTGTTCCAGCGCTCTGCCACCCTCAAAGTAAAGAAGTTCCTCCTCATGCTTTGATAGAAGTTCCTAGGTTCCCGTTTGTACCCGTTACCTCTTGTCCTGGATCATCTTTGATGATCCAGGACAAGAGGTAACGGGCACCAATTGGAACGTAGGAACTTGAACTTGAACTGGAACGTAGGAACTTGAACATAGGATTATCCTTGATGATTCAGGATAGCTGTGTGTCTGACCAGTCTGTCTTTCGAAGGAGGTCCTGGGCCAGCTCCAGCCATGCTGTGCTGAGCAGAGCCCCTGGCAGCAGCCCCACACCTCACTCCCAGTGTGCCTGAATGGAAAAGGTACCAAAGTTGCTCCAACACTTTCTGAAAAACTCTATAGTGTTACCCCACAAGCGCAAAGCGACGGCAAAGCCCGTGAAATGACACCGGTGCTTCCAGAAAATGCCAAGCTTCCTGCCCAAGGGTGACATGCCATGCGGTGGGGTCAGGGCCACGCGCTGAGCACCCGGTGCGCTGGGGTTGCCCCAGCGGTTCCTGAGCAGCTCCTGCAGTGCTGCCGCCGGTACCGTTCTGGCGGCTGTAGTTGTTTAAAAAGTTGTTGTTGTTTCCGGCGTAATCTGACGGCAGTTTTCTCGGGCATTTGGGCCTCTTCTAATAAGTGTGCTGTGAGTACATCTGCAAGCATTCACCTGTCGAGGTCAAATGACTGGTGGTGCTCATCTGCCCCCGTGCTACTGCTGCTGCCTCCCGTGAATGCTCATGTGCCTGCGTGCCCCTGTACAGGCACAGATGCACGCGCGCAACACCTGATCCCGCATCCTAATTATTTTTCGCCCGGTTCTCGGAGTTGTTCTGCTTCCGGCTGATGAATGGGAAAGTGTAGTAGTGCTGTTTCATTTCACCAGCCTCTCAAGTGTGGAAATTATGGTAAATTTGAGAACAAGCCAGATTAGATTGATAGTTACACCTCCTCCTTTAATTAGCCAACCACAGGATCTGTGGAGGCAAAGGCCTGGGGGCGTGTCGGTGGGGGGGCATACGATTTTACCATGGCGAGATTGCTGGAGGTTCTTTCTTGTCTGTTCTTTCTTGTCTTGTAAATTGGTATGAGGTTCTGCCAGTCTTCCTCACGTAGCACAATCGCTCTTGATTTCTGGAGGTTGCTCACAGGGTAAGCTAATGTTTAACATCAATAAGGGTTACCGAATCTTGTCCTTGAGAAGCAGGAGTCTGGAAGCTGTTGTCAATCCAACTGCTGTATTCCTGACCAGCAAGCCCGCTCGATTCAGGGTTAATTAACTGATTACTTAGAGCGGAAGTGTTGTGGAAGAGCCCGATCATTACCATTTCTATTCATTCTAATATGATGTATTTCAACTCCCCCTCCCTCACGCCTTCCAGAGAGTGATCTGGTGAAGGAGGATGACAAGTCTTTGTGAAACCATCTCAAGTTCTGCCAGATACTCGTAGTTGAAGTTGTCTAGCGGTGCGAGATTAGACACCGTGTGAAAGGCAATACTGCACAGATTCTTTATTCCAGACCATTTTGTAAGTTCGCATGATACAAAACCTCACGGTTACTGGGCAGCTCTCCCACTTTTCACGTCAACCTTTGCTACCTCGCACGCTGCAACGTGCAGGAAAGAAACATTGATTTGAATTGCGCCGTGGTGCCGTGCATCTTAATGACACTCTGGAGTGACTGGCAGTGTGTCTGGGTCCTGGGGTTGGACCCGGTCTAGCTGCCAGGAGGCAACATTGCAGAGAGGGGCTACAGCTGTGGTCTCTGAAGGGGCCTGGCTACTCTATGTAGGCCTTCTCTCCCTGCGTCTCAGAGTGCTTGAAGATGCTAATTGGTTCACATTTTCCTCTGTTCGTTAAGGTATTCTGTCCTTAAAAATTCAGCTTTTTAAAATAGTAACGTGTATTGTCTATGTGAAAGATTAATCAAAAGGAGTTGCTTGAGGTGGGAAGGCTTTTCCGGAGAGGTTCCACATGTTGTCAGGTAGTCCCTCTGAATGGCAGCTTCCGGTTCGGTCCCTTAGCTTTCGGAAGTGACATTTAGTCTGATATGTGCCAGCCGTGCAATCTACCTAGCCCTGCAAAGTGCAAATATTAACCTAAATGCATATTAAGATACTTTGTGTTAGCTCCTGAACTGAAATAGAGAGCGGGTGTTCCAGCGGAGGCAAGCAAATCGTGTTGATTTACAGTGGCTTGAGGATTTGGCCCATTACCGCTTCTTTATACACTTTTAAAAAGAAATGCCAACTCGATAGTTTAGGCTTTAACTGGAACATGGCAAGTAATTGTATGCTTTGGCGGACCCCTAGTAATGTTGCAGAATCTTTCTCAGAAGTTGTTCCATGGGATAGCCGATTCCTCAGGTAAGAGCTACTTGTTTGTTCAATCCTCCATCTTAGGCCTGCTCCTCAGGTGCATCCTCCTTCTCGCAGCGATTTCCTAGGAACAGATTTCGAAGAACAGCTCTGATCACAGAATCACAGATTGGTTAGGCTTGGAAAGGACCTCTGGAGATCATCCAGCCCAACCCCCCTGCCAGAGCAAGGTCACCTACAGCAGGTTGCACAGGATGACCTCCAGGCGGGTTTTGAATGTTTCTGGGGTCGGAGACTCTACCGCCTCCCTGGGCAGCCTGTTCCAGCGCTCTGCCACCCTCAAAGTAAAGAAGTTCCTCCTCATGCTTTGATAGAAGTTCCTACGTTCCAGTTTGTACCCGTTACCTCTTGTCCTGGATCATCTTTGATGATCCAGGACAAGAGGTAACGGGCACCAATTGGAACGTAGGAGCTTGAACATAGGATTATCCTTGATGATTCAGGATAGCTGTGTGTCTGACCAGTCTGTCTTTCGAAGGAGGTCCTGGACCAGCTCCAGCCATGCTGTGCTGAGCAGAGCCCCTGGCAGCAGCCCCACAGCTCACTCCCAGTGTGCCTGAATGGAAAAGGTACCAAAGTTGCTCCAACACTTTCTGAAAAACTCTATAGTGTTACCCCACAAGCGCAAAGCGACGGCAAAGCCCGTGAAATGACACCGGTGCTTCCAGAAAATGTCAAGCTTCCTGCCCAAGGGTGACATGCCATGCGGTGGGGTCAGGGCCACGCGCTGAGCACCCGGTGCGCTGGGGTTGCCCCAGCGGTTCCTGAGCAGCTCCTGCAGTGCTGCCGCCGGTACCGTTCTGGCGGCTGTAGTTGTTTAAAAAGTTGTTGTTGTTTCCGGCGTAATCTGACGGCAGTTTTCTCGGGCATTTGGGCCTCTTCTAATAAGTGTGCTGTGAGTACATCTGCAAGCATTCACCTGTCGAGGTCAAATGACTGGTGGTGCTCATCTGCCCCCGTGCTACTGCTGCTGCCTCCCATGAATGCTCATGTGCCTGCGTGCCCCTGTACAGGCACAGATGCACGCGCGCAACACCTGATCCCGCATCCTAATTATTTTTCGCCCGGTTCTCTGAGTTGTTCTGCTTCCGGCTGATGAATGGGAAAGTGTAGTAGTGCTGTTTCATTTCACCAGCCTCTCAAGTGTGAAAATTATGGTAAATTTGAGAACAAACCAGATTAGATTGATAGTTACACCTCCTCCCTTAATTAGCCAACCACAGGATCTGTGGAGGCAAAGGCCGGGGGGCGTGTCGGTGGGGGGGGCATACGATTTTACCATGGCGAGATTGCTGGAGGTTCTTTCTTGTCTGTTCTTTCTTGTCTTGTAAATTGGTATGAGGTTCTGCCAGTCTTCCTCACGTAGCACAATCGCTCTTGATTTCTGGAGGTTGCTCACAGGGTAAGCTAATGTTTAACATCAATAAGGGTTACCGAATCTTGTCCTTGAGAAGCAGGAGTCTGGAAGCTGTTGTCAATCCAACTGCTGTATTCCTGACCAGCAAGCCCGCTCGATTCAGGGTTAATTAACTGATTACTTAGAGCGGAAGTGTTGTGGAAGAGCCCGATCATTACCATTTCTATTCATTCTAATATGATGTATTTCAACTCCCCCTCCCTCACGCCTTCCAGAGAGTGATCTGGTGAAGGAGGATGACAAGTCTTTGTGAAACCATCTCGAGTTCTCCCAGATACTCGTAGTTGAAGTTGTCTAGCGGTGCGAGATTAGACACCGTGTGAAAGGCAATACTGCACAGATTCTTTATTCCAGACCATTTTGTAAGTTCGCATGATACAAAACCTCACGGTTACTGGGCAGCTCTCCCACTTTTCACGTCAACCTTTGCTACCTCGCACGCTGCAACGTGCAGGAAAGAAACATTGATTTGAATTGCGCCGTGGTGCCGTGCATCTTAATGACACTCTGGAGTGACTGGCAGTGTGTCTGGGTCCTGGGGTTGGACCCGGTCTAGCTGCCAGGAGGCAACATTGCAGAGAGGGGCTACAGCTGTGGTCTCTGAAGGGGCCTGGCTACTCTATGTAAGCCTTCTCTCCCTGCGTCTCAGAGTGCTTGAAGATGCTAATTGGTTCACATTTTCCTCTGTTCGTTAAGGTATTCTGTCCTTAAAAATTCAGCTTTTTAAAATAGTAACGTGTATTGTCTATGTGAAAGATTAATCAAAAGGAGTTGCTTGAGGTGGGAAGGCTTTTCCGGAGAGGTTCCACATGTTGTCAGGTAGTCCCTCTGAATGGCAGCTTCCGGTTCGGTCCCTTAGCTTTCAGAAGTGACATTTAGTCTGATATGTGCCAGCCGTGCAATCTACCTAGCCCTGCAAAGTGCAAATATTAACCTAAATGCATATTAAGATAGTGTGTGTTAGCTCCTGAACTGAAATAGAGAGCGGGTGTTCCAGCGGAGGCAAGCAAATCGTGTTGATTTACAGTGGCTTGAGGATTTGGCCCATTACCGCTTCTTTATACACTTTTAAAAAGAAATGCCAACTCGATAGTTTAGGCTTTAACTGGAACATGGCAAGTAATTGTATGCTTTGGCGGACCCCTAGTAATGTTGCAGAATCTTTCTCAGAAGTTGTTCCATGGGATAGCCGATTCCTCAGGTAAGAGCTACTTGTTTGTTCAATCCTCCATCTTAGGCCTGCTCCTCAGGTGCATCCTCCTTCTCGCAGCGATTTCCTAGGAACAGATTTCGAAGAACAGCTCTGATCACAGAATCACAGATTGGTTAGGGTTGGAAAGGACCTCTGGAGATCATCCAGCCCAACCCCCCTGCCAGAGCAGGGTCACCTACAGCAGGTTGCACAGGATGACCTCCAGGCGGGTTTTGAATGTTTCTGGGGTCGGAGACTCTACCGCCTCCCTGGGCAGCCTGTTCCAGCGCTCTGCCACCCTCAAAGTAAAGAAGTTCCTCCTCATGCTTTGATAGAAGTTCCTAGGTTCCAGTTTGTACCCGTTACCTCTTGTCCTGGATCATCTTTGATGATCCAGGACAAGAGGTAACGGGCACCAATTGGAACGTAGGAACTTGAACTTGAACTGGAACGTAGGAGCTTGAACATAGGATTATCCTTGATGATTCAGGATAGCTGTGTGTCTGACCAGTCTGTCTTTCGAAGGAGGTCCTGGGCCAGCTCCAGCCATGCTGTGCTGAGCAGAGCCCCTGGCAGCAGCCCCACAGCTCACTCCCAGTGTGCCTGAATGGAAAAGGTACCAAAGTTGCTCCAACACTTTCTGAAAAACTCTATAGTGTTACCCCACAAGCGCAAAGCGACGGCAAAGCCCGTGAAATGACACCGGTGCTTCCAGAAAATGTCAAGCTTCCTGCCCAAGGGTGACATGCCATGCGGTGGGGTCAGGGCCACGCGCTGAGCACCCGGTGCGCTGGGGTTGCCCCAGCGGTTCCTGAGCAGCTCCTGCAGTGCTGCCGCCGGTACCGTTCTGGCGGCTGTAGTTGTTTAAAAAGTTGTTGTTGTTTCCGGCGTAATCTGACGGCAGTTTTCTCGGGCATTTGGGCCTCTTCTAATAAGTGTGCTGTGAGTACATCTGCAAGCATTCACCTGTCGAGGTCAAATGACTGGTGGTGCTCATCTGCCCCCGTGCTACTGCTGCTGCCTCCCATGAATGCTCATGTGCCTGCGTGCCCCTGTACAGGCACAGATGCACGCGCGCAACACCTGATCCCGCATCCTAATTATTTTTCGCCCGGTTCTCTGAGTTGTTCTGCTTCCGGCTGATGAATGGGAAAGTGTAGTAGTGCTGTTTCATTTCACCAGCCTCTCAAGTGTGAAAATTATGGTAAATTTGAGAACAAACCAGATTAGATTGATAGTTACACCTCCTCCCTTAATTAGCCAACCACAGGATCTGTGGAGGCAAAGGCCGGGGGGCGTGTCGGTGGGGGGGGCATACGATTTTACCATGGCGAGATTGCTGGAGGTTCTTTCTTGTCTGTTCTTTCTTGTCTTGTAAATTGGTATGAGGTTCTGCCAGTCTTCCTCACGTAGCACAATCGCTCTTGATTTCTGGAGGTTGCTCACAGGGTAAGCTAATGTTTAACATCAATAAGGGTTACCGAATCTTGTCCTTGAGAAGCAGGAGTCTGGAAGCTGTTGTCAATCCAACTGCTGTATTCCTGACCAGCAAGCCCGCTCGATTCAGGGTTAATTAACTGATTACTTAGAGCGGAAGTGTTGTGGAAGAGCCCGATCATTACCATTTCTATTCATTCTAATATGATGTATTTCAACTCCCCCTCCCTCACGCCTTCCAGAGAGTGATCTGGTGAAGGAGGATGACAAGTCTTTGTGAAACCATCTCGAGTTCTCCCAGATACTCGTAGTTGAAGTTGTCTAGCGGTGCGAGATTAGACACCGTGTGAAAGGCAATACTGCACAGATTCTTTATTCCAGACCATTTTGTAAGTTCGCATGATACAAAACCTCACGGTTACTGGGCAGCTCTCCCACTTTTCACGTCAACCTTTGCTACCTCGCACGCTGCAACGTGCAGGAAAGAAACATTGATTTGAATTGCGCCGTGGTGCCGTGCATCTTAATGACACTCTGGAGTGACTGGCAGTGTGTCTGGGTCCTGGGGTTGGACCCGGTCTAGCTGCCAGGAGGCAACATTGCAGAGAGGGGCTACAGCTGTGGTCTCTGAAGGGGCCTGGCTACTCTATGTAAGCCTTCTCTCCCTGCGTCTCAGAGTGCTTGAAGATGCTAATTGGTTCACATTTTCCTCTGTTCGTTAAGGTATTCTGTCCTTAAAAATTCAGCTTTTTAAAATAGTAACGTGTATTGTCTATGTGAAAGATTAATCAAAAGGAGTTGCTTGAGGTGGGAAGGCTTTTCCGGAGAGGTTCCACATGTTGTCAGGTAGTCCCTCTGAATGGCAGCTTCCGGTTCGGTCCCTTAGCTTTCAGAAGTGACATTTAGTCTGATATGTGCCAGCCGTGCAATCTACCTAGCCCTGCAAAGTGCAAATATTAACCTAAATGCATATTAAGATAGTGTGTGTTAGCTCCTGAACTGAAATAGAGAGCGGGTGTTCCAGCGGAGGCAAGCAAATCGTGTTGATTTACAGTGGCTTGAGGATTTGGCCCATTACCGCTTCTTTATACACTTTTAAAAAGAAATGCCAACTCGATAGTTTAGGCTTTAACTGGAACATGGCAAGTAATTGTATGCTTTGGCGGACCCCTAGTAATGTTGCAGAATCTTTCTCAGAAGTTGTTCCATGGGATAGCCGATTCCTCAGGTAAGAGCTACTTGTTTGTTCAATCCTCCATCTTAGGCCTGCTCCTCAGGTGCATCCTCCTTCTCGCAGCGATTTCCTAGGAACAGATTTCGAAGAACAGCTCTGATCACAGAATCACAGATTGGTTAGGGTTGGAAAGGACCTCTGGAGATCATCCAGCCCAACCCCCCTGCCAGAGCAGGGTCACCTACAGCAGGTTGCACAGGATGACCTCCAGGCGGGTTTTGAATGTTTCTGGGGTGGGAGACTCTACCGCCTCCCTGGGCAGCCTGTTCCAGCGCTCTGCCACCCTCAAAGTAAAGAAGTTCCTCCTCATGCTTTGATAGAAGTTCCTAGGTTCCAGTTTGTACCCGTTACCTCTTGTCCTGGATCATCTTTGATGATCCAGGACAAGAGGTAACGGGCACCAATTGGAACGTAGGAACTTGAACTTGAACTGGAACGTAGGAACTTGAACATAGGATTATCCTTGATGATTCAGGATAGCTGTGTGTCTGACCAGTCTGTCTTTCGAAGGAGGTCCTGGACCAGCTCCAGCCATGCTGTGCTGAGCAGAGCCCCTGGCAGCAGCCCCACAGCTCACTCCCAGTGTGCCTGAATGGAAAAGGTACCAAAGTTGCTCCAACACTTTCTGAAAAACTCTATAGTGTTACCCCACAAGCGCAAAGCGACGGCAAAGCCCGTGAAATGACACCGGTGCTTCCAGAAAATGTCAAGCTTCCTGCCCAAGGGTGACATGCCATGCGGTGGGGTCAGGGCCACGCGCTGAGCACCCGGTGCGCTGGGGTTGGCCCAGCGGTTCCTGAGCAGCTCCTGCAGTGCTGCCGCCGGTACCGTTCTGGCGGCTGTAGTTGTTTAAAAAGCCGTTGTTGTTTCCGGCGTAATCTGACGGCAGTTTTCTCGGGCATTTGGGCCTCTTCTAATAAGTGTGCTGTGAGTACATCTGCAAGCATTCACCTGTCGAGGTCAAATGACTGGTGGTGCTCATCTGCCCCCGTGCTACTGCTGCTGCCTCCCGTGAATGCTCATGTGCCTGCGTGACCCTGTACAGGCACAGATGCACGCGCGCAACACCTGATCCCGCATCCTAATTATTTTTCGCCCGGTTCTCTGAGTTGTTCTGCTTCCGGCTGATGAATGGGAAAGTGTAGTAGTGCTGTTTCATTTCACCAGCCTCTCAAGTGTGGAAATTATGGTAAATTTGAGAACAAGCCAGATTAGATTGATAGTTACACCTCCTCCTTTAATTAGCTACCACAGGATCTGTGGAGGCAAAGGCCGGGGGGGTGTGTCGGTGTATATAACGTGTATTGTCTATGTGAAAGATTAATCAAAAGGAGTTGCTTGAGGTGGGAAGGCTTTTCCGGAGAGGTTCCACATGTTGTCAGGTAGTCCCTCTGAATGGCAGCTTCCGGTTCGGTCCCTTAGCTTTCGGAAGTGACATTTAGTCTGATATGTGCCAGCCGTGCAATCTACCTAGCCCTGCAAAGTGCAAATATTAACATAAATGCATATTAAGATACTGTGTGTTAGCTCCTGAACTGAAATAGAGAGCGGGTGTTCCAGCGGAGGCAAGCAAATCGTGTTGATTTACAGTGGCTTGAGGATTTGGCCCATTACCGCTTCTTTATACACTTTTAAACAGAAATGCCAACTCGATAGTTTAGGCTTTAACTGGAACATGGCAAGTAATTGTATGTTTTGGCGGACCCCTAGTAATGTTGCAGAATCTTTCTCAGAAGTTGTTCCATGGGATAGCCGATTCCTCAGGTAAGAGCTACTTGTTTGTTCAATCCTCCATCTTAGGCCTGCTCCTCAGGTGCATCCTCCTTCTCGCAGCGATTTCCTAGGAACAGATTTCGAAGAACAGCTCTGATCACAGAATCACAGATTGGTTAGGGTTGGAAAGGACCTCTGGAGATCATCCAGCCCAACCCCCCTGCCAGAGCAGGGTCACCTACAGCAGGTTGCACAGGATGACCTCCAGGCGGGTTTTGAATGTTTCTGGGGTCGGAGACTCTACCGCCTCCCTGGGCAGCCTGTTCCAGCGCTCTGCCACCCTCAAAGTAAAGAAGTTCCTCCTCATGCTTTGATAGAAGTTCCTACGTTCCAGTTTGTACCCGTTACCTCTTGTCCTGGATCATCTTTGATGATCCAGGACAAGAGGTAACGGGCACCAATTGGAACGTAGGAACTTGAACTTGAACTGGAACGTAGGAACTTGAACATAGGATTATCCTTGATGATTCAGGATAGCTGTGTGTCTGACCAGTCTGTCTTTCGAAGGAGGTCCTGGACCAGCTCCAGCCATGCTGTGCTGAGCAGAGCCCCTGGCAGCAGCCCCACAGCTCACTCCCAGTGTGCCTGAATGGAAAAGGTACCAAAGTTGCTCCAACACTTTCTGAAAAACTCTATAGTGTTACCCCACAAGCGCAAAGCGACGGCAAAGCCCGTGAAATGACACCGGTGCTTCCAGAAAATGTCAAGCTTCCTGCCCAAGGGTGACATGCCATGCGGTGGGGTCAGGGCCACGCGCTGAGCACCCGGTGCGCTGGGGTTGCCCCAGCGGTTCCTGAGCAGCTCCTGCAGTGCTGCCGCCGGTACCGTTCTGGCGGCTGTAGTTGTTTAAAAAGCCGTTGTTGTTTCCGGCGTAATCTGACGGCAGTTTTCTCGGGCATTTGGGCCTCTTCTAATAAGTGTGCTGTGAGTACATCTGCAAGCATTCACCTGTCGAGGTCAAATGACCGGTGGTGCTCATCTGCCCCCGTGCTACTGCTGCTGCCTCCCGTGAATGCTCATGTGCCTGCGTGCCCCTGTACAGGCACAGATGCACGCGCGCAACACCTGATCCCGCATCCTAATTATTTTTCGCCCGGTTCTCTGAGTTGTTCTGCTTCCGGCTGATGAATGGGAAAGTGTAGTAGTGCTGTTTCATTTCACCAGCCTCTCAAGTGTGGAAATTATGGTAAATTTGAGAACAAGCCAGATTAGATTGATAGTTACACCTCCTCCTTTAATTAGCTACCACAGGATCTGTGGAGGCAAAGGCCGGGGGGGTGTGTCGGTGTATATAACGTGTATTGTCTATGTGAAAGATTAATCAAAAGGAGTTGCTTGAGGTGGGAA
This sequence comes from Vanellus vanellus, assembly GCF_965231255.1. Classification (NCBI taxonomy): domain Eukaryota; kingdom Metazoa; phylum Chordata; class Aves; order Charadriiformes; family Charadriidae; genus Vanellus; species Vanellus vanellus. The sequence goes on along the minus strand of NW_028128566.1, from coordinate 497,223 downwards.
GGCTTTTCCGGAGAGGTTCCACATGTTGTCAGGTAGTCCCTCTGAATGGCAGCTTCCGGTTCGGTCCCTTAGCTTTCGGAAGTGACATTTAGTCTGATATGTGCCAGCCGTGCAATCTACCTAGCCCTGCAAAGTGCAAATATTAACATAAATGCATATTAAGATACTGTGTGTTAGCTCCTGAACTGAAATAGAGAGCGGGTGTTCCAGCGGAGGCAAGCAAATCGTGTTGATTTACAGTGGCTTGAGGATTTGGCCCATTACCGCTTCTTTATACACTTTTAAACAGAAATGCCAACTCGATAGTTTAGGCTTTAACTGGAACATGGCAAGTAATTGTATGTTTTGGCGGACCCCTAGTAATGTTGCAGAATCTTTCTCAGAAGTTGTTCCATGGGATAGCCGATTCCTCAGGTAAGAGCTACTTGTTTGTTCAATCCTCCATCTTAGGCCTGCTCCTCAGGTGCATCCTCCTTCTCGCAGCGATTTCCTAGGAACAGATTTCGAAGAACAGCTCTGATCACAGAATCACAGATTGGTTAGGGTTGGAAAGGACCTCTGGAGATCATCCAGCCCAACCCCCCTGCCAGAGCAGGGTCACCTACAGCAGGTTGCACAGGATGACCTCCAGGCGGGTTTTGAATGTTTCTGGGGTCGGAGACTCTACCGCCTCCCTGGGCAGCCTGTTCCAGCGCTCTGCCACCCTCAAAGTAAAGAAGTTCCTCCTCATGCTTTGATAGAAGTTCCTACGTTCCAGTTTGTACCCGTTACCTCTTGTCCTGGATCATCTTTGATGATCCAGGACAAGAGGTAATGGGCACCAATTGGAACGTAGGAACTTGAACTTGAACTGGAACGTAGGAACTTGAACATAGGATTATCCTTGATGATTCAGGATAGCTGTGTGTCTGACCAGTCTGTCTTTCGAAGGAGGTCCTGGACCAGCTCCAGCCATGCTGTGCTGAGCAGAGCCCCTGGCAGCAGCCCCACAGCTCACTCCCAGTGTGCCTGAATGGAAAAGGTACCAAAGTTGCTCCAACACTTTCTGAAAAACTCTATAGTGTTACCCCACAAGCGCAAAGCGACGGCAAAGCCCGTGAAATGACACCGGTGCTTCCAGAAAATGTCAAGCTTCCTGCCCAAGGGTGACATGCCATGCGGTGGGGTCAGGGCCACGCGCTGAGCACCCGGTGCGCTGGGGTTGCCCCAGCGGTTCCTGAGCAGCTCCTGCAGTGCTGCCGCCGGTACCGTTCTGGCGGCTGTAGTTGTTTAAAAAGCCGTTGTTGTTTCCGGCGTAATCTGACGGCAGTTTTCTCGGGCATTTGGGCCTCTTCTAATAAGTGTGCTGTGAGTACATCTGCAAGCATTCACCTGTCGAGGTCAAATGACTGGTGGTGCTCATCTGCCCCCGTGCTACTGCTGCTGCCTCCCGTGAATGCTCATGTGCCTGCGTGACCCTGTACAGGCACAGATGCACGCGCGCAACACCTGATCCCGCATCCTAATTATTTTTCGCCCGGTTCTCTGAGTTGTTCTGCTTCCGGCTGATGAATGGGAAAGTGTAGTAGTGCTGTTTCATTTCACCAGCCTCTCAAGTGTGGAAATTATGGTAAATTTGAGAACAAGCCAGATTAGATTGATAGTTACACCTCCTCCTTTAATTAGCTACCACAGGATCTGTGGAGGCAAAGGCCGGGGGGGTGTGTCGGTGTATATAACGTGTATTGTCTATGTGAAAGATTAATCAAAAGGAGTTGCTTGAGGTGGGAAGGCTTTTCCGGAGAGGTTCCACATGTTGTCAGGTAGTCCCTCTGAATGGCAGCTTCCGGTTCGGTCCCTTAGCTTTCGGAAGTGACATTTAGTCTGATATGTGCCAGCCGTGCAATCTACCTAGCCCTGCAAAGTGCAAATATTAACATAAATGCATATTAAGATACTGTGTGTTAGCTCCTGAACTGAAATAGAGAGCGGGTGTTCCAGCGGAGGCAAGCAAATCGTGTTGATTTACAGTGGCTTGAGGATTTGGCCCATTACCGCTTCTTTATACACTTTTAAACAGAAATGCCAACTCGATAGTTTAGGCTTTAACTGGAACATGGCAAGTAATTGTATGTTTTGGCGGACCCCTAGTAATGTTGCAGAATCTTTCTCAGAAGTTGTTCCATGGGATAGCCGATTCCTCAGGTAAGAGCTACTTGTTTGTTCAATCCTCCATCTTAGGCCTGCTCCTCAGGTGCATCCTCCTTCTCGCAGCGATTTCCTAGGAACAGATTTCGAAGAACAGCTCTGATCACAGAATCACAGATTGGTTAGGGTTGGAAAGGACCTCTGGAGATCATCCAGCCCAACCCCCCTGCCAGAGCAGGGTCACCTACAGCAGGTTGCACAGGATGACCTCCAGGCGGGTTTTGAATGTTTCTGGGGTCGGAGACTCTACCGCCTCCCTGGGCAGCCTGTTCCAGCGCTCTGCCACCCTCAAAGTAAAGAAGTTCCTCCTCATGCTTTGATAGAAGTTCCTAGGTTCCAGTTTGTACCCGTTACCTCTTGTCCTGGATCATCTTTGATGATCCAGGACAAGAGGTAACGGGCACCAATTGGAACGTAGGAACTTGAACTTGAACTGGAACGTAGGAACTTGAACATAGGATTATCCTTGATGATTCAGGATAGCTGTGTTTCTGACCAGTCTGTCTTTCGAAGGAGGTCCTGGGCCAGCTCCAGCCATGCTGTGCTGAGCAGAGCCCCTGGCAGCAGCCCCACAGCTCACTCCCAGTGTGCCTGAATGGAAAAGGTACCAAAGTTGCTCCAACACTTTCTGAAAAACTCTATAGTGTTACCCCACAAGCGCAAAGCGACGGCAAAGCCCGTGAAATGACACCGGTGCTTCCAGAAAATGTCAAGCTTCCTGCCCAAGGGTGACATGCCATGCGGTGGGGTCAGGGCTACGCGCTGAGCACCCGGTGCGCTGGGGTTGCCCCAGCGGTTCCTGAGCAGCTCCTGCAGTGCTGCCGCCGGTACCGTTCTGGCGGCTGTAGTTGTTTAAAAAGCCGTTGTTGTTTCCGGCGTAATCTGACGGCAGTTTTCTCGGGCATTTGGGCCTCTTCTAATAAGTGTGCTGTGAGTACATCTGCAAGCATTCACCTGTCGAGGTCAAATGACTGGTGGTGCTCATCTGCCCCCGTGCTACTGCTGCTGCCTCCCGTGAATGCTCATGTGCCTGCGTGCCCCTGTACAGGCACAGATGCACGCGCGCAACACCTGATCCCGCATCCTAATTATTTTTCGCCCGGTTCTCGGAGTTGTTCTGCTTCCGGCTGATGAATGGGAAAGTGTAGTAGTGCTGTTTCATTTCACCAGCCTCTCAAGTGTGGAAATTATGGTAAATTTGAGAACAAGCCAGATTAGATTGATAGTTACACCTCCTCCTTTAATTAGCCAACCACAGGATCTGTGGAGGCAAAGGCCGGGGGGGTGTGTCGGTGTATATAATGTGTATTGTCCATGTGAAAGATTAATCAAAAGGAGTTGCTTGAGGTGGGAAGGCTTTTCCGGAGAGGTTCCACATGTTGTCAGGTAGTCCCTCTGAATGGCAGCTTCCGGTTCGGTCCCTTAGCTTTCGGAAGTGACATTTAGTCTGATATGTGCCAGCCGTGCAATCTACCTAGCCCTGCAAAGTGCAAATATTAACCTAAATGCATATTAAGATACTGTGTGTTAGCTCCTGAACTGAAATAGAGAGCGGGTGTTCCAGCGGAGGCAAGCAAATCGTGTTGATTTACAGTGGCTTGCGGATTTGGCCCATTACCGCTTCTTTATACACTTTTAAAAAGAAATGCCAACTTGATAGTTTAGGCTTTAACTGGAACATGGCAAGTAATTGTATGTTTTGGCGGACCCCTAGTAATGTTGCAGAATCTTTCTCAGAAGTTGTTCCATGGGATAGCCGATTCCTCAGGTAAGAGCTACTTGTTTGTTCAATCCTCCATCTTAGGCCTGCTCCTCAGGTGCATCCTCCTTCTCGCAGCGATTTCCTAGGAACAGATTTCGAAGAACAGCTCTGATCACAGAATCACAGATTGGTTAGGGTTGGAAAGGAGCTCTGGAGATCATCCAGTCCAACCCCCCTGCCAGAGCAGAGTCACCTACAGCAGGTTGCACAGGATGACCTCCAGGCGGGTTTTGAATGTCTCTGGGGTGGGAGACTCTACCGCCTCCCTGGGCAGCCTGTTCCAGCGCTCTGCCACCCTCAAAGTAAAGAAGTTCCTCCTCATGCTTTGATAGAAGTTCCTACGTTCCAGTTTGTACCCGTTACCTCTTGTCCTGGATCATCTTTGATGATCCAGGACAAGAGGTAATGGGCACCAATTGGAACGTAGGAACTTGAACTTGAACTGGAAGGTAGGAACTTGAACTTGAATATAGGATTATCCTTGATGATTCAGGATAGCTGTGTGTCTGACCAGTCTGTCTTTCGAAGGAGGTCCTGGGCCAGCTCCAGCCATGTTGTGCTGAGCAGAGCCCCTGGCAGCAGCCCCACAGCTCACTCCCAGTGTGCCTGAATGGAAAAGGTACCAAAGTTGCTCCAACACTTTCTGAAAAACTCTATAGTGTTACCCCACAAGCGCAAAGCGACGGCAAAGCCCGTGAAATGACACCGGTGCTTCCAGAAAATGTCAAGCTTCCTGCCCAAGGGTGACATGCCATGCGGTGGGGTCAGGGCCACGCGCTGAGCACCCGGTGCGCTGGGGTTGCCCCAGCGGTTCCTGAGCAGCTCCTGCAGTGCTGCCGCCGGTACCGTTCTGGCGGCTGTAGTTGTTTAAAAAGCCGTTGTTGTTTCCGGCGTAATCTGACGGCAGTTTTCTCGGGCATTTGGGCCTCTTCTAATAAGTGTGCTGTGAGTACATCTGCAAGCATTCACCTGTCGAGGTCAAATGACTGGTGGTGCTCATCTCCCCCCGTGCTACTGCTGCTGCCTCCTGTGAATGCTCATGTGCCTGCGTGCCCCTGTACAGGCACAGATGCACGCGCGCAACACCTGATCCCGCATCCTAATTATTTTTCGCCCGGTTCTCTGAGTTGTTCTGCTTCCGGCTGATGAATGGGAAAGTGTAGTAGTGCTGTTTCATTTCACCAGCCTCTCAAGTGTGGAAATTATGGTAAATTTGAGAACAAGCCAGATTAGATTGATAGTTACACCTCCTCCTTTAATTAGCCAACCACAGGATCTGTGGAGGCAAAGGCCGGGGGGGTGTGTCGGTGTATATAACGTGTATTGTCTATGTGAAAGATTAATCAAAAGGAGTTGCTTGAGGTGGGAAGGCTTTTCCGGAGAGGTTCCACATGTTGTCAGGTAGTCCCTCTGAATGGCAGCTTCCGGTTCGGTCCCTTAGCTTTCGGAAGTGACATTTAGTCTGATATGTGCCAGCCGTGCAATCTACCTAGCCCTGCAAAGTGCAAATATTAACATAAATGCATATTAAGATACTGTGTGTTAGCTCCTGAACTGAAATAGAGAGCGGGTGTTCCAGCGGAGGCAAGCAAATCGTGTTGATTTACAGTGGCTTGAGGATTTGGCCCATTACCGCTTCTTTATACACTTTTAAAAAGAAATGCCAACTCGATAGTTTAGGCTTTAACTGGAACATGGCAAGTAATTGTATGTTTTGGCGGACCCCTAGTAATGTTGCAGAATCTTTCTCAGAAGTTGTTCCATGGGATAGCCGATTCCTCAGGTAAGAGCTACTTGTTTGTTCAATCCTCCATCTTAGGCCTGCTCCTCAGGTGCATCCTCCTTCTCGCAGCGATTTCCTAGGAACAGATTTCGAAGAACAGCTCTGATCACAGAATCACAGATTGGTTAGGGTTGGAAAGGAGCTCTGGAGATCATCCAGTCCAACCCCCCTGCCAGAGCAGGGTCACCTACAGCAGGTTGCACAGGATGACCTCCAGGCGGGTTTTGAATGTCTCTGGGGTGGGAGACTCTCCCGCCTCCCCAGGCAGCCTGTTCCAGCGCTCTGCCACCCTCAAAGTAAAGAAGTTCCTCCTCATGCTTTGATAGAAGTTCCTAGGTTCCAGTTTGTACCCGTTACCTATTGTCCTGGATCATCTTTGATGATCATCATCTTTGATGATCCAGGCCAAGAGGTAACGGGCACCAATTGGAACGTAGGAACTTGAACTTGAACTGGAACGTAGGAACTTGAACTTGAAATAGGATTATCCTTGATGATTCAGGATAGCTGTGTGTCTGACCAGTCTGTCTTTCGAAGGAGGTCCTGGGCCAGCTCCAGCCATGCTGTGCTGAGCAGAGCCCCTGGCAGCAGCCCCACACCTCACTCCCAGTGTGCCTGAATGGAAAAGGTACAAAAGTTGCTCCAATACTTTCTGAAAAACTCTATAGTGTTACCCCACAAGCGCAAAGCGACGGCAAAGCCCGTGAAATGACACCGGTGCTTCCAGAAAATGTCAAGCTTCCTGCCCAAGGGTGACATGCCATGCGGTGGGGTCAGGGCCACGCGCTGAGCACCCGGTGCGCTGGGGTTGCCCCAGCGGTTCCTGAGCAGCTCCTGCAGTGCTGCCGCCGGTACCGTTCTGGTGGCTGTAGTTGTTTAAAAAGCCGTTGTTTTTTCCGGCGTAATCTGACGGCAGTTTTCTCGGGCATTTGGGCCTCTTCTAATAAGTGTGCTGTGAGTACATCTGCAAGCATTCACCTGTCGAGGTCAAATGACTGGTGGTGCTCATCTCCCCCCGTGCTACTGCTGCTGCCTCCCGTGAATGCTCATGTGCCTGCGTGCCCCTGTACAGGCACAGATGCACGCGCGCAACACCTGATCCCGCATCCTAATTATTTTTCGCCCGGTTCTCTGAGTTGTTCTGCTTCCGGCTGATGAATGGGAAAGTGTAGTAGTGCTGTTTCATTTCACCAGCCTCTCAAGTGTGGAAATTATGGTAAATTTGAGAACAAGCCAGATTAGATTGATTGTTACACCTCCTCCTTTAATTAGCCAACCACAGGATCTGTGGAGGCAAAGGCCGGGGGGGTGTGTCGGTGTATATAACGTGTATTGTCTATGTGAAAGATTAATCAAAAGGAGTTGCTTGAGGTGGGAAGGCTTTTCCGGAGAGGTTCCACATGTTGTCAGGTAGTCCCTCTGAATGGCAGCTTCCGGTTCGGTCCCTTAGCTTTCGGAAGTGACATTTAGTCTGATATGTGCCAGCCGTGCAATCTACCTAGCCCTGCAAAGTGCAAATATTAACCTAAATGCATATTAAGATACTGTGTGTTAGCTCCTGAACTGAAATAGAGAGCGGGTGTTCCAGCGGAGGCAAGCAAATCGTGTTGATTTACAGTGGCTTGCGGATTTGGCCCATTACCGCTTCTTTATACACTTTTAAAAAGAAATGCCAACTCGATAGTTTAGGCTTTAACTGGAACATGGCAAGTAATTGTATGTTTTGGCGGACCCCTAGTAATGTTGCAGAATCTTTCTCAGAAGTTGTTCCATGGGATAGCCGATTCCTCAGGTAAGAGCTACTTGTTTGTTCAATCCTCCATCTTAGGCCTGCTCCTCAGGTGCATCCTCCTTCTCGCAGCGATTTCCTAGGAACAGATTTCGAAGAACAGCTCTGATCACAGAATCACAGATTGGTTAGGGTTGGAAAGGACCTCTGGAGATCATCCAGCCCAACCCCCCTGCCAGAGCAGGGTCACCTACAGCAGGTTGCACAGGATGACCTCCAGGCGGGTTTTGAATGTCTCTGGGGTGGGAGACTCTACCGCCTCCCTGGGCAGCCTGTTCCAGCGCTCTGCCACCCTCAAAGTAAAGAAGTTCCTCCTCATGCTTTGATAGAAGTTCCTAGGTTCCAGTTTGTACCCGTTACCTCTTGTCCTGGATCATCTTTGATGATCCAGGACAAGAGGTAACGGGCACCAATTGGAACGTAGGAACTTGAACTTGAACTGGAACGTAGGAACTTGAACTTGAACATAGGATTATCCTTGATGATTCAGGATAGCTGTGTGTCTGACCAGTCTGTCTTTCGAAGGAGGTCCTGGGCCAGCTCCAGCCATGCTGTGCTGAGCAGAGCCCCTGGCAGCAGCCCCACAGCTCACTCCCAGTGTGCCTGAATGGAAAAGGTACCAAAGTTGCTCCAACACTTTCTGAAAAACTCTATAGTGTTACCCCACAAGCGCAAAGCGACGGCAAAGCCCGTGAAATGACACCGGTGCTTCCAGAAAATGTCAAGCTTCCTGCCCAAGGGTGACATGCCATGCGGTGGGGTCAGGGCCACGCGCTGAGCACCCGGTGCGCTGGGGTTGCCCCAGCGGTTCCTGAGCAGCTCCTGCAGTGCTGCTGCCGGTACCGTTCTGGCGGCTGTAGTTGTTTAAAAAGCCGTTGTTGTTTCCGGCGTAATCTGACGGCAGTTTTCTCGGGCATTTGGGCCTCTTCTAATAAGTGTGCTGTGAGTACATCTGCAAGCATTCACATGTCGAGGTCAAATGACTGGTGGTGCTCATCTCCCCCCGTGCTACTGCTGCTGCCTCCCGTGAATGCTCATGTGCCTGCGTGCCCCTGTACAGGCACAGATGCACGCGCGCAACACCTGATCCCGCATCCTAATTATTTTTCGCCCGGTTCTCTGAGTTGTTCTGCTTCCGGCTGATGAATGGGAAAGTGTAGTAGTGCTGTTTCATTTCACCAGCCTCTCAAGTGTGGAAATTATGGTAAATTTGAGAACAAGCGAGATTAGATTGATAGTTACACCTCCTCCTTTAATTAGCCAACCACAGGATCTGTGGAGGCAAAGGCCGGGGGGGTGTGTTGGTGTATATAACGTGTATTGTCTATGTGAAAGATGAATCAAAAGGAGTTGCTTGAGGTGGGAAGGCTTTTCCGGAGAGGTTCCACATGTTGTCAGGTAGTCCCTCTGAATGGCAGCTTCCGGTTCGGTCCCTTAGCTTTCGGAAGTGACATTTAGTCTGATATGTGCCAGCCGTGCAATCTACCTAGCCCTGCAAAGTGCAAATATTAACCTAAATGCATATTAAGATACTGTGTGTTAGCTCCTGAACTGAAATAGAGAGCGGGTGTTCCAGCGGAGGCAAGCAAATCGTGTTGATTTACAGTGGCTTGAGGATTTGGCCCATTACCGCTTCTTTATATACTTTTAAAAAGAAATGCCAACTCGATAGTTTAGGCTTTAACTGGAACATGGCAAGTAATTGTATGTTTTGGCGGACCCCTAGTAATGTTGCAGAATCTTTCTCAGAAGTTGTTCCATGGGATAGCCGATTCCTCAGGTAAGAGCTACTTGTTTGTTCAATCCTCCATCTTAGGCCTGCTCCTCAGGTGCGTCCTCCTTCTCACAGCGATTTTCTAGGAACAGATTTCGAAGAACAGCTCTGATCACAGAATCACAGATTGGTTAGGGTTGGAAAGGAGCTCTGGAGATCATCCAGTCCAACCCCCTGCCAGAGCAGGGTCACCTACAGCAGGTTGCACAGGATGACCTCCAGGCGGGTTTTGAATGTCTCTGGGGTGGCAGACTCTACAGCCTCCCTGGGCAGCCTGTTCCAGCGCTCTGCCACCCTCAAAGTAAAGAAGTCCCTCCTCATGCTTTGAAAGAAGTTCCTAGGTTCCAGTTTGTACCCGTTACCTCTTGTCCTGGATCATCAAAAATCATCTTTGATGATCCAGGACAAGAGGTAACGGGCACCAATTGGAAGGTAGGAACTTGAACTTGAACTGGAAGGTAGGAACTTGAACTTGAACATAGGATTATCCTTGATGATTCAGGATAGCTGTGTGTCTGACCAGTCTGTCTTTCGAAGGAGGTCCTGGGCCAGCTCCAGCCATGCTGTGCTGAGCAGAGCCCCTGGCAGCAGCCCCACAGCTCACTCCCAGTGTGCCTGAATGGAAAAGGTACCAAAGTTGCTCCAACACTTTCTGAAAAACTCTATAGTGTTACCCCACAAGCGCAAAGCGATGGCAAAGCCCGTGAAATGACACCGGTGCTTCCAGAAAATGTCAAGCTTCCTGCCCAAGGGTGACATGCCATGCGGTGGGGTCAGGGCCACGCGCTGAGCACCCGGTGCGCTGGGGTTGCCCCAGCGGTTCCTGAGCAGCTCCTGCAGTGCTGCCGCCGGTACCGTTCTGGCGGCTGTAGTTGTTTAAAAAGCCGTTGTTGTTTCCGGCGTCATCTGACGGCAGTTTTCTCGGGTATTTGGGCCTCTTCGAATAAGTGTGCTGTGAGTACATCTGCAAGCATTCACCTGTCGAGGTCAAATGACTGGTGGTGCTCATCTCCCCCCGTGCTACTGCTGCTGCCTCCCGTGAATGCTCATGTGCCTGCGTGCCCCTGTACAGGCACAGATGCACGCGCGCAACACCTGATCCCGCATCCTAATTATTTTTCGCCCGGTTCTCGGAGTTGTTCTGCTTCCGGCTGATGAATGGGAAAGTGTAGTAGTGCTGTTTCATTTCACCAGCCTCTCAAGTGTGGAAATTATGGTAAATTTGAGAACAAGCCAGATTAGATTGATAGTTACACCTCCTCCTTTAATTAGCCAACCACAGGATCTGTGGAGGCAAAGGCCGGGGGGGTGTGTTGGTGTATATAACGTGTATTGTCTATGTGAAAGATTAATCAAAAGGAGTTGCTTGAGGTGGGAAGGCTTTTCCGGAGAGGTTCCACATGTTGTCAGGTAGTCCCTCTGAATGGCAGCTTCCGGTTCGGTCCCTTAGCTTTCGGACGTGACATTTAGTCTGATATGTGCCAGCCATGCAATCTACCTAGCCCCGCAAAGTGTAAATATTAACATAAATGCATATTAAGATACTGTGTGTTAGCTCCTGAACTGAAATAGAGAGCGGGTGTTCCAGCGGAGGCAAGCAAATCGTGTTGATTTAGAGTGGCTTGCGGATTTGGCCCATTACCGCTTCTTTATACACTTTTAAAAAGAAATGCCAACTCGATAGTTTAGGCTTTAACTGGAACATGGCAAGTAATTGTATGTTTTGGCGGACCCCTAGTAATGTTGCAGAATCTTTCTCAGAAGTTGTTCCATGGGATAGCCGATTCCTCAGGTAAGAGCTACTTGTTTGTTCAATCCTCCATCTTAGGCCTGCTCCTCAGGTGCATCCTCCTTCTCGCAGCGATTTCCTAGGAACAGATTTCGAAGAACAGCTCTGATCACAGAATCACAGATTGGTTAGGGTTGGAAAGGACCTCTGGAGATCATCCAGCCCAACCCCCCTGCCAGAGCAGGGTCACCTACAGCAGGTTGCACAGGATGACCTCCAGGCGGGTTTTGAATGTTTCTGGGGTCGGAGACTCTACCGCCTCCCTGGGCAGCCTGTTCCAGTGCTCTGCCACCCTCAAAGTAAAGAAGTTCCTCCTCATGCTTTGATAGAAGTTCCTAGGTTCCAGTTTGTACCCGTTACCTCTTGTCCTGGATCATCTTTGATGATCCAGGACAAGAGGTAACGGGCACCAATTGGAACGTAGGAACTTGAACTTGAACTGGAAGGTAGGAACTTGAACTTGAACATAGGATTATCCTTGATGATTCAGGATAGCTGTGTGTCTGACCAGTCTGTCTTTCGAAGGAGGTCCTGGGCCAGCTCCAGCCATGCTGTGCTGAGCAGAGCCCCTGGCAGCAGCCCCACAGCTCACTCCCAGTGTGCCTGAATGGAAAAGGTACCAAAGTTGCTCCAACACTTTCTGAAAAACTCTATAGTGTTACCCCACAAGCGCAAAGCGACGGCAAAGCCCGTGAAATGACACCGGTGCTTCCAGAAAATGTCAAGCTTCCTGCCCAAGGGTGACATGCCATGCGGTGGGGTCAGGGCCACGCGCTGAGCACCCGGTGCGCTGGGGTTGCCCCAGCGGTTCCTGAGCAGCTCCTGCAGTGCTGCCGCCGGTACCGTTCTGGCGGCTGTAGTTGTTTAAAAAGCCGTTGTTGTTTCCGGCGTAATCTGACGGCAGTTTTCTCGGGCATTTGGGCCTCTTCTAATAAGTGTGCTGTGAGTACATCTGCAAGCATTCACCTGTCGAGGTCAAATGACTGGTGGTGCTCATCTCCCCCCGTGCTACTGCTGCTGCCTCCCGTGAATGCTCATGTGCCTGCGTGCCCCTGTACAGGCACAGATGCACGCGCGCAACACCTGATCCCGCATCCTAATTATTTTTCGCCCGGTTCTCGGAGTTGTTCTGCTTCCGGCTGATGAATGGGAAAGTGTAGTAGTGCTGTTTCATTTCACCAGCCTCTCAAGTGTGGAAATTATGGTAAATTTGAGAACAAGCCAGATTAGATTGATAGTTACACCTCCTCCTTTAATTAGCCAACCACAGGATCTGTGGAGGCAAAGGCCGGGGGGGTGTGTCGGTGTATATAACGTGTATTGTCTATGTGAAAGATTAATCAAAAGGAGTTGCTTGAGGTGGGAAGGCTTTTCCGGAGAGGTTCCACATGTTGTCAGGTAGTCCCTCTGAATGGCAGCTTCCGGTTCGGTCCCTTAGCTTTCGGAAGTGACATTTAGTCTGATATGTGCCAGCCGTGCAATCTACCTAGCCCTGCAAAGTGCAAATATTAACATAAATGCATATTAAGATACTGTGTGTTAGCTCCTGAACTGAAATAGAGAGCGGGTGTTCCAGCGGAGGCAAGCAAATCGTGTTGATTTACAGTGGCTTGCGGATTTGGCCCATTACCGCTTCTTTATACACTTTTAAAAAGAAATGCCAACTCGATAGTTTAGGCTTTAACTGGAACATGGCAAGTAATTGTATGTTTTGGCGGACCCCTAGTAATGTTGCAGAATCTTTCTCAGAAGTTGTTCCATGGGATAGCCGATTCCTCAGGTAAGAGCTACTTGTTTGTTCAATCCTCCATCTTAGGCCTGCTCCTCAGGTGCATCCTCCTTCTCGCAGCGATTTCCTAGGAACAGATTTCGAAGAACAGCTCTGATCACAGAATCACAGATTGGTTAGGGTTGGAAAGGACCTCTGGAGATCATCCAGCCCAACCCCCCTGCCAGAGCAGGGTCACCTACAGCAGGTTGCACAGGATGACCTCCAGGCGGGTTTTGAATGTTTCTGGGGTCGGAGACTCTACCGCCTCCCTGGGCAGCCTGTTCCAGCGCTCTGCCACCCTCAAAGTAAAGAAGTTCCTCCTCATGCTTTGATAGAAGTTCCTAGGTTCCAGTTTGTACCCGTTACCTCTTGTCCTGGATCATCTTTGATGATCCAGGACAAGAGGTAACGGGCACCAATTGGAACGTAGGAACTTGAACTTCAACTGGAAGGTAGGAACTTGAACATAGGATTATCCTTGATGATTCAGGATAGCTGTGTGTCTGACCAGTCTGTCTTTCGAAGGAGGTCCTTGACCAGCTCCAGCCATGCTGTGCTGAGCAGAGCCCCTGGCAGCAGCCCCACAGCTCACTCCCAGTGTGCCTGAATGGAAAAGGTACCAAAGTTGCTCCAACACTTTCTGAAAAACTCTATAGTGTTACCCCACAAGCGCAAAGCGACGGCAAAGCCCGTGAAATGACACCGGTGCTTCCAGAAAATGTCAAGCTTCCTGCCCAAGGGTGACATGCCATGCGGTGGGGTCAGGGCCACGCGCTGAGCACCCGGTGCGCTGGGGTTGCCCCAGCGGTTCCTGAGCAGCTCCTGCAGTGCTGCCGCCGGTACCGTTCTGGCGGCTGTAGTTGTTTAAAAAGCCGTTGTTGTTTCCGGCGTAATCTGACGGCAGTTTTCTCGGGCATTTGGGCCTCTTCTAATAAGTGTGCTGTGAGTACATCTGCAAGCATTCACCTGTCGAGGTCAAATGACTGGTGGTGCTCATCTCCCCCCGTGCTACTGCTGCTGCCTCCCGTGAATGCTCATGTGCCTGCGTGCCCCTGTACAGGCACAGATGCACGCGCGCAACACCTGATCCCGCATCCTAATTATTTTTCGCCCGGTTCTCGGAGTTGTTCTGCTTCCGGCTGATGAATGGGAAAGTGTAGTAGTGCTGTTTCATTTCACCAGCCTCTCAAGTGTGGAAATTATGGTAAATTTGAGAACAAGCCAGATTAGATTGATAGTTACACCTCCTCCTTTAATTAGCCAACCACAGGATCTGTGGAGGCAAAGGCCGGGGGGGTGTGTCGGTGTATATAACGTGTATTGTCTATGTGAAAGATTAATCAAAAGGAGTTGCTTGAGGTGGGAAGGCTTTTCCGGAGAGGTTCCACATGTTGTCAGGTAGTCCCTCTGAATGGCAGCTTCCGGTTCGGTCCCTTAGCTTTCGGAAGTGACATTTAGTCTGATATGTGCCAGCCGTGCAATCTACCTAGCCCTGCAAAGTGCAAATATTAACCTAAATGCATATTAAGATACTGTGTGTTAGCTCCTGAACTGCAATAGAGAGCGGGTGTTCCAGCGGAGGCAAGCAAATCGTGTTGATTTACAGTGGCTTGCGGATTTGGCCCATTACCGCTTCTTTATACACTTTTAAAAAGAAATGCCAACTCGATAGTTTAGGCTTTAACTGGAACATGGCAAGTAATTGTATGTTTTGGCGGACCCCTAGTAATGTTGCAGAATCTTTCTCAGAAGTTGTTCCATGGGATAGCCGATTCCTCAGGTAAGAGCTACTTGTTTGTTCAATCCTCCATCTTAGGCCTGCTCCTCAGGTGCATCCTCCTTCTCGCAGCGATTTCCTAGGAACAGATTTCGAAGAACAGCTCTGATCACAGAATCACAGATTGGTTAGGGTTGGAAAGGACCTCTGGAGATCATCCAGCCCAACCCCCCTGCCAGAGCAGGGTCACCTACAGCAGGTTGCACAGGATGACCTCCAGGCGGGTTTTGAATGTTTCTGGGGTCGGAGACTCTACCGCCTCCCTGGGCAGCCTGTTCCAGCGCTCTGCCACCCTCAAAGTAAAGAAGTTCCTCCTCATGCTTTGATAGAAGTTCCTAGGTTCCAGTTTGTACCCGTTACCTCTTGTCCTGGATCATCTTTGATGATCCAGGACAAGAGGTAACGGGCACCAATTGGAACGTAGGAACTTGAACTTCAACTGGAAGGTAGGAACTTGAACATAGGATTATCCTTGATGATTCAGGATAGCTGTGTGTCTGACCAGTCTGTCTTTCGAAGGAGGTCCTTGACCAGCTCCAGCCATGCTGTGCTGAGCAGAGCCCCTGGCAGCAGCCCCACAGCTCACTCCCAGTGTGCCTGAATGGAAAAGGTACCAAAGTTGCTCCAACACTTTCTGAAAAACTCTATAGTGTTACCCCACAAGCGCAAAGCGACGGCAAAGCCCGTGAAATGACACCGGTGCTTCCAGAAAATGTCAAGCTTCCTGCCCAAGGGTGACATGCCATGCGGTGGGGTCAGGGCCACGCGCTGAGCACCCGGTGCGCTGGGGTTGCCCCAGCGGTTCCTGAGCAGCTCCTGCAGTGCTGCCGCCGGTACCGTTCTGGCGGCTGTAGTTGTTTAAAAAGCCGTTGTTGTTTCCGGCGTAATCTGACGGCAGTTTTCTCGGGCATTTGGGCCTCTTCTAATAAGTGTGCTGTGAGTACATCTGCAAGCATTCACCTGTCGAGGTCAAATGACTGGTGGTGCTCATCTCCCCCCGTGCTACTGCTGCTGCCTCCCGTGAATGCTCATGTGCCTGCGTGCCCCTGTACAGGCACAGATGCACGCGCGCAACACCTGATCCCGCATCCTAATTATTTTTCGCCCGGTTCTCTGAGTTGTTCTGCTTCCGGCTGATGAATGGGAAAGTGTAGTAGTGCTGTTTCATTTCACCAGCCTCTCAAGTGTGGAAATTATGGTAAATTTGAGAACAAGCCAGATTAGATTGATAGTTACACCTCCTCCTTTAATTAGCCAACCACAGGATCTGTGGAGGCAAAGGCCGGGGGGGTGTGTCGGTGTATATAACGTGTATTGTCTATGTGAAAGATTAATCAAAAGGAGTTGCTTGAGGTGGGAAGGCTTTTCCGGAGAGGTTCCACATGTTGTCAGGTAGTCCCTCTGAATGGCAGCTTCCGGTTCGGTCCCTTAGCTTTCGGAAGTGACATTTAGTCTGATATGTGCCAGCCGTGCAATCTACCTAGCCCTGCAAAGTGCAAATATTAACCTAAATGCATATTAAGATACTGTGTGTTAGCTCCTGAACTGAAATAGAGAGCGGGTGTTCCAGCGGAGGCAAGCAAATCGTGTTGATTTACAGTGGCTTGCGGATTTGGCCCATTACCGCTTCTTTATACACTTTTAAAAAGAAATGCCAACTCGATAGTTTAGGCTTTAACTGGAACATGGCAAGTAATTGTATGTTTTGGCGGACCCCTAGTAATGTTGCAGAATCTTTCTCAGAAGTTGTTCCATGGGATAGCCGATTCCTCAGGTAAGAGCTACTTGTTTGTTCAATCCTCCATCTTAGGCCTGCTCCTCAGGTGCATCCTCCTTCTCGCAGCGATTTCCTAGGAACAGATTTCGAAGAACAGCTCTGATCACAGAATCACAGATTGGTTAGGGTTGGAAAGGACCTCTGGAGATCATCCAGCCCAACCCCCCTGCCAGAGCAGGGTCACCTACAGCAGGTTGCACAGGATGACCTCCAGGCGGGTTTTGAATGTTTCTGGGGTCGGAGACTCTACCGCCTCCCTGGGCAGCCTGTTCCAGCGCTCTGCCACCCTCAAAGTAAAGAAGTTCCTCCTCATGCTTTGATAGAAGTTCCTAGGTTCCAGTTTGTACCCGTTACCTCTTGTCCTGGATCATCTTTGATGATCCCGGACAAGAGGTAACGGGCACCAATTGGAACGTAGGAACTTGAACTTCAACTGGAAGGTAGGAACTTGAACATAGGATTATCCTTGATGATTCAGGATAGCTGTGTGTCTGACCAGTCTGTCTTTCGAAGGAGGTCCTTGACCAGCTCCAGCCATGCTGAGCTGAGCAGAGCCCCTGGCAGCAGCCCCACAGCTCACTCCCAGTGTGCCTGAATGGAAAAGGTACCAAAGTTGCTTCAACACTTTCTGAAAAACTCTATAGTGTTACCCCACAAGCGCAAAGCGACGGCAAAGCCCGTGAAATGACACCGGTGCTTCCAGAAAATGTCAAGCTTCCTGCCCAAGGGTGACATGCCATGCGGTGGGGTCAGGGCCACGCGCTGAGCACCCGGTGCGCTGGGGTTGCCCCAGCGGTTCCTGAGCAGCTCCTGCAGTGCTGCCGCCGGTACCGTTCTGGCGGCTGTAGTTGTTTAAAAAGCCGTTGTTGTTTCCGGCGTAATCTGACGGCAGTTTTCTCGGGCATTTGGGCCTCTTCTAATAAGTGTGCTGTGAGTACATCTGCAAGCATTCACCTGTCGAGGTCAAATGACTGGTGGTGCTCATCTCCCCCCGTGCTACTGCTGCTGCCTCCCGTGAATGCTCATGTGCCTGCGTGCCCCTGTACAGGCACAGATGCACGCGCGCAACACCTGATCCCGCATCCTAATTATTTTTCGCCCGGTTCTCTGAGTTGTTCTGCTTCCGGCTGATGAATGGGAAAGTGTAGTAGTGCTGTTTCATTTCACCAGCCTCTCAAGTGTGGAAATTATGGTAAATTTGAGAACAAGCCAGATTAGATTGATAGTTACACCTCCTCCTTTAATTAGCCAACCACAGGATCTGTGGAGGCAAAGGCCGGGGGGGTGTGTCGGTGTATATAACGTGTATTGTCTATGTGAAAGATTAATCAAAAGGAGTTGCTTGAGGTGGGAAGGCTTTTCCGGAGAGGTTCCACATGTTGTCAGGTAGTCCCTCTGAATGGCAGCTTCCGGTTCGGTCCCTTAGCTTTCGGAAGTGACATTTAGTCTGATATGTGCCAGCCGTGCAATCTACCTAGCCCCGCAAAGTGCAAATATTAACCTAAATGCATATTAAGATACTGTGTGTTAGCTCCTGAACTGAAATAGAGAGCGGGTGTTCCAGCGGAGGCAAGCAAATCGTGTTGATTTACAGTGGCTTGCGGATTTGGCCCATTACCGCTTCTTTATACACTTTTAAAAAGAAATGCCAACTCGATAGTTTAGGCTTTAACTGGAACATGGCAAGTAATTGTATGTTTTGGCGGACCCCTAGTAATGTTGCAGAATCTTTCTCAGAAGTTGTTCCATGGGATAGCCTATTCCTCAGGTAAGAGCTACTTGTTTGTTCAATCCTCCATCTTAGGCCTGCTCCTCAGGTGCATCCTCCTTCTCGCAGCGATTTCCTAGGAACAGATTTCGAAGAACAGCTCTGATCACAGAATCACAGATTGGTTAGGGTTGGAAAGGACCTCTGGAGATCATCCAGCCCAACCCCCCTGCCAGAGCAGGGTCACCTACAGCAGGTTGCACAGGATGACCTCCAGGCGGGTTTTGAATGTTTCTGGGGTCGGAGACTCTACCGCCTCCCTGGGCAGCCTGTTCCAGCGCTCTGCCACCCTCAAAGTAAAGAAGTTCCTCCTCATGCTTTGATAGAAGTTCCTAGGTTCCAGTTTGTACCCGTTACCTCTTGTCCTGGATCATCTTTGATGATCCAGGACAAGAGGTAACGGGCACCAATTGGAACGTAGGAACTTGAACTTCAACTGGAACGTAGGAACTTGAACATAGGATTATCCTTGATGATTCAGGATAGCTGTGTGTCTGACCAGTCTGTCTTTCGAAGGAGGTCCTGGGCCAGCTCCAGCCATGCTGTGCTGAGCAGAGCCCCTGGCAGCAGCCCCACAGCTCACTCCCAGTGTGCCTGAATGGAAAAGGTACCAAAGTTGCTCCAACACTTTCTGAAAAACTCTATAGTGTTACCCCACAAGCGCAAAGCGACGGCAAAGCCCGTGAAATGACACCGGTGCTTCCAGAAAATGTCAAGCTTCCTGCCCAAGGGTGACATGCCATGCGGTGGGGTCAGGGCCACGCGCTGAGCACCCGGTGCGCTGGGGTTGACCCAGCGGTTCCTCAGCAGCTCCTGCAGTGCTGCCGCCGGTACCGTTCTGGCGGCTGTAGTTGTTTAAAAAGCCGTTGTTGTTTCCGGCGTAATCTGACGGCAGTTTTCTCGGGCATTTGGGCCTCTTCTAATAAGTGTGCTGTGAGTACATCTGCAAGCATTCACCTGTCGAGGTCAAATGACTGGTGGTGCTCATCTCCCCCCGTGCTACTGCTGCTGCCTCCCGTGAATGCTCATGTGCCTGCGTGCCCCTGTACAGGCACAGATGCACGCGCGCAACACCTGATCCCGCATCCTAATTATTTTTCGCCCGGTTCTCTGAGTTGTTCTGCTTCCGGCTGATGAATGGGAAAGTGTAGTAGTGCTGTTTCATTTCACCAGCCTCTCAAGTGTGGAAATTATGGTAAATTTGAGAACAAGCCAGATTAGATTGATAGTTACACCTCCTCCTTTAATTAGCCAACCACAGGATCTGTGGAGGCAAAGGCCGGGGGGGTGTGTCGGTGTATATAACGTGTATTGTCTATGTGAAAGATTAATCAAAAGGAGTTGCTTGAGGTGGGAAGGCTTTTCCGGAGAGGTTCCACATGTTGTCAGGTAGTCCCTCTGAATGGCAGCTTCCGGTTCGGTCCCTTAGCTTTCGGAAGTGACATTTAGTCTGATATGTGCCAGCCGTGCAATCTACCTAGCCCCGCAAAGTGCAAATATTAACCTAAATGCATATTAAGATACTGTGTGTTAGCTCCTGAACTGAAATAGAGAGCGGGTGTTCCAGCGGAGGCAAGTAAATCGTGTTGATTTACAGTGGCTTGAGGATTTGGCCCATTACCGCTTCTTTATACACTTTTAAAAAGAAATGCCAACTCGATAGTTTAGGCTTTAACTGGAACATGGCAAGTAATTGTATGTTTTGGCGGACCCCTAGTAATGTTGCAGAATCTTTCTCAGAAGTTGTTCCATGGGATAGCCGATTCCTCAGGTAAGAGCTACTTGTTTGTTCAATCCTCCATCTTAGGCCTGCTCCTCAGGTGCATCCTCCTTCTCGCAGCGATTTCCTAGGAACAGATTTCGAAGAACAGCTCTGATCACAGAATCACAGATTGGTTAGGGTTGGAAAGGACCTCTGGAGATCATCCAGCCCAACCCCCCTGCCAGAGCAGGGTCACCTACAGCAGGTTGCACAGGATGACCTCCAGGCGGGTTTTGAATGTTTCTGGGGTCGGAGACTCTACCGCCTCCCTGGGCAGCCTGTTCCAGCGCTCTGCCACCCTCAAAGTAAAGAAGTTCCTCCTCATGCTTTGATAGAAGTTCCTAGGTTCCAGTTTGTACCCGTTACCTCTTGTCCTGGATCATCTTTGATGATCCAGGACAAGAGGTAACGGGCACCAATTGGAACGTAGGAACTTGAACTTGAACTGGAAGGTAGGAACTTGAACTTGAACATAGGATTATCCTTGATGATTCAGGATAGCTGTGTGTCTGACCAGTCTGTCTTTCGAAGGAGGTCCTGGGCCAGCTCCAGCCATGCTGTGCTGAGCAGAGCCCCTGGCAGCAGCCCCACAGCTCACTCCCAGTGTGCCTGAATGGAAAAGGTACCAAAGTTGCTCCAACACTTTCTGAAAAACTCTATAGTGTTACCCCACAAGCGCAAAGCGACGGCAAAGCCCGTGAAATGACACCGGTGCTTCCAGAAAATGTCAAGCTTCCTGCCCAAGGGTGACATGCCATGCGGTGGGGTCAGGGCCACGCGCTGAGCACCCGGTGCGCTGGGGTTGCCCCAGCGGTTCCTGAGCAGCTCCTGCAGTGCTGCCGCCGGTACCGTTCTGGCGGCTGTAGTTGTTTAAAAAGCCGTTGTTGTTTCCGGCGTAATCTGACGGCAGTTTTCTCGGGCATTTGGGCCTCTTCTAATAAGTGTGCTGTGAGTACATCTGCAAGCATTCACCTGTCGAGGTCAAATGACTGGTGGTGCTCATCTGCCCCCGTGCTACTGCTGCTGCCTCCCGTGAATGCTCATGTGCCTGCGTGCCCCTGTACAGGCACAGATACACGCGCGCAACACCTGATCCCGCATCCTAATTATTTTTCGCCCGGTTCTCGGAGTTGTTCTGCTTCCGGCTGATGAATGGGAAAGTGTAGTAGTGCTGTTTCATTTCACCAGCCTCTCAAGTGTGGAAATTATGGTAAATTTGAGAACAAGCCAGATTAGATTGATAGTTACACCTCCTCCTTTAATTAGCCAACCACAGGATCTGTGGAGGCAAAGGCCGGGGGGGTGTGTCGGTGTATATAACGTGTATTGTCTATGTGAAAGATTAATCAAAAGGAGTTGCTTGAGGTGGGAAGGCTTTTCCGGAGAGGTTCCACATGTTGTCAGGTAGTCCCTCTGAATGGCAGCTTCCGGTTCGGTCCCTTAGCTTTCGGAAGTGACATTTAGTCTGATATGTGCCAGCCGTGCAATCTACCTAGCCCCGCAAAGTGCAAATATTAACCTAAATGCATATTAAGATACTGTGTGTTAGCTCCTGAACTGAAATAGAGAGCGGGTGTTCCAGCGGAGGCAAGCAAATCGTGTTGATTTACAGTGGCTTGAGGATTTGGCCCATTACCGCTTCTTTATACACTTTTAAAAAGAAATGCCAACTCGATAGTTTAGGCTTTAACTGGAACATGGCAAGTAATTGTATGTTTTGGCGGACCCCTAGTAATGTTGCAGAATCTTTCTCAGAAGTTGTTCCATGGGATAGCCGATTCCTCAGGTAAGAGCTACTTGTTTGTTCAATCCTCCATCTTAGGCCTGCTCCTCAGGTGCATCCTCCTTCTCGCAGCGATTTCCTAGGAACAGATTTCGAAGAACAGCTCTGATCACAGAATCACAGATTGGTTAGGGTTGGAAAGGACCTCTGGAGATCATCCAGCCCAACCCCCCTGCCAGAGCAGGGTCACCTACAGCAGGTTGCACAGGATGACCTCCAGGCGGGTTATGAATGTCTCTGGGGTGATAGACTCTACCGCCTCCCTGGGCAGCCTGTTCCAGCGCTCTGCCACCCTCAAAGTAAAGAAGTTCCTCCTCATGCTTTGATAGAAGTTCCTAGGTTCCAGTTTGTACCCGTTACCTCTTGTCCTGGATCATCTTTGATGATCCAGGACAAGAGGTAACGGGCACCAATTGGAACGTAGGAACTTGAACTTGAACTGGAAGGTAGGAACTTGAACTTGAACATAGGATTATCCTTGATGATTCAGGATAGCTGTGTGTCTGACCAGTCTGTCTTTCGAAGGAGGTCCTGGGCCAGCTCCAGCCATGCTGTGCTGAGCAGAGCCCCTGGCAGCAGCCCCACAGCTCACTCCCAGTGTGCCTGAATGGAAAAGGTACCAAAGTTGCTCCAACACTTTCTGAAAAACTCTATAGTGTTACCCCACAAGCGCAAAGCGACGGCAAAGCCCGTGAAATGACACCGGTGCTTCCAGAAAATGTCAAGCTTCCTGCCCAAGGGTGACATGCCATGCGGTGGGGTCAGGGCCACGCGCTGAGCACCCGGTGCGCTGGGGTTGCCCCAGCGGTTCCTGAGCAGCTCCTGCAGTGCTGCCGCCGGTACCGTTCTGGCGGCTGTAGTTGTTTAAAAAGCCGTTGTTGTTTCCGGCGTAATCTGACGGCAGTTTTCTCGGGCATTTGGGCCTCTTCTAATAAGTGTGCTGTGAGTACATCTGCAAGCATTCACCTGTCGAGGTCAAATGACTGGTGGTGCTCATCTGCCCCCGTGCTACTGCTGCTGCCTCCCGTGAATGCTCATGTGCCTGCGTGCCCCTGTACAGGCACAGATGCACGCGCGCAACACCTGATCCCGCATCCTAATTATTTTTCGCCCGGTTCTCGGAGTTGTTCTGCTTCCGGCTGATGAATGGGAAAGTGTAGTAGTGCTGTTTCATTTCACCAGCCTCTCAAGTGTGGAAATTATGGTAAATTTGAGAACAAGCCAGATTAGATTGATAGTTACACCTCCTCCTTTAATTAGCCAACCACAGGATCTGTGGAGGCAAAGGCCGGGGGGGTGTGTCGGTGTATATAACGTGTATTGTCTATGTGAAAGATGAATCAAAAGGAGTTGCTTGAGGTGGGAAGGCTTTTCCGGAGAGGTTCCACATGTTGTCAGGTAGTCCCTCTGAATGGCAGCTTCCGGTTCGGTCCCTTAGCTTTCGGAAGTGACATTTAGTCTGATATGTGCCAGCCGTGCAATCTACCTAGCCCTGCAAAGTGCAAATATTAACCTAAATGCATTTTAAGATAGTGTGTGTTAGCTCCTGAACTGAAATAGAGAGCGGGTGTTCCAGCGGAGGCAAGCAAATCGTGTTGATTTAGAGTGGCTTGAGGATTTGGCCCATTACCGCTTCTTTATACACTTTTAAAAAGAAATGCCAACTCGATAGTTTAGGCTTTAACTGGAACATGGCAAGTAATTGTATGCTTTGGCGGACCCCTAGTAATGTTGCAGAATCTTTCTCAGAAGTTGTTCCATGGGATAGCCGATTCCTCAGGTAAGAGCTACTTGTTTGTTCAATCCTCCATCTTAGGCCTGCTCCTCAGGTGCATCCTCCTTCTCGCAGCGATTTCCTAGGAACAGATTTCGAAGAACAGCTCTGATCACAGAATCACAGATTGGTTAGGGTTGGAAAGGAGCTCTGGAGATCATCCAGCCCAACCCCCCTGCCAGAGCATGGTCACCTACAGCAGGTTGCACAGGATGACCTCCAGGCGGGTTTTGAATGTTTCTGGGGTGGGAGACTCTACCGCCTCCCTGGGCAGCCTGTTCCAGCGCTCTGCCACCCTCAAAGTGAAGAAGTTCCTCCTCATGCTTTGATAGAAGTTCCTACGTTCCAGTTTGTACCCGTTACCTCTTGTCCTGGATCATCTTTGATGATCCAGGACAAGAGGTAATGGGCACCAATTGGAACGTAGGAACTTGAACTTGAACTGGAACGTAGGAACTTGAACATAGGATTATCCTTGATGATTCAGGATAGCTGTGTGTCTGACCAGTCTGTCTTTCGAAGGAGGTCCTGGACCAGCTCCAGCCATGCTGTGCTGAGCAGAGCCCCTGGCAGCAGCCCCACAGCTCACTCCCAGTGTGCCTGAATGGAAAAGGTACCAAAGTTGCTCCAACACTTTCTGAAAAACTCTATAGTGTTACCCCACAAGCGCAAAGCGACGGCAAAGCCCGTGAAATGACACCGGTGCTTCCAGAAAATGTCAAGCTTCCTGCCCAAGGGTGACATGCCATGCGGTGGGGTCAGGGCCACGCGCTGAGCACCCGGTGCGCTGGGGTTGCCCCAGCGGTTCCTGAGCAGCTCCTGCAGTGCTGCCGCCGGTACCGTTCTGGCGGCTGTAGTTGTTTAAAAAGCCGTTGTTGTTTCCGGCGTAATCTGACGGCAGTTTTCTCGGGCATTTGGGCCTCTTCTAATAAGTGTGCTGTGAGTACATCTGCAAGCATTCACCTGTCGAGGTCAAATGACTGGTGGTGCTCATCTGCCCCCGTGCTACTGCTGCTGCCTCCCGTGAATGCTCATGTGCCTGCGTGCCCCTGTACAGGCACAGATGCACGCGCGCAACACCTGATCCCGCATCCTAATTATTTTTCGCCCGGTTCTCGGAGTTGTTCTGCTTCCGGCTGATGAATGGGAAAGTGTAGTAGTGCTGTTTCATTTCACCAGCCTCTCAAGTGTGGAAATTATGGTAAATTTGAGAACAAGCGAGATTAGATTGATAGTTACACCTCCTCCTTTAATTAGCCAACCACAGGATCTGTGGAGGCAAAGGCCGGGGGGGTGTGTCGGTTTATATAAGGTGTATTGTCTATGTGAAAGATTAATCAAAAGGAGTTGCTTGAGGTGGGAAGGCTTTTCCGGAGAGGTTCCACATGTTGTCAGGTAGTCCCTCTGAATGGCAGCTTCCGGTTCGGTCCCTTAGCTTTCGGAAGTGACATTTAGTCTGATATGTGCCAGCCGTGCAATCTACCTAGCCCTGCAAAGTGCAAATATTAACCTAAATGCATATTAAGATACTGTGTGTTAGCTCCTGAACTGAAATAGAGAGCGGGTGTTCCAGCGGAGGCAAGCAAATCGTGTTGATTTACAGTGGCTTGAGGATTTGGCCCATTACCGCTTCTTTATACACTTTTAAAAAGAAATGCCAACTCGATAGTTTAGGCTTTAACTGGAACATGGCAAGTAATTCTATGTTTTGGCAGACTCCTAGTAATGTTGCAGAATCTTTCTCAGAAGTTGTTCCATGGGATAGCCGATTCCTCAGGTAAGAGCTACTTGTTTGTTCAATCCTCCATCTTAGGCCTGCTCCTCAGGTGCATCCTCCTTCTCGCAGCGATTTCCTAGGAACAGATTTCGAAGAACAGCTCTGATCACTAAATCACAGATTGGTTAGGGTTGGAAAGGAGCTCTGGAGATCATCCAGTCCAACCCCCCTGCCAGAGCAGGGTCACCTACAGCAGGTTGCACAGGATGACCTCCAGGCGGGTTATGAATGTCTCTGGGGTGGGAGACTCTACCGCCTACCTGGGCAGCCTGTTCCAGCGCTCTGCCACCCTCAAAGTAAAGAAGTTCCTCCTCATGCTTTGATAGAAATTCCTAGGTTACAGTTTGTACGTGTTACCTCTTGTCCTGGATCATCTTTGATGATCATCATCTTTGATAATCCAGGACAAGAGGTAACGGGCACCAATTGGAACGTAGGAACTTGAACTTGAACTGGAACGTAGGAACTTGAACATAGGATTATCCTTGATGATTCAGGATAGCTGTGTGTCTGACCAGTCTGTCTTTCGAAGGAGGTCCTGGACCAGCTCCAGCCATGCTGTGCTGAGCAGAGCCCCTGGCAGCAGCCCCACAGCTCACTCCCAGTGTGCCTGAATGGAAAAGGTACCAAAGTTGCTCCAACACTTTCTGAAAAACTCTATAGTGTTACCCCACAAGCGCAAAGCGACGGCAAAGCCCGTGAAATGACACCGGTGCTTCCAGAAAATGTCAAGCTTCCTGCCCAAGGGTGACATGCCATGCGGTGGGGTCAGGGCCACGCGCTGAGCACCCGGTGCGCTGGGGTTGCCCCAGCGGTTCCTGAGCAGCTCCTGCAGTGCTGCTGCCGGTACCGTTCTGGCGGCTGTAGTTGTTTAAAAAGCCGTTGTTGTTTCCGGCGTAATCTGACGGCAGTTTTCTCGGGCATTTGGGCCTCTTCTAATAAGTGTGCTGTGAGTACATCTGCAAGCATTCACCTGTCGAGGTCAAATGAGTGGTGGTGCTCATCTGCCCCCGTGCTACTGCTGCTGCCTCCCGTGAATGCTCATGTGCCTGCGTGCCCCTGTACAGGCACAGATGCACGCGCGCAACACCTGATCCCGCATCCTAATTATTTTTCGCCCGGTTCTCGGAGTTGTTCTGCTTCCGGCTGATGAATGGGAAAGTGTAGTAGTGCTGTTTCATTTCACCAGCCTCTCAAGTGTGGAAATTATGGTAAATTTGAGAACGAGCCAGATTAGATTGATAGTTACACCTCCTCCTTTAATTAGCCAACCACAGGATCTGTGGAGGCAAAGGCCGGGGGGGTGTGTCGGTGTATATAACGTGTATTGTCTATGTGAAAGATTAATCAAAAGGAGTTGCTTGAGGTGGGAAGGCTTTTCCGGAGAGGTTCCACATGTTGTCAGGTAGTCCCTCTGAATGGCAGCTTCCGGTTCGGTCCCTTAGCTTTCGGAAGTGACATTTAGTCTGATATGTGCCAGCCGTGCAATCTACCTAGCCCTGCAAAGTGCAAATATTAACCTAAATGCATATTAAGATACTGTGTGTTAGCTCCTGAACTGAAATAGAGAGCGGGTGTTCCAGCGGAGGCAAGCAAATCGTGTTGATTTACAGTGGCTTGAGGATTTGGCCCATTACCGCTTCTTTATACACTTTTAAAAAGAAATGCCAACTCGATAGTTTAGGCTTTAACTGGAACATGGCAAGTAATTCTATGTTTTGGCAGACTCCTAGTAATGTTGCAGAATCTTTCTCAGAAGTTGTTCCATGGGATAGCCGATTCCTCAGGTAAGAGCTACTTGTTTGTTCAATCCTCCATCTTAGGCCTGCTCCTCAGGTGCATCCTCCTTCTCGCAGCGATTTCCTAGGAACAGATTTCGAAGAACAGCTCTGATCACTAAATCACAGATTGGTTAGGGTTGGAAAGGAGCTCTGGAGATCATCCAGTCCAACCCCCCTGCCAGAGCAGGGTCACCTACAGCAGGTTGCACAGGATGACCTCCAGGCGGGTTTTGAATGTTTCTGGGGTGGGAGACTCTACCGCCTCCCTGGGCAGCCTGTTCCAGCGCTCTGCCACCCTCAAAGTGAAGAAGTTCCTCCTCATGCTTTGATAGAAGTTCCTACGTTCCAGTTTGTACCCGTTACCTCTTGTCCTGGATCATCAAAGATGATCCAGGACAAGAGGTAATGGGCACCAATTGGAACGTAGGAACTTGAACTTGAACTGGAACGTAGGAACTTGAACATAGGATTATCCTTGATGATTCAGGATAGCTGTGTGTCTGACCAGTCTGTCTTTCGAAGGAGGTCCTGGGCCAGCTCCAGCCATGCTGTGCTGAGCAGAGCCCCTGGCAGCAGCCCCACAGCTCACTCCCAGTGTGCCTGAATGGAAAAGGTACCAAAGTTGCTCCAACACTTTCTGAAAAACTCTATAGTGTTACCCCACAAGCGCAAAGCGACGGCAAAGCCCGTGAAATGACACCGGTGCTTCCAGAAAATGTCAAGCTTCCTGCCCAAGGGTGACATGCCATGCGGTGGGGTCAGGGCCACGCGCTGAGCACCCGGTGCGCTGGGGTTGCCCCAGCGGTTCCTGAGCAGCTCCTGCAGTGCTGCTGCCGGTACCGTTCTGGCGGCTGTAGTTGTTTAAAAAGCCGTTGTTGTTTCCGGCGTAATCTGACGGCAGTTTTCTCGGGCATTTGGGCCTCTTCTAATAAGTGTGCTGTGAGTACATCTGCAAGCATTCACCTGTCGAGGTCAAATGACTGGTGGTGCTCATCTGCCCCCGTGCTACTGCTGCTGCCTCCCGTGAATGCTCATGTGCCTGCGTGCCCCTGTACAGGCACAGATGCACGCGCGCAACACCTGATCCCGCATCCTAATTATTTTTCGCCCGGTTCTCGGAGTTGTTCTGCTTCCGGCTGATGAATGGGAAAGTGTAGTAGTGCTGTTTCATTTCACCAGCCTCTCAAGTGTGGAAATTATGGTAAATTTGAGAACAAGCGAGATTAGATTGATAGTTACACCTCCTCCTTTAATTAGCCAACCACAGGATCTGTGGAGGCAAAGGCCGGGGGGGTGTGTCGGTGTATATAAGGTGTATTGTCTATGTGAAAGATTAATCAAAAGGAGTTGCTTGAGGTGGGAAGGCTTTTCCGGAGAGGTTCCACATGTTGTCAGGTAGTCCCTCTGAATGGCAGCTTCCGGTTCGGTCCCTTAGCTTTCGGAAGTGACATTTAGTCTGATATGTGCCAGCCGTGCAATCTACCTAGCCCTGCAAAGTGCAAATATTAACCTAAATGCATATTAAGATAGTGTGTGTTAGCTCCTGAACTGAAATAGAGAGCGGGTGTTCCAGCGGAGGCAAGCAAATCGTGTTGATTTACAGTGGCTTGAGGATTTGGCCCATTACCGCTTCTTTATACACTTTTAAAAAGAAATGCCAACTCGATAGTTTAGGCTTTAACTGGAACATGGCAAGTAATTGTATGTTTTGGCGGACCCCTAGTAATGTTGCAGAATCTTTCTCAGAAGTTGTTCCATGGGATAGCCGATTCCTCAGGTAAGAGCTACTTGTTTGTTCAATCCTCCATCTTAGGCCTGCTCCTCAGGTGCATCCTCATTCTCGCAGCGATTTCCTAGGAACAGATTTCGAAGAACAGCTCTGATCACAGAATCACAGATTGGTTAGGGTTGGAAAGGAGCTCTGGAGATCATCCAGTCCAACCCCCCTGCCAGAGCAGGGTCACCTACAGCAGGTTGCACAGGATGACCTCCAGGCGGGTTTTGAATGTCTGTGGGGACGGAGACTCTACCGCCTCCCCGGGAAGCCTGTTCCAGCGCTCTGCCACCCTCAAAGTAAAGAAGTTCCTCCTCATGCTTTGATAGAAATTCCTAGGTTCCAGTTTGTACCCGTTACCTCTTGTCCTGGATCATCTTTGATGATCATCATCTTTGATAATCCAGGACAAGAGGTAACGGGCACCAATTGGAACGTAGGAACTTGAACTTGAACTGGAACGTAGGAACTTGAACATAGGATTATCCTTGATGATTCAGGATAGCTGTGTGTCTGACCAGTCTGTCTTTCGAAGGAGGTCCTGGGCCAGCTCCAGCCATGCTGTGCTGAGCAGAGCCCCTGGCAGCAGCCCCACAGCTCACTCCCAGTGTGCCTGAATGGAAAAGGTACCAAAGTTGCTCCAACACTTTCTGAAAAACTCTATAGTGTTACCCCACAAGCGCAAAGCGACGGCAAAGCCCGTGAAATGACACCGGTGCTTCCAGAAAATGTCAAGCTTCCTGCCCAAGGGTGACATGCCATGCGGTGGGGTCAGGGCCACGCGCTGAGCACCCGGTGCGCTGGGGTTGCCCCAGCGGTTCCTGAGCAGCTCCTGCAGTGCTGCTGCCGGTACCGTTCTGGCGGCTGTAGTTGTTTAAAAAGCCGTTGTTGTTTCCGGCGTAATCTGACGGCAGTTTTCTCGGGCATTTGGGCCTCTTCTAATAAGTGTGCTGTGAGTACATCTGCAAGCATTCACATGTCGAGGTCAAATGACTGGTGGTGCTCATCTGCCCCCGTGCTACTGCTGCTGCCTCCCGTGAATGCTCATGTGCCTGCGTGCCCCTGTACAGGCACAGATGCACGCGCGCAACACCTGATCCCGCATCCTAATTATTTTTCGCCCGGTTCTCGGAGTTGTTCTGCTTCCGGCTGATGAATGGGAAAGTGTAGTAGTGCTGTTTCATTTCACCAGCCTCTCAAGTGTGGAAATTATGGTAAATTTGAGAACAAGCCAGATTAGATTGATAGTTACACCTCCTCCTTTAATTAGCCAACCACAGGATCTGTGGAGGCAAAGGCCGGGGGGGTGTGTCGGTGTATATAAGGTGTATTGTCTATGTGAAAGATTAATCAAAAGGAGTTGCTTGAGGTGGGAAGGCTTTTCCGGAGAGGTTCCACATGTTGTCAGGTAGTCCCTCTGAATGGCAGCTTCCGGTTCGGTCCCTTAGCTTTCGGAAGTGACATTTAGTCTGATATGTGCCAGCCGTGCAATCTACCTAGCCCTGCAAAGTGCAAATATTAACCTAAATGCATATTAAGATACTGTGTGTTAGCTCCTGAACTGAAATAGAGAGCGGGTGTTCCAGCGGAGGCAAGCAAATCGTGTTGATTTAGAGTGGCTTGAGGATTTGGCCCATTACCTCTTCTTTATACACTTTTAAAAAGAAATGCCAACTCGATAGTTTAAGCTTTAACTGGAACATGGCAAGTAATTGTATGCTTTGGCGGACCCCTAGTAATGTTGCAGAATCTTTCTCAGAAGTTGTTCCATGGGATAGCCCATTCCTCAGGTAAGAGCTACTTGTTTGTTCAATCCTCCATCTTAGGCCTGCTCCTCAGGTGCATCCTCCTTCTCGCAGCGATTTCCTAGGAACAGATTTCGAAGAACAGCTCTGATCACAGAATCACAGATTGGTTAGGGTTGGAAAGGAGCTCTGGAGATCATCCAGTCCAACCCCCTGCCAGAGCAGGGTCACCTACAGCAGGTTGCACAGGATGACCTCCAGGCGGGTTATGAATGTCTCTGGGGTGGGAGACTCTACCGCCTCCCTGGGCAGCCTGTTCCAGCGCTCTGCCACCCTCAAAGTAAAGAAGTTCCTCCTCATGCTTTGATAGAAGTTCCTAGGTTCCAGTTTGTACCCGTTACCTCTTGTCCTGGATCATCTTTGATGATCCAGGACAAGAGGTAACGGGCACCGATTGGAACGTAGGAACTTGAACTTGAACTGGAAGGTAGGAACTTGAACTTGAACATAGGATTATCCTTGATGATTCAGGATAGCTGTGTGTCTGACCAGTCTGTCTTTCGAAGGAGGTCCTGGGCCAGCTCCAGCCATGCTGTGCTGAGCAGAGCCCCTGGCAGCAGCCCCACAGCTCACTCCCAGTGTGCCTGAATGGAAAAGGTACCAAAGTTGCTCCAACACTTTCTGAAAAACTCTATAGTGTTACCCCACAAGCGCAAAGCGACGGCAAAGCCCGTGAAATGACACCGGTGCTTCCAGAAAATGTCAAGCTTCCTGCCCAAGGGTGACATGCCATGCGGTGGGGTCAGGGCCACGCGCTGAGCACCCGGTGCGCTGGGGTTGCCCCAGCGGTTCCTGAGCAGCTCCTGCAGTGCTGCCGCCGGTACCGTTCTGGCGGCTGTAGTTGTTTAAAAAGCCGTTGTTGTTTCCGGCGTAATCTGACGGCAGTTTTCTCGGGCATTTGGGCCTCTTCTAATAAGTGTGCTGTGAGTACATCTGCAAGCATTCACCTGTCGAGGTCAAATGACTGGTGGTGCTCATCTGCCCCCGTGCTACTGCTGCTGCCTCCCGTGAATGCTCATGTGCCTGCGTGCCCCTGTACAGGCACAGATGCACGCGCGCAACACCTGATCCTGCATCTTAATTATTTTTCGCCCGGTTCTCTGAGTTGTTCTGCTTCCGGCTGATGAATGGGAAAGTGTAGTAGTGCTGTTTCATTTCACCAGCCTCTCAAGTGTGGAAATTATGGTAAATTTGAGAACAAGCCAGATTAGATTGATAGTTACACCTCCTCCTTTAATTAGCCAACCACAGGATCTGTGGAGGCAAAGGCCGGGGGGGTGTGTCGGTGTATATAAGGTGTATTGTCTATGTGAAAGATTAATCAAAAGGAGTTGCTTGAGGTGGGAAGGCTTTTCCGGAGAGGTTCCACATGTTGTCAGGTAGTCCCTCTGAATGGCAGCTTCCGGTTCGGTCCCTTAGCTTTCGGAAGTGACATTTAGTCTGATATGTGCCAGCCGTGCAATCTACCTAGCCCTGCAAAGTGCAAATATTAACATAAATGCATATTAAGATACTGTGTGTTAGCTCCTGAACTGAAATAGAGAGCGGGTGTTCCAGCGGAGGCAAGCAAATCGTGTTGATTTACAGTGGCTTGAGGATTTGGCCCATTACCGCTTCTTTATACACTTTTAAAAAGAAATGCCAACTCGATAGTTTAGGCTTTAACTGGAACATGGCAAGTAATTGTATGTTTTGGCGGACGCCTAGTAATGTTGCAGAATCTTTCTCAGAAGTTGTTCCATGGGATAGCCGATTCCTCAGGTAAGAGCTACTTGTTTGTTCAATCCTCCATCTTAGGCCTGCTCCTCAGGTGCATCCTCCTTCTCGCAGCGATTTCCTAGGAACAGATTTCGAAGAACAGCTCTGATCACAGAATCACAGATTGGTTAGGGTTGGAAAGGACCTCTGGAGATCATCCAGCCCAACCCCCCTGCCAGAGCAGGGTCACCTACAGCAGGTTGCACAGGATGACCTCCAGGCGGGTTTTGAATGTCTCTGGGGTGGGAGAATCTACCGCCTCCCTGGGCAGCCTGTTCCAGCGCTCTGCCACCCTCAAAGTAAAGAAGTTCCTCCTCATGCTTTGATAGAAGTTCCTAGGTTCCAGTTTGTACCCGTTACCTCTTGTCCTGGATCATCTTTGATGATCATCATCTTTGATGATCCAGGCCAAGAGGTAACGGGCACCAATTGGAACGTAGGAACTTGAACTTGAACTGGAAGGTAGGAACTTGAACTTGAACATAGGATTATCCTTGATGATTCAGGATAGCTGTGTGTCTGACCAGTCTGTCTTTCGAAGGAGGTCCTGGGCCAGCTCCAGCCATGCTGTGCTGAGCAGAACCCCTGGCAGCAGCCCCACAGCTCACTCCCAGTGTGCCTGAATGGAAAAGGTACCAAAGTTGCTCCAACACTTTCTGAAAAACTCTACAGTGTTACCCCACAAGCGCAAAGCGACGGCAAAGCCCGTGAAATGACACCGGTGCTTCCAGAAAATGTCAAGCTTCCTGCCCAAGGGTGACATGCCATGCGGTGGGGTCAGGGCCACGCGCTGAGCACCCGGTGCGCTGGGGTTGCCCCAGCGGTTCCTGAGCAGCTCCTGCAGTGCTGCCGCCGGTACCGTTCTGGCGGCTGTAGTTGTTTAAAAAGCCGTTGTTGTTTCCGGCGTAATCTGACGGCAGTTTTCTCGGGCATTTGGGCCTCTTCTAATAAGTGTGCTGTGAGTACATCTGCAAGCATTCACCTGTCGAGGTCAAATGACTGGTGGTGCTCATCTGCCCCCGTGCTACTGCTGCTGCCTCCCGTGAATGCTCATGTGCCTGCGTGCCCCTGTACAGGCACAGATGCACGCGCGCAACACCTGATCCCGCATCCTAATTATTTTTCGCCCGGTTCTCTGAGTTGTTCTGCTTCCGGCTGATGAATGGGAAAGTGTAGTAGTGCTGTTTCATTTCACCAGCCTCTCAAGTGTGGAAATTATGGTAAATTTGAGAACAAGCCAGATTAGATTGATAGTTACACCTCCTCCTTTAATTAGCCAACCACAGGATCTGTGGAGGCAAAGGCCGGGGGGGTGTGTCGGTGTATATAACGTGTATTGTCTATGTGAAAGATTAATCAAAAGGAGTTGCTTGAGGTGGGAAGGCTTTTCCGGAGAGGTTCCACATGTTGTCAGGTAGTCCCTCTGAATGGCAGCTTCCGGTTCGGTCCCTTAGCTTTCGGAAGTGACATTTAGTCTGATATGTGCCAGCCGTGCAATCTACCTAGCCCTGCAAAGTGCAAATATTAACCTAAATGCATATTAAGATACTGTGTGTTAGCTCCTGAACTGAAATAGAGAGCGGGTGTTCCAGCGGAGGCAAGCAAATCGTGTTGATTTACAGTGGCTTGCGGATTTGGCCCATTACCGCTTCTTTATACACTTTTAAAAAGAAATGCCAACTCGATAGTTTAGGCTTTAACTGGAACATGGCAAGTAATTGTATGTTTTGGCGGACCCCTAGTAATGTTGCAGAATCTTTCTCAGAAGTTGTTCCATGGGATAGCCGATTCCTCAGGTAAGAGCTACTTGTTTGTTCAATCCTCCATCTTAGGCCTGCTCCTCAGGTGCATCCTCCTTCTCGCAGCGATTTCCTAGGAACAGATTTCGAAGAACAGCTCTGATCACAGAATCACAGATTGGTTAGGGTTGGAAAGGAGCTCTGGAGATCATCCAGTCCAACCCCCCTGCCAGAGCAGGGTCACCTACAGCAGGTTGCACAGGATGACCTCCAGGCGGGTTTTGAATGTTTCTGGGGTCGGAGACTCTACCGCCTCCCTGGGCAGCCTGTTCCAGCGCTCTGCCACCCTCAAAGTAAAGAAGTTCCTCCTCATGCTTTGATAGAAGTTCCTACGTTCCAGTTTGTACCCGTTACCTCTTGTCCTGGATCATCTTTGATGATCATCATCTTTGATGATCCAGGCCAAGAGGTAACGGGCACCAATTGGAACGTAGGAACTTGAACTTGAACTGGAAGGTAGGAACTTGAACTTGAACATAGGATTATCCTTGATGATTCAGGATAGCTGTGTGTCTGACCAGTCTGTCTTTCGAAGGAGGTCCTGGGCCAGCTCCAGCCATGCTGTGCTGAGCAGAGCCCCTGGCAGCAGCCCCACACCTCACTCCCAGTGTGCCTGAATGGAAAAGGTACCAAAGTTGCTCCAACACTTTCTGAAAAACTCTATAGTGTTACCCCACAAGCGCAAAGCGACGGCAAAGCCCGTGAAATGACACCGGTGCTTCCAGAAAATGTCAAGCTTCCTGCCCAAGGGTGACATGCCATGCGGTGGGGTCAGGGCCACGCGCTGAGCACCCGGTGCGCTGGGGTTGCCCCAGCGGTTCCTGAGCAGCTCCTGCAGTGCTGCCGCCGGTACCGTTCTGGCGGCTGTAGTTGTTTAAAAAGCCGTTGTTGTTTCCGGCGTAATCTGACGGCAGTTTTCTCGGGCATTTGGGCCTCTTCTAATAAGTGTGCTGTGAGTACATCTGCAAGCATTCACCTGTCGAGGTCAAATGACTGGTGGTGCTCATCTGCCCCCGTGCTACTGCTGCTGCCTCCCGTGAATGCTCATGTGCCTGCGTGCCCCTGTACAGGCACAGATGCACGCGCGCAACACCTGATCCCGCATCCTAATTATTTTTCGCCCGGTTCTCTGAGTTGTTCTGCTTCCGGCTGATGAATGGGAAAGTGTAGTAGTGCTGTTTCATTTCACCAGCCTCTCAAGTGTGGAAATTATGGTAAATTTGAGAACAAGCCAGATTAGATTGATAGTTACACCTCCTCCTTTAATTAGCCAACCACAGGATCTGTGGAGGCAAAGGCCGGGGGGGTGTGTCGGTTTATATAAGGTGTATTGTCTATGTGAAAGATTAATCAAAAGGAGTTGCTTGAGGTGGGAAGGCTTTTCCGGAGAGGTTCCACATGTTGTCAGGTAGTCCCTCTGAATGGCAGCTTCCGGTTCGGTCCCTTAGCTTTCGGAAGTGACATTTAGTCTGATATGTGCCAGCCGTGCAATCTACCTAGCCCTGCAAAGTGCAAATATTAACCTAAATGCATATTAAGATACTGTGTGTTAGCTCCTGAACTGAAATAGAGAGCGGGTGTTCCAGCGGAGGCAAGCAAATCGTGTTGATTTAGAGTGGCTTGAGGATTTGGCCCATTACCGCTTCTTTATACACTTTTCAAAAGAAATGCCAACTCGATAGTTTAGGCTTTAACTGGAACATGGCAAGTAATTGTATGTTTTGGCGGACCCCTAGTAATGTTGCAGAATCTTTCTCAGAAGTTGTTCCATGGGATAGCCGATTCCTCAGGTAAGAGCTACTTGTTTGTTCAATCCTCCATCTTAGGCCTGCTCCTCAGGTGCATCCTCCTTCTCGCAGCGATTTCCTAGGAACAGATTTCGAAGAACAGCTCTGATCACAGAATCACAGATTGGTTAGGGTTGGAAAGGAGCTCTGGAGATCATCCAGCCCAACCCCCCTGCCAGAGCAGGGTCACCTACAGCAGGTTGCACAGGATGACCTCCAGGCGGGTTTTGAATGTCTCTGGGGTCGGAGACTCTACCGCCTCCCTGGGCAGCCTGTTCCAGCGCTCTGCCACCCTCAAAGTAAAGAAGTTCCTCCTCATGCTTTGATAGAAGTTCCTAGGTTCCAGTTTGTACCCGTTACCTCTTGTCCTGGATCATCTTTGATGATCATCATCTTTGATAATCCAGGACAAGAGGTAACGGGCACCAATTGGAACGTAGGAACTTGAACTTCAACTGGAACGTAGGAACTTGAACATAGGATTATCCTTGATGATTCAGGATAGCTGTGTGTCTGACCAGTCTGTCTTTCGAAGGAGGTCCTGGGCCAGCTCCAGCCATGCTGTGCTGAGCAGAGCCCCTGGCAGCAGCCCCACAGCTCACTCCCAGTGTGCCTGAATGGAAAAGGTACCAAAGTTGCTCCAACACTTTCTGAAAAACTCTATAGTGTTACCCCACAAGCGCAAAGCGACGGCAAAGCCCGTGAAATGACACCGGTGCTTCCAGAAAATGTCAAGCTTCCTGCCCAAGGGTGACATGCCATGCGGTGTGGTCAGGGCCACGTGCTGAGCACCCGGTGCGCTGGAGTTGACCCAGCGGTTCCTCAGCAGCTCCTGCAGTGCTGCCGCCGGTACCGTTCTGGCGGCTGTAGTTGTTTAAAAAGCCGTTGTTGTTTCCGGCGTAATCTGACGGCAGTTTTCTCGGGCATTTGGGCCTCTTCTAATAAGTGTGCTGTGAGTACATCTGCAAGCATTCACCTGTCGAGGTCAAATGACTGGTGGTGCTCATCTGCCCCCGTGCTACTGCTGCTGCCTCCCGTGAATGCTCATGTGCCTGCGTGCCCCTGTACAGGCACAGATGCACGCGCGCAACACCTGATCCCGCATCCTAATTATTTTTCGCCCGGTTCTCGGAGTTGTTCTGCTTCCGGCTGATGAATGGGAAAGTGTAGTAGTGCTGTTTCATTTCACCAGCCTCTCAAGTGTGGAAATTATGGTAAATTTGAGAACAAGCCAGATTAGATTGATAGTTACACCTCCTCCTTTAATTAGCCAACCACAGGATCTGTGGAGGCAAAGGCCGGGGGGGTGTGTCGGTGTATATAACGTGTATTGTCTATGTGAAAGATTAATCAAAAGGAGTTGCTTGAGGTGGGAAGG
This sequence comes from Vanellus vanellus, assembly GCF_965231255.1. NCBI lineage: Eukaryota > Metazoa > Chordata > Aves > Charadriiformes > Charadriidae > Vanellus > Vanellus vanellus. Next base: position 459,868 of record NW_028128566.1, on the reverse strand, counting down.
CTTTTCCGGAGAGGTTCCACATGTTGTCAGGTAGTCCCTCTGAATGGCAGCTTCCGGTTCGGTCCCTTAGCTTTCGGAAGTGACATTTAGTCTGATATGTGCCAGCCGTGCAATCTACCTAGCCCTGCAAAGTGCAAATATTAACCTAAATGCATATTAAGATAGTGTGTGTTAGCTCCTGAACTGAAATAGAGAGCGGGTGTTCCAGCGGAGGCAAGCAAATCGTGTTGATTTACAGTGGCTTGAGGATTTGGCCCATTACCGCTTCTTTATACACTTTTAAAAAGAAATGCCAACTCGATAGTTTAGGCTTTAACTGGAACATGGCAAGTAATTCTATGTTTTGGCGGACCCCTAGTAATGTTGCAGAATCTTTCTCAGAAGTTGTTCCATGGGATAGCCGATTCCTCAGGTAAGAGCTACTTGTTTGTTCAATCCTCCATCTTAGGCCTGCTCCTCAGGTGCATCCTCCTTCTCGCAGCGATTTCCTAGGAACAGATTTCGAAGAACAGCTCTGATCACAGAATCACAGATTGGTTAGGGTTGGAAAGGAGCTCTGGAGATCATCCAGTCCAACCCCCCTGCCAGAGCAGGGTCACCTACAGCAGGTTGCACAGGATGACCTCCAGGCGGGTTTTGAATGTCTCTGGGGTGGGAGACTCTACTGCCTCCCTGGGCAGCCTGTTCCAGTGCTCTGCCACCCTCAAAGTAAAGAAGTTCCTCCTCATGCTTTGATAGAAGTTCCTAGGTTCCAGTTTGTACCCGTTACCTCTTGTCCTGGATCATCTTTGATGATCATCATCTTTGATGATCCAGGACAAGAGGTAACGGGCACCAATTGGAACGTAGGAACTTGAACTTGAACTGGAAGGTAGGAACTTGAACTTGAACATAGGATTATCCTTGATGATTCAGGATAGCTGTGTGTCTGACCAGTCTGTCTTTCGAAGGAGGTCCTGGGCCAGCTCCAGCCATGCTGTGTTGAGCAGAGCCCCTGGCAGCAGCCCCACAGCTCACTCCCAGTGTGCCTGAATGGAAAAGGTACCAAAGTTGCTCCAACACTTTCTGAAAAACTCTATAGTGTTACCCCACAAGCGCAAAGCGACGGCAAAGCCCGTGAAATGACACCGGTGCTTCCAGAAAATGTCAAGCTTCCTGCCCAAGGGTGACATGCCATGCGGTGTGGTCAGGGCCACGTGCTGAGCACCCGGTGCGCTGGAGTTGCCCCAGCGGTTCCTGAGCAGCTCCTGCAGTGCTGCCGCCGGTACCGTTCTGGCGGCTGTAGTTGTTTAAAAAGCCGTTGTTGTTTCCGGCGTAATCTGACGGCAGTTTTCTCGGGCATTTGGGCCTCTTCTAATAAGTGTGCTGTGAGTACATCTGCAAGCATTCACCTGTCGAGGTCAAATGACTGGTGGTGCTCATCTGCCCCCGTGCTACTGCTGCTGCCTCCCGTGAATGCTCATGTGCCTGCGTGCCCCTGTACAGGCACAGATGCACGCGCGCAACACCTGATCCCGCATCCTAATTATTTTTCGCCCGGTTCTCTGAGTTGTTCTGCTTCCGGCTGATGAATGGGAAAGTGTAGTAGTGCTGTTTCATTTCACCAGCCTCTCAAGTGTGGAAATTATGGTAAATTTGAGAACAAGCCAGATTAGATTGATAGTTACACCTCCTCCTTTAATTAGACAACCACAGGATCTGTGGAGGCAAAGGCCGCGGGGCTGTGTCGGTGTATATAAGGTGTATTGTCTATGTGAAAGATTAATCAAAAGGAGTTGCTTGAGGTGGGAAGGCTTTTCCGGAGAGGTTCCACATGTTGTCAGGTAGTCCCTCTGAATGGCAGCTTCCGGTTCGGTCCCTTAGCTTTCGGAAGTGACATTTAGTCTGATATGTGCCAGCCGTGCAATCTACCTAGCCCTGCAAAGTGCAAATATTAACCTAAATGCATATTAAGATAGTGTGTGTTAGCTCCTGAACTGAAATAGAGAGCGGGTGTTCCAGCGGAGGCAAGCAAATCGTGTTGATTTAGAGTGGCTTGAGGATTTGGCCCATTACCGCTTCTTTATACACTTTTAAAAAGAAATGCCAACTCGATAGTTTAGGCTTTAACTGGAACATGGCAAGAAATTGTATGTTTTGGCGGACCCCTAGTAATGTTGCAGAATCTTTCTCAGAAGTTGTTCCATGGGATAGCCGATTCCTCAGGTAAGAGCTACTTGTTTGTTCAATCCTCCATCTTAGGCCTGCTCCTCAGGTGCATCCTCCTTCTCGCAGCGATTTCCTAGGAACAGATTTCGAAGAACAGCTCTGATCACAGAATCACAGATTGGTTAGGGTTGGAAAGGAGCTCTGGAGATCATCCAGTCCAACCCCCCTGCCAGAGCAGGGTCACCTACAGCAGGTTGCACAGGATGACCTCCAGGCGGGTTTTGAATGTCTCTGGGGTGGGAGACTCTACCGCCTCCCTGGGCAGCCTGTTCCAGCGCTCTGCCACCCTCAAAGTAAAGAAGTTCCTCCTCATGCTTTGATAGAAGTTCCTAGGTTCCAGTTTGTACCCGTTACCTCTTGTCCTGGATCATCTTTGATGATCATCATCTTTGATGATCCAGGCCAAGAGGTAACGGGCACCAATTGGAACGTAGGAACTTGAACTTCAACTGGAAGGTAGGAACTTGAACTTGAACATAGGATTATCCTTGATGATTCAGGATAGCTGTGTGTCTGACCAGTCTGTCTTTCGAAGGAGGTCCTGGGCCAGCTCCAGCCATGCTGTGCTGAGCAGAACCCCTGGCAGCAGCCCCACAGCTCACTCCCAGTGTGCCTGAATGGAAAAGGTACCAAAGTTGCTCCAACACTTTCTGAAAAACTCTACAGTGTTACCCCACAAGCGCAAAGCGACAGCAAATCACCTGAAATGACACCGGTGCTTCCAGAAAATGTCAAGCTTCCTGCCCAAGGGTGACATGCCATGCGGTGGGGTCAGGGCCACGCGCTGAGCACCCGGTGCGCTGGGGTTGCCCCAGCGGTTCCTGAGCAGCTCCTGCAGTGCTGCCGCCGGTACCGTTCTGGCGGCTGTAGTTGTTTAAAAAGCCGTTGTTGTTTCCGGCGTAATCTGACGGCAGTTTTCTCGGGCATTTGGGCCTCTTCTAATAAGTGTGCTGTGAGTACATCTGCAAGCATTCACCTGTCGAGGTCAAATGACTGGTGGTGCTCATCTCCCCCCGTGCTACTGCTGCTGCCTCCTGTGAATGCTCATGTGCCCGCGTGCCCCTGTACAGGCACAGATGCACGCGCGCAACACCTGATCCCGCATCCTAATTATTTTTCGCCCGGTTCTCTGAGTTGTTCTGCTTCCGGCTGATGAATGGGAAAGTGTAGTAGTGCTGTTTCATTTCACCAGCCTCTCAAGTGTGGAAATTATGGTAAATTTGAGAACAAGCCAGATTAGATTGATAGTTACACCTCCTCCTTTAATTAGCCAACCACAGGATCTGTGGAGGCAAAGGCCGGGGGGGTGTTTCGGTTTCTATAAGGTGTATTGTCTATGTGAAAGATTAATCAAAAGGAGTTGCTTGAGGTGGGAAGGCTTTTCCGGAGAGGTTCCACATGTTGTCAGGTAGTCCCTCTGAATGGCAGCTTCCGGTTCGGTCCCTTAGCTTTCGGAAGTGACATTTAGTCTGATATGTGCCAGCCGTGCAATCTACCTAGCCCTGCAAAGTGCAAATATTAACCTAAATGCATATTTAGATACTGTGTGTTAGCTCCTGAACTGAAATAGAGAGCGGGTGTTCCAGCGGAGGCAAGCAAATCGTGTTGATTTACAGTGGCTTGAGGATTTGGCCCATTACCGCTTCTTTATACACTTTTCAAAAGAAATGCCAACTCGATAGTTTAGGCTTTAACTGGAACATGGCAAGTAATTCTATGTTTTGGCGGACCCCTAGTAATGTTGCAGAATCTTTCTCAGAAGTTGTTCCATGGGATAGCCGATTCCTCAGGTAAGAGCTACTTGTTTGTTCAATCCTCCATCTTAGGCCTGCTCCTCAGGTGCATCCTCCTTCTCGCAGCGATTTCCTAGGAACAGATTTCGAAGAACAGCTCTGATCACAGAATCACAGATTGGTTAGGGTTGGAAAGGAGCTCTGGAGATCATCCAGTCCAACCCCCCTGCCAGAGCAGGGTCACCTACAGCAGGTTGCACAGGATGACCTCCAGGCGGGTTTTGAATGTCTCTGGGGTGGGAGACTCTACTGCCTCCCTGGGCAGCCTGTTCCAGTGCTCTGCCACCCTCAAAGTAAAGAAGTTCCTCCTCATGCTTTGATAGAAGTTCCTAGGTTCCAGTTTGTACCCGTTACCTCTTGTCCTGGATCATCTTTGATGATCATCATCTTTGATGATCCAGGCCAAGAGGTAACGGGCACCAATTGGAACGTAGGAACTTGAACTTGAACTGGAAGGTAGGAACTTGAACTTGAACATAGGATTATCCTTGATGATTCAGGATAGCTGTGTGTCTGACCAGTCTGTCTTTCGAAGGAGGTCCTGGGCCAGCTCCAGCCATGCTGTGTTGAGCAGAGCCCCTGGCAGCAGCCCCACAGCTCACTCCCAGTGTGCCTGAATGGAAAAGGTACCAAAGTTGCTCCAACACTTTCTGAAAAACTCTATAGTGTTACCCCACAAGCGCAAAGCGACGGCAAAGCCCGTGAAATGACACCGGTGCTTCCAGAAAATGTCAAGCTTCCTGCCCAAGGGTGACATGCCATGCGGTGTGGTCAGGGCCACGTGCTGAGCACCCGGTGCGCTGGAGTTGCCCCAGCGGTTCCTGAGCAGCTCCTGCAGTGCTGCCGCCGGTACCGTTCTGGCGGCTGTAGTTGTTTAAAAAGCCGTTGTTGTTTCCGGCGTAATCTGACGGCAGTTTTCTCGGGCATTTGGGCCTCTTCTAATAAGTGTGCTGTGAGTACATCTGCAAGCATTCACCTGTCGAGGTCAAATGACTGGTGGTGCTCATCTGCCCCCGTGCTACTGCTGCTGCCTCCCGTGAATGCTCATGTGCCTGCGTGCCCCTGTACAGGCACAGATGCACGCGCGCAACACCTGATCCCGCATCCTAATTATTTTTCGCCCGGTTCTCTGAGTTGTTCTGCTTCCGGCTGATGAATGGGAAAGTGTAGTAGTGCTGTTTCATTTCACCAGCCTCTCAAGTGTGGAAATTATGGTAAATTTGAGAACAAGCCAGATTAGATTGATAGTTACACCTCCTCCTTTAATTAGACAACCACAGGATCTGTGGAGGCAAAGGCCGGGGGGCTGTGTCGGTGTATATAAGGTGTATTGTCTATGTGAAAGATTAATCAAAAGGAGTTGCTTGAGGTGGGAAGGCTTTTCCGGAGAGGTTCCACATGTTGTCAGGTAGTCCCTCTGAATGGCAGCTTCCGGTTCGGTCCCTTAGCTTTCGGAAGTGACATTTAGTCTGATATGTGCCAGCCGTGCAATCTACCTAGCCCTGCAAAGTGCAAATATTAACCTAAATGCATATTAAGATAGTGTGTGTTAGCTCCTGAACTGAAATAGAGAGCGGGTGTTCCAGCGGAGGCAAGCAAATCGTGTTGATTTAGAGTGGCTTGAGGATTTGGCCCATTACCGCTTCTTTATACACTTTTAAAAAGAAATGCCAACTCGATAGTTTAGGCTTTAACTGGAACATGGCAAGAAATTGTATGTTTTGGCGGACCCCTAGTAATGTTGCAGAATCTTTCTCAGAAGTTGTTCCATGGGATAGCCGATTCCTCAGGTAAGAGCTACTTGTTTGTTCAATCCTCCATCTTAGGCCTGCTCCTCAGGTGCATCCTCCTTCTCGCAGCGATTTCCTAGGAACAGATTTCGAAGAACAGCTCTGATCACAGAATCACAGATTGGTTAGGGTTGGAAAGGAGCTCTGGAGATCATCCAGTCCAACCCCCCTGCCAGAGCAGGGTCACCTACAGCAGGTTGCACAGGATGACCTCCAGGCGGGTTTTGAATGTCTCTGGGGTGGGAGACTCTACCGCCTCCCTGGGCAGCCTGTTCCAGCGCTCTGCCACCCTCAAAGTAAAGAAGTTCCTCCTCATGCTTTGATAGAAGTTCCTAGGTTCCAGTTTGTACCCGTTACCTCTTGTCCTGGATCATCTTTGATGATCATCATCTTTGATGATCCAGGCCAAGAGGTAACGGGCACCAATTGGAACGTAGGAACTTGAACTTCAACTGGAAGGTAGGAACTTGAACTTGAACATAGGATTATCCTTGATGATTCAGGATAGCTGTGTGTCTGACCAGTCTGTCTTTCGAAGGAGGTCCTGGGCCAGCTCCAGCCATGCTGTGCTGAGCAGAACCCCTGGCAGCAGCCCCACAGCTCACTCCCAGTGTGCCTGAATGGAAAAGGTACCAAAGTTGCTCCAACACTTTCTGAAAAACTCTACAGTGTTACCCCACAAGCGCAAAGCGACAGCAAAGCCCCTGAAATGACACCGGTGCTTCCAGAAAATGTCAAGCTTCCTGCCCAAGGGTGACATGCCATGCGGTGGGGTCAGGGCCACGCGCTGAGCACCCGGTGCGCTGGGGTTGCCCCAGCGGTTCCTGAGCAGCTCCTGCAGTGCTGCCGCCGGTACCGTTCTGGCGGCTGTAGTTGTTTAAAAAGCCGTTGTTGTTTCCGGCGTAATCTGACGGCAGTTTTCTCGGGCATTTGGGCCTCTTCTAATAAGTGTGCTGTGAGTACATCTGCAAGCATTCACCTGTCGAGGTCAAATGACTGGTGGTGCTCATCTCCCCCCGTGCTACTGCTGCTGCCTCCTGTGAATGCTCATGTGCCCGCGTGCCCCTGTACAGGCACAGATGCACGCGCGCAACACCTGATCCCGCATCCTAATTATTTTTCGCCCGGTTCTCTGAGTTGTTCTGCTTCCGGCTGATGAATGGGAAAGTGTAGTAGTGCTGTTTCATTTCACCAGCCTCTCAAGTGTGGAAATTATGGTAAATTTGAGAACAAGCCAGATTAGATTGATAGTTACACCTCCTCCTTTAATTAGACAACCACAGGATCTGTGGAGGCAAAGGCCGGGGGGGTGTTTCGGTTTCTATAAGGTGTATTGTCTATGTGAAAGATTAATCAAAAGGAGTTGCTTGAGGTGGGAAGGCTTTTCCGGAGAGGTTCCACATGTTGTCAGGTAGTCCCTCTGAATGGCAGCTTCCGGTTCGGTCCCTTAGCTTTCGGAAGTGACATTTAGTCTGATATGTGCCAGCCGTGCAATCTACCTAGCCCTGCAAAGTGCAAATATTAACCTAAATGCATATTAAGATAGTGTGTGTTAGCTCCTGAACTGAAATAGAGAGCGGGTGTTCCAGCGGAGGCAAGCAAATCGTGTTGATTTAGAGTGGCTTGAGGATTTGGCCCATTACCGCTTCTTTATACACTTTTAAAAAGAAATGCCAACTCGATAGTTTAGGCTTTAACTGGAACATGGCAAGTAATTGTATGTTTTGGCGGACCCCTAGTAATGTTGCAGAATCTTTCTCAGAAGTTGTTCCATGGGATAGCCGATTCCTCAGGTAAGAGCTACTTGTTTGTTCAATCCTCCATCTTAGGCCTGCTCCTCAGGTGCATCCTCCTTCTCGCAGCGATTTCCTAGGAACAGATTTCGAAGAACAGCTCTGATCACAGAATCACAGATTGGTTAGGGTTGGAAAGGACCTCTGGAGATCATCCAGTCCAACCCTCTGCCAGAGCAGGGTCACCTACAGCAGGTTGCACCGGATGACCTCCAGGCGGGTTTTGAATGTCTCTGGGGTGGGAGACTCTACCGCCTCCCTGGGCAGCCTGTTCCAGCGCTCTGCCACCCTCAAAGTAAAGAAGTTCCTCCTCATGCTTTGATAGAAGTTCCTAGGTTCCAGTTTGTACCCGTTACCACTTGTCCTGGATCATCTTTGATGATCATCATCTTTGATGATCCAGGCCAAGAGGTAACGGGCACCAATTGGAACGTAGGAACTTGAACTTGAACTGGAAGGTAGGAACTTGAACTTGAACATAGGATTATCCTTGATGATTCAGGATAGCTGTGTGTCTGACCAGTCTGTCTTTCGAAGGAGGTCCTGGGCCAGCTCCAGCCATGCTGTGCTGAGCAGAGCCCCTGGCAGCAGCCCCACAGCTCACTCCCAGTGTGCCTGAATGGAAAAGGTACCAAAGTTGCTCCAACACTTTCTGAAAAACTCTATAGTGTTACCCCACAAGCGCAAAGCGACGGCAAAGCCCGTGAAATGACACCGGTGCTTCCAGAAAATGTCAAGCTTCCTGCCCAAGGGTGACATGCCATGCGGTGGGGTCAGGGCCACGCGCTGAGCACCCGGTGCGCTGGGGTTGCCCCAGCGGTTCCTGAGCAGCTCCTGCAGTGCTGCCGCCGGTACCGTTCTGGCGGCTGTAGTTGTTTAAAAAGCCGTTGTTGTTTCCGGCGTAATCTGACGGCAGTTTTCTCGGGCATTTGGGCCTCTTCTAATAAGTGTGCTGTGAGTACATCTGCAAGCATTCACCTGTCGAGGTCAAATGACTGGTGGTGCTCATCTGCCCCCGTGCTACTGCTGCTGCCTCCCGTGAATGCTCATGTGCCTGCGTGCCCCTGTACAGGCACAGATGCACGCGCGCAACACCTGATCCCGCATCCTAATTATTTTTCGCCCGGTTCTCTGAGTTGTTCTGCTTCCGGCTGATGAATGGGAAAGTGTAGTAGTGCTGTTTCATTTCACCAGCCTCTCAAGTGTGGAAATTATGGTAAATTTGAGAACAAGCCAGATTAGATTGATAGTTACACCTCCTCCTTTAATTAGCCAACCACAGGATCTGTGGAGGCAAAGGCCGGGGGGGTGTGTCGGTGTATATAACGTGTATTGTCTATGTGAAAGATTAATCAAAAGGAGTTGCTTGAGGTGGGAAGGCTTTTCCGGAGAGGTTCCACACGTTGTCAGGTAGTCCCTCTGAATGGCAGCTTCCGGTTCGGTCCCTTAGCTTTCGGAAGTGACATTTAGTCTGATATGTGCCAGCCGTGCAATCTACCTAGCCCTGCAATGTGCAAATATTAACCTAAATGCATATTAAGATACTGTGTGTTAGCTCCTGAACTGAAATAGAGAGCGGGTGTTCCAGCGGAGGCAAGCAAATCGTGTTGATTTACAGTGGCTTGAGGATTTGGCCCATTACCGCTTCTTTATACACTTTTAAAAAGAAATGCCAACTCGATAGTTTAGGCTTTAACTGGAACATGGCAAGTAATTGTATGTTTTGGCGGACCCCTAGTAATGTTGCAGAATCTTTCTCAGAAGTTGTTCCATGGGATAGCCGATTCCTCAGGTAAGAGCTACTTGTTTGTTCAATCCTCCATCTTAGGCCTGCTCCTCAGGTGCATCCTCCTTCTCGCAGCGATTTCCTAGGAACAGATTTCGAAGAACAGCTCTGATCACAGAATCACAGATTGGTTAGGGTTGGAAAGGAGCTCTGGAGATCATCCAGTCCAACCCCCCTGCCAGAGCAGGGTCACCTACAGCAGGTTGCACAGGATGACCTCCAGGCGGGTTTTGAATGTCTCTGGGGTGGGAGACTCTACCGCCTCCCTGGGCAGCCTGTTCCAGGGCTCTGCCACCCTCAAAGTAAAGAAGTTCCTCCTCATGCTTTGAAAGAAGTTCCTAGGTTCCAGTTTGTACCCGTTACCTCTTGTCCTGGATCATCAAAAATCATCTTTGATGATCCAGGACAAGAGGTAACGGGCACCAATTGGAACGTAGGAACTTGAACTTGAACTGGAAGGTAGTAACTTGAACTTGAATATAGGATTATCCTTGATGATTCAGGATAGCTGTGTGTCTGACCAGTCTGTCTTTCGAAGGAGGTCCTGGGCCAGCTCCAGCCATGTTGTGCTGAGCAGAGCCCCTGGCAGCAGCCCCACAGCTCACTCCCAGTGTGCCTGAATGGAAAAGGTACCAAAGTTGCTGCAACACTTTCTGAAAAACTCTATAGTGTTACCCCACAAGCGCAAAGCGACGGCAAAGCCCGTGAAATGACACCGGTGCTTCCAGAAAATGTCAAGCTTCCTGCCCAAGGGTGACATGCCATGCGGTGGGGTCAGGGCCACGCGCTGAGCACCCGGTGCGCTGGGGTTGCCCCAGCGGTTCCTGAGCAGCTCCTGCAGTGCTGCCGCCGGTACCGTTCTGGCGGCTGTAGTTGTTTAAAAAGCCGTTGTTGTTTCCGGCGTAATCTGACGGCAGTTTTCTCGGGCATTTGGGCCTCTTCTAATAAGTGTGCTGTGAGTACATCTGCAAGCATTCACCTGTCGAGGTCAAATGACTGGTGGTGCTCATCTGCCCCCGTGCTACTGCTGCTGCCTCCCGTGAATGCTCATGTGCCTGCGTGCCCCTGTACAGGCACAGATGCACGCGCGCAACACCTGGTCCCGCATCCTAATTATTTTTCGCCCGGTTCTCTGAGTTGTTCTGCTTCCGGCTGATGAATGGGAAAATGTAGTAGTGCTGTTTCATTTCACCAGCCTCTCAAGTGTGGAAATTATGGTAAATTTGAGAACAAGCCAGATTAGATTGATAGTTACACCTCCTCCTTTAATTAGCCAACCACAGGATGTGTGGAGGCAAAGGCCGGGGGGGTGTGTCAGTGTATATAAGGTGTATTGTCTATGTGAAAGATTAATCAAAAGGAGTTGCTTGAGGTGGGAAGGCTTTTCCGGAGAGGTTCCACATGTTGTCAGGTAGTCCCTCTGAATGGCAGCTTCCGGTTCGGTCCCTTAGCTTTCGGAAGTGACATTTAGTCTGATATGTGCCAGCCGTGCAATCTACCTAGCCCTGCAAAGTGCAAATATTAACATAAATGCATATTAAGATACTGTGTGTTAGCTCCTGAACTGCAATAGAGAGCGGGTGTTCCAGCGGAGGCAAGCAAATCGTGTTGATTTACAGTGGCTTGAGGATTTGGCCCATTACCGCTTCTTTATACACTTTTAAAAAGAAATGCCAACTCGATAGTTTAGGCTTTAACTGGAACATGGCAAGTAATTGTATGTTTTGGCGGACCCCTAGTAATGTTGCAGAATCTTTCTCAGAAGTTGTTCCATGGGATAGCCGATTCCTCAGGTAAGAGCTACTTGTTTGTTCAATCCTCCATCTTAGGCCTGCTCCTCAGGTGCATCCTCCTTCTCGCAGCGATTTCCTAGGAACAGATTTCGAAGAACAGCTCTGATCACAGAATCACAGATTGGTTAGGGTTGGAAAGGAGCTCTGGAGATCATGTAGTCCAACCCCCCTGCCAGAGCAGGGTCACCTACAGCAGGTTGCACAGGATGACCTCCAGGCGGGTTTTGAATGTCTCTGGGGTGGGAGACTCTACCGCCTCCCTGGGCAGCCTGTTCCAGCGCTCTGCCACCCTCAAAGTAAAGAAGTTCCTCCTCATGATTTGATAGAAGTTCTTAGGTTCCAGTTTGTACCCGTTAGCTCTTGTCCTGGATCATCTTTGATGATCCAGGCCAAGACGTAACGGGCACCAATTGGAACGTAGGAACTTGAACTTGAACTGGAAGGTAGGAACTTGAACTTGAACATAGGATTATCCTTGATGATTCAGGATAGCTGTGTGTCTGACCAGTCTGTCTTTCGAAGGAGGTTCTGGGCCAGCTCCAGCCATGCTGTGTTGAGCAGAGCCCCTGGCAGCAGCCCCCCAGCTCACTCCCAGTGTGCCTGAATGGAAAAGGTACCAAAGTTGCTCCAACACTTTCTGAAAAACTCTATAGTGTTACCCCACAAGCGCAAAGCGACGGCAAAGCCCGTGAAATGACACCGGTGCTTCCAGAAAATGTCAAGCTTCCTGCCCAAGGATGACATGCCATGCGGTGGGGTCAGGGCCACGCGCTGAGCACCCGGTGCGCTGGGGTTGCCCCAGCGGTTCCTGAGCAGCTCCTGCAGTGCAGCCGCCGGTACCGTTCTGGCGGCTGTAGTTGTTTAAAAAGCCGTTGTTGTTTCCGGCGTAATCTGACGGCAGTTTTCTCGGGCATTTGGGCCTCTTCTAATAAGTGTGCTGTGAGTACATCTGCAAGCATTCACCTGTCGAGGTCAAATGACTGGTGGTGCTCATCTGCCCCCGTGCTACTGCTGCTGCCTCCCGTGAATGCTCATGTGCCTGCGTGCCCCTGTACAGGCACAGATGCACGCGTGCAACACCTGATCCCGCATCCTAATTATTTTTTGCCCGGTTCTCTGAGTTGTTCTGCTTCCGGCTGATGAATGGGAAAGTGTAGTAGTGCTGTTTCATTTCACCAGCCTCTCAAGTGTGGAAATTATGGTAAATTTGAGAACAAGCGAGATTAGATTGATAGTTACACCTCCTCCTTTAATTAGCCAACCACAGGATCTGTGGAGGCAAAGGCCGGGGGGGTGTGTCGGTGTATATAAGGTGTATTGTCTATGTGAAAGATTAATCAAAAGGAGTTGCTTGAGGTGGGAAGGCTTTTCCGGAGAGGTTCCACATGTTGTCAGGTAGTCCCTCTGAATGGCAGCTTCCGGTTCGGTCCCTTAGCTTTCGGAAGTGACATTTAGTCTGATATGTGCCAGCCGTGCAATCTACCTAGCCCTGCAAAGTGCAAATATTAACCTAAATGCATATTAAGATAGTGTGTGTTAGCTCCTGAACTGAAATAGAGAGCGGGTGTTCCAGCGGAGGCAAGCAAATCGTGTTGATTTACAGTGGCTTGAGGATTTGGCCCATTACCGCTTCTTTATACACTTTTAAAAAGAAATGCCAACTCGATAGTTTAGGCTTTAACTGGAACATGGCAAGTAATTGTATGTTTTGGCGGACCCCTAGTAATGTTGCAGAATCTTTCTCAGAAGTTGTTCCATGGGATAGCCGATTCCTCAGGTAAGAGCTACTTGTTTGTTCAATCCTCCATCTTAGGCCTGCTCCTCAGGAGCATCCTCCTTCTCGCAGCGATTTCCTAGGAACAGATTTCGAAGAACAGCTCTGATCACAGAATCACAGATTGGTTAGGGTTGGAAAGGAGCTCTGGAGATCATGTAGTCCAACCCCCCTGCCAGAGCAGGGTCACCTACAGCAGGTTGCACAGGATGACCTCCAGGCGGGTTTTGAATGTCTCTGGGGTGGGAGACTCTACCGCCTCCCTGGGCAGCCTGTTCCAGCGCTCTGCCACCCTCAAAGTAAAGAAGTTCCTCCTCATGATTTGATAGAAGTTCCTAGGTTCCAGTTTGTACCCGTTAGCTCTTGTCCTGGATCATCTTTGATGATCCAGGCCAAGAGGTAACGGGCACCAATTGGAACGTAGGAACTTGAACTTGAACTGGAAGGTAGGAACTTGAACTTGAACATAGGATTATCCTTGATGATTCAGGATAGCTGTGTGTCTGACCAGTCTGTCTTTCGAAGGAGGTTCTGGGCCAGCTCCAGCCATGCTGTGTTGAGCAGAGCCCCTGGCAGCAGCCCCCCAGCTCACTCCCAGTGTGCCTGAATGGAAAAGGTACCAAAGTTGCTCCAACACTTTCTGAAAAACTCTATAGTGTTACCCCACAAGCGCAAAGCGACGGCAAAGCCCGTGAAATGACACCGGTGCTTCCAGAAAATGTCAAGCTTCCTGCCCAAGGATGACATGCCATGCGGTGGGGTCAGGGCCACGCGCTGAGCACCCGGTGCGCTGGGGTTGCCCCAGCGGTTCCTGAGCAGCTCCTGCAGTGCAGCCGCCGGTACCGTTCTGGCGGCTGTAGTTGTTTAAAAAGCCGTTGTTGTTTCCGGCGTAATCTGACGGCAGTTTTCTCGGGCATTTGGGCCTCTTCTAATAAGTGTGCTGTGAGTACATCTGCAAGCATTCACCTGTCGAGGTCAAATGACTGGTGGTGCTCATCTGCCCCCGTGCTACTGCTGCTGCCTCCCGTGAATGCTCATGTGCCTGCGTGCCCCTGTACAGGCACAGATGCACGCGTGCAACACCTGATCCCGCATCCTAATTATTTTTTGCCCGGTTCTCTGAGTTGTTCTGCTTCCGGCTGATGAATGGGAAAGTGTAGTAGTGCTGTTTCATTTCACCAGCCTCTCAAGTGTGGAAATTATGGTAAATTTGAGAACAAGCGAGATTAGATTGATAGTTACACCTCCTCCTTTAATTAGCCAACCACAGGATCTGTGGAGGCAAAGGCCGGGGGGGTGTGTCGGTGTATATAAGGTGTATTGTCTATGTGAAAGATTAATCAAAAGGAGTTGCTTGAGGTGGGAAGGCTTTTCCGGAGAGGTTCCACATGTTGTCAGGTAGTCCCTCTGAATGGCAGCTTCCGGTTCGGTCCCTTAGCTTTCGGAAGTGACATTTAGTCTGATATGTGCCAGCCGTGCAATCTACCTAGCCCTGCAAAGTGCAAATATTAACCTAAATGCATATTAAGATAGTGTGTGTTAGCTCCTGAACTGAAATAGAGAGCGGGTGTTCCAGCGGAGGCAAGCAAATCGTGTTGATTTACAGTGGCTTGAGGATTTGGCCCATTACCGCTTCTTTATACACTTTTAAAAAGAAATGCCAACTCGATAGTTTAGGCTTTAACTGGAACATGGCAAGTAATTGTATGTTTTGGCGGACCCCTAGTAATGTTGCAGAATCTTTCTCAGAAGTTGTTCCATGGGATAGCCGATTCCTCAGGTAAGAGCTACTTGTTTGTTCAATCCTCCATCTTAGGCCTGCTCCTCAGGAGCATCCTCCTTCTCGCAGCGATTTCCTAGGAACAGATTTCGAAGAACAGCTCTGATCACAGAATCACAGATTGGTTAGGGTTGGAAAGGAGCTCTGGAGATCATCCAGTCCAACCCCCCTGCCAGAGCAGGGTCACCTACAGCAGGTTGCACAGGATGACCTCCAGGCGGGTTTTGAATGTCTCTGGGGTGGGAGACTCTACCGCCTCCCTGGGCAGCCTGTTCCAGCGCTCTGCCACCCTCAAAGTAAAGAAGTTCCTCCTCATGCTTTGATAGAAGTTCCTAGGTTCCAGTTTGTACCCGTTACCTCTTGTCCTGGATCATCTTTGATGATCCAGGCCAAGAGGTAACGGGCACCAATTGGAACGTAGGAACTTGAACTTGAACTGGAAGGTAGGAACTTGAACTTGAACATAGGATTATCCTTGATGATTCAGGATAGCTGTGTGTCTGACCAGTCTGTCTTTTGAAGGAGGTTCTGGGCCAGCTCCAGCCATGCTGTGCTGAGCAGAGCCCCTGGCAGAAGCCCCCCAGCTCACTCCCAGTGTGCCTGAATGGAAAAGGTACCAAAGTTGCTCCAACACTTTCTGAAAAACTCTATAGTGTTACCCCACAAGCGCAAAGCGACGGCAAAGCCCGTGAAATGACACCGGTGCTTCCAGAAAATGTCAAGCTTCCTGCCCAAGGGTGACATGCCATGCGGTGGGGTCAGGGCCACGCACTGAGCACCCGGTGCGCTGGGGTTGCCCCAGCGGTTCCTGAGCAGCTCCTGCAGTGCTGCCGCCGGTACCGTTCTGGCGGCTGTAGTTGTTTAAAAAGCCGTTGTTGTTTCCGGCGTAATCTGACGGCAGTTTTCTCGGGCATTTGGGCCTCTTCTAATAAGTGTGCTGTGAGTACATCTGCAAGCATTCACCTGTCGAGGTCAAATGACTGGTGGTGCTCATCTCCCCCCGTGCTACTGCTGCTGCCTCCTGTGAATGCTCATGTGCCTGCGTGCCCCTGTACAGGCACAGATGCACGCGCGCAACACCTGATCCCGCATCCTAATTATTTTTCGCCCGGTTCTCTGAGTTGTTCTGCTTCCGGCTGATGAATGGGAAAGTGTAGTAGTGCTGTTTCATTTCACCAGCCTCTCAAGTGTGGAAATTATGGTAAATTTGAGAACAAGCCAGATTAGATTGATAGTTACACCTCCTCCTTTAATTAGCCAACCACAGGATCTGTGGAGGCAAAGGCCGGGGGGGTGTGTCGGTGTATATAACGTGTATTGTCTATGTGAAAGATTAATCAAAAGGAGTTGCTTGAGGTGGGAAGGCTTTTCCGGAGAGGTTCCACATGTTGTCAGGTAGTCCCTCTGAATGGCAGCTTCCGGTTCGGTCCCTTAGCTTTCAGAAGTGACATTTAGTCTGATATGTGCCAGCCGTGCAATCTACCTAGCCCTGCAAAGTGCAAATATTAACCTAAATGCATATTAAGATAGTGTGTGTTAGCTCCTGAACTGAAATAGAGAGCGGGTGTTCCAGCGGAGGCAAGCAAATCGTGTTGATTTACAGTGGCTTGAGGATTTGGCCCATTACCGCTTCTTTATACACTTTTAAAAAGAAATGCCAACTCGATAGTTTAGGCTTTAACTGGAACATGGCAAGTAATTGTATGTTTTGGCGGACCCCTAGTAATGTTGCAGAATCTTTCTCAGAAGTTGTTCCATGGGATAGCCGATTCCTCAGGTAAGAGCTACTTGTTTGTTCAATCCTCCATCTTAGGCCTGCTCCTCAGGTGCATCCTCCTTCTCGCAGCGATTTCCTAGGAACAGATTTCGAAGAACAGCTCTGATCACAGAAACACAGATTGGTTAGGGTTGGAAAGGAGCTCTGGAGATCATCCAGTCCAACCCCCCTGCCAGAGCAGGGTCACCTACAGCAGGTTGCACAGGATGACCTCCAGGCGGGTTTTGAATGTCTCTGGGGTGGGAGACTCTACCGCCTCCCTGGGCAGCCTGTTCCAGCGCTCTGCCACCCTCAAAGTAAAGAAGTTCCTCCTCATGCTTTGATAGAAGTTCCTAGGTTCCAGTTTGTACCCGTTACCTCTTGTCCTGGATCATCAAAAATCATCTTTGATGATCCAGGACAAGAGGTAACGGGCACCAATTGGAACGTAGGAACTTGAACTTGAACTGGAAGGTAGGAACTTGAACTTGAACATAGGATTATCCTTGATGATTCAGGATAGCTGTGTGTCTGACCAGTCTGTCTTTCGAAGGAGGTCCTGGGCCAGCTCCAGCCATGCTGTGCTGAGCAGAGCCCCTGGCAGCAGCCCCACACCTCACTCCCAGTGTGCCTGAATGGAAAAGGTACCAAAGTTGCTCCAACACTTTCTGAAAAACTCTATAGTGTTACCCCACAAGCGCAAAGCGACGGCAAAGCCCGTGAAATGACACCGGTGCTTCCAGAAAATGTCAAGCTTCCTGCCCAAGGGTGACATGCCATGCGGTGGGGTCAGGGCCACGCGCTGAGCACCCGGTGCGCTGGGGTTGCCCCAGCGGTTCCTGAGCAGCTCCTGCAGTGCTGCCGCCGGTACCGTTCTGGCGGCTGTAGTTGTTTAAAAAGCCGTTGTTGTTTCCGGCGTAATCTGACGGCAGTTTTCTCGGGCATTTGGGCCTCTTCTAATAAGTGTGCTGTGAGTACATCTGCAAGCATTCACCTGTCGAGGTCAAATGACTGGTGGTGCTCATCTGCCCCCGTGCTACTGCTGCTGCCTCCCGTGAATGCTCATGTGCCTGCGTGCCCCTGTACAGGCACAGATGCACGCGCGCAACACCTGATCCCGCATCCTAATTATTTTTCGCCCGGTTCTCGGAGTTGTTCTGCTTCCGGCTGATGAATGGGAAAGTGTAGTAGTGCTGTTTCATTTCACCAGCCTCTCAAGTGTGGAAATTATGGTAAATTTGAGAACAAGCGAGATTAGATTGCTAGTTACACCTCCTCCTTTAATTAGCCAACCACAGGATCTGTGGAGGCAAAGGCCGGGGGGGTGTGTCGGTGTATATAACGTATATTGTCTATGTGAAAGATTAATCAAAAGGAGTTGCTTGAGGTGGGAAGGCTTTTCCGGAGAGGTTCCACATGTTGTCAGGTAGTCCCTCTGAATGGCAGCTTCCGGTTCGGTCCCTTAGCTTTCGGAAGTGACATTTAGTCTGATATGTGCCAGCCGTGCAATCTACCTAGCCCTGCAAAGTGCAAATATTAACATAAATGCATATTAAGATACTGTGTGTTAGCTCCTGAACTGCAATAGAGAGCGGGTGTTCCAGCGGAGGCAAGCAAATCGTGTTGATTTACAGTGGCTTGAGGATTTGGCCCATTACCGCTTCTTTATACACTTTTAAAAAGAAATGCCAACTCGATAGTTTAGGCTTTAACTGGAACATGGCAAGTAATTGTATGTTTTGGCGGACCCCTAGTAATGTTGCAGAATCTTTCTCAGAAGTTGTTCCATGGGATAGCCGATTCCTCAGGTAAGAGCTACTTGTTTGTTCAATCCTCCATCTTAGGCCTGCTCCTCAGGTGCATCCTCCTTCTCGCAGCGATTTCCTAGGAACAGATTTCGAAGAACAGCTCTGATCACAGAATCACAGATTGGTTAGGGTTGGAAAGGACCTCTGGAGATCATCCAGCCCAACCCCCCTGCCAGAGCAGGGTCACCTACAGCAGGTTGCACAGGATGACCTCCAGGCGGGTTTTGAATGTCTCTGGGGTGGGAGACTCTACCGCCTCCCTGGGCAGCCTGTTCCAGCGCTCTGCCACCCTCAAAGTAAAGAAGTTCCTCCTCATGCTTTGATAGAAGTTCCTACGTTCCAGTTTGTACCCGTTACCTCTTGTCCTGGATCATCTTTGATGATCCAGGACAAGAGGTAACGGGCACCAATTGGAACGTAGGAACTTGAACTTGAACTGGAACGTAGGAACTTGAACATAGGATTATCCTTGATGATTCAGGATAGCTGTGTGTCTGACCAGTCTGTCTTTCGAAGGAGGTCCTGGGCCAGCTCCAGCCATGCTGTGCTGAGCAGAGCCCCTGGCAGCAGCCCCAGAGCTCACTCCCAGTGTGCCTGAATGGAAAAGGTACCAAAGTTGCTCCAACACTTTCCGAAAAACTCTATAGTGTTACCCCACAAGCGCAAAGCGACGGCAAAGCCCGTGAAATGACACCGGTGCTTCCAGAAAATGTCAAGCTTCCTGCCCAAGGGTGACATGCCATGCGGTGGGGTCAGGGCCACGCGCTGAGCACCCGGTGCGCTGGGGTTGCCCCAGCGGTTCCTGAGCAGCTCCTGCAGTGCTGCCGCCGGTACCGTTCTGGCGGCTGTAGTTGTTTAAAAAGCCGTTGTTGTTTCCGGCGTAATCTGACGGCAGTTTTCTCGGGCATTTGGGCCTCTTCTAATAAGTGTGCTGTGAGTACATCTGCAAGCATTCACCTGTCGAGGTCAAATTACTGGTGGTGCTCATCTCCCCCCGTGCTACTGCTGCTGCCTCCCGTGAATGCTCATGTGCCTGCGTGCCCCTGTACAGGCACAGATGCACGCGCGCAACACCTGATCCCGCATCCTAATTATTTTTCGCCCGGTTCTCTGAGTTGTTCTGCTTCCGGCTGATGAACGGGAAACTGTAGTAGTGCTGTTTCATTTCACCAGCCTCTCAAGTGTGGAAATTATGGTAAATTTGAGAACAAGCCAGATTAGATTGATAGTTACACCTCCTCCTTTAATTAGCCAACCACAGGATCTGTGGAGGCAAAGGCCGGGGGGGTGTGTCGGTGTATATAACGTGTATTGTCTATGTGAAAGATGAATCAAAAGGAGTTGCTTGAGGTGGGAAGGCTTTTCCGGAGAGGTTCCACATGTTGTCAGGTAGTCCCTCTGAATGGCAGCTTCCGGTTCGGTCCCTTAGCTTTCGGAAGTGACATTTAGTCTGATATGTGCCAGCCGTGCAATCTACCTAGCCCTGCAAAGTGCAAATATTAACCTAAATGCATATTAAGATACTGTGTGTTAGCTCCTGAACTGAAATAGAGAGCGGGTGTTCCAGCGGAGGCAAGCAAATCGTGTTGATTTACAGTGGCTTGAGGATTTGGCCCATTACCGCTTCTTTATACACTTTTAAAAAGAAATGCCAACTCGATAGTTTAGGCTTTAACTGGAACATGGCAAGTAATTGTATGTTTTGGCGGACCCCTAGTAATGTTGCAGAATCTTTCTCAGAAGTTGTTCCATGGGATAGCCGATTCCTCAGGTAAGAGCTACTTGTTTGTTCAATCCTCCATCTTAGGCCTGCTCCTCAGGTGCATCCTCCTTCTCGCAGCGATTTCCTAGGAACAGATTTCGAAGAACAGCTCTGATCACAGAATCACAGATTGGTTAGGGTTGGAAAGGACCTCTGGAGATCATCCAGTCCAACCCCCCTGCCAGAGCAGGGTCACCTACAGCAGGTTGCACAGGATGACCTCCAGGCGGGTTTTGAATGTCTCTGGGGTGGGAGACTCTACTGCCTCCCTGGGCAGCCTGTTCCAGCGCTCTGCCACCCTCAAAGTAAAGAAGTTCCTCCTCATGCTTTGATAGAAGTTCCTAGGTTCCAGTTTGTACCCGTTACCTCTTGTCCTGGATCATCTTTGATGATCCAGGCCAAGAGGTAACGGGCACCAATTGGAAGGTAGGAACTTGAACTTGAACTGGAACGTAGGAACTTGAACATAGGATTATCCTTGATGATTCAGGATAGCTGTGTGTCTGACCAGTCTGTCTTTCGAAGGAGGTCCTGGGCCAGCTCCAGCCATGCTGTGCTGAGCAGAGCCCCTGGCAGCAGCCCCAGAGCTCACTCCCAGTGTGCCTGAATGGAAAAGGTACCAAAGTTGCTCCAACACTTTCTGAAAAACTCTATAGTGTTACCCCACAAGCGCAAAGCGACGGCAAAGCCCGTGAAATGACACCGGTGCTTCCAGAAAATGTCAAGCTTCCTGCCCAAGGGTGACATGCCATGCGGTGGGGTCAGGGCCACGCGCTGAGCACCCGGTGCGCTGGGGTTGCCCCAGCGGTTCCTGAGCAGCTCCTGCAGTGCTGCCGCCGGTACCGTTCTGGCGGCTGTAGTTGTTTAAAAAGCCGTTGTTTCCGGCGTAATCTGACGGCAGTTTTCTCGGGCATTTGGGCCTCTTCTAATAAGTGTGCTGTGAGTACATCTGCAAGCATTCACCTGTCGAGGTCAAATGACTGGTGGTGCTCATCTGCCCCCGTGCTACTGCTGCTGCCTCCCGTGAATGCTCATGTGCCTGCGTGCCCCTGTACAGGCACAGATGCACGCGCGCAACACCTGATCCCGCATCCTAATTATTTTTCGCCCGGTTCTCTGAGTTGTTCTGCTTCCGGCTGATGAACGGGAAAGTGTAGTAGTGCTGTTTCATTTCACCAGCCTCTCAAGTGTGGAAATTATGGTAAATTTGAGAACAAGCCAGATTAGATTGATAGTTACACCTCCTCCTTTAATTAGCCAACCACAGGATCTGTGGAGGCAAAGGCCGGGGGTGTGTGTCGGTGTATATAACGTGTATTGTCTATGTGAAAGATTAATCAAAAGGAGTTGCTTGAGGTGGGAAGGCTTTTCCGGAGAGGTTCCACATGTTGTCAGGTAGTCCCTCTGAATGGCAGCTTCCGGTTCGGTCCCTTAGCTTTCGGAAGTGACATTTAGTCTGATATGTGCCAGCCGTGCAATCTACCTAGCCCTGCAAAGTGCAAATATTAACATAAATGCATATTAAGATACTGTGTGTTAGCTCCTGAACTGCAATAGAGAGCGGGTGTTCCAGCGGAGGCAAGCAAATCGTGTTGATTTACAGTGGCTTGAGGATTTGGCCCATTACCGCTTCTTTATACACTTTTAAAAAGAAATGCCAACTCGATAGTTTAGGCTTTAACTGGAACATGGCAAGTAATTGTATGTTTTGGCGGACCCCTAGTAATGTTGCAGAATCTTTCTCAGAAGTTGTTCCATGGGATAGCCGATTCCTCAGGTAAGAGCTACTTGTTTGTTCAATCCTCCATCTTAGGCCTGCTCCTCAGGTGCATCCTCCTTCTCGCAGCGATTTCCTAGGAACAGATTTCGAAGAACAGCTCTGATCACAGAATCACAGATTGGTTAGGGTTGGAAAGGAGCTCTGGAGATCATGTAGTCCAACCCCCCTGCCAGAGCAGGGTCACCTACAGCAGGTTGCACAGGATGACCTCCAGGCGGGTTTTGAATGTCTCTGGGGTGGGAGACTCTACCGCCTCCCTGGGCAGCCTGTTCCAGCGCTCTGCCACCCTCAAAGTAAAGAAGTTCCTCCTCATGATTTGATAGAAGTTCTTAGGTTCCAGTTTGTACCCGTTAGCTCTTGTCCTGGATCATCTTTGATGATACAGGCCAAGACGTAACGGGCACCAATTGGAACGTAGGAACTTGAACTTGAACTGGAAGGTAGGAACTTGAACTTGAACATAGGATTATCCTTGATGATTCAGGATAGCTGTGTGTCTGACCAGTCTGTCTTTCGAAGGAGGTTCTGGGCCAGCTCCAGCCATGCTGTGTTGAGCAGAGCCCCTGGCAGCAGCCCCCCAGCTCACTCCCAGTGTGCCTGAATGGAAAAGGTACCAAAGTTGCTCCAACACTTTCTGAAAAACTCTATAGTGTTACCCCACAAGCGCAAAGCGACGGCAAAGCCCGTGAAATGACACCGGTGCTTCCAGAAAATGTCAAGCTTCCTGCCCAAGGATGACATGCCATGCGGTGGGGTCAGGGCCACGCGCTGAGCACCCGGTGCGCTGGGGTTGCCCCAGCGGTTCCTGAGCAGCTCCTGCAGTGCAGCCGCCGGTACCGTTCTGGCGGCTGTAGTTGTTTAAAAAGCCGTTGTTGTTTCCGGCGTAATCTGACGGCAGTTTTCTCGGGCATTTGGGCCTCTTCTAATAAGTGTGCTGTGAGTACATCTGCAAGCATTCACCTGTCGAGGTCAAATGACTGGTGGTGCTCATCTGCCCCCGTGCTACTGCTGCTGCCTCCCGTGAATGCTCATGTGCCTGCGTGCCCCTGTACAGGCACAGATGCACGCGTGCAACACCTGATCCCGCATCCTAATTATTTTTTACCCGGTTCTCTGAGTTTTCTGCTTCCGGCTGATGAATGGGAAAGTGTAGTAGTGCTGTTTCATTTCACCAGCCTCTCAAGTGTGGAAATTATGGTAAATTTGAGAACAAGCCAGATTAGATTGATAGTTACACCTCCTCCTTTAATTAGCCAACCACAGGATCTGTGGAGGCAAAGGCCGGGGGGGTGTGTCGGTGTATATAAGGTGTATTGTCTATGTGAAAGATTAATCAAAAGGAGTTGCTTGAGGTGGGAAGGCTTTTCCGGAGAGGTTCCACATGTTGTCAGGTAGTCCCTCTGAATGGCAGCTTCCGGTTCGGTCCCTTAGCTTTCGGAAGTGACATTTAGTCTGATATGTGCCAGCCGTGCAATCTACCTAGCCCTGCAAAGTGCAAATATTAACCTAAATGCATATTAAGATAGTGTGTGTTAGCTCCTGAACTGAAATAGAGAGCGGGTGTTCCAGCGGAGGCAAGCAAATCGTGTTGATTTACAGTGGCTTGAGGATTTGGCCCATTACCGCTTCTTTATACACTTTTAAAAAGAAATGCCAACTCGATAGTTTAGGCTTTAACTGGAACATGGCAAGTAATTGTATGTTTTGGCGGACCCCTAGTAATGTTGCAGAATCTTTCTCAGAAGTTGTTCCATGGGATAGCCGATTCCTCAGGTAAGAGCTACTTGTTTGTTCAATCCTCCATCTTAGGCCTGCTCCTCAGGAGCATCCTCCTTCTCGCAGCGATTTCCTAGGAACAGATTTCGAAGAACAGCTCTGATCACAGAATCACAGATTGGTTAGGGTTGGAAAGGAGCTCTGGAGATCATCCAGTCCAACCCCCCTGCCAGAGCAGGGTCACCTACAGCAGGTTGCACAGGATGACCTCCAGGCGGGTTTTGAATGTCTCTGGGGTGGGAGACTCTACCGCCTCCCTGGGCAGCCTGTTCCAGCGCTCTGCCACCCTCAAAGTAAAGAAGTTCCTCCTCATGCTTTGATAGAAGTTCCTAGGTTCCAGTTTGTACCCGTTACCTCTTGTCCTGGATCATCTTTGATGATCCAGGACAAGAGGTAACGGGCACCAATTGGAACGTAGGAACTTGAACTTGAACTGGAAGGTAGGAACTTGAACTTGAACATAGGATTATCCTTGATGATTCAGGATAGCTGTGTGTCTGACCAGTCTGTCTTTTGAAGGAGGTTCTGGGCCAGCTCCAGCCATGCTGTGCTGAGCAGAGCCCCTGGCAGCAGCCCCCCAGCTCACTCCCAGTGTGCCTGAATGGAAAAGGTACCAAAGTTGCTCCAACACTTTCTGAAAAACTCTATAGTGTTACCCCACAAGCGCAAAGCGACGGCAAAGCCCGTGAAATGACACCGGTGCTTCCAGAAAATGTCAAGCTTCCTGCCCAAGGGTGACATGCCATGCGGTGGGGTCAGGGCCACGCGCTGAGCACCCGGTGCGCTGGGGTTGCCCCAGCGGTTCCTGAGCAGCTCCTGCAGTGCTGCCGCCGGTACCGTTCTGGCGGCTGTAGTTGTTTAAAAAGCCGTTGTTGTTTCCGGCGTAATCTGACGGCAGTTTTCTCGGGCATTTGGGCCTCTTCTAATAAGTGTGCTGTGAGTACATCTGCAAGCATTCACCTGTCGAGGTCAAATGACTGGTGGTGCTCATCTCCCCCCGTGCTACTGCTGCTGCCTCCTGTGAATGCTCATGTGCCTGCGTGCCCCTGTACAGGCACAGATGCACGCGCGCAACACCTGATCCCGCATCCTAATTATTTTTCGCCCGGTTCTCGGAGTTGTTCTGCTTCCGGCTGATGAATGGGAAAGTGTAGTAGTGCTGTTTCATTTCACCAGCCTCTCAAGTGTGGAAATTATGGTAAATTTGAGAACAAGCGAGATTAGATTGATAGTTACACCTCCTCCTTTAATTAGCCAACCACAGGATCTGTGGAGGCAAAGGCCGGGGGGGTGTGTCGGTGTATATAACGTGTATTGTCTATGTGAAAGATTAATCAAAAGGAGTTGCTTGAGGTGGGAAGGCTTTTCCGGAGAGGTTCCACATGTTGTCAGGTAGTCCCTCTGAATGGCAGCTTCCGGTTCGGTCCCTTAGCTTTCGGAAGTGACATTTAGTCTGATATGTGCCAGCCGTGCAATCTACCTAGCCCTGCAAAGTGCAAATATTAACATAAATGCATATTAAGATACTGTGTGTTAGCTCCTGAACTGAAATAGAGAGCGGGTGTTCCAGCGGAGGCAAGCAAATCGTGTTGATTTACAGTGGCTTGAGGATTTGGCCCATTACCGCTTCTTTATACACTTTTAAAAAGAAATGCCAACTCGATAGTTTAGGCTTTAACTGGAACATGGCAAGTAATTGTATGTTTTGGCGGACCCCTAGTAATGTTGCAGAATCTTTCTCAGAAGTTGTTCCATGGGATAGCCGATTCCTCAGGTAAGAGCTACTTGTTTGTTCAATCCTCCATCTTAGGCCTGCTCCTCAGGTGCATCCTCCTTCTCGCAGCGATTTCCTAGGAACAGATTTCGAAGAACAGCTCTGATCACAGAAACACAGATTGGTTAGGGTTGGAAAGGAGCTCTGGAGATCATCCAGTCCAACCCCCCTGCCAGAGCAGGGTCACCTACAGCAGGTTGCACAGGATGACCTCCAGGCGGGTTTTGAATGTCTCTGGGGTGGGAGACTCTACCGCCTCCCTGGGCAGCCTGTTCCAGCGCTCTGCCACCCTCAAAGTAAAGAAGTTCCTCCTCATGCTTTGATAGAAGTTCCTAGGTTCCAGTTTGTACCCGTTACCTCTTGTCCTGGATCATCAAAAATCATCTTTGATGATCCAGGCCAAGAGGTAACGGGCACCAATTGGAACGTAGGAACTTGAACTTGAACTGGAAGGTAGGAACTTGAACTTGAACATAGGATTATCCTTGATGATTCAGGATAGCTGTGTGTCTGACCAGTCTGTCTTTCGAAGGAGGTCCTGGGCCAGCTCCAGCCATGCTGTGCTGAGCAGAGCCCCTGGCAGCAGCCCCAGAGCTCACTCCCAGTGTGCCTGAATGGAAAAGGTACCAAAGTTGCTCCAACACTTTCCGAAAAACTCTATAGTGTTACCCCACAAGCGCAAAGCGACGGCAAAGCCCGTGAAATGACACCGGTGCTTCCAGAAAATGTCAAGCTTCCTGCCCAAGGGTGACATGCCATGCGGTGGGGTCAGGGCCACGCGCTGAGCACCCGGTGCGCTGGGGTTGCCCCAGCGGTTCCTGAGCAGCTCCTGCAGTGCTGCCGCCGGTACCGTTCTGGCGGCTGTAGTTGTTTAAAAAGCCGTTGTTGTTTCCGGCGTAATCTGACGGCAGTTTTCTCGGGCATTTGGGCCTCTTCTAACAAGTGTGCTGTGAGTACATCTGCAAGCATTCACCTGTCGAGGTCAAATGACTGGTGGTGCTCATCTCCCCCCGTGCTACTGCTGCTGCCTCCCGTGAATGCTCATGTGCCTGCGTGCCCCTGTACAGGCACAGATGCACGCGCGCAACACCTGATCCCGCATCCTAATTATTTTTCGCCCGGTTCTCTGAGTTGTTCTGCTTCCGGCTGATGAACGGGAAACTGTAGTAGTGCTGTTTCATTTCACCAGCCTCTCAAGTGTGGAAATTATGGTAAATTTGAGAACAAGCCAGATTAGATTGATAGTTACACCTCCTCCTTTAATTAGCCAACCACAGGATCTGTGGAGGCAAAGGCCGGGGGGGTGTGTCGGTGTATATAACGTGTATTGTCTATGTGAAAGATGAATCAAAAGGAGTTGCTTGAGGTGGGAAGGCTTTTCCGGAGAGGTTCCACATGTTGTCAGGTAGTCCCTCTGAATGGCAGCTTCCGGTTCGGTCCCTTAGCTTTCGGAAGTGACATTTAGTCTGATATGTGCCAGCCGTGCAATCTACCTAGCCCTGCAAAGTGCAAATATTAACCTAAATGCATATTAAGATACTGTGTGTTAGCTCCTGAACTGAAATAGAGAGCGGGTGTTCCAGCGGAGGCAAGCAAATCGTGTTGATTTACAGTGGCTTGAGGATTTGGCCCATTACCGCTTCTTTATACACTTTTAAAAAGAAATGCCAACTCGATAGTTTAGGCTTTAACTGGAACATGGCAAGTAATTGTATGTTTTGGCGGACCCCTAGTAATGTTGCAGAATCTTTCTCAGAAGTTGTTCCATGGGATAGCCGATTCCTCAGGTAAGAGCTACTTGTTTGTTCAATCCTCCATCTTAGGCCTGCTCCTCAGGTGCATCCTCCTTCTCGCAGCGATTTCCTAGGAACAGATTTCGAAGAACAGCTCTGATCACAGAATCACAGATTGGTTAGGGTTGGAAAGGAGCTCTGGAGATCATCCAGCCCAACCCCCCTGCCAGAGCAGGGTCACCTACAGCAGGTTACACAGGACGACCTCCAGGCGGGTTTTGAATGTCTCTGGGGTGGGAGACTCTACTGCCTCCCTGGGCAGCCTGTTCCAGCGCTCTGCCACCCTCAAAGTAAAGAAGTTCCTCCTCATGCTTTGATAGAAGTTCCTAGGTTCCAGTTTGTACCCGTTACCTCTTGTCCTGGATCATCTTTGATGATCCAGGACAAGAGGTAACGGGCACCAATTGGAACGTAGGAACTTGAACTTGAACTGGAACGTAGGAGCTTGAACATAGGATTATCCTTGATGATTCAGGATAGCTGTGTGTCTGACCAGTCTGTCTTTCGAAGGAGGTCCTGGACCAGCTCCAGCCATGCTGTGCTGAGCAGAGCCCCTGGCAGCAGCCCCACAGCTCACTCCCAGTGTGCCTGAATGGAAAAGGTACCAAAGTTGCTCCAACACTTTCTGAAAAACTCTATAG
This sequence comes from Vanellus vanellus, assembly GCF_965231255.1. NCBI lineage: Eukaryota > Metazoa > Chordata > Aves > Charadriiformes > Charadriidae > Vanellus > Vanellus vanellus. The sequence continues at coordinate 432,061 of NW_028128566.1, read as the reverse complement.
TGTTACCCCACAAGCGCAAAGCGACGGCAAAGCCCGTGAAATGACACCGGTGCTTCCAGAAAATGTCAAGCTTCCTGCCCAAGGGTGACATGCCATGCGGTGGGGTCAGGGCCACGCGCTGAGCACCCGGTGCGCTGGGGTTGCCCCAGCGGTTCCTGAGCAGCTCCTGCAGTGCTGCCGCCGGTACCGTTCTGGCGGCTGTAGTTGTTTAAAAAGCCATTGTTGTTTCCGGCGTAATCTGACGGCAGTTTTCTCGGGCATTTGGGCCTCTTCTAATAAGTGTGCTGTGAGTACATCTGCAAGCATTCACCTGTCGAGGTCAAATGACTGGTGGTGCTCATCTGCCCCCGTGCTACTGCTGCTGCCTCCCGTGAATGCTCATGTGCCTGCGTGCCCCTGTACAGGCACAGATGCACGCGCGCAACACCTGATCCCGCATCCTAATTATTTTTCGCCCGGTTATCGGAGTTGATCTGCTTCCGGCTGATGAATGGGAAAGTGTAGTAGTGCTGTTTCATTTCACCAGCCTCTCAAGTGTGGAAATTATGGTAAATTTGAGAACAAGCCAGATTAGATTGATAGTTACACCTCCTCCTTTAATTAGCCAACCACAGGATCTGTGGAGGCAAAGGCCGGGGGTGTGTGTCGGTGTATATAACGTGTATTGTCTATGTGAAAGATTAATCAAAAGGAGTTGCTTGAGGTGGGAAGGCTTTTCCGGAGAGGTTCCACATGTTGTCAGGTAGTCCCTCTGAATGGCAGCTTCCGGTTCGGTCCCTTAGCTTTCGGAAGTGACATTTAGTCTGATATGTGCCAGCCGTGCAATCTACCTAGCCCTGCAAAGTGCAAATATTAACCTAAATGCATATTAAGATAGTGTGTGTTAGCTCCTGAACTGCAATAGAGAGCGGGTGTTCCAGCGGAGGCAAGCAAATCGTGTTGATTTACAGTGGCTTGAGGATTTGGCCCATTACCGCTTCTTTATACACTTTTAAAAAGAAATGCCAACTCGATAGTTTAGGCTTTAACTGGAACATGGCAAGTAATTGTATGTTTTGGCGGACCCCTAGTAATGTTGCAGAATCTTTCTCAGAAGTTGTTCCATGGGATAGCCGATTCCTCAGGTAAGAGCTACTTGTTTGTTCAATCCTCCATCTTAGGCCTGCTCCTCAGGTGCGTCCTCCTTCTCGCAGCGATTTCCTAGGAACAGATTTCGAAGAACAGCTCTGATCACAGAATCACAGATTGGTTAGGGTTGGAAAGGAGCTCTGGAGATCATGTAGTGCAACCCCCCTGCCAGAGCAGGGTCACCTACAGCAGGTTGCACAGGATGACCTCCAGGCGGGTTTTGAATGTCTCTGGGGTGGGAGACTCTACCGCCTCCCTGGGCAGCCTGTTCCAGCGCTCTGCCACCCTCAAAGTAAAGAAGTTCCTCCTCATGCTTTGAAAGAAGTTCCTAGGTTCCAGTTTGTACCCGTTACCTCTTGTCCTGGATCATCTTTGATGATCCAGGACAAGAGGTAACGGGCACCAATTGGAACGTAGGAACTTGAACTTGAACTGGAACGTAGGAACTTGAACTTGAACATAGGATTATCCTTGATGATTCAGGATAGCTGTGTGTCTGACCAGTCTGTCTTTCGAAGGAGGTCCTGGGCCAGCTCCAGCCATGCTGTGCTGAGCAGAGCCCCTGGCAGCAGCCCCACAGCTCACTCCCAGTGTGCCTGAATGGAAAAGGTACCAAAGTTGCTCCAACACTTTCTGAAAAACTCTATAGTGTTACCCCACAAGCGCAAAGCGACGGCAAAGCCCGTGAAATGACACCGGTGCTTCCAGAAAATGTCAAGCTTCCTGCCCAAGGGTGACATGCCATGCGGTGGGGTCAGGGCCACGCGCTGAGCACCCGGTGCGCTGGGGTTGCCCCAGCGGTTCCTGAGCAGCTCCTGCAGTGCTGCCGCCGGTACCGTTCTGGCGGCTGTAGTTGTTTAAAAAGCCATTGTTGTTTCCGGCGTAATCTGACGGCAGTTTTCTCGGGCATTTGGGCCTCTTCTAATAAGTGTGCTGTGAGTACATCTGCAAGCATTCACCTGTCGAGGTCAAATGACTGGTGGTGCTCATCTGCCCCCGTGCTACTGCTGCTGCCTCCCGTGAATGCTCATGTGCCTGCGTGCCCCTGTACAGGCACAGATGCACGCGCGCAACACCTGATCCCGCATCCTAATTATTTTTCGCCCGGTTCTCTGAGTTGTTCTGCTTCCGGCTGATGAATGGGAAAGTGTAGTAGTGCTGTTTCATTTCACCAGCCTCTCAAGTGTGGAAATTATGGTAAATTTGAGAACAAGCCAGATTAGATTGATAGTTACACCTCCTCCTTTAATTAGCCAACCACAGGACCTGTGGAGGCAAAGGCCGGGGGTGTGTGTCGGTGTATATAACGTGTATTGTCTATGTGAAAGATGAATCAAAAGGAGTTGCTTGAGGTGGGAAGGCTTTTCCGGAGAGGTTCCACATGTTGTCAGGTAGTCCCTCTGAATGGCAGCTTCCGGTTCGGTCCCTTAGCTTTCGGAAGTGACATTTAGTCTGATATGTGCCAGCCGTGCAATCTACCTAGCCCTGCAAAGTGCAAATATTAACCTAAATGCATATTAAGATAGTGTGTGTTAGCTCCTGAACTGCAATAGAGAGCGGGTGTTCCAGCGGAGGCAAGCAAATCGTGTTGATTTAGAGTGGCTTGAGGATTTGGCCCATTACCGCTTCTTTATACACTTTTAAAAAGAAATGCCAACTCGATAGTTTAGGCTTTAACTGGAACATGGCAAGTAATTGTATGTTTTGGCGGACCCCTAGTAATGTTGCAGAATCTTTCTCAGAAGTTGTTCCATGGGATAGCCGATTCCTCAGGTAAGAGCTACTTGTTTGTTCAATCCTCCATCTTAGGCCTGCTCCTCAGGTGCATCCTCCTTCTCGCAGCGATTTCCTAGGAACAGATTTCGAAGAACAGCTCTGATCACAGAATCACAGATTGGTTAGGGTTGGAAAGGAGCTCTGGAGATCATGTAGTGCAACCCCCCTGCCAGAGCAGGGTCACCTACAGCAGGTTGCACAGGATGACCTCCAGGCGGGTTTTGAATGTCTCTGGGGTGGGAGACTCTACCGCCTCCCCGGGCAGCCTGTTCCAGCGCTCTGCCACCCTCAAAGTAAAGAAGTTCCTCCTCATGCTTTGAAAGAAGTTCCTAGGTTCCAGTTTGTACCCGTTACCTCTTGTCCTGGATCATCTTTGATGATCCAGGACAAGAGGTAACGGGCACCAATTGGAACGTAGGAACTTGAACTTGAACTGGAAGGTAGGAACTTGAACTTGAACATAGGATTATCCTTGATGATTCGGGATAGCTGTGTGTCTGACCAGTCTGTCTTTCGAAGGAGGTCCTGGGCCAGCTCCAGCCATGCTGTGCTGAGCAGAGCCCCTGGCAGCAGCCCCACAGCTCACTCCCAGTGTGCCTGAATGGAAAAGGTACCAAAGTTGCTCCAACACTTTCTGAAAAACTCTATAGTGTTACCCCACAAGCGCAAAGCGACGGCAAAGCCTGTGAAATGACACCGGTGCTTCCAGAAAATGTCAAGCTTCCTGCCCAAGGGTGACATGCCATGCGGTGGGGTCAGGGCCACGCGCTGAGCACCCGGTGCGCTGGGGTTGCCCCAGCGGTTCCTGAGCAGCTCCTGCAGTGCTGCCGCCGGTACCGTTCTGGCGGCTGTAGTTGTTTAAAAAGCCATTGTTGTTTCCGGCGTAATCTGACGGCAGTTTTCTCGGGCATTTGGGCCTCTTCTAATAAGTGTGCTGTGAGTACATCTGCAAGCATTCACCTGTCGAGGTCAAATGACTGGTGGTGCTCATCTGCCCCCGTGCTACTGCTGCTGCCTCCCATGAATGCTCATGTGCCTGCGTGCCCCTGTACAGGCACAGATGCACGCGCGCAACACCTGATCCCGCATCCTAATTATTTTTCGCCCGGTTCTCTGAGTTGTTCTGCTTCCGGCTGATGAATGGGAAAGTGTAGTAGTGCTGTTTCATCTCACCAGCCTCTCAAGTGTGGAAATTATGGTAAATTTGAGAACAAGCCAGATTAGATTGATAGTTACACCTCCTCCTTTAATTAGCCAACCACAGGATCTGTGGAGGCAAAGGCCGGGGGGGTGTGTCGGTGTATATAACGTGTATTGTCTATGTGAAAGATTAATCAAAAGGAGTTGCTTGAGGTGGGAAGGCTTTTCCGGAGAGGTTCCACATGTTGTCAGGTAGTCCTTCTGAATGGCAGCTTCCGGTTCGGTCCCTTAGCTTTCGGAAGTGACATTTAGTCTGATATGTGCCAGCCGTGCAATCTACCTAGCCCTGCAAAGTGCAAATATTAACCTAAATGCATATTAAGATACTGTGTGTTAGCTCCTGAACTGGAATAGACAGCGGGTGTTCCAGCGGAGGCAAGCAAATCGTGTTGATTTACAGTGGCTTGAGGATTTGGCCCATTACCGCTTCTTTATACACTTTTAAAAAGAAATGCCAACTCGATAGTTTAGGCTTCAACTGGAACATGGCAAGTAATTGTATGTTTTGGCGGACCCCTAGTAATGTTGCAGAATCTTTCTCAGAAGTTGTTACGTGGGATAGCCGATTCCTCAGGTAAGAGCTACTTGTTTGTTCAATCCTCCATCTTCGGCCTGCTCCTCAGGAGCATCCTCCTTCTCGCAGCGATTTCCTAGGAACAGATTTCGAAGAACAGCTCTGATCACAGAATCACAGATTGGTTAGGGTTGGAAAGGAGCTCTGGAGATCATCCAGTCCAACCCCCCTGCCAGAGCAGGGTCACCTACAGCAGGTTGCACAGGATGACCTCCAGGCGGGTTTTGAATGTCTCTGGGGTGGGAGACTCTACCGCCTCCCTGGGCAGCCTGTTCCAGCGCTCTGCCACCCTCAAAGTAAAGAAGTTCCTCCTCATGCTTTGATAGAAGTTCCTACGTTCCAGTTTGTACCCGTTACCTCTTGTCCTGGATCATCTTTGATGATCCAGGCCAAGAGGTAACGGGCACCAATTGGAACGTAGGAACTTGAACTTGAACTGGAACGTAGGAACTTGAACATAGGATTATCCTTGATGATTCAGGATAGCTGTGTGTCTGACCAGTCTGTCTTTCGAAGGAGGTCCTGGGCCAGCTCCAGCCATGCTGTGCTGAGCAGAGCCCCTGGCAGCAGCCCCAGAGCTCACTCCCAGTGTGCCTGAATGGAAAAGGTACCAAAGTTGCTCCAACACTTTCTGAAAAACTCTATAGTGTTAACCCACAAACGCAAAGCGACGGCAAAGCCCGTGAAATGACACCGGTGCTTCCAGAAAATGTCAAGCTTCCTGCCCAAGGGTGACATGCCATGCGGTGGGGTCAGGGCCACACGCTGAGCACCCGGTGCGCTGGGGTTGCCCCAGCGGTTCCTGAGCAGCTCCTGCAGTGCTGCCGCCGGTACCGTTCTGGCGGCTGTAGTTGTTTAAAAAGCCGTTGTTGTTTCCGGCGTAATCTGACGGCAGTTTTCTCGGGCATTTGGGCCTCTTCTAATAAGTGTGCTGTGAGTACATCTGCAAGCATTCACCTGTCGAGGTCAAATGACTGGTGGTGCTCATCTGCCCCCGTGCTACTGCTGCTGCCTCCCGTGAATGCTCATGTGCCTGCGTGCCCCTGTACAGGCACAGATGCACGCGCGCAACACCTGATCCCGCATCCTAATTATTTTTCGCCCGGTTCTCTGAGTTGTTCTGCTTCCGGCTGATGAATGGGAAAGTGTAGTAGTGCTGTTTCATTTCACCAGCCTCTCAAGTGTGGAAATTATGGTAAATTTGAGAACAAGCCAGATTAGATTGATAGTTACACCTCCTCCTTTAATTAGCCAACCACAGGATCTGTGGAGGCAAAGGCCGGGGGTGTGTGTCGGTGTATATAACGTGTATTGTCTATGTGAAAGATTAATCAAAAGGAGTTGCTTGAGGTGGGAAGGCTTTTCCGGAGAGGTTCCACATGTTGTCAGGTAGTCCTTCTGAATGGCAGCTTCCGGTTTGGTCCCTTAGCTTTCGGAAGTGACATTTAGTCTGATATGTGCCAGCCGTGCAATCTACCTAGCCCTTGAAAGTGCAAATATTAACCTAAATGCATATTAAGATACTGTGTGTTAGCTCCTGAACTGAAATAGAGAGCGGGTGTTCCAGCGGAGGCAAGCAAATCGTGTTGATTTACAGTGGCTTGAGGATTTGGCCCATTACCGCTTCTTTATACACTTTTAAAAAGAAATGCCAACTCGATAGTTTAGGCTTTAACTGGAACATGGCAAGTAATTGTATGTTTTGGCGGACCCCTAGTAATGTTGCAGAATCTTTCTCTGAAGTTGTTCCATGGGATAGCCGATTCCTCAGGTAAGAGCTACTTGTTTGTTCAATCCTCCATCTTAGGCCTGCTCCTCAGGTGCATCCTCCTTCTCGCAGCGATTTCCTAGGAACAGATTTCGAAGAACAGCTCTGATCACAGAATCACAGATTGGTTAGGGTTAGAAAGGAGCTCTGGAGATCATCCAGTCCAACCCCCCTGCCAGAGCAGGGTCACCTACAGCAGGTTGCACAGGATGACCTCCAGGCGGGTTTTGAATGTCTCTGGGGTGGGAGACTCTACCGCCTCCCTGGGCAGCCTGTTCCAGCGCTCTGCCACCCTCAAAGTAAAGAAGTTCCTCCTCATGCTTTGATAGAAGTTCCTAGGTTCCAGTTTGTACCCGTTACCTCTTGTCCTGGATCATCTTTGATGATCCAGGACAAGAGGTAACGGGCACCAATTGGAACGTAGGAACTTGAACATAGGATTATCCTTGATGATTCAGGATAGCTGTGTGTCTGACCAGTCTGTCTTTCGAAGGAGGTCCTGGGCCAGCTCCAGCCATGCTGTGCTGAGCAGAGCCCCTGGCAGCAGCCCCAGAGCTCACTCTCAGTGTGCCTGAATGGAAAAGGTACCAAAGTTGCTCCAACACTTTCTGAAAAACTCTATAGTGTTAACCCACAAACGCAAAGCGACGGCAAAGCCCGTGAAATGACACCGGTGCTTCCAGAAAATGTCAAGCTTCCTGCCCAAGGGTGACATGCCATGCGGTGGGGTCAGGGCCACACGCTGAGCACCCGGTGCGCTGGGGTTGCCCCAGCGGTTCCTGAGCAGCTCCTGCAGTGCTGCCGCCGGTACCGTTCTGGCGGCTGTAGTTGTTTAAAAAGCCGTTGTTGTTTCCGGCGTAATCTGACGGCAGTTTTCTCGGGCATTTGGGCCTCTTCTAATAAGTGTGCTGTGAGTACATCTGCAAGCATTCACCTGTCGAGGTCAAATGACTGGTGGTGCTCATCTGCCCCCGTGCTACTGCTGCTGCCTCCCGTGAATGCTCATGTGCCTGCGTGCCCCTGTACAGGCACAGATGCACGCGCGCAACACCTGATCCCGCATCCTAATTATTTTTCGCCCGGTTCTCTGAGTTGTTCTGCTTCCGGCTGATGAATGGGAAAGTGTAGTAGTCCTGTTTCATTTCACCAGCCTCTCAAGTGTGGAAATTATGGTAAATTTGAGAACAAGCCAGATTAGATTGATAGTTACACCTCCTCCTTTAATTAGCCAACCACAGGATCTGTGGAGGCAAAGGCCGGGGGGGTGTGTCGGTGTATATAACGTGTATTGTCTATGTGAAAGATTAATCAAAAGGAGTTGCTTGAGGTGGGAAGGCTTTTCCGGAGAGGTTCCACATGTTGTCAGGTAGTCCCTCTGAATGGCAGCTTCCGGTTTGGTCCCTTAGCTTTCGGAAGTGACATTTAGTCTGATATGTGCCAGCCGTGCAATCTACCTAGCCCTGCAAAGTGCAAATATTAACATAAATGCATATTAAGATACTGTGTGTTAGCTCCTGAACTGAAATAGAGAGCGGGTGTTCCAGCGGAGGCAAGCAAATCGTGTTGATTTACAGTGGCTTGAGGATTTGGCCCATTACCGCTTCTTTATACACTTTTAAAAAGAAATGCCAACTCGATAGTTTAGGCTTTAACTGGAACATGGCAAGTAATTGTATGTTTTGGCGGACCCCTAGTAATGTTGCAGAATCTTTCTCTGAAGTTGTTCCATGGGATAGCCGATTCCTCAGGTAAGAGCTACTTGTTTGTTCAATCCTCCATCTTAGGCCTGCTCCTCAGGTGCATCCTCCTTCTCGCAGCGATTTCCTAGGAACAGATTTCGAAGAACAGCTCTGATCACAGAATCACAGATTGGTTAGGGTTAGAAAGGAGCTCTGGAGATCATCCAGTCCAACCCCCCTGCCAGAGCAGGGTCACCTACAGCAGGTTGCACAGGATGACCTCCAGGCGGGTTTTGAATGTCTCTGGGGTGGGAGACTCTACCGCCTCCCTGGGCAGCCTGTTCCAGCGCTCTGCCACCCTCAAAGTAAAGAAGTTCCTCCTCATGCTTTGATAGAAGTTCCTACGTTCCAGTTTGTACCCGTTACCTCTTGTCCTGGATCATCTTTGATGATCCAGGACAAGAGGTAACGGGCACCAATTGGAACGTAGGAACTTGAACATAGGATTATCCTTGATGATTCAGGATAGCTGTGTGTCTGACCAGTCTGTCTTTCGAAGGAGGTCCTGGGCCAGCTCCAGCCATGCTGTGCTGAGCAGAGCCCCTGGCAGCAGCCCCAGAGCTCACTCTCAGTGTGCCTGAATGGAAAAGGTACCAAAGTTGCTCCAACACTTTCTGAAAAACTCTATAGTGTTAACCCACAAACGCAAAGCGACGGCAAAGCCCGTGAAATGACACCGGTGCTTCCAGAAAATGTCAAGCTTCCTGCCCAAGGGTGACATGCCATGCGGTGGGGTCAGGGCCACACGCTGAGCACCCGGTGCGCTGGGGTTGCCCCAGCGGTTCCTGAGCAGCTCCTGCAGTGCTGCCGCCGGTACCGTTCTGGCGGCTGTAGTTGTTTAAAAAGCCGTTGTTGTTTCCGGCGTAATCTGACGGCAGTTTTCTCGGGCATTTGGGCCTCTTCTAATAAGTGTGCTGTGAGTACATCTGCAAGCATTCACCTGTCGAGGTCAAATGACTGGTGGTGCTCATCTGCCCCCGTGCTACTGCTGCTGCCTCCCGTGAATGCTCATGTGCCTGCGTGCCCCTGTACAGGCACAGATGCACGCGCGCAACACCTGATCCCGCATCCTAATTATTTTTCGCCCGGTTCTCTGAGTTGTTCTGCTTCCGGCTGATGAATGGGAAAGTGTAGTAGTGCTGTTTCATTTCACCAGCCTCTCAAGTGTGGAAATTATGGTAAATTTGAGAACAAGCCAGATTAGATTGATAGTTACACCTCCTCCTTTAATTAGCCAACCACAGGATCTGTGGAGGCAAAGGCCGGGGGGGTGTGTCGGTGTATATAACGTGTATTGTCTATGTGAAAGATTAATCAAAAGGAGTTGCTTGAGGTGGGAAGGCTTTTCCGGAGAGGTTCCACATGTTGTCAGGTAGTCCCTCTGAATGGCAGCTTCCGGTTTGGTCCCTTAGCTTTCGGAAGTGACATTTAGTCTGATATGTGCCAGCCGTGCAATCTACCTAGCCCTGCAAAGTGCAAATATTAACATAAATGCATATTAAGATACTGTGTGTTAGCTCCTGAACTGAAATAGAGAGCGGGTGTTCCAGCGGAGGCAAGCAAATCGTGTTGATTTACAGTGGCTTGAGGATTTGGCCCATTACCGCTTCTTTATACACTTTTAAAAAGAAATGCCAACTCGATAGTTTAGGCTTTAACTGGAACATGGCAAGTAATTGTATGTTTTGGCGGACCCCTAGTAATGTTGCAGAATCTTTCTCAGAAGTTGTTCCATGGGATAGCCGATTCCTCAGGTAAGAGCTACTTGTTTGTTCAATCCTCCATCTTAGGCCTGCTCCTCAGGTGCATCCTCCTTCTCGCAGCGATTTCCTAGGAACAGATTTCGAAGAACAGCTCTGATCACAGAATCACAGATTGGTTAGGGTTAGAAAGGAGCTCTGGAGATCATCCAGTCCAACCCCCCTGCCAAAGCAGGGTCACCTACAGCAGGTTGCACAGGATGACCTCCAGGCGGGTTTTGAATGTCTCTGGGGTGGGAGACTCTACCGCCTCCCTGGGCAGCCTGTTCCAGCGCTCTGCCACCCTCAAAGTAAAGAAGTTCCTCCTCATGCTTTGATAGAAGTTCCTACGTTCCAGTTTGTACCCGTTACCTCTTGTCCTGGATCATCTTTGATGATCCAGGACAAGAGGTAACGGGCACCAATTGGAACGTAGGAACTTGAACTTGAACTGGAACGTAGGAACTTGAACATAGGATTATCCTTGATGATTCAGGATAGCTGTGTGTCTGACCAGTCTGTCTTTCGAAGGAGGTCCTGGACCAGCTCCAGCCATGCTGTGCTGAGCAGAGCCCCTGGCAGCAGCCCCACAGCTCACTCCCAGTGTGCCTGAATGGAAAAGGTACCAAAGTTGCTCCAACACTTTCTGAAAAACTCTATAGTGTTACCCCACAAGCGCAAAGCGACGGCAAAGCCCGTGAAATGACACCGGTGCTTCCAGAAAATGTCAAGCTTCCTGCCCAAGGGTGACATGCCATGCGGTGGGGTCAGGGCCACGCGCTGAGCACCCGGTGCGCTGGGGTTGCCCCAGCGGTTCCTGAGCAGCTCCTGCAGTGCTGCCGCCGGTACCGTTCTGGCGGCTGTAGTTGTTTAAAAAGCCGTTGTTGTTTCCGGCGTAATCTGACGGCAGTTTTCTCGGGCATTTGGGCCTCTTCTAATAAGTGTGCTGTGAGTACATCTGCAAGCATTCACCTGTCGAGGTCAAATGACTGGTGGTGCTCATCTCCCCCCGTGCTACTGCTGCTGCCTCCCGTGAATGCTCATGTGCCTGCGTGCCCCTGTACAGGCACAGATGCACGCGCGCAACACCTGATCCCGCATCCTAATTATTTTTCGCCCGGTTCTCTGAGTTGTTCTGCTTCCGGCTGATGAATGGGAAAGTGTAGTAGTGCTGTTTCATTTCACCAGCCTCTCAAGTGTGGAAATTATGGTAAATTTGAGAACAAGCCAGATTAGATTGATAGTTACACCTCCTCCTTTAATTAGCCAACCACAGGATCTGTGGAGGCAAAGGCCGGGGGGGTGTGTCGGTGTATATAACGTGTATTGTCTATGTGAAAGATTAATCAAAAGGAGTTGCTTGAGGTGGGAAGGCTTTTCCGGAGAGGTTCCACATGTTGTCAGGTAGTCCCTCTGAATGGCAGCTTCCGGTTCGGTCCCTTAGCTTTCGGAAGTGACATTTAGTCTGATATGTGCCAGCCGTGCAATCTACCTAGCCCTGCAAAGTGCAAATATTAACCTAAATGCATATTAAGATACTGTGTGTTAGCTCCTGAACTGAAATAGAGAGCGGGTGTTCCAGCGGAGGCAAGCAAATCGTGTTGATTTACAGTGGCTTGAGGATTTGGCCCATTACCGCTTCTTTATACACTTTTAAAAAGAAATGCCAACTCGATAGTTTAGGCTTTAACTGGAACATGGCAAGTAATTGTATGTTTTGGCGGACCCCTAGTAATGTTGCAGAATCTTTCTCAGAAGTTGTTCCATGGGATAGCCGATTCCTCAGGTAAGAGCTACTTGTTTGTTCAATCCTCCATCTTAGGCCTGCTCCTCAGGTGCGTCCTCCTTCTCGCAGTGATTTCCTAGGAACAGATTTTGAAGAACAGCTCTGATCACAGAATCACAGATTGGTTAGGGTTAGAAAGGAGCTCTGGAGATCATGTAGTGCAACCCCCCTGCCAGAGCAGGGTCACCTACAGCAGGTTGCACAGGATGACCTCCAGGCGGGTTTTGAATGTCTCTGGGGTCGGAGACTCTACCGCCTCCCTGGGCAGCCTGTTCCAGCGCTCTGCCACCCTCAAAGTAAAGAAGTTCCTCCTCATGCTTTGATAGAAGTTCCTACGTTCCAGTTTGTACCCGTTACCTCTTGTCCTGGATCATCTTTGATGATCCAGGACAAGAGGTAACGGGCACCAATTGGAACGTAGGAACTTGAACATAGGATTATCCTTGATGATTCAGGATAGCTGTGTGTCTGACCAGTCTGTCTTTCGAAGGAGGTCCTGGGCCAGCTCCAGCCATGCTGTGCTGAGCAGAGCCCCTGGCAGCAGCCCCAGAGCTCACTCTCAGTGTGCCTGAATGGAAAAGGTACCAAAGTTGCTCCAACACTTTCTGAAAAACTCTATAGTGTTAACCCACAAACGCAAAGCGACGGCAAAGCCCGTGAAATGACACCGGTGCTTCCAGAAAATGTCAAGCTTCCTGCCCAAGGGTGACATGCCATGCGGTGGGGTCAGGGCCACACGCTGAGCACCCGGTGCGCTGGGGTTGCCCCAGCGGTTCCTGAGCAGCTCCTGCAGTGCTGCCGCCGGTACCGTTCTGGCGGCTGTAGTTGTTTAAAAAGCCGTTGTTGTTTCCGGCGTAATCTGACGGCAGTTTTCTCGGGCATTTGGGCCTCTTCTAATAAGTGTGCTGTGAGTACATCTGCAAGCATTCACCTGTCGAGGTCAAATGACTGGTGGTGCTCATCTGCCCCCGTGCTACTGCTGCTGCCTCCCGTGAATGCTCATGTGCCTGCGTGCCCCTGTACAGGCACAGATGCACGCGCGCAACACCTGATCCCGCATCCTAATTATTTTTCGCCCGGTTCTCTGAGTTGTTCTGCTTCCGGCTGATGAATGGGAAAGTGTAGTAGTGCTGTTTCATTTCACCAGCCTCTCAAGTGTGGAAATTATGGTAAATTTGAGAACAAGCCAGATTAGATTGATAGTTACACCTCCTCCTTTAATTAGCCAACCACAGGATCTGTGGAGGCAAAGGCCGGGGGGGTGTGTCGGTGTATATAACGTGTATTGTCTATGTGAAAGATTAATCAAAAGGAGTTGCTTGAGGTGGGAAGGCTTTTCCGGAGAGGTTCCACATGTTGTCAGGTAGTCCCTCTGAATGGCAGCTTCCGGTTTGGTCCCTTAGCTTTCGGAAGTGACATTTAGTCTGATATGTGCCAGCCGTGCAATCTACCTAGCCCTGCAAAGTGCAAATATTAACATAAATGCATATTAAGATACTGTGTGTTAGCTCCTGAACTGAAATAGAGAGCGGGTGTTCCAGCGGAGGCAAGCAAATCGTGTTGATTTACAGTGGCTTGAGGATTTGGCCCATTACCGCTTCTTTATACACTTTTAAAAAGAAATGCCAACTCGATAGTTTAGGCTTTAACTGGAACATGGCAAGTAATTGTATGTTTTGGCGGACCCCTAGTAATGTTGCAGAATCTTTCTCAGAAGTTGTTCCATGGGATAGCCGATTCCTCAGGTAAGAGCTACTTGTTTGTTCAATCCTCCATCTTAGGCCTGCTCCTCAGGTGCATCCTCCTTCTCGCAGCGATTTCCTAGGAACAGATTTCGAAGAACAGCTCTGATCACAGAATCACAGATTAGTTAGGGTTGGAAAGGAGCTCTGGAGATCATCCAGCCCAAACCCCCTGCCAGAGCAGGGTCACCTACAGCAGGTTGCACAGGATGACCTCCAGGCGGGTTTTGAATGTCTCTGGGGTGGGAGACTCTACCGCCTCCCTGGGCAGCCTGTTCCAGCGCTCTGCCACCCTCAAAGTAAAGAAGTTCCTCCTCATGCTTTGATAGAAGTTCCTACGTTCCAGTTGTACCCGTTAGCTCTTGTCCTGGATCATCTTTGATGATCCAGGACAAGAGGTAACGGGCACCAATTGGAACGTAGGAACTTGAACTTGAACTGGAACGTAGGAACTTGAACATAGGATTATCCTTGATGATTCAGGATAGCTGTGTGTCTGACCAGTCTGTCTTTCGAAGGAGGTCCTGGACCAGCTCCAGCCATGCTGTGCTGAGCAGAGCCCCTGGCAGCAGCCCCAGAGCTCACTCCCAGTGTGCCTGAATGGAAAAGGTACCAAAGTTGCTCCAACACTTTCTGAAAAACTCTATAGTGTTACCCCACAAGCGCAAAGCGACGGCAAAGCCCGTGAAATGACACCGGTGCTTCCAGAAAATGTCAAGCTTCCTGCCCAAGGGTGACATGCCATGCGGTGGGGTCAGGGCCACGCGCTGAGCACCCGGTGCGCTGGGGTTGCCCCAGCGGTTCCTGAGCAGCTCCTGCAGTGCTGCCGCCGGTACCGTTCTGGCGGCTGTAGTTGTTTAAAAAGCCGTTGTTGTTTCCGGCGTAATCTGACGGCAGTTTTCTCGGGCATTTGGGCCTCTTCTAATAAGTGTGCTGTGAGTACATCTGCAAGCATTCACCTGTCGAGGTCAAATGACTGGTGGTGCTCATCTGCCCCCGTGCTACTGCTGCTGCCTCCCGTGAATGCTCATGTGCCTGCGTGCCCCTGTACAGGCACAGATGCACGCGCGCAACACCTGATCCCGCATCCTAATTATTTTTCGCCCGGTTCTCGGAGTTGTTCTGCTTCCGGCTGATGAATGGGAAAGTGTAGTAGTGCTGTTTCATTTCACCAGCCTCTCAAGTGTGGAAATTATGGTAAATTTGAGAACAAGCCAGATTAGATTGATAGTTACACCTCCTCCTTTAATTAGCCAACCACAGGATCTGTGGAGGCAAAGGCCGGGGGGGGGTGTCGGTGTATATAACGTGTATTGTCTATGTGAAAGATGAATCAAAAGGAGTTGCTTGAGGTGGGAAGGCTTTTCCGGAGAGGTTCCACATGTTGTCAGGTAGTCCCTCTGAATGGCAGCTTCCGGTTTGGTCCCTTAGCTTTCGGAAGTGACATTTAGTCTGATATGTGCCAGCCGTGCAATCTACCTAGCCCTGCAAAGTGCAAATATTAACCTAAATGCATATTAAGATACTGTGTGTTAGCTCCTGAACTGAAATAGAGAGCGGGTGTTCCAGCGGAGGCAAGCAAATCGTGTTGATTTAGAGTGGCTTGAGGATTTGGCCCATTACCGCTTCTTTATACACTTTTAAAAAGAAATGCCAACTCGATAGTTTAGGCTTTAACTGGAACATGGCAAGTAATTGTATGTTTTGGCGGACCCCTAGTAATGTTGCAGAATCTTTCTCAGAAGTTGTTCCATGGGATAGCCGATTCCTCAGGTAAGAGCTACTTGTTTGTTCAATCCTCCATCTTAGGCCTGCTCCTCAGGTGCGTCCTCCTACTCGCAGCGATTTCCTAGGAACAGATTTCGAAGAACAGCTCTGATCACAGAATCACAGATTGGTTAGGGTTGGAAAGGAGCTCTGGAGATCATGTAGTGCAACCCCCCTGCCAGAGCAGGGTCACCTACAGCAGGTTGCACAGGATGACCTCCAGGCGGGTTTTGAATGTCTCTGGGGTGGGAGACTCTACCGCCTCCCTGGGCAGCCTGTTCCAGCGCTCTGCCACCCTCAAAGTAAAGAAGTTCCTCCTCATGCTTTGATAGAAGTTCCTAGGTTCCAGTTTGTACCCGTTACCTCTTGTCCTGGATCATCTTTGATGATCCAGGACAAGAGGTAACGGGCACCAATTGGAACGTAGGAACTTGAACTTGAACTGGAACGTAGGAGCTTGAACATAGGATTATCCTTGATGATTCAGGATAGCTGTGTGTCTGACCAGTCTGTCTTTCGAAGGAGGTCCTGGACCAGCTCCAGCCATGCTGTGCTGAGCAGAGCCCCTGGCAGCAGCCCCACACCTCACTCCCAGTGTGCCTGAATGGAAAAGGTACCAAAGTTGCTCCAACACTTTCCGAAAAACTCTATAGTGTTACCCCACAAGCGCAAAGCGACAGCAAAGCCCGTGAAATGACACCGGTGCTTCCAGAAAATGTCAAGCTTCCTGCCCAAGGGTGACATGCCATGCGGTGGGGTCAGGGCCACACGCTGAGCACCCGGTGCGCTGGGGTTGCCCCAGCGGTTCCTGAGCAGCTCCTGCAGTGCTGCCGCCGGTACCGTTCTGGCGGCTGTAGTTGTTTAAAAAGCCGTTGTTGTTTCCGGCGTAATCTGACGGCAGTTTTCTCGGGCATTTGGGCCTCTTCTAATAAGTGTGCTGTGAGTACATCTGCAAGCATTCACCTGTCGAGGTCAAATGACTGGTGGTGCTCATCTGCCCCCGTGCTACTGCTGCTGCCTCCCGTGAATGCTCATGTGCCTGCGTGCCCCTGTACAGGCACAGATGCACGCGCGCAACACCTGATCCCGCATCCTAATTATTTTTCGCCCGGTTCTCTGAGTTGATCTGCTTCCGGCTGATGAATGGGAAAGTGTAGTAGTGCTGTTTCATTTCGCCAGCCTCTCAAGTGTGGAAATTATGGTAAATTTGAGAACAAGCCAGATTAGATTGATAGTTACACCTCCTCCTTTAATTAGCCAACCACAGGATCTGTGGAGGCAAAGGCCGGGGGGGTGTGTCGGTGTATATAACGTGTATTGTCTATGTGAAAGATGAATCAAAAGGAGTTGCTTGAGGTGGGAAGGCTTTTCCGGAGAGGTTCCACATGTTGTCAGGTAGTCCCTCTGAATGGCAGCTTCCGGTTCGGTCCCTTAGCTTTTGGAAGTGACATTTAGTCTGATATGTGCCAGCCGTGCAATCTACCTAGCCCTGCAAAGTGCAAATATTAACATAAATGCATATTAAGATACTGTGTGTTAGCTCCTGAACTGAAATAGAGAGCGGGTGTTCCAGCGGAGGCAAGCAAATCGTGTTGATTTACAGTGGCTTGAGGATTTGGCCCATTACCGCTTCTTTATACACTTTTAAAAAGAAATGCCAACTCGATAGTTTAGGCTTTAACTGGAACATGGCAAGTAATTGTATGTTTTGGCGGACCCCTAGTAATGTTGCAGAATCTTTCTCAGAAGTTGTTCCATGGGATAGCCGATTCCTCAGGTAAGAGCTACTTGTTTGTTCAATCCTCCATCTTAGGCCTGCTCCTCAGGTGCGTCCTCCTTCTCGCAGTGATTTCCTAGGAACAGATTTTGAAGAACAGCTCTGATCACAGAATCACAGATTGGTTAGGGTTAGAAAGGAGCTCTGGAGATCATCCAGTCCAACCCCCTGCCAGAGCAGGGTCACCTACAGCAGGTTGCACAGGATGACCTCCAGGCGGGTTTTGAATGTCTCTGGGGTGGGAGACTCTACCGCCTCCCTGGGCAGCCTGTTCCAGCGCTCTGCCACCCTCAAAGTAAAGAAGTCCCTCCTCATGCTTTGATAGAAGTTCCTAGGTTCCAGTTTGTACCCGTTACCTCTTATCCTGGATCATCTTTGATGATCCAGGACAAGAGGTAACGGGCACCAATTGGAACGTAGGAACTTGAACTTGAACTGGAACGTAGGAACTTGAACATAGGATTATCCTTGATGATTCAGGATAGCTGTGTGTCTGACCAGTCTGTCTTTCGAAGGAGGTCCTGGACCAGCTCCAGCCATGCTGTGCTGAGCAGAGCCCCTGGCAGCAGCCCCACAGCTCACTCCCAGTGTGCCTGAATGGAAAAGGTACCAAAGTTGCTCCAACACTTTCTGAAAAACTCTATAGTGTTACCCCACAAGCGCAAAGCGACGGCAAAGCCCGTGAAATGACACCGGTGCTTCCAGAAAATGTCAAGCTTCCTGCCCAAGGGTGACATGCCATGCGGTGGGGTCAGGGCCACACGCTGAGCACCCGGTGCGCTGGGGTTGCCCCAGCGGTTCCTGAGCAGCTCCTGCAGTGCTGCCGCCGGTACCGTTCTGGCGGCTGTAGTTGTTTAAAAAGCCGTTGTTGTTTCCGGCGTAATCTGACGGCAGTTTTCTCGGGCATTTGGGCCTCTTCTAATAAGTGTGCTGTGAGTACATCTGCAAGCATTCACCTGTCGAGGTCAAATGACTGGTGGTGCTCATCTGCCCCCGTGCTACTGCTGCTGCCTCCCGTGAATGCTCATGTGCCTGCGTGCCCCTGTACAGGCACAGATGCACGCGCGCAACACCTGATCCCGCATCCTAATTATTTTTCGCCCGGTTCTCGGAGTTGTTCTGCTTCCGGCTGATGAATGGGAAAGTGTAGTAGTGCTGTTTCATTTCACCAGCCTCTCAAGTGTGGAAATTATGGTAAATTTGAGAACAAGCCAGATTAGATTGATAGTTACACCTCCTCCTTTAATTAGCCAACCACAGGATCTGTGGAGGCAAAGGCCGGGGGGGTGTGTCGGTGTATATAACGTGTATTGTCTATGTGAAAGATTAATCAAAAGGAGTTGCTTGAGGTGGGAAGGCTTTTCCGGAGAGGTTCCACAAGTTGTCAGGTAGTTTTTCTGAATGGCAGCTTCCGGTTCGGTCCCTTAGCTTTCGGAAGTGACATTTAGTCTGATATGTGCCAGCCGTGCAATCTACCTAGCCCTGCAAAGTGCAAATATTAACCTAAATGCATATTAAGATACTGTGTGTTAGCTCCTGAACTGAAATAGAGAGCGGGTGTTCCAGCGGAGGCAAGCAAATCGTGTTGATTTACAGTGGCTTGAGGATTTGGCCCATTACCGCTTCTTTATACACTTTTAAAAAGAAATGCCAACTCGATAGTTTAGGCTTTAACTGGAACATGGCAAGTAATTGTATGTTTTGGCGGACCCCTAGTAATGTTGCAGAATCTTTCTCAGAAGTTGTTCCATGGGATAGCCGATTCCTCAGGTAAGAGCTACTTGTTTGTTCAATCCTCCATCTTAGGCCTGCTTCTCAGGTGCGTCCTCCTACTCGCAGCGATTTCCTAGGAACAGATTTCGAAGAACAGCTCTGATCACAGAATCACAGATTGGTTAGGGTTGGAAAGGAGCTCTGGAGATCATCCAGTCCAACCCCCCTGACAGAGCAGGGTCACTTACAGCAGGTTGTACAGGATGACCTCCAGGCGGGTTTTGAATGTTTCTGGAGTCGGAGACTCTACCGCCTCCCTGGGCAGCCTGTTCCAGCGCTCTGCCACCCTCAAAGTAAAGAAGTTCCTCCTCATGCTTTGATAGAAGTTCCTAGGTTCCAGTTTGTACCCGTTACCTCTTGTCCTGGATCATCTTTGATGATCCAGGACAAGAGGTAACGGGCACCAATTGGAACGTAGGAACTTGAACTTGAACTGGAACGTAGGAACTTGAACATAGGATTATCCTTGATGATTCAGGATAGCTGTGTGTCTGACCAGTCTGTCTTTCGAAGGAGGTCCTGGACCAGCTCCAGCCATGCTGTGCTGAGCAGAGCCCCTGGCAGCAGCCCCACAGCTCACTCCCAGTGTGCCTGAATGGAAAAGGTACCAAAGTTGCTCCAACACTTTCTGAAAAACTCTATAGTGTTACCCCACAAGCGCAAAGCGACGGCAAAGCCCGTGAAATGACACCGGTGCTTCCAGAAAATGTCAAGCTTCCTGCCCAAGGGTGGCATGCCATGCGGTGGGGTCAGGGCCACGCGCTGAGCACCCGGTGCGCTGGGGTTGCCCCAGCGGTTCCTGAGCAGCTCCTGCAGTGCTGCCGCCGGTACCGTTCTGGCGGCTGTAGTTGTTTAAAAAGCCGTTGTTGTTTCCGGCGTAATCTGACGGCAGTTTTCTCGGGCATTTGGGCCTCTTCTAATAAGTGTGCTGTGAGTACATCTGCAAGCATTCACCTGTCGAGGTCAAATGACTGGTGGTGCTCATCTGCCCCCGTGCTACTGCTGCTGCCTCCCGTGAATGCTCATGTGCCTGCGTGCCCCTGTACAGGCACAGATGCACGCACGCAACACCTGATCCCGCATCCTAATTATTTTTCGCCCGGTTCTCTGAGTTGTTCTGCTTCCGGCTGATGAATGGGAAAGTGTAGTAGTGCTGTTTCATTTCACCAGCCTCTCAAGTGTGGAAATTATGGTAAATTTGAGAACAAGCCAGATTAGATTGATAGTTACACCTCCTCCTTTAATTAGCCAACCACAGGATCTGTGGAGGCAAAGGCCGGGGGGTTGTGTCGGTGTATATAACGTGTATTGTCTATGTGAAGGATGAATCAAAAGGAGTTGCTTGAGGTGGGAAGGCTTTTCCGGAGAGGTTCCACATGTTGTCAGGTAGTCCCTCTGAATGGCAGCTTCCGGTTCGGTCCCTTAGCTTTCGGAAGTGACATTTAGTCTGATATGTGCCAGCCGTGCAATCTACCTAGCCCTGCAAAGTGCAAATATTAACCTAAATGCATATTAAGATACTGTGTGTTAGCTCCTGAACTGAAATAGAGAGCGGGTGTTCCAGCGGAGGCAAGCAAATCGTGTTGATTTACAGTGGCTTGAGGATTTGGCCCATTACCACTTCTTTATACACTTTTAAAAAGAAATGCCAACTCGATAGTTTAGGCTTTAACTGGAACATGGCAAGTAATTGTATGTTTTGGCGGACCCCTAGTAATGTTGCAGAATCTTTCTCAGAAGTTGTTCCATGGGATAGCCGATTCCTCAGGTAAGAGCTACTTGTTTGTTCAATCCTCCATCTTAGGCCTGCTCCTCAGGTGCATCCTCCTTCTCGCAGCGATTTCCTAGGAACAGATTTCGAAGAACAGCTCTGATCACAGAATCACAGATTGGTTAGGGTTGGAAAGGAGCTCTGGAGATCATCCAGTCCAACCCCCCTGCCAGAGCAGGGTCACCTACAGCAGGTTGCACAGGATGACCTCCAGGCGGGTTTTGAATGTCTCTGGGGTGGGAGACTCTACCGCCTCCCTGGGCAGCCTGTTCCAGCGCTCTGCCACCCTCAAAGTAAAGAAGTCCCTCCTCATGCTTTGATAGAAGTTCCTAGGTTCCAGTTTGTACCCGTTACCTCTTGTCCTGGATCATCTTTGATGATCCAGGACAAGAGGTAACGGGCACCAATTGGAACGTAGGAACTTGAACTTGAACTGGAACGTAGGAACTTGAACATAGGATTATCCTTGATGATTCAGGATAGCTGTGTGTCTGACCAGTCTGTCTTTCGAAGGAGGTCCTGGACCAGCTCCAGCCATGCTGTGCTGAGCAGAGCCCCTGGCAGCAGCCCCACAGCTCACTCCCAGTGTGCCTGAATGGAAAAGGTACCAAAGTTGCTCCAACACTTTCTGAAAAACTCTATAGTGTTACCCCACAAGCGCAAAGCGACGGCAAAGCCCGTGAAATGACACCGGTGCTTCCAGAAAATGTCAAGCTTCCTGCCCAAGGGTGGCATGCCATGCGGTGGGGTCAGGGCCACGCGCTGAGCACCCGGTGCGCTGGGGTTGCCCCAGCGGTTCCTGAGCAGCTCCTGCAGTGCTGCCGCCGGTACCGTTCTGGCGGCTGTAGTTGTTTAAAAAGCCGTTGTTGTTTCCGGCGTAATCTGACGGCAGTTTTCTCGGGCATTTGGGCCTCTTCTAATAAGTGTGCTGTGAGTACATCTGCAAGCATTCACCTGTCGAGGTCAAATGACTGGTGGTGCTCATCTCCCCCCGTGCTACTGCTGCTGCCTCCCGTGAATGCTCATGTGCCTGCGTGCCCCTGTACAGGCACAGATGCACGCACGCAACACCTGATCCCGCATCCTAATTATTTTTCGCCCGGTTCTCTGAGTTGTTCTGCTTCCGGCTGATGAATGGGAAAGTGTAGTAGTGCTGTTTCATTTCACCAGCCTCTCAAGTGTGGAAATTATGGTAAATTTGAGAACAAGCCAGATTAGATTGATAGTTACACCTCCTCCTTTAATTAGCCAACCACAGGATCTGTGGAGGCAAAGGCCGGGGGGTTGTGTCGGTGTATATAACGTGTATTGTCTATGTGAAGGATGAATCAAAAGGAGTTGCTTGAGGTGGGAAGGCTTTTCCGGAGAGGTTCCACATGTTGTCAGGTAGTCCCTCTGAATGGCAGCTTCCGGTTCGGTCCCTTAGCTTTCGGAAGTGACATTTAGTCTGATATGTGCCAGCCGTGCAATCTACCTAGCCCTGCAAAGTGCAAATATTAACCTAAATGCATATTAAGATACTGTGTGTTAGCTCCTGAACTGAAATAGAGAGCGGGTGTTCCAGCGGAGGCAAGCAAATCGTGTTGATTTACAGTGGCTTGAGGATTTGGCCCATTACCACTTCTTTATACACTTTTAAAAAGAAATGCCAACTCGATAGTTTAGGCTTTAACTGGAACATGGCAAGTAATTGTATGTTTTGGCGGACCCCTAGTAATGTTGCAGAATCTTTCTCAGAAGTTGTTCCATGGGATAGCCGATTCCTCAGGTAAGAGCTACTTGTTTGTTCAATCCTCCATCTTAGGCCTGCTCCTCAGGTGCATCCTCCTTCTCGCAGCGATTTCCTAGGAACAGATTTCGAAGAACAGCTCTGATCACAGAATCACAGATTGGTTAGGGTTGGAAAGGAGCTCTGGAGATCATCCAGTCCAACCCCCCTGCCAGAGCAGGGTCACCTACAGCAGGTTGCACAGGATGACCTCCAGGCGGGTTTTGAATGTCTCTGGGGTGGGAGACTCTACCGCCTCCCTGGGCAGCCTGTTCCAGCGCTCTGCCACCCTCAAAGTAAAGAAGTCCCTCCTCATGCTTTGATAGAAGTTCCTAGGTTCCAGTTTGTACCCGTTACCTCTTGTCCTGGATCATCTTTGATGATCCAGGACAAGAGGTAACGGGCACCAATTGGAACGTAGGAACTTGAGCTTGAACTGGAATGTAGGAACTTGAACTTGAACATAGGATTATCCTTGATGATTCAGGATAGCTGTGTGTCTGACCAGTCCGTCTTTCGAAGGAGGTCCTGGGCCAGCTCCAGCCATGCTGTGCTGAGCAGAGCCCCTGGCAGCAGCCCCACAGCTCACTCCCAGTGTGCCTGAATGGAAAAGGTACAAAAGTTGCTCCAACACTTTCTGAAAAACTCTATAGTGTTACCCCACAAGCGCAAAGCGACGGCAAAGCCCGTGAAATGACACCGGTGC
Organism: Vanellus vanellus; assembly: GCF_965231255.1. Classification (NCBI taxonomy): domain Eukaryota; kingdom Metazoa; phylum Chordata; class Aves; order Charadriiformes; family Charadriidae; genus Vanellus; species Vanellus vanellus. Next base: position 409,047 of record NW_028128566.1, on the reverse strand, counting down.
TTCCAGAAAATGTCAAGCTTCCTGCCCAAGGGTGACATGCCATGCGGTGGGGTCAGGGCCACGCGCTGAGCACCCGGTGCGCTGGGGTTGCCCCAGCGGTTCCTGAGCAGCTCCTGCAGTGCTGCCGCCGGTACCGTTCTGGCGGCTGTAGTTGTTTAAAAAGCCGTTGTTGTTTCCGGCGTAATCTGACGGCAGTTTTCTCGGGCATTTGGGCCTCTTCGAATAAGTGTGCTGTGAGTACATCTGCAAGCATTCACCTGTCGAGGTCAAATGACTGGTGGTGCTCATCTGCCCCCGTGCTACTGCTGCTGCCTCCCGTGAATGCTCATGTGCCTGCGTGCCCCTGTACAGGCACAGATGCACGCGCGCAACACCTGATCCCGCATCCTAATTATTTTTCGCCCGGTTCTCTGAGTTGTTCTGCTTCCGGCTGATGAATGGGAAAGTGTAGTAGTGCTGTTTCATTTCACCAGCCTCTCAAGTGTGGAAATTATGGTAAATTTGAGAACAAGCCAGATTAGATTGATAGTTACACCTCCTCCTTTAATTAGCCAACCACAGGATCTGTGGAGGCAAAGGCCGGGGGGGTGTGTCGGTGTATATAACGTGTATTGTCTATGTGAAAGATTAATCAAAAGGAGTTGCTTGAGGTGGGAAGGCTTTTCCGGAGAGGTTCCACATGTTGTCAGGTAGTCCCTCTGAATGGCAGCTTCCGGTTCGGTCCCTTAGCTTTCGGAAGTGACATTTAGTCTGATATGTGCCAGCCGTGCAATCTACCTAGCCCTGCAAAGTGCAAATATTAACCTAAATGCATATTAAGATACTGTGTGTTAGCTCCTGAACTGAAATAGAGAGCGGGTGTTCCAGCGGAGGCAAGCAAATCGTGTTGATTTACAGTGGCTTGAGGATTTGGCCCATTACCGCTTCTTTATACACTTTTAAAAAGAAATGCCAACTCGATAGTTTAGGCTTTAACTGGAACATAGCAAGTAATTCTATGTTTTGGCAGACCCCTAGTAATGTTGCAGAATCTTTCTCAGAAGTTGTTCCGTGGGATAGCCGATTCCTCAGGTAAGAGCTACTTGTTTGTTCAATCCTCCATCTTAGGCCTGCTCCTCAGGTGCATCCTCCTTCTCGCAGCGATTTCCTAGGAACAGATTTCGAAGAACAGCTCTGATCACAGAATCACAGATTGGTTAGGGTTGGAAAGGACCTCTGGAGATCATCCAGTCCAATCCCCCTGCCAGAGCAGGGTCACCTACAGCAGGTTGCACAGGATGACCTCCAGGCGGGTTTTGAATGTCTCTGGGGTGGAAGACTCTACCGCCTCCCTGGGCAGCCTGTTCCAGCGCTCTGCCACCCTCAAAGTAAAGAAGTTCCTCCTCATGCTTTGATAGAAGTTCCTAGGTTCCAGTTTGTACCCGTTACCTCTTGTCCTGGATCATCTTTGATGATCCAGGACAAGAGGTAACGGGCACCAATTGGAATGTAGGAACTTGAACTTGAACTGGAACGTAGGAACTTGAACATAGGATTATCCTTGATGATTCAGGATAGCTGTGTGTCTGACCAGTCTGTCTTTCGAAGGAGGTCCTGGACCAGCTCCAGCCATGCTGTGCTGAGCAGAGCCCCTGGCAGCAGCCCCACAGCTCACTCCCAGTGTGCTTAAAAGGAAAAGGTACCAAAGTTGCTCCAACACTTTCTGAAAAACTCTATAGTGTTACCCCACAAGCGCAAAGCAACGGCAAAGCCCATGAAATGACTCCGGTGCTTCCAGAAAACGTCAAGCTTCCTGCCCAAGGGTGACATGCCATGCGGTGGGGTCAGGGCCACGCGCTGAGCACCCGGTGCGCTGGGGTTGCCCCAGCGGTTCCTGAGCAGCTCCTGCAGTGCTGCCGCCGGTACCGTTCTGGCGGCTGTAGTTGTTTAAAAAGCCGTTGTTGTTTCCGGCGTAATCTGACGAGAGTTTTCTCGGGCATTGGGGCCTCTTCTAATAAGTGTGCTGTGAGTACATCTGCAAGCATTCACCTGTCGAGGTCAAATGACTGGTGGTGCTCATCTGCCCCCGTGCTGCTGCTGCTGCCTCCCGTGAATGCTCATGTGCCTGCGTGCCCCTGTACAGGCACAGATGCACGCGCGCAACACCTGATCCCGCATCCTAATTATTTTTCGCCCGGTTCTCGGAGTTGTTCTGCTTCCGGCTGATGAATGGGAAAGTGTAGTAGTGCTGTTTCATTTCACCAGCCTCTCAAGTGTGGAAATTATGGTAAATTTGAGAACAAGCCAGATTAGATTGATAGTTACACCTCCTCCTTTAATTAGCCAACCACAGGATCTGTGGAGGCAAAGGCCGGGGGGGTGTGTCGGTGTATATAACGTGTATTGTCTATGTGAAAGATTAATCAAAAGGAGTTGCTTGAGGTGGGAAGGCTTTTCCGGAGAGGTTCCACATGTTGTCAGGTAGTCCCTCTGAGTGGCAGCTTCCGGTTCGGTCCCTTAGCTTTCGGAAGTGACATTTAGTCTGATATGTGCCAGCCGTGCAATCTACCTAGCCCTGCAAAGTGCAAATATTAACCTAAATGCATATTAAGATAGTGTGTGTTAGCTCCTGAACTGAAATAGAGAGCGGGTGTTCCAGCGGAGGCAAGCAAATCGTGTTGATTTACAGTGGCTTGAGGATTTGGCCCATTACCGCTTCTTTATACACTTTTAAAAAGAAATGCCAACTCGATAGTTTAGGCTTTAACTGGAACATGGCAAGTAATTCTGTGTTTTGGCGGACCCCTAGTAATGTTGCAGAATCTTTCTCAGAAGTTGTTCCATGGGATAGCCGATTCCTCAGGTAAGAGCTACTTGTTTGTTCAATCCTCCATCTTAGGCCTGCTCCTCAGGTGCATCCTCCTTCTCGCAGCGATTTCCTAGGAACAGATTTCGAAGAACAGCTCTGATCACAGAATCACAGATTGGTTAGGGTTGGAAAGGAGCTCTGGAGATCATCCAGTCCAACCCCCCTGACAGAGCAGGGTCACCTACAGCAGGTTGCACAGGATGACCTCCAGGCGGGTTTTGAATGTCTCTGGGGTGGGAGACTCTACCGCCTCCCTGGGCAGCCTGTTCCAGCGCTCTGCCACCCTCAAAGTAAAGAAGTTCCTCCTCATGCTTTGATAGAAGTTCCTACGTTCCAGTTTGTACCCGTTACCTCTTGTCCTGGATCATCTTTGATGATCCAGGCCAAGAGGTAACGGGCACCAATTGGAACGTAGGAACTTGAACTTGAACTGGAAGGTAGGAACTTGAACATAGGATTATCCTTGATGATTCAGGATAGCTGTGTGTCTGACCAGTCTGTCTTTCGAAGGAGGTCCTGGGCCAGCTCCAGCCATGCTGTGCTGAGCAGAACCCCTGGCAGCAGCCCCACAGCTCACTCCCAGTGTGCCTGAATGGAAAAGGTACCAAAGTTGCTGCAACACTTTCTGAAAAACTCTATAGTGTTACCCCACAAGCGCAAAGCGACAGCAAAGCCCGTGAAATGACACCGGTGCTTCCAGAAAATGTCAAGCTTCCTGCCCAAGGGTGACATGCCATGCGGTGGGGTCAGGGCCACGCGCTGAGCACCCGGTGCGCTGGGGTTGCCCCAGCGGTTCCTGAGCAGCTCCTGCAGTGCTGCCGCCGGTACCGTTCTGGCGGCTGTAGTTGTTTAAAAAGCCGTTGTTGTTTCCGGCGTAATCTGACGGCAGTTTTCTCGGGCATTTGGGCCTCTTCTAATAAGTGTGCTGTGAGTACATCTGCAAGCATTCACCTGTCGAGGTCAAATGACTGGTGGTGCTCATCTGCCCCCGTGCTACTGCTGCTGCCTCCCGTGAATGCTCATGTGCCTGCGTGCCCCTGTACAGGCACAGATGCACGCGCGCAACACCTGATCCCGCATCCTAATTATTTTTCGCCCGGTTCTCTGAGTTGTTCTGCTTCCGGCTGATGAATGGGAAAGTGTAGTAGTGCTGTTTCATTTCACCAGCCTCTCAAGTGTGGAAATTATGGTAAATTTGAGAACAAGCCAGATTAGATTGATAGTTACACCTCCTCCTTTAATTAGCCAACCACAGGATGTGTGGAGGCAAAGGCCGGGGGGGTGTGTCGGTGTATATAACGTGTATTGTCTATGTGAAAGATTAATCAAAAGGAGTTGCTTGAGGTGGGAAGGCTTTTCCGGAGAGGTTCCACATGTTGTCAGGTAGTCCCTCTGAATGGCAGCTTCCGGTTCGGTCCCTTAGCTTTCGGAAGTGACATTTAGTCTGATATGTGCCAGCCGTGCAATCTACCTAGCCCTGCAAAGTGCAAATATTAACCTAAATGCATATTAAGATACTGTGTGTTAGCTCCTGAACTGAAATAGAGAGCGGGTGTTCCAGCGGAGGCAAGCAAATCGTGTTGATTTAGAGTGGCTTGAGGATTTGGCCCATTACCGCTTCTTTATACACTTTTAAAAAGAAATGCCAACTCGATAGTTTAGGCTTTAACTGGAACATGGCAAGTAATTGTATGTTTTGGCGGACCCCTAGTAATGTTGCAGAATCTTTCTCAGAAGTTGTTCCATGGGATAGCCGATTCCTCAGGTAAGAGCTACTTGTTTGTTCAATCCTCCATCTTAGGCCTGCTCCTCAGGTGCATCCTCCTTCTCGCAGCGATTTCCTAGGAACAGATTTCGAAGAACAGCTCTGATCACAGAATCACAGATTGGTTAGGGTTTGAAAGGAGCTCTGGAGATCATCCAGCCCAACCCCCCTGCCAGAGCAGGGTCACCTACAGCAGGTTGCACAGGATGACCTCCAGGCGGGTTTTGAATGTCTCTGGGGTGGGAGACTCTACCGCCTCCCTGGGCAGCCTGTTCCAGCGCTCTGCCACCCTCAAAGTAAAGAAGTTCCTCCTCATGCTTTGATAGAAGTTCCTAGGTTCCAGTTTGTACCCGTTACCTCTTGTCCTGGATCATCTTTGATGATCCAGGACAAGAGGTAACGGGCACCAATTGGAACGTAGGAACTTGAACTTGAACTGGAAGGTAGGAACTTGAACTTGAACATAGGATTTTCCTTGATGATTCAGGATAGCTGTGTGTCTGACCAGTCTGTCTTTCGAAGGAGGTCCTGGGCCAGCTCCAGCCATGCTGTGCTGAGCAGAGCCCCTGGCAGCAGCCCCACACCTCACTCCCAGTGTGCCTGAATGGAAAAGGTACCAAAGTTGCTCCAACACTTTCTGAAAAACTCTATAGTGTTACCCCACAAGCGCAAAGCGACGGCAAAGCCCGTGAAATGACTCCGGTGCTTCCAGAAAACGTCAAGCTTCCTGCCCAAGGGTGACATGCCATGCGGTGGGGTCAGGGCCACGCGCTGAGCACCCGGTGCGCTGGGGTTGCCCCAGCGGTTCCTGAGCAGCTCCTGCAGTGCTGCCGCCGGTACCGTTCTGGCGGCTGTAGTTGTTTAAAAAGCCGTTGTTGTTTCCGGCGTAATCTGATGGCAGTTTTCTCGGGCATTTGGGCCTCTTCTAATAAGTGTGCTGTGAGTACATCTGCAAGCATTCACCTGTCGAGGTCAAATGACTGGTGGTGCTCATCTGCCCCCGTGCTACTGCTGCTGCCTCCCGTGAATGCTCATGTGCCTGCGTGCCCCTGTACAGGCACAGATGCACGCGCGCAACACCTGATCCCGCATCCTAATTATTTTTCGCCCGGTTCTCGGAGTTGTTCTGCTTCCGGCTGATGAATGGGAAAGTGTAGTAGTGCTGTTTCATTTCACCAGCCTCTCAAGTGTGGAAATTATGGTAAATTTGAGAACAAGCCAGATTAGATTGATAGTTACACCTCCTCCTTTAATTAGCCAACCACAGGATCTGTGGAGGCAAAGGCCGGGGGGGTGTGTCGGTGTATATAACGTGTATTGTCTATGTGAAAGATTAATCAAAAGGAGTTGCTTGAGGTGGGAAGGCTTTTCCGGAGAGGTTCCACATGTTGTCAGGTAGTCCCTCTGAATGGCAGCTTCCGGTTCGGTCCCTTAGCTTTCAGAAGTGACATTTAGTCTGATATGTGCCAGCCGTGCAATCTACCTAGCCCTGCAAAGTGCAAATATTAACCTAAATGCATATTAAGATAGTGTGTGTTAGCTCCTGAACTGAAATAGAGAGCGGGTGTTCCAGCGGAGGCAAGCAAATCGTGTTGATTTAGAGTGGCTTGAGGATTTGGCCCATTACCGCTTCTTTATACACTTTTAAAAAGAAATGCCAACTCGATAGTTTAGGCTTTAACTGGAACATGGCAAGTAATTGTATGTTTTGGCGGACCCCTAGTAATGTTGCAGAATCTTTCTCAGAAGTTGTTCCATGGGATAGCCGATTCCTCAGGTAAGAGCTACTTGTTTGTTCAATCCTCCATCTTAGGCCTGCTCCTCAGGTGCATCCTCCTTCTCGCAGCGATTTCCTAGGAACAGATTTCGAAGAACAGCTCTGATCACAGAATCACAGATTGGTTAGGGTTTGAAAGGAGCTCTGGAGATCATCCAGCCCAACCCCCCTGCCAGAGCAGGGTCACCTACAGCAGGTTGCACAGGATGACCTCCAGGCGGGTTTTGAATGTCTCTGGGGTGGGAGACTCTACCGCCTCCCTGGGCAGCCTGTTCCAGCGCTCTGCCACCCTCAAAGTAAAGAAGTTCCTCCTCATGCTTTGATAGAAGTTCCTACGTTCCAGTTTGTACCCGTTACCTCTTGTCCTGGATCATCTTTGATGATCCAGGACAAGAGGTAACGGGCACCAATTGGAACGTAGGAACTTGAACTTGAACTGGAAGGTAGGAACTTGAACTTGAACATAGGATTTTCCTTGATGATTCAGGATAGCTGTGTGTCTGACCAGTCTGTCTTTCGAAGGAGGTCCTGGGCCAGCTCCAGCCATGCTGTGCTGAGCAGAGCCCCTGGCAGCAGCCCCACACCTCACTCCCAGTGTGCCTGAATGGAAAAGGTACCAAAGTTGCTCCAACACTTTCTGAAAAACTCTATAGTGTTACCCCACAAGCGCAAAGCGACGGCAAAGCCCGTGAAATGACTCCGGTGCTTCCAGAAAACGTCAAGCTTCCTGCCCAAGGGTGACATGCCATGCGGTGGGGTCAGGGCCACGCGCTGAGCACCCGGTGCGCTGGGGTTGCCCCAGCGGTTCCTGAGCAGCTCCTGCAGTGCTGCCGCTGGTACCGTTCTGGCGGCTGTAGTTGTTTAAAAAGCCGTTGTTGTTTCCGGCGTAATCTGACGGCAGTTTTCTCGGGCATTTGGGCCTCTTCTAATAAGTGTGCTGTGAGTACATCTGCAAGCATTCACCTGTCGAGGTCAAATGACTGGTGGTGCTCATCTGCCCCCGTGCTACTGCTGCTGCCTCCCGTGAATGCTCATGTGCCTGCGTGCCCCTGTACAGGCACAGATGCACGCGCGCAACACCTGATCCCGCATCCTAATTATTTTTCGCCCGGTTCTCGGAGTTGTTCTGCTTCCGGCTGATGAATGGGAAAGTGTAGTAGTGCTGTTTCATTTCACCAGCCTCTCAAGTGTGGAAATTATGGTAAATTTGAGAACAAGCCAGATTAGATTGATAGTTACACCTCCTCCTTTAATTAGCCAACCACAGGATCTGTGGAGGCAAAGGCCGGGGGGGTGTGTCGGTGTATATAACGTGTATTGTCTATGTGAAAGATTAATCAAAAGGAGTTGCTTGAGGTGGGAAGGCTTTTCCGGAGAGGTTCCACATGTTGTCAGGTAGTCCCTCTGAATGGCAGCTTCCGGTTCGGTCCCTTAGCTTTCGGAAGTGACATTTAGTCTGATATGTGCCAGCCGTGCAATCTACCTAGCCCTGCAAAGTGCAAATATTAACCTAAATGCATATTAAGATAGTGTGTGTTAGCTCCTGAACTGAAATAGAGAGCGGGTGTTCCAGCGGAGGCAAGCAAATCGTGTTGATTTACAGTGGCTTGAGGATTTGGCCCATTACCGCTTCTTTATACACTTTTAAAAAGAAATGCCAACTCGATAGTTTAGGCTTTAACTGGAACATGGCAAGTAATTGTATGTTTTGGCGGACCCCTAGTAATGTTGCAGAATCTTTCTCAGAAGTTGTTCCATGGGATAGCCGATTCCTCAGGTAAGAGCTACTTGTTTGTTCAATCCTCCATCTTAGGCCTGCTCCTCAGGTGCATCCTCTTTCTCGCAGCGATTTCCTAGGAACAGATTTCGAAGAACAGCTCTGATCACAGAATCACAGATTGGTTAGGGTTGGAAAGGAGCTCTGGAGATCATGTAGTCCAACCCCCCTGCCAGAGCAGGGTCACCTACAGCAGGTTGCACAGGATGACCTCCAGGCGGGTTTTGAATGTCTCTGGGGTGGGAGACTCTACCGCCTCCCTGGGCAGCCTGTTCCAGCGCTCTGCCACCCTCAAAGTAAAGAAGTTCCTCCTCATGCTTTGATAGAAGTTCCTAGGTTCCAGTTTGTACCCGTTACCTCTTGTCCTGGATCATCTTTGATGATCCAGGACAAGAGGTAACGGGCACCAATTGGAACGTAGGAACTTGAACTTGAACTGGAAGGTAGGAACTTGAACTTGAACATAGGATTTTCCTTGATGATTCAGGATAGCTGTGTGTCTGACCAGTCTGTCTTTCGAAGGAGGTCCTGGGCCAGCTCCAGCCATGCTGTGCTGAGCAGAGCCCCTGGCAGCAGCCCCACACCTCACTCCCAGTGTGCCTGAATGGAAAAGGTACCAAAGTTGCTCCAACACTTTCTGAAAAACTCTATAGTGTTACCCCACAAGCGCAAAGCGACGGCAAAGCCCGTGAAATGACTCCGGTGCTTCCAGAAAACGTCAAGCTTCCTGCCCAAGGGTGACATGCCATGCGGTGGGGTCAGGGCCACGCGCTGAGCACCCGGTGCGCTGGGGTTGCCCCAGCGGTTCCTGAGCAGCTCCTGCAGTGCTGCCGCCGGTACCGTTCTGGCGGCTGTAGTTGTTTAAAAAGCCGTTGTTGTTTCCGGCGTAATCTGACGGCAGTTTTCTCGGGCATTTGGGCCTCTTCTAATAAGTGTGCTGTGAGTACATCTGCAAGCATTCACCTGTCGAGGTCAAATGACTGGTGGTGCTCATCTGCCCCCGTGCTACTGCTGCTGCCTCCCGTGAATGCTCATGTGCCTGCGTGCCCCTGTACAGGCACAGATGCACGCGCGCAACACCTGATCCCGCATCCTAATTATTTTTCGCCCGGTTCTCGGAGTTGTTCTGCTTCCGGCTGATGAATGGGAAAGTGTAGTAGTGCTGTTTCATTTCACCAGCCTCTCAAGTGTGGAAATTATGGTAAATTTGAGAACAAGCCAGATTAGATTGATAGTTACACCTCCTCCTTTAATTAGCCAACCACAGGATCTGTGGAGGCAAAGGCCGGGGGGGTGTGTCGGTGTATATAACGTGTATTGTCTATGTGAAAGATTAATCAAAAGGAGTTGCTTGAGGTGGGAAGGCTTTTCCGGAGAGGTTCCACATGTTGTCAGGTAGTCCCTCTGAATGGCAGCTTCCGGTTCGGTCCCTTAGCTTTCAGAAGTGACATTTAGTCTGATATGTGCCAGCCGTGCAATCTACCTAGCCCTGCAAAGTGCAAATATTAACCTAAATGCATATTAAGATAGTGTGTGTTAGCTCCTGAACTGAAATAGAGAGCGGGTGTTCCAGCGGAGGCAAGCAAATCGTGTTGATTTAGAGTGGCTTGAGGATTTGGCCCATTACCGCTTCTTTATACACTTTTAAAAAGAAATGCCAACTCGATAGTTTAGGCTTTAACTGGAACATGGCAAGTAATTGTATGTTTTGGCGGACCCCTAGTAATGTTGCAGAATCTTTCTCAGAAGTTGTTCCATGGGATAGCCGATTCCTCAGGTAAGAGCTACTTGTTTGTTCAATCCTCCATCTTAGGCCTGCTCCTCAGGTGCATCCTCCTTCTCGCAGCGATTTCCTAGGAACAGATTTCGAAGAACAGCTCTGATCACAGAATCACAGATTGGTTAGGGTTTGAAAGGAGCTCTGGAGATCATCCAGCCCAACCCCCCTGCCAGAGCAGGGTCACCTACAGCAGGTTGCACAGGATGACCTCCAGGCGGGTTTTGAATGTCTCTGGGGTGGGAGACTCTACCGCCTCCCTGGGCAGCCTGTTCCAGCGCTCTGCCACCCTCAAAGTAAAGAAGTTCCTCCTCATGCTTTGATAGAAGTTCCTACGTTCCAGTTTGTACCCGTTACCTCTTGTCCTGGATCATCTTTGATGATCCAGGACAAGAGGTAACGGGCACCAATTTGAACGTAGGAACTTGAACTTGAACTGGAAGGTAGGAACTTGAACTTGAACATAGGATTTTCCTTGATGATTCAGGATAGCTGTGTGTCTGACCAGTCTGTCTTTCGAAGGAGGTCCTGGGCCAGCTCCAGCCATGCTGTGCTGAGCAGAGCCCCTGGCAGCAGCCCCACACCTCACTCCCAGTGTGCCTGAATGGAAAAGGTACCAAAGTTGCTCCAACACTTTCTGAAAAACTCTATAGTGTTACCCCACAAGCGCAAAGCGACGGCAAAGCCCGTGAAATGACTCCGGTGCTTCCAGAAAACGTCAAGCTTCCTGCCCAAGGGTGACATGCCATGCGGTGGGGTCAGGGCCACGCGCTGAGCACCCGGTGCGCTGGGGTTGCCCCAGCGGTTCCTGAGCAGCTCCTGCAGTGCTGCCGCCGGTACCGTTCTGGCGGCTGTAGTTGTTTAAAAAGCCGTTGTTGTTTCCGGCGTAATCTGACGGCAGTTTTCTCGGGCATTTGGGCCTCTTCTAATAAGTGTGCTGTGAGTACATCTGCAAGCATTCACCTGTCGAGGTCAAATGACTGGTGGTGCTCATCTGCCCCCGTGCTACTGCTGCTGCCTCCCGTGAATGCTCATGTGCCTGCGTGCCCCTGTACAGGCACAGATGCACGCGCGCAACACCTGATCCCGCATCCTAATTATTTTTCGCCCGGTTCTCGGAGTTGTTCTGCTTCCGGCTGATGAATGGGAAAGTGTAGTAGTGCTGTTTCATTTCACCAGCCTCTCAAGTGTGGAAATTATGGTAAATTTGAGAACAAGCCAGATTAGATTGATAGTTACACCTCCTCCTTTAATTAGCCAACCACAGGATCTGTGGAGGCAAAGGCCGGGGGGGTGTGTCGGTGTATATAACGTGTATTGTCTATGTGAAAGATTAATCAAAAGGAGTTGCTTGAGGTGGGAAGGCTTTTCCGGAGAGGTTCCACATGTTGTCAGGTAGTCCCTCTGAATGGCAGCTTCCGGTTCGGTCCCTTAGCTTTCAGAAGTGACATTTAGTCTGATATGTGCCAGCCGTGCAATCTACCTAGCCCTGCAAAGTGCAAATATTAACCTAAATGCATATTAAGATAGTGTGTGTTAGCTCCTGAACTGAAATAGAGAGCGGGTGTTCCAGCGGAGGCAAGCAAATCGTGTTGATTTACAGTGGCTTGAGGATTTGGCCCATTACCGCTTCTTTATACACTTTTAAAAAGAAATGCCAACTCGATAGTTTAGGCTTTAACTGGAACATGGCAAGTAATTGTATGTTTTGGCGGACCCCTAGTAATGTTGCAGAATCTTTCTCAGAAGTTGTTCCATGGGATAGCCGATTCCTCAGGTAAGAGCTACTTGTTTGTTCAATCCTCCATCTTAGGCCTGCTCCTCAGGTGCATCCTCCTTCTCGCAGCGATTTCCTAGGAACAGATTTCGAAGAACAGCTCTGATCACAGAATCACAGATTGGTTAGGGTTTGAAAGGAGCTCTGGAGATCATCCAGCCCAACCCCCCTGCCAGAGCAGGGTCACCTACAGCAGGTTGCACAGGATGACCTCCAGGCGGGTTTTGAATGTCTCTGGGGTGGGAGACTCTACCGCCTCCCTGGGCAGCCTGTTCCAGCGCTCTGCCACCCTCAAAGTAAAGAAGTTCCTCCTCATGCTTTGATAGAAGTTCCTACGTTCCAGTTTGTACCCGTTACCTCTTGTCCTGGATCATCTTTGATGATCCAGGACAAGAGGTAACGGGCACCAATTTGAACGTAGGAACTTGAACTTGAACTGGAAGGTAGGAACTTGAACTTGAACATAGGATTTTCCTTGATGATTCAGGATAGCTGTGTGTCTGACCAGTCTGTCTTTCGAAGGAGGTCCTGGGCCAGCTCCAGCCATGCTGTGCTGAGCAGAGCCCCTGGCAGCAGCCCCACACCTCACTCCCAGTGTGCCTGAATGGAAAAGGTACCAAAGTTGCTCCAACACTTTCTGAAAAACTCTATAGTGTTACCCCACAAGCGCAAAGCGACGGCAAAGCCCGTGAAATGACTCCGGTGCTTCCAGAAAACGTCAAGCTTCCTGCCCAAGGGTGACATGCCATGCGGTGGGGTCAGGGCCACGCGCTGAGCACCCGGTGCGCTGGGGTTGCCCCAGCGGTTCCTGAGCAGCTCCTGCAGTGCTGCCGCTGGTACCGTTCTGGCGGCTGTAGTTGTTTAAAAAGCCGTTGTTGTTTCCGGCGTAATCTGACGGCAGTTTTCTCGGGCATTTGGGCCTCTTCTAATAAGTGTGCTGTGAGTACATCTGCAAGCATTCACCTGTCGAGGTCAAATGACTGGTGGTGCTCATCTGCCCCCGTGCTACTGCTGCTGCCTCCCGTGAATGCTCATGTGCCTGCGTGCCCCTGTACAGGCACAGATGCACGCGCGCAACACCTGATCCCGCATCCTAATTATTTTTCGCCCGGTTCTCGGAGTTGTTCTGCTTCCGGCTGATGAATGGGAAAGTGTAGTAGTGCTGTTTCATTTCACCAGCCTCTCAAGTGTGGAAATTATGGTAAATTTGAGAACAAGCCAGATTAGATTGATAGTTACACCTCCTCCTTTAATTAGCCAACCACAGGATCTGTGGAGGCAAAGGCCGGGGGGGTGTGTCGGTGTATATAACGTGTATTGTCTATGTGAAAGATTAATCAAAAGGAGTTGCTTGAGGTGGGAAGGCTTTTCCGGAGAGGTTCCACATGTTGTCAGGTAGTCCCTCTGAATGGCAGCTTCCGGTTCGGTCCCTTAGCTTTCGGAAGTGACATTTAGTCTGATATGTGCCAGCCGTGCAATCTACCTAGCCCTGCAAAGTGCAAATATTAACCTAAATGCATATTAAGATAGTGTGTGTTAGCTCCTGAACTGAAATAGAGAGCGGGTGTTCCAGCGGAGGCAAGCAAATCGTGTTGATTTACAGTGGCTTGAGGATTTGGCCCATTACCGCTTCTTTATACACTTTTAAAAAGAAATGCCAACTCGATAGTTTAGGCTTTAACTGGAACATGGCAAGTAATTGTATGTTTTGGCGGACCCCTAGTAATGTTGCAGAATCTTTCTCAGAAGTTGTTCCATGGGATAGCCGATTCCTCAGGTAAGAGCTACTTGTTTGTTCAATCCTCCATCTTAGGCCTGCTCCTCAGGTGCATCCTCTTTCTCGCAGCGATTTCCTAGGAACAGATTTCGAAGAACAGCTCTGATCACAGAATCACAGATTGGTTAGGGTTGGAAAGGAGCTCTGGAGATCATGTAGTGCAACCCCCCTGCCAGAGCAGGGTCACCTACAGCAGGTTGCACAGGATGACCTCCAGGCGGGTTTTGAATGTCTCTGGGGTGGGAGACTCTACCGCCTCCCTGGGCAGCCTGTTCCAGCGCTCTGCCACCCTCAAAGTAAAGAAGTTCCTCCTCATGCTTTGATAGAAGTTCCTAGGTTCCAGTTTGTACCCGTTACCTCTTGTCCTGGATCATCTTTGATGATCCAGGACAATAGGTAACGGGCACCAATTGGAACGTAGGAACTTGAACTTGAACTGGAAGGTAGGAACTTGAACTTGAACATAGGATTATCCTTGATGATTCAGGATAGCTGTGTGTCTGACCAGTCTGTCTTTCGAAGGAGGTCCTGGGCCAGCTCCAGCCATGCTGTGCTGAGCAGAGCCCCTGGCAGCAGCCCCACACCTCACTCCCAGTGTGCCTGAATGGAAAAGGTACAAAAGTTGCTCCAACACTTTCTGAAAAACTCTATAGTGTTACCCCACAAGCGCAAAGCGACGGCAAAGCCCCTGAAATGACACCGGTGCTTCCAGAAAACGTCAAGCTTCCTGCCCAAGGGTGACATGCCATGCGGTGGGGTCAGGGCCACGCGCTGAGCACCCGGTGCGCTGGGGTTGCCCCAGCGGTTCCTGAGCAGCTCCTGCAGTGCTGCCGCCGGTACCGTTCTGGCGGCTGTAGTTGTTTAAAAAGCCGTTGTTGTTTCCGGCGTAATCTGACGGCAGTTTTCTCGGGCATTTGGGCCTCTTCTAATAAGTGTGCTGTGAGTACATCTGCAAGCATTCACCTGTCGAGGTCAAATGACTGGTGGTGCTCATCTGCCCCCGTGCTACTGCTGCTGCCTCCCGTGAATGCTCATGTGCCTGCGTGCCCCTGTACAGGCACAGATGCACGCGCGCAACACCTGATCCCGCATCCTAATTATTTTTCGCCCGGTTCTCTGAGTTGTTCTGCTTCCGGCTGATGAATGGGAAAGTGTAGTAGTGCTGTTTCATTTCACCAGCCTCTCAAGTGTGGAAATTATGGTAAATTTGAGAACAAGCCAGATTAGATTGATAGTTACACCTCCTCCTTTAATTAGCCAACCACAGGATCTGTGGAGGCAAAGGCCGGGGGGGTGTGTCGGTGTATATAACGTGTATTGTCTATGTGAAAGATTAATCAAAAGGAGTTGCTTGAGGTGGGAAGGCTTTTCCGGAGAGGTTCCACATGTTGTCAGGTAGTCCCTCTGAATGGCAGCTTCCGGTTCGGTCCCTTAGCTTTCGGAAGTGACATTTAGTCTGATATGTGCCAGCCGTGCAATCTACCTAGCCCTGCAAAGTGCAAATATTAACCTAAATGCATATTAAGATAGTGTGTGTTAGCTCCTGAACTGAAATAGAGAGCGGGTGTTCCAGCGGAGGCAAGCAAATCGTGTTGATTTACAGTGGCTTGAGGATTTGGCCCATTACCGCTTCTTTATACACTTTTAAAAAGAAATGCCAACTCGATAGTTTAGGCTTTAACTGGAACATGGCAAGTAATTGTATGTTTTGGCGGACCCCTAGTAATGTTGCAGAATCTTTCTCAGAAGTTGTTCCATGGGATAGCCGATTCCTCAGGTAAGAGCTACTTGTTTGTTCAATCCTCCATCTTAGGCCTGCTCCTCAGGTGCATCCTCTTTCTCGCAGCGATTTCCTAGGAACAGATTTCGAAGAACAGCTCTGATCACAGAATCACAGATTGGTTAGGGTTGGAAAGGAGCTCTGGAGATCATGTAGTCCAACCCCCCTGCCAGAGCAGGGTCACCTACAGCAGGTTGCACAGGATGACCTCCAGGCGGGTTTTGAATGTCTCTGGGGTGGGAGACTCTACCGCCTCCCTGGGCAGCCTGTTCCAGCGCTCTGCCACCCTCAAAGTAAAGAAGTTCCTCCTCATGCTTTGATAGAAGTTCCTAGGTTCCAGTTTGTACCCGTTACCTCTTGTCCTGGATCATCTTTGATGATCCAGGCCAAGAGGTAACGGGCACCAATTGGAACGTAGGAACTTGAACTTGAACTGGAATGTAGGAACTTGAACTTGAACATAGGATTATCCTTGATGATTCAGGATAGCTGTGTGTCTGACCAGTCTGTCTTTCGAAGGAGGTCCTGGGCCAGCTCCAGCCATGCTGTGCTGAGCAGAGCCCCTGGCAGCAGCCCCACACCTCACTCCCAGTGTGCCTGAATGGAAAAGGTACAAAAGTTGCTCCAACACTTTCTGAAAAAATCTATAGTGTTACCCCACAAGCGCAAAGCGACGGCAAAGCCCCTGAAATGACACCGGTGCTTCCAGAAAACGTCAAGCTTCCTGCCCAAGGGTGACATGCCATGCGGTGGGGTCAGGGCCACGCGCCGAGCACCCGGTGCGCTGGGGTTGGCCCAGCGGTTCCTGAGCAGCTCCTGCAGTGCTGCCGCCGGTACCGTTCTGGCGGCTGTAGTTGTTTAAAAAGCCGTTGTTGTTTCCGGCGTAATCTGACGGCAGTTTTCTCGGGCACTTGGGCCTCTTCTAATAAGTGTGCTGTGAGTACATCTGCAAGCATTCACCTGTCGAGGTCAAATGACTGGTGGTGCTCATCTGCCCCCGTGCTACTGCTGCTGCCTCCCGTGAATGCTCATGTGCCTGCGTGCCCCTGTACAGGCACAGATGCACGCGCGCAACACCTGATCCCGCATCCTAATTATTTTTCGCCCGGTTCTCTGAGTTGTTCTGCTTCCGGCTGATGAATGGGAAAGTGTAGTAGTGCTGTTTCATTTCACCAGCCTCTCAAGTGTGGAAATTATGGTAAATTTGAGAACAAGCCAGATTAGATTGATAGTTACACCTCCTCCTTTAATTAGCCAACCACAGGATCTGTGGAGGCAAAGGCCGGGGGGGTGTGTCGGTGTATATAACGTGTATTGTCTATGTGAAAGATTAATCAAAAGGAGTTGCTTGAGGTGGGAAGGCTTTTCCGGAGAGGTTCCACATGTTGTCAGGTAGTCCCTCTGAATGGCAGCTTCCGGTTCGGTCCCTTAGCTTTCGGAAGTGACATTTAGTCTGATATGTGCCAGCCGTGCAATCTACCTAGCCCTGCAAAGTGCAAATATTAACCTAAATGCATATTAAGATAGTGTGTGTTAGCTCCTGAACTGAAATAGAGAGCGGGTGTTCCAGCGGAGGCAAGCAAATCGTGTTGATTTACAGTGGCTTGAGGATTTGGCCCATTACCGCTTCTTTATACACTTTTAAAAAGAAATGCCAACTCGATAGTTTAGGCTTTAACTGGAACATGGCAAGTAATTGTATGTTTTGGCAGACCCCTAGTAATGTTGCAGAATCTTTCTCAGAAGTTGTTCCATGGGATAGCCGATTCCTCAGGTAAGAGCTACTTGTTTGTTCAATCCTCCATCTTAGGCCTGCTCCTCAGGTGCATCCTCCTTCTCGCAGCGATTTCCTAGGAACAGATTTCGAAGAACAGCTCTGATCACAGAATCACAGATTAGTTAGGGTTGGAAAGGACCTCTGGAGATCATCCAGCCCAAACCCCCTGCCAGAGCAGGGTCACCTACAGCAGGTTGCACAGGATGACCTCCAGGCGGGTTTTGAATGTCTCTGGGGTGGGAGACTCTACCGCCTCCCTGGGCAGCCTGTTCCAGCGCTCTGCCACCCTCAAAGTAAAGAAGTTCCTCCTCATGCTTTGATAGAAGTTCCTACGTTCCAGTTGTACCCGTTAGCTCTTGTCCTGGATCATCTTTGATGATCCAGGACAAGAGGTAACGGGCACCAATTGGAACGTAGGAACTTGAACTTGAACTGGAACGTAGGAACTTGAACATAGGATTATCCTTGATGATTCAGGATAGCTGTGTGTCTGACCAGTCTGTCTTTCGAAGGAGGTCCTGGACCAGCTCCAGCCATGCTGTGCTGAGCAGAGCCCCTGGCAGCAGCCCCACAGCTCACTCCCAGTGTGCCTGAATGGAAAAGGTACCAAAGTTGCTCCAACACTTTCTGAAAAACTCTATAGTGTTACCCCACAAGCGCAAAGCGACGGCAAAGCCCGTGAAATGACACCGGTGCTTCCAGAAAATGTCAAGCTTCCTGCCCAAGGGTGACATGCCATGCGGTGGGGTCAGGGCCACGCGCTGAGCACCCGGTGCGCTGGGGTTGCCCCAGCGGTTCCTGAGCAGCTCCTGCAGTGCTGCCGCCGGTACCGTTCTGGCGGCTGTAGTTGTTTAAAAAGCCGTTGTTGTTTCCGGCGTAATCTGACGGCAGTTTTCTCGGGCATTTGGGCCTCTTCTAATAAGTGTGCTGTGAGTACATCTGCAAGCATTCACCTGTCGAGGTCAAATGACTGGTGGTGCTCATCTGCCCCCGTGCTACTGCTGCTGCCTCCCGTGAATGCTCATGTGCCTGCGTGCCCCTGTACAGGCACAGATGCACGCGCGCAACACCTGATCCCGCATCCTAATTATTTTTCGCCCGGTTCTCTGAGTTGTTCTGCTTCCGGCTGATGAATGGGAAAGTGTAGTAGTGCTGTTTCATTTCACCAGCCTCTCAAGTGTGGAAATTATGGTAAATTTGAGAACAAGCCAGATTAGATTGATAGTTACACCTCCTCCTTTAATTAGCCAACCACAGGATCTGTGGAGGCAAAGGCCGGGGGGCGTGTCGGTGGGGGGGCATACGATTTTACCATGGCGAGATTGCTGGAGGTTCTTTCTTGTCTGTTCTTTCTTGTCTTGTAAATTGGTATGAGGTTCTTCCAGTCTTCCTCACGTAGCACAATCGCTCTTGATTTCTGGAGGTTGCTCACAGGGTAAGCTAATATTTAACATCAATAAGGGTTACCGAATCTTGTCCTTGAGAAGCAGGAGTCTGGAAGCTGTTGTCAATCCAACTGCTGTATTCCTGACCAGCAAGCCCGCTCGATTCAGGGTTAATTAACTGATTACTTAGAGCGGAAGTGTTGTGGAAGAGCCCGATCATTACCATTTCTATTCATTCTAATATGATGTATTTCAACTCCCCCTCCCTCACGCCTTCCAGAGAGTGATCTGGTGAAGGAGGATGACAAGTCTTTGTGAAACCATCTCGAGTTCTGCCAGATACTCGTAGTTGAAGTTGTCTAGCGGTGCGAGATTAGACACCGTGTGAAAGGCAATACTGCACAGATTCTTTATTCCAGACCATTTTGTAAGTTCGCATGATACAAAACCTCACGGTTACTGGGCAGCTCTCCCACTTTTCACGTCAACCTTTGCTACCTCGCCCGCTGCAACGTGCAGGAAAGAAACATTGATTTGAATTGCGCCGTGGTGCCGTGCATCTTAATGACACTCTGGAGTGACTGGCAGTGTGTCTGGGTCCTGGGGTTGGACCCGGTCTAGCTGCCAGGAGGCAACATTGCAGAGAGGGGCTACAGCTGTGGTCTCTGAAGGGACCTGGCTACTCTATGTAGGCCTTCTCTCCCTGCGTCTCAGAGTGCTTGAAGATGCTAATTGGTTCATATTTTCCTCTGTTCGTTAAGGTATTCTGTCCTTAAAAATTCAGCTTTTTAAAATAGTAACGTGTATTGTCTATGTGAAAGATTAATCAAAAGGAGTTGCTTGAGGTGGGAAGGCTTTTCCGGAGAGGTTCCACATGTTGTCAGGTAGTCCCTCTGAATGGCAGCTTCCGGTTCGGTCCCTTAGCTTTCGGAAGTGACATTTAGTCTGATATGTGCCAGCCGTGCAATCTACCTAGCCCTGCAAAGTGCAAATATTAACCTAAATGCATATTAAGATACTGTGTGTTAGCTCCTGAACTGAAATAGAGAGCGGGTGTTCCAGCGGAGGCAAGCAAATCGTGTTGATTTACAGTGGCTTGCGGATTTGGCCCATTACTGCTTCTTTATACACTTTTAAAAAGAAATGCCAACTCGATAGTTTAGGCTTTAACTGGAACATGGCAAGTAATTGTATGTTTTGGCGGACCCCTAGTAATGTTGCAGAATCTTTCTCAGAAGTTGTTCCATGGGATAGCCGATTCCTCAGGTAAGAGCTACTTGTTTGTTCAATCCTCCATCTTAGGCCTGCTCCTCAGGTGCATCCTCCTTCTCGCAGCGATTTCCTAGGAACAGATTTCGAAGAACAGCTCTGATCACAGAATCACAAATTGGTTAGGGTTGGAAAGGAGCTCTGGAGATCATCCAGTCAAACCCCCTGCCAGAGCAGGGTCACCTACAGCAGGTTGCACATGATGACCTCCAGGCGGGTTTTGAATGTCTCTGGGGTGGGAGAATCTACCGCCTCCCCGGGCAGCCTGTTCCAGCGCTCTGCCACCCTCAAAGTAAAGAAGTTCCTCCTCATGCTTTGATAGAAGTTCCTAGGTTCCAGTTTGTACCCGTTACCTCTTGTCCTGGATCATCTTTGATGATCCAGGACAAGAGGTAACGGGCACCAATTGGAACGTAGGAACTTGAACTTGAACTGGAATGTAGGAACTTGAACTTGAACATAGGATTATCCTTGATGATTCAGGATAGCTGTGTGTCTGACCAGTCTGTCTTTCGAAGGAGTTCCTGGGCCAGCTCCAGCCATGCTGTGCTGAGCAGAGCCCCTGGCAGCAGCCCCACAGCTCACTCCCAGTGTGCCTGAATGGAAAAGGTACCAAAGTTGCTCCAACACTTTCTGAAAAACTCTATAGTGTTACCCAACAAGCGCAAAGCGACAGCAAAGCCCGTGAAATGACACCGGTGCTTCCAGAAAATGTCAAGCTTCCTGCCCAAGGGTGGCATGCCATGCGGTGGGGTCAGGGCCACGCGCTGAGCACCCGGTGCGCTGGGGTTGCCCCAGCGGTTCCTGAGCAGCTCCTGCAGTGCTGCCGCCGGTACCGTTCTGGCGGCTGTAGTTGTTTAAAAAGCCGTTGTTGTTTCCGGCGTAATCTGACGGCAGTTTTCTCGGGCATTTGGGCCTCTTCTAATAAGTGTGCTGTGAGTACATCTGCAAGCATTCACCTGTCGAGGTCAAATGAGTGGTGGTGCTCATCTGCCCCCGTGCTACTGCTGCTGCCTCCCGTGAATGCTCATGTGCCTGCGTGCCCCTGTACAGGCACAGATGCACGCGCGCAACACCTGATCCCGCATCCTAATTATTTTTCGCCCGGTTCTCGGAGTTGTTCTGCTTCCGGCTGATGAATGGGAAAGTGTAGTAGTGCTGTTTCATTTCACCAGCCTCTCAAGTGTGGAAATTATGGTAAATTTGAGAACAAGCCAGATTAGATTGATAGTTACACCTCCTCCTTTAATTAGCCAACCACAGGATCTGTGGAGGCAAAGGCCGGGGGGCGTGTCGGTGGGGGGGCATACGATTTTACCATGGCGAGATTGCTGGAGGTTCTTTCTTGTCTGTTCTTTCTTGTCTTGTAAATTGGTATGAGGTTCTGCCAGTCTTCCTCACGTAGCACAATCGCTCTTGATTTCTGGAGGTTCCTCACAGGGTAAGCTAATGTTTAACATCAATAAGGGTTACCGAATCTTGTCCTTGAGAAGCAGGAGTCTGGAAGCTGTTGTCAATCCAACTGCTGTATTCCTGACCAGCAAGCCCGCTCGATTCAGGGTTAATTAACTGATTACTTAGAGCGGAAGTGTTGTGGAAGAGCCCGATCATTACCATTTCTATTCATTCTAATATGATGTATTTCAACTCCCCCTCCCTCACGCCTTCCAGAGAGTGATCTGGTGAAGGAGGATGACAAGTCTTTGTGAAACCATCTCGAGTTCTGCCAGATACTCGTAGTTGAAGTTGTCTAGCGGTGCGAGATTAGACACCGTGTGAAAGGCAATACTGCACAGATTCTTTATTCCAGACCATTTTGTAAGTTCGCATGATACAAAACCTCACGGTTACTGGGCAGCTCTCCCACTTTTCACGTCAACCTTTGCTACCTCGCCCGCTGCAACGTGCAGGAAAGAAACATTGATTTGAATTGCGCCGTGGTGCCGTGCATCTTAATGACACTCTGGAGTGACTGGCAGTGTGTCTGGGTCCTGGGGTTGGACCCGGTCTAGCTGCCAGGAGGCAACATTGCAGAGAGGGGCTACAGCTGTGGTCTCTGAAGGGACCTGGCTACTCTATGTAGGCCTTCTCTCCCTGCGTCTCAGAGTGCTTGAAGATGCTAATTGGTTCATATTTTCCTCTGTTCGTTAAGGTATTCTGTCCTTAAAAATTCAGCTTTTTAAAATAGTAACGTGTATTGTCTATGTGAAAGATTAATCAAAAGGAGTTGCTTGAGGTGGGAAGGCTTTTCCGGAGAGGTTCCACATGTTGTCAGGTAGTCCCTCTGAATGGCAGCTTCCGGTTCGGTCCCTTAGCTTTCGGAAGTGACATTTAGTCTGATATGTGCCAGCCGTGCAATCTACCTAGCCCTGCAAAGTGCAAATATTAACCTAAATGCATATTAAGATACTGTGTGTTAGCTCCTGAACTGAAATAGAGAGCGGGTGTTCCAGCGGAGGCAAGCAAATCGTGTTGATTTACAGTGGCTTGCGGATTTGGCCCATTACTGCTTCTTTATACACTTTTAAAAAGAAATGCCAACTCGATAGTTTAGGCTTTAACTGGAACATGGCAAGTAATTGTATGTTTTGGCGGACCCCTAGTAATGTTGCAGAATCTTTCTCAGAAGTTGTTCCATGGGATAGCCGATTCCTCAGGTAAGAGCTACTTGTTTGTTCAATCCTCCATCTTAGGCCTGCTCCTCAGGTGCATCCTCCTTCTCGCAGCGATTTCCTAGGAACAGATTTCGAAGAACAGCTCTGATCACAGAATCACAGATTGGTTAGGGTTGGAAAGGAGCTCTGGAGATCATGTAGTGCAACCCCCCTGCCAGAGCAGGGTCACCTACAGCAGGTTGCACAGGATGACCTCCAGGCGGGTTATGAATGTCTCTGGGGTGGGAGACTCTACCGCCTCCCCGGGCAGCCTGTTCCAGCGCTCTGCCACCCTCAAAGTAAAGAAGTTCCTCCTCATGCTTTGATAGAAGTTCCTAGGTTCCAGTTTGTACCCGTTACCTCTTGTCCTGGATCATCTTTGATGATCCAGGACAAGA
Organism: Vanellus vanellus; assembly: GCF_965231255.1. Taxonomy (NCBI): domain Eukaryota; kingdom Metazoa; phylum Chordata; class Aves; order Charadriiformes; family Charadriidae; genus Vanellus; species Vanellus vanellus. Next base: position 386,286 of record NW_028128566.1, on the reverse strand, counting down.
GGTAACGGGCACCAATTGGAACGTAGGAACTTGAACTTGAACTGGAAGGTAGGAACTTGAACTTGAACATAGGATTATCCTTGATGATTCAGGATAGCTGTGTGTCTGACCAGTCTGTCTTTCGAAGGAGGTCCTGGGCCAGCTCCAGCCATGCTGTGCTGAGCAGAGCCCCTGGCAGCAGCCCCACAGCTCACTCCCAGTGTGCCTGAATGGAAAAGGTACCAAAGTTGCTCCAACACTTTCTGAAAAACTCTATAGTGTTACCCCACAAGCGCAAAGCGACGGCAAAGCCCGTGAAATGACACCGGTGCTTCCAGAAAATGTCAAGCTTCCTGCCCAAGGGTGACATGCCATGCGGTGGGGTCAGGGCCACGCGCTGAGCACCCGGTGCGCTGGAGTTGCCCCAGCGGTTCCTGAGCAGCTCCTGCAGTGCTGCCGCCGGTACCGTTCTGGCGGCTGTAGTTGTTTAAAAAGCCGTTGTTGTTTCCGGTGTAATCTGACGGCAGTTTTCTCGGGCATTTGGGCCTCTTCTAATAAGTGTGCTGTGAGTACATCTGCAAGCATTCACCTGTCGAGGTCAAATGACTGGTGGTGCTCATCTGCCCCCGTGCTACTGCTGCTGCCTCCCGTGAATGCTCATGTGCCTGCGTGCCCCTGTACAGGCACAGATGCACGCGCGCAACACCTGATCCCGCATCCTAATTATTTTTCGACCAGTTCTCGGAGTTGTTCTGCTTCCGGCTGATGAATGGGAAAGTGTAGTAGTGCTGTTTCATTTCACCAGCCTCTCAAGTGTGGAAATTATGGTAAATTTGAGAACAAGCCAGATTAGATTGATAGTTACACCTCCTCCTTTAATTAGCCAACCACAGGATCTGTGGAGGCAAAGGCTGGGGGGGGGTGTCGGTGTATATAACGTGTATTGTCTATGTGAAAGATTAATCAAAAGGAGTTGCTTGAGGTGGGAAGGCTTTTCCGGAGAGGTTCCACATGTTGTCAGGTAGTCCCTCTGAATGGCAGCTTCCGGTTCGGTCCCTTAGCTTTCGGAAGTGACATTTAGTCTGATATGTGCCAGCCGTGCAATCTACCTAGCCCTGCAAAGTGCAAATATTAACCTAAATGCATATTAAGATACTGTGTGTTAGCTCCTGAACTGAAATAGAGAGCGGGTGTTCCAGCGGAGGCAAGCAAATCGTGTTGATTTACAGTGGCTTGCGGATTTGGCCCATTACTGCTTCTTTATACACTTTTAAAAAGAAATGCCAACTCGATAGTTTAGGCTTTAACTGGAACATGGCAAGTAATTGTATGTTTTGGCGGACCCCTAGTAATGTTGCAGAATCTTTCTCAGAAGTTGTTCCATGGGATAGCCGATTCCTCAGGTAAGAGCTACTTGTTTGTTCAATCCTCCATCTTAGGCCTGCTCCTCAGGTGCATCCTCCTTCTCGCAGCGATTTCCTAGGAACAGATTTCAAAGAACAGCTCTGATCACAGAATCACAGATTGGTTAGGGTTGGAAAGGAGCTCTGGAGATCATCCAGTCAACCCCCCTGCCAGAGTAGGGTCACCTACAGCAGGTTGCACAGGATGACCTCCAGGCGGGTTTTGAATGTCTCTGGGGTGGGAGAATCTACCGCCTCCCCGGGCAGCCTGTTCCAGCACTCTGCCACCCTCAAAGTAAAGAAGTTCCTCCTCATGCTTTGATAGAAGTTCCTAGGTTCCAGTTTGTACCCGTTACCTCTTGTCCTGGATCATCTTTGATGATCCAGGACAAGAGGTAACGGGCACCAATTGGAACGTAGGAACTTGAACTTGAACTGGAACGTAGGAACTTGAACTTGAACATAGGATTATCCTTGATGATTCAGGATAGCTGTGTGTCTGACCAGTCTGTCTTTCGAAGGAGGTCCTGGGCCAGCTCCAGCCATGCTGTGCTGAGCAGAGCCCCTGGCAGCAGCCCCACAGCTCACTCCCAGTGTGCCTGAATGGAAAAGGTACCAAAGTTGCTCCAACACTTTCTGAAAAACTCTATAGTGTTACCCCACAAGCGCAAAGCGACAGCAAAGCCCGTGAAATGACACCGGTGCTTCCAGAAAATGTCAAGCTTCCTGCCCAAGGGTGACATGCCATGCGGTGGGGTCAGGGCCACGCGCTGAGCACCCGGTGCGCTGGGGTTGCCCCAGCGGTTCCTGAGCAGCTCCTGCAGTGCTGCCGCCGGTACCGTTCTGGCGGCTGTAGTTGTTTAAAAAGCCGTTGTTATTTCCGGCGTAATCTGACGGCAGTTTTCTCGGGCATTTGGGCCTCTTCTAATAAGTGTGCTGTGAGTACATCTGCAAGCATTCACCTGTCGAGGTCAAATGACTGGTGGTGCTCATCTGCCCCCGTGCTACTGCTGCTGCCTCCCGTGAATGCTCATGTGCCTGCGTGCCCCTGTACAGGCACAGATGCACGCGCGCAACACCTGATCCCGCATCCTAATTATTTTTCGCCCGGTTCTCTGAGTTGTTCTGCTTCCGGCTGATGAATGGGAAAGTGTAGTAGTGCTGTTTCATTTCACCAGCCTCTCAAGTGTGGAAATTATGGTAAATTTGAGAACAAGCGAGATTAGATTGATAGTTACACCTCCTCCTTTAATTAGCCAACCACAGGATCTGTGGAGGCAAAGGCGGGGGGGGGTGTCGGAGGGGGGGCATACGAGTTTACCATGGCGAGAGTGCTGGAGGTTCTTTCTTGTCTGTTCTTTCTTGTCTTGTAAATTGGTATGAGATTCTGCCAGTCTTCCTCACGTAGCACAATCCCTCTTGATTTCTGGAGGTTCCTCACAGGGTAAGCTAATGTTTAACATCAATAAGGGTTACCGAATCTTGTCCTTGAGAAGCAGGAGTCTGGAAGCTGTTGTCAATCCAACTGCTGTATTCCTGACCAGCAAGCCCGCTCGATTCAGGGTTAATTAACTGATTACTTAGAGCGGAAGTGTTGTGGAAGAGCCCGATCATTACCATTTCTATTCATTCTAATATGATGTATTTCAACTCCCCCTCCCTCACGCCTTCCAGAGAGTGATCTGGTGAAGGAGGATGACAAGTCTTTGTGAAACCATCTCGAGTTCTGCCAGATACTCGTAGTTGAAGTTGTCTAGCGTTACGAGATTAGACACCGTGTGAAAGGCAATACTGCACAGATTCTTTATTCCAGACCATTTTCTAAGTTCGCGTGATACAAAACCTCACGGTTACTGGGCAGCTCTCCCACTTTTCACGTCAACCTTTGCTACCTAGCCCGCTGCAACGTGCAGGAAAGAAACATTTATTTGAATTGCGCCGTGGTGCCGTGCATCTTAATGACACTCTGGAGTGACTGGCAGTGTGTCTGGGTCCTGGGGTTGGACCGGTCTAGCTGCCAGGAGGCAACATTGCAGAGAGGGGCTACAGCTGTGGTCTCTGAAGGGACCTGGCTACTCTATGTAGGCCTTCTCTCCCTGCGTCTCAGAGTGCTTGAAGATGCTAATTGGTTCACATTTTCCTCTGTTCGTTAAGGTATTCTGTCCTTAACAATTCAGATTTTAAAATAGTAATGTGTATTGTCTATGTGAAAGATTAATCAAAAGGAGTTGCTTGAGGTGGGAAGGCTTTTCCGGAGAGGTTCCACATGTTGTCAGGTAGTCCCTCTGAATGGCAGCTTCCGGTTCGGTCCCTTAGCTTTCGGACGTGACATTTAGTCTGATATGTGCCAGCCGTGCAATCTACCTAGCCCTGCAAAGTGCAAATATTAACCTAAATGCATATTAAGATAGTGTGTGTTAGCTCCTGAACTGAAATAGAGAGCGGGTGTTCCAGCGGAGGCAAGCAAATCGTGTTGATTTACAGTGGCTTGAGGATTTGGCCCATTACCGCTTCTTTATACACTTTTAAAAATAAATGCCAACTCGATAGTTTAGGCTTTAACTGGAACATGGCAAGAAATTGTATGCTTTGGCGGACCCCTAGTAATGTTGCAGAATCTTTCTCAGAAGTTGTTCCATGGGATAGCCGATTCCTCAGGTAAGAGCTACTTGTTTGTTCAATCCTCCATCTTAGGCCTGCTCCTCAGGTGCGTCCTTCTTCTCGCAGCGATTTCCTAGGAACAGATTTCGAAGAACAGCTCTGATCACAGAATCACAGATTGGTTAGGGTTGGAAAGGAGCTCTGGAGATCATCCAGTCAACCCCCCTGCCAGAGTAGGGTCACCTACAGCAGGTTGCACAGGATGACCTCCAGGCGGGTTTTGAATGTCTCTGGGGTGGGAGAATCTACCGCCTCCCCGGGCAGCCTGTTCCAGCACTCTGCCACCCTCAAAGTAAAGAAGTTCCTCCTCATGCTTTGATAGAAGTTCCTAGGTTCCAGTTTGTACCCGTTACCTCTTGTCCTGGATCATCTTTGATGATCCAGGACAAGAGGTAACGGGCACCAATTGGAACGTAGGAACTTGAACTTGAACTGGAACGTAGGAACTTGAACTTGAACATAGGATTATCCTTGATGATTCAGGATAGCTGTGTGTCTGACCAGTCTGTCTTTCGAAGGAGGTCCTGGGCCAGCTCCAGCCATGCTGTGCTGAGCAGAGCCCCTGGCAGCAGCCCCACAGCTCACTCCCAGTGTGCCTGAATGGAAAAGGTACCAAAGTTGCTCCAACACTTTCTGAAAAACTCTATAGTGTTACCCCACAAGCGCAAAGCGACAGCAAAGCCCGTGAAATGACACCGGTGCTTCCAGAAAATGTCAAGCTTCCTGCCCAAGGGTGACATGCCATGCGGTGGGGTCAGGGCCACGCGCTGAGCACCCGGTGCGCTGGGGTTGCCCCAGCGGTTCCTGAGCAGCTCCTGCAGTGCTGCCGCCGGTACCGTTCTGGCGGCTGTAGTTGTTTAAAAAGCCGTTGTTATTTCCGGCGTAATCTGACGGCAGTTTTCTCGGGCATTTGGGCCTCTTCTAATAAGTGTGCTGTGAGTACATCTGCAAGCATTCACCTGTCGAGGTCAAATGACTGGTGGTGCTCATCTGCCCCCGTGCTACTGCTGCTGCCTCCCGTGAATGCTCATGTGCCTGCGTGCCCCTGTACAGGCACAGATGCACGCGCGCAACACCTGATCCCGCATCCTAATTATTTTTCGCCCGGTTCTCGGAGTTGTTCTGCTTCCGGCTGATGAATGGGAAAGTGTAGTAGTGCTGTTTCATTTCACCAGCCTCTCAAGTGTGGAAATTATGGTAAATTTGAGAACAAGCGAGATTAGATTGATAGTTACACCTCCTCCTTTAATTAGCCAACCACAGGATCTGTGGAGGCAAAGGCGGGGGGGGGTGTCGGAGGGGGGGCATACGAGTTTACCATGGCGAGAGTGCTGGAGGTTCTTTCTTGTCTGTTCTTTCTTGTCTTGTAAATTGGTATGAGATTCTGCCAGTCTTCCTCACGTAGCACAATCCCTCTTGATTTCTGGAGGTTCCTCACAGGGTAAGCTAATGTTTAACATCAATAAGGGTTACCGAATCTTGTCCTTGAGAAGCAGGAGTCTGGAAGCTGTTGTCAATCCAACTGCTGTATTCCTGACCAGCAAGCCCGCTCGATTCAGGGTTAATTAACTGATTACTTAGAGCGGAAGTGTTGTGGAAGAGCCCGATCATTACCATTTCTATTCATTCTAATATGATGTATTTCAACTCCCCCTCCCTCACGCCTTCCAGAGAGTGATCTGGTGAAGGAGGATGACAAGTCTTTGTGAAACCATCTCGAGTTCTGCCAGATACTCGTAGTTGAAGTTGTCTAGCGGTACGAGATTAGACACCGTGTGAAAGGCAATACTGCACAGATTCTTTATTCCAGACCATTTTCTAAGTTCGCGTGATACAAAACCTCACGGTTACTGGGCAGCTCTCCCACTTTTCACGTCAACCTTTGCTACCTAGCCCGCTGCAACGTGCAGGAAAGAAACATTGATTTGAATTGCGCCGTGGTGCCGTGCATCTTAATGACACTCTGGAGTGACTGGCAGTGTGTCTGGGTCCTGGGGTTGGACCGGTCTAGCTGCCAGGGGGCAACATTGCAGAGAGGGGCTACAGCTGTGGTCTCTGAAGGGACCTGGCTACTCTATGTAGGCCTTCTCTCCCTGCGTCTCAGAGTGCTTGAAGATGCTAATTGGTTCACATTTTCCTCTGTTCGTTAAGGTATTCTGTCCTTAACAATTCAGATTTTAAAATAGTAATGTGTATTGTCTATGTGAAAGATTAATCAAAAGGAGTTGCTTGAGGTGGGAAGGCTTTTCCGGAGAGGTTCCACATGTTGTCAGGTAGTCCCTCTGAATGGCAGCTTCCGGTTCGGTCCCTTAGCTTTTGGAAGTGACATTTAGTCTGATATGTGCCAGCCGTGCAATCTACCTAGCCCTGCAAAGTGCAAATATTAACATAAATGCATATTAAGATACTGTGTGTTAGCTCCTGAACTGAAATAGAGAGCAGGTGTTCCAGCGGAGGCAAGCAAATCGTGTTGATTTACAGTGGCTTGAGGATTTGGCCCATTACCGCTTCTTTATACACTTTTAAAAAGAAATGCCAACTCGATAGTTTAGGCTTTAACTGGAACATGGCAAGTAATTGTATGTTTTGGCAGACCCCTAGTAATGTTGCAGAATCTTTCTCAGAAGTTGTTCCATGGGATAGCCGATTCCTCAGGTAAGAGCTACTTGTTTGTTCAATCCTCCATCTTAGGCCTGCTCCTCAGGTGCATCCTCCTTCTCGCAGCGATTTCCTAGGAACAGATTTCGAAGAACAGCTCTGATCACAGAATCACAGATTAGTTAGGGTTGGAAAGGAGCTCTGGAGATCATCCAGCCCAACCCCCCTGCCAGAGCAGGGTCACCTACAGCAGGTTGCACAGGATGACCTCCAGGCGGGTTTTGAATGTTTCTGGGGTGGGAGACTCTACCGCCTCCCTGGGCAGCCTGTTCCAGCGCTCTGCCACCCTCAAAGTAAAGAAGTTCCTCCTCATGCTTTGATAGAAGTTCCTAGGTTCCAGTTTGTACCCGTTACCTCTTGTCCTGGATCATCTTTGATGATCCAGGACAAGAGGTAACGGGCACCAATTGGAACGTAGGAACTTGAACTTGAACTGGAACGTAGGAACTTGAACATAGGATTATCCTTGATGATTCAGGATAGCTGTGTGTCTGACCAGTCTGTCTTTCGAAGGAGGTCCTGGACCAGCTCCAGCCATGCTGTGCTGAGCAGAGCCCCTGGCAGCAGCCCCACAGCTCACTCCCAGTGTGCCTGAATGGAAAAGGTACCAAAGTTGCTCCAACACTTTCTGAAAAACTCTATAGTGTTACCCCACAAGCGCAAAGCGACGGCAAAGCCCGTGAAATGACACCGGTGCTTCCAGAAAATGTCAAGCTTCCTGCCCAAGGGTGACATGCCATGCGGTGGGGTCAGGGCCACGCGCTGAGCACCCGGTGCGCTGGGGTTGCCCCAGCGGTTCCTGAGCAGCTCCTGCAGTGCTGCCGCCGGTACCGTTCTGGCGGCTGTAGTTGTTTAAAAAGCCGTTGTTGTTTCCGGCGTAATCTGACGGCAGTTTTCTCGGGCATTTGGGCCTCTTCTAATAAGTGTGCTGTGAGTACATCTGCAAGCATTCACCTGTCGAGGTCAAATGACTGGTGGTGCTCATCTGCCCCCGTGCTACTGCTGCTGCCTCCCGTGAATGCTCATGTGCCTGCGTGCCCCTGTACAGGCACAGATGCACGCGCGCAACACCTGATCCCGCATCCTAATTATTTTTCGCCCGGTTCTCGGAGTTGTTCTGCTTCCGGCTGATGAATGGGAAAGTGTAGTAGTGCTGTTTCATTTCACCAGCCTCTCAAGTGTGGAAATTATGGTAAATTTGAGAACAAGCCAGATTAGATTGATAGTTACACCTCCTCCTTTAATTAGCCAACCACAGGATCTGTGGAGGCAAAGGCGGGGGGGGGTGTCGGAGGGGGGGCATACGAGTTTACCATGGCGAGAGTGCTGGAGGTTCTTTCTTGTCTGTTCTTTCTTGTCTTGTAAATTGGTATGAGATTCTGCCAGTCTTCCTCACGTAGCACAATCCCTCTTGATTTCTGGAGGTTCCTCACAGGGTAAGCTAATGTTTAACATCAATAAGGGTTACCGAATCTTGTCCTTGAGAAGCAGGAGTCTGGAAGCTGTTGTCAATCCAACTGCTGTATTCCTGACCAGCAAGCCCGCTCGATTCAGGGTTAATTAACTGATTACTTAGAGCGGAAGTGTTGTGGAAGAGCCCGATCATTACCATTTCTATTCATTCTAATATGATGTATTTCAACTCCCCCTCCCTCACGCCTTCCAGAGAGTGATCTGGTGAAGGAGGATGACAAGTCTTTGTGAAACCATCTCGAGTTCTGCCAGATACTCGTAGTTGAAGTTGTCTAGCGGTACGAGATTAGACACCGTGTGAAAGGCAATACTGCACAGATTCTTTATTCCAGACCATTTTCTAAGTTCGCGTGATACAAAACCTCACGGTTACTGGGCAGCTCTCCCACTTTTCACGTCAACCTTTGCTACCTAGCCCGCTGCAACGTGCAGGAAAGAAACATTGATTTGAATTGCGCCGTGGTGCCGTGCATCTTAATGACACTCTGGAGTGACTGGCAGTGTGTCTGGGTCCTGGGGTTGGACCGGTCTAGCTGCCAGGGGGCAACATTGCAGAGAGGGGCTACAGCTGTGGTCTCTGAAGGGACCTGGCTACTCTATGTAGGCCTTCTCTCCCTGCGTCTCAGAGTGCTTGAAGATGCTAATTGGTTCACATTTTCCTCTGTTCGTTAAGGTATTCTGTCCTTAACAATTCAGATTTTAAAATAGTAATGTGTATTGTCTATGTGAAAGATTAATCAAAAGGAGTTGCTTGAGGTGGGAAGGCTTTTCCGGAGAGGTTCCACATGTTGTCAGGTAGTCCCTCTGAATGGCAGCTTCCGGTTCGGTCCCTTAGCTTTTGGAAGTGACATTTAGTCTGATATGTGCCAGCCGTGCAATCTACCTAGCCCTGCAAAGTGCAAATATTAACATAAATGCATATTAAGATACTGTGTGTTAGCTCCTGAACTGAAATAGAGAGCAGGTGTTCCAGCGGAGGCAAGCAAATCGTGTTGATTTACAGTGGCTTGAGGATTTGGCCCATTACCGCTTCTTTATACACTTTTAAAAAGAAATGCCAACTCGATAGTTTAGGCTTTAACTGGAACATGGCAAGTAATTGTATGTTTTGGCAGACCCCTAGTAATGTTGCAGAATCTTTCTCAGAAGTTGTTCCATGGGATAGCCGATTCCTCAGGTAAGAGCTACTTGTTTGTTCAATCCTCCATCTTAGGCCTGCTCCTCAGGTGCATCCTCCTTCTCGCAGCGATTTCCTAGGAACAGATTTCGAAGAACAGCTCTGATCACAGAATCACAGATTAGTTAGGGTTGGAAAGGAGCTCTGGAGATCATCCAGCCCAACCCCCCTGCCAGAGCAGGGTCACCTACAGCAGGTTGCACAGGATGACCTCCAGGCGGGTTTTGAATGTTTCTGGGGTGGGAGACTCTACCGCCTCCCTGGGCAGCCTGTTCCAGCGCTCTGCCACCCTCAAAGTAAAGAAGTTCCTCCTCATGCTTTGATAGAAGTTCCTAGGTTCCAGTTTGTACCCGTTACCTCTTGTCCTGGATCATCTTTGATGATCCAGGACAAGAGGTAACGGGCACCAATTGGAACGTAGGAACTTGAACTTGAACTGGAACGTAGGAACTTGAACATAGGATTATCCTTGATGATTCAGGATAGCTGTGTGTCTGACCAGTCTGTCTTTCGAAGGAGGTCCTGGACCAGCTCCAGCCATGCTGTGCTGAGCAGAGCCCCTGGCAGCAGCCCCACAGCTCACTCCCAGTGTGCCTGAATGGAAAAGGTACCAAAGTTGCTCCAACACTTTCTGAAAAACTCTATAGTGTTACCCCACAAGCGCAAAGCGACGGCAAAGCCCGTGAAATGACACCGGTGCTTCCAGAAAATGTCAAGCTTCCTGCCCAAGGGTGACATGCCATGCGGTGGGGTCAGGGCCACGCGCTGAGCACCCGGTGCGCTGGGGTTGCCCCAGCGGTTCCTGAGCAGCTCCTGCAGTGCTGCCGCCGGTACCGTTCTGGCGGCTGTAGTTGTTTAAAAAGCCGTTGTTGTTTCCGGCGTAATCTGACGGCAGTTTTCTCGGGCATTTGGGCCTCTTCTAATAAGTGTGCTGTGAGTACATCTGCAAGCATTCACCTGTCGAGGTCAAATGACTGGTGGTGCTCATCTGCCCCCGTGCTACTGCTGCTGCCTCCCGTGAATGCTCATGTGCCTGCGTGCCCCTGTACAGGCACAGATGCACGCGCGCAACACCTGATCCCGCATCCTAATTATTTTTCGCCCGGTTCTCGGAGTTGTTCTGCTTCCGGCTGATGAATGGGAAAGTGTAGTAGTGCTGTTTCATTTCACCAGCCTCTCAAGTGTGGAAATTATGGTAAATTTGAGAACAAGCCAGATTAGATTGATAGTTACACCTCCTCCTTTAATTAGCCAACCACAGGATCTGTGGAGGCAAAGGCGGGGGGGGGTGTCGGAGGGGGGGCATACGAGTTTACCATGGCGAGAGTGCTGGAGGTTCTTTCTTGTCTGTTCTTTCTTGTCTTGTAAATTGGTATGAGATTCTGCCAGTCTTCCTCACGTAGCACAATCCCTCTTGATTTCTGGAGGTTCCTCACAGGGTAAGCTAATGTTTAACATCAATAAGGGTTACCGAATCTTGTCCTTGAGAAGCAGGAGTCTGGAAGCTGTTGTCAATCCAACTGCTGTATTCCTGACCAGCAAGCCCGCTCGATTCAGGGTTAATTAACTGATTACTTAGAGCGGAAGTGTTGTGGAAGAGCCCGATCATTACCATTTCTATTCATTCTAATATGATGTATTTCAACTCCCCCTCCCTCACGCCTTCCAGAGAGTGATCTGGTGAAGGAGGATGACAAGTCTTTGTGAAACCATCTCGAGTTCTGCCAGATACTCGTAGTTGAAGTTGTCTAGCGGTACGAGATTAGACACCGTGTGAAAGGCAATACTGCACAGATTCTTTATTCCAGACCATTTTCTAAGTTCGCGTGATACAAAACCTCACGGTTACTGGGCAGCTCTCCCACTTTTCACGTCAACCTTTGCTACCTAGCCCGCTGCAACGTGCAGGAAAGAAACATTGATTTGAATTGCGCCGTGGTGCCGTGCATCTTAATGACACTCTGGAGTGACTGGCAGTGTGTCTGGGTCCTGGGGTTGGACCGGTCTAGCTGCCAGGGGGCAACATTGCAGAGAGGGGCTACAGCTGTGGTCTCTGAAGGGACCTGGCTACTCTATGTAGGCCTTCTCTCCCTGCGTCTCAGAGTGCTTGAAGATGCTAATTGGTTCACATTTTCCTCTGTTCGTTAAGGTATTCTGTCCTTAACAATTCAGGTTTTAAAATAGTAATGTGTATTGTCTATGTGAAAGATTAATCAAAAGGAGTTGCTTGAGGTGGGAAGGCTTTTCCGGAGAGGTTCCACATGTTGTCAGGTAGTCCCTCTGAATGGCAGCTTCCGGTTCGGTCCCTTAGCTTTTGGAAGTGACATTTAGTCTGATATGTGCCAGCCGTGCAATCTACCTAGCCCTGCAAAGTGCAAATATTAACATAAATGCATATTAAGATACTGTGTGTTAGCTCCTGAACTGAAATAGAGAGCAGGTGTTCCAGCGGAGGCAAGCAAATCGTGTTGATTTACAGTGGCTTGAGGATTTGGCCCATTACCGCTTCTTTATACACTTTTAAAAAGAAATGCCAACTCGATAGTTTAGGCTTTAACTGGAACATGGCAAGTAATTGTATGTTTTGGCAGACCCCTAGTAATGTTGCAGAATCTTTCTCAGAAGTTGTTCCATGGGATAGCCGATTCCTCAGGTAAGAGCTACTTGTTTGTTCAATCCTCCATCTTAGGCCTGCTCCTCAGGTGCATCCTCCTTCTCGCAGCGATTTCCTAGGAACAGATTTCGAAGAACAGCTCTGATCACAGAATCACAGATTAGTTAGGGTTGGAAAGGAGCTCTGGAGATCATCCAGCCCAACCCCCCTGCCAGAGCAGGGTCACCTACAGCAGGTTGCACAGGATGACCTCCAGGCGGGTTTTGAATGTTTCTGGGGTGGGAGACTCTACCGCCTCCCTGGGCAGCCTGTTCCAGCGCTCTGCCACCCTCAAAGTAAAGAAGTTCCTCCTCATGCTTTGATAGAAGTTCCTACGTTCCAGTTTGTACCCGTTACCTCTTGTCCTGGATCATCTTTGATGATCCAGGACAAGAGGTAACGGGCACCAATTGGAACGTAGGAACTTGAACTTGAACTGGAACGTAGGAACTTGAACATAGGATTATCCTTGATGATTCAGGATAGCTGTGTGTCTGACCAGTCTGTCTTTCGAAGGAGGTCCTGGACCAGCTCCAGCCATGCTGTGCTGAGCAGAGCCCCTGGCAGCAGCCCCACAGCTCACTCCCAGTGTGCCTGAATGGAAAAGGTACCAAAGTTGCTCCAACACTTTCTGAAAAACTCTATAGTGTTACCCCACAAGCGCAAAGCGACGGCAAAGCCCGTGAAATGACACCGGTGCTTCCAGAAAATGTCAAGCTTCCTGCCCAAGGGTGACATGCCATGCGGTGGGGTCAGGGCCACGCGCTGAGCACCCGGTGCGCTGGGGTTGCCCCAGCGGTTCCTGAGCAGCTCCTGCAGTGCTGCCGCCGGTACCGTTCTGGCGGCTGTAGTTGTTTAAAAAGCCGTTGTTGTTTCCGGCGTAATCTGACGGCAGTTTTCTCGGGCATTTGGGCCTCTTCTAATAAGTGTGCTGTGAGTACATCTGCAAGCATTCACCTGTCGAGGTCAAATGACTGGTGGTGCTCATCTGCCCCCGTGCTACTGCTGCTGCCTCCCGTGAATGCTCATGTGCCTGCGTGCCCCTGTACAGGCACAGATGCACGCGCGCAACACCTGATCCCGCATCCTAATTATTTTTCGCCCGGTTCTCTGAGTTGTTCTGCTTCCGGCTGATGAATGGGAAAGTGTAGTAGTGCTGTTTCATTTCACCAGCCTCTCAAGTGTGGAAATTATGGTAAATTTGAGAACAAGCGAGATTAGATTGATAGTTACACCTCCTCCTTTAATTAGCCAACCACAGGATCTGTGGAGGCAAAGGCGGGGGGGGGTGTCGGAGGGGGGGCATACGAGTTTACCATGGCGAGAGTGCTGGAGGTTCTTTCTTGTCTGTTCTTTCTTGTCTTGTAAATTGGTATGAGATTCTGCCAGTCTTCCTCACGTAGCACAATCCCTCTTGATTTCTGGAGGTTCCTCACAGGGTAAGCTAATGTTTAACATCAATAAGGGTTACCGAATCTTGTCCTTGAGAAGCAGGAGTCTGGAAGCTGTTGTCAATCCAACTGCTGTATTCCTGACCAGCAAGCCCGCTCGATTCAGGGTTAATTAACTGATTACTTAGAGCGGAAGTGTTGTGGAAGAGCCCGATCATTACCATTTCTATTCATTCTAATATGATGTATTTCAACTCCCCCTCCCTCACGCCTTCCAGAGAGTGATCTGGTGAAGGAGGATGACAAGTCTTTGTGAAACCATCTCGAGTTCTCCCAGATACTCGTAGTTGAAGTTGTCTAGCGGTACGAGATTAGACACCGTGTGAAAGGCAATACTGCACAGATTCTTTATTCCAGACCATTTTCTAAGTTCGCGTGATACAAAACCTCACGGTTACTGGGCAGCTCTCCCACTTTTCACGTCAACCTTTGCTACCTAGCCCGCTGCAACGTGCAGGAAAGAAACATTTATTTGAATTGCGCCGTGGTGCCGTGCATCTTAATGACACTCTGGAGTGACTGGCAGTGTGTCTGGGTCCTGGGGTTGGACCGGTCTAGCTGCCAGGAGGCAACATTGCAGAGAGGGGCTACAGCTGTGGTCTCTGAAGGGACCTGGCTACTCTATGTAGGCCTTCTCTCCCTGCGTCTCAGAGTGCTTGAAGATGCTAATTGGTTCACATTTTCCTCTGTTCGTTAAGGTATTCTGTCCTTAACAATTCAGATTTTAAAATAGTAATGTGTATTGTCTATGTGAAAGATTAATCAAAAGGAGTTGCTTGAGGTGGGAAGGCTTTTCCGGAGAGGTTCCACATGTTGTCAGGTAGTCCCTCTGAATGGCAGCTTCCGGTTCGGTCCCTTAGCTTTTGGAAGTGACATTTAGTCTGATATGTGCCAGCCGTGCAATCTACCTAGCCCTGCAAAGTGCAAATATTAACATAAATGCATATTAAGATACTGTGTGTTAGCTCCTGAACTGAAATAGAGAGCAGGTGTTCCAGCGGAGGCAAGCAAATCGTGTTGATTTAGAGTGGCTTGAGGATTTGGCCCATTACCGCTTCTTTATACACTTTTAAAAAGAAATGCCAACTCGATAGTTTAGGCTTTAACTGGAACATGGCAAGTAATTGTATGTTTTGGCAGACCCCTAGTAATGTTGCAGAATCTTTCTCAGAAGTTGTTCCATGGGATAGCCGATTCCTCAGGTAAGAGCTACTTGTTTGTTCAATCCTCCATCTTAGGCCTGCTCCTCAGGTGCATCCTCCTTCTCGCAGCGATTTCCTAGGAACAGATTTCGAAGAACAGCTCTGATCACAGAATCACAGATTAGTTAGGGTTGGAAAGGAGCTCTGGAGATCATCCAGCCCAACCCCCCTGCCAGAGCAGGGTCACCTACAGCAGGTTGCACAGGATGACCTCCAGGCGGGTTTTGAATGTTTCTGGGGTGGGAGACTCTACCGCCTCCCTGGGCAGCCTGTTCCAGCGCTCTGCCACCCTCAAAGTAAAGAAGTTCCTCCTCATGCTTTGATAGAAGTTCCTAGGTTCCAGTTTGTACCCGTTACCTCTTGTCCTGGATCATCTTTGATGATCCAGGACAAGAGGTAACGGGCACCAATTGGAACGTAGGAACTTGAACTTGAACTGGAAGGTAGGAACTTGAACTTGAACATAGGATTATCCTTGATGATTCAGGATAGCTGTGTGTCTGACCAGTGTGTCTTTCGAAGGAGGTCCTGGGCCAGCTCCAGCCATGCTGTGCTGAGCAGAGCCCCTGGCAGCAGCCCCACAGCTCACTCCCAGTGTGCCTGAATGGAAAAGGTACCAAAGTTGCTCCAACACTTTCTGAAAAACTCTATAGTGTTACCCCACAAGCGCAAAGCGACAGCAAAGCCCGTGAAATGACACCGGTGCTTCCAGAAAATGTCAAGCTTCCTGCCCAAGGGTGGCATGCCATGCGGTGGGGTCAGGGCCACGCGCTGAGCACCCGGTGCGCTGGGGTTGCCCCAGCGGTTCCTGAGCAGCTCCTGCAGTGCTGCCGCCGGTACCGTTCTGGCGGCTGTAGTTGTTTAAAAAGCCGTTGTTGTTTCCGGCGTAATCTGACGGCAGTTTTTTCGGGCATTTGGGCCTCTTCTAATAAGTGTGCTGTGAGTACATCTGCAAGCATTCACCTGTCGAGGTCAAATGACTGGTGGTGCTCATCTGCCCCCGTGCTACTGCTGCTGCCTCCCGTGAATGCTCATGTGCCTGCGTGCCCCTGTACAGGCACAGATGCACGCGCGCAACACCTGATCCCGCATCCTAATTATTTTTCGCCCGGTTCTCTGAGTTGTTCTGCTTCCGGCTGATGAATGGGAAAGTGTAGTAGTGCTGTTTCATTTCACCAGCCTCTCAAGTGTGGAAATTATGGTAAATTTGAGAACGAGCCAGATTAGATTGATAGTTACACCTCCTCCTTTAATTAGCCAACCACAGGATCTGTGGAGGCAAAGGCCGGGGGGCGTGTCGGTGGGGGGGCATACGATTTTACCATGGCGAGATTGCTGGAGGTTCTTTCTTGTCTGTTCTTTCTTGTCTTGTAAATTGGTATGAGATTCTGCCAGTCTTCCTCACGTAGCACAATCGCTCTTGATTTCTGGAGGTTGCTCACAGGGTAAGCTAATGTTTAACATCAATAAGGGTTACCGAATCTTGTCCTTGAGAAGCAGGAGTCTGGAAGCTGTTGTCAATCCAACTGCTGTATTCCTGACCAGCAAGCCCGCTCGATTCAGGGTTAATTAACTGATTACTTAGAGCGGAAGTGTTGTGGAAGAGCCCGATCATTACCATTTCTATTCATTCTAATATGATGTATTTCAACTCCCCCTCCCTCACGCCTTCCAGAGAGTGATCTGGTGAAGGAGGATGACAAGTCTTTGTGAAACCATCTCGAGTTCTGCCAGATACTCGTAGTTGAAGTTGTCTAGCGGTGCGAGATTAGACACCGTGTGAAAGGCAATACTGCACAGATTCTTTATTCCAGACCATTTTGTAAGTTCGCATGATACAAAACCTCATGGTTACTGGGCAGCTCTCCCACTTTTCATGTCAACCTTTGCTACCTCGCCCGCTGCAACGTGCAGGAAAGAAACATTGATTTGAATTGCGCCGTGGTGCCGTGCATCTTAATGACACTCTGGAGTGACTGGCAGTGTGTCTGGGTCCTGGGGTTGGACCCGGTCTAGCTGCCAGGGGGCAACATTGCAGAGAGGGGCTACAGCTGTGGTCTCTGAAGGGACCTGGCTACTCTATGTAGGCCTTCTCTCCCTGCGTCTCAGAGTGCTTGAAGATGCTAATTGGTTCACATTTTCCTCTGTTCGTTAAGGTATTCTGTCCTTAAAAATTCAGCTTTTTAAAATAGTAACGTGTATTGTCTATGTGAAAGATTAATCAAAAGGAGTTGCTTGAGGTGGGAAGGCTTTTCCGGAGAGGTTCCACATGTTGTCAGGTAGTCCCTCTGAATGGCAGCTTCCGGTTCGGTCCCTTAGCTTTCGGAAGTGACATTTAGTCTGATATGTGCCAGCCGTGCAATCTACCTAGCCCTGCAAAGTGCAAATATTAACCTAAATGCATATTAAGATACTGTGTGTTAGCTCCTGAACTGAAAGAGAGAGCGGGTGTTCCAGTGGAGGCAAGCAAATCGTGTTGATTTAGAGTGGCTTGAGGATTTGGCCCATTACCGCTTCTTTATACACTTTTAAAAAGAAATGCCAACTCGATAGTTTAGGCTTTAACTGGAACATGGCAAGTAATTGTATGTTTTGGCGGACCCCTAGTAATGTTGCAGAATCTTTCTCTGAAGTTGTTCCATGGGATAGCCGATTCCTCAGGTAAGAGCTACTTGTTTGTTCAATCCTCCATCTTAGGCCTGCTCCTCAGGTGCATCCTCCTTCTCGCAGCGATTTCCTAGGAACAGATTTCGAAGAACAGCTCTGATCACAGAATCACAGATTGGTTAGGGTTGGAAAGGACCTCTGGAGATCATCCAGTCCAACCCCCTGCCAGAGCAGGGTCACCTACAGCAGGTTGCACAGGATGACCTCCAGGCGGGTTTTGAATGTCTCTGGGGTGGGAGACTCTACCGCCTCCCTGGGCAGCCTGTTCCAGCGCTCTGCCACCCTCAAAGTAAAGAAGTTCCTCCTCATGCTTTGATAGAAGTTCCTAGGTTCCAGTTTGTACCCGTTACCTCTTGTCCTGGATCATCTTTGATGATCCAGGACAAGAGGTAACGGGCACCAATTGGAACGTAGGAACTTGAACTTGAACTGGAAGGTAGGAACTTGAACTTGAACATAGGATTATCCTTGATGATTCAGGATAGCTGTGTGTCTGACCAGTGTGTCTTTCGAAGGAGGTCCTGGGCCAGCTCCAGCCATGCTGTGCTGAGCAGAGCCCCTGGCAGCAGCCCCACAGCTCACTCCCAGTGTGCCTGAATGGAAAAGGTACCAAAGTTGCTCCAACACTTTCTGAAAAACTCTATAGTGTTACCCCACAAGCGCAAAGCGACAGCAAAGCCCGTGAAATGACACCGGTGCTTCCAGAAAATGTCAAGCTTCCTGCCCAAGGGTGGCATGCCATGCGGTGGGGTCAGGGCCACGCGCTGAGCACCCGGTGCGCTGGGGTTGCCCCAGCGGTTCCTGAGCAGCTCCTGCAGTGCTGCCGCCGGTACCGTTCTGGCGGCTGTAGTTGTTTAAAAAGCCGTTGTTGTTTCCGGCGTAATCTGACGGCAGTTTTTTCGGGCATTTGGGCCTCTTCTAATAAGTGTGCTGTGAGTACATCTGCAAGCATTCACCTGTCGAGGTCAAATGACTGGTGGTGCTCATCTGCCCCCGTGCTACTGCTGCTGCCTCCCGTGAATGCTCATGTGCCTGCGTGCCCCTGTACAGGCACAGATGCACGCGCGCAACACCTGATCCCGCATCCTAATTATTTTTCGCCCGGTTCTCTGAGTTGTTCTGCTTCCGGCTGATGAATGGGAAAGTGTAGTAGTGCTGTTTCATTTCACCAGCCTCTCAAGTGTGGAAATTATGGTAAATTTGAGAACGAGCCAGATTAGATTGATAGTTACACCTCCTCCTTTAATTAGCCAACCACAGGATCTGTGGAGGCAAAGGCCGGGGGGGTGTGTCGGTGTATATAACGTGTATTGTCTATGTGAAAGATTAATCAAAAGGAGTTGCTTGAGGTGGGAAGGCTTTTCCGGAGAGGTTCCACATGTTGTCAGGTAGTCCCTCTGAATGGCAGCTTCCGGTTCGGTCCCTTAGCTTTCGGACGTGACATTTAGTCTGATATGTGCCAGCCGTGCAATCTACCTAGCCCTGCAAAGTGCAAATATTAACCTAAATGCATATTAAGATAGTGTGTGTTAGCTCCTGAACTGAAATAGAGAGCGGGTGTTCCAGCGGAGGCAAGCAAATCGTGTTGATTTACAGTGGCTTGAGGATTTGGCCCATTACCGCTTCTTTATACACTTTTAAAAAGAAATGCCAACTCGATAGTTTAGGCTTTAACTGGAACATGGCAAGAAATTGTATGCTTTGGCGGACCCCTAGTAATGTTGCAGAATCTTTCTCAGAAGTTGTTCCATGGGATAGCCGATTCCTCAGGTAAGAGCTACTTGTTTGTTCAATCCTCCATCTTAGGCCTGCTCCTCAGGTGCGTCCTTCTTCTCGCAGCGATTTCCTAGGAACAGATTTCGAAGAACAGCTCTGATCACAGAATCACAGATTGGTTAGGGTTGGAAAGGAGCTCTGGAGATCATCCAGTCCAACCCCCCTGCCAGAGCAGGGTCACCTACAGCAGGTTGCACAGGATGACCTCCAGGCGGGTTTTGAATGTCTCTGGGGTGGGAGACTCTACCGCCTCCCTGGGCAGCCTGTTCCAGGGCTCTGCCACCCTCAAAGTAAAGAAGTTCCTCCTCATGCTTTGATAGAAGTTCCTAGGTTCCAGTTTGTACCCGTTACACCGTTACGTAACGGGCACCAATTGGAACGTAGGAACTTGAACTTGAACTGGAACGTAGGAGCTTGAACATAGGATTATCCTTGATGATTCAGGATAGCTGTGTGTCTGACCAGTCTGTCTTTCGAAGGAGGTCCTGGACCAGCTCCAGCCATGCTGTGCTAAGCAGACCCCCTGGCAGCAGCCCCACAGCTCACTCCCAGTGTGCCTGAATGGAAAAGATACCAAAGTTGCTCCAACACTTTCCGAAAAACTCTATAGTGTTACCCCACAAGCGCAAAGCGACGGCAAAGCCCGTGAAATGACACCGGTGCTTCCAGAAAATGTCAAGCTTCCTGCCCAAGGGTGACATGCCATGCGGTGGGGTCAGGGCCACGCGCTGAGCACCCGGTGCGCTGGGGTTGCCCCAGCAGTTCCTGAGCAGCTCCTGCAGTGCTGCCGCCTGTACCGTTCTGGCGGCTGTAGTTGTTTAAAAAGCCGTTGTTGATTCCGGCGTAATCTGACGGCAGTTTTTTCGGGCATTTGGGCCTCTTCTAATAAGTGTGCTGTGAGTACATCTGCAAGCATTCACCTGTCGAGGTCAAATGACTGGTGGTGCTCATCTGCCCCCGTGCTACTGCTGCTGCCTCCCGTGAATGCTCATGTGCCTGCGTGCCCCTGTACAGGCACAGATGCACGCGCGCAACACCTGATCCCGCATCCTAATTATTTTTCGCCCGGTTCTCTGAGTTGTTCTGCTTCCGGCTGATGAACGGGAAAGTGTAGTAGTGCTGTTTCATTTCACCAGCCTCTCAAGTGTGGAAATTATGGTAAATTTGAGAACAAGCCAGATTAGATTGATAGTTACACCTCCTCCTTTAATTAGCCAACCACAGGATCTGTGGAGGCAAAGGCCGGGGGGGTGTGTCGGTGTATATAACGTGTATTGTCTATGTGAAAGATTAATCAAAAGGAGTTGCTTGAGGTGGGAAGGCTTTTCCGGAGAGGTTCCACATGTTGTCAGGTAGTCCCTCTGAATGGCAGCTTCCGGTTCGGTCCCTTAGCTTTCGGAAGTGACATTTAGTCTGATATGTGCCAGCCGTGCAATCTACCTAGCCCTGCAAAGTGCAAATATTAACCTAAATGCATATTAAGATAGTGTGTGTTAGCTCCTGAACTGAAATAGAGAGCGGGTGTTCCAGCGGAGGCAAGCAAATCGTGTTGATTTACAGTGGCTTGAGGATTTGGCCCATTACCGCTTCTTTATACACTTTTAAAAAGAAATGCCAACTCGATAGTTTAGGCTTTAACTGGAACATGGCAAGTAATTGTATGTTTTGGCGGACCCCTAGTAATGTTGCAGAATCTTTCTCTGAAGTTGTTCCATGGGATAGCCGATTCCTCAGGTAAGAGCTACTTGTTTGTTCAATCCTCCATCTTAGGCCTGCTCCTCAGGTGCATCCTCCTTCTCGCAGCGATTTCCTAGGAACAGATTTCGAAGAACAGCTCTGATCACAGAATCACAGATTGGTTAGGGTTTGAAAGGAGCTCTGGAGATCATGTAGTGCAACCACCCCGCCAGAGCAGGGTCACCTACAGCAGGTTGCACAGGATGACCTCCAGGCGGGTTTTGAATGTCTCTGGGGTGGGAGACTCTACCGCCTCCCTGGGCAGCCTGTTCCAGCGCTCTGCCACCCTCAAAGTAAAGAAGTTCCTCCTCATGCTTTGATAGAAGTTCCTAGGTTCCAGTTTGTACCCGTTACCTCTTGTCCTGGATCATCTTTGATGATCCAGGACAAGAGGTAACGGGCACCAATTGGAACGTAGGAACTTGAACTTGAACTGGAACGTAGGAGCTTGAACATAGGATTATCCTTGATGATTCAGGATAGCTGTGTGTCTGACCAGTCTGTCTTTCGAAGGAGGTCCTGGACCAGCTCCAGCCATGCTGTGCTGAGCAGAGCCCCTGGCAGCAGCCCCACAGCTCACTCCCAGTGTGCCTGAATGGAAAAGGTACCAAAGTTGCTCCAACACTTTCTGAAAAACTCTATAGTGTTACCCCACAAGCGCAAAGCGACGGCAAAGCCCGTGAAATGACACCGGTGCTTCCAGAAAATGTCAAGCTTCCTGCCCAAGGGTGACATGCCATGCGGTGGGGTCAGGGCCACGCGCTGAGCACCCGGTGCGCTGGGGTTGACCCAGCGGTTCCTCAGCAGCTCCTGCAGTGCTTCTGCTGGTACCGTTCTGGCAGCTGTATTTGTTTAAAAAGCCGTTGTTGTTTCCGGCGTAATCTGACGGCAGTTTTCTCGGGCATTTGGGCCTCTTCTAATAAGTGTGCTGTGAGTACATCTGCAAGCATTCACCTGTCGAGGTCAAATGACTGGTGGTGCTCATCTGCCCCCAGCTACTGCTGCTGCCTCCCGTGAATGCTCATGTGCCTGCGTGCCCCTGTACAGGCACAGATGCACGCGCGCAACACCTGATCCCGCATCCTAATTATTTTTCGCCCGGTTCTCTGAGTTGTTCTGCTTCCGGCTGATGAATGGGAAAGTGTAGTAGTGCTGTTTCATTTCACCAGCCTCTCAAGTGTGGAAATTATGGTAAATTTGAGAACGAGCCAGATTAGATTGATAGTTACACCTCCTCCTTTAATTAGCCAACCACAGGATCTGTGGAGGCAAAGGCCGGGGGTGTGTGTCGGTGTATATAACGTGTATTGTCTATGTGAAAGATTAATCAAAAGGAGTTGCTTGAGGTGGGAAGGCTTTTCCGGAGAGGTTCCACATGTTGTCAGGTAGTCCCTCTGAATGGCAGCTTCCGGTTCGGTCCCTTAGCTTTCGGACGTGACATTTAGTCTGATATGTGCCAGCCGTGCAATCTACCTAGCCCTGCAAAGTGCAAATATTAACCTAAATGCATATTAAGATAGTGTGTGTTAGCTCCTGAACTGAAATAGAGAGCGGGTGTTCCAGCGGAGGCAAGCAAATCGTGTTGATTTACAGTGGCTTGAGGATTTGGCCCATTACCGCTTCTTTATACACTTTTAAAAAGAAATGCCAACTCGATAGTTTAGGCTTTAACTGGAACATGGCAAGAAATTGTATGCTTTGGCGGACCCCTAGTAATGTTGCAGAATCTTTCTCAGAAGTTGTTCCATGGGATAGCCGATTCCTCAGGTAAGAGCTACTTGTTTGTTCAATCCTCCATCTTAGGCCTGCTCCTCAGGTGCGTCCTTCTTCTCGCAGCGATTTCCTAGGAACAGATTTCGAAGAACAGCTCTGATCACAGAATCACAGATTGGTTAGGGTTGGAAAGGAGCTCTGGAGATCATCCAGTCCAACCCCCCTGCCAGAGCAGGGTCACCTACAGCAGGTTGCACAGGATGACCTCCAGGCGGGTTTTGAATGTCTCTGGGGTGGGAGACTCTACCGCCTCCCTGGGCAGCCTGTTCCAGGGCTCTGCCACCCTCAAAGTAAAGAAGTTCCTCCTCATGCTTTGATAGAAGTTCCTAGGTTCCAGATTGTACCCGTTACACCGTTACGTAACGGGCACCAATTGGAACGTAGGAACTTGAACTTGAACTGGAACGTAGGAGCCTGAACATAGGATTATCCTTGATGATTCAGGATAGCTGTGTGTCTGACCAGTCTGTCTTTCGAAGGAGGTCCTGGGCCAGCTCCAGCTATGCTGTGCTGAGCAGAGCCCCTGGCAGCAGCCCCACAGCTCACTCCCAGTGTGCCTGAATGGAAAAGGTACCAAAGTTGCTCCAACACTTTCTGAAAAACTCTATAGTGTTACCCCACAAGCGCAAAGCGACGGCAAAGCCCGTGAAATGACACCGGTGCTTCCAGAAAATGTCAAGCTTCCTGCCCAAGGGTGACATGCCATGCGGTGGGGTCAGGGCCACGCGCTGAGCACCCGGTGCGCTGGGGTTGCCCCAGCGGTTCCTGAGCAGCTCCTGCAGTGCTGCCGCCGGTACCGTTCTGGCGGCTGTAGTTGTTTAAAAAGCCGTTGTTGTTTCCGGCGTAATCTGACGGCAGTTTTCTCGGGCATTTGGGCCTCTTCTAATAAGTGTGCTGTGAGTACATCTGCAAGCATTCACCTGTCGAGGTCAAATGACTGGTGGTGCTCATCTGCCCCCAGCTACTGCTGCTGCCTCCCGTGAATGCTCATGTGCCTGCGTGCCCCTGTACAGGCACAGATGCACGCGCGCAACACCTGATCCCGCATCCTAATTATTTTTCGCCCGGTTCTCTGAGTTGTTCTGCTTCCGGCTGATGAATGGGAAAGTGTAGTAGTGCTGTTTCATTTCACCAGCCTCTCAAGTGTGGAAATTATGGTAAATTTGAGAACGAGCCAGATTAGATTGATAGTTACACCTCCTCCTTTAATTAGCCAACCACAGGATCTGTGGAGGCAAAGGCCGGGGGTGTGTGTCGGTGTATATAACGTGTATTGTCTATGTGAAAGATTAATCAAAAGGAGTTGCTTGAGGTGGGAAGGCTTTTCCGGAGAGGTTCCACATGTTGTCAGGTAGTCCCTCTGAATGGCAGCTTCCGGTTCGGTCCCTTAGCTTTCGGACGTGACATTTAGTCTGATATGTGCCAGCCGTGCAATCTACCTAGCCCTGCAAAGTGCAAATATTAACCTAAATGCATATTAAGATAGTGTGTGTTAGCTCCTGAACTGAAATAGAGAGCGGGTGTTCCAGCGGAGGCAAGCAAATCGTGTTGATTTACAGTGGCTTGAGGATTTGGCCCATTACCGCTTCTTTATACACTTTTAAAAAGAAATGCCAACTCGATAGTTTAGGCTTTAACTGGAACATGGCAAGAAATTGTATGCTTTGGCGGACCCCTAGTAATGTTGCAGAATCTTTCTCAGAAGTTGTTCCATGGGATAGCCGATTCCTCAGGTAAGAGCTACTTGTTTGTTCAATCCTCCATCTTAGGCCTGCTCCTCAGGTGCGTCCTTCTTCTCGCAGCGATTTCCTAGGAACAGATTTCGAAGAACAGCTCTGATCACAGAATCACAGATTGGTTAGGGTTGGAAAGGAGCTCTGGAGATCATCCAGTCCAACCCCCCTGCCAGAGCAGGGTCACCTACAGCAGGTTGCACAGGATGACCTCCAGGCGGGTTTTGAATGTCTCTGGGGTGGGAGACTCTACCGCCTCCCTGGGCAGCCTGTTCCAGGGCTCTGCCACCCTCAAAGTAAAGAAGTTCCTCCTCATGCTTTGATAGAAGTTCCTAGGTTCCAGTTTGTACCCGTTACACCGTTACGTAACGGGCACCAATTGGAACGTAGGAACTTGAACTGGAACGTAGGAGCTTGAACATAGGATTATCCTTGATGATTCAGGATAGCTGTGTGTCTGACCAGTCTGTCTTTCGAAGGAGGTCCTGGACCAGCTCCAGCCATGCTGTGCTGAGCAGAGCCCCTGGCAGCAGCCCCACAGCTCACTCCCAGTGTGCCTGAATGGAAAAGATACCAAAGTTGCTCCAACACTTTCCGAAAAACTCTATAGTGTTACCCCACAAGCGCAAAGCGACGGCAAAGCCCGTGAAATGACACCGGTGCTTCCAGAAAATGTCAAGCTTCCTGCCCAAGGGTGACATGCCATGCGGTGGGGTCAGGGCCACGCGCTGAGCACCCGGTGCGCTGGGGTTGCCCCAGCAGTTCCTGAGCAGCTCCTGCAGTGCTGCCGCCTGTACCGTTCTGGCGGCTGTAGTTGTTTAAAAAGCCGTTGTTGATTCCGGCGTAATCTGACGGCAGTTTTCTCGGGCATTTGGGCCTCTTCTAATAAGTGTGCTGTGAGTACATCTGCAAGCATTCACCTGTCGAGGTCAAATGACTGGTGGTGCTCATCTGCCCCCGTGCTACTGCTGCTGCCTCCCGTGAATGCTCATGTGCCTGCGTGCCCCTGTACAGGCACAGATGCACGCGCGCAACACCTGATCCCGCATCCTAATTATTTTTCGCCCGGTTCTCGGAGTTGTTCTGCTTCCGGCTGATGAATGGGAAAGTGTAGTAGTGCTGTTTCATTTCACCAGCCTCTCAAGTGTGGAAATTATGGTAAATTTGAGAACAAGCCAGATTAGATTGATAGTTACACCTCCTCCTTTAATTAGCCAACCACAGGATCTGTGGAGGCAAAGGCCGGGGGTGTGTGTCGGTGTATATAACGTGTATTGTCTATGTGAAAGATTAATCAAAAGGAGTTGCTTGAGGTGGGAAGGCTTTTCCGGAGAGGTTCCACATGTTGTCAGGTAGTCCCTCTGAATGGCAGCTTCCGGTTCGGTCCCTTAGCTTTCGGAAGTGACATTTAGTCTGATATGTGCCAGCCGTGCAATCTACCTAGCCCTGCAAAGTGCAAATATTAACCTAAATGCATATTAAGATACTGTGTGTTAGCTCCTGAACTGAAATAGAGAGCGGGTGTTCCAGCGGAGGCAAGCAAATCGTGTTGATTTAGAGTGGCTTGAGGATTTGGCCCATTACCGCTTCTTTATACACTTTTAAAAAGAAATGCCAACTCGATAGTTTAGGCTTTAACTGGAACATGGCAAGTAATTGTATGTTTTGGCGGACCCCTAGTAATGTTGCAGAATCTTTCTCAGAAGTTGTTCCATGGGATAGCCGATTCCTCAGGTAAGAGCTACTTGTTTGTTCAATCCTCCATCTTAGGCCTGCTCCTCAGGTGCATCCTCCTTCTCGCAGCGATTTCCTAGGAACAGATTTCGAAGAACAGCTCTGATCACAGAATCACAGATTGGTTAGGGTTGGAAAGGACCTCTGGAGATCATGTAGTGCAACCACCCCGCCAGAGCAGGGTCACCTACAGCAGGTTGCACAGGATGACCTCCAGGCGGGTTTTGAATGTCTCTGGGGTGGGAGACTCTACCGCCTCCCTGGGCAGCCTGTTCCAGCGCTCTGCCACCCTCAAAGTAAAGAAGTTCCTCCTCATGCTTTGATAGAAGTTCCTAGGTTCCAGTTTGTACCCGTTACCTCTTGTCCTGGATCATCTTTGATGATCCAGGACAAGAGGTAACGGGCACCAATTGGAACGTAGGAACTTGAACTTGAACTGGAACGTAGGAGCTTGAACATAGGATTATCCTTGATGATTCAGGATAGCTGTGTGTCTGACCAGTCTGTCTTTCGAAGGAGGTCCTGGACCAGCTCCAGCCATGCTGTGCTGAGCAGAGCCCCTGGCAGCAGCCCCACAGCTCACTCCCAGTGTGCCTGAATGGAAAAGGTACCAAAGTTGCTCCAACACTTTCTGAAAAACTCTATAGTGTTACCCCACAAGCGCAAAGCGACGGCAAAGCCCGTGAAATGACACCGGTGCTTCCAGAAAATGTCAAGCTTCCTGCCCAAGGCTGACATGCCATGCGGTGGGGTCAGGGCCACGCGCTGAGCACCCGGTGCGCTGGGGTTGACCCAGCGGTTCCTCAGCAGCTCCTGCAGTGCTTCTGCTGGTACCGTTCTGGCAGCTGTATTTGTTTAAAAAGCCGTTGTTGTTTCCGGCGTAATCTGACGGCAGTTTTCTCGGGCATTTGGGCCTCTTCTAATAAGTGTGCTGTGAGTACATCTGCAAGCATTCACCTGTCGAGGTCAAATGACTGGTGGTGCTCATCTGCCCCCAGCTACTGCTGCTGCCTCCCGTGAATGCTCATGTGCCTGCGTGCCCCTGTACAGGCACAGATGCACGCGCGCAACACCTGATCCCGCATCCTAATTATTTTTCGCCCGGTTCTCTGAGTTGTTCTGCTTCCGGCTGATGAATGGGAAAGTGTAGTAGTGCTGTTTCATTTCACCAGCCTCTCAAGTGTGGAAATTATGGTAAATTTGAGAACGAGCCAGATTAGATTGATAGTTACACCTCCTCCTTTAATTAGCCAACCACAGGATCTGTGGAGGCAAAGGCCGGGGGTGTGTGTCGGTGTATATAACGTGTATTGTCTATGTGAAAGATTAATCAAAAGGAGTTGCTTGAGGTGGGAAGGCTTTTCCGGAGAGGTTCCACATGTTGTCAGGTAGTCCCTCTGAATGGCAGCTTCCGGTTCGGTCCCTTAGCTTTCGGACGTGACATTTAGTCTGATATGTGCCAGCCGTGCAATCTACCTAGCCCTGCAAAGTGCAAATATTAACCTAAATGCATATTAAGATAGTGTGTGTTAGCTCCTGAACTGAAATAGAGAGCGGGTGTTCCAGCGGAGGCAAGCAAATCGTGTTGATTTACAGTGGCTTGAGGATTTGGCCCATTACCGCTTCTTTATACACTTTTAAAAAGAAATGCCAACTCGATAGTTTAGGCTTTAACTGGAACATGGCAAGAAATTGTATGCTTTGGCGGACCCCTAGTAATGTTGCAGAATCTTTCTCAGAAGTTGTTCCATGGGATAGCCGATTCCTCAGGTAAGAGCTACTTGTTTGTTCAATCCTCCATCTTAGGCCTGCTCCTCAGGTGCGTCCTTCTTCTCGCAGCGATTTCCTAGGAACAGATTTCGAAGAACAGCTCTGATCACAGAATCACAGATTGGTTAGGGTTGGAAAGGAGCTCTGGAGATCATCCAGTCCAACCCCCCTGCCAGAGCAGGGTCACCTACAGCAGGTTGCACAGGATGACCTCCAGGCGGGTTTTGAATGTCTCTGGGGTGGGAGACTCTACCGCCTCCCTGGGCAGCCTGTTCCAGGGCTCTGCCACCCTCAAAGTAAAGAAGTTCCTCCTCATGCTTTGATAGAAGTTCCTAGGTTCCAGTTTGTACCCGTTACACCGTTACGTAACGGGCACCAATTGGAACGTAGGAACTTGAACTGGAACGTAGGAGCTTGAACATAGGATTATCCTTGATGATTCAGGATAGCTGTGTGTCTGACCAGTCTGTCTTTCGAAGGAGGTCCTGGACCAGCTCCAGCAATGCTGTGCTGAGCAGAGCCCCTGGCAGCAGCCCCACAGCTCACTCCCAGTGTGCCTGAATGGAAAAGATACCAAAGTTGCTCCAACACTTTCCGAAAAACTCTATAGTGTTACCCCACAAGCGCAAAGCGACGGCAAAGCCCGTGAAATGACACCGGTGCTTCCAGAAAATGTCAAGCTTCCTGCCCAAGGGTGACATGCCATGCGGTGGGGTCAGGGCCACGCGCTGAGCACCCGGTGCGCTGGGGTTGCCCCAGCAGTTCCTGAGCAGCTCCTGCAGTGCTGCCGCCTGTACCGTTCTGGCGGCTGTAGTTGTTTAAAAAGCCGTTGTTGATTCCGGCGTAATCTGACGGCAGTTTTCTCGGGCATTTGGGCCTCTTCTAATAAGTGTGCTGTGAGTACATCTGCAAGCATTCACCTGTCGAGGTCAAATGACTGGTGGTGCTCATCTGCCCCCGTGCTACTGCTGCTGCCTCCCGTGAATGCTCATGTGCCTGCGTGCCCCTGTACAGGCACAGATGCACGCGCGCAACACCTGATCCCGCATCCTAATTATTTTTCGCCCGGTTCTCTGAGTTGTTCTGCTTCCGGCTGATGAATGGGAAAGTGTAGTAGTGCTGTTTCATTTCACCAGCCTCTCAAGTGTGGAAATTATGGTAAATTTGAGAACAAGCCAGATTAGATTGATAGTTACACCTCCTCCTTTAATTAGCCAACCACAGGATCTGTGGAGGCAAAGGCCGGGGGGGTGTGTCGGTGTATATAACGTGTATTGTCTATGTGAAAGATTAATCAAAAGGAGTTGCTTGAGGTGGGAAGGCTTTTCCGGAGAGGTTCCACATGTTGTCAGGTAGTCCCTCTGAATGGCAGCTTCCGGTTCGGTCCCTTAGCTTTCGGAAGTGACATTTAGTCTGATATGTGCCAGCCGTGCAATCTACCTAGCCCTGCAAAGTGCAAATATTAACCTAAATGCATATTAAGATAGTGTGTGTTAGCTCCTGAACTGAAATAGAGAGCGGGTGTTCCAGCGGAGGCAAGCAAATCGTGTTGATTTACAGTGGCTTGAGGATTTGGCCCATTACCGCTTCTTTATACACTTTTAAAAAGAAATGCCAACTCGATAGTTTAGGCTTTAACTGGAACATGGCAAGTAATTGTATGTTTTGGCGGACCCCTAGTAATGTTGCAGAATCTTTCTCAGAAGTTGTTCCATGGGATAGCCGATTCCTCAGGTAAGAGCTACTTGTTTGTTCAATCCTCCATCTTAGGCCTGCTCCTCAGGTGCATCCTCCTTCTCGCAGCGATTTCCTAGGAACAGATTTCGAAGAACAGCTCTGATCACAGAATCACAGATTGGTTAGGGTTGGAAAGGAGCTCTGGAGATCATGTAGTGCAACCACCCCGCCAGAGCAGGGTCACCTACAGCAGGTTGCACAGGATGACCTCCAGGCGGGTTTTGAATGTCTCTGGGGTGGGAGACTCTACCGCCTCCCTGGGCAGCCTGTTCCAGCGCTCTGCCACCCTCAAAGTAAAGAAGTTCCTCCTCATGCTTTGATAGAAGTTCCTAGGTTCCAGTTTGTACCCGTTACCTCTTGTCCTGGATCATCTTTGATGATCCAGGACAAGAGGTAACGGGCACCAATTGGAACGTAGGAACTTGAACTTGAACTGGAACGTAGGAGCTTGAACATAGGATTATCCTTGATGATTCAGGATAGCTGTGTGTCTGACCAGTCTGTCTTTCGAAGGAGGTCCTGGACCAGCTCCAGCCATGCTGTGCTGAGCAGAGCCCCTGGCAGCAGCCCCACAGCTCACTCCCAGTGTGCCTGAATGGAAAAGGTACCAAAGTTGCTCCAACACTTTCTGAAAAACTCTATAGTGTTACCCCACAAGCGCAAAGCGACGGCAAAGCCCGTGAAATGACACCGGTGCTTCCAGAAAATGTCAAGCTTCCTGCCCAAGGGTGACATGCCATGCGGTGGGGTCAGGGCCACGCGCTGAGCACCCGGTGCGCTGGGGTTGCCCCAGCAGTTCCTGAGCAGCTCCTGCAGTGCTGCCGCCTGTACCGTTCTGGCGGCTGTAGTTGTTTAAAAAGCCGTTGTTGATTCCGGCGTAATCTGACGGCAGTTTTCTCGGGCATTTGGGCCTCTTCTAATAAGTGTGCTGTGAGTACATCTGCAAGCATTCACCTGTCGAGGTCAAATGACTGGTGGTGCTCATCTGCCCCCGTGCTACTGCTGCTGCCTCCCGTGAATGCTCATGTGCCTGCGTGCCCCTGTACAGGCACAGATGCACGCGCGCAACACCTGATCCCGCATCCTAATTATTTTTCGCCCGGTTCTCTGAGTTGTTCTGCTTCCGGCTGATGAATGGGAAAGTGTAGTAGTGCTGTTTCATTTCACCAGCCTCTCAAGTGTGGAAATTATGGTAAATTTGAGAACAAGCCAGATTAGATTGATAGTTACACCTCCTCCTTTAATTAGCCAACCACAGGATCTGTGGAGGCAAAGGCCGGGGGGGTGTGTCGGTGTATATAACGTGTATTGTCTATGTGAAAGATTAATCAAAAGGAGTTGCTTGAGGTGGGAAGGCTTTTCCGGAGAGGTTCCACATGTTGTCAGGTAGTCCCTCTGAATGGCAGCTTCCGGTTCGGTCCCTTAGCTTTCGGAAGTGACATTTAGTCTGATATGTGCCAGCCGTGCAATCTACCTAGCCCTGCAAAGTGCAAATATTAACCTAAATGCATATTAAGATAGTGTGTGTTAGCTCCTGAACTGAAATAGAGAGCGGGTGTTCCAGCGGAGGCAAGCAAATCGTGTTGATTTACAGTGGCTTGAGGATTTGGCCCATTACCGCTTCTTTATACACTTTTAAAAAGAAATGCCAACTCGATAGTTTAGGCTTTAACTGGAACATGGCAAGTAATTGTATGTTTTGGCGGACCCCTAGTAATGTTGCAGAATCTTTCTCAGAAGTTGTTCCATGGGATAGCCGATTCCTCAGGTAAGAGCTACTTGTTTGTTCAATCCTCCATCTTAGGCCTGCTCCTCAGGTGCATCCTCCTTCTCGCAGCGATTTCCTAGGAACAGATTTCGAAGAACAGCTCTGATCACAGAATCACAGATTGGTTAGGGTTGGAAAGGAGCTCTGGAGATCATGTAGTGCAACCACCCCGCCAGAGCAGGGTCACCTACAGCAGGTTGCACAGGATGACCTCCAGGCGGGTTTTGAATGTCTCTGGGGTGGGAGACTCTACCGCCTCCCTGGGCAGCCTGTTCCAGCGCTCTGCCACCCTCAAAGTAAAGAAGTTCCTCCTCATGCTTTGATAGAAGTTCCTAGGTTCCAGTTTGTACCCGTTACCTCTTGTCCTGGATCATCTTTGATGATCCAGGACAAGAGGTAACGGGCACCAATTGGAACGTAGGAACTTGAACTTGAACTGGAACGTAGGAGCTTGAACATAGGATTATCCTTGATGATTCAGGATAGCTGTGTGTCTGACCAGTCTGTCTTTCGAAGGAGGTCCTGGACCAGCTCCAGCCATGCTGTGCTGAGCAGAGCCCCTGGCAGCAGCCCCACAGCTCACTCCCAGTGTGCCTGAATGGAAAAGGTACCAAAGTTGCTCCAACACTTTCTGAAAAACTCTATAGTGTTACCCCACAAGCGCAAAGCGACGGCAAAGCCCGTGAAATGACACCGGTGCTTCCAGAAAATGTCAAGCTTCCTGCCCAAGGGTGACATGCCATGCGGTGGGGTCAGGGCCACGCGCTGAGCACCCGGTGCGCTGGGGTTGACCCAGCGGTTCCTCAGCAGCTCCTGCAGTGCTTCTGCTGGTACCGTTCTGGCAGCTGTATTTGTTTAAAAAGCCGTTGTTGTTTCCGGCGTAATCTGACGGCAGTTTTCTCGGGCATTTGGGCCTCTTCTAATAAGTGTGCTGTGAGTACATCTGCAAGCATTCACCTGTCGAGGTCAAATGACTGGTGGTGCTCATCTGCCCCCAGCTACTGCTGCTGCCTCCCGTGAATGCTCATGTGCCTGCGTGCCCCTGTACAGGCACAGATGCACGCGCGCAACACCTGATCCCGCATCCTAATTATTTTTCGCCCGGTTCTCTGAGTTGTTCTGCTTCCGGCTGATGAATGGGAAAGTGTAGTAGTGCTGTTTCATTTCACCAGCCTCTCAAGTGTGGAAATTATGGTAAATTTGAGAACAAGCCAGATTAGATTGATAGTTACACCTCCTCCTTTAATTAGCCAACCACAGGATCTGTGGAGGCAAAGGCCGGGGGGGTGTGTCGGTGTATATAACGTGTATTGTCTATGTGAAAGATTAATCAAAAGGAGTTGCTTGAGGTGGGAAGGCTTTTCCGGAGAGGTTCCACATGTTGTCAGGTAGTCCTTCTGAATGGCAGCTTCCGGTTCGGTCCCTTAGCTTTCGGACGTGACATTTAGTCTGATATGTGCCAGCCGTGCAATCTACCTAGCCCTGCAAAGTGCAAATATTAACCTAAATGCATAATAAGATACTGTGTGTTAGCTCCTGAACTGAAATAGAGAGCGGGTGTTCCAGCGGAGGCAAGCAAATCGTGTTGATTTACAGTGGCTTGAGGATTTGGCCCATTACCGCTTCTTTATACACTTTTAAAAAGAAATGCCAACTCGATAGTTTAGGCTTTAACTGGAACATGACAAGTAATTGTATGTTTTGGCGGACCCCTAGTAATGTTGCAGAATCTTTCTCAGAAGTTGTTCCATGGGATAGCCGATTCCTCAGGTAAGAGCTACTTGTTTGTTCAATCCTCCATCTTAGGCCTGCTCCTCAGGTGCGTCCTTCTTCTCGCAGCGATTTCCTAGGAACAGATTTCGAAGAACAGCTCTGATCACAGAATCACAGATTGGTTAGGGTTGGAAAGGAGCTCTGGAGATCATCCAGTCCAACCCCCCTGCCAGAGCAGGGTCACCTACAGCAGGTTGCACAGGATGACCTCCAGGCGGGTTTTGAATGTCTCTGGGGTGGGAGACTCTACCGCCTCCCTGGGCAGCCTGTTCCAGGGCTCTGCCACCCTCAAAGTAAAGAAGTTCCTCCTCATGCTTTGATAGAAGTTCCTAGGTTCCAGTTTGTACCTGTTACACCGTTACGTAACGGGCACCAATTGGAACGTAGGAACTTGAACTTGAACTGGAACGTAGGAGCCTGAACATAGGATTATCCTTGATGATTCAGGATAGCTGTGTGTCTGACCAGTCTGTCTTTCGAAGGAGGTCCTGGGCCAGCTCCAGCTATGCTGTGCTGAGCAGAGCCCCTGGCAGCAGCCCCACAGCTCACTCCCAGTGTGCCTGAATGGAAAAGGTACCAAAGTTGCTCCAACACTTTCTGAAAAACTCTATAGTGTTACCCCACAAGCGCAAAGCGACGGCAAAGCCCGTGAAATGACACCGGTGCTTCCAGAAAATGTCAAGCTTCCTGCCCAAGGGTGACATGCCATGCGGTGGGGTCAGGGCCACGCGCTGAGCACCCGGTGCGCTAGGGTTGCCCCAGCGGTTCCTGAGCAGCTCCTGCAGTGCTGCCGCCGGTACCGTTCTGGCGGCTGTAGTTGTTTAAAAAGCCGTTGTTGTTTCCGGCGTAATCTGACGGCAGTTTTCTCGGGCATTTGGGCCTCTTCTAATAAGTGTGCTGTGACTACATCTGCAAGCATTCACCTGTCGAGGTCAAATGACTGGTGGTGCTCATCTGCCCCCGTGCTACTGCTGCTGCCTCCCGTGAATGCTCATGTGCCTGCGTGCCCCTGTACAGGCACAGATGCACGCGCGCAACACCTGATCCCGCATCCTAATTATTTTTCGCCCGGTTCTCTGAGTTGTTCTGCTTCCGGCTGATGAATGGGAAAGTGTAGTAGTGCTGTTTCATTTCACCAGCCTCTCAAGTGTGGAAATTATGGTAAATTTGAGAACAAGCCAGATTAGATTGATAGTTACACCTCCTCCTTTAATTAGCCAACCACAGGATCTGTGGAGGCAAAGGCCGGGGGGGTGTGTCGGTGTATATAACGTGTATTGTCTATGTGAAAGATTAATCAAAAGGAGTTGCTTGAGGTGGGAAGGCTTTTCCGAAGAGGTTCCACATATTGTCAGGTAGTCCCTCTGAATGGCAGCTTCCGGTTCGGTCCCTTAGCTTTCGGAAGTGACATTTAGTCTGATATGTGCCAGCCGTGCGATCTACCTAGCCCTGCAAAGTGCAAATATTAACATAAATGCATATTAAGATAGTGTGTGTTAGCTCCTGAACTGAAATAGAGAGCGGGTGTTCCAGCGGAGGCAAGCAAATCGTGTTGATTTACAGTGGCTTGAGGATTTGGCCCATTACCGCTTCTTTATACACTTTTAAAAAGAAATGCCAACTCGATAGTTTAGGCTTTAACTGGAACATGGCAAGTAATTGTATGTTTTGGCGGACCCCTAGTAATGTTGCAGAATCTTTCTCAGAAGTTGTTCCGTGGGATAGCCGATTCCTCAGGTAAGAGCTACTTGTTTGTTCAATCCTCCATCTTAGGCCTGCTCCTCAGGTGCATCCTCCTTCTCGCAGCGATTTCTTAGGAACAGATTTCGAAGAACAGCTCTGATCACAGAATCACAGATTGGTTAGGGTTGGAAAGGACCTCTGGAGATCATCCAGTCCAACCCCCCTGCCAGAGCAGGGTCACCTACAGCAGGTTGCACAGGATGACCTCCAGGCGGGTTTTGAATGTCTCTGGGGTCGGAGACTCTACCGCCTCCCTGGGCAGCCTGTTCCAGCGCTCTGCCACCCTCAAAGTAAAGAAGTCCCTCCTCATGCTTTGATAGAAGTTCCTACGTTCCAGTTTCTACCCGTTACCTCTTGTCCTGGATCATCTTTGATGATCCAGGCCAACAGGTAATGGGCACCAATTGGAACGTAGGAACTTGAACTTGAACTGGAAGGTAGGAACTTGAACATAGGATTATCCTTGATGATTCAGGATAGCTGTGTGTCTGACCAGTCTGTCTTTCGAAGGAGGTCCTGGACCAGCTCCAGCCATGCTGTGCTGAGCAGAGCCCCTGGCAGCAGCCCCACAGCTCACTCCCAGTGTGCCTGAATGGAAAAGGTACCAAAGTTGCTCCAACACTTTCTGAAAAACTCTATAGTGTTACCCCACAAGCGCAAAGCGACGGCAAAGCCCGTGAAATGACACCGGTGCTTCCAGAAAATGTCAAGCTTCCTGCCCAAGGGTGACATGCCATGCGGTGGGGTCAGGGCCACGCGCTGAGCACCCGGTGCGCTGGGGTTGCCCCAGCGGTTCCTGAGCAGCTCCTGCAGTGCTGCCGCCGGTACCGTTCTGGCGGCTGTAGTTGT
The DNA here is from genome assembly GCF_965231255.1 of Vanellus vanellus. Lineage (NCBI taxonomy): Eukaryota > Metazoa > Chordata > Aves > Charadriiformes > Charadriidae > Vanellus > Vanellus vanellus. Next base: position 350,569 of record NW_028128566.1, on the reverse strand, counting down.
TTAAAAAGCCGTTGTTGTTTCCGGCGTAATCTGACGGCAGTTTTCTCGGGCATTTGGGCCTCTTCTAATAAGTGTGCTGTGAGTACATCTGCAAGCATTCACCTGTCGAGGTCAAATGACTGGTGGTGCTCATCTGCCCCCGTGCTACTGCTGCTGCCTCCCGTGAATGCTCATGTGCCTGCGTGCCCCTGTACAGGCACAGATGCACGCGCGCAACACCTGATCCCGCATCCTAATTATTTTTCGCCCGGTTCTCTGAGTTGTTCTGCTTCCGGCTGATGAATGGGAAAGTGTAGTAGTGCTGTTTCATTTCACCAGCCTCTCAAGTGTGGAAATTATGGTAAATTTGAGAACAAGCCAGATTAGATTGATAGTTACACCTCCTCCTTTAATTAGCCAACCACAGGATCTGTGGAGGCAAAGGCCGGGGGGGTGTGTCGGTGTATATAACGTGTATTGTCTATGTGAAAGATTAATCAAAAGGAGTTGCTTGAGGTGGGAAGGCTTTTCCGGAGAGGTTCCACATGTTGTCAGGTAGTCCCTCTGAATGGCAGCTTCCGGTTCGGTCCCTTAGCTTTCGGAAGTGACATTTAGTCTGATATGTGCCAGCCGTGCAATCTGCCTAGCCCTGCAAAGTGCAAATATTAACCTAAATGCATATTAAGATACTGTGTGTTAGCTCCTGAACTGCAATAGAGAGCGGGTGTTCCAGCGGAGGCAAGCAAATCGTGTTGATTTACAGTGGCTTGAGGATTTGGCCCATTACCGCTTCTTTATACACTTTTAAAAAGAAATGCCAACTCGATAGTTTAGGCTTTAACTGGAACATGGCAAGTAATTCTGTGTTTTGGCGGACCCCTAGTAATGTTGCAGAATCTTTCTCAGAAGTTGTTCCATGGGATAGCCGATTCCTCAGGTAAGAGCTACTTGTTTGTTCAATCCTCCATCTTAGGCCTGCTCCTCAGGTGCATCCTCCTTCTCGCAGCGATTTCCTAGGAACAGATTTCGAAGAACAGCTCTGATCACAGAATCACAGATTGGTTAGGGTTGGAAAGGAGCTCTGGAGATCATCCAGTCCAACCCCCCTGCCAGAGCAGGGTCACCTACAGCAGGTTGCACAGGATGACCTCCAGGCGGGTTTTGAATGTCTCTGGGGTGGGAGACTCTACCGCCTCCCTGGGCAGCCTGTTCCAGCGCTCTGCCACCCTCAAAGTAAAGAAGTTCCTCCTCATGCTTTGATAGAAGTTCCTAGGTTCCAGTTTGTACCCGTTACCTCTTGTCCTGGATCATCTTTGATGATCCAGGACAAGAGGTAACGGGCACCAATTGGAAGGTAGGAACTTGAACTTGAACTGGAAGGTAGGAACTTGAACTTGAACATAGGATTATCCTTGATGATTCAGGATAGCTGTGTGTCTGACCAGTCTGTCTTTCGAAGGAGGTCCTGGGTCAGCTCCAGCTATGCTGTGCTGAGCAGAGCCCCTGGCAGCAGCCCCACACCTCACTCCCAGTGTGCCTGAATGGAAAAGGTACCAAAGTTGCTCCAACACTTTCTGAAAAACTCTATAGTGTTACCCCACAAGCGCAAAGCGACGGCAAAGCCCGTGAAATGACACCGGTGCTTCCAGAAAATGTCAAGCTTCCTGCCCAAGGGTGACATGCCATGCGGTGGGGTCAGGGCCACGGGCTGAGCACCCGGTGCGCTGGGGTTGCCCCAGCGGTTCCTGAGCAGCTCCTGCAGTGCTGCCGCCGGTACCGTTCTGGCGGCTGTAGTTGTTTAAAAAGCCGTTGTTGTTTCCGGCGTAATCTGACGGCAGTTTTCTCGGGCATTTGGGCCTCTTCTAATAAGTGTGCTGTGAGTACATCTGCAAGCATTCACCTGTCGAGGTCAAATGACTGGTGGTGCTCATCTCCCCCCGTGCTACTGCTGCTGCCTCCCGTGAATGCTCATGTGCCTGCGTGCCCCTGTACAGGCACAGATGCACGCGCGCAACACCTGATCCCGCATCCTAATTATTTTTTGCCCGGTTCTCGGAGTTGTTCTGCTTCCGGCTGATGAATGGGAAAGTGTAGTAGTGCTGTTTCATTTCACCAGCCTCTCAAGTGTGGAAATTATGGTAAATTTGAGAACAAGCCAGATTAGATTGATAGTTACACCTCCTCCTTTAATTAGCCAACCACAGGATCTGTGGAGGCAAAGGCCGGGGGGGTGTGTCGGTGTATATAACGTGTATTGTCTATGTGAAAGATTAATCAAAAGGAGTTGCTTGAGGTGGGAAGGCTTTTCCGGAGAGGTTCCACATGTTGTCAGGTAGTCCCTCTGAATGGCAGCTTCCGGTTCGGTCCCTTAGCTTTCGGAAGTGACATTTAGTCTGATATGTGCCAGCCGTGCAATCTACCTAGCCCTGCAAAGTGCAAATATTAACCTAAATGCATATTAAGATACTGTGTGTTAGCTCCTGAACTGCAATAGAGAGCGGGTGTTCCAGCGGAGGCAAGCAAATCGTGTTGATTTAGAGTGGCTTGAGGATTTGGCCCATTACCGCTTCTTTATACACTTTTAAAAAGAAATGCCAACTCGATAGTTTAGGCTTTAACTGGAACATGGCAAGTAATTGTATGTTTTGGCGGACCCCTAGTAATGTTGCAGAATCTTTCTCAGAAGTTGTTCCATGGGATAGCCGATTCCTCAGGTAAGAGCTACTTGTTTGTTCAATCCTCCATCTTAGGCCTGCTCCTCAGGTGCATCCTCCTTCTCGCAGCGATTTCCTAGGAACAGAATTCAAAGAACAGCTCTGGTCACAGAATCACAGATTGGTTAAGGTTGGAAAGGAGCTCTGGAGATCATCCAGTCCGACCCCCCTGCCAGAGCAGGGTCACCTACAGCAGGTTGCACAGGATGACCTCCAGGCGGGTTTTGAATGTTTCTGGGGTGGGAGACTCTACCGCCTCCCTGGGCAGCCTGTTCCAGCGCTCTGCCACCCTCAAAGTAAAGAAGTTCCTCCTCATGCTTTGATAGAAGTTCCTAGGTTCCAGTTTGTACCCGTTACCTCTTGTCCTGGATCATCTTTGATGATCCAGGACAAGAGGTAACGGGCACCAATTGGAACGTAGGAACTTGAACTTGAACTGGAACGTAGGAACTTGAACATAGGATTATCCTTGATGATTCAGGATAGCTGTGTGTCTGACCAGTCTGTCTTTCGAAGGAGGTCCTGGGCCAGCTCCAGCCATGCTGTGCTGAGCAGAGCCCCTGGCAGCAGCCCCACAGCTCACTCCCAGTGTGCTTAAATGGAAAAGGTACCAAAGTTGCTCCAACACTTTCTGAAAAACTCTATAGTGTTACCCCACAAGCGCAAAGCGACGGCAAAGCCCGTGAAATGACACCGGTGCTTCCAGAAAATGTCAAGCTTCCTGCCCAAGGGTGACATGCCATGCGGTGGGGTCAAGGCCACGCGCTGAGCACCCGGTGCGCTGGGGTTGCCCCAGCGGTTCCTGAGCAGCTCCTGCAGTGCTGCCGCCGGTACCGTTCTGGCGGCTGTAGTTGTTTAAAAAGCCGTTGTTGTTTCCGGCGTAATCTGACGGCAGTTTTCTCGGGCATTTGGGCCTCTTCTAATAAGTGTGCTGTGAGTACATCTGCAAGCATTCACCTGTCGAGGTCAAATGACTGGTGGTGCTCATCTGCCCCCGTGCTACTGCTGCTGCTGCCTCCCGTGAATGCTCATGTGCCTGCGTGCCCCTGTACAGGCACAGATGCACGCGCGCAACACCTGATCCCGCATCCTAATTATTTTTCGCCCGGTTCTCTGAGTTGTTCTGCTTCCGGCTGATGAATGGGAAAGTGTAGTAGTGCTGTTTCATTTCACCAGCCTCTCAAGTGTGGAAATTATGGTAAATTTGAGAACAAGCCAGATTAGATTGATAGTTACACCTCCTCCTTTAATTAGCCAACCACAGGATCTGTGGAGGCAAAGGCCGGGGGGGTGTGTCGGTGTATATAAGGTGTATTGTCTATGTGAAAGATTAATCAAAAGGAGTTGCTTGAGGTGGGAAGGCTTTTCCGGAGAGGTTCCACATGTTGTCAGGTAGTCCCTCTGAATGGCAGCTTCCGGTTCGGTCCCTTAGCTTTCGGAAGTGACATTTAGTCTGATATGTGCCAGCCGTGCAATCTACCTAGCCCTGCAAAGTGCAAATATTAACCTAAATGCATATTAAGATACTGTGTGTTAGCTCCTGAACTGAAATAGAGAGCGGGTGTTCCAGCGGAGGCAAGCAAATCGTGTTGATTTACAGTGGCTTGAGGATTTGGCCCATTACCGCTTCTTTATACACTTTTAAAAAGAAATGCCAACTCGATAGTTTAGGCTTTAACTGGAACATGGCAAGTAATTGTATGTTTTGGCGGACCCCTAGTAATGTTGCAGAATCTTTCTCAGAAGTTGTTCCATGGGATAGCCGATTCCTCAGGTAAGAGCTACTTGTTTGTTCAATCCTCCATCTTAGGCCTGCTCCTCAGGTGCATCCTCCTTCTCGCAGCGATTTCCTAGGAACAGATTTCGAAGAACAGCTCTGATCACAGAATCACAGATTGGTTAGGGTTGGAAAGGAGCTCTGGAGATCATCCAGTCCAACCCCCTGCCAGAGCAGGGTCACCTACAGCAGGTTGCACAGGATGACCTCCAGGCGGGTTATGAATGTCTCTGGGGTCGGAGACTCTACTGCCTCCCTGGGCAGCCTGTTCTAGCGCTCTGCCACCCTCAAAGTAAAGAAGTTCCTCCTCATGCTTTGATAGAAGTTCCTAGGTTCCAGTTTGTACCCGTTACCTCTTGTCCTGGATCATCTTTGATGATCCAGGACAAGAGGTAACGGGCACCAATTGGAACGTAGGAACTTGAACTTGAACTGGAAGGTAGGAACTTGAACTTGAACATAGGATTATCCTTGATGATTCAGGATAGCTGTGTGTCTGACCAGTCTGTCTTTCGAAGGAGGTCCTGGGCCAGCTCCAGCTATGCTGTGCTGAGCAGAGCCCCTGGCAGCAGCCCCACAGCTCACTCCCAGTGTGCCTGAATGGAAAAGGTACCAAAGTTGCTCCAACACTTTCTGAAAAACTCTATAGTGTTACCCCACAAGCGCAAAGCGACGGCAAAGCCCGTGAAATGACACCGGTGCTTCCAGAAAATGTCAAGCTTCCTGCCCAAGGGTGACATGCCATGCGGTGGGGTCAGGGCCACGCGCTGAGCACCCGGTGCGCTGGGGTTGCCCCAGCGGTTCCTGAGCAGCTCCTGCAGTGCTGCCGCCGGTACCGTTCTGGCGGCTGTAGTTGTTTAAAAAGCCGTTGTTGTTTCCGGCGTAATCTGACGGCAGTTTTCTCGGGCATTTGGGCCTCTTCTAATAAGTGTGCTGTGAGTACATCTGCAAGCATTCACCTGTCGAGGTCAAATGACTGGTGGTGCTCATCTGCCCCCGTGCTACTGCTGCTGCCTCCCGTGAATGCTCATGTGCCTGCGTGCCCCTGTACAGGCACAGATGCACGCGCGCAACACCTGATCCCGCATCCTAATTATTTTTCGCCCGGTTCTCTGAGTTGTTCTGCTTCCGGCTGATGAATGGGAAAGTGTAGTAGTGCTGTTTCATTTCACCAGCCTCTCAAGTGTGGAAATTATGGTAAATTTGAGAACAAGCCAGATTAGATTGATAGTTACACCTCCTCCTTTAATTAGCCAACCACAGGATCTGTGGAGGCAAAGGCCGGGGGGGTGTGTCGGTGTATATAACGTGTATTGTCTATGTGAAAGATTAATCAAAAGGAGTTGCTTGAGGTGGGAAGGCTTTTCCGGAGAGGTTCCACATGTTGTCAGGTAGTCCCTCTGAATGGCAGCTTCCGGTTCGGTCCCTTAGCTTTCGGAAGTGACATTTAGTCTGATATGTGCCAGCCGTGCAATCTACCTAGCCCTGCAAAGTGCAAATATTAACCTAAATGCATATTAAGATACTGTGTGTTAGCTCCTGAACTGAAATAGAGAGCGGGTGTTCCAGCGGAGGCAAGCAAATCGTGTTGATTTAGTGGCTTGCGGATTTGGCCCATTACCGCTTCTTTATACATTTTTAAAAAGAAATGCCAACTCGATAGTTTAGGCTTTAACTGGAACATGGCAAGTAATTGTATGTTTTGGCGGACCCCTAGTAATGTTGCAGAATCTTTCTCAGAAGTTGTTCCATGGGATAGCCGTTTCCTCAGGTAAGAGCTACTTGTTTGTTCAATCCTCCATCTTAGGCCTGCTCCTCAGGTGCATCCTCCTTCTCGCAGCGATTTCCTAGGAACAGATTTCGAAGAACAGCTCTGATCACAGAATCACAGATTGGTTAGGGTTGGAAAGGACCTCTGGAGATCATCCAGCCCAACCCCCCTGCCAGAGCAGGGTCACCTACAGCAGGTTGCACAGGATGACCTCCAGGCGGGTTTTGAATGTTTCTGGGGTGGGAGACTCTACCGCCTCCCTGGGCAGCCTGTTCCAGCGCTCTGCCACCCTCAAAGTAAAGAAGTTCCTCCTCATGCTTTGATAGAAGTTCCTACGTTCCAGTTTGTACCCGTTACCTCTTGTCCTGGATCATCTTTGATGATCCAGGCCAAGAGGTAACGGGCACCAATTGGAACGTAGGAACTTGAACTTGAACTGGAACGTAGGAACTTGAACATAGGATTATCCTTGATGATTCAGGATAGCTGTGTGTCTGACCAGTCTGTCTTTCGAAGGAGGTCCTGGACCAGCTCCAGCCATGCTGTGCTGAGCAGAGCCCCTGGCAGCAGCCCCACAGCTCACTCCCAGTGTGCCTGAATGGAAAAGGTACCAAAGTTGCTCCAACACTTTCTGAAAAACTCTATAGTGTTACCCCACAAGCGCAAAGCGACGGCAAAGCCCATGAAATGACACCGGTGCTTCCAGAAAACGTCAAGCTTCCTGCCCAAGGGTGACATGCCATGCGGTGGGGTCAGGGCCACGCGCTGAGCACCCGGTGCGCTGGGGTTGCCCCAGCGGTTCCTGAGCAGCTCCTGCAGTGCTGCCGCCGGTACCGTTCTGGCGGCTGTAGTTGTTTAAAAAGCCGTTGTTGTTTCCGGCGTAATCTGACGGCAGTTTTCTCGGGCATTTGGGCCTCTTCTAATAAGTGTGCTGTGAGTACATCTGCAAGCATTCACCTGTCGAGGTCAAATGACTGGTGGTGCTCATCTGCCCCCGTGCTACTGCTGCTGCCTCCCGTGAATGCTCATGTGCCTGCGTGCCCCTGTACAGGCACAGATGCACGCGCGCAACACCTGATCCCGCATCCTAATTATTTTTCGCCCGGTTCTCTGAGTTGTTCTGCTTCCGGCTGATGAATGGGAAAGTGTAGTAGTGCTGTTTCATTTCACCAGCCTCTCAAGTGTGGAAATTATGGTAAATTTGAGAACAAGCCAGATTAGATTGATAGTTACACCTCCTCCTTTAATTAGCCAACCACAGGATCTGTGGAGGCAAAGGCCGGGGGTGTTTGTCGGTGTATATAACGTGTATTGTCTATGTGAAAGATTAATCAAAAGGAGTTGCTTGAGGTGGGAAGGCTTTTCCGGAGAGGTTCCACATGTTGTCAGGTAGTCCCTCTGAATGGCAGCTTCCGGTTCGGTCCCTTAGCTTTCGGAAGTGACATTTAGTCTGATATGTGCCAGCCGTGCAATCTACCTAGCCCTGCAAAGTGCAAATATTAACCTAAATGCATATTAAGATACTGTGTGTTAGCTCCTGAACTGAAATAGAGAGCGGGTGTTCCAGCGGAGGCAAGCAAATCGTGTTGATTTAGTGGCTTGCGGATTTGGCCCATTACCGCTTCTTTATACACTTTTAAAAAGAAATGCCAACTCGATAGTTTAGGCTTTAACTGGAACATGGCAAGTAATTGTATGTTTTGGCGGACCCCTAGTAATGTTGCAGAATCTTTCTCAGAAGTTGTTCCATGGGATAGCCGATTCCTCAGGTAAGAGCTACTTGTTTGTTCAATCCTCCATCTTAGGCCTGCTCCTCAGGTGCATCCTCCTTCTCGCAGCGATTTCCTAGGAACAGATTTCAAAGAACAGCTCTGATCACAGAATCACAGATTGGTTAGGGTTGGAAAGGAGCTCTGGAGATCATCCAGCCCAACCCCCCTGCCAGAGCAGGGTCACCTACAGCAGGTTGCACAGGATGACCTCCAGGCGGGTTTTGAATGTTTCTGGGGTCGGAGACTCTACCGCCTCCCTGGGCAGCCTGTTCCAGCGCTCTCCCACCTTCAAAGTAAAGAAGTTCCTCCTCATGCTTTGATAGAAGTTCCTAGGTTCCAGTTTGTACCCGTTACCTCTTGTCCTGGATCATCTTTGATGATCCAGGACAAGAGGTAACGGGCACCAATTGGAACGTAGGAACTTGAACTTGAACTGGAACGTAGGAACTTGAACATAGGATTATCCTTGATGATTCAGGATAGCTGTGTGTCTGACCAGTCTGTCTTTCGAAGGAGGTCCTGGACCAGCTCCAGCCATGCTGTGCTGAGCAGAGCCCCTGGCAGCAGCCCCACAGCTCACTCCCAGTGTGCCTGAATGGAAAAGGTACCAAAGTTGCTCCAACACTTTCTGAAAAACTCTATAGTGTTACCCCACAAGCGCAAAGCGACGGCAAAGCCCGTGAAATGACACCGGTGCTTCCAGAAAATGTCAAGCTTCCTGCCCAAGGGTGACATGCCATGCGGTGGGGTCAGGGCCACGCGCTAAGCACCCGGTGCGCTGGGGTTGCCCCAGCGGTTCCTGAGCAGCTCCTGCAGTGCTGCCGCCGGTACCGTTCTGGCGGCTGTAGTTGTTTAAAAAGCCGTTGTTGTTTCCGGCGTAATCTGACGGCAGTTTTCTCGGGCATTTGGGCCTCTTCTAATAAGTGTGCTGTGACTACATCTGCAAGCATTCACCTGTCGAGGTCAAATGACTGGTGGTGCTCATCTGCCCCCGTGCTACTGCTGCTGCCTCCCGTGAATGCTCATGTGCCTGCGTGCCCCTGTACAGGCACAGATGCACGCGCGCAACACCTGATCCCGCATCCTAATTATTTTTCGCCCGGTTCTCTGAGTTGTTCTGCTTCCGGCTGATGAATGGGAAAGTGTAGTAGTGCTGTTTCATTTCACCAGCCTCTCAAGTGTGGAAATTATGGTAAATTTGAGAACAAGCCAGATTAGATTGATAGTTACACCTCCTCCTTTAATTAGCCAACCACAGGATCTGTGGAGGCAAAGGCCGGGGGGGTGTGTCGGTGTATATAACGTGTATTGTCTATGTGAAAGATTAATCAAAAGGAGTTGCTTGAGGTGGGAAGGCTTTTCCGGAGAGGTTCCACATGTTGTCAGGTAGTCCCTCTGAATGGCAGCTTCCGGTTCGGTCCCTTAGCTTTCGGAAGTGACATTTAGTCTGATATGTGCCAGCCGTGCAATCTACCTAGCCCTGCAAAGTGCAAATATTAACCTAAATGCATATTAAGATACTGTGTGTTAGCTCCTGAACTGAAATAGAGAGCGGGTGTTCCAGCGGAGGCAAGCAAATCGTGTTGATTTAGTGGCTTGCGGATTTGGCCCATTACCGCTTCTTTATACATTTTTAAAAAGAAATGCCAACTCGATAGTTTAGGCTTTAACTGGAACATGGCAAGTAATTGTATTTTTGGCGGACCCCTAGTAATGTTGCAGAATCTTTCTCAGAAGTTGTTCCATGGGATAGCCGTTTCCTCAGGTAAGAGCTACTTGTTTGTTCAATCCTCCATCTTAGGCCTGCTCCTCAGGTGCATCCTCCTTCTCGCAGCGATTTCCTAGGAACAGATTTCGAAGAACAGCTCTGATCACAGAATCACAGATTGGTTAGGGTTGGAAAGGAGCTCTGGAGATCATCCAGCCCAACCCCCCTGCCAGAGCAGGGTCACCTACAGCAGGTTGCACAGGATGACCTCCAGGCGGGTTTTGAATGTTTCTGGGGTCGGAGACTCTACCGCCTCCCTGGGCAGCCTGTTCCAGCGCTCTGCCACCCTCAAAGTAAAGAAGTTCCTCCTCATGCTTTGATAGAAGTTCCTACGTTCCAGTTTGTACCCGTTACCTCTTGTCCTGGATCATCTTTGATGATCCAGGACAAGAGGTAACGGGCACCAATTGGAACGTAGGAACTTGAACTTGAACTGGAACGTAGGAACTTGAACATAGGATTATCCTTGATGATTCAGGATAGCTGTGTGTCTGACCAGTCTGTCTTTCGAAGGAGGTCCTGGACCAGCTCCAGCCATGCTGTGCTGAGCAGAGCCCCTGGCAGCAGCCCCACACCTCACTCCCAGTGTGCCTGAATGGAAAAGGTACCAAAGTTGCTCCAACACTTTCTGAAAAACTCTATAGTGTTACCCCACAAGCGCAAAGCGACGGCAAAGCCCGTGAAATGACACCGGTGCTTCCAGAAAATGTCAAGCTTCCTGCCCAAGGGTGACATGCCATGCGGTGGGGTCAGGGCCACGCGCTGAGCACCCGGTGCGCTGGGGTTGCCCCAGCGGTTCCTGAGCAGCTCCTGCAGTGCTGCCGCCGGTACCGTTCTGGCGGCTGTAGTTGTTTAAAAAGCCGTTGTTGTTTCCGGCGTAATCTGACGGCAGTTTTCTCGGGCATTTGGGCCTCTTCTAATAAGTGTGCTGTGAGTACATCTGCAAGCATTCACCTGTCGAGGTCAAATGACTGGTGGTGCTCATCTGCCCCCGTGCTACTGCTGCTGCCTCCCGTGAATGCTCATGTGCCTGCGTGCCCCTGTACAGGCACAGATGCACGCGCGCAACACCTGATCCCGCATCCTAATTATTTTTCGCCCGGTTCTCTGAGTTGTTCTGCTTCCGGCTGATGAATGGGAAAGTGTAGTAGTGCTGTTTCATTTCACCAGCCTCTCAAGTGTGGAAATTATGGTAAATTTGAGAACAAGCCAGATTAGATTGATAGTTACACCTCCTCCTTTAATTAGCCAACCACAGGATCTGTGGAGGCAAAGGCCGGGGGTGTTTGTCGGTGTATATAACGTGTATTGTCTATGTGAAAGATTAATCAAAAGGAGTTGCTTGAGGTGGGAAGGCTTTTCCGGAGAGGTTCCACATGTTGTCAGGTAGTCCCTCTGAATGGCAGCTTCCGGTTCGGTCCCTTAGCTTTCGGAAGTGACATTTAGTCTGATATGTGCCAGCCGTGCAATCTACCTAGCCCTGCAAAGTGCAAATATTAACCTAAATGCATATTAAGATACTGTGTGTTAGCTCCTGAACTGCAATAGAGAGCGGGTGTTCCAGCGGAGGCAAGCAAATCGTGTTGATTTACAGTGGCTTGCAGATTTGGCCCATTACTGCTTCTTTATACACTTTTAAAAAGAAATGCCAACTCGATAGTTTAGGCTTTAACTGGAACATGGCAAGTAATTGTATGTTTTGGCGGACCCCTAGTAATGTTGCAGAATCTTTCTCAGAAGTTGTTCCATGGGATAGCCGATTCCTCAGGTAAGAGCTACTTGTTTGTTCAATCCTCCATCTTAGGCCTGCTCCTCAGGTGCATCCTCCTTCTCGCAGCTATTTCCTAGGAACAGATTTCGAAGAACAGCTCTGATCACAGAATCACAGATTGGTTAGGGTTGGAAAGGAGCTCTGGAGATCATCCAGTCCAACCCCCCTGCCAGAGCAGGGTCACCTACAGCAGGTTGCACAGGATGACCTCCAGGCGGGTTTTGAATGTTTCTGGGGTGGGAGACTCTACCGCCTCCCTGGGCAGCCTGTTCCAGCGCTCTGCCACCCTCAAAGTAAAGAAGTTCCTCCTCATGCTTTGATAGAAGTTCCTACGTTCCAGTTTGTACCCGTTACCTCTTGTCCTGGATCATCTTTGATGATCCAGGCCAAGAGGTAACGGGCACCAATTGGAACGTAGGAACTTGAACTTGAACTGGAACGTAGGAACTTGAACATAGGATTATCCTTGATGATTCAGGATAGCTGTGTGTCTGACCAGTCTGTCTTTCGAAGGAGGTCCTGGGCCAGCTCCAGCCATGCTGTGCTGAGCAGAGCCCCTGGCAGCAGCCCCACAGCTCACTCCCAGTGTGCCTGAATGGAAAAGGTACCAAAGTTGCTCCAACACTTTCTGAAAAACTCTACAGTGTTACCCCAGAAGCGCAAAGCGACGGCAAAGCCCGTGAAATGACACCGGTGCTTCCAGAAAATGTCAAGCTTCCTGCCCAAGGGTGACATGCCATGCGGTGGGGTCAGGGCCACGCGCTGAGCACCCGGTGCGCTGGGGTTGCCCCAGCGGTTCCTGAGCAGCTCCTGCAGTGCTGCCGCCGGTACCGTTCTGGCGGCTGTAGTTGTTTAAAAAGCCGTTGTTGTTTCCGGCGTAATCTGACGGCAGTTTTCTCGGGCATTTGGGCCTCTTCTAATAAGTGTGCTGTGAGTACATCTGCAAGCATTCACCTGTCGAGGTCAAATGACTGGTGGTGCTCATCTGCCCCCGTGCTACTGCTGCTGCCTCCCGTGAATGCTCATGTGCCTGCGTGCCCCTGTACAGGCACAGATGCACGCGCGCAACACCTGATCCCGCATCCTAATTATTTTTCGCCCGGTTCTCGGAGTTGTTCTGCTTCCGGCTGATGAATGGGAAAGTGTAGTAGTGCTGTTTCATTTCACCAGCCTCTCAAGTGTGGAAATTATGGTAAATTTGGGAACAAGCCAGATTAGATTGATAGTTACACCTCCTCCTTTAATTAGCCAACCACAGGATCTGTGGAGGCAAAGGCCGGGGGGGTGTGTCGGTGTATATAACGTGTATTGTCTATGTGAAAGATTAATCAAAAGGAGTTGCTTGAGGTGGGAAGGCTTTTCCGGAGAGGTTCCACATGTTGTCAGGTAGTCCCTCTGAATGGCAGCTTCCGGTTCGGTCCCTTAGCTTTCGGAAGTGACATTTAGTCTGATATGTGCCAGCCGTGCAATCTACCTAGCCCTGCAAAGTGCAAATATTAACCTAAATGCATATTAAGATACTGTGTGTTAGCTCCTGAACTGCAATAGAGAGCGGGTGTTCCAGCGGAGGCAAGCAAATCGTGTTGATTTACAGTGGCTTGAGGATTTGGCCCATTACCGCTTCTTTATACACTTTTAAAAAGAAATGCCAACTCGATAGTTTAGGCTTTAACTGGAACATGGCAAGTAATTGTATGTTTTGGCGGACCCCTAGTAATGTTGCAGAATCTTTCTCAGAAGTTGTTCCGTGGGATAGCCGATTCCTCAGGTAAGAGCTACTTGTTTGTTCAATCCTCCATCTTAGGCCTGCTCCTCAGGTGCATCCTCCTTCTCGCAGCGATTTCCTAGGAACAGATTTCGAAGAACAGCTCTGATCACAGAATCACAGATTGGTTAGGGTTGGAAAGGAGCTCTGGAGATCATCCAGTCCAACCCCCCTGCCAGAGCAGGGTCACCTACAGCAGGTTGCACAGGATGACCTCCAGGCGGGTTTTGAATGTTTCTGGGGTGGGAGACTCTACCGCCTCCCTGGGCAGCCTGTTCCAGCGCTCTGCCACCCTCAAAGTAAAGAAGTTCCTCCTCATGCTTTGATAGAAGTTCCTACGTTCCAGTTTGTACCCGTTACCTCTTGTCCTGGATCATCTTTGATGATCCAGGACAAGAGGTAACGGGCACCAATTGGAACGTAGGAACTTGAACTTGAACTGGAACGTAGGAACTTGAACATAGGATTATCCTTGATGATTCAGGATAGCTGTGTGTCTGACCAGTCTGTCTTTCGAAGGAGGTCCTGGGCCAGCTCCAGCCATGCTGTGCTGAGCAGAGCCCCTGGCAGCAGCCCCACAGCTCACTCCCAGTGTGCCTGAATGGAAAAGGTACCAAAGTTGCTCCAACACTTTCTGAAAAACTCTATAGTGTTACCCCACAAGCGCAAAGCGACGGCAAAGCCCGTGAAATGACACCGGTGCTTCCAGAAAATGTCAAGCTTCCTGCCCAAGGGTGACATGCCATGCGGTGGGGTCAGGGCCACGCGCTGAGCACCCGGTGCGCTGGGGTTGCCCCAGCGGTTCCTGAGCAGCTCCTGCAGTGCTGCCGCCGGTACCGTTCTGGCGGCTGTAGTTGTTTAAAAAGCCGTTGTTGTTTCCGGCGTAATCTGACGGCAGTTTTCTCGGGCATTTGGGCCTCTTCTAATAAGTGTGCTGTGAGTACATCTGCAAGCATTCACCTGTCGAGGTCAAATGACTGGTGGTGCTCATCTGCCCCCGTGCTACTGCTGCTGCCTCCCGTGAATGCTCATGTGCCTGCGTGCCCCTGTACAGGCACAGATGCACGCGCGCAACACCTGATCCCGCATCCTAATTATTTTTCGCCCGGTTCTCTGAGTTGTTCTGCTTCCGGCTGATGAATGGGAAAGTGTAGTAGTGCTGTTTCATTTCACCAGCCTCTCAAGTGTGGAAATTATGGTAAATTTGAGAACAAGCCAGATTAGATTGATAGTTACACCTCCTCCTTTAATTAGCCAACCACAGGATCTGTGGAGGCAAAGGCCGGGGGGGTGTGTCGGTGTATATAACGTGTATTGTCTATGTGAAAGATTAATCAAAAGGAGTTGCTTGAGGTGGGAAGGCTTTTCCGGAGAGGTTCCACATGTTGTCAGGTAGTCCCTCTGAATGGCAGCTTCCGGTTCGGTCCCTTAGCTTTCGGAAGTGACATTTAGTCTGATATGTGCCAGCCGTGCAATCTACCTAGCCCTGCAAAGTGCAAATATTAACCTAAATGCATATTAAGATAGTGTGTGTTAGCTCCTGAACTGAAATAGAGAGCGGGTGTTCCAGCGGAGGCAAGCAAATCGTGTTGATTTACAGTGGCTTGAGGATTTGGCCCATTACCGCTTCTTTATACACTTTTAAAAAGAAATGCCAACTCGATAGTTTAGGCTTTAACTGGAACATGGCAAGTAATTGTATGTTTTGGCGGACCCCTAGTAATGTTGCAGAATCTTTCTCTGAAGTTGTTCCATGGGATAGCCGATTCCTCAGGTAAGAGCTACTTGTTTGTTCAATCCTCCATCTTAGGCCTGCTCCTCAGGTGCATCCTCCTTCTCGCAGCGATTTCCTAGGAACAGATTTCGAAGAACAGCTCTGATCACAGAATCACAGATTGGTTAGGGTTGGAAAGGAGCTCTGGAGATCATCCAGCCCAACCCCCCTGCCAGAGCAGGGTCACCTACAGCAGGTTGCACCGGATGACCTCCAGGCGGGTTTTGAATGTCTCTGGGGTGGGAGACTCTACTGCCTCCCTGGGCAGCCTGTTCCAGTGCTCTGCCACCCTCAAAGTAAAGAAGTTCCTCCTCATGCTTTGATAGAAGTTCCTACGTTCCAGTTTGTACCCGTTACCTCTTGTCCTGGATCATCTTTGATGATCCAGGACAAGAGGTAACGGGCACCAATTGGAACGTAGGAACTTGAACTTGAACTGGAACGTAGGAACTTGAACATAGGATTATCCTTGATGATTCAGGATAGCTGTGTGTCTGACCAGTCTGTCTTTCGAAGGAGGTCCTGGACCAGCTCCAGCCATGCTGTGCTGAGCAGAGCCCCTGGCAGCAGCCCCACAGCTCACTCCCAGTGTGCCTGAATGGAAAAGGTACCAAAGTTGCTCCAACACTTTCTGAAAAACTCTATAGTGTTACCCCACAAGCGCAAAGCGACGGCAAAGCCCGTGAAATGACACCGGTGCTTCCAGAAAATGTCAAGCTTCCTGCCCAAGGGTGACATGCCATGCGGTGGGGTCAGGGCCACGCGCTGAGCACCCTTTGCGCTGGGGTTGCCCCAGCGGTTCCTGAGCAGCTCCTGCAGTGCTGCTGCCGGTACCGTTCTGTCAGCTGTATTTGTTTAAAAAGCCGTTGTTGTTTCCGGCGTAATCTGACGGCAGTTTTCTCGGGCATTTGGGCCTCTTCTAATAAGTGTGCTGTAAGTACATCTGCAAGCATTCACCTGTCGAGGTCAAATGACTGGTGGTGCTCATCTCCCCCCGTGCTACTGCTGCTGCCTCCCGTGAATGCTCATGTGCCTGCGTGCCCCTGTACAGGCACAGATGCACGCGCGCAACACCTGATCCCGCATCCTAATTATTTTTCGCCCGGTTCTCTGAGTTGTTCTGCTTCCGGCTGATGAATGGGAAAGTGTAGTAGTGCTGTTTCATTTCACCAGCCTCTCAAGTGTGGAAATTATGGTAAATTTGAGAACAAGCCAGATTAGATTGATAGTTACACCTCCTCCTTTAATTAGCCAACCACAGGATCTGTGGAGGCAAAGGCCGGGGGGGTGTGTCGGTGTATATAACGTGTATTGTCTATGTGAAAGATTAATCAAAAGGAGTTGCTTGAGGTGGGAAGGCTTTTCTGGAGAGGTTCCACATGTTGTCAGGTAGTCCATCTGAATGGCAGCTTCCGGTTCGGTCCCTTAGCTTTCGGAAGTGACATTTAGTCTGATATGTGCCAGCCGTGCAATCTACCTAGCCCTGCAAAGTGCAAATATTAACCTAAATGCATATTAAGATAGTGTGTGTTAGCTCCTGAACTGAAATAGAGAGCGGGTGTTCCAGCGGAGGCAAGCAAATCGTGTTGATTTACAGTGGCTTGAGGATTTGGCCCATTACCGCTTCTTTATACACTTTTAAAAAGAAATGCCAACTCGATAGTTTAGGCTTTAACTGGAACATGGCAAGTAATTGTATGTTTTGGCGGACCCCTAGTAATGTTGCAGAATCTTTCTCAGAAGTTGTTCCATGGGATAGCCGATTCCTCAGGTAAGAGCTACTTGTTTGTTCAATCCTCCATCTTAGGCCTGCTCCTCAGGTGCATCCTCCTTCTCGCAGCGATTTCCTAGGAACAGATTTCGAAGAACAGCTCTGATCACAGAATCACAGATTGGTTAGGGTTGGAAAGGAGCTCTGGAGATCATCCAGTCCAACCCCCCTGCCAGAGCAGGGTCACCTACAGCAGGTTGCACAGAATGACCTCCAGGCGGGTTTTGAATGTCTCTGGGGTGGGAGACTCTACCGCCTCCCTGGGCAGCCTGTTCCAGCGCTCTGCCACCCTCAAAGTAAAGAAGTTCCTCCTCATGCTTTGATAGAAGTTCCTAGGTTCCAGTTTGTACCCGTTACCTCTTGTCCTGGATCATCTTTGATGATCCAGGACAAGAGGTAACGGGCACCAATTGGAAGGTAGGAACTTGAACTTGAACTGGAAGGTAGGAACTTGAACTTGAACATAGGATTATCCTTGATGATTCAGGATAGCTGTGTGTCTGACCAGTCTGTCTTTCGAAGGAGGTCCTGGGCCAGCTCCAGCTATGCTGTGCTGAGCAGAGCCCCTGGCAGCAGCCCCACAGCTCACTCCCAGTGTGCCTGAATGGAAAAGGTACCAAAGTTGCTCCAACACTTTCTGAAAAACTCTATAGTGTTACCCCACAAGCGCAAAGCGACGGCAAAGCCCGTGAAATGACACCGGTGCTTCCAGAAAATGTCAAGCTTCCTGCCCAAGGGTGACATGCCATGCGGTGGGGTCAGGGCCACGCGCTGAGCACCCGGTGCGCTGGGGTTGCCCCAGCGGTTCCTGAGCAGCTCCTGCAGTGCTGCCGCCGGTACCGTTCTGGCGGCTGTAGTTGTTTAAAAAGCCGTTGTTGTTTCCGGCGTAATCTGACGGCAGTTTTCTCGGGCATTTGGGCCTCTTCGAATAAGTGTGCTGTGAGTACATCTGCAAGCATTCACCTGTCGAGGTCAAATGACTGGTGGTGCTCATCTGCCCCCGTGCTACTGCTGCTGCCTCCCGTGAATGCTCATGTGCCTGCGTGCCCCTGTACAGGCACAGATGCACGCGCGCAACACCTGATCCCGCATCCTAATTATTTTTCGCCCGGTTCTCTGAGTTGTTCTGCTTCCGGCTGATGAATGGGAAAGTGTAGTAGTGCTGTTTCATTTCACCAGCCTCTCAAGTGTGGAAATTATGGTAAATTTGAGAACAAGCCAGATTAGATTGATAGTTACACCTCCTCCTTTAATTAGCCAACCACAGGATCTGTGGAGGCAAAGGCCGGGGGGGTGTGTCGGTGTATATAACATGTATTGTCTATGTGAAAGATTAATCAAAAGGAGTTGCTTGAGGTGGGAAGGCTTTTCCGGAGAGGTTCCACATGTTGTCAGGTAGTCCCTCTGAATGGCAGCTTCCGGTTCGGTCCCTTAGCTTTCGGAAGTGACATTTAGTCTGATATGTGCCAGCCGTGCAATCTACCTAGCCCTGCAAAGTGCAAATATTAACCTAAATGCATATTAAGATAGTGTGTGTTAGCTCCTGAACTGAAATAGAGAGCGGGTGTTCCAGCGGAGGCAAGCAAATCGTGTTGATTTACAGTGGCTTGAGGATTTGGCCCATTACCGCTTCTTTATACACTTTTAAAAAGAAATGACAACTCGATAGTTTAGGCTTTAACTGGAACATGGCAAGTAATTGTATGTTTTGGCGGACCCCTAGTAATGTTGCAGAATCTTTCTCAGAAGTTGTTCCATGGGATAGCCGATTCCTCAGGTAAGAGCTACTTGTTTGTTCAATCCTCCATCTTAGGCCTGCTCCTCAGGTGCATCCTCCTTCTCGCAGCGATTTCCTAGGAACAGATTTCGAAGAACAGCTCTGATCACAGAATCACAGATTGGTTAGGGTTGGAAAGGAGCTCTGGAGATCATCCAGTCCAACCCCCCTGCCAGAGCAGGGTCACCTACAGCAGGTTGCACAGGATGACCTCCAGGCGGGTTTTGAATGTCTCTGGGGTGGGAGACTCTACTGCCTCCCTGGGCAGCCTGTTCCAGCGCTCTGCCACCCTCAAAGTAAAGAAGTTCCTCCTCATGCTTTGATAGAAGTTCCTACGTTCCAGTTTGTACCCGTTACCTCTTTTCCTGGATCATCTTTGATGATCCAGGACAAGAGGTAACGGGCACCAATTGGAAGGTAGGAACTTGAACTTGAACTGGAACGTAGGAACTTGAACATAGGATTATCCTTGATGATTCAGGATAGCTGTGTGTCTGACCAGTCTGTCTTTCGAAGGAGGTCCTGGACCAGCTCCAGCCATGCTGTGCTGAGCAGAGCCCCTGGCAGCAGCCCCACACCTCACTCCCAGTGTGCCTGAATGGAAAAGGTACCAAAGTTGCTCCAACACTTTCTGAAAAACTCTATAGTGTTACCCCACAAGCGCAAAGCGACGGCAAAGCCCGTGAAATGACACTGGTGCTTCCAGAAAATGTCAAGCTTCCTGCCCAAGGGTGACATGCCATGCGGTGGGGTCAGGGCCACGCGCTGAGCACCCGGTGCGCTGGGGTTGCCCCAGTGGTTCCTGAGCAGCTCCTGCAGTGCTGCCGCCGGTACCGTTCTGGCGGCTGTAGTTGTTTAAAAAGCCGTTGTTGTTTCCGGCGTAATCTGACGGCAGTTTTCTCGGGCATTTGGGCCTCTTCTAATAAGTGTGCTGTGAGTACATCTGCAAGCATTCACCTGTCGAGGTCAAATGAGTGGTGGTGCTCATCTGCCCCCGTGCTACTGCTGCTGCCTCCCGTGAATGCTCATGTGCCTGCGTGCCCCTGTACAGGCACAGATGCACGCGCGCAACACCTGATCCCGCATCCTAATTATTTTTCGCCCGGTTCTCGGAGTTGTTCTGCTTCCGGCTGATGAATGGGAAAGTGTAGTAGTGCTGTTTCATTTCACCAGCCTCTCAAGTGTGGAAATTATGGTAAATTTGAGAACAAGCCAGATTAGATTGATAGTTACACCTCCTCCTTTAATTAGCCAACCACAGGATCTGTGGAGGCAAAGGCCGGGGGGGTGTGTCGGTGTATATAACGTGTATTGTCTATGTGAAAGATTAATCAAAAGGAGTTGCTTGAGGTGGGAAGGCTTTTCCGGAGAGGTTCCACATGTTGTCAGGTAGTCCCTCTGAATGGCAGCTTCCGGTTCGGTCCCTTAGCTTTCGGAAGTGACATTTAGTCTGATATGTGCCAGCCGTGCAATCTACCTAGCCCTGCAAAGTGCAAATATTAACCTAAATGCATATTAAGATACTGTGTGTTAGCTCCTGAACTGAAATAGAGAGCGGGTGTTCCAGCGGAGGCAAGCAAATCGTGTTGATTTACAGTGGCTTGAGGATTTGGCCCATTACCGCTTCTTTATACACTTTTAAAAAGAAATGCCAACTCGATAGTTTAGGCTTTAACTGGAACATGGCAAGTAATTGTATGTTTTGGCGGACCCCTAGTAATGTTGCAGAATCTTTCTCAGAAGTTGTTCCATGGGATAGCCGATTCCTCAGGTAAGAGCTACTTGTTTGTTCAATCCTCCATCTTAGGCCTGCTCCTCAGGTGCATCCTCCTTCTCGCAGCGATTTCCTAGGAACAGATTTCGAAGAACAGCTCTGATCACAGAATCACAGATTGGTTAGGGTTGGAAAGGAGCTCTGGAGATCATCCAGTCCAACCCCCCTGCCAGAGCAGGGTCACCTACAGCAGGTTGCACAGGATGACCTCCAGGCGGGTTTTGAATGTCTCTGGGGTGGGAGACTCTACTGCCTCCCTGGGCAGCCTGTTCCAGCGCTCTGCCACCCTCAAAGTAAAGAAGTTCCTCCTCATGCTTTGATAGAAGTTCCTAGGTTCCAGTTTGTACCCGTTACCTCTTGTCCTGGATCATCTTTGATGATCCAGGACAAGAGGTAACGGGCACCAATTGGAACGTAGGAACTTGAACTTGAACTGGAACGTAGGAACTTGAACATAGGATTATCCTTGATGATTCAGGATAGCTGTGTGTCTGACCAGTCTGTCTTTCGAAGGAGGTCCTGGACCAGCTCCAGCCATGCTGTGCTGAGCAGAGCCCCTGGCAGCAGCCCCACACCTCACTCCCAGTGTGCCTGAATGGAAAAGGTACCAAAGTTGCTCCAACACTTTCTGAAAAACTCTATAGTGTTACCCCACAAGCGCAAAGCGACGGCAAAGCCCGTGAAATGACACCGGTGCTTCCAGAAAATGTCAAGCTTCCTGCCCAAGGGTGACATGCCATGCGGTGGGGTCAGGGCCACGCGCTGAGCACCCGGTGCGCTGGGGTTGCCCCAGTGGTTCCTGAGCAGCTCCTGCAGTGCTGCCGCCGGTACCGTTCTGGCGGCTGTAGTTGTTTAAAAAGCCGTTGTTGTTTCCGGCGTAATCTGACGGCAGTTTTCTCGGGCATTTGGGCCTCTTCTAATAAGTGTGCTGTGAGTACATCTGCAAGCATTCACCTGTCGAGGTCAAATGAGTGGTGGTGCTCATCTGCCCCCGTGCTACTGCTGCTGCCTCCCGTGAATGCTCATGTGCCTGCGTGCCCCTGTACAGGCACAGATGCACGCGCGCAACACCTGATCCCGCATCCTAATTATTTTTCGCCCGGTTCTCGGAGTTGTTCTGCTTCCGGCTGATGAATGGGAAAGTGTAGTAGTGCTGTTTCATTTCACCAGCCTCTCAAGTGTGGAAATTATGGTAAATTTGAGAACAAGCCAGATTAGATTGATAGTTACACCTCCTCCTTTAATTAGCCAACCACAGGATCTGTGGAGGCAAAGGCCGGGGGGGGTGTCGGTGGGGGGGCATACGATTTTACCATGGCGAGATTGCTGGAGGTTCTTTCTTGTCTGTTCTTTCTTGTCTTGTAAATTGGTATGAGATTCTGCCAGTCTTCCTCACGTAGCACAATCGCTTTTGATTTCTGGAGGTTGCTCACAGGGTAAGCTAATGTTTAACATCAATAAGGGTTACCGAATCTTGTCCTTGAGAAGCAGGAGTCTGGAAGCTGTTGTCAATCCAACTGCTGTATTCCTGACCAGCAAGCCCGCTCGATTCAGGGTTAATTAACTGATTACTTAGAGCGGAAGTGTTGTGGAAGAGCCCGATCATTACCATTTCTATTCATTCTAATATGATGTATTTCAACTCCCCCTCCCTCACGCCTTCCAGAGAGTGATCTGGTGAAGGAGGATGACAAGTCTTTGTGAAACCATCTCGAGTTCTGCCAGATACTCGTAGTTGAAGTTGTCTAGCGGTGCGAGATTAGACACCGTGTGAAAGGCAATACTGCACAGATTCTTTATTCCAGACCATTTTGTAAGTTCGCATGATACAAAACCTCACGGTTACTGGGCAGCTCTCCCACTTTTCATGTCAACCTTTGCTACCTCGCCCGCTGCAACGTGCAGGAAAGAAACATTGATTTGAATTGCGCCGTGGTGCCGTGCATCTTAATGACACTCTGGAGTGACTGGCAGTGTGTCTGGGTCCTGGGGTTGGACCCGGTCTAGCTGCCAGGAGGCAACATTGCAGAGAGGGGCTACAGCTGTGGTCTCTGAAGGGACCTGGCTACTCTATGTAGGCCATCTCTCCCTGCGTCTCAGAGTGCTTGAAGATGCTAATTGGTTCACATTTTCCTCTGTTCGTTAAGGTATTCTGTCCTTAAAAATTCAGCGTTTTAAAATAGTAACGTGTATTGTCTATGTGAAAGATTAATCAAAAGGAGTTGCTTGAGGTGGGAAGGCTTTTCCGGAGAGGTTCCACATGTTGTCAGGTAGTCCCTCTGAATGGCAGCTTCCGGTTCGGTCCCTTAGCTTTCGGAAGTGACATTTAGTCTGATATGTGCCAGCCGTGCAATCTACCTAGCCCTGCAAAGTGCAAATATTAACCTAAATGCATATTAAGATACTGTGTGTTAGCTCCTGAACTGAAATAGAAAGCGGGTGTTCCAGCGGAGGCAAGCAAATCGTGTTGATTTACAGTGGCTTGAGGATTTGGCCCATTACTGCTTCTTTATACACTTTTAGAAAGAAATGCCAACTCGATAGTTTAGGCTTTAACTGGAACATGGCAAGTAATTGTATGTTTTGGCAGACCCCTAGTAATGTTGCAGAATCTTTCTCTGAAGTTGTTCCATGGGATAGCCGATTTCTCAGCTAAGAGCTACTTGTTTGTTCAATCCTCCATCTTAGGCCTGCTCCTCAGGTGCATCCTCCTTCTCGCAGCGATTTCCTAGGAACAGATTTCGAAGAACAGCTCTGATCACAGAATCACAGATTGGTTAGGGTTGGAAAGGAGCTCTGGAGATCATCCAGTCCAACCCCCTGCCATAGCAGGGTCACCTACAGCAGGTTGCACAGGATGACCTCCAGGCGGGTTATGAATGTCTCTGGGGTGGGAGACTCTACCGCCTCCCTGGGCAGCCTGTTCCAGCGCTCTGCCACCCTCAAAGTAAAGAAGTTCCTCTTCATGCTTTGATAGAAGTTCCTAGGTTCCAGTTTGTACCCGTTACCTCTTGTCCTGGATCATCTTTGATGATCCAGGACAAGAGGTAACGGGCACCAATTGGAACGTAGGAACTTGAACTTGAACTGGAAGGTAGGAACTTGAACTTGAACATAGGATTATCCTTGATGATTCAGGATAGCTGTGTGTCTGACCAGTCTGTCTTTCGAAGGAGGTCCTGGGCCAGCTCCAGCCATGCTGTGCTGAGCAGAGCCCCTGGCAGCAGCCCCACAGCTCACTCCCAGTGTGCCTGAATGGAAAAGGTACCAAAGTTGCTCCAACACTTTCTGAAAAACTCTATAGTGTTACCCCACAAGCGCAAAGCGACGGCAAAGCCCGTGAAATGACACTGGTGCTTCCAGAAAATGTCAAGCTTCCTGCCCAAGGGTGACATGCCATGCGGTGGGGTCAGGGCCACGCGCTGAGCACCCGGTGCGCTGGGGTTGCCCCAGCGGTTCCTGAGCAGCTCCTGCAGTGCTGCCGCCGGTACCGTTCTGGCGGCTGTAGTTGTTTAAAAAGCCGTTGTTGTTTCCGGCGTAATCTGACGGCAGTTTTCTCGGGCATTTGGGCCTCTTCGAATAAGTGTGCTGTGAGTACATCTGCAAGCATTCACCTGTCGAGGTCAAATGACTGGTGGTGCTCATCTGCCCCCTTGCTACTGCTGCTGCCTCCCGTGAATGCTCATGTGCCTGCGTGCCCCTGTACAGGCACAGATGCACGCGCGCAACACCTGATCCCGCATCCTAATTATTTTTCGCCCGGTTCTCGGAGTTGTTCTGCTTCCGGCTGATGAATGGGAAAGTGTAGTAGTGCTGTTTCATTTCACCAGCCTCTCAAGTGTGGAAATTATGGTAAATTTGAGAACAAGCCAGATTAGATTGATAGTTACACCTCCTCCTTTAATTAGCCAACCACAGGATCTGTGGAGGCAAAGGCCGGGGGGGTGTGTCGGTTTATATAAGGTGTATTGTCTATGTTAAAGATTAATCAAAAGGAGTTGCTTGAGGTGGGAAGGCTTTTCCGGAGAGGTTCCACATGTTGTCAGGTAGTCCCTCTGAATGGCAGCTTCCGGTTCGGTCCCTTAGCTTTCGGAAGTGACATTTAGTCTGATATGTGCCAGCCGTGCAATCTACCTAGCCCTGCAAAGTGCAAATATTAACCTAAATGCATATTAAGATACTGTGTGTTAGCTCCTGAACTGAAATAGAGAGCGGGTGTTCCAGCGGAGGCAAGCAAATCGTGTTGATTTACAGTGGCTTGAGGATTTGGCCCATTACCGCTTCTTTATACACTTTTAAAAAGAAATGCCAACTCGATAGTTTAGGCTTTAACTGGAACATGGCAAGTAATTGTATGTTTTGGCGGACCCCTAGTAATGTTGCAGAATCTTTCTCTGAAGTTGTTCCATGGGATAGCCGATTCCTCAGGTAAGAGCTACTTGTTTGTTCAATCCTCCATCTTAGGCCTGCTCCTCAGGTGCATCCTCCTTCTCGCAGCGATTTCCTAGGAACAGATTTCGAAGAACAGCTCTGATCACAGAATCACAGATTGGTTAGGGTTGGAAAGGAGCTCTGGAGATCATCCAGCCCAACCCCCCTGCCAGAGCAGGGTCACCTACAGCAGGTTGCACCGGATGACCTCCAGGCGGGTTTTGAATGTCTCTGGGGTGGGAGACTCTACTGCCTCCCTGGGCAGCCTGTTCCAGTGCTCTGCCACCCTCAAAGTAAAGAAGTTCCTCCTCATGCTTTGATAGAAGTTCCTACGTTCCAGTTTGTACCCGTTACCTCTTGTCCTGGATCATCTTTGATGATCCAGGACAAGAGGTAACGGGCACCAATTGGAACGTAGGAACTTGAACTTGAACTGGAAGGTAGGAACTTGAACTTGAACATAGGATTATCCTTGATGATTCAGGATAGCTGTGTGTCTGACCAGTCTGTCTTTCGAAGGAGGTCCTGGGCCAGCTCCAGCTATGCTGTGCTGAGCAGAGCCCCTGGCAGCAGCCCCACAGCTCACTCCCAGTGTGCCTGAATGGAAAAGGTACCAAAGTTGCTCCAACACTTTCTGAAAAACTCTATAGTGTTACCCCACAAGCGCAAAGCGACGGCAAAGCCCGTGAAATGACACCGGTGCTTCCAGAAAATGTCAAGCTTCCTGCCCAAGGCTGACATGCCATGCGGTGGGGTCAGGGCCACGCGCTGAGCACCCGGTGCGCTGGGGTTGCCCCAGCGGTTCCTGAGCAGCTCCTGCAGTGCTGCCGCCGGTACCGTTCTGGCGGCTGTAGTTGTTTAAAAAGCCGTTGTTGTTTCCGGCGTAATCTGACGGCAGTTTTCTCGGGCATTTGGGCCTCTTCGAATAAGTGTGCTGTGAGTACATCTGCAAGCATTCACCTGTCGAGGTCAAATGACTGGTGGTGCTCATCTGCCCCCGTGCTACTGCTGCTGCCTCCCGTGAATGCTCATGTGCCTGCGTGCCCCTGTACAGGCACAGATGCACGCGCGCAACACCTGATCCCGCATCCTAATTATTTTTCGCCCGGTTCTCTGAGTTGTTCTGCTTCCGGCTGATGAATGGGAAAGTGTAGTAGTGCTGTTTCATTTCACCAGCCTCTCAAGTGTGGAAATTATGGTAAATTTGAGAACAAGCCAGATTAGATTGATAGTTACACCTCCTCCTTTAATTAGCCAACCACAGGATCTGTGGAGGCAAAGGCCGGGGGGGTGTGTCGGTGTATATAACGTGTATTGTCTATGTGAAAGATTAATCAAAAGGAGTTGCTTGAGGTGGGAAGGCTTTTCCGGAGAGGTTCCACATGTTGTCAGGTAGTCCCTCTGAATGGCAGCTTCCGGTTCGGTCCCTTAGCTTTCGGAAGTGACATTTAGTCTGATATGTGCCAGCCGTGCAATCTACCTAGCCCTGCAAAGTGCAAATATTAACCTAAATGCATATTAAGATACTGTGTGTTAGCTCCTGAACTGAAATAGAGAGCGGGTGTTCCAGCGGAGGCAAGCAAATCGTGTTGATTTACAGTGGCTTGCGGATTTGGCCCATTACCGCTTCTTTATACACTTTTAAAAAGAAATGCCAACTCGATAGTTTAGGCTTTAACTGGAACATGGCAAGTAATTGTATGTTTTGGCGGACCCCTAGTAATGTTGCAGAATCTTTCTCAGAAGTTGTTCCATGGGATAGCCGATTCCTCAGGTAAGAGCTACTTGTTTGTTCAATCCTCCATCTTAGGCCTGCTCCTCAGGTGCATCCTCCTTCTCGCAGCGATTTCCTAGGAACAGATTTCGAAGAACAGCTCTGATCACAGAATCACAGATTGGTTAGGGTTAGAAAGGAGCTCTGGAGATCATCCAGCCCAACCCCCCTGCCAGAGCAGGGTCACCTACAGCAGGTTGCACAGGATGACCTCCAGGCGGGTTTTGAATGTTTCTGGGGTGGGAGACTCTACCGCCTCCCTGGGCAGCCTGTTCCAGCGCTCTGCCACCCTCAAAGTAAAGAAGTTCCTCCTCATGCTTTGATAGAAGTTCCTAGGTTCCAGTTTGTACCCGTTACCTCTTGTCCTGGATCATCTTTGATGATCCAGGACAAGAGGTAACGGGCACCAATTGGAACGTAGGAACTTGAACTTGAACTGGAACGTAGGAGCTTGAACATAGGATTATCCTTGATGATTCAGGATAGCTGTGTGTCTGACCAGTCTGTCTTTCGAAGGAGGTCCTGGGCCAGCTCCAGCCATGCTGTGCTGAGCAGAGCCCCTGGCAGCAGCCCCACAGCTCACTCCCAGTGTGCTTAAGTGAAAAAGGTACCAAAGTTGCTCCAACACTTTCTGAAAAACTCTATAGTGTTACCCCACAAACGCAAAGCAACGGCAAAGCCCGTGAAATGACACCGGTGCTTCCAGAAAATGTCAAGCTTCCTGCCCAAGGCTGACATGCCATGCGGTGGGGTCAGGGCCACGCGCTGAGCACCCGGTGCGCTGGGGTTGCCCCAGCGGTTCCTGAGCAGCTCCTGCAGTGCTGCCGCCGGTACCGTTCTGGCGGCTGTAGTTGTTTAAAAAGCCGTTGTTGTTTCCGGCGTAATCTGACGGCAGTTTTCTCGGGCATTTGGGCCTCTTCTAATAAGTGTGCTGTGAGTACATCTGCAAGCATTCACCTGTCGAGGTCAAATGACTGGTGGTGCTCATCTGCCCCCGTGCTGCTGCTGCTGCCTCCCGTGAATGCTCATGTGCCTGCGTGCCCCTGTACAGGCACAGATGCATGCGCGCAACACCTGATCCCGCATCCTAATTATTTTTCGCCCGGTTCTCGGAGTTGTTCTGCTTCCGGCTGATGAATGGGAAAACTGTAGTAGTGCTGTTTCATTTCACCAGCCTCTCAAGTGTGGAAATTATGGTAAATTTGAGAACAAACGAGATTAGATTGATAGTTACACCTCCTCCTTTAATTAGCCAACCACAGGATCTGTGGAGGCAAAGGCCGGGGGGGTGTGTCGGTGTATATAACGTGTATTGTCTATGTGAAAGATTAATCAAAAGGAGTTGCTTGAGGTGGGAAGGCTTTTCCGGAGAGGTTCCACATGTTGTCAGGTAGTCCCTCTGAATGGCAGCTTCCGGTTCGGTCCCTTAGCTTTCGGAAGTGACATTTAGTCTGATATGTGCCAGCCGTGCAATCTACCTAGCCCTGCAAAGTGCAAATATTAACCTAAATGCATATTAAGATAGTGTGTGTTAGCTCCTGAACTGAAATAGAGAGCGGGTGTTCCAGCGGAGGCAAGCAAATCGTGTTGATTTACAGTGGCTTGAGGATTTGGCCCATTACCGCTTCTTTATACACTTCTAAAAAGAAATGCCAACTCGATAGTTTAGGCTTTAACTGGAACATGGCAAGTAATTGTATGTTTTGGCGGACCCCTAGTAATGTTGCAGAATCTTTCTCAGAAGTTGTTCCATGGGATAGCCGATTCCTCAGGTAAGAGCTACTTGTTTGTTCAATCCTCCATCTTAGGCCTGCTCCTCAGGTGCATCCTCCTTCTCGCAGCGATTTCCTAGGAACAGATTTCGAAGAACAGCTCTGATCACAGAATCACAGATTGGTTAGGGTTGGAAAGGACCTCTGGAGATCATGTAGTGCAACCCCCCTGCCAGAGCAGGGTCACCTACAGCAGGTTGCACAGGATGACCTCCAGGCGGGTTTTGAATATCTCTGGGGTGGGAGACTCTACCGCCTCCCTGGGCAGCCTGTTCCAGCGCTCTGCCACCCTCAAAGTAAAGAAGTTCCTCCTCATGCTTTGATAGAAGTTCCTAGGTTCCAGTTTGTACCCGTTACCTCTTGTCCTGGATCATCTTTGATGATCCAGGACAAGAGGTAACGGGCACCAATTGGAACGTAGGAACTTGAACTTGAACTGGAAGGTAGGAACTTGAACTTGAACATAGGATTATCCTTGATGATTCAGGATAGCTGTGTGTCTGACCAGTCTGTCTTTCGAAGGAGGTCCTGGGCCAGCTCCAGCCATGCTGTGCTGAGCAGAGCCCCTGGCAGCAGCCCCACAGCTCACTCCCAGTGTGCCTGAATGGAAAAGGTACCAAAGTTGCTCCAACACTTTCTGAAAAACTCTATAGTGTTACCCCACAAACGCAAAGCGACGGCAAAGCCCGTGAAATGACACCGGTGCTTCCAGAAAATGCCAAGCTTCCTGCCCAAGGGTGACATGCCATGCGGTGAAGGGAATGATCTGATCAGCCTTGGAAGAACTCCTAGTGATAGCCAGCTAATCGAAAAGGACGTGCTGGAGCTCATGCAGCGCGAACTACAGAAAGTTTGAACAATGCAGCGCCTTGAAAAAAGCCTCTGCTTGGGCAAGACTGTTATCTGTCACAAGATAAACATCAGGAACAACAGACTGCAACATCCTGGCTTTGTTTATAGAACAAGGAATTGGTGGTTGAAAGAAATTGGGCAACAGGATGCGAAAAGAGACGGACGACTCTGAAATGACTGGACAATTAGGAGCTCAGCTTTTGTAATATGTATGAGATGATTTTCTGTGTAACCAATCAGACTCTAACACGCTGTCTTCTAATGAATATTTGATCATATAAAAGATGGTTGCTGAAAACAATAAAGTTAGATCTGGCGTGCACCCAGCTAGGTCTCCGTCTCTCAATCGCAGCAAATTGGTGACCCCGACGTGATTCCCGGGTTCGACAACCACCTAACTGCGTGGCAGGCTGCGAGTCCCACAGAACTTTAAATGAGCTGCTGAAAGGAAGCAGGAGCCGGCCTAAGAATCCCTCTGGAACGAATAGGTGAGCTGTGGGAAACATGGGAAATCAAGCGTCTTCCCCAGAGAGAGACGTATATGAGCTTATGAAAGCTCTTCTTAAGAAACATGGAAAGAATATTTCTGGGCAAGACCTTAAAATGATGCTTAAATGGGTACAAGTAAAAATACCCACTGTGACTGCCTCCACTATTTTTACACGGGAACTGTGGGATGATGTAGGGGTGAAACTGTGGCATGCAGCCACAACTGGAAACGTTGAAGCGCAGCGTATGCTTCCGTGGTGGCGAACTATTTTTGAAACCTTAAAGGCGCAGGAGGGCAAGGACGGTAGAGAGGCTGGAGACACCGATAACCCGCCAGGTACCGAGCATACTAAAGGGCCCCTCACGGTGGGAGCGGCAGGGTATCCCCCGGAGGAGGATCCCTTTGACCCAGGACCCATAGACCCTGATAAGGAGCCACAACTTTACCCC
The DNA here is from genome assembly GCF_965231255.1 of Vanellus vanellus. NCBI lineage: Eukaryota > Metazoa > Chordata > Aves > Charadriiformes > Charadriidae > Vanellus > Vanellus vanellus. The sequence goes on along the minus strand of NW_028128566.1, from coordinate 320,388 downwards.
CCTGACCCACACGATGTATGGGCTAATATCAAGCGACAAGCCTTGAAAGAGGGAGAACTGGACATAGCTCGGACAATCGTGGCTCCTGTGATATATCAAGGTCGTGGGGGAGGGGCACAATGGGAGGCTCTATCTTTCCCGGTAGTGAAGGAACTACGCCGTACTATCACAGAGCACGGGCTCTCCTCCCCATATTTTGCGAGCCTGCTGTCCTCCGCTTTTGATACTTATGTGATGACTCCGCATGATCTAAAGTCCCTTGCACAATTGTTACTAACCCCCACTCAGTACTCGTTGTGGGAATCGCATTGGAGGGGAGGACTCCAAGCTCTTCTGCTGACCTATGTAGGTCACGACAATGGAGGCCTTGCTGCACTGACTATAGAACATCTTACGGGTACGGGACAATGGGCAAATCCAGTTGCCCAGGCGCGGGACATCCCACGGGAAGCTCTTGAGGCGATACGGGAAGAAGCTAGAAAGGCTCTAAGAAAAGTCCCAGACTCTCAAAAGCCGCAAAAGGCCTTTACTACTATCGTACAAGAACCTCGGGAGCCCTATATGCAGTTTATTGACAGATTGAAACAAGCTCTGGAACGTCAGATAGATAATGCGGAAGCTCGAGAAATTTTGTTGTTAAAACTGGCTGTGGAAAATGCTAATGCAGATTGCAAAAAACTTTTGAAATCTCTCCCTAATCAAAACCCCACCCTAGTTGAAATGGTTGAAGCCTGTAATAGGATTGGTACTGCGGATCATAAGTATGAAGCCATGGCAGCTGCCTTTGCGGCTATGCGCGGCCCAATGGGTCCGGGTGTCTGCTATGGGTGCGGTAAGCCTGGTCACTTGAAGAAAAATTGCTTAGCCGCTAACGGCAGTACTAAACCTCGAGCTCCGGGAATTTGTCCCAGATGTAAGAAAGGGCGTCATTATGCTAATCAATGTCGGTCTAAGTATGATTTGCAGGGTCAATTAATCCAGGGAAACCGATCACGGAGCGCGGAGCAGCGACGCGTGCAGACACAAATGCCGCAGCAGACATTCCCAAACCCTCAGGGGGGGGCAGTAGCGCCTCAAGTCTTCGTCCAGCAACGGCCGGAAGCGCCGGACTGGACCTGGCAACCGCCCACACAGTAACGGTACTCGATCCCTCGGTCCACCTATTATCTACAAATGTTTCGGGGCCTCTGCCCCCTGGAACGCAAGCGTTATTGTTAGGAAGATCATCTACAACTTTGTCAGGACTTTTTGTGTTGCCGGGAGTTATTGACTCTGATAGTATTGTTGAGATTAAGATCATGGCATGGACTCCATTCCCCCCCTGTACAATACCGAAAGGTAGCCGTATAGCGCAACTGATATTAATTCCCAAGGAGACTGGCGCCCCTATCCCCACTCAATCCCAACAGAGGAAGGGGGGCTTTGGGTCTACGGGAAACCCGCAAATCTTGTGGGTACAATCCATTTCCCAGAGAAGGCCCGTATGTCAATGTACTCTTACCCGCGAGGGACAGCAAATAGTGTTAAGCGGAATCATTGATACTGGAGCTGATGTTACAGTAATCTCTCAGGCCAAATGGCCCCCGCAATGGCCTCTAGCTAATATTTCTCAGGCGTTGGCGGGCATTGGAGGGACTGGTAATAGCCAACAAAGTTTGGATTTGATCCAAATTAAAGGCCCAGAGGGACATGTAGCTTCTGTTAAGCCCTTTGTGTTGCCTGTTCCTATGATCTTGTGGGGACGAGATGTGTTGTCCCAGTGGGGGATGTCTATTCAGACACATTTTTAGGTGGGGCCATTGAAGAGCGCGACACCCTGAAATTGACTTGGAAAACCAATACCCCTGTTTGGGTTGACCAATGGCCCCTACCGTTAGAAAAGCTTCGCGCTCTCCAGGAATTAGTTACAGAACAACTGTCAAAAGGCCACATTGTACCCTCTGTTAGTCCTTGGAATTCCCCTGTCTTTGTTATTAAAAAGCAAACCGGCAAGTGGCGCTTGCTCCATGACCTTAGAAAAATCAATGACGCGATGGAGGACATGGGAGCCCTCCAACCGGGGCTCCCATCCCCTACTATGATCCCTCGAGATTGGCATTTAACTGTTATCGATCTTAAAGATTGCTTTTTTAATATTCCGTTGCATCCGGATGATGCTCCTAAATTTGCCTTCTCAGTTCCAAGTGTCAACATGCAAGCCCCGTTGCAAAGATATCAGTGGGTTGTGCTGCCACAAGGAATGAAAAATAGCCCTACGATATGCCAATGGTATGTAGCCAAAGTCCTTAGTCCTGTTAGGACTAAGATGCCCAGTGTCTTATTGTATCATTATATGGATGATATCCTGATGGCTGCACAACATCACAAGGTCCTGGAGGAAGCTGTAGCCCTTGTCACAGCTGCTGTTAATTCAGCAGGTCTCTGTATTGCGCCAGAAAAAATTCAAAAAATTGCACCATGGAAATATCTAGGCTGGCGCATACGAGCGCAAACCATAGTTCCTCAGCCCCTGCAAATTCGGGCAGACATAAAAAACTTGCATGATGTGCAAAAGTTGTTAGGAACAATTAATTGGGTACGACCGTTGTTGGGAATTTCCAATGCAGACTTAAGTCCTTTGTTTGAATTGCTTAAAGGAGATACTAATTTAAACTCCCCTCGGGCTCTCGGCCCTGAGGCTGTTGACTCTCTGCAAAGAGTCGCAACTGCAATTGCCCTTAGACAAGCACACCGATGCGCTCCTGAGTCACCCTTTTATCTAATCATCTTAAATCCTGCTCGACAGCCTTACGCCTTGATATTTCAATGGGATTTTCAGAAATCCGATCCATTGTTAATTATTGAATGGGTCTTTTTGCCAAATCAGCCCACAAAGACTATCGTAACACAGCATGAAATGTTTGCATTTTTGATCATTCGAGCCCGGAGGCGTTTATTAACATTGTCAGGAATAGATTTTATTTGTATTTATTTGCCTATAGCAAACGAATATCTGCAGTGGCTCCACCAACAATCAGAGGCCTTCAGTATAGCAGTAGCCGGCTACGCAGGTCAGCTTTCTTCTCACCCACCTTCTCATAAACTGTTTAGCGCCGACTTCCGTCTGGTGTCCAAGCCAAAGAAAAGTGACCAACCTCTGCAAGCCTTAACTGTATTTACAGACGGATCCGGAAAATCACACAAGTCAGTTATTCTCTGGTGGGATAACCACAGTGGACAATGGGACTCTGATATAGAGACTGTGCCAGGCTCTCCTCAAATAGTAGAATTAGCAGCAGTTGTCCGCGCATTTAGAAAATGGTCGATGCCACTTAATATTGTTACAGACTCTGCTTATGTTACAGGAATTGTTGAGCGAGCCGAGGCATCTTTGTTGCGTGATGTTTCACATGCTGACTTATTTTCTTTGTTACAGGAGCTTATTTACCTCCTCGACTCACGTCCTCACCCTTATTTTATTATGCATGTTAGGTCTCATACTTCTTTGCCTGGTTTTATTGCAGAGGGAAATCGACAAGCCGATCTGCTTACATTACCAGTACAAGTGTTACCGGACCGTGTAGCACAAGCCAAATTAAGTCATTCCTTTTTCCACCAAAATGCTGGAGGTCTTAAACGACAATTTAGTCTTACTACTCAGCAAGCAACGACTATCATTGCTGTATGGCCTGATTGTCAAAAACACTCCTTTCCCTCAGTAGCAGGAGGAGTTAACCCTAGGGGTTTGCAGAGTTTGCAACTCTGGCAAACCGATGTCACCCACTTTTCAGAATTTGGCCACCTAAAATATATTCATTCTTCCATTGATACCTTCTCTGGCGCATTATTTGCCTCCTGCCATACAGGAGAAAGGGCGCGCGATGTCCAAAGGCATTTGGCACGTGCATTTGCCACTTTAGGTATACCCTCCCAAATTAAGACTGATAACGGTCCTGCATATATATCAGCAGCAATTAAAAAATTTTTTGACTCCTGGGGAATCGATCATGTCACCGGAATTCCTCACTCCCCTACAGGACAATCGTTAATCGAGCGCTCCCATCAATCCTTAAAACGCCTCTTACTACAGCAGAAAGGGGGAGTAGGGACTGCTACCCCCGAGGAGCGCTTACAGAAAGCTTTATATGTTTTTAATTTTCTGAACTGTTCTTTATTAGACAGCAATCCTCCTATAGTTCGCCATTTTAACATGAACGCCTCGCTGGAAATGCGGATTAAGCCACCAGTCTTGGTCCGAGACCCAGAAACAGGTAAAATTGTGGGACCTTATCCTCTTATCACCTGGGGTAGAGGTTATGCTTCTGTCTCCACAGAGAAGGGTCCCAGGTGGATTCCTGCTAAGAACGTGCGACCCTTCCGCGAGCCCCTACCGCAAACCTCACCGGAGAATCCTGATCATCACGTAGAAGAATCTCTCATCGAGGAAACAGAGCAAAAGGAACTGGCTGTTCTGAACAAATAAGCGTTCTATGAATAAGTGTCGTGAAGTGCCCATTAGAAACATTACCTGTGGCTTGTGTGGACATTGTGACCCCTGGGTCCTGTGTGTTTGTTACACTTGTGACAAGGAGTGGTGGCGTCGGGCGACGCTTGCTGGACGCTGGTGTGAAATTTGTTTAGAAAAAGAGATTAGTACGGCCAGACTCCTGCTTGTCACAGGACACGAGTTAGGTGACACTGATCGATACTTTTCCTGCCTTACTGATTGGGCAAAAATAGTGACTGATCAAGCAGGAAAAATATTGGTTTGTGACTTGGAGTGTAGTAGGACCAATCTGGTACCCGCCATCTGGCCCGTCTTAAGAAAGGACTGGGACCGTACAAAGAGAGAATGCAAAAGGCGGTTTGCTTGGAAAATGAAAAAGGGGTGGCGACGTCAATTTTCCCAATAATAGTTATGACCAATATAATGGGAGGAGCATGGGGCAATCTGTTCCCGCCAGCATTGCCCAAGGTTAATGTATGGGTAACACTAGCAAATCTCACGGGACAGGATACCTTGTGTCTATCTACTGCTTCCCCGAACAACCCTTTCTCTACCTGTCTCGTGGGCTTGCCGCTAGATGAATGGCCGGTACCCCAAGATTTAAGAAAAGTAGACGTCAGGGAAATAATAAAATATTGGGACGCGTGGGCCCCCCGACTCCCACAGGCCAGTTTGGAACCGCAAGAAATTGAGTTATTGGGATCAGTAAAAATGGATCTTTGTTTTAAATTTAATTATACAGGAAAAAATCAGTCTAAGGTGTGGGATGTTTCTCCCGTTCACCCTGTCTTCCGGAATGCTAGTGTTTGGTGTAACTCCACAGCCTTAAATGTGTCTAAATCTACGAATGTCCCCCTCTTATTACCCCCCGGAATATTCTTTATTTGTGGGGATAAGGCTTGGCCTAGCATCCCTTCTCATATAAAAGGGGGTCCCTGCAGTCTTGGACGCCTCTCAGTCTTGACCCCCAACACGTCTATGATTTTGCAACACCGCCTTTCTCATAGGGCAAAACGTAGTGTCCATACCTATACCCCTGACTGTGATGATAGTGTGGAATTTTGGTCTTTTGGTCAACGCTTTGCTGCTTCTTTTTTGTTGCCTGGGGCTGCTGCTGGGAAAGCCTTGGCAACTTTAGATAAACTTGTCTGTTGGCTTGCCAAGCAAACAAATGCCACCAGCAAGGCATTATCTGGTCTCTTGTTAGATGTGGATAGTGTTCGCCATGCTACACTGCAAAATAGGGCTGCTATAGATTTTTTGCTTTTAGCACAAGGCCATGGGTGTGAGGATTTTGAAGGTATGTGTTGTATGAACCTTTCTGATCATTCTGAATCGATTCACGCAAGTATTCAGCAGCTTAAGGAAGGAGTCTCTAAACTCCACCAGGATGACAGCTGGGATTGGCTAGACAAACTTTTTAAAGGATGGGGTTTGTCTGGCTGGCTAAGAAGCCTGGTAAAAACAATTGTGTATGCTTTGGCTGTCTTTGTCCTTTTATTGCTCTTTTTACCCTGTCTGTTGCAATGTTTACAGAGGTTAATAGCAAACTCAATGAAGCGGGTCCTTATTGTGCAACAAGAGGGGGGAGATGAAGGGAATGATCTGATCAGCCTTGGAAGAACTCCTAGTGATAGCCAGCTAATCGAAAAGGACGTGCTGGAGCTCATGCAGCGCGAACTACAGAAAGTTTGAACAATGCAGCGCCTTGAAAAAAGCCTCTGCTTGGGCAAGACTGTTATCTGTCACAAGATAAACATCAGAAACAACAGACTGCAACATCCTGGCTTTGTTTATAGAACAAGGAATTGGTGGTTGAAAGAAATTGGGCAACAGGATGCGAAAAGAGACGGACGACTCTGAAATGACTGGACAATTAGGAGCTCAGCTTTTGTAATATGTATGAGATGATTTTCTGTGTAACCAATCAGACTCTAACACGCTGTCTTCTAATGAATATTTGATCATATAAAAGATGGTTGCTGAAAACAATAAAGTTAGATCTGGCGTGCACCCAGCTAGGTCTCCGTCTCTCAATGGCGGCAATGCGGTGGGGTCAGGGCCACGCGCTGAGCACCCGGTGCGCTGGGGTTGCCCCAGCGGTTCCTGAGCAGCTCCTGCAGTGCTGCCGCCGGTACCGTTCTGGCGGCTGTAGTTGTTTAAAAAGCCGTTGTTGTTTCCGGCGTAATCTGACGGCAGTTTTCTCGGGCATTTGGGCCTCTTCGAATAAGTGTGCTGTGAGTACATCTGCAAGCATTCACCTGTCGAGGTCAAATGACTGGTGGTGCTCATCTGCCCCTGTGCTACTGCTGCTGCCTCCCGTGAATGCTCATGTGCCTGCGTGCCCCTGTACAGGCACAGATGCACGCGCGCAACACCTGATCCCGCATCCTAATTATTTTTCGACCGGTTCTCGGAGTTGTTCTGCTTCCGGCTGATGAATGGGAAAGTGTAGTAGTGCTGTTTCATTTCACCAGCCTCTCAAGTGTGGAAATTATGGTAAATTTGAGAACAAGCCAGATTAGATTGATAGTTACACCTCCTCCTTTAATTAGCCAACCACAGGATCTGTGGAGGCAAAGGCCGGGGGGGTGTGTCGGTGTATATAAGGTGTATTGTCTATGTGTAAGATGAATCAAAAGGAGTTGCTTGAGGTGGGAAGGCTTTTCCGGAGAGGTTCCACATGTTGTCAGGTAGTCCCTCTGAATGGCAGCTTCCGGTTCGGTCCCTTAGCTTTCGGAAGTGACATTTAGTCTGATATGTGCCAGCCGTGCAATCTACCTAGCCCTGCAAAGTGCAAATATTAACCTAAATGCATATTAAGATACTGTGTGTTAGCTCCTGAACTGAAATAGAGACCGGGTGTTCCAGCGGAGGCAAGCAAATCGTGTTGATTTAGAGTGGCTTGAGGATTTGGCCCATTACCGCTTCTTTATACACTTTTAAAAAGAAATGACAACTCGATAGTTTAGGCTTTAACTGGAACATGGCAAGTAATTGTATGTTTTGGTGGACCCCTAGTAATGTTGCAGAATCTTTCTCTGAAGTTGTTCCATGGGATAGCCGATTTCTCAGCTAAGAGCTACTTGTTTGTTCAATCCTCCATCTTAGGCCTGCTCCTCAGGTGCATCCTCCTTCTCGCAGCGATTTCCTAGGAACAGATTTCGAAGAACAGCTCTGATCACAGAATCACAGATTGGTTAGGGTTGGAAAGGAGCTCTGGAGATCATCCAGCCCAACCCCCCTGCCAGAGCAGGGTCACCTACAGCAGGTTGCACAGGATGACCTCCAGGCGGGTTTTGAATGTCTCTGGGGTGGGAGACTCTACCGCCTCCCTGGGCAGCCTGTTCCAGCGCTCTGCCACCCTCAAAGTAAAGAAGTTCCTCCTCATGCTTTGATAGAAGTTCCTAGGTTCCAGTTTGTACCCGTTACCTCTTGTCCTGGATCATCTTTGATGATCCAGGACAAGAGGTAACGGGCACCAATTGGAACGTAGGAACTTGAACTTGAACTGGAACGTAGGAACTTGAACATAGGATTATCCTTGATGATTCAGGATAGCTGTGTGTCTGACCAGTCTGTCTTTCGAAGGAGGTCCTGGGCCAGCTCCAGCCATGCTGTGCTGAGCAGAGCCCCTGGCAGCAGCCCCACACCTCACTCCCAGTGTGCCTGAATGGAAAAGGTACCAAAGTTGCTCCAACACTTTCTGAAAAACTCTATAGTGTTACCCCACAAGCGCAAAGCGACGGCAAAGCCCGTGAAATGACACCGGTGCTTCCAGAAAATGTCAAGCTTCCTGCCCAAGGGTGACATGCCATGCGGTGGGGTCAGGGCCACGCGCTGAGCACCCGGTGCGCTGGGGTTGCCCCAGCGGTTCCTGAGCAGCTCCTGCAGTGCTGCCGCCGGTACCGTTCTGGCGGCTGTAGTTGTTTAAAAAGCCGTTGTTGTTTCCGGCGTAATCTGACGGCAGTTTTCTCGGGCATTTGGGCCTCTTCTAATAAGTGTGCTGTGAGTACATCTGCAAGCATTCACCTGTCGAGGTCAAATGACTGGTGGTGCTCATCTCCCCCCGTGCTACTGCTGCTGCCTCCCGTGAATGCTCATGTGCCTGCGTGCCCCTGTACAGGCACAGATGCACACGCGCAACACCTGATCCCGCATCCTAATTACTTTTCGCCCGGTTCTCAGAGTTGTTCTGCTTCCGGCTGATGAATGGGAAAGTGTAGTAGTGCTGTTTCATTTCACCAGCCTCTCAAGTGTGGAAATTATGGTAAATTTGAGAACAAGCCAGATTAGATTGATAGTTACACCTCCTCCTTTAATTAGCCAACCACAGGATCTGTGGAGGCAAAAGCCGGGGGGGTGTGTCGGTGTATATAACGTGTATTGTCTATGTGAAAGATTAATCAAAAGGAGTTGCTTGAGGTGGGAAGGCTTTTCCGGAGAGGTTCCACATGTTGTCAGGTAGTCCCTCTGAATGGCAGCTTCCGGTTCGGTCCCTTAGCTTTCGGAAGTGACATTTAGTCTGATATGTGCCAGCCGTGCAATCTACCTAGCCCTGCAAAGTGCAAATATTAACCTAAATGCATATTAAGATAGTGTGTGTTAGCTCCTGAACTGAAATAGAGAGCGGGTGTTCCAGCGGAGGCAAGCAAATCGTGTTGATTTACAGTGGCTTGAGGATTTGGCCCATTACCGCTTCTTTATACACTTTTAAAAAGAAATGACAACTCGATAGTTTAGGCTTTAACTGGAACATGGCAAGTAATTGTATGTTTTGGCGGACCCCTAGTAATGTTGCAGAATCTTTCTCAGAAGTTGTTCCATGGGATAGCCGATTCCTCAGGTAAGAGCTACTTGTTTGTTCAATCCTCCATCTTAGGCCTGCTCCTCAGGTGCGTCCTCCTTCTCGCAGCGATTTCCTAGGAACAGATTTCAAAGAACAGCTCTGATCACAGAATCACAGATTGGTTAGGGTTGGAAAGGACCTCTGGAGATCATCCAGTCCAACCCCCCTGCCAGAGCAGGGTCACCTACAGCAGGTTGCACAGGATGACCTCCAGGCGGGTTTTGAATGTTTCTGGGGTCGGAGACTCTACTGCCTCCCTGGGCAGCCTGTTCCAGCGCTCTGCCACCCTCAAAGTAAAGAAGTTCCTCCTCATGCTTTGATAGAAGTTCCTACGTTCCAGTTTGTACCCGTTACCTCTTGTCCTGGATCATCTTTGATGATCCAGGACAAGAGGTAACGGGCACCAATTGGAACGTAGGAACTTGAACTTGAACTGGAAGGTAGGAACTTGAACTTGAACATAGGATTATCCTTGATGATTCAGGATAGCTGTGTGTCTGACCAGTCTGTCTTTCGAAGGAGGTCCTGGGCCAGCTCCAGCTATGCTGTGCTGAGCAGAGCCCCTGGCAGCAGCCCCACAGCTCACTCCCAGTGTGCCTGAATGGAAAAGGTACCAAAGTTGCTCCAACACTTTCTGAAAAACTCTATAGTGTTACCCCACAAGCGCAAAGCGACGGCAAAGCCCGTGAAATGACACCGGTGCTTCCAGAAAATGTCAAGCTTCCTGCCCAAGGGTGACATGCCATGCGGTGGGGTCAGGGCCACGCGCTGAGCACCCGGTGCGCTGGGGTTGCCCCAGCGGTTCCTGAGCAGCTCCTGCAGTGCTGCCGCCGGTACCGTTCTGGCGGCTGTAGTTGTTTAAAAAGCCGTTGTTGTTTCCGGCGTAATCTGACGGCAGTTTTCTCGGGCATTTGGGCCTCTTCTAATAAGTGTGCTGTGAGTACATCTGCAAGCATTCACCTGTCGAGGTCAAATGACTGGTGGTGCTCATCTGCCCCCGTGCTACTGCTGCTGCCTCCCGTGAATGCTCATGTGCCTGCGTGCCCCTGTACAGGCACAGATGCACGCGCGCAACACCTGATCCCGCATCCTAATTATTTTTCGCCCGGTTCTCGGAGTTGTTCTGCTTCCGGCTGATGAATGGGAAAGTGTAGTAGTGCTGTTTCATTTCACCAGCCTCTCAAGTGTGGAAATTATGGTAAATTTGAGAACAAGCCAGATTAGATTGATAGTTACACCTCCTCCTTTAATTAGCCAACCACAGGATCTGTGGAGGCAAAGGCCGGGGGGCGTGTCGGTGGGGGGGCATACGATTTTACCATGGCGAGATTGCTGGAGGTTCTTTCTTGTCTGTTCTTTCTTGTCTTGTAAATTGATATGAGGTTCTGCCAGTCTTCCTCACGTAGCACAATCGCTCTTGATTTCTGGAGGTTGCTCACAGGGTAAGCTAATGTTTAACATCAATAAGGGTTACCGAATCTTGTCCTTGAGAAGCAGGAGTCTGGAAGCTGTTGTCAATCCAACTGCTGTATTCCTGACCAGCAAGCCCGCTCGATTCAGGGTTAATTAACTGATTACTTAGAGCGGAAGTGTTGTGGAAGAGCCCGATCATTACCATTTCTATTCATTCTAATATGATGTATTTCAACTCCCCCTCTCTCACGCCTTCCAGAGAGTGATCTGGTGAAGGAGGATGACAAGTCTTTGTGAAACCATCTCGAGTTCTGCCAGATACTCGTAGTTGAAGTTGTCTAGCGGTGCGAGATTAGACACCGTGTGAAAGGCAATACTGCACAGATTCTTTATTCCAGACCATTTTCTAAGTTCGCATGATACAAAACCTCACGGTTACTGGGCAGCTCTCCCACTTTTCACGTCAACCTTTGCTACCTAGCCCGCTGCAACGTGCAGGAAAGAAACATTTATTTGAATTGCGCCGTGGTGCCGTGCATCTTAATGACACTCTGGAGTGACTGGCAGTGTGTCTGGGTCCTGGGGTTGGACCCGGTCTAGCTGCCAGGAGGCAACATTGCAGAGAGGGGCTACAGCTGTGGTCTCTGAAGGGACCTGGCTACTCTATGTAGGCCTTCTCTCCCTGCGTCTCAGAGTGCTTGAAGATGCTAATTGGTTCACATTTTCCTCTGTTCGTTAAGGTATTCTGTCCTTAAAAATTCAGCTTTTTAAAATAGTAACGTGTATTGTCTATGTGAAAGATTAATCAAAAGGAGTTGCTTGAGGTGGGAAGGCTTTTCCGGAGAGGTTCCACATGTTGTCAGGTAGTCCCTCTGAATGGCAGCTTCCGGTTCGGTCCCTTAGCTTTCGGAAGTGACATTTAGTCTGATATGTGCCAGCCGTGCAATCTACCTAGCCCTGCAAAGTGCAAATATTAACCTAAATGCATATTAAGATACTGTGTGTTAGCTCCTGAACTGAAATAGAGAGCGGGTGTTCCAGCGGAGGCAAGCAAATCGTGTTGATTTACAGTGGCTTGAGGATTTGGCCCATTACCGCTTCTTTATACACTTTTAAAAAGAAATGACAACTCGATAGTTTAGGCTTTAACTGGAACATGGCAAGTAATTGTATGTTTTGGCGGACCCCTAGTAATGTTGCAGAATCTTTCTCAGAAGTTGTTCCATGGGATAGCCGATTCCTCAGGTAAGAGCTACTTGTTTGTTCAATCCTCCATCTTAGGCCTGCTCCTCAGGTGCATCCTCCTTCTCGCAGCGATTTCCTAGGAACAGATTTCGAAGAACAGCTCTGATCACAGAATCACAGATTGGTTAGGGTTGGAAAGGAGCTCTGGAGATCATCCAGTCCAACCCCCCTGCCAGAGCAGGGTCACCTACAGCAGGTTGCACAGGATGACCTCCAGGCGGGTTTTGAATGTCTCTGGGGTGGGAGACTCTACCGCCTCCCTGGGCAGCCTGTTCCAGCGCTCTGCCACCCTCAAAGTAAAGAAGTTCCTCCTCATGCTTTGATAGAAGTTCCTACGTTCCAGTTTGTACCCGTTACCTCTTGTCCTGGATCATCTTTGATGATCCTGGACAAGAGGTAACGGGCACCAATTGGAACGTAGGAACTTGAACTTGAACTGGAACGTAGGAACTTGAACATAGGATTATCCTTGATGATTCAGGATAGCTGTGTGTCTGACCAGTCTGTCTTTCGAAGGAGGTCCTGGGCCAGCTCCAGCCATGCTGTGCTGAGCAGAGCCCCTGGCAGCAGCCCCACACCTCACTCCCAGTGTGCCTGAATGGAAAAGGTACCAAAGTTGCTCCAACACTTTCTGAAAAACTCTATAGTGTTACCCCACAAGCGCAAAGCGACGGCAAAGCCCGTGAAATGACACCGGTGCTTCCAGAAAATGTCAAGCTTCCTGCCCAAGGGTGACATGCCATGCGGTGGGGTCAGGGCCACGCGCTGAGCACCCGGTGCGCTGGGGTTGCCCCAGCGGTTCCTGAGCAGCTCCTGCAGTGCTGCCGCCGGTACCGTTCTGGCGGCTGTAGTTGTTTAAAAAGCCGTTGTTGTTTCCGGCGTAATCTGACGGCAGTTTTCTCGGGCATTTGGGCCTCTTCTAATAAGTGTGCTGTGAGTACATCTGCAAGCATTCACCTGTCGAGGTCAAATGACTGGTGGTGCTCATCTGCCCCCGTGCTACTGCTGCTGCCTCCCGTGAATGCTCATGTGCCTGCGTGCCCCTGTACAGGCACAGATGCACGCGCGCAACACCTGATCCCGCATCCTAATTATTTTTCGCCCGGTTCTCGGAGTTGTTCTGCTTCCGGCTGATGAATGGGAAAGTGTAGTAGTGCTGTTTCATTTCACCAGCCTCTCAAGTGTGGAAATTATGGTAAATTTGAGAACAAGCCAGATTAGATTGATAGTTACACCTCCTCCTTTAATTAGCCAACCACAGGATCTGTGGAGGCAAAGGCCGGGGGGGTGTGTCGGTGTATATAACGTGTATTGTCTATGTGAAAGATTAATCAAAAGGAGTTGCTTGAGGTGGGAAGGCTTTTCCGGAGAGGTTCCACATGTTGTCAGGTAGTCCCTCTGAATGGCAGCTTCCGGTTCGGTCCCTTAGCTTTCGGAAGTGACATTTAGTCTGATATGTGCCAGCCGTGCAATCTACCTAGCCCTGCAAAGTGCAAATATTAACCTAAATGCATATTAAGATACTGTGTGTTAGCTCCTGAACTGAAATAGAGAGCGGGTGTTCCAGCGGAGGCAAGCAAATCGTGTTGATTTAGAGTGGCTTGAGGATTTGGCCCATTACCGCTTCTTTATACACTTTTAAAAAGAAATGCCAACTCGATAGTTTAGGCTTTAACTGGAACATGGCAAGTAATTGTATGTTTTGGCGGACCCCTAGTAATGTTGCAGAATCTTTCTCAGAAGTTGTTCCATGGGATAGCCGATTCCTCAGGTAAGAGCTACTTGTTTGTTCAATCCTCCATCTTAGGCCTGCTCCTCAGGTGCATCCTCCTTCTCGCAGCGATTTCCTAGGAACAGATTTCGAAGAACAGCTCTGATCACAGAATCACAGATTGGTTAGGGTTGGAAAGGAGCTCTGGAGATCATCCAGTCCAACCCCCCTGCCAGAGCAGGGTCACCTACAGCAGGTTGCACAGGATGACCTCCAGGCGGGTTTTGAATGTCTCTGGGGTGGGAGACTCTACCGCCTCCCTGGGCAGCTTGTTCCAGCGCTCTGCCACCCTCAAAGTAAAGAAGTTCCTCCTCATGCTTTGATAGAAGTTCCTACGTTCCAGTTTGTACCCGTTACCTCTTGTCCTGGATCATCTTTGATGATCCTGGACAAGAGGTAACGGGCACCAATTGGAACGTAGGAACTTGAACTTGAACTGGAACGTAGGAACTTGAACATAGGATTATCCTTGATGATTCAGGATAGCTGTGTGTCTGACCAGTCTGTCTTTCGAAGGAGGTCCTGGGCCAGCTCCAGCCATGCTGTGTTGAGCAGAGCCCCTGGCAGCAGCCCCACACCTCACTCCCAGTGTGCCTGAATGGAAAAGGTACCAAAGTTGCTCCAACACTTTCTGAAAAACTCTATAGTGTTACCCCACAAGCGCAAAGCGACGGCAAAGCCCGTGAAATGACACCGGTGCTTCCAGAAAATGTCAAGCTTCCTGCCCAAGGGTGACATGCCATGCGGTGGGGTCAGGGCCACGCGCTGAGCACCCGGTGCGCTGGGGTTGCCCCAGCGGTTCCTGAGCAGCTCCTGCAGTGCTGCCGCCGGTACCGTTCTGGCGGCTGTAGTTGTTTAAAAAGCCGTTGTTGTTTCCGGCGTAATCTGACGGCAGTTTTCTCGGGCATTTGGGCCTCTTCTAATAAGTGTGCTGTGAGTACATCTGCAAGCATTCACCTGTCGAGGTCAAATGACTGGTGGTGCTCATCTGCCCCCGTGCTACTGCTGCTGCCTCCCGTGAATGCTCATGTGCCTGCGTGCCCCTGTACAGGCACAGATGCACGCGCGCAACACCTGATCCCGCATCCTAATTATTTTTCGCCCGGTTCTCGGAGTTGTTCTGCTTCCGGCTGATGAATGGGAAAGTGTAGTAGTGCTGTTTCATTTCACCAGCCTCTCAAGTGTGGAAATTATGGTAAATTTGAGAACAAGCCAGATTAGATTGATAGTTACACCTCCTCCTTTAATTAGCCAACCACAGGATCTGTGGAGGCAAAGGCCGGGGGGGTGTGTCGGTGTATATAACGTGTATTGTCTATGTGAAAGATTAATCAAAAGGAGTTGCTTGAGGTGGGAAGGCTTTTCCGGAGAGGTTCCACATGTTGTCAGGTAGTCCCTCTGAATGGCAGCTTCCGGTTCGGTCCCTTAGCTTTCGGAAGTGACATTTAGTCTGATATGTGCCAGCCGTGCAATCTACCTAGCCCTGCAAAGTGCAAATATTAACCTAAATGCATATTAAGATACTGTGTGTTAGCTCCTGAACTGAAATAGAGAGCGGGTGTTCCAGCGGAGGCAAGCAAATCGTGTTGATTTAGAGTGGCTTGAGGATTTGGCCCATTACCGCTTCTTTATACACTTTTAAAAAGAAATGCCAACTCGATAGTTTAGGCTTTAACTGGAACATGGCAAGTAATTGTATGTTTTGGCGGACCCCTAGTAATGTTGCAGAATCTTTCTCAGAAGTTGTTCCATGGGATAGCCGATTCCTCAGGTAAGAGCTACTTGTTTGTTCAATCCTGCATCTTAGGCCTGCTCCTCAGGTGCATCCTCCTTCTCGCAGCGATTTCCTAGGAACAGATTTCGAAGAACAGCTCTGATCACAGAATCACAGATTGGTTAGGGTTGGAAAGGAGCTCTGGAGATCATCCAGTCCAACCCCCCTGCCAGAGCAGGGTCACCTACAGCAGGTTGCACAGGATGACCTCCAGGCGGGTTTTGAATGTTTCTGGGGTGGGAGACTCTACCGCCTCCCTGGGCAGCCTGTTCCAGCGCTCTGCCACCCTCAAAGTAAAGAAGTTCCTCCTCATGCTTTGATAGAAGTTCCTCCGTTCCAGTTGGTACCCGTTACCTCTTGTCCTGGATCATCTCCGGAGGCTGCCTAAAGCGAAAGCAGGTGCTTTTGAGGATGGCGTCCGCAGGAAAGTAGAGAGGGCCAAATTGTCTGGGGCATTTGAAAGGGTTCCAGGAGGCAGTGAGAACCAGCATTACTTTTTCCCGCTGGCACCTTTGCTGTGGCAGCAAAAGCTGGACGTTTGTCTTTTTTGCTCCGGAGGCTGCCGAAAGCGAAAACAGGTACTTTTGAGGATGGAGTCCGCAGGAAAGCAGAAAGGCCAAATTGTCTGGGGCATTCTAAAGGGTTCCAGGAGGCAGTGAGAACCAGCATTACTTTTCCCCGCTGTCACCTTTGCTGTGGCAGCAAAAGCTGGACGTTTGTCTTTTTTGCTCCGGAGGATGCCGAAAGCGAAAACAGGTGCTTTTGAGGATGAAGTCCTCAGGTAAGCAAAAAGGGCCAAATTGTCTGTGGCATTTGAAAGAGTTCCAAGAGGCAGTGAGAACCAGCATTACTTTTCCCCGCTGGCACCTTTGCTGTGGCAGCAAAAGCTGGACGTTTGTCTTTTTTGCTCCGGAGGCTGCCGAAAGCGAAAACAGGTGCTTTTGAGGATGGAGTCCGCAGGAAAGCAGAGAGTGCCAAATTGTCTGTGGCATTTGAAGAGGTTCCAGGAGGCAATGAGGACCAGCACCACATTTCCCCACTGCACCTTTGCTGTGGCAGCAAAAGCTGGACGTTTGTCTTTTTACCACCGGAGGGCGCCGAAAGTGAAAAAAGGCGCTTTTGAGGATAGAGTCCGCAGGAAAGCAGAGAGGGCCAAATTGTCTGGGGCATTTGAAAGAGTTCCAGGAGGCAGTGAGAACCAGCATCACTTTTCCCCGCTGGCTCCTTTGCTGTGGCAGCAAAAGCTGTACGTTTCTCTTTTTTGCTCCTGAGGCTGCCGAAAGCGAAAACAGGTGCTTTTCAGGATGGAGTCCGCAGGAAAGCAGAGAGGGCCAAATTGTCTGTGGCATTTGAAAGGGTTCCAGGAGGCAGTGAGAACCAGCATTACTTTTTCCCGCTGGCACCTTTGCTGTGGCAGCAAAAGCTGGACGTTTGTCTTTTTTGCTCCTGAGGATGCCGAAAGCGAAAAAAGGTGCTTTTGAGGATGGAGTCCGCAGGAAAGCAGAGAGGGCCAAATTGTCTGTGGCATTTGAAAGGGTTCCAGGAGGCAGTGAGAACCAGCATTATTTTTCCCCGCTGGCACCTTTGCTGTAGCAGCAAAAGCTGGACGTTTGTCTTTTTTGCTCCGGAGGCTGCCGAAAGCGAAAAGAGGTGCTTTTGAGGATGGAGTCCGCAGGAAAGCAGAGAGGGCCAAATTGTCTGTGGCATTTGAAAGGGTTCCAGGAGGCAATGAGGACCAGCATCACATTTCCCCACTGGCACCTTTGCTGTGGCAGCAAAAGCTGGACGTTTGTCTTTTTACCACCGGAGGGCGCCGAAAGTGAAAAAAGGCGCTTTTGAGGATGGAGTCCGCAGGAAAGCAGAGAGGGCCAAATTGTCTGGGGCATTTGAAAGAGTTCCAGGAGGCAGTGAGAACCAGCATCACTTTTCCCCGCTGGCTCCTTTGCTGTGGCAGCAAAAGCTGGACGTTTGTCTTTTTTGCTCCGGAGGATGCCGAAAGCGAAAACAGGTGCTTTTGAGGATGGAGTCCGCAGGAAAGCAGAGAGGCCCAAATTGTCTGGGGCATTTGAAAGGGTTCCAGGAGGCAGTGAGGACCAGCACCACTTTTCCCCGCTGGCACCTTTGCTGTGGCAGCAAAAGCTGGACGTTTGTCTTTTTTGCTCTGGAGGCTGCCGAAAGCGAAAACAGGTGCTTTTGAGGATGGAGTCCGCAGGAAAGCAGAGAGGGCCAAATTGTCTGGGGCATTTGAAAGAGTTCCAGGAGGCAGTGAGAACCAGCATTACTTTTCCCCGCTGGCACCTTTGTTATGGCAGCAAAACCTGGATGTTTGTCTTTTTTGCTCCGGAGGTTGCCGAAAGCGAAAACAGGTGCTTTTGAGGATGGAGTCCGCAGGAAAGCAGAGAGGGCCAAATTGTCTGGGGCATTTGAAAGGGTTCCAGGAGGCAGTGAGAACCAGCATTACTTTTCCCCGCTGGCACCTTTGCTGTGGCAGCAAAAGCTGGACGTTTGTCTTTTTACCACCGGAGGGCGCCGATAGTGAAAAAAGGCGCTTTGGAGTATAGAGTCCGCAGGAAAGCAGAGAGGGCCAAATGGTCGGGGGCATTTGAAGGGGTTCCAGGAGGCAGTGAGAACCAGCATTACTTTTCCCCGCTGGCACCTTTGCTGTGGCAGCAAAAGCTGGACGTTTGTCTTTTTTGCTCCGGAGGTTGCCGAAAGCGAAAACAGGTGCTTTTGAGGATGGAGTCCGCAGGAAAGCAGAGAGGGCCAAATTGCCTGTGGCATTTGAAGAGGTTCCAGGAGGCAGTGAGAACCAGCATTACTTTTCCCCACTGGCACCTTTGCTGTGGCAGCAAAAGCTGGACGTTTGTCTTTTTTGCTCCTGAGGTTGCCGAAAGCGAAAAAAGGTGCTTTTGAGGATGGAGTCCGCAGGAAAGCAGAGAGGGCCAAATTGTCTGTGGCATTTGAAGAGGTTCCAGGAGGCAGTGAGAACCAGCATTACTTTTCCCCTCTGGCACCTTTGCTGTGGCAGCAAAAGCAGACGTTTGTCTTTTTTGCTCCTGAGGTTGCCGAAAGCGAAAAAAGGTGCTTTTGAGGATGGAGTCCGCAGGAAAGCAGAGAGGGCCAAATTGTCTGTGGCATTTGAAAGGGTTCCAGGAGGCAGTGAGAACCAGCATTACTTTTTCCCGCTGGCACCTTTGCTGTGGCAGCAAAAGCTGGACGTTTGTCTTTTTTGCTCCGGAGGCTGTTGAAAGCGAAAACAGGTGCTTTTGAGGATAGAGTCCGCAGGAAAGCAGAGAGGCCCAAATTGTCTGTGGCATTTGAAAGGGTTCCAGGAGGCAGTGAGAACCAGCATTACTTTTTCCCGCTGGCACCTTTGCTGTGGCAGCAAAAGCTGGACGTTTGTCTTTTTTGCTCCGGAGGTTGCCGAAAGCGAAAACAGGTGCTTTTGAGGATGGCGTCCGCAGGAAAGCAGAGAGGGCCAAATTGTCTGTGGCATTTGAAAGGGTTCCAGGAGGCAGTGAGAACCAGCATTACTTTTCCCGGCTGTCACCTTTGCTGTGGCAGCAAAAGCTGGACGTTTGTCGTTTTTGCTCCGGAGGCTGCCGAAAGCGAAAAGAGGTGCTTTTGAGGATGGAGTCCGCAGGAATGCAGAGAGGGCCAAATTGTCTGTGGCATTTGAAGAGGTTCCAGGAGGCAATGAGGACCAGCATCACATTTCCCCACTGGCACCTTTGCTGTGGCAGCAAAAGCTGGACGTTTGTCTTTTTACCACCGGAGGGTTCCGAAAGTGAAAAAAGGCGCTTTTGAGGATAGAGTCCGCAGGAAAGCAGAGAGGGCCAAATTGTCTGTGGCATTTGAAAGGGTTCCAGGAGGCAGTGAGAACCAGCATCACTTTTCCCCGCTGGCACCTTTGCTGTGGCAGCAAAAGCTGGACGTTTGTCTTTTTTGCTCCTGAGGATGCCGAAAGCGAAAACAGGTGCTTTTGAGGATGGAGTCCGCAGGAAAGCAGAGAGGGCCAAATTGTCTGGGGCATTTGAAAGGGTTCCAGGAGGCAGTGAGAACCAGCATTACTTTTCCCGGCTGGCACCTTTGCTGTGGCAGCAAAAGCTGGACGTTTGTCTTTTTACCAGCGGAGGGCGCCGAAAGTGAAAAAAGGCACTTTTGAGGATAGAGTCCGCAGGAAAGCAGAGAGGGCCAAATTGTCTGGGGCATTTGAAAGAGTTCCAGGAGGCAGTGAGAACCAGCATCACTTTTCCCCGCTGGCTCCTTTGCTGTGGCAGCAAAAGCTGTACGTTTCTCTTTTTTGCTCCTGAGGCTGCCGAAAGCGAAAACAGGTGCTTTTCAGGATGGAGTCCGCAGGAAAGCAGAGAGGGCCAAATTGTCTGTGGCATTTGAAAGGGTTCCAGGAGGCAGTGAGAACCAGCATTACTTTTTCCCGCTGGCACCTTTGCTGTGGCAGCAAAAGCTGGACGTTTGTCTTTTTTGCTCCTGAGGATGCCGAAAGCGAAAAAAGGTGCTTTTGAGGATGGAGTCCGCAGGAAAGCAGAGAGGGCCAAATTGTCTGTGGCATTTGAAAGGGTTCCAGGAGGCAGTGAGAACCAGCATTATTTTTCCCCGCTGGCACCTTTGCTGTAGCAGCAAAAGCTGGACGTTTGTCTTTTTTGCTCCGGAGGCTGCCGAAAGCGAAAAGAGGTGCTTTTGAGGATGGAGTCCGCAGGAAAGCAGAGAGGGCCAAATTGTCTGTGGCATTTGAAAGGGTTCCAGGAGGCAATGAGGACCAGCATCACATTTCCCCACTGGCACCTTTGCTGTGGCAGCAAAAGCTGGACGTTTGTCTTTTTACCACCGGAGGGCGCCGAAAGTGAAAAAAGGCGCTTTTGAGGATGGAGTCCGCAGGAAAGCAGAGAGGGCCAAATTGTCTGGGGCATTTGAAAGAGTTCCAGGAGGCAGTGAGAACCAGCATCACTTTTCCCCGCTGGCTCCTTTGCTGTGGCAGCAAAAGCTGGACGTTTGTCTTTTTTGCTCCGGAGGATGCCGAAAGCGAAAACAGGTGCTTTTGAGGATGGAGTCCGCAGGAAAGCAGAGAGGCCCAAATTGTCTGGGGCATTTGAAAGGGTTCCAGGAGGCAGTGAGAACCAGCATTACTTTTCCCCGCTGGCACCTTTGCTGTGGCAGCAAAAGCTGGACGTTTGTCTTTTTTGCTCTGGAGGCTGCCGAAAGCGAAAACAGGTGCTTTTGAGGATGGAGTCCGCAGGAAAGCAGAGAGGGCCAAATTGTCTGGGGCATTTGAAAGAGTTCCAGGAGGCAGTGAGAACCAGCATTACTTTTCCCCGCTGGCACCTTTGCTATGGCAGCAAAACCTGGATGTTTGTCTTTTTTGCTCCGGAGGTTGCCGAAAGCGAAAACAGGTGCTTTTGAGGATGGAGTCCGCAGGAAAGCAGAGAGGGCCAAATTGTCTGGGGCATTTGAAAGGGTTCCAGGAGGCAGTGAGAACCAGCATTACTTTTCCCCGCTGGCACCTTTGCTGTGGCAGCAAAAGCTGGACGTTTGTCTTTTTACCACCGGAGGGCGCCGATAGTGAAAAAAGGCGCTTTGGAGTATAGAGTCCGCAGGAAAGCAGAGAGGGCCAAATGGTCGGGGGCATTTGAAGGGGTTCCAGGAGGCAGTGAGAACCAGCATTACTTTTCCCCGCTGGCACCTTTGCTGTGGCAGCAAAAGCTGGACGTTTGTCTTTTTTGCTCCGGAGGTTGCCGAAAGCGAAAACAGGTGCTTTTGAGGATGGAGTCCGCAGGAAAGCAGAGAGGGCCAAATTGTCTGTGGCATTTGAAGAGGTTCCAGGAGGCAGTGAGAACCAGCATTACTTTTCCCCACTGGCACCTTTGCTGTGGCAGCAAAAGCTGGACGTTTGTCTTTTTTGCTCCTGAGGTTGCCGAAAGCGAAAAAAGGTGCTTTTGAGGATGGAGTCCGCAGGAAAGCAGAGAGGGCCAAATTGTCTGTGGCATTTGAAGAGGTTCCAGGAGGCAGTGAGAACCAGCATTACTTTTCCCCTCTGGCACCTTTGCTGTGGCAGCAAAAGCTGGACGTTTGTCTTTTTTGCTCCTGAGGTTGCCGAAAGCGAAAAAAGGTGCTTTTGAGGATGGAGTCCGCAGGAAAGCAGAGAGGGCCAAATTGTCTGTGGCATTTGAAAGGGTTCCAGGAGGCAGTGAGAACCAGCATTACTTTTTCCCGCTGGCACCTTTGCTGTGGCAGCAAAAGCTGGACGTTTGTCTTTTTTGCTCCGGAGGCTGCTGAAAGCGAAAACAGGTGCTTTTGAGGATAGAGTCCGCAGGAAAGCAGAGAGGCCCAAATTGTCTGTGGCATTTGAAAGGGTTCCAGGAGGCAGTGAGAACCAGCATTACTTTTCCCGGCTGTCACCTTTGCTGTGGCAGCAAAAGCTGGACGTTTGTCGTTTTTGCTCCGGAGGCTGCCGAAAGCGAAAAGAGGTGCTTTTGAGGATGGAGTCCGCAGGAATGCAGAGAGGGCCAAATTGTCTGTGGCATTTGAAGAGGTTCCAGGAGGCAATGAGGACCAGCATCACATTTCCCCACTGGCACCTTTGCTGTGGCAGCAAAAGCTGGACGTTTGTCTTTTTACCACCGGAGGGTTCCGAAAGTGAAAAAAGGCGCTTTTGAGGATAGAGTCCGCAGGAAAGCAGAGAGGGCCAAATTGTCTGTGGCATTTGAAAGGGTTCCAGGAGGCAGTGAGAACCAGCATCACTTTTCCCCGCTGGCACCTTTGCTGTGGCAGCAAAAGCTGGACGTTTGTCTTTTTTGCTCCTGAGGATGCCGAAAGCGAAAAGAGGTGCTTTTGAGGATGGAGTCCGCAGGAAAGCAGAGAGGGCCAAATTGTCTGGGGCATTTGAAAGGGTTCCAGGAGGCAGTGAGAACCAGCATTACTTTTCCCGGCTGGCACCTTTGCTGTGGCAGCAAAAGCTGGACGTTTGTCTTTTTACCAGCGGAGGGCGCCGAAAGTGAAAAAAGGCGCTTTTGAGGATAGAGTCCGCAGGAAAGCAGAGAGGGCCAAATTGTCTGGGGCATTTGAAAGAGTTCCAGGAGGCAGTGAGAACCAGCATCACTTTTCCCCGCTGGCACCTTTGCTGTGGCAGCAAAAGCTGGACGTTTGTCTTTTTTGCTCTGGAGGCTGCCGAAAGCGAAAACAGGTGCTTTTGAGGATGGAGTCCGCAGGAAAGCAGAGAGGGCCAAATTGTCTGTGGCATTTGAAAGAGTTCCAGGAGGCAGTGAGAACCAGCATTACTTTTTCCCGCTGGCACCTTTGCTGTGGCAGCAAAAGCTGGACGTTTGTCTTTTTTGCTCCGGAGGCTGCCGAAAGCGAAAAGAGGTGCTTTTGAGGATGGAGTCCGCAGGAAAGCAGAGAGGGCCAAATTGTCTGGGGCATTTGAAAGGGTTCCAGGAGGCAGTGAGAACCAGCATTACTTTTCCCCGCTGGAACCTTTGCTGTGGCAGCAAAAGCTGGACGTTTGTCTTTTTACCAGCGGAGGGCGCCGAAAGTGAAAAAAGGCGCTTTTGAGGATAGAGTCCGCAGGAAAGCAGAGAGGGCCAAATTGTCTGGGGCATTTGAAAGAGTTCCAGGAGGCAGTGAGAACCAGCATCACTTTTCCCCGCTGACTCCTTTGCTGTGGCAGCAAAAGCTGTACGTCTGTCTTTTTTGCTCCTGAGGATGCCGAAAGCGAAAACAGGTGCTTTTGAGGATGGAGTCCGCAGGAAAGCAGAGAGGGCCAAATTGTCTGTGGCATTTGAAAGGGTTCCAGGAGGCAGTGAGAACCAGCATTACTTTTCCCCGCTGGCACCTTTGCTGTGGCAGCAAAAGCTGGACGTTTGTCTTTTTTGCTCCGGAGGCTGCCGAAAGCGAAAACAGGTGCTTTTGAGGATGGAGTCCGCAGGAAAGCAGAGAGGGCCAAATTGTCTGGGGCATTTGAAAGAGTTCCAGGAGGCAGTGAGAACCAGCGTTACTTTTCCCCGCTGGCACCTTTGCTATGGCAGCAAAACCTGGATGTTTGTCTTTTTTGCTCCGGAGGTTGCCGAAAGCGAAAACAGGTGCTTTTGAGGATGGAGTCCGCAGGAAAGCAGAGAGGGCCAAATTGTCTGGGGCATTTGAAAGGGTTCCAGGAGGCAGTGAGAACCAGCATTACTTTTCCCCGCTGGCACCTTTGCTGTGGCAGCAAAAGCTGGACGTTTGTCTTTTTTGCTCCGGAGGTTGCCGAAAGCGAAAACAGGTGCTTTTGAGGATGGAGTCCGCAGGAAAGCAGAGAGGGCCAAATTGTCTGTGGCATTTGAAGAGGTTCCAGGAGGCAGTGAGAACCAGCATTACTTTTCCCCACTGGCACCTTTGCTGTGGCAGCAAAAGCTGGACGTTTGTCTTTTTTGCTCCGGAGGCTGCCGAAAGCGAAAAAAGGTGCTTTTGAGGATGGAGTCCGCAGGAAAGCAGAGAGGGCCAAATTGTCTGTGGCATTTGAAAGGGTTCCAGGAGGCAGTGAGAACCAGCATTACTTTTTCCCGCTGGCACCTTTGCTGTGGCAGCAAAAGCTGGACGTTTGTCTTTTTTGCTCCGGAGGCTGCTGAAAGCGAAAACAGGTGCTTTTGAGGATGGAGTCCGCAGGAAAGCAGAGAGGCCCAAATTGTCTGTGGCATTTGAAAGGGTTCCAGGAGGCAGTGAGAACCAGCATTACTTTTTCCCGCTGGCACCTTTGCTGTGGCAGCAAAAGCTGGACGTTTGTCTTTTTACCACCGGAGGGTTCCGAAAGTTAAAAAAGGCGCTTTTGAGGATAGAGTCCGCAGGAAAGCAGAGAGGGCCAAATTGTCTGTGGCATTTGAAAGGGTTCCAGGAGGCAGTGAGAACCAGCATCACTTTTCCCCGCTGGCACCTTTGCTGTGGCAGCAAAAGCTGGACGTTTGTCTTTTTTGCTCCTGAGGATGCCGAAAGCGAAAACAGGTGCTTTTGAGGATGGAGTCCGCAGGAAAGCAGAGAGGGCCAAATTGTCTGGGGCATTTGAAAGGGTTCCAGGAGGCAGTGAGAACCAGCATTACTTTTCCCGGCTGGCACCTTTGCTGTGGCAGCAAAAGCGTGACGTTTTTCTTTTTACCAGCGGAGGGCGCCGAAAGTGAAAAAAGGCGCTTTTGAGGATAGAGTCCGCAGGAAAGCAGAGAGGGCCAAATTGTCTGGGGCATTTGAAAGAGTTCCAGGAGGCAGTGAGAACCAGCATCACTTTTCCCCGCTGGCACCTTTGCTGTGGCAGCAAAAGCTGGACGTTTGTCTTTTTTGCTCCGGAGGCTGCCGAAAGCGAAAACAGGTGCTTTTGAGGATGGAGTCCGCAGGAAAGCAGAGAGGGCCAAATTGTCTGTGGCATTTGAAAGAGTTCCAGGAGGCAGTGAGAACCAGCATTACTTTTTCCCGCTGGCACCTTTGCTGTGGCAGCAAAAGCTGGACGTTTGTCTTTTTTGCTCCGGAGGCTGCCGAAAGCGAAAAGAGGTGCTTTTGAGGATGGAGTCCGCAGGAAAGCAGAGAGGGCCAAATTGTCTGGGGCATTTGAAAGGGTTCCAGGAGGCAGTGAGAACCAGCATTACTTTTCCCCGCTGGAACCTTTGCTGTGGCAGCAAAAGCTGGACGTTTGTCTTTTTACCAGCGGAGGGCGCCGAAAGTGAAAAAAGGCGCTTTTGAGGATAGAGTCCGCAGGAAAGCAGAGAGGGCCAAATTGTCTGGGGCATTTGAAAGAGTTCCAGGAGGCAGTGAGAACCAGCATCACTTTTCCCCGCTGACTCCTTTGCTGTGGCAGCAAAAGCTGTACGTCTGTCTTTTTTGCTCCTGAGGATGCCGAAAGCGAAAACAGGTGCTTTTGAGGATGGAGTCCGCAGGAAAGCAGAGAGGGCCAAATTGTCTGTGGCATTTGAAAGGGTTCCAGGAGGCAGTGAGAACCAGCATTACTTTTCCCCGCTGGCACCTTTGCTGTGGCAGCAAAAGCTGGACGTTTGTCTTTTTTGCTCCGGAGGCTGCCGAAAGCGAAAACAGGTGCTTTTGAGGATGGAGTCCGCAGGAAAGCAGAGAGGGCCAAATTGTCTGGGGCATTTGAAAGAGTTCCAGGAGGCAGTGAGAACCAGCGTTACTTTTCCCCGCTGGCACCTTTGCTATGGCAGCAAAACCTGGATGTTTGTCTTTTTTGCTCCGGAGGTTGCCGAAAGCGAAAACAGGTGCTTTTGAGGATGGAGTCCGCAGGAAAGCAGAGAGGGCCAAATTGTCTGTGGCATTTGAAGAGGTTCCAGGAGGCAGTGAGAACCAGCATTACTTTTCCCCACTGGCACCTTTGCTGTGGCAGCAAAAGCTGGACGTTTGTCTTTTTTGCTCCGGAGGCTGCCGAAAGCGAAAAAAGGTGCTTTTGAGGATGGAGTCCGCAGGAAAGCAGAGAGGGCCAAATTGTCTGTGGCATTTGAAAGGGTTCCAGGAGGCAGTGAGAACCAGCATTACTTTTTCCCGCTGGCACCTTTGCTGTGGCAGCAAAAGCTGGACGTTTGTCTTTTTTGCTCCGGAGGCTGCTGAAAGCGAAAACAGGTGCTTTTGAGGATGGAGTCCGCAGGAAAGCAGAGAGGCCCAAATTGTCTGTGGCATTTGAAAGGGTTCCAGGAGGCAGTGAGAACCAGCATTACTTTTCCCGGCTGGCACCTTTGCTGTGGCAGCAAAAGCTGGACGTTTGTCTTTTTTGCTCTGGAGGCTGCCGAAAGCGAAAACAGGTGCTTTTGAGGATGGAGTCCGCAGGAAAGCAGAGAGGGCCAAATTGTCTGTGGCATTTGAAAGAGTTCCAGGAGGCAGTGAGAACCAGCATTACTTTTCCCCGCTGGCACCTTTGCTGTGGCAGCAAAAGCTGGACGTTTGTCTTTTTTGCTCCGGAGGCTGCCGAAAGCGAAAACAGGTGCTTTTGAGGATGGAGTCCGCAGGAAAGCAGAGAGGGCCAAATTGTCTGGGGCATTTGAAAGAGTTCCAGGAGGCAGTGAGAACCAGCGTTACTTTTCCCCGCTGGCACCTTTGCTATGGCAGCAAAACCTGGATGTTTGTCTTTTTTGCTCCGGAGGTTGCCGAAAGCGAAAACAGGTGCTTTTGAGGATGGAGTCCGCAGGAAAGCAGAGAGGGCCAAATTGTCTGGGGCATTTGAAAGGGTTCCAGGAGGCAGTGAGAACCAGCATTACTTTTCCCCGCTGGCACCTTTGCTGTGGCAGCAAAAGCTGGACGTTTGTCTTTTTTGCTCCGGAGGTTGCCGAAAGCGAAAACAGGTGCTTTTGAGGATGGAGTCCGCAGGAAAGCAGAGAGGGCCAAATTGTCTGTGGCATTTGAAGAGGTTCCAGGAGGCAGTGAGAACCAGCATTACTTTTCCCCACTGGCACCTTTGCTGTGGCAGCAAAAGCTGGACGTTTGTCTTTTTTGCTCCGGAGGCTGCCGAAAGCGAAAAAAGGTGCTTTTGAGGATGGAGTCCGCAGGAAAGCAGAGAGGGCCAAATTGTCTGTGGCATTTGAAAGGGTTCCAGGAGGCAGTGAGAACCAGCATTACTTTTTCCCGCTGGCACCTTTGCTGTGGCAGCAAAAGCTGGACGTTTGTCTTTTTTGCTCCGGAGGCTGCTGAAAGCGAAAACAGGTGCTTTTGAGGATGGAGTCCGCAGGAAAGCAGAGAGGCCCAAATTGTCTGTGGCATTTGAAAGGGTTCCAGGAGGCAGTGAGAACCAGCATTACTTTTTCCCGCTGGCACCTTTGCTGTGGCAGCAAAAGCTGGACGTTTGTCTTTTTACCACCGGAGGGTTCCGAAAGTTAAAAAAGGCGCTTTTGAGGATAGAGTCCGCAGGAAAGCAGAGAGGGCCAAATTGTCTGTGGCATTTGAAAGGGTTCCAGGAGGCAGTGAGAACCAGCATCACTTTTCCCCGCTGGCACCTTTGCTGTGGCAGCAAAAGCTGGACGTTTGTCTTTTTTGCTCCTGAGGATGCCGAAAGCGAAAACAGGTGCTTTTGAGGATGGAGTCCGCAGGAAAGCAGAGAGGGCCAAATTGTCTGGGGCATTTGAAAGGGTTCCAGGAGGCAGTGAGAACCAGCATTACTTTTCCCGGCTGGCACCTTTGCTGTGGCAGCAAAAGCGTGACGTTTTTCTTTTTACCAGCGGAGGGCGCCGAAAGTGAAAAAAGGCGCTTTTGAGGATAGAGTCCGCAGGAAAGCAGAGAGGGCCAAATTGTCTGGGGCATTTGAAAGAGTTCCAGGAGGCAGTGAGAACCAGCATCACTTTTCCCCGCTGGCACCTTTGCTGTGGCAGCAAAAGCTGGACGTTTGTCTTTTTTGCTCCGGAGGCTGCCGAAAGCGAAAACAGGTGCTTTTGAGGATGGAGTCCGCAGGAAAGCAGAGAGGGCCAAATTGTCTGTGGCATTTGAAAGAGTTCCAGGAGGCAGTGAGAACCAGCATTACTTTTTCCCGCTGGCACCTTTGCTGTGGCAGCAAAAGCTGGACGTTTGTCTTTTTTGCTCCGGAGGCTGCCGAAAGCGAAAAGAGGTGCTTTTGAGGATGGAGTCCGCAGGAAAGCAGAGAGGGCCAAATTGTCTGGGGCATTTGAAAGGGTTCCAGGAGGCAGTGAGAACCAGCATTACTTTTCCCCGCTGGAACCTTTGCTGTGGCAGCAAAAGCTGGACGTTTGTCTTTTTACCAGCGGAGGGCGCCGAAAGTGAAAAAAGGCGCTTTTGAGGATAGAGTCCGCAGGAAAGCAGAGAGGGCCAAATTGTCTGGGGCATTTGAAAGAGTTCCAGGAGGCAGTGAGAACCAGCATCACTTTTCCCCGCTGACTCCTTTGCTGTGGCAGCAAAAGCTGTACGTCTGTCTTTTTTGCTCCTGAGGATGCCGAAAGCGAAAACAGGTGCTTTTGAGGATGGAGTCCGCAGGAAAGCAGAGAGGGCCAAATTGTCTGTGGCATTTGAAAGGGTTCCAGGAGGCAGTGAGAACCAGCATTACTTTTCCCCGCTGGCACCTTTGCTGTGGCAGCAAAAGCTGGACGTTTGTCTTTTTTGCTCCGGAGGCTGCCGAAAGCGAAAACAGGTGCTTTTGAGGATGGAGTCCGCAGGAAAGCAGAGAGGGCCAAATTGTCTGGGGCATTTGAAAGAGTTCCAGGAGGCAGTGAGAACCAGCGTTACTTTTCCCCGCTGGCACCTTTGCTATGGCAGCAAAACCTGGATGTTTGTCTTTTTTGCTCCGGAGGTTGCCGAAAGCGAAAACAGGTGCTTTTGAGGATGGAGTCCGCAGGAAAGCAGAGAGGGCCAAATTGTCTGTGGCATTTGAAGAGGTTCCAGGAGGCAGTGAGAACCAGCATTACTTTTCCCCACTGGCACCTTTGCTGTGGCAGCAAAAGCTGGACGTTTGTCTTTTTTGCTCCGGAGGCTGCCGAAAGCGAAAAAAGGTGCTTTTGAGGATGGAGTCCGCAGGAAAGCAGAGAGGGCCAAATTGTCTGTGGCATTTGAAAGGGTTCCAGGAGGCAGTGAGAACCAGCATTACTTTTTCCCGCTGGCACCTTTGCTGTGGCAGCAAAAGCTGGACGTTTGTCTTTTTTGCTCCGGAGGCTGCTGAAAGCGAAAACAGGTGCTTTTGAGGATGGAGTCCGCAGGAAAGCAGAGAGGCCCAAATTGTCTGTGGCATTTGAAAGGGTTCCAGGAGGCAGTGAGAACCAGCATTACTTTTCCCGGCTGGCACCTTTGCTGTGGCAGCAAAAGCTGGACGTTTGTCTTTTTTGCTCTGGAGGCTGCCGAAAGCGAAAACAGGTGCTTTTGAGGATGGAGTCCGCAGGAAAGCAGAGAGGGCCAAATTGTCTGTGGCATTTGAAAGAGTTCCAGGAGGCAGTGAGAACCAGCATTACTTTTTCCCGCTGGCACCTTTGCTGTGGCAGCAAAAGCTGGACGTTTGTCTTTTTTGCTCCGGAGGCTGCCGAAAGCGAAAAGAGGTGCTTTTGAGGATGGAGTCCGCAGGAAAGCAGAGAGGGCCAAATTGTCTGGGGCATTTGAAAGGGTTCCAGGAGGCAGTGAGAACCAGCATTACTTTTCCCCGCTGGAACCTTTGCTGTGGCAGCAAAAGCTGGACGTTTGTCTTTTTACCACCGGAGGGCGCCGAAAGTGAAAAAAGGCGCTTTTGAGGATAGAGTCCGCAGGAAAGCAGAGAGGGCCAAATTGTCTGGGGCATTTGAAAGAGTTCCAGGAGGCAGTGAGAACCAGCATCACTTTTCCCCGCTGACTCCTTTGCTGTGGCAGCAAAAGCTGTACGTCTGTCTTTTTTGCTCCTGAGGATGCCGAAAGCGAAAAGAGGTGCTTTTGAGGATGGAGTCCGCAGGAAAGCAGAGAGGGCCAAATTGTCTGGGGCATTTGAAAGGGTTCCAGGAGGCAGTGAGAACCAGCATCACTTTTCCCCGCTGGCACCTTTGCTGTGGCAGCAAAAGCTGGACGTTTGTCTTTTTTGCTCCTGAGGATGCCGAAAGCGAAAACAGCTGCTTTTGAGGATGGAGTCCGCAGGAAAGCAGAGAGGGCCAAATTGTCTGGGGCATTTGAAAGGGTTCCAGGAGGCAGTGAGAACCAGCATTACTTTTCCCGGCTGGCACCTTTGCTGTGGCAGCAAAAGCTGGACGTTTGTCTTTTTACCAGCGGAGGGCGCCGAAAGTGAAAAAAGGCGCTTTTGAGGATGGAGTCCGCAGGAAAGCAGAGAGGGCCAAATTGTCTGGGGCATTTGAAAGAGTTCCAGGAGGCAGTGAGAACCAGCATCACTTTTCCCCGCTGACTCCTTTGCTGTGGCAGCAAAAGCTGTACGTCTGTCTTTTTTGCTCCTGAGGATGCCGAAAGCGAAAACAGGTGCTTTTGAGGATGGAGTCCGCAGGAAAGCAGAGAGGGCCAAATTGTCTGTGGCATTTGAAGAGGTTCCAGGAGGCAGTGAGAACCAGCATCACTTTTCCCCGCTGGCACCTTTGCTGTGGCAGCAAAAGCTGGACGTTTGTCTTTTTTGCTCTGGAGGCTGCCGAAAGCGAAAACAGGTGCTTTTGAGGATGGAGTCCGCAGGAAAGCAGAGAGGGCCAAATTGTCTGGGGCATTTGAAAGAGTTCCAGGAGGCAGTGAGAACCAGCATCACTTTTCCCCGCTGACTCCTTTGCTGTGGCAGCAAAAGCTGTACGTCTGTCTTTTTTGCTCCTGAGGATGCCGAAAGCGAAAACAGGTGCTTTTGAGGATGGAGTCCGCAGGAAAGCAGAGAGGGCCAAATTGTCTGTGGCATTTGAAAGGGTTCCAGGAGGCAGTGAGAACCAGCATTACTTTTCCCCGCTGGCACCTTTGCTGTGGCAGCAAAAGCTGGACGTTTGTCTTTTTTGCTCCGGAGGCTGCCGAAAGCGAAAACAGGTGCTTTTGAGGATGGAGTCCGCAGGAAAGCAGAGAGGGCCAAATTGTCTGGGGCATTTGAAAGAGTTCCAGGAGGCAGTGAGAACCAGCGTTACTTTTCCCCGCTGGCACCTTTGCTATGGCAGCAAAACCTGGATGTTTGTCTTTTTTGCTCCGGAGGTTGCCGAAAGCGAAAACAGGTGCTTTTGAGGATGGAGTCCGCAGGAAAGCAGAGAGGGCCAAATTGTCTGGGGCATTTGAAAGGGTTCCAGGAGGCAGTGAGAACCAGCATTACTTTTCCCCGCTGGCACCTTTGCTGTGGCAGCAAAAGCTGGACGTTTGTCTTTTTTGCTCCGGAGGTTGCCGAAAGCGAAAACAGGTGCTTTTGAGGATGGAGTCCGCAGGAAAGCAGAGAGGGCCAAATTGTCTGTGGCATTTGAAGAGGTTCCAGGAGGCAGTGAGAACCAGCATTACTTTTCCCCACTGGCACCTTTGCTGTGGCAGCAAAAGCTGGACGTTTGTCTTTTTTGCTCCGGAGGCTGCCGAAAGCGAAAAAAGGTGCTTTTGAGGATGGAGTCCGCAGGAAAGCAGAGAGGGCCAAATTGTCTGTGGCATTTGAAAGGGTTCCAGGAGGCAGTGAGAACCAGCATTACTTTTTCCCGCTGGCACCTTTGCTGTGGCAGCAAAAGCTGGACGTTTGTCTTTTTTGCTCCGGAGGCTGCTGAAAGCGAAAACAGGTGCTTTTGAGGATGGAGTCCGCAGGAAAGCAGAGAGGCCCAAATTGTCTGTGGCATTTGAAAGGGTTCCAGGAGGCAGTGAGAACCAGCATTACTTTTTCCCGCTGGCACCTTTGCTGTGGCAGCAAAAGCTGGACGTTTGTCTTTTTACCACCGGAGGGTTCCGAAAGTTAAAAAAGGCGCTTTTGAGGATAGAGTCCGCAGGAAAGCAGAGAGGGCCAAATTGTCTGTGGCATTTGAAAGGGTTCCAGGAGGCAGTGAGAACCAGCATCACTTTTCCCCGCTGGCACCTTTGCTGTGGCAGCAAAAGCTGGACGTTTGTCTTTTTTGCTCCTGAGGATGCCGAAAGCGAAAACAGGTGCTTTTGAGGATGGAGTCCGCAGGAAAGCAGAGAGGGCCAAATTGTCTGGGGCATTTGAAAGGGTTCCAGGAGGCAGTGAGAACCAGCATTACTTTTCCCGGCTGGCACCTTTGCTGTGGCAGCAAAAGCGTGACGTTTTTCTTTTTACCAGCGGAGGGCGCCGAAAGTGAAAAAAGGCGCTTTTGAGGATAGAGTCCGCAGGAAAGCAGAGAGGGCCAAATTGTCTGGGGCATTTGAAAGAGTTCCAGGAGGCAGTGAGAACCAGCATCACTTTTCCCCGCTGGCACCTTTGCTGTGGCAGCAAAAGCTGGACGTTTGTCTTTTTTGCTCCGGAGGCTGCCGAAAGCGAAAACAGGTGCTTTTGAGGATGGAGTCCGCAGGAAAGCAGAGAGGGCCAAATTGTCTGTGGCATTTGAAAGAGTTCCAGGAGGCAGTGAGAACCAGCATTACTTTTTCCCGCTGACTCCTTTGCTGTGGCAGCAAAAGCTGTACGTCTGTCTTTTTTGCTCCTGAGGATGCCGAAAGCGAAAACAGGTGCTTTTGAGGATGGAGTCCGCAGGAAAGCAGAGAGGGCCAAATTGTCTGTGGCATTTGAAAGGGTTCCAGGAGGCAGTGAGAACCAGCATTACTTTTCCCCGCTGGCACCTTTGCTGTGGCAGCAAAAGCTGGACGTTTGTCTTTTTTGCTCCGGAGGCTGCCGAAAGCGAAAACAGGTGCTTTTGAGGATGGAGTCCGCAGGAAAGCAGAGAGGGCCAAATTGTCTGGGGCATTTGAAAGAGTTCCAGGAGGCAGTGAGAACCAGCGTTACTTTTCCCCGCTGGCACCTTTGCTATGGCAGCAAAACCTGGATGTTTGTCTTTTTTGCTCCGGAGGTTGCCGAAAGCGAAAACAGGTGCTTTTGAGGATGGAGTCCGCAGGAAAGCAGAGAGGGCCAAATTGTCTGTGGCATTTGAAGAGGTTCCAGGAGGCAGTGAGAACCAGCATTACTTTTCCCCACTGGCACCTTTGCTGTGGCAGCAAAAGCTGGACGTTTGTCTTTTTTGCTCCGGAGGCTGCCGAAAGCGAAAAAAGGTGCTTTTGAGGATGGAGTCCGCAGGAAAGCAGAGAGGGCCAAATTGTCTGTGGCATTTGAAAGGGTTCCAGGAGGCAGTGAGAACCAGCATTACTTTTTCCCGCTGGCACCTTTGCTGTGGCAGCAAAAGCTGGACGTTTGTCTTTTTTGCTCCGGAGGCTGCTGAAAGCGAAAACAGGTGCTTTTGAGGATGGAGTCCGCAGGAAAGCAGAGAGGCCCAAATTGTCTGTGGCATTTGAAAGGGTTCCAGGAGGCAGTGAGAACCAGCATTACTTTTCCCGGCTGGCACCTTTGCTGTGGCAGCAAAAGCTGGACGTTTGTCTTTTTTGCTCTGGAGGCTGCCGAAAGCGAAAACAGGTGCTTTTGAGGATGGAGTCCGCAGGAAAGCAGAGAGGGCCAAATTGTCTGTGGCATTTGAAAGAGTTCCAGGAGGCAGTGAGAACCAGCATTACTTTTTCCCGCTGGCACCTTTGCTGTGGCAGCAAAAGCTGGACGTTTGTCTTTTTTGCTCCGGAGGCTGCCGAAAGCGAAAAGAGGTGCTTTTGAGGATGGAGTCCGCAGGAAAGCAGAGAGGGCCAAATTGTCTGGGGCATTTGAAAGGGTTCCAGGAGGCAGTGAGAACCAGCATTACTTTTCCCCGCTGGAACCTTTGCTGTGGCAGCAAAAGCTGGACGTTTGTCTTTTTACCACCGGAGGGCGCCGAAAGTGAAAAAAGGCGCTTTTGAGGATAGAGTCCGCAGGAAAGCAGAGAGGGCCAAATTGTCTGGGGCATTTGAAAGAGTTCCAGGAGGCAGTGAGAACCAGCATCACTTTTCCCCGCTGACTCCTTTGCTGTGGCAGCAAAAGCTGTACGTCTGTCTTTTTTGCTCCTGAGGATGCCGAAAGCGAAAAGAGGTGCTTTTGAGGATGGAGTCCGCAGGAAAGCAGAGAGGGCCAAATTGTCTGGGGCATTTGAAAGGGTTCCAGGAGGCAGTGAGAACCAGCATCACTTTTCCCCGCTGGCACCTTTGCTGTGGCAGCAAAAGCTGGACGTTTGTCTTTTTTGCTCCTGAGGATGCCGAAAGCGAAAACAGCTGCTTTTGAGGATGGAGTCCGCAGGAAAGCAGAGAGGGCCAAATTGTCTGGGGCATTTGAAAGGGTTCCAGGAGGCAGTGAGAACCAGCATTACTTTTCCCGGCTGGCACCTTTGCTGTGGCAGCAAAAGCTGGACGTTTGTCTTTTTACCAGCGGAGGGCGCCGAAAGTGAAAAAAGGCGCTTTTGAGGATGGAGTCCGCAGGAAAGCAGAGAGGGCCAAATTGTCTGGGGCATTTGAAAGAGTTCCAGGAGGCAGTGAGAACCAGCATCACTTTTCCCCGCTGACTCCTTTGCTGTGGCAGCAAAAGCTGTACGTCTGTCTTTTTTGCTCCTGAGGATGCCGAAAGCGAAAACAGGTGCTTTTGAGGATGGAGTCCGCAGGAAAGCAGAGAGGGCCAAATTGTCTGTGGCATTTGAAGAGGTTCCAGGAGGCAGTGAGAACCAGCATCACTTTTCCCCGCTGGCACCTTTGCTGTGGCAGCAAAAGCTGGACGTTTGTCTTTTTTGCTCTGGAGGCTGCCGAAAGCGAAAACAGGTGCTTTTGAGGATGGAGTCCGCAGGAAAGCAGAGAGGGCCAAATTGTCTGTGGCATTTGAAAGAGTTCCAGGAGGCAGTGAGAACCAGCATTACTTTTTCCCGCTGGCACCTTTGCTGTGGCAGCAAAAGCTGGACGTTTGTCTTTTTTGCTCCGGAGGCTGCCGAAAGCGAAAAGAGGTGCTTTTGAGGATGGAGTCCGCAGGAAAGCAGAGAGGGCCAAATTGTCTGGGGCATTTGAAAGGGTTCCAGGAGGCAGTGAGAACCAGCATTACTTTTCCCCGCTGGAACCTTTGCTGTGGCAGCAAAAGCTGGACGTTTGTCTTTTTACCACCGGAGGGCGCCGAAAGTGAAAAAAGGCGCTTTTGAGGATAGAGTCCGCAGGAAAGCAGAGAGGGCCAAATTGTCTGGGGCATTTGAAAGAGTTCCAGGAGGCAGTGAGAACCAGCATCACTTTTCCCCGCTGACTCCTTTGCTGTGGCAGCAAAAGCTGGACGTTTGTCTTTTTACCACCGGAGGGCGCCGAAAGTGAAAAAAGGCGCTTTTGAGGATAGAGTCCGCAGGAAAGCAGAGAGGGCCAAATTGTCTGTGGCATTTGAAAGGGTTCCAGGAGGCAGTGAGAACCAGCATCACTTTTCCCCGCTGGCACCTTTGCTGTGGCAGCAAAAGCTGGACGTTTGTCTTTTTTGCTCCTGAGGTTGCCGAAAGCAAAAAAAGGTGCTTTTGAGGATGGAGTCCGCAGGAAAGCAGAGAGGGCCAAATTGTCTGTGGCATTTGAAAGGGTTCCAGGAGGCAGTGAGAACCAGCATTACTTTTCCCCGCTGGCACCTTTGCTGTGGCAGCAAAAGCTGGACGTTTGTCTTTTTTGCTCCGGAGGCTGCCGAAAGCGAAAACAGGTGCTTTTGAGGATGGAGTCCGCAGGAAAGCAGAGAGGGCCAAATTGTCTGTGGCATTTGAAAGGGTTCCAGGAGGCAGTGAGAACCAGCATTACTTTTCCCCGCTGGCACCTTTGCTGTGGCAGCAAAAGCTGGACGTTTGTCTTTTTTGCTCCGGAGGCTGCCGAAAGCGAAAACAGGTGCTTTTGAGGATGGAGTCCGCAGGAAAGCAGAGAGGGCCAAATTGTCTGGGGCATTTGAAAGGGTTCCAGGAGGCAGTGAGAACCAGCATTACTTTTCCCCGCTGGCACCTTTGCTGTGGCAGCAAAAGCTTGACGTTTGTCTTTTCACCAGCGGAGGGCGCCGAAAGTGAAAAAAGGCGCTTTTGAGGATAGAGTCCGCAGGAAAGCAGAGAGGGCCAAATTGTCTGGGGCATTTGAAAGAGTTCCAGGAGGCAGTGAGAACCAGCATCACTTTTCCCCGCTGACTCCTTTGCTGTGGCAGCAAAAGCTGTACGTCTGTCTTTTTTGCTCCTGAGGCTGCCGAAAGCGAAAACAGGTGCTTTTGAGGATGGAGTCCGCAGGAAAGCAGAGAGGGCCAAATTGTCTGTGGCATTTGAAGAGGTTCCAGGAGGCAGTGAGAACCAGCATCACTTTTCCCCGCTGGCACCTTTGCTGTGGCAGC
Organism: Vanellus vanellus; assembly: GCF_965231255.1. Taxonomy (NCBI): domain Eukaryota; kingdom Metazoa; phylum Chordata; class Aves; order Charadriiformes; family Charadriidae; genus Vanellus; species Vanellus vanellus. The sequence continues at coordinate 284,101 of NW_028128566.1, read as the reverse complement.
AAAAGCTGGACGTTTGTCTTTTTTGCTCCGGAGGCTGCCGAAAGCGAAAACAGGTGCTTTTGAGGATGGAGTCCGCAGGAAAGCAGAGAGGGCCAAATGGTCTGGGGCATTTGAAGGGGTTCCAGGAGGCAGTGAGAACCAGCATCACTTTTCCCCGCTGGCACCTTTGCTGTGGCAGCAAAAGCTGGACGTTTGTCTTTTTACCACCGGAGGTTGCCGAAAGCGAAAAAAAGTGCTTTTGAGGATGGAGTCCGCAGGAAAGCAGAGAGTGCCAAATTGTCTGGGGCATTTGAGGAGGTTCCAGGAGGCAATGAGGACCAGCATCACATTTCCCCACTGGCACCTTTGCTGTGGCAGCAAAAGCTGGACGTTTGTCTTTTTTGCTCCTGAGGCTGCCGAAAGCGAAAACAGGTGCTTTTGAGGATGGAGTCCGCAGGAAAGCAGAGAGTGCCAAATTGTCTGTGGCATTTGAAGAGGTTCCAGGAGGCAATGAGGACCAGCATCACATTTCCCCACTGCACCTTTGCTGTGGCAGCAAAAGCTGTACGTTTGTCTTTTTTGCTCCTGAGGCTGCCGAAAGCGAAAACAGGTGCTTTTCAGGATGGAGTCCGCAGGAAAGCAGAGAGGGCCAAATTGTCTGTGGCATTTGAAAGTGTTCCAGGAGGCAGTGAGAACCAGCATCACTTTTCCCCGCTGGCACCTTTGCTGTGGCAGCAAAAGCTGGACGTTTGTCTTTTTTGCTCCTGAGGTTGCCGAAAGCGAAAAAAGGTGCTTTTGAGGATGGAGTCCGCAGGAAAGCAGAGAGGGCCAAATTGTCTGGGGCATTTGAAAGGGTTCCAGGAGGCAGTGAGAACCAGCATTACTTTTCCCCGCTGGCACCTTTGCTGTGGCAGCAAAAGCTGGACGTTTGTCTTTTTTGCTCTGGAGGCTGCCGAAAGCGAAAACAGGTGCTTTTGAGGATGGAGTCCGCAGGAAAGCAGAGAGGGCCAAATTGTCTGGGGCATTTGAAAGGGTTCCAGGAGGCAGTGAGAACCAGCATCACTTTTCCCCGCTGGCACCTTTGCTGTGGCAGCAAAAGCTGGACGTTTGTCTTTTTTGCTCCTGAGGTTGCCGAAAGCGAAAACAGGTGCTTTTGAGGATGGAGTCCGCAGGAAAGCAGAGAGGGCCAAATTGTCTGGGGCATTTGAAAGGGTTCCAGGAGGCAGTGAGAACCAGCATTACTTTTCCCCGCTGGCACCTTTGCTGTGGCAGCAAAAGCTGGACGTTTGTCTTTTTTGCTCTGGAGGCTGCCGAAAGCGAAAACAGGTACTTTTGAGGATGGAGTCCGCAGGAAAGCAGAGAGGGCCAAATTGTCTGTGGCATTTGAAGAGGTTCCAGGAGGCAGTGAGAACCAGCATCACTTTTCCCCGCTGGCACCTTTGCTGTGGCAGCAAAAGCTGGACGTTTGTCTTTTTTGCTCCTGAGGCTGCCGAAAGCGAAAACAGGTGCTTTTGAGGATGGAGTCCGCAGGAAAGCAGAGAGGGCCAAATTGTCTGGGGCATTTGAAAGGGTTCCAGGAGGCAGTGAGAACCAGCATTACTTTTCCCCCCTGGCACCTTTGCTGTGGCAGCAAAAGCTGGACGTTTGTCTTTTTTGCTCCGGAGGCTGCCGAAAGCGAAAACAGGTGCTTTTGAGGATGGAGTCCGCAGGAAAGCAGAGAGGGCCAGATTGTCTGTGGCATTTGAAAGGGTTCCAGGAGGCAGTGAGAACCAGCATTACTTTTCCCCGCTGTCACCTTTGCTGTGGCAGCAAAAGCTGGACGTTTGTCTATTTTGCTCCTGAGGATGCCGAAAGCGAAAACAGGTGCTTTTGAGGATGAAGTCCTCAGGAAAGCAGAAAGGGCCATGGGATAGCCGATTCCTCAGGTAAGAGCTACTTGTTTTTTCAATCCTCCATCTTAGGCCTGCTCCTCAGGTGCATCCTCCTTCTCGCAGTGATTTCCTAGGAACAGATTTCAAAGAACAGCTCTGATCACAGAATCACAGATTGGTTAGGGTTGGAAAGGAGCTCTGGAGATCATCCAGTCAACCCCCCTGCCAGAGTAGGGTCACCTACAGCAGGTTGCACAGGATGACCTCCAGGCGGGTTTTGAATGTTTCTGGGGTGGGAGACTCTACCGCCTCCCTGGGCAGCCTGTTCCAGCGCTCTGCCACCCTCAAAGTAAAGAAGTTCCTCCTCATGCTTTGATAGAAGTTCCTACGTTCCAGTTTGTACCCGTTACCTCTTGTCCTGGATCATCTTTGATGATCCAGGACAAGAGGTAACGGGCACCAATTGGAACGTAGGAACTTGAACTTGAACTGGAAGGTAGGAACTTGAACTTGAACATAGGATTATCCTTGATGATTCAGGATAGCTGTGTGTCTGACCAGTCTGTCTTTCGAAGGAGGTCCTGGGCCAGCTCCAGCCATGCTGTGCTGAGCAGAGCCCCTGGCAGCAGCCCCACAGCTCACTCCCAGTGTGCCTGAATGGAAAAGGTACCAAAGTTGCTCCAACACTTTCTGAAAAACTCTATAGTGTTACCCCACAAGCGCAAAGCGACGGCAAAGCCCGTGAAATGACACCGGTGCTTCCAGAAAATGTCAAGCTTCCTGCCCAAGGGTGACATGCCATGCGGTGGGGTCAGGGCCACGCGCTGAGCACCCGGTGCGCTGGGGTTGCCCCAGCGGTTCCTGAGCAGCTCCTGCAGTGCTGCCGCCGGTACCGTTCTGGCGGCTGTAGTTGTTTAAAAAGCCGTTGTTGTTTCCGGCGTAATCTGACGGCAGTTTTCTCGGGCATTTGGGCCTCTTCTAATAAGTGTGCTGTGAGTACATCTGCAAGCATTCACCTGTCGAGGTCAAATGACTGGTGGTGCTCATCTGCCCCCGTGCTACTGCTGCTGCCTCCCGTGAATGCTCATGTGCCTGCGTGCCCCTGTACAGGCACAGATGCACGCGCGCAACACCTGATCCCGCATCCTAATTATTTTTCGCCCGGTTCTCGGAGTTGTTCTGCTTCCGGCTGATGAATGGGAAAGTGTAGTAGTGCTGTTTCATTTCACCAGCCTCTCAAGTGTGGAAATTATGGTAAATTTGAGAACAAGCCAGATTAGATTGATAGTTACACCTCCTCCTTTAATTAGCCAACCACAGGATCTGTGGAGGCAAAGGCCGGGGGGCGTGTCGGTGGGGGGGCATACGATTTTACCATGGCGAGATTGCTGGAGGTTCTTTCTTGTCTGTTCTTTCTTGTCTTGTAAATTGGTATGAGATTCTGCCAGTCTTCCTCACGTAGCACAATCGCTCTTGATTTCTGGAGGTTGCTCACAGGGTAAGCTAATGTTTAACATCAATAAGGGTTACCGAATCTTGTCCTTGAGAAGCAGGAGTCTGGAAGCTGTTGTCAATCCAACTGCTGTATTCCTGACCAGCAAGCCCGCTCGATTCAGGGTTAATTAACTGATTACTTAGAGCGGAAGTGTTGTGGAAGAGCCCGATCATTACCATTTCTATTCATTCTAATATGATGTATTTCAACTCCCCCTCCCTCACGCCTTCCAGAGAGTGATCTGGTGAAGGAGGATGACAAGTCTTTGTGAAACCATCTCGAGTTCTGCCAGATACTCGTAGTTGAAGTTGTCTAGCGGTGCGAGATTAGACACCGTGTGAAAGGCAATACTGCACAGATTCTTTATTCCAGACCATTTTCTAAGTTCGCATGATACAAAACCTCACGGTTACTGGGCAGCTCTCCCACTTTTCATGTCAACCTTTGCTACCTCGCCCGCTGCAACGTGCAGGAAAGAAACATTGATTTGAATTGCGCCGTGGTGCCGTGCATCTTAATGACACTCTGGAGTGACTGGCAGTGTGTCTGGGTCCTGGGGTTGGACCCGGTCTAGCTGCCAGGGGGCAACATTGCAGAGAGGGGCTACAGCTGTGGTCTCTGAAGGGACCTGGCTACTCTATGTAGGCCTTCTCTCCCTGCGTCTCAGAGTGCTTGAAGATGCTAATTGGTTCACATTTTCCTCTGTTCGTTAAGGTATTCTGTCCTTAAAAATTCAGCTTTTTAAAATAGTAACGTGTATTGTCTATGTGAAAGATTAATCAAAAGGAGTTGCTTGAGGTGGGAAGGCTTTTCCGGAGAGGTTCCACATGTTGTCAGGTAGTCCCTCTGAATGGCAGCTTCCGGTTCGGTCCCTTAGCTTTCGGAAGTGACATTTAGTCTGATATGTGCCAGCCGTGCAATCTACCTAGCCCTGCAAAGTGCAAATATTAACCTAAATGCATATTAAGATACTGTGTGTTAGCTCCTGAACTGAAATAGAGAGCGGGTGTTCCAGCGGAGGCAAGCAAATCGTGTTGATTTAGAGTGGCTTGAGGATTTGGCCCATTACCGCTTCTTTATACACTTTTAAAAAGAAATGCCAACTCGATAGTTTAGGCTTTAACTGGAACATGGCAAGTAATTGTATGTTTTGGCGGACCCCTAGTAATGTTGCAGAATCTTTCTCTGAAGTTGTTCCATGGGATAGCCGATTCCTCAGGTAAGAGCTACTTGTTTGTTCAATCCTCCATCTTAGGCCTGCTCCTCAGGTGCATCCTCCTTCTCGCAGCGATTTCCTAGGAACAGATTTCGAAGAACAGCTCTGATCACAGAATCACAGATTGGTTAGGGTTGGAAAGGACCTCTGGAGATCATCCAGTCCAACCCCCTGCCAGAGCAGGGTCACCTACAGCAGGTTGCACAGGATGACCTCCAGGCGGGTTTTGAATGTCTCTGGGGTGGGAGACTCTACCGCCTCCCTGGGCAGCCTGTTCCAGCGCTCTGCCACCCTCAAAGTAAAGTTCCTCCTCATGCTTTGATAGAAGTTCCTAGGTTCCAGTTTGTACCCGTTACCTCTTGTCCTGGATCATCTTTGATGATCCAGGACAAGAGGTAACGGGCACCAATTGGAACGTAGGAACTTGAACTTGAACTGGAACGTAGGAACTTGAACTTGAACATAGGATTATCCTTGATGATTCAGGATAGCTGTGTGTCTGACCAGTCTGTCTTTCGAAGGAGGTCCTGGGCCAGCTCCAGCCATGCTGTGCTGAGCAGAGCCCCTGGCAGCAGCCCCACAGCTCACTCCCAGTGTGCCTGAATGGAAAAGGTACCAAAGTTGCTCCAACACTTTCTGAAAAACTCTATAGTGTTACCCCACAAGCGCAAAGCGACAGCAAAGCCCGTGAAATGACACCGGTGCTTCCAGAAAATGTCAAGCTTCCTGCCCAAGGGTGGCATGCCATGCGGTGGGGTCAGGGCCACGCGCTGAGCACCCGGTGCGCTGGGGTTGCCCCAGCGGTTCCTGAGCAGCTCCTGCAGTGCTGCCGCCGGTACCGTTCTGGCGGCTGTAGTTGTTTAAAAAGCCGTTGTTGTTTCCGGCGTAATCTGACGGCAGTTTTCTCGGGCATTTGGGCCTCTTCTAATAAGTGTGCTGTGAGTACATCTGCAAGCATTCACCTGTCGAGGTCAAATGACTGGTGGTGCTCATCTGCCCCCGTGCTACTGCTGCTGCCTCCCGTGAATGCTCATGTGCCTGCGTGCCCCTGTACAGGCACAGATGCACGCGCGCAACACCTGATCCCACATCCTAATTATTTTTCGCCCGGTTCTCGGAGTTGTTCTGCTTCCGGCTGATGAATGGGAAAGTGTAGTAGTGCTGTTTCATTTCACCAGCCTCTCAAGTGTGGAAATTATGGTAAATTTGAGAACAAGCCAGATTAGATTGATAGTTACACCTCCTCCTTTAATTAGCCAACCACAGGATCTGTGGAGGCAAAGGCGGGGGGGGGTGTCGGAGGGGGGGCATACGAGTTTACCATGGCGAGAGTGCTGGAGGTTCTTTCTTGTCTGTTCTTTCTTGTCTTGTAAATTGGTATGAGATTCTGCCAGTCTTCCTCACGTAGCACAATCCCTCTTGATTTCTGGAGGTTCCTCACAGGGTAAGCTAATGTTTAACATCAATAAGGGTTACCGAATCTTGTCCTTGAGAAGCAGGAGTCTGGAAGCTGTTGTCAATCCAACTGCTGTATTCCTGACCAGCAAGCCCGCTCGATTCAGGGTTAATTAACTGATTACTTAGAGCGGAAGTGTTGTGGGTGAGCCCGATCATTACCATTTCTATTCATTCTAATATGATGTATTTCAACTCCCCATCCCTCACGCCTTCCAGAGAGTGATCTGGTGAAGGAGGATGACAAGTCTTTGTGAAACCATCTCGAGTTCTGCCAGATACTCGTAGTTGAAGTTGTCTAGCGGTACGAGATTAGACACCGTGTGAAAGGCAATACTGCACAGATTCTTTATTCCAGACCATTTTCTAAGTTCGCGTGATACAAAACCTCACGGTTACTGGGCAGCTCTCCCACTTTTCACGTCAACCTTTGCTACCTAGCCCGCTGCAACGTGCAGGAAAGAAACATTTATTTGAATTGCGCCGTGGTGCCGTGCATCTTAATGACACTCTGGAGTGACTGGCAGTGTGTCTGGGTCCTGGGGTTGGACCCGGTCTAGCTGCCAGGAGGCAACATTGCAGAGAGGGGCTACAGCTGTGGTCTCTGAAGGGACCTGGCTACTCTATGTAGGCCTTCTCTCCCTGCGTCTCAGAGTGCTTGAAGATGCTAATTGGTTCACATTTTCCTCTGTTCGTTAAGGTATTCTGTCCTTAAAAATTCAGCTTTTTAAAATAGTAACGTGTATTGTCTATGTGAAAGATTAATCAAAAGGAGTTGCTTGAGGTGGGAAGGCTTTTCCGGAGAGGTTCCACATGTTGTCAGGTAGTCCCTCTGAATGGCAGCTTCCGGTTCGGTCCCTTAGCTTTCGGACGTGACATTTAGTCTGATATGTGCCAGCCGTGCAATCTACCTAGCCCTGCAAAGTGCAAATATTAACCTAAATGCATATTAAGATAGTGTGTGTTAGCTCCTGAACTGAAATAGAGAGCGGGTGTTCCAGCGGAGGCAAGCAAATCGTGTTGATTTACAGTGGCTTGAGGATTTGGCCCATTACCGCTTCTTTATACACTTTTAAAAAGAAATGCCAACTCGATAGTTTAGGCTTTAACTGGAACATGGCAAGAAATTGTATGTTTTGGCGGACCCCTAGTAATGTTGCAGAATCTTTCTCAGAAGTTGTTCCATGGGATAGCCGATTCCTCAGGTAAGAGCTACTTGTTTGTTCAATCCTCCATCTTAGGCCTGCTCCTCAGGTGCGTCCTTCTTCTCGCAGCGATTTCCTAGGAACAGATTTCGAAGAACAGCTCTGATCACAGAATCACAGATTGGTTAGGGTTGGAAAGGAGCTCTGGAGATCATCCAGTCCAACCCCCCTGCCAGAGCAGGGTCACCTACAGCAGGTTGCACAGGATGACCTCCAGGCGGGTTTTGAATGTCTCTGGGGTGGGAGACTCTACCGCCTCCCTGGGCAGCCTGTTCCAGGGCTCTGCCACCCTCAAAGTAAAGAAGTTCCTCCTCATGCTTTGATAGAAGTTCCTAGGTTCCAGTTTGTACCCGTTACACCGTTACGTAACGGGCACCAATTGGAACGTAGGAACTTGAACTTGAACTGGAACGTAGGAGCTTGAACATAGGATTATCCTTGATGATTCAGGATAGCTGTGTGTCTGACCAGTCTGTCTTTCGAAGGAGGTCCTGGACCAGCTCCAGCCATGCTGTGCTGAGCAGAGCCCCTGGCAGCAGCCCCACAGCTCACTCCCAGTGTGCCTGAATGGAAAAGATACAAAAGTTGCTCCAACACTTTCCGAAAAACTCTATAGTGTTACCCCACAAGCGCAAAGCGACGGCAAAGCCCGTGAAATGACACCGGTGCTTCCAGAAAATGTCAAGCTTCCTGCCCAAGGGTGACATGCCATGCGGTGGGGTCAGGGCCACGCGCTGAGCACCCGGTGCGCTGGGGTTGCCCCAGCAGTTCCTGAGCAGCTCCTGCAGTGCTGCCGCCTGTACCGTTCTGGCGGCTGTAGTTGTTTAAAAAGCCGTTGTTGATTCCGGCGTAAACTGACGGCAGTTTTCTCGGGCATTTGGGCCTCTTCTAATAAGTGTGCTGTGAGTACATCTGCAAGCATTCACCTGTCGAGGTCAAATGACTGGTGGTGCTCATCTGCCCCCAGCTACTGCTGCTGCCTCCCGTGAATGCTCATGTGCCTGCGTGCCCCTGTACAGGCACAGATGCACGCGCGCAACACCTGATCCCGCATCCTAATTATTTTTCGCCCGGTTCTCTGAGTTGTTCTGCTTCCGGCTGATGAATGGGAAAGTGTAGTAGTGCTGTTTCATTTCACCAGCCTCTCAAGTGTGGAAATTATGGTAAATTTGAGAACAAGCCAGATTAGATTGATAGTTACACCTCCTCCTTTAATTAGCCAACCACAGGATCTGTGGAGGCAAAGGCCGGGGGGGTGTGTCGGTGTATATAACGTGTATTGTCTATGTGAAAGATTAATCAAAAGGAGTTGCTTGAGGTGGGAAGGCTTTTCCGGAGAGGTTCCACATGTTGTCAGGTAGTCCTTCTGAATGGCAGCTTCCGGTTCGGTCCCTTAGCTTTCGGAAGTGACATTTAGTCTGATATGTGCCAGCCGTGCAATCTACCTAGCCCTGCAAAGTGCAAATATTAACCTAAATGCATATTAAGATACTGTGTGTTAGCTCCTGAACTGAAATAGAGAGCGGGTGTTCCAGCGGAGGCAAGCAAATCGTGTTGATTTAGAGTGGCTTGAGGATTTGGCCCATTACCGCTTCTTTATACACTTTTAAAAAGAAATGCCAACTCGATAGTTTAGGCTTTACATGGAACATGGCAAGTAATTGTATGTTTTGGCGGACCCCTAGTAATGTTGCAGAATCTTTCTCAGAAGTTGTTCCATGGGATAGCCGATTCCTCAGGTAAGAGCTACTTGTTTGTTCAATCCTCCATCTTAGGCCTGCTCCTCAGGTGCGTCCTTCTTCTCGCAGCGATTTCCTAGGAACAGATTTCGAAGAACAGCTCTGATCACAGAATCACAGATTGGTTAGGGTTGGAAAGGACCTCTGGAGATCATCCAGTCCAACCCCCCTGCCAGAGCAGGGTCACCTACAGCAGGTTGCACAGGATGACCTCCAGGCGGGTTTTGAATGTTTCTGGGGTGGGAGACTCTACCGCCTCCCTGGGCAGCCTGTTCCAGGGCTCTGCCACCCTCAAAGTAAAGAAGTTCCTCCTCATGCTTTGATAGAAGTTCCTAGGTTCCAGTTTGTACCCGTTACCTCTTGTCCTGGATCATCTTTGATGATCCAGGACAAGAGGTAACGGGCACCAATTGGAAGGTAGGAACTTGAACTTGAACTGGAACGTAGGAACTTGAACTTGAACATAGGATTATCCTTGATGATTCAGGATAGCTGTGTGTCTGACCAGTCTGTCTTTCGAAGGAGGTCCTGGGCCAGCTCCAGCCATGCTGTGCTGAGCAGAGCCCCTGGCAGCAGCCCCACAGCTCACTCCCAGTGTGCCTGAATGGAAAAGGTACCAAAGTTGCTCCAACACTTTCTGAAAAACTCTATAGTGTTACCCCACAAGCGCAAAGCGACGGCAAAGCCCGTGAAATGACACCGGTGCTTCCAGAAAATGTCAAGCTTCCTGCCCAAGGGTGACATGCCATGCGGTGGGGTCAGGGCCACGCGCTGAGCACCCGGTGCGCTGGGGTTGCCCCAGCGGTTCCTGAGCAGCTCCTGCAGTGCTGCCGCCGGTACCGTTCTGGCGGCTGTAGTTGTTTAAAAAGCCGTTGTTGTTTCCGGCGTAATCTGACGGCAGTTTTCTCGGGCATTTGGGCCTCTTCTAATAAGTGTGCTGTGAGTACATCTGCAAGCTTTCACCTGTCGAGGTCAAATGACTGGTGGTGCTCATCTGCCCCCGTGCTACTGCTGCTGCCTCCCGTGAATGCTCATGTGCCTGCGTGCCCCTGTACAGGCACAGATGCACGCGCGCAACACCTGATCCCGCATCCTAATTATTTTTCGCCCGGTTCTCTGAGTTGTTCTGCTTCCGGCTGATGAATGGGAAAGTGTAGTAGTGCTGTTTCATTTCACCAGCCTCTCAAGTGTGGAAATTATGGTAAATTTGAGAACAAGCGAGATTAGATTGATAGTTACACCTCCTCCTTTAATTAGCCAACCACAGGATCTGTGGAGGCAAAGGCCGGGGGGCGTGTCGGTGGGGGGGCATACGATTTTACCATGGCGAGATTGCTGGAGGTTCTTTCTTGTCTGTTCTTTCTTGTCTTGTAAATTGGTATGAGATTCTGCCAGTCTTCCTCACGTAGCACAATCGCTCTTGATTTCTGGAGGTTGCTCACAGGGTAAGCTAATGTTTAACATCAATAAGGGTTACCGAATCTTGTCCTTGAGAAGCAGGAGTCTGGAAGCTGTTGTCAATCCAACTGCTGTATTCCTGACCAGCAAGCCCGCTCGATTCAGGGTTAATTAACTGATTACTTAGAGCGGAAGTGTTGTGGAAGAGCCCGATCATTACCATTTCTATTCATTCTAATATGATGTATTTCAACTCCCCCTCCCTCACGCCTTCCAGAGAGTGATCTGGTGAAGGAGGATGACAAGTCTTTGTGAAACCATCTCGAGTTCTGCCAGATACTCGTAGTTGAAGTTGTCTAGCGGTGCGAGATTAGACACCGTGTGAAAGGCAATACTGCACAGATTCTTTATTCCAGACCATTTTCTAAGTTCGCATGATACAAAACCTCACGGTTACTGGGCAGCTCTCCCACTTTTCATGTCAACCTTTGCTACCTCGCCCGCTGCAACGTGCAGGAAAGAAACATTGATTTGAATTGCGCCGTGGTGCCGTGCATCTTAATGACACTCTGGAGTGACTGGCAGTGTGTCTGGGTCCTGGGGTTGGACCCGGTCTAGCTGCCAGGGGGCAACATTGCAGAGAGGGGCTACAGCTGTGGTCTCTGAAGGGACCTGGCTACTCTATGTAGGCCTTCTCTCCCTGCGTCTCAGAGTGCTTGAAGATGCTAATTGGTTCACATTTTCCTCTGTTCGTTAAGGTATTCTGTCCTTAAAAATTCAGCTTTTTAAAATAGTAACGTGTATTGTCTATGTGAAAGATTAATCAAAAGGAGTTGCTTGAGGTGGGAAGGCTTTTCCGGAGAGGTTCCACATGTTGTCAGGTAGTCCCTCTGAATGGCAGCTTCCGGTTCGGTCCCTTAGCTTTCGGAAGTGACATTTAGTCTGATATGTGCCAGCCGTGCAATCTACCTAGCCCTGCAAAGTGCAAATATTAACCTAAATGCATATTAAGATACTGTGTGTTAGCTCCTGAACTGAAATAGAGAGCGGGTGTTCCAGTGGAGGCAAGCAAATCGTGTTGATTTAGAGTGGCTTGAGGATTTGGCCCATTACCGCTTCTTTATACACTTTTAAAAAGAAATGCCAACTCGATAGTTTAGGCTTAAACTGGAACATGGCAAGTAATTGTATGTTTTGGCGGACCCCTAGTAATGTTGCAGAATCTTTCTCTGAAGTTGTTCCATGGGATAGCCGATTCCTCAGGTAAGAGCTACTTGTTTGTTCAATCCTCCATCTTAGGCCTGCTCCTCAGGTGCATCCTCCTTCTCGCAGCAATTTCCTAGGAACAGATTTCGAAGAACAGCTCTGATCACAGAATCACAGATTGGTTAGGGTTGGAAAGGACCTCTGGAGATCATCCAGTCCAACCCCCTGCCAGAGCAGGGTCACCTACAGCAGGTTGCACAGGATGACCTCCAGGCGGGTTTTGAATGTCTCTGGGGTGGGAGACTCTACCGCCTCCCTGGGCAGCCTGTTCCAGCGCTCTGCCACCCTCAAAGTAAAGAAGTTCCTCCTCATGCTTTGATAGAAGTTCCTAGGTTCCAGTTTGTACCCGTTACCTCTTGTCCTGGATCATCTTTGATGATCCAGGACAAGAGGTAACGGGCACCAATTGGAACGTAGGAACTTGAACTTGAACTGGAACGTAGGAACTTGAACTTGAACATAGGATTATCCTTGATGATTCAGGATAGCTGTGTGTCTGACCAGTCTGTCTTTCGAAGGAGTTCCTGGGCCAGCTCCAGCCATGCTGTGCTGAGCAGAGCCCCTGGCAGCAGCCCCACAGCTCACTCCCAGTGTGCCTGAATGGAAAAGGTACCAAAGTTGCTCCAACACTTTCTGAAAAACTCTATAGTGTTACCCCACAAGCGCAAAGCGACAGCAAAGCCCGTGAAATGACACCGGTGCTTCCAGAAAATGTCAAGCTTCCTGCCCAAGGGTGACATGCCATGCGGTGGGGTCAGGGCCACGCGCTGAGCACCCGGTGCGCTGGGGTTGCCCCAGCGGTTCCTGAGCAGCTCCTGCAGTGCTGCCGCCGGTACCGTTCTGGCGGCTGTAGTTGTTTAAAAAGCCGTTGTTGTTTCCGGCGTAATCTGACGGCAGTTTTCTCGGGCATTTGGGCCTCTTCTAATAAGTGTGCTGTGAGTACATCTGCAAGCATTCACCTGTCGAGGTCAAATGACTGGTGGTGCTCATCTGCCCCCGTGCTACTGCTGCTGCCTCCCGTGAATGCTCATGTGCCTGCGTGCCCCTGTACAGGCACAGATGCACGCGCGCAACACCTGATCCCGCATCCTAATTATTTTTCGCCCGGTTCTCTGAGTTGTTCTGCTTCCGGCTGATGAATGGGAAAGTGTAGTAGTGCTGTTTCATTTCACCAGCCTCTCAAGTGTGGAAATTATGGTAAATTTGAGAACAAGCCAGATTAGATTGATAGTTACACCTCCTCCTTTAATTAGCCAACCACAGGATCTGTGGAGGCAAAGGCCGGGGGGGTGTGTCGGTGTATATAACGTGTATTGTCTATGTGAAAGATTAATCAAAAGGAGTTGCTTGAGGTGGGAAGGCTTTTCCGGAGAGGTTCCACATGTTGTCAGGTAGTCCCTCTGAATGGCAGCTTCCGGTTCGGTCCCTTAGCTTTCGGAAGTGACATTTAGTCTGATATGTGCCAGCCGTGCAATCTACCTAGCCCTGCAAAGTGCAAATATTAACCTAAATGCATATTAAGATACTGTGTGTTAGCTCCTGAACTGCAATAGAGAGCGGGTGTTCCAGCGGAGGCAAGCAAATCGTGTTGATTTAGAGTGGCTTGAGGATTTGGCCCATTACCGCTTCTTTATACACTTTTAAAAAGAAATGCCAACTCGATAGTTTAGGCTTTACATGGAACATGGCAAGTAATTGTATGTTTTGGCGGACCCCTAGTAATGTTGCAGAATCTTTCTCAGAAGTTGTTCCATGGGATAGCCGATTCCTCAGGTAAGAGCTACTTGTTTGTTCAATCCTCCGTCTTAGGCCTGCTCCTCAGGTGCATCCTCCTTCTCGCAGCGATTTCCTAGGAACAGAATTCAAAGAACAGCTCTGGTCACAGAATCACAGATTGGTTAAGGTTGGAAAGGAGCTCTGGAGATCATCCAGTCCAACCCCCCTGCCAGAGCAGGGTCACCTACAGCAGGTTGCACAGGATGACCTCCAGGCGGGTTTTGAATGTTTCTGGGGTGGGAGACTCTACCGCCTCCCTGGGCAGCCTGTTCCAGCGCTCTGCCACCCTCAAAGTAAAGAAGTTCCTCCTCATGCTTTGATAGAAGTTCCTAGGTTCCAGTTTGTACCCGTTACCTCTTGTCCTGGATCATCTTTGATGATCCAGGACAAGAGGTAACGGGCACCAATTGGAACGTAGGAACTTGAACTTGAACTGGAACGTAGGAACTTGAACATAGGATTATCCTTGATGATTCAGGATAGCTGTGTGTCTGACCAGTCTGTCTTTCGAAGGAGGTCCTGGGCCAGCTCCAGCCATGCTGTGCTGAGCAGAGCCCCTGGCAGCAGCCCCACAGGTCACTCCCAGTGTGCTTAAATGGAAAAGGTACCAAAGTTGCTCCAACACTTTCTGAAAAACTCTATAGTGTTACCCCACAAGCGCAAAGCGACGGCAAAGCCCGTGAAATGACACCGGTGCTTCCAGAAAATGTCAAGCTTCCTGCCCAAGGGTGACATGCCATGCGGTGGGGTCAGGCCCACGCGCTGAGCACCCGGTGCGCTGGGGTTGCCCCAGCGGTTCCTGAGCAGCTCCTGCAGTGCTGCCGCCGGTACCGTTCTGGCGGCTGTAGTTGTTTAAAAAGCCGTTGTTGTTTCCGGCGTAATCTGACGGCAGTTTTCTCGGGCATTTGGGCCTCTTCTAATAAGTGTGCTGTGAGTACATCTGCAAGCATTCACCTGTCGAGGTCAAATGACTGGTGGTGCTCATCTGCCCCCGTGCTACTGCTGCTGCTGCCTCCCGTGAATGCTCATGTGCCTGCGTGCCCCTGTCCAGGCACAGATGCATGCGCGCAACACCTGATCCCGCATCCTAATTATTTTTCGCCCGGTTCTCTGAGTTGTTCTGCTTCCGGCTGATGAATGGGAAAGTGTAGTAGTGCTGTTTCATTTCACCAGCCTCTCAAGTGTGGAAATTATGGTAAATTTGAGAACAAGCGAGATTAGATTGATAGTTACACCTCCTCCTTTAATTAGCCAACCACAGGATCTGTGGAGGCAAAGGCCGGGGGGGTGTGTCGGTGTATATAACGTGTATTGTCTATGTGAAAGATTAATCAAAAGGAGTTGCTTGAGGTGGGAAGGCTTTTCCGGAGAGGTTCCACATGTTGTCAGGTAGTCCCTCTGAATGGCAGCTTCTGGTTCGGTCCCTTAGCTTTCGGAAGTGACATTTAGTCTGATATGTGCCAGCCGTGCAATCTACCTAGCCCTGCAAAGTGCAAATATTAACCTAAATGCATATTAAGATACTGTGTGTTAGCTCCTGAACTGAAATAGAGAGCGGGTGTTCCAGCGGAGGCAAGCAAATCGTGTTGATTTACAGTGGCTTGAGGATTTGGCCCATTACCGCTTCTTTATACACTTTTAAAAAGAAATGCCAACTCGATAGTTTAGGCTTTAACTGGAACATGGCAAGTAATTGTATGCTTTGGCGGACCCCTAGTAATGTTGCAGAATCTTTCTCAGAAGTTGTTCCATGGGATAGCCGATTCCTCAGGTAAGAGCTACTTGTTTGTTCAATCCTCCATCTTAGGCCTGCTCCTCAGGTGCATCCTCCTTCTCGCAGCGATTTCCTAGGAACAGATTTCGAAGAACAGCTCTGATCACAGAATCACAGATTGGTTAGGTTTGGAAAGGAGCTCTGGAGATCATCCAGTCCAACCCCCCTGCCAGAGCAGGGTCACTTACAGCAGGTTGCACAGGATGACCTCCAGGCGGGTTTTGAATGTTTCTGGAGTCGGAGGCTCTACCGCCTCCCTGGGCAGCCTGTTCCAGCGCTCTGCCACCCTCAAAGTAAAGAAGTTCCTCCTCATGCTTTGATAGAAGTTCCTAGGTTCCAGTTTGTACCCGTTACCTCTTGTCCTGGATCATCTTTGATCATCTTTGATCATCTTTGATCATCTTTGATGATCCAGGACAAGAGGTAACGGGCACCAATTGGAACGTAGGAACTTGAACTTGAACTGGAACGTAGGAACTTGAACATAGGATTATCCTTGATGATTCAGGATAGCTGTGTGTCTGACCAGTCTGTCTTTCGAAGGAGGTCCTGGGCCAGCTCCAGCCATGCTGTGCTGAGCAGAGCCCCTGGCAGCAGCCCCACAGCTCACTCCCAGTGTGCCTGAATGGAAAAGGTACCAAAGTTGCTCCAACACTTTCTGAAAAACTCTATAGTGTTACCCCACAAGCGCAAAGCGACGGCAAAGCCCGTGAAATGACACCGGTGCTTCCAGAAAATGCCAAGCTTCTTGCCCAAGGGTGACATGCCATGCGGTGGGGTCAGGGCCAAACGCTGAGCACCCGGTGCGCTGGGGTTGCCCCAGCGGTTCCTGAGCAGCTCCTGCAGTGCTGCCGCCGGTACCGTTCTGGCGGCTGTAGTTGTTTAAAAAGCCGTTGTTGTTTCCGGCGTAATCTGACGGCAGTTTTCTCGGGCATTTGGGCCTCTTCTAATAAGTGTGCTGTGAGTACATCTGCAAGCATTCACCTGTCGAGGTCAAATGACTGGTGGTGCTCATCTGCCCCCGTGCTACTGCTGCTGCCTCCCGTGAATGCTCATGTGCCTGCGTGCCCCTGTACAGGCACAGATGCACGCGCGCAACACCTGATCCCGCATCCTAATTATTTTTCGCCCGGTTCTCTGAGTTGTTCTGCTTCCGGCTGATGAATGGGAAAGTGTAGTAGTGCTGTTTCATTTCACCAGCCTCTCAAGTGTGGAAATTATGGTAAATTTGAGAACAAGCCAGATTAGATTGATAGTTACACCTCCTCCTTTAATTAGCCAACCACAGGATCTGTGGAGGCAAAGGCCGGGGGGGTGTGTCGGTGTATATAACGTGTATTGTCTATGTGAAAGATTAATCAAAAGGAGTTGCTTGAGGTGGGAAGGCTTTTCCGGAGAGGTTCCACATGTTGTCAGGTAGTCCCTCTGAATGGCAGCTTCCGGTTCGGTCCCTTAGCTTTCGGAAGTGACATTTAGTCTGATATGTGCCAGCCGTGCAATCTACCTAGCCCTGCAAAGTGCAAATATTAACCTAAATGCATATTAAGATACTGTGTGTTAGCTCCTGAACTGAAATAGAGAGCGGGTGTTCCAGCGGAGGCAAGCAAATCGTGTTGATTTAGAGTGGCTTGAGGATTTGGCCCATTACCGCTTCTTTATACACTTTTAAAAAGAAATGCCAACTCGATAGTTTAGGCTTTAACTGGAACATGGCAAGTAATTGTATGTTTTGGCGGACCCCTAGTAATGTTGCAGAATCTTTCTCAGAAGTTGTTCCATGGGATAGCCGATTCCTCAGGTAAGAGCTACTTGTTTGTTCAATCCTCCATCTTAGGCCTGCTCCTCAGGTGCATCCTCCTTCTCGCAGCGATTTCCTAGGAACAGATTTCGAAGAACAGCTCTGATCACAGAATCACAGATTGGTTAGGGTTGGAAAGGAGCTCTGGAGATCATCCAGCCCAACCCCCTGCCAGAGCAGGGTCACCTACAGCAGGTTGCACAGGATGACCTCCAGGCGGGTTATGAATGTCTCTGGGGTGGGAGACTCTACTGCCTCCCTGGGCAGCCTGTTCTAGCGCTCTGCCACCCTCAAAGTAAAGAAGTTCCTCCTCATACTTTGATAGAAGTTCCTAGGTTCCAGTTTGTACCCGTTACCTCTTGTCCTGGATCATCTTTGATGATCCAGGACAAGAGGTAACGGGCACCAATTGGAACGTAGGAACTTGAACTTGAACTGGAAGGTAGGAACTTGAACTTGAACATAGGATTATCCTTGATGATTCAGGATAGCTGTGTGTCTGACCAGTCTGTCTTTCGAAGGAGGTCCTGGGCCAGCTCCAGCCATGCTGTGCTGAGCAGAGCCCCTGGCAGCAGCCCCACAGCTCACTCCCAGTGTGCCTGAATGGAAAAGGTACCAAAGTTGCTCCAACACTTTCTGAAAAACTCTATAGTGTTACCCCAGAAGCGCAAAGCGACGGCAAAGCCCGTGAAATGACACCGGTGCTTCCAGAAAATGTCAAGCTTCGTGCCCAAGGGTGACATGCCATGCGGTGGGGTCAGGGCCACGCGCTGAGCACCCGGTGCGCTGGGGTTGCCCCAGCGGTTCCTGAGCAGCTCCTGCAGTGCTGCCGCCGGTACCGTTCTGGCGGCTGTAGTTGTTTAAAAAGCCGTTGTTGTTTCCGGCGTAATCTGACGGCAGTTTTCTCGGGCATTTGGGCCTCTTCTAATAAGTGTGCTGTGAGTACATCTGCAAGCATTCACCTGTCGAGGTCAAATGACTGGTGGTGCTCATCTGCCCCCGTGCTACTGCTGCTGCCTCCCGTGAATGCTCATGTGCCTGCGTGCCCCTGTACAGGCACAGATGCACGCGCGCAACACCTGATCCCGCATCCTAATTATTTTTCGCCCGGTTCTCTGAGTTGTTCTGCTTCCGGCTGATGAATGGGAAAGTGTAGTAGTGCTGTTTCATTTCACCAGCCTCTCAAGTGTGGAAATTATGGTAAATTTGAGAACAAGCGAGATTAGATTGATAGTTACACCTCCTCCTTTAATTAGCCAACCACAGGATCTGTGGAGGCAAAGCCCGGGGGGCGTGTCGGTGGGGGGGCATACGATTTTACCATGGCGAGATTGCTGGAGGTTCTTTCTTGTCTGTTCTTTCTTGTCTTGTAAATTGGTATGAGATTCTGCCAGTCTTCCTCACGTAGCACAATCGCTCTTGATTTCTGGAGGTTGCTCACAGGGTAAGCTAATGTTTAACATCAATAAGGGTTACCGAATCTTGTCCTTGAGAAGCAGGAGTCTGGAAGCTGTTGTCAATCCAACTGCTGTATTCCTGACCAGCAAGCCCGCTCGATTCAGGGTTAATTAACTGATTACTTAGAGCGGAAGTGTTGTGGAAGAGCCCGATCATTACCATTTCTATTCATTCTAATATGATGTATTTCAACTCCCCCTCCCTCACGCCTTCCAGAGAGTGATCTGGTGAAGGAGGATGACAAGTCTTTGTGAAACCATCTCGAGTTCTGCCAGATACTCGTAGTTGAAGTTGTCTAGCGGTGCGAGATTAGACACCGTGTGAAAGGCAATACTGCACAGATTCTTTATTCCAGACCATTTTGTAAGTTCGCATGATACAAAACCTCATGGTTACTGGGCAGCTCTCCCACTTTTCATGTCAACCTTTGCTACCTCGCCCGCTGCAACGTGCAGGAAAGAAACATTGATTTGAATTGCGCCGTGGTGCCGTGCATCTTAATGACACTCTGGAGTGACTGGCAGTGTGTCTGGGTCCTGGGGTTGGACCCGGTCTAGCTGCCAGGGGGCAACATTGCAGAGAGGGGCTACAGCTGTGGTCTCTGAAGGGACCTGGCTACTCTATGTAGGCCTTCTCTCCCTGCGTCTCAGAGTGCTTGAAGATGCTAATTGGTTCACATTTTCCTCTGTTCGTTAAGGTATTCTGTCCTTAAAAATTCAGCTTTTTAAAATAGTAACGTGTATTGTCTATGTGAAAGATTAATCAAAAGGAGTTGCTTGAGGTGGGAAGGCTTTTCCGGAGAGGTTCCACATGTTGTCAGGTAGTCCCTCTGAATGGCAGCTTCCGGTTCGGTCCCTTAGCTTTCGGAAGTGACATTTAGTCTGATATGTGCCAGCCGTGCAATCTACCTAGCCCTGCAAAGTGCAAATATTAACCTAAATGCATATTAAGATACTGTGTGTTAGCTCCTGAACTGAAATAGAGAGCGGGTGTTCCAGTGGAGGCAAGCAAATCGTGTTGATTTAGAGTGGCTTGAGGATTTGGCCCATTACCGCTTCTTTATACACTTTTAAAAAGAAATGCCAACTCGATAGTTTAGGCTTAAACTGGAACATGGCAAGTAATTGTATGTTTTGGCGGACCCCTAGTAATGTTGCAGAATCTTTCTCTGAAGTTGTTCCATGGGATAGCCGATTCCTCAGGTAAGAGCTACTTGTTTGTTCAATCCTCCATCTTAGGCCTGCTCCTCAGGTGCATCCTCCTTCTCGCAGCAATTTCCTAGGAACAGATTTCGAAGAACAGCTCTGATCACAGAATCACAGATTGGTTAGGGTTGGAAAGGACCTCTGGAGATCATCCAGTCCAACCCCCTGCCAGAGCAGGGTCACCTACAGCAGGTTGCACAGGATGACCTCCAGGCGGGTTTTGAATGTCTCTGGGGTGGGAGACTCTACCGCCTCCCTGGGCAGCCTGTTCCAGCGCTCTGCCACCCTCAAAGTAAAGAAGTTCCTCCTCATGCTTTGATAGAAGTTCCTAGGTTCCAGTTTGTACCCGTTACCTCTTGTCCTGGATCATCTTTGATGATCCAGGACAAGAGGTAACGGGCACCAATTGGAACGTAGGAACTTGAACTTGAACTGGAACGTAGGAACTTGAACTTGAACATAGGATTATCCTTGATGATTCAGGATAGCTGTGTGTCTGACCAGTCTGTCTTTCGAAGGAGTTCCTGGGCCAGCTCCAGCCATGCTGTGCTGAGCAGAGCCCCTGGCAGCAGCCCCACAGCTCACTCCCAGTGTGCCTGAATGGAAAAGGTACCAAAGTTGCTCCAACACTTTCTGAAAAACTCTATAGTGTTACCCCACAAGCGCAAAGCGACAGCAAAGCCCGTGAAATGACACCGGTGCTTCCAGAAAATGTCAAGCTTCCTGCCCAAGGGTGACATGCCATGCGGTGGGGTCAGGGCCACGCGCTGAGCACCCGGTGCGCTGGGGTTGCCCCAGCGGTTCCTGAGCAGCTC
The DNA here is from genome assembly GCF_965231255.1 of Vanellus vanellus. Taxonomy (NCBI): domain Eukaryota; kingdom Metazoa; phylum Chordata; class Aves; order Charadriiformes; family Charadriidae; genus Vanellus; species Vanellus vanellus. The sequence continues at coordinate 263,651 of NW_028128566.1, read as the reverse complement.
CTGCAGTGCTGCCGCCGGTACCGTTCTGGCGGCTGTAGTTGTTTAAAAAGCCGTTGTTGTTTCCGGCGTAATCTGACGGCAGTTTTCTCGGGCATTTGGGCCTCTTCTAATAAGTGTGCTGTGAGTACATCTGCAAGCATTCACCTGTCGAGGTCAAATGACTGGTGGTGCTCATCTGCCCCCGTGCTACTGCTGCTGCCTCCCGTGAATGCTCATGTGCCTGCGTGCCCCTGTACAGGCACAGATGCACGCGCGCAACACCTGATCCCGCATCCTAATTATTTTTCGCCCGGTTCTCGGAGTTGTTCTGCTTCCGGCTGATGAATGGGAAAGTGTAGTAGTGCTGTTTCATTTCACCAGCCTCTCAAGTGTGGAAATTATGGTAAATTTGAGAACAAGCCAGATTAGATTGATAGTTACACCTCCTCCTTTAATTAGCCAACCACAGGATCTGTGGAGGCAAAGGCCGGGGGGCGTGTCGGTGGGGGGGCATACGATTTTACCATGGCGAGATTGCTGGAGGTTCTTTCTTGTCTGTTCTTTCTTGTCTTGTAAATTGGTATGAGATTCTGCCAGTCTTCCTCACGTAGCACAATCGCTCTTGATTTCTGGAGGTTGCTCACAGGGTAAGCTAATGTTTAACATCAATAAGGGTTACCGAATCTTGTCCTTGAGAAGCAGGAGTCTGGAAGCTGTTGTCAATCCAACTGCTGTATTCCTGACCAGCAAGCCCGCTCGATTCAGGGTTAATTAACTGATTACTTAGAGCGGAAGTGTTGTGGAAGAGCCCGATCATTACCATTTCTATTCATTCTAATATGATGTATTTCAACTCCCCCTCCCTCACGCCTTCCAGAGAGTGATCTGGTGAAGGAGGATGACAAGTCTTTGTGAAACCATCTCGAGTTCTGCCAGATACTCGTAGTTGAAGTTGTCTAGCGGTGCGAGATTAGACACCGTGTGAAAGGCAATACTGCACAGATTCTTTATTCCAGACCATTTTGTAAGTTCGCATGATACAAAACCTCATGGTTACTGGGCAGCTCTCCCACTTTTCATGTCAACCTTTGCTACCTCGCCCGCTGCAACGTGCAGGAAAGAAACATTGATTTGAATTGCGCCGTGGTGCCGTGCATCTTAATGACACTCTGGAGTGACTGGCAGTGTGTCTGGGTCCTGGGGTTGGACCCGGTCTAGCTGCCAGGGGGCAACATTGCAGAGAGGGGCTACAGCTGTGGTCTCTGAAGGGACCTGGCTACTCTATGTAGGCCTTCTCTCCCTGCGTCTCAGAGTGCTTGAAGATGCTAATTGGTTCACATTTTCCTCTGTTCGTTAAGGTATTCTGTCCTTAAAAATTCAGCTTTTTAAAATAGTAACGTGTATTGTCTATGTGAAAGATTAATCAAAAGGAGTTGCTTGAGGTGGGAAGGCTTTTCCGGAGAGGTTCCACATGTTGTCAGGTAGTCCCTCTGAATGGCAGCTTCCGGTTCGGTCCCTTAGCTTTCGGAAGTGACATTTAGTCTGATATGTGCCAGCCGTGCAATCTACCTAGCCCTGCAAAGTGCAAATATTAACCTAAATGCATATTAAGATACTGTGTGTTAGCTCCTGAACTGAAATAGAGAGCGGGTGTTCCAGTGGAGGCAAGCAAATCGTGTTGATTTAGAGTGGCTTGAGGATTTGGCCCATTACCGCTTCTTTATACACTTTTAAAAAGAAATGCCAACTCGATAGTTTAGGCTTTAACTGGAACATGGAAAGTAATTGTATGTTTTGGCGGACCCCTAGTAATGTTGCAGAATCTTTCTCTGAAGTTGTTCCATGGGATAGCCGATTCCTCAGGTAAGAGCTACTTGTTTGTTCAATCCTCCATCTTAGGCCTGCTCCTCAGGTGCATCCTCCTTCTCGCAGCGATTTCCTAGGAACAGATTTCGAAGAACAGCTCTGATCACAGAATCACAGATTGGTTAGGGTTGGAAAGGACCTCTGGAGATCATCCAGTCCAACCCCCTGCCAGAGCAGGGTCACCTACAGCAGGTTGCACAGGATGACCTCCAGGCGGGTTTTGAATGTCTCTGGGGTGGGAGACTCTACCGCCTCCCTGGGCAGCCTGTTCCAGCGCTCTGCCACCCTCAAAGTAAAGAAGTTCCTCCTCATGCTTTGATAGAAGTTCCTAGGTTCCAGTTTGTACCCGTTACCTCTTGTCCTGGATCATCTTTGATGATCCAGGACAAGAGGTAACGGGCACCAATTGGAACGTAGGAACTTGAACTTGAACTGGAACGTAGGAACTTGAACTTGAACATAGGATTATCCTTGATGATTCAGGATAGCTGTGTGTCTGACCAGTCTGTCTTTCGAAGGAGTTCCTGGGCCAGCTCCAGCCATGCTGTGCTGAGCAGAGCCCCTGGCAGCAGCCCCACAGCTCACTCCCAGTGTGCCTGAATGGAAAAGGTACCAAAGTTGCTCCAACACTTTCTGAAAAACTCTATAGTGTTACCCCACAAGCGCAAAGCGACAGCAAAGCCCGTGAAATGACACCGGTGCTTCCAGAAAATGTCAAGCTTCCTGCCCAAGGGTGACATGCCATGCGGTGGGGTCAGGGCCACGCGCTGAGCACCCGGTGCGCTGGGGTTGCCCCAGCAGTTCCTGAGCAGCTCCTGCAGTGCTGCCGCCGGTACCGTTCTGGCGGCTGTAGTTGTTTAAAAAGCCGTTGTTGTTTCCGGCGTAATCTGACGGCAGTTTTCTCGGGCATTTGGGCCTCTTCTAATAAGTGTGCTGTGAGTACATCTGCAAGCATTCACCTGTCGAGGTCAAATGACTGGTGGTGCTCATCTGCCCCCGTGCTACTGCTGCTGCCTCCCGTGAATGCTCATGTGCCTGCGTGCCCCTGTACAGGCACAGATGCACGCGCGCAACACCTGATCCCGCATCCTAATTATTTTTCGCCCGGTTCTCGGAGTTGTTCTGCTTCCGGCTGATGAATGGGAAAGTGTAGTAGTGCTGTTTCATTTCACCAGCCTCTCAAGTGTGGAAATTATGGTAAATTTGAGAACAAGCCAGATTAGATTGATAGTTACACCTCCTCCTTTAATTAGCCAACCACAGGATCTGTGGAGGCAAAGGCCGGGGGGCGTGTCGGTGGGGGGGCATACGATTTTACCATGGCGAGATTGCTGGAGGTTCTTTCTTGTCTGTTCTTTCTTGTCTTGTAAATTGGTATGAGATTCTGCCAGTCTTCCTCACGTAGCACAATCGCTCTTGATTTCTGGAGGTTGCTCACAGGGTAAGCTAATGTTTAACATCAATAAGGGTTACCGAATCTTGTCCTTGAGAAGCAGGAGTCTGGAAGCTGTTGTCAATCCAACTGCTGTATTCCTGACCAGCAAGCCCGCTCGATTCAGGGTTAATTAACTGATTACTTAGAGCGGAAGTGTTGTGGAAGAGCCCGATCATTACCATTTCTATTCATTCTAATATGATGTATTTCAACTCCCCCTCCCTCACGCCTTCCAGAGAGTGATCTGGTGAAGGAGGATGACAAGTCTTTGTGAAACCATCTCGAGTTCTGCCAGATACTCGTAGTTGAAGTTGTCTAGCGGTGCGAGATTAGACACCGTGTGAAAGGCAATACTGCACAGATTCTTTATTCCAGACCATTTTGTAAGTTCGCATGATACAAAACCTCATGGTTACTGGGCAGCTCTCCCACTTTTCATGTCAACCTTTGCTACCTCGCCCGCTGCAACGTGCAGGAAAGAAACATTGATTTGAATTGCGCCGTGGTGCCGTGCATCTTAATGACACTCTGGAGTGACTGGCAGTGTGTCTGGGTCCTGGGGTTGGACCCGGTCTAGCTGCCAGGGGGCAACATTGCAGAGAGGGGCTACAGCTGTGGTCTCTGAAGGGACCTGGCTACTCTATGTAGGCCTTCTCTCCCTGCGTCTCAGAGTGCTTGAAGATGCTAATTGGTTCACATTTTCCTCTGTTCGTTAAGGTATTCTGTCCTTAAAAATTCAGCTTTTTAAAATAGTAACGTGTATTGTCTATGTGAAAGATTAATCAAAAGGAGTTGCTTGAGGTGGGAAGGCTTTTCCGGAGAGGTTCCACATGTTGTCAGGTAGTCCCTCTGAATGGCAGCTTCCGGTTCGGTCCCTTAGCTTTCGGAAGTGACATTTAGTCTGATATGTGCCAGCCGTGCAATCTACCTAGCCCTGCAAAGTGCAAATATTAACCTAAATGCATATTAAGATACTGTGTGTTAGCTCCTGAACTGAAATAGAGAGCGGGTGTTCCAGTGGAGGCAAGCAAATCGTGTTGATTTAGAGTGGCTTGAGGATTTGGCCCATTACCGCTTCTTTATACACTTTTAAAAAGAAATGCCAACTCGATAGTTTAGGCTTTAACTGGAACATGGAAAGTAATTGTATGTTTTGGCGGACCCCTAGTAATGTTGCAGAATCTTTCTCTGAAGTTGTTCCATGGGATAGCCGATTCCTCAGGTAAGAGCTACTTGTTTGTTCAATCCTCCATCTTAGGCCTGCTCCTCAGGTGCATCCTCCTTCTCGCAGCGATTTCCTAGGAACAGATTTCGAAGAACAGCTCTGATCACAGAATCACAGATTGGTTAGGGTTGGAAAGGACCTCTGGAGATCATCCAGTCCAACCCCCTGCCAGAGCAGGGTCACCTACAGCAGGTTGCACAGGATGACCTCCAGGCGGGTTTTGAATGTCTCTGGGGTGGGAGACTCTACCGCCTCCCTGGGCAGCCTGTTCCAGCGCTCTGCCACCCTCAAAGTAAAGAAGTTCCTCCTCATGCTTTGATAGAAGTTCCTAGGTTCCAGTTTGTACCCGTTACCTCTTGTCCTGGATCATCTTTGATGATCCAGGACAAGAGGTAACGGGCACCAATTGGAACGTAGGAACTTGAACTTGAACTGGAACGTAGGAACTTGAACTTGAACATAGGATTATCCTTGATGATTCAGGATAGCTGTGTGTCTGACCAGTCTGTCTTTCGAAGGAGGTCCTGGGCCAGCTCCAGCCATGCTGTGCTGAGCAGAGCCCCTGGCAGCAGCCCCACAGCTCACTCCCAGTGTGCCTGAATGGAAAAGGTACCAAAGTTGCTCCAACACTTTCTGAAAAACTCTATAGTGTTACCCCACAAGCGCAAAGCGACAGCAAAGCCCGTGAAATGACACCGGTGCTTCCAGAAAATGTCAAGCTTCCTGCCCAAGGGTGACATGCCATGCGGTGGGGTCAGGGCCACGCGCTGAGCACCCGGTGCGCTGGGGTTGCCCCAGCAGTTCCTGAGCAGCTCCTGCAGTGCTGCCGCCGGTACCGTTCTGGCGGCTGTAGTTGTTTAAAAAGCCGTTGTTGTTTCCGGCGTAATCTGACGGCAGTTTTCTCGGGCATTTGGGCCTCTTCTAATAAGTGTGCTGTGAGTACATCTGCAAGCATTCACCTGTCGAGGTCAAATGACTGGTGGTGCTCATCTGCCCCCGTGCTACTGCTGCTGCCTCCCGTGAATGCTCATGTGCCTGCGTGCCCCTGTACAGGCACAGATGCACGCGCGCAACACCTGATCCCGCATCCTAATTATTTTTCGCCCGGTTCTCGGAGTTGTTCTGCTTCCGGCTGATGAATGGGAAAGTGTAGTAGTGCTGTTTCATTTCACCAGCCTCTCAAGTGTGGAAATTATGGTAAATTTGAGAACAAGCCAGATTAGATTGATAGTTACACCTCCTCCTTTAATTAGCCAACCACAGGATCTGTGGAGGCAAAGGCCGGGGGGCGTGTCGGTGGGGGGGCATACGATTTTACCATGGCGAGATTGCTGGAGGTTCTTTCTTGTCTGTTCTTTCTTGTCTTGTAAATTGGTATGAGATTCTGCCAGTCTTCCTCACGTAGCACAATCGCTCTTGATTTCTGGAGGTTGCTCACAGGGTAAGCTAATGTTTAACATCAATAAGGGTTACCGAATCTTGTCCTTGAGAAGCAGGAGTCTGGAAGCTGTTGTCAATCCAACTGCTGTATTCCTGACCAGCAAGCCCGCTCGATTCAGGGTTAATTAACTGATTACTTAGAGCGGAAGTGTTGTGGAAGAGCCCGATCATTACCATTTCTATTCATTCTAATATGATGTATTTCAACTCCCCCTCCCTCACGCCTTCCAGAGAGTGATCTGGTGAAGGAGGATGACAAGTCTTTGTGAAACCATCTCGAGTTCTGCCAGATACTCGTAGTTGAAGTTGTCTAGCGGTGCGAGATTAGACACCGTGTGAAAGGCAATACTGCACAGATTCTTTATTCCAGACCATTTTGTAAGTTCGCATGATACAAAACCTCATGGTTACTGGGCAGCTCTCCCACTTTTCATGTCAACCTTTGCTACCTCGCCCGCTGCAACGTGCAGGAAAGAAACATTGATTTGAATTGCGCCGTGGTGCCGTGCATCTTAATGACACTCTGGAGTGACTGGCAGTGTGTCTGGGTCCTGGGGTTGGACCCGGTCTAGCTGCCAGGGGGCAACATTGCAGAGAGGGGCTACAGCTGTGGTCTCTGAAGGGACCTGGCTACTCTATGTAGGCCTTCTCTCCCTGCGTCTCAGAGTGCTTGAAGATGCTAATTGGTTCACATTTTCCTCTGTTCGTTAAGGTATTCTGTCCTTAAAAATTCAGCTTTTTAAAATAGTAACGTGTATTGTCTATGTGAAAGATTAATCAAAAGGAGTTGCTTGAGGTGGGAAGGCTTTTCCGGAGAGGTTCCACATGTTGTCAGGTAGTCCCTCTGAATGGCAGCTTCCGGTTCGGTCCCTTAGCTTTCGGAAGTGACATTTAGTCTGATATGTGCCAGCCGTGCAATCTACCTAGCCCTGCAAAGTGCAAATATTAACCTAAATGCATATTAAGATACTGTGTGTTAGCTCCTGAACTGAAATAGAGAGCGGGTGTTCCAGTGGAGGCAAGCAAATCGTGTTGATTTAGAGTGGCTTGAGGATTTGGCCCATTACCGCTTCTTTATACACTTTTAAAAAGAAATGCCAACTCGATAGTTTAGGCTTTAACTGGAACATGGAAAGTAATTGTATGTTTTGGCGGACCCCTAGTAATGTTGCAGAATCTTTCTCTGAAGTTGTTCCATGGGATAGCCGATTCCTCAGGTAAGAGCTACTTGTTTGTTCAATCCTGCATCTTAGGCCTGCTCCTCAGGTGCATCCTCCTTCTCGCAGCGATTTCCTAGGAACAGATTTCGAAGAACAGCTCTGATCACAGAATCACAGATTGGTTAGGGTTGGAAAGGACCTCTGGAGATCATCCAGTCCAACCCCCTGCCAGAGCAGGGTCACCTACAGCAGGTTGCACAGGATGACCTCCAGGCGGGTTTTGAATGTCTCTGGGGTGGGAGACTCTACCGCCTCCCTGGGCAGCCTGTTCCAGCGCTCTGCCACCCTCAAAGTAAAGAAGTTCCTCCTCATGCTTTGATAGAAGTTCCTAGGTTCCAGTTTGTACCCGTTACCTCTTGTCCTGGATCATCTTTGATGATCCAGGCCAAGAGGTAACGGGCACCAATTGGAAGGTAGGAACTTGAACTTGAACTGGAACGTAGGAACTTGAACTTGAACATAGGATTATCCTTGATGATTCAGGATAGCTGTGTGTCTGACCAGTGTGTCTTTCGAAGGAGGTCCTGGGCCAGCTCCAGCCATGCTGTGCTGAGCAGAGCCCCTGGCAGCAGCCCCACAGCTCACTCCCAGTGTGCCTGAATGGAAAAGGTACCAAAGTTGCTCCAACACTTTCTGAAAAACTCTATAGTGTTACCCCACAAGCGCAAAGCGACAGCAAAGCCCGTGAAATGACACCGGTGCTTCCAGAAAATGTCAAGCTTCCTGCCCAAGGGTGGCATGCCATGCGGTGGGGTCAGGGCCACGCGCTGAGCACCCGGTGCGCTGGGGTTGCCCCAGCGGTTCCTGAGCAGCTCCTGCAGTGCTGCCGCCGGTACCGTTCTGGCGGCTGTAGTTGTTTAAAAAGCCGTTGTTGTTTCCGGCGTAATCTGACGGCAGTTTTCTCGGGCATTTGGGCCTCTTCTAATAAGTGTGCTGTGAGTACATCTGCAAGCATTCACCTGTCGAGGTCAAATGACTGGTGGTGCTCATCTGCCCCCGTGCTACTGCTGCTGCCTCCCGTGAATGCTCATGTGCCTGCGTGCCCCTGTACAGGCACAGATGCACGCGCGCAACACCTGATCCCGCATCCTAATTATTTTTCGCCCGGTTCTCGGAGTTGTTCTGCTTCCGGCTGATGAATGGGAAAGTGTAGTAGTGCTGTTTCATTTCACCAGCCTCTCAAGTGTGGAAATTATGGTAAATTTGAGAACAAGCCAGATTGGATTGATAGTTACACCTCCTCCTTTAATTAGCCAACCACAGGATCTGTGGAGGCAAAGGCGGGGGGGGGTGTCGGAGGGGGGGCATACGAGTTTACCATGGCGAGAGTGCTGGAGGTTCTTTCTTGTCTGTTCTTTCTTGTCTTGTAAATTGGTATGAGATTCTGCCAGTCTTCCTCACGTAGCACAATCCCTCTTGATTTCTGGAGGTTCCTCACAGGGTAAGCTAATGTTTAACATCAATAAGGGTTACCGAATCTTGTCCTTGAGAAGCAGGAGTCTGGAAGCTGTTGTCAATCCAACTGCTGTATTCCTGACCAGCAAGCCCGCTCGATTCAGGGTTAATTAACTGATTACTTAGAGCGGAAGTGTTGTGGAAGAGCCCGATCATTACCATTTCTATTCATTCTAATATGATGTATTTCAACTCCCCCTCCCTCACGCCTTCCAGAGAGTGATCTGGTGAAGGAGGATGACAAGTCTTTGTGAAACCATCTCGAGTTCTGCCAGATACTCGTAGTTGAAGTTGTCTAGCGGTGCGAGATTAGACACCGTGTGAAAGGCAATACTGCACAGATTCTTTATTCCAGACCATTTTGTAAGTTCGCATGATACAAAACCTCATGGTTACTGGGCAGCTCTCCCACTTTTCACGTCAACCTTTGCTACCTAGCCCGCTGCAACGTGCAGGAAAGAAACATTGATTTGAATTGCGCCGTGGTGCCGTGCATCTTAATGACACTCTGGAGTGACTGGCAGTGTGTCTGGGTCCTGGGGTTGGACCCGGTTTAGCTGCCAGGAGGCAACATTGCAGAGAGGGGCTACAGCTGTGGTCTCTGAAGGGACCTGGCTACTCTATGTAGGCCTTCTCTCCCTGCGTCTCAGAGTGCTTGAAGATGCTAATTGGTTCACATTTTCCTCTGTTCGTTAAGGTATTCTGTCCTTAAAAATTCAGCTTTTTAAAATAGTAACGTGTATTGTCTATGTGAAAGATTAATCAAAAGGAGTTGCTTGAGGTGGGAAGGCTTTTCCGGAGAGGTTCCACATGTTGTCAGGTAGTCCCTCTGAATGGCAGCTTCCGGTTCGGTCCCTTAGCTTTCGGAAGTGACATTTAGTCTGATATGTGCCAGCCGTGCAATCTACCTAGCCCTGCAAAGTGCAAATATTAACCTAAATGCATATTAAGATACTGTGTGTTAGCTCCTGAACTGAAATAGAGAGCGGGTGTTCCAGCGGAGGCAAGCAAATCGTGTTGATTTACAGTGGCTTGAGGATTTGGCCCATTACCGCTTCTTTATACACTTTTAAAAAGAAATGCCAACTCGATAGTTTAGGCTTTAACTGGAACATGGCAAGAAATTGTATGCTTTGGCGGACCCCTAGTAATGTTGCAGAATCTTTCTCAGAAGTTGTTCCATGGGATAGCCGATTCCTCAGGTAAGAGCTACTTGTTTGTTCAATCCTCCATCTTAGGCCTGCTCCTCAGGTGCGTCCTTCTTCTCGCAGCGATTTCCTAGGAACAGATTTCGAAGAACAGCTCTGATCACAGAATCACAGATTGGTTAGGGTTGGAAAGGAGCTCTGGAGATCATCCAGTCCAACCCCCCTGCCAGAGCAGGGTCACCTACAGCAGGTTGCACAGGATGACCTCCAGGCGGGTTTTGAATGTCTCTGGGGTGGGAGACTCTACCGCCTCCCTGGGCAGCCTGTTCCAGGGCTCTGCCACCCTCAAAGTAAAGAAGTTCCTCCTCATGCTTTGATAGAAGTTCCTAGGTTCCAGTTTGTACCCGTTACACCGTTACGTAACGGGCACCAATTGGAACGTAGGAACTTGAACTTGAACTGGAACGTAGGAGCTTGAACATAGGATTATCCTTGATGATTCAGGATAGCTGTGTGTCTGACCAGTCTCTCTTTCGAAGGAGGTCCTGGACCAGCTCCAGCCATGCTGTGCTGAGCAGAGCCCCTGGCAGCAGCCCCACAGCTCACTCCCAGTGTGCCTGAATGGAAAAGATACCAAAGTTGCTCCAACACTTTCCGAAAAACTCTATAGTGTTACCCCACAAGCGCAAAGCGACGGCAAAGCCCGTGAAATGACACCGGTGCTTCCAGAAAATGTCAAGCTTCCTGCCCAAGGGTGACATGCCATGCGGTGGGGTCAGGGCCACGCGCTGAGCACCCGGTGCGCTGGGGTTGCCCCAGCAGTTCCTGAGCAGCTCCTGCAGTGCTGCCGCCTGTACCGTTCTGGCGGCTGTAGTTGTTTAAAAAGCTGTTGTTGATTCCGGCGTAAACTGACGGCAGTTTTCTCGGGCATTTGGGCCTCTTCTAATAAGTGTGCTGTGAGTACATCTGCAAGCATTCACCTGTCGAGGTCAAATGACTGGTGGTGCTCATCTGCCCCCGTGCTACTGCTGCTGCCTCCCGTGAATGCTCATGTGCCTGCGTGCCCCTGTACAGGCACAGATGCACGCGCGCAACACCTGATCCCGCATCCTAATTATTTTTCGCCCGGTTCTCTGAGTTGTTCTGCTTCCGGCTGATGAACGGGAAAGTGTAGTACTGCTGTTTCATTTCACCAGCCTCTCAAGTGTGGAAATTATGGTAAATTTGAGAACAAGCCAGATTAGATTGATAGTTACACCTCCTCCTTTAATTAGCCAACCACAGGATCTGTGGAGGCAAAGGCCGGGGGGGTGTGTCGGTGTATATAACGTGTATTGTCTATGTGAAAGATTAATCAAAAGGAGTTGCTTGAGGTGGGAAGGCTTTTCCGGAGAGGTTCCACATGTTGTCAGGTAGTCCCTCTGCATGGCAGCTTCCGGTTCGGTCCCTTAGCTTTCGGAAGTGACATTTAGTCTGATATGTGCCAGCCGTGCAATCTACCTAGCCCTGCAAAGTGCAAATATTAACCTAAATGCATATTAAGATAGTGTGTGTTAGCTCCTGAACTGAAATAGAGAGCGGGTGTTCCAGCGGAGGCAAGCAAATCGTGTTGATTTACAGTGGCTTGAGGATTTGGCCCATTACCGCTTCTTTATACACTTTTAAAAAGAAATGCCAACTCGATAGTTTAGGCTTTAACTGGAACATGGCAAGTAATTGTATGTTTTGGCGGACCCCTAGTAATGTTGCAGAATCTTTCTCAGAAGTTGTTCCATGGGATAGCCGATTCCTCAGGTAAGAGCTACTTGTTTGTTCAATCCTCCATCTTAGGCCTGCTCCTCAGGTGCATCCTCCTTCTCGCAGCGATTTCCTAGGAACAGATTTCGAAGAACAGCTCTGATCACAGAATCACAGATTGGTTAGGGTTGGAAAGGAGCTCTGGAGATCATGTAGTGCAACCACCCCGCCAGAGCAGGGTCACCTACAGCAGGTTGCACAGGATGACCTCCAGGCGGGTTTTGAATGTCTCTGGGGTGGGAGACTCTACCGCCTCCCTGGGCAGCCTGTTCCAGCGCTCTGCCACCCTCAAAGTAAAGAAGTTCCTCCTCATGCTTTGATAGAAGTTCCTAGGTTCCAGTTTGTACCCGTTACCTCTTTTCCTGGATCATCTTTGATGATCCAGGACAAGAGGTAACGGGCACCAATTGGAACGTAGGAACTTGAACTTGAACTGGAACGTAGGAGCTTGAACATAGGATTATCCTTGATGATTCAGGATAGCTGTGTGTCTGACCAGTCTGTCTTTCGAAGGAGGTCCTGGGCCAGCTCCAGCCATGCTGTGCTGAGCAGAGCCCCTGGCAGCAGCCCCACAGCTCACTCCCAGTGTGCCTGAATGGAAAAGGTACCAAAGTTGCTCCAACACTTTCTGAAAAACTCTATAGTGTTACCCCACAAGCGCAAAGCGACGGCAAAGCCCGTGAAATGACACCGGTGCTTCCAGAAAATGTCAAGCTTCCTGCCCAAGGGTGACATGCCATGCGGTGGGGTCAGGGCCACGCGCTGAGCACCCGGTGCGCTGGGGTTGCCCCAGCGGTTCCTCAGCAGCTCCTGCAGTGCTTCTGCTGGTACCGTTCTGGCAGCTGTATTTGTTTAAAAAGCCGTTGTTGTTTCCGGCGTAATCTGACGGCAGTTTTCTCGGGCATTTGGGCCTCTTCTAATAAGTGTGCTGTGAGTACATCTGCAAGCATTCACCTGTCGAGGTCAAATGACTGGTGGTGCTCATCTGCCCCCAGCTACTGCTGCTGCCTCCCGTGAATGCTCATGTGCCTGCGTGCCCCTGTACAGGCACAGATGCACGCGCGCAACACCTGATCCCGCATCCTAATTATTTTTCGCCCGGTTCTCTGAGTTGTTCTGCTTCCGGCTGATGAATGGGAAAGTGTAGTAGTGCTGTTTCATTTCACCAGCCTCTCAAGTGTGGAAATTATGGTAAATTTGAGAACAAGCCAGATTAGATTGATAGTTACACCTCCTCCTTTAATTAGCCAACCACAGGATCTGTGGAGGCAAAGGCCGGGGGGGTGTGTCGGTGTATATAACGTGTATTGTCTATGTGAAAGATTAATCAAAAGGAGTTGCTTGAGGTGGGAAGGCTTTTCCGGAGAGGTTCCACATGTTGTCAGGTAGTCCTTCTGAATGGCAGCTTCCGGTTCGGTCCCTTAGCTTTCGGACGTGACATTTAGTCTGATATGTGCCAGCCGTGCAATCTACCTAGCCCTGCAAAGTGCAAATATTAACCTAAATGCATAATAAGATACTGTGTGTTAGCTCCTGAACTGAAATAGAGAGCGGGTGTTCCAGCGGAGGCAAGCAAATCGTGTTCATTTACAGTGGCTTGAGGATTTGGCCCATTACCGCTTCTTTATACACTTTTAAAAAGAAATGCCAACTCGATAGTTTAGGCTTTAACTGGAACATGACAAGTAATTGTATGTTTTGGCGGACCCCTAGTAATGTTGCAGAATCTTTCTCAGAAGTTGTTCCATGGGATAGCCGATTCCTCAGGTAAGAGCTACTTGTTTGTTCAATCCTCCATCTTAGGCCTGCTCCTCAGGTGCGTCCTTCTTCTCGCAGCGATTTCCTAGGAACAGATTTCGAAGAACAGCTCTGATCACAGAATCACAGATTGGTTAGGGTTGGAAAGGAGCTCTGGAGATCATCCAGTCCAACCCCCCTGCCAGAGCAGGGTCACCTACAGCAGGTTGCACAGGATGACCTCCAGGCGGGTTTTGAATGTCTCTGGGGTGGGAGACTCTACCGCCTCCCTGGGCAGCCTGTTCCAGGGCTCTGCCACCCTCAAAGTAAAGAAGTTCCTCCTCATGCTTTGATAGAAGTTCCTAGGTTCCAGTTTGTACCCGTTACCTCTTGTCCTGGATCATCTTTGATGATCCAGGACAAGAGGTAACGGGCACCAATTGGAACGTAGGAACTTGAACTTGAACTGGAAGGTAGGAACTTGAACTTGAACATAGGATTATCCTTGATGATTCAGGATAGCTGTGTGTCTGACCAGTCTGTCTTTCGAAGGAGGTCCTGGGTCAGCTCCAGCTATGCTGTGCTGAGCAGAGCCCCTGGCAGCAGCCCCACAGCTCACTCCCAGTGTGCCTGAATGGAAAAGGTACCAAAGTTGCTCCAACACTTTCTGAAAAACTCTATAGTGTTACCCCACAAGCGCAAAGCGACGGCAAAGCCCGTGAAATGACACCGGTGCTTCCAGAAAATGTCAAGCTTCCTGCCCAAGGGTGACATGCCATGCGGTGGGGTCAGGGACACGCGCTGAGCACCCGGTGCGCTAGGGTTGCCCCAGCGGTTCCTGAGCAGCTCCTGCAGTGCTGCCGCCGGTACCGTTCTGGCGGCTGTAGTTGTTTAAAAAGCCGTTGTTGTTTCCGGCGTAATCTGACGGCAGTTTTCTCGGGCATTTGGGCCTCTTCTAATAAGTGTGCTGTGAGTACATCTGCAAGCATTCACCTGTCGAGGTCAAATGACTGGTGGTGCTCATCTGCCCCCGTGCTACTGCTGCTGCTGCCTCCCGTGAATGCTCATGTGCCTGCGTGCCCCTGTACAGGCACAGATGCATGCGCGCAACACCTGATCCCGCATCCTAATTATTTTTCGCCCGGTTCTCTGAGTTGTTCTGCTTCCGGCTGATGAATGGGAAAGTGTAGTAGTGCTGTTTCATTTCACCAGCCTCTCAAGTGTGGAAATTATGGTAAATTTGAGAACAAGCCAGATTAGATTGATAGTTACACCTCCTCCTTTAATTAGCCAACCACAGGATCTGTGGAGGCAAAGGCCGGGGGGGTGTGTCGGTGTATATAACGTGTATTGTCTATGTGAAAGATTAATCAAAAGGAGTTGCTTGAGGTGGGAAGGCTTTTCCGGAGAGGTTCCACATGTTGTCAGGTAGTCCCTCTGAATGGCAGCTTCTGGTTCGGTCCCTTAGCTTTCGGAAGTGACATTTAGTCTGATATGTGCCAGCCGTGCAATCTACCTAGCCCTGCAAAGTGCAAATATTAACCTAAATGCATATTAAGATACTGTGTGTTAGCTCCTGAACTGAAATAGAGAGCGGGTGTTCCAGCGGAGGCAAGCAAATCGTGTTGATTTACAGTGGCTTGAGGATTTGGCCCATTACCGCTTCTTTATACACTTTTAAAAAGAAATGCCAACTCGATAGTTTAGGCTTTAACTGGAACATGGCAAGTAATTGTATGCTTTGGCGGACCCCTAGTAATGTTGCAGAATCTTTCTCAGAAGTTGTTCCATGGGATAGCCGATTCCTCAGGTAAGAGCTACTTGTTTGTTCAATCCTCCATCTTAGGTCTGCTCCTCAGGTGCATCCTCCTTCTCGCAGCGATTTCCTAGGAACAGATTTCGAAGAACAGCTCTGATCACAGAATCACAGATTGGTTAGGTTTGGAAAGGACCTCTGGAGATCATCCAGTCCAACCCCCCTGACAGAGCAGGGTCACTTACAGCAGGTTGCACAGGATGACCTCCAGGCGGGTTTTGAATGTTTCTGGAGTCGGAGGCTCTACCGCCTCCCTGGGCAGCCTGTTCCAGCGCTCTGCCACCCTCAAAGTAAAGAAGTTCCTCCTCATGCTTTGATAGAAGTTCCTAGGTTCCAGTTTGTACCCGTTACCTCTTGTCCTGGATCATCTTTGATGATCCAGGACAAGAGGTAACGGGCACCAATTGGAACGTAGGAACTTGAACTTGAACTGGAAGGTAGGAACTTGAACTTGAACATAGGATTATCCTTGATGATTCAGGATAGCTGTGTGTCTGACCAGTCTGTCTTTCGAAGGAGGTCCTGGGTCAGCTCCAGCTATGCTGTGCTGAGCAGAGCCCCTGGCAGCAGCCCCACAGCTCACTCCCAGTGTGCCTGAATGGAAAAGGTACCAAAGTTGCTCCAACACTTTCTGAAAAACTCTATAGTGTTACCCCACAAGCGCAAAGCGACGGCAAAGCCCGTGAAATGACACCGGTGCTTCCAGAAAATGTCAAGCTTCCTGCCCAAGGGTGACATGCCATGCGGTGGGGTCAGGCCCACGCGCTGAGCACCCGGTGCGCTGGGGTTGCCCCAGCGGTTCCTGAGCAGCTCCTGCAGTGCTGCCGCCGGTACCGTTCTGGCGGCTGTAGTTGTTTAAAAAGCCGTTGTTGTTTCCGGCGTAATCTGACGGCAGTTTTCTCGGGCATTTGGGCCTCTTCTAATAAGTGTGCTGTGAGTACATCTGCAAGCATTCACCTGTCGAGGTCAAATGACTGGTGGTGCTCATCTGCCCCCGTGCTACTGCTGCTGCTGCCTCCCGTGAATGCTCATGTGCCTGCGTGCCCCTGTACAGGCACAGATGCACGCGCGCAACACCTGATCCCGCATCCTAATTATTTTTCGCCCGGTTCTCTGAGTTGTTCTGCTTCCGGCTGATGAATGGGAAAGTGTAGTAGTGCTGTTTCATTTCACCAGCCTCTCAAGTGTGGAAATTATGGTAAATTTGAGAACAAGCCAGATTAGATTGATAGTTACACCTCCTCCTTTAATTAGCCAACCACAGGATCTGTGGAGGCAAAGGCCGGGGGGGTGTGTCGGTGTATATAACGTGTATTGTCTATGTGAAAGATTAATCAAAAGGAGTTGCTTGAGGTGGGAAGGCTTTTCCGGAGAGGTTCCACATGTTGTCAGGTAGTCCCTCTGAATGGCAGCTTCTGGTTCGGTCCCTTAGCTTTCGGAAGTGACATTTAGTCTGATATGTGCCAGCCGTGCAATCTACCTAGCCCTGCAAAGTGCAAATATTAACCTAAATGCATATTAAGATACTGTGTGTTAGCTCCTGAACTGAAATAGAGAGCGGGTGTTCCAGCGGAGGCAAGCAAATCGTGTTGATTTACAGTGGCTTGAGGATTTGGCCCATTACCGCTTCTTTATACACTTTTAAAAAGAAATGCCAACTCGATAGTTTAGGCTTTAACTGGAACATGGCAAGTAATTGTATGCTTTGGCGGACCCCTAGTAATGTTGCAGAATCTTTCTCAGAAGTTGTTCCATGGGATAGCCGATTCCTCAGGTAAGAGCTACTTGTTTGTTCAATCCTCCATCTTAGGCCTGCTCCTCAGGTGCATCCTCCTTCTCGCAGCGATTTCCTAGGAACAGATTTCGAAGAACAGCTCTGATCACAGAATCACAGATTGGTTAGGTTTGGAAAGGAGCTCTGGAGATCATCCAGTCCAACCCCCCTGACAGAGCAGGGTCACTTACAGCAGGTTGCACAGGATGACCTCCAGGCGGGTTTTGAATGTTTCTGGAGTCGGAGGCTCTACCGCCTCCCTGGGCAGCCTGTTCCAGCGCTCTGCCACCCTCAAAGTAAAGAAGTTCCTCCTCATGCTTTGATAGAAGTTCCTAGGTTCCAGTTTGTACCCGTTACCTCTTGTCCTGGATCATCTTTGATGATCCAGGACAAGAGGTAACGGGCACCAATTGGAACGTAGGAACTTGAACTTGAACTGGAAGGTAGGAACTTGAACTTGAACATAGGATTATCCTTGATGATTCAGGATAGCTGTGTGTCTGACCAGTCTGTCTTTCGAAGGAGGTCCTGGGTCAGCTCCAGCTATGCTGTGCTGAGCAGAGCCCCTGGCAGCAGCCCCACAGCTCACTCCCAGTGTGCCTGAATGGAAAAGGTACCAAAGTTGCTCCAACACTTTCTGAAAAACTCTATAGTGTTACCCCACAAGCGCAAAGCGACGGCAAAGCCCGTGAAATGACACCGGTGCTTCCAGAAAATGTCAAGCTTCCTGCCCAAGGGTGACATGCCATGCGGTGGGGTCAGGCCCACGCGCTGAGCACCCGGTGCGCTGGGGTTGCCCCAGCGGTTCCTGAGCAGCTCCTGCAGTGCTGCCGCCGGTACCGTTCTGGCGGCTGTAGTTGTTTAAAAAGCCGTTGTTGTTTCCGGCGTAATCTGACGGCAGTTTTCTCGGGCATTTGGGCCTCTTCTAATAAGTGTGCTGTGAGTACATCTGCAAGCATTCACCTGTCGAGGTCAAATGACTGGTGGTGCTCATCTCCCCCCGTGCTACTGCTGCTGCCTCCCGTGAATGCTCATGTGCCTGCGTGCCCCTGTACAGGCACAGATGCACGCGCGCAACACCTGATCCCGCATCCTAATTATTTTTCGCCCGGTTCTCTGAGTTGTTCTGCTTCCGGCTGATGAATGGGAAAGTGTAGTAGTGCTGTTTCATTTCACCAGCCTCTCAAGTGTGGAAATTATGGTAAATTTGAGAACAAGCCAGATTAGATTGATAGTTACACCTCCTCCTTTAATTAGCCAACCACAGGATCTGTGGAGGCAAAGGCCGGGGGGGTGTGTCGGTGTATATAACGTGTATTGTCTATGTGAAAGATTAATCAAAAGGAGTTGCTTGAGGTGGGAAGGCTTTTCCGGAGAGGTTCCACATGTTGTCAGGTAGTCCCTCTGAATGGCAGCTTCCGGTTCGGTCCCTTAGCTTTCGGAAGTGACATTTAGTCTGATATGTGCCAGCCGTGCAATCTACCTAGCCCTGCAAAGTGCAAATATTAACCTAAATGCATATTAAGATACTGTGTGTTAGCTCCTGAACTGCAATAGAGAGCGGGTGTTCCAGCGGAGGCAAGCAAATCGTGTTGATTTAGAGTGGCTTGAGGATTTGGCCCATTACCGCTTCTTTATACACTTTTAAAAAGAAATGCCAACTCGATAGTTTAGGCTTTACATGGAACATGGCAAGTAATTGTATGTTTTGGCGGACCCCTAGTAATGTTGCAGAATCTTTCTCAGAAGTTGTTCCATGGGATAGCCGATTCCTCAGGTAAGAGCTACTTGTTTGTTCAATCCTCCGTCTTAGGCCTGCTCCTCAGGTGCATCCTCCTTCTCGCAGCGATTTCCTAGGAACAGAATTCAAAGAACAGCTCTGGTCACAGAATCACAGATTGGTTAAGGTTGGAAAGGAGCTCTGGAGATCATCCAGTCCAACCCCCCTGCCAGAGCAGGGTCACCTACAGCAGGTTGCACAGGATGACCTCCAGGCGGGTTTTGAATGTTTCTGGGGTGGGAGACTCTACCGCCTCCCTGGGCAGCCTGTTCCAGCGCTCTGCCACCCTCAAAGTAAAGAAGTTCCTCCTCATGCTTTGATAGAAGTTCCTAGGTTCCAGTTTGTACCCGTTACCTCTTGTCCTGGATCATCAAAGATGATCCAGGACAAGAGGTAACGGGCACCAATTGGAACGTAGGAACTTGAACTTGAACTGGAACGTAGGAACTTGAACATAGGATTATCCTTGATGATTCAGGATAGCTGTGTGTCTGACCAGTGTGTCTTTCGAAGGAGGTCCTGGGCCAGCTCCAGCCATGCTGTGCTGAGCAGAGCCCCTGGCAGCAGCCCCACAGCTCACTCCCAGTGTGCCTGAATGGAAAAGGTACCAAAGTTGCTCCAACACTTTCTGAAAAACTCTATAGTGTTACCCCACAAGCGCAAAGCGACGGCAAAGCCCGTGAAATGACACCGGTGCTTCCAGAAAATGTCAAGCTTCCTGCCCAAGGGTGACATGCCATGCGGTGGGGTCAGGCCCACGCGCTGAGCACCCGGTGCGCTGGGGTTGCCCCAGCGGTTCCTGAGCAGCTCCTGCAGTGCTGCCGCCGGTACCGTTCTGGCGGCTGTAGTTGTTTAAAAAGCCGTTGTTGTTTCCGGCGTAATCTGACGGCAGTTTTCTCGGGCATTTGGGCCTCTTCTAATAAGTGTGCTGTGAGTACATCTGCAAGCATTCACCTGTCGAGGTCAAATGACTGGTGGTGCTCATCTGCCCCCGTGCTACTGCTGCTGCCTCCCGTGAATGCTCATGTGCCTGCGTGCCCCTGTACAGGCACAGATGCACGCGCGCAACACCTGATCCCGCATCCTAATTATTTTTCGCCCGGTTCTCGGAGTTGTTCTGCTTCCGGCTGATGAATGGGAAAGTGTAGTAGTGCTGTTTCATTTCACCAGCCTCTCAAGTGTGGAAATTATGGTAAATTTGAGAACAAGCCAGATTAGATTGATAGTTACACCTCCTCCTTTAATTAGCCAACCACAGGATCTGTGGAGGCAAAGGCCGGGGGGCGTGTCGGTGGGGGGGCATACGATTTTACCATGGCGAGATTGCTGGAGGTTCTTTCTTGTCTGTTCTTTCTTGTCTTGTAAATTGGTATGAGATTCTGCCAGTCTTCCTCACGTAGCACAATCGCTCTTGATTTCTGGAGGTTGCTCACAGGGTAAGCTAATGTTTAACATCAATAAGGGTTACCGAATCTTGTCCTTGAGAAGCAGGAGTCTGGAAGCTGTTGTCAATCCAACTGCTGTATTCCTGACCAGCAAGCCCGCTCGATTCAGGGTTAATTAACTGATTACTTAGAGCGGAAGTGTTGTGGAAGAGCCCGATCATTACCATTTCTATTCATTCTAATATGATGTATTTCAACTCCCCCTCCCTCACGCCTTCCAGAGAGTGATCTGGTGAAGGAGGATGACAAGTCTTTGTGAAACCATCTCGAGTTCTGCCAGATACTCGTAGTTGAAGTTGTCTAGCGGTGCGAGATTAGACACCGTGTGAAAGGCAATACTGCACAGATTCTTTATTCCAGACCATTTTGTAAGTTCGCATGATACAAAACCTCATGGTTACTGGGCAGCTCTCCCACTTTTCATGTCAACCTTTGCTACCTCGCCCGCTGCAACGTGCAGGAAAGAAACATTGATTTGAATTGCGCCGTGGTGCCGTGCATCTTAATGACACTCTGGAGTGACTGGCAGTGTGTCTGGGTCCTGGGGTTGGACCCGGTCTAGCTGCCAGGGGGCAACATTGCAGAGAGGGGCTACAGCTGTGGTCTCTGAAGGGACCTGGCTACTCTATGTAGGCCTTCTCTCCCTGCGTCTCAGAGTGCTTGAAGATGCTAATTGGTTCACATTTTCCTCTGTTCGTTAAGGTATTCTGTCCTTAAAAATTCAGCTTTTTAAAATAGTAACGTGTATTGTCTATGTGAAAGATTAATCAAAAGGAGTTGCTTGAGGTGGGAAGGCTTTTCCGGAGAGGTTCCACATGTTGTCAGGTAGTCCCTCTGAATGGCAGCTTCCGGTTCGGTCCCTTAGCTTTCGGAAGTGACATTTAGTCTGATATGTGCCAGCCGTGCAATCTACCTAGCCCTGCAAAGTGCAAATATTAACCTAAATGCATATTAAGATACTGTGTGTTAGCTCCTGAACTGAAATAGAGAGCGGGTGTTCCAGTGGAGGCAAGCAAATCGTGTTGATTTAGAGTGGCTTGAGGATTTGGCCCATTACCGCTTCTTTATACACTTTTAAAAAGAAATGCCAACTCGATAGTTTAGGCTTTAACTGGAACATGGAAAGTAATTGTATGTTTTGGCGGACCCCTAGTAATGTTGCAGAATCTTTCTCTGAAGTTGTTCCATGGGATAGCCGATTCCTCAGGTAAGAGCTACTTGTTTGTTCAATCCTGCATCTTAGGCCTGCTCCTCAGGTGCATCCTCCTTCTCGCAGCGATTTCCTAGGAACAGATTTCGAAGAACAGCTCTGATCACAGAATCACAGATTGGTTAGGGTTGGAAAGGACCTCTGGAGATCATCCAGTCCAACCCCCTGCCAGAGCAGGGTCACCTACAGCAGGTTGCACAGGATGACCTCCAGGCGGGTTTTGAATGTCTCTGGGGTGGGAGACTCTACCGCCTCCCTGGGCAGCCTGTTCCAGCGCTCTGCCACCCTCAAAGTAAAGAAGTTCCTCCTCATGCTTTGATAGAAGTTCCTAGGTTCCAGTTTGTACCCGTTACCTCTTGTCCTGGATCATCTTTGATGATCCAGGCCAAGAGGTAACGGGCACCAATTGGAAGGTAGGAACTTGAACTTGAACTGGAACGTAGGAACTTGAACTTGAACATAGGATTATCCTTGATGATTCAGGATAGCTGTGTGTCTGACCAGTGTGTCTTTCGAAGGAGGTCCTGGGCCAGCTCCAGCCATGCTGTGCTGAGCAGAGCCCCTGGCAGCAGCCCCACAGCTCACTCCCAGTGTGCCTGAATGGAAAAGGTACCAAAGTTGCTCCAACACTTTCTGAAAAACTCTATAGTGTTACCCCACAAGCGCAAAGCGACAGCAAAGCCCGTGAAATGACACCGGTGCTTCCAGAAAATGTCAAGCTTCCTGCCCAAGGGTGGCATGCCATGCGGTGGGGTCAGGGCCACGCGCTGAGCACCCGGTGCGCTGGGGTTGCCCCAGCGGTTCCTGAGCAGCTCCTGCAGTGCTGCCGCCGGTACCGTTCTGGCGGCTGTAGTTGTTTAAAAAGCCGTTGTTGTTTCCGGCGTAATCTGACGGCAGTTTTCTCGGGCATTTGGGCCTCTTCTAATAAGTGTGCTGTGAGTACATCTGCAAGCATTCACCTGTCGAGGTCAAATGACTGGTGGTGCTCATCTGCCCCCGTGCTACTGCTGCTGCCTCCCGTGAATGCTCATGTGCCTGCGTGCCCCTGTACAGGCACAGATGCACGCGCGCAACACCTGATCCCGCATCCTAATTATTTTTCGCCCGGTTCTCGGAGTTGTTCTGCTTCCGGCTGATGAATGGGAAAGTGTAGTAGTGCTGTTTCATTTCACCAGCCTCTCAAGTGTGGAAATTATGGTAAATTTGAGAACAAGCCAGATTGGATTGATAGTTACACCTCCTCCTTTAATTAGCCAACCACAGGATCTGTGGAGGCAAAGGCGGGGGGGGGTGTCGGAGGGGGGGCATACGAGTTTACCATGGCGAGAGTGCTGGAGGTTCTTTCTTGTCTGTTCTTTCTTGTCTTGTAAATTGGTATGAGATTCTGCCAGTCTTCCTCACGTAGCACAATCCCTCTTGATTTCTGGAGGTTCCTCACAGGGTAAGCTAATGTTTAACATCAATAAGGGTTACCGAATCTTGTCCTTGAGAAGCAGGAGTCTGGAAGCTGTTGTCAATCCAACTGCTGTATTCCTGACCAGCAAGCCCGCTCGATTCAGGGTTAATTAACTGATTACTTAGAGCGGAAGTGTTGTGGAAGAGCCCGATCATTACCATTTCTATTCATTCTAATATGATGTATTTCAACTCCCCCTCCCTCACGCCTTCCAGAGAGTGATCTGGTGAAGGAGGATGACAAGTCTTTGTGAAACCATCTCGAGTTCTGCCAGATACTCGTAGTTGAAGTTGTCTAGCGGTGCGAGATTAGACACCGTGTGAAAGGCAATACTGCACAGATTCTTTATTCCAGACCATTTTGTAAGTTCGCATGATACAAAACCTCATGGTTACTGGGCAGCTCTCCCACTTTTCACGTCAACCTTTGCTACCTAGCCCGCTGCAACGTGCAGGAAAGAAACATTGATTTGAATTGCGCCGTGGTGCCGTGCATCTTAATGACACTCTGGAGTGACTGGCAGTGTGTCTGGGTCCTGGGGTTGGACCCGGTTTAGCTGCCAGGAGGCAACATTGCAGAGAGGGGCTACAGCTGTGGTCTCTGAAGGGACCTGGCTACTCTATGTAGGCCTTCTCTCCCTGCGTCTCAGAGTGCTTGAAGATGCTAATTGGTTCACATTTTCCTCTGTTCGTTAAGGTATTCTGTCCTTAAAAATTCAGCTTTTTAAAATAGTAACGTGTATTGTCTATGTGAAAGATTAATCAAAAGGAGTTGCTTGAGGTGGGAAGGCTTTTCCGGAGAGGTTCCACATGTTGTCAGGTAGTCCCTCTGAATGGCAGCTTCCGGTTCGGTCCCTTAGCTTTCGGAAGTGACATTTAGTCTGATATGTGCCAGCCGTGCAATCTACCTAGCCCTGCAAAGTGCAAATATTAACCTAAATGCATATTAAGATACTGTGTGTTAGCTCCTGAACTGAAATAGAGAGCGGGTGTTCCAGCGGAGGCAAGCAAATCGTGTTGATTTACAGTGGCTTGAGGATTTGGCCCATTACCGCTTCTTTATACACTTTTAAAAAGAAATGCCAACTCGATAGTTTAGGCTTTAACTGGAACATGGCAAGAAATTGTATGCTTTGGCGGACCCCTAGTAATGTTGCAGAATCTTTCTCAGAAGTTGTTCCATGGGATAGCCGATTCCTCAGGTAAGAGCTACTTGTTTGTTCAATCCTCCATCTTAGGCCTGCTCCTCAGGTGCGTCCTTCTTCTCGCAGCGATTTCCTAGGAACAGATTTCGAAGAACAGCTCTGATCACAGAATCACAGATTGGTTAGGGTTGGAAAGGAGCTCTGGAGATCATCCAGTCCAACCCCCCTGCCAGAGCAGGGTCACCTACAGCAGGTTGCACAGGATGACCTCCAGGCGGGTTTTGAATGTCTCTGGGGTGGGAGACTCTACCGCCTCCCTGGGCAGCCTGTTCCAGGGCTCTGCCACCCTCAAAGTAAAGAAGTTCCTCCTCATGCTTTGATAGAAGTTCCTAGGTTCCAGTTTGTACCCGTTACACCGTTACGTAACGGGCACCAATTGGAACGTAGGAACTTGAACTTGAACTGGAACGTAGGAGCTTGAACATAGGATTATCCTTGATGATTCAGGATAGCTGTGTGTCTGACCAGTCTCTCTTTCGAAGGAGGTCCTGGACCAGCTCCAGCCATGCTGTGCTGAGCAGAGCCCCTGGCAGCAGCCCCACAGCTCACTCCCAGTGTGCCTGAATGGAAAAGATACCAAAGTTGCTCCAACACTTTCCGAAAAACTCTATAGTGTTACCCCACAAGCGCAAAGCGACGGCAAAGCCCGTGAAATGACACCGGTGCTTCCAGAAAATGTCAAGCTTCCTGCCCAAGGGTGACATGCCATGCGGTGGGGTCAGGGCCACGCGCTGAGCACCCGGTGCGCTGGGGTTGCCCCAGCAGTTCCTGAGCAGCTCCTGCAGTGCTGCCGCCTGTACCGTTCTGGCGGCTGTAGTTGTTTAAAAAGCTGTTGTTGATTCCGGCGTAAACTGACGGCAGTTTTCTCGGGCATTTGGGCCTCTTCTAATAAGTGTGCTGTGAGTACATCTGCAAGCATTCACCTGTCGAGGTCAAATGACTGGTGGTGCTCATCTGCCCCCGTGCTACTGCTGCTGCCTCCCGTGAATGCTCATGTGCCTGCGTGCCCCTGTACAGGCACAGATGCACGCGCGCAACACCTGATCCCGCATCCTAATTATTTTTCGCCCGGTTCTCTGAGTTGTTCTGCTTCCGGCTGATGAACGGGAAAGTGTAGTACTGCTGTTTCATTTCACCAGCCTCTCAAGTGTGGAAATTATGGTAAATTTGAGAACAAGCCAGATTAGATTGATAGTTACACCTCCTCCTTTAATTAGCCAACCACAGGATCTGTGGAGGCAAAGGCCGGGGGGGTGTGTCGGTGTATATAACGTGTATTGTCTATGTGAAAGATTAATCAAAAGGAGTTGCTTGAGGTGGGAAGGCTTTTCCGGAGAGGTTCCACATGTTGTCAGGTAGTCCCTCTGCATGGCAGCTTCCGGTTCGGTCCCTTAGCTTTCGGAAGTGACATTTAGTCTGATATGTGCCAGCCGTGCAATCTACCTAGCCCTGCAAAGTGCAAATATTAACCTAAATGCATATTAAGATAGTGTGTGTTAGCTCCTGAACTGAAATAGAGAGCGGGTGTTCCAGCGGAGGCAAGCAAATCGTGTTGATTTACAGTGGCTTGAGGATTTGGCCCATTACCGCTTCTTTATACACTTTTAAAAAGAAATGCCAACTCGATAGTTTAGGCTTTAACTGGAACATGGCAAGTAATTGTATGTTTTGGCGGACCCCTAGTAATGTTGCAGAATCTTTCTCAGAAGTTGTTCCATGGGATAGCCGATTCCTCAGGTAAGAGCTACTTGTTTGTTCAATCCTCCATCTTAGGCCTGCTCCTCAGGTGCATCCTCCTTCTCGCAGCGATTTCCTAGGAACAGATTTCGAAGAACAGCTCTGATCACAGAATCACAGATTGGTTAGGGTTTGAAAGGAGCTCTGGAGATCATGTAGTGCAACCACCCCGCCAGAGCAGGGTCACCTACAGCAGGTTGCACAGGATGACCTCCAGGCGGGTTTTGAATGTCTCTGGGGTGGGAGACTCTACCGCCTCCCTGGGCAGCCTGTTCCAGCGCTCTGCCACCCTCAAAGTAAAGAAGTTCCTCCTCATGCTTTGATAGAAGTTCCTAGGTTCCAGTTTGTACCCGTTACCTCTTTTCCTGGATCATCTTTGATGATCCAGGACAAGAGGTAACGGGCACCAATTGGAACGTAGGAACTTGAACTTGAACTGGAACGTAGGAGCTTGAACATAGGATTATCCTTGATGATTCAGGATAGCTGTGTGTCTGACCAGTCTGTCTTTCGAAGGAGGTCCTGGGCCAGCTCCAGCCATGCTGTGCTGAGCAGAGCCCCTGGCAGCAGCCCCACAGCTCACTCCCAGTGTGCCTGAATGGAAAAGGTACCAAAGTTGCTCCAACACTTTCTGAAAAACTCTATAGTGTTACCCCACAAGCGCAAAGCGACGGCAAAGCCCGTGAAATGACACCGGTGCTTCCAGAAAATGTCAAGCTTCCTGCCCAAGGGTGACATGCCATGCGGTGGGGTCAGGGCCACGCGCTGAGCACCCGGTGCGCTGGGGTTGCCCCAGCGGTTCCTCAGCAGCTCCTGCAGTGCTTCTGCTGGTACCGTTCTGGCAGCTGTATTTGTTTAAAAAGCCGTTGTTGTTTCCGGCGTAATCTGACGGCAGTTTTCTCGGGCATTTGGGCCTCTTCTAATAAGTGTGCTGTGAGTACATCTGCAAGCATTCACCTGTCGAGGTCAAATGACTGGTGGTGCTCATCTGCCCCCAGCTACTGCTGCTGCCTCCCGTGAATGCTCATGTGCCTGCGTGCCCCTGTACAGGCACAGATGCACGCGCGCAACACCTGATCCCGCATCCTAATTATTTTTCGCCCGGTTCTCTGAGTTGTTCTGCTTCCGGCTGATGAATGGGAAAGTGTAGTAGTGCTGTTTCATTTCACCAGCCTCTCAAGTGTGGAAATTATGGTAAATTTGAGAACAAGCCAGATTAGATTGATAGTTACACCTCCTCCTTTAATTAGCCAACCACAGGATCTGTGGAGGCAAAGGCCGGGGGGGTGTGTCGGTGTATATAACGTGTATTGTCTATGTGAAAGATTAATCAAAAGGAGTTGCTTGAGGTGGGAAGGCTTTTCCGGAGAGGTTCCACATGTTGTCAGGTAGTCCTTCTGAATGGCAGCTTCCGGTTCGGTCCCTTAGCTTTCGGACGTGACATTTAGTCTGATATGTGCCAGCCGTGCAATCTACCTAGCCCTGCAAAGTGCAAATATTAACCTAAATGCATAATAAGATACTGTGTGTTAGCTCCTGAACTGAAATAGAGAGCGGGTGTTCCAGCGGAGGCAAGCAAATCGTGTTCATTTACAGTGGCTTGAGGATTTGGCCCATTACCGCTTCTTTATACACTTTTAAAAAGAAATGCCAACTCGATAGTTTAGGCTTTAACTGGAACATGACAAGTAATTGTATGTTTTGGCGGACCCCTAGTAATGTTGCAGAATCTTTCTCAGAAGTTGTTCCATGGGATAGCCGATTCCTCAGGTAAGAGCTACTTGTTTGTTCAATCCTCCATCTTAGGCCTGCTCCTCAGGTGCGTCCTTCTTCTCGCAGCGATTTCCTAGGAACAGATTTCGAAGAACAGCTCTGATCACAGAATCACAGATTGGTTAGGGTTGGAAAGGAGCTCTGGAGATCATCCAGTCCAACCCCCCTGCCAGAGCAGGGTCACCTACAGCAGGTTGCACAGGATGACCTCCAGGCGGGTTTTGAATGTCTCTGGGGTGGGAGACTCTACCGCCTCCCTGGGCAGCCTGTTCCAGGGCTCTGCCACCCTCAAAGTAAAGAAGTTCCTCCTCATGCTTTGATAGAAGTTCCTAGGTTCCAGTTTGTACCCGTTACCTCTTGTCCTGGATCATCTTTGATGATCCAGGACAAGAGGTAACGGGCACCAATTGGAACGTAGGAACTTGAACTTGAACTGGAAGGTAGGAACTTGAACTTGAACATAGGATTATCCTTGATGATTCAGGATAGCTGTGTGTCTGACCAGTCTGTCTTTCGAAGGAGGTCCTGGGTCAGCTCCAGCTATGCTGTGCTGAGCAGAGCCCCTGGCAGCAGCCCCACAGCTCACTCCCAGTGTGCCTGAATGGAAAAGGTACCAAAGTTGCTCCAACACTTTCTGAAAAACTCTATAGTGTTACCCCACAAGCGCAAAGCGACGGCAAAGCCCGTGAAATGACACCGGTGCTTCCAGAAAATGTCAAGCTTCCTGCCCAAGGGTGACATGCCATGCGGTGGGGTCAGGGACACGCGCTGAGCACCCGGTGCGCTAGGGTTGCCCCAGCGGTTCCTGAGCAGCTCCTGCAGTGCTGCCGCCGGTACCGTTCTGGCGGCTGTAGTTGTTTAAAAAGCCGTTGTTGTTTCCGGCGTAATCTGACGGCAGTTTTCTCGGGCATTTGGGCCTCTTCTAATAAGTGTGCTGTGAGTACATCTGCAAGCATTCACCTGTCGAGGTCAAATGACTGGTGGTGCTCATCTGCCCCCGTTCTACTGCTGCTGCTGCCTCCCGTGAATGCTCATGTGCCTGCGTGCCCCTGTACAGGCACAGATGCATGCGCGCAACACCTGATCCCGCATCCTAATTATTTTTCGCCCGGTTCTCTGAGTTGTTCTGCTTCCGGCTGATGAATGGGAAAGTGTAGTAGTGCTGTTTCATTTCACCAGCCTCTCAAGTGTGGAAATTATGGTAAATTTGAGAACAAGCCAGATTAGATTGATAGTTACACCTCCTCCTTTAATTAGCCAACCACAGGATCTGTGGAGGCAAAGGCCGGGGGGGTGTGTCGGTGTATATAACGTGTATTGTCTATGTGAAAGATTAATCAAAAGGAGTTGCTTGAGGTGGGAAGGCTTTTCCGGAGAGGTTCCACATGTTGTCAGGTAGTCCCTCTGAATGGCAGCTTCTGGTTCGGTCCCTTAGCTTTCGGAAGTGACATTTAGTCTGATATGTGCCAGCCGTGCAATCTACCTAGCCCTGCAAAGTGCAAATATTAACCTAAATGCATATTAAGATAGTGTGTGTTAGCTCCTGAACTGAAATAGAGAGCGGGTGTTCCAGCGGAGGCAAGCAAATCGTGTTGATTTACAGTGGCTTGAGGATTTGGCCCATTACCGCTTCTTTATACACTTTTAAAAAGAAATGCCAACTCGATAGTTTAGGCTTTAACTGGAACATGGCAAGTAATTGTATGCTTTGGCGGACCCCTAGTAATGTTGCAGAATCTTTCTCAGAAGTTGTTCCATGGGATAGCCGATTCCTCAGGTAAGAGCTACTTGTTTGTTCAATCCTCCATCTTAGGTCTGCTCCTCAGGTGCATCCTCCTTCTCGCAGCGATTTCCTAGGAACAGATTTCGAAGAACAGCTCTGATCACAGAATCACAGATTGGTTAGGTTTGGAAAGGACCTCTGGAGATCATCCAGTCCAACCCCCCTGACAGAGCAGGGTCACTTACAGCAGGTTGCACAGGATGACCTCCAGGCGGGTTTTGAATGTTTCTGGAGTCGGAGGCTCTACCGCCTCCCTGGGCAGCCTGTTCCAGCGCTCTGCCACCCTCAAAGTAAAGAAGTTCCTCCTCATGCTTTGATAGAAGTTCCTAGGTTCCAGTTTGTACCCGTTACCTCTTGTCCTGGATCATCTTTGATGATCCAGGACAAGAGGTAACGGGCACCAATTGGAACGTAGGAACTTGAACTTGAACTGGAAGGTAGGAACTTGAACTTGAACATAGGATTATCCTTGATGATTCAGGATAGCTGTGTGTCTGACCAGTCTGTCTTTCGAAGGAGGTCCTGGGTCAGCTCCAGCTATGCTGTGCTGAGCAGAGCCCCTGGCAGCAGCCCCACAGCTCACTCCCAGTGTGCCTGAATGGAAAAGGTACCAAAGTTGCTCCAACACTTTCTGAAAAACTCTATAGTGTTACCCCACAAGCGCAAAGCGACGGCAAAGCCCGTGAAATGACACCGGTGCTTCCAGAAAATGTCAAGCTTCCTGCCCAAGGGTGACATGCCATGCGGTGGGGTCAGGCCCACGCGCTGAGCACCCGGTGCGCTGGGGTTGCCCCAGCGGTTCCTGAGCAGCTCCTGCAGTGCTGCCGCCGGTACCGTTCTGGCGGCTGTAGTTGTTTAAAAAGCCGTTGTTGTTTCCGGCGTAATCTGACGGCAGTTTTCTCGGGCATTTGGGCCTCTTCTAATAAGTGTGCTGTGAGTACATCTGCAAGCATTCACCTGTCGAGGTCAAATGACTGGTGGTGCTCATCTGCCCCCGTGCTACTGCTGCTGCTGCCTCCCGTGAATGCTCATGTGCCTGCGTGCCCCTGTACAGGCACAGATGCACGCGCGCAACACCTGATCCCGCATCCTAATTATTTTTCGCCCGGTTCTCTGAGTTGTTCTGCTTCCGGCTGATGAATGGGAAAGTGTAGTAGTGCTGTTTCATTTCACCAGCCTCTCAAGTGTGGAAATTATGGTAAATTTGAGAACAAGCCAGATTAGATTGATAGTTACACCTCCTCCTTTAATTAGCCAACCACAGGATCTGTGGAGGCAAAGGCCGGGGGGGTGTGTCGGTGTATATAACGTGTATTGTCTATGTGAAAGATTAATCAAAAGGAGTTGCTTGAGGTGGGAAGGCTTTTCCGGAGAGGTTCCACATGTTGTCAGGTAGTCCCTCTGAATGGCAGCTTCTGGTTCGGTCCCTTAGCTTTCGGAAGTGACATTTAGTCTGATATGTGCCAGCCGTGCAATCTACCTAGCCCTGCAAAGTGCAAATATTAACCTAAATGCATATTAAGATACTGTGTGTTAGCTCCTGAACTGAAATAGAGAGCGGGTGTTCCAGCGGAGGCAAGCAAATCGTGTTGATTTACAGTGGCTTGAGGATTTGGCCCATTACCGCTTCTTTATACACTTTTAAAAAGAAATGCCAACTCGATAGTTTAGGCTTTAACTGGAACATGGCAAGTAATTGTATGCTTTGGCGGACCCCTAGTAATGTTGCAGAATCTTTCTCAGAAGTTGTTCCATGGGATAGCCGATTCCTCAGGTAAGAGCTACTTGTTTGTTCAATCCTCCATCTTAGGCCTGCTCCTCAGGTGCATCCTCCTTCTCGCAGCGATTTCCTAGGAACAGATTTCGAAGAACAGCTCTGATCACAGAATCACAGATTGGTTAGGTTTGGAAAGGAGCTCTGGAGATCATCCAGTCCAACCCCCCTGACAGAGCAGGGTCACTTACAGCAGGTTGCACAGGATGACCTCCAGGCGGGTTTTGAATGTTTCTGGAGTCGGAGGCTCTACCGCCTCCCTGGGCAGCCTGTTCCAGCGCTCTGCCACCCTCAAAGTAAAGAAGTTCCTCCTCATGCTTTGATAGAAGTTCCTAGGTTCCAGTTTGTACCCGTTACCTCTTGTCCTGGATCATCTTTGATGATCCAGGACAAGAGGTAACGGGCACCAATTGGAACGTAGGAACTTGAACTTGAACTGGAAGGTAGGAACTTGAACTTGAACATAGGATTATCCTTGATGATTCAGGATAGCTGTGTGTCTGACCAGTCTGTCTTTCGAAGGAGGTCCTGGGTCAGCTCCAGCTATGCTGTGCTGAGCAGAGCCCCTGGCAGCAGCCCCACAGCTCACTCCCAGTGTGCCTGAATGGAAAAGGTACCAAAGTTGCTCCAACACTTTCTGAAAAACTCTATAGTGTTACCCCACAAGCGCAAAGCGACGGCAAAGCCCGTGAAATGACACCGGTGCTTCCAGAAAATGTCAAGCTTCCTGCCCAAGGGTGACATGCCATGCGGTGGGGTCAGGCCCACGCGCTGAGCACCCGGTGCGCTGGGGTTGCCCCAGCGGTTCCTGAGCAGCTCCTGCAGTGCTGCCGCCGGTACCGTTCTGGCGGCTGTAGTTGTTTAAAAAGCCGTTGTTGTTTCCGGCGTAATCTGACGGCAGTTTTCTCGGGCATTTGGGCCTCTTCTAATAAGTGTGCTGTGAGTACATCTGCAAGCATTCACCTGTCGAGGTCAAATGACTGGTGGTGCTCATCTCCCCCCGTGCTACTGCTGCTGCCTCCCGTGAATGCTCATGTGCCTGCGTGCCCCTGTACAGGCACAGATGCACGCGCGCAACACCTGATCCCGCATCCTAATTATTTTTCGCCCGGTTCTCTGAGTTGTTCTGCTTCCGGCTGATGAATGGGAAAGTGTAGTAGTGCTGTTTCATTTCACCAGCCTCTCAAGTGTGGAAATTATGGTAAATTTGAGAACAAGCCAGATTAGATTGATAGTTACACCTCCTCCTTTAATTAGCCAACCACAGGATCTGTGGAGGCAAAGGCCGGGGGGGTGTGTCGGTGTATATAACGTGTATTGTCTATGTGAAAGATTAATCAAAAGGAGTTGCTTGAGGTGGGAAGGCTTTTCCGGAGAGGTTCCACATGTTGTCAGGTAGTCCCTCTGAATGGCAGCTTCCGGTTCGGTCCCTTAGCTTTCGGAAGTGACATTTAGTCTGATATGTGCCAGCCGTGCAATCTACCTAGCCCTGCAAAGTGCAAATATTAACCTAAATGCATATTAAGATACTGTGTGTTAGCTCCTGAACTGCAATAGAGAGCGGGTGTTCCAGCGGAGGCAAGCAAATCGTGTTGATTTAGAGTGGCTTGAGGATTTGGCCCATTACCGCTTCTTTATACACTTTTAAAAAGAAATGCCAACTCGATAGTTTAGGCTTTACATGGAACATGGCAAGTAATTGTATGTTTTGGCGGACCCCTAGTAATGTTGCAGAATCTTTCTCAGAAGTTGTTCCATGGGATAGCCGATTCCTCAGGTAAGAGCTACTTGTTTGTTCAATCCTCCGTCTTAGGCCTGCTCCTCAGGTGCATCCTCCTTCTCGCAGCGATTTCCTAGGAACAGAATTCAAAGAACAGCTCTGGTCACAGAATCACAGATTGGTTAAGGTTGGAAAGGAGCTCTGGAGATCATCCAGTCCAACCCCCCTGCCAGAGCAGGGTCACCTACAGCAGGTTGCACAGGATGACCTCCAGGCGGGTTTTGAATGTTTCTGGGGTGGGAGACTCTACCGCCTCCCTGGGCAGCCTGTTCCAGCGCTCTGCCACCCTCAAAGTAAAGAAGTTCCTCCTCATGCTTTGATAGAAGTTCCTAGGTTCCAGTTTGTACCCGTTACCTCTTGTCCTGGATCATCAAAGATGATCCAGGACAAGAGGTAACGGGCACCAATTGGAACGTAGGAACTTGAACTTGAACTGGAACGTAGGAACTTGAACATAGGATTATCCTTGATGATTCAGGATAGCTGTGTGTCTGACCAGTCTGTCTTTCGAAGGAGGTCCTGGGCCAGCTCCAGCCATGCTGTGCTGAGCAGAGCCCCTGGCAGCAGCCCCACAGCTCACTCCCAGTGTGCCTGAATGGAAAAGGTACCAAAGTTGCTCCAACACTTTCTGAAAAACTCTATAGTGTTACCCCACAAGCGCAAAGCGACGGCAAAGCCCGTGAAATGACACCGGTGCTTCCAGAAAATGTCAAGCTTCCTGCCCAAGGGTGACATGCCATGCGGTGGGGTCAGGCCCACGCGCTGAGCACCCGGTGCGCTGGGGTTGCCCCAGCGGTTCCTGAGCAGCTCCTGCAGTGCTGCCGCCGGTACCGTTCTGGCGGCTGTAGTTGTTTAAAAAGCCGTTGTTGTTTCCGGCGTAATCTGACGGCAGTTTTCTCGGGCATTTGGGCCTCTTCTAATAAGTGTGCTGTGAGTACATCTGCAAGCATTCACCTGTCGAGGTCAAATGACTGGTGGTGCTCATCTGCCCCCGTGCTACTGCTGCTGCCTCCCGTGAATGCTCATGTGCCTGCGTGCCCCTGTACAGGCACAGATGCACGCGCGCAACACCTGATCCCGCATCCTAATTATTTTTCGCCCGGTTCTCGGAGTTGTTCTGCTTCCGGCTGATGAATGGGAAAGTGTAGTAGTGCTGTTTCATTTCACCAGCCTCTCAAGTGTGGAAATTATGGTAAATTTGAGAACAAGCCAGATTAGATTGATAGTTACACCTCCTCCTTTAATTAGCCAACCACAGGATCTGTGGAGGCAAAGGCCGGGGGGGTGTGTCGGTGTATATAACGTGTATTGTCTATGTGAAAGATTAATCAAAAGGAGTTGCTTGAGGTGGGAAGGCTTTTCCGGAGAGGTTCCACATGTTGTCAGGTAGTCCCTCTGAATGGCAGCTTCCGGTTCGGTCCCTTAGCTTTCGGAAGTGACATTTAGTCTGATATGTGCCAGCCGTGCAATCTACCTAGCCCTGCAAAGTGCAAATATTAACCTAAATGCATATTAAGATACTGTGTGTTAGCTCCTGAACTGAAATAGAGAGCGGGTGTTCCAGCGGAGGCAAGCAAATCGTGTTGATTTACAGTGGCTTGCGGATTTGGCCCATTACCGCTTCTTTATACACTTTTAAAAAGAAATGCCAACTCGATAGTTTAGGCTTTAACTGGAACATGGCAAGTAATTGTATGTTTTGGCGGACCCCTAGTAATGTTGCAGAATCTTTCTCAGAAGTTGTTCCATGGGATAGCCGATTCCTCAGGTAAGAGCTACTTGTTTGTTCAATCCTCCATCTTAGGCCTGCTCCTCAGGTGCATCCTCCTTCTCGCAGCGATTTCCTAGGAACAGATTTCGAAGAACAGCTCTGATCACAGAATCACAGATTGGTTAGGGTTGGAAAGGAGCTCTGGAGATCATCCAGCCCAACCCCCCTGCCAGAGCAGGGTCACCTACAGCAGGTTGCACAGGATGACCTCCAGGCGGGTTTTGAATGTTTCTGGGGTCGGAGACTCTACCGCCTCCCTGGGCAGCCTGTTCCAGCGCTCTGCCACCCTCAAAGTAAAGAAGTTCCTCCTCATGCTTTGATAGAAGTTCCTAGGTTCCAGTTTGTACCCGTTACCTCTTGTCCTGGATCATCAAAGATGATCCAGGACAAGAGGTAACGGGCACCAATTGGAACGTAGGAACTTGAACTTGAACTGGAACGTAGGAACTTGAACATAGGATTATCCTTGATGATTCAGGATAGCTGTGTGTCTGACCAGTCTGTCTTTCGAAGGAGGTCCTGGACCAGCTCCAGCCATGCTGTGCTGAGCAGAGCCCCTGGCAGCAGCCCCACAGCTCACTCCCAGTGTGCCTGAATGGAAAAGGTACCAAAGTTGCTCCAACACTTTCTGAAAAACTCTATAGTGTTACCCCACAAGCGCAAAGCGACGGCAAAGCCCGTGAAATGACACCGGTGCTTCCAGAAAATGTCAAGCTTCCTGCCCAAGGGTGACATGCCATGCGGTGGGGTCAGGGCCACGCGCTGAGCACCCGGTGCGCTGGGGTTGCCCCAGCGGTTCCTGAGCAGCTCCTGCAGTGCTGCCGCCGGTACCGTTCTGGCGGCTGTAGTTGTTTAAAAAGCCGTTGTTGTTTCCGGCGTAATCTGACGGCAGTTTTCTCGGGCATTTGGGCCTCTTCTAATAAGTGTGCTGTGACTACATCTGCAAGCATTCACCTGTCGAGGTCAAATGACTGGTGGTGCTCATCTGCCCCCGTGCTACTGCTGCTGCCTCCCGTGAATGCTCATGTGCCTGCGTGCCCCTGTACAGGCACAGATGCACGCGCGCAACACCTGATCCCGCATCCTAATTATTTTTCGCCCGGTTCTCGGAGTTGTTCTGCTTCCGGCTGATGAATGGGAAAGTGTAGTAGTGCTGTTTCATTTCACCAGCCTCTCAAGTGTGGAAATTATGGTAAATTTGAGAACAAGCCAGATTAGATTGATAGTTACACCTCCTCCTTTAATTAGCCAACCACAGGATCTGTGGAGGCAAAGGCCGGGGGGGTGTGTCGGTGTATATAACGTGTATTGTCTATGTGAAAGATTAATCAAAAGGAGTTGCTTGAGGTGGGAAGGCTTTTCCGGAGAGGTTCCACATGTTGTCAGGTAGTCCCTCTGAATGGCAGCTTCCGGTTCGGTCCCTTAGCTTTCGGAAGTGACATTTAGTCTGATATGTGCCAGCCGTGCAATCTACCTAGCCCTGCAAAGTGCAAATATTAACCTAAATGCATATTAAGATACTGTGTGTTAGCTCCTGAACTGAAATAGAGAGCGGGTGTTCCAGCGGAGGCAAGCAAATCGTGTTGATTTAGTGGCTTGCGGATTTGGCCCATTACCGCTTCTTTATACATTTTTAAAAAGAAATGCCAACTCGATAGTTTAGGCTTTAACTGGAACATGGCAAGTAATTGTATTTTTGGCGGACCCCTAGTAATGTTGCAGAATCTTTCTCAGAAGTTGTTCCATGGGATAGCCGTTTCCTCAGGTAAGAGCTACTTGTTTGTTCAATCCTCCATCTTAGGCCTGCTCCTCAGGTGCATCCTCCTTCTCGCAGCGATTTCCTAGGAACAGATTTCGAAGAACAGCTCTGATCACAGAATCACAGATTGGTTAGGGTTGGAAAGGAGCTCTGGAGATCATCCAGCCCAACCCCCCTGCCAGAGCAGGGTCACCTACAGCAGGTTGCACAGGATGACCTCCAGGCGGGTTTTGAATGTTTCTGGGGTCGGAGACTCTACCGCCTCCCTGGGCAGCCTGTTCCAGCGCTCTGCCACCCTCAAAGTAAAGAAGTTCCTCCTCATGCTTTGATAGAAGTTCCTAGGTTCCAGTTTGTACCCGTTACCTCTTGTCCTGGATCATCTCTGATGATCCAGGACAAGAGGTAACGGGCACCAATTGGAAGGTAGGAACTTGAACTTCAATTGGAACGTAGGAACTTGAACATAGGATTATCCTTGATGATTCAGGATAGCTGTGTGTCTGACCAGTCTGTCTTTCGAAGGAGGTCCTGGACCAGCTCCAGCCATGCTGTGCTGAGCAGAGCCCCTGGCAGCAGCCCCACACCTCACTCCCAGTGTGCCTGAATGGAAAAGGTACCAAAGTTGCTCCAACACTTTCTGAAAAACTCTATAGTGTTACCCCACAAGCGCAAAGCGACGGCAAAGCCCGTGAAATGACACCGGTGCTTCCAGAAAATGTCAAGCTTCCTGCCCAAGGGTGACATGCCATGCGGTGGGGTCAGGCCCACGCGCTGAGCACCCGGTGCGCTGGGGTTGCCCCAGCGGTTCCTGAGCAGCTCCTGCAGTGCTGCCGCCGGTACCGTTCTGGCGGCTGTAGTTGTTTAAAAAGCCGTTGTTGTTTCCGGCGTAATCTGACGGCAGTTTTCTCGGGCATTTGGGCCTCTTCTAATAAGTGTGCTGTGAGTACATCTGCAAGCATTCACCTGTCGAGGTCAAATGACTGGTGG
Source organism: Vanellus vanellus (assembly GCF_965231255.1). Classification (NCBI taxonomy): domain Eukaryota; kingdom Metazoa; phylum Chordata; class Aves; order Charadriiformes; family Charadriidae; genus Vanellus; species Vanellus vanellus. The sequence continues at coordinate 226,300 of NW_028128566.1, read as the reverse complement.
TGCTCATCTGCCCCCGTGCTACTGCTGCTGCCTCCCGTGAATGCTCATGTGCCTGCGTGCCCCTGTACAGGCACAGATGCACGCGCGCAACACCTGATCCCGCATCCTAATTATTTTTCGCCCGGTTCTCTGAGTTGTTCTGCTTCCGGCTGATGAATGGGAAAGTGTAGTAGTGCTGTTTCATTTCACCAGCCTCTCAAGTGTGGAAATTATGGTAAATTTGAGAACAAGCCAGATTAGATTGATAGTTACACCTCCTCCTTTAATTAGCCAACCACAGGATCTGTGGAGGCAAAGGCCGGGGGGGTGTGTCGGTGTATATAACGTGTATTGTCTATGTGAAAGATTAATCAAAAGGAGTTGCTTGAGGTGGGAAGGCTTTTCCGGAGAGGTTCCACATGTTGTCAGGTAGTCCCTCTGAATGGCAGCTTCCGGTTCGGTCCCTTAGCTTTCGGAAGTGACATTTAGTCTGATATGTGCCAGCCGTGCAATCTACCTAGCCCTGCAAAGTGCAAATATTAACCTAAATGCATATTAAGATAGTGTGTGTTAGCTCCTGAACTGAAATAGAGAGCGGGTGTTCCAGCGGAGGCAAGCAAATCGTGTTGATTTACAGTGGCTTGCGGATTTGGCCCATTACCGCTTCTTTATACACTTTTAAAAAGAAATGCCAACTCGATAGTTTAGGCTTTAACTGGAACATGGCAAGTAATTGTATGTTTTGGCGGACCCCTAGTAATGTTGCAGAATCTTTCTCAGAAGTTGTTCCATGGGATAGCCGATTCCTCAGGTAAGAGCTACTTGTTTGTTCAATCCTCCATCTTAGGCCTGCTCCTCAGGTGCATCCTCCTTCTCGCAGCGATTTCCTAGGAACAGATTTCGAAGAACAGCTCTGATCACAGAATCACAGATTGGTTAGGTTTGGAAAGGAGCTCTGGAGATCATCCAGCCCAACCCCCCTGCCAGAGCAGGGTCACCTACAGCAGGTTGCACAGGATGACCTCCAGGCGGGTTTTGAATGTTTCTGGGGTCGGAGACTCTACCGCCTCCCTGGGCAGCCTGTTCCAGCGCTCTGCCACCCTCAAAGTAAAGAAGTTCCTCCTCATGCTTTGATAGAAGTTCCTAGGTTCCAGTTTGTACCCGTTACCTCTTGTCCTGGATCATCTTTGATGATCCAGGCCAAGAGGTAACGGGCACCAATTGGAACGTAGGAACTTGAACTTGAACTGGAACGTAGGAACTTGAACATAGGATTATCCTTGATGATTCAGGATAGCTGTGTGTCTGACCAGTCTGTCTTTCGAAGGAGGTCCTGGACCAGCTCCAGCCATGCTGTGCTGAGCAGAGCCCCTGGCAGCAGCCCCACAGCTCACTCCCAGTGTGCCTGAATGGAAAAGGTACCAAAGTTGCTCCAACACTTTCTGAAAAACTCTATAGTGTTACCCCACAAGCGCAAAGCGACGGCAAAGCCCGTGAAATGACACCGGTGCTTCCAGAAAATGTCAAGCTTCCTGCCCAAGGGTGACATGCCATGCGGTGGGGTCAGGGCCACGCGCTGAGCACCCGGTGCGCTGGGGTTGCCCCAGCGGTTCCTGAGCAGCTCCTGCAGTGCTGCCGCCGGTACCGTTCTGGCGGCTGTAGTTGTTTAAAAAGCCGTTGTTGTTTCCGGCGTAATCTGACGGCAGTTTTCTCGGGCATTTGGGCCTCTTCTAATAAGTGTGCTGTGAGTACATCTGCAAGCATTCACCTGTCGAGGTCAAATGACTGGTGGTGCTCATCTGCCCCCGTGCTACTGCTGCTGCCTCCCGTGAATGCTCATGTGCCTGCGTGCCCCTGTACAGGCACAGATGCACGCGCGCAACACCTGATCCCGCATCCTAATTATTTTTCGCCCGGTTCTCGGAGTTGTTCTGCTTCCGGCTGATGAATGGGAAAGTGTAGTAGTGCTGTTTCATTTCACCAGCCTCTCAAGTGTGGAAATTATGGTAAATTTGAGAACAAGCCAGATTAGATTGATAGTTACACCTCCTCCTTTAATTAGCCAACCACAGGATCTGTGGAGGCAAAGGCCGGGGGGGTGTGTCGGTGTATATAACGTGTATTGTCTATGTGAAAGATTAATCAAAAGGAGTTGCTTGAGGTGGGAAGGCTTTTCCGGAGAGGTTCCACATGTTGTCAGGTAGTCCCTCTGAATGGCAGCTTCCGGTTCGGTCCCTTAGCTTTCGGAAGTGACATTTAGTCTGATATGTGCCAGCCGTGCAATCTACCTAGCCCTGCAAAGTGCAAATATTAACCTAAATGCATATTAAGATACTGTGTGTTAGCTCCTGAACTGCAATAGAGAGCGGGTGTTCCAGCGGAGGCAAGCAAATCGTGTTGATTTACAGTGGCTTGCGGATTTGGCCCATTACCGCTTCTTTATACACTTTTAAAAAGAAATGCCAACTCGATAGTTTAGGCTTTAACTGGAACATGGCAAGTAATTGTATGTTTTGGCGGACCCCTAGTAATGTTGCAGAATCTTTCTCAGAAGTTGTTCCATGGGATAGCCGATTCCTCAGGTAAGAGCTACTTGTTTGTTCAATCCTCCATCTTAGGCCTGCTCCTCAGGTGCATCCTCCTTCTCGCAGCGATTTCCTAGGAACAGATTTCGAAGAACAGCTCTGATCACAGAATCACAGATTGGTTAGGGTTGGAAAGGACCTCTGGAGATCATCCAGCCCAACCCCCCTGCCAGAGCAGGGTCACCTACAGCAGGTTGCACAGGATGACCTCCAGGCGGGTTTTGAATGTTTCTGGGGTGGGAGACTCTACCGCCTCCCTGGGCAGCCTGTTCCAGCGCTCTGCCACCCTCAAAGTAAAGAAGTTCCTCCTCATGCTTTGATAGAAGTTCCTACGTTCCAGTTTGTACCCGTTACCTCTTGTCCTGGATCATCTTTGATGATCCAGGCCAAGAGGTAACGGGCACCAATTGGAACGTAGGAACTTGAACTTGAACTGGAACGTAGGAACTTGAACATAGGATTATCCTTGATGATTCAGGATAGCTGTGTGTCTGACCAGTCTGTCTTTCGAAGGAGGTCCTGGGCCAGCTCCAGCCATGCTGTGCTGAGCAGAGCCCCTGGCAGCAGCCCCACAGCTCACTCCCAGTGTGCCTGAATGGAAAAGGTACCAAAGTTGCTCCAACACTTTCTGAAAAACTCTATAGTGTTACCCCACAAGCGCAAAGCGACGGCAAAGCCCGTGAAATGACACCGGTGCTTCCAGAAAATGTCAAGCTTCCTGCCCAAGGGTGACATGCCATGCGGTGGGGTCAGGGCCACGCGCTGAGCACCCGGTGCGCTGGGGTTGCCCCAGCGGTTCCTGAGCAGCTCCTGCAGTGCTGCCGCCGGTACCGTTCTGGCGGCTGTAGTTGTTTAAAAAGCCGTTGTTGTTTCCGGCGTAATCTGACGGCAGTTTTCTCGGGCATTTGGGCCTCTTCGAATAAGTGTGCTGTGAGTACATCTGCAAGCATTCACCTGTCGAGGTCAAATGACTGGTGGTGCTCATCTGCCCCCGTGCTACTGCTGCTGCCTCCCGTGAATGCTCATGTGCCTGCGTGCCCCTGTACAGGCACAGATGCACGCGCGCAACACCTGATCCCGCATCCTAATTATTTTTCGCCCGGTTCTCTGAGTTGTTCTGCTTCCGGCTGATGAATGGGAAAGTGTAGTAGTGCTGTTTCATTTCACCAGCCTCTCAAGTGTGGAAATTATGGTAAATTTGAGAACAAGCCAGATTAGATTGATAGTTACACCTCCTCCTTTAATTAGCCAACCACAGGATCTGTGGAGGCAAAGGCCGGGGGTGTGTGTCGGTGTATATAACGTGTATTGTCTATGTGAAAGATTAATCAAAAGGAGTTGCTTGAGGTGGGAAGGCTTTTCCGGAGAGGTTCCACATGTTGTCAGGTAGTCCCTCTGAATGGCAGCTTCCGGTTCGGTCCCTTAGCTTTCGGAAGTGACATTTAGTCTGATATGTGCCAGCCGTGCAATCTACCTAGCCCTGCAAAGTGCAAATATTAACCTAAATGCATATTAAGATACTGTGTGTTAGCTCCTGAACTGCAATAGAGAGCGGGTGTTCCAGCGGAGGCAAGCAAATCGTGTTGATTTACAGTGGCTTGCAGATTTGGCCCATTACCGCTTCTTTATACACTTTTAAAAAGAAATGCCAACTCGATAGTTTAGGCTTTAACTGGAACATGGCAAGTAATTGTATGTTTTGGCGGACCCCTAGTAATGTTGCAGAATCTTTCTCAGAAGTTGTTCCATGGGATAGCCGATTCCTCAGGTAAGAGCTACTTGTTTGTTCAATCCTCCATCTTAGGCCTGCTCCTCAGGTGCATCCTCCTTCTCGCAGCTATTTCCTAGGAACAGATTTCGAAGAACAGCTCTGATCACAGAATCACAGATTGGTTAGGGTTGGAAAGGAGCTCTGGAGATCATCCAGTCCAACCCCCCTGCCAGAGCAGGGTCACCTACAGCAGGTTGCACAGGATGACCTCCAGGCGGGTTTTGAATGTTTCTGGGGTGGGAGACTCTACCGCCTCCCTGGGCAGCCTGTTCCAGCGCTCTGCCACCCTCAAAGTAAAGAAGTTCCTCCTCATGCTTTGATAGAAGTTCCTACGTTCCAGTTTGTACCCGTTACCTCTTGTCCTGGATCATCTTTGATGATCCAGGACAAGAGGTAACGGGCACCAATTGGAACGTAGGAACTTGAACTTGAACTGGAACGTAGGAACTTGAACATAGGATTATCCTTGATGATTCAGGATAGCTGTGTGTCTGACCAGTCTGTCTTTCGAAGGAGGTCCTGGGCCAGCTCCAGCCATGCTGTGCTGAGCAGAGCCCCTGGCAGCAGCCCCACAGCTCACTCCCAGTGTGCCTGAATGGAAAAGGTACCAAAGTTGCTCCAACACTTTCTGAAAAACTCTACAGTGTTACCCCAGAAGCGCAAAGCGACGGCAAAGCCCGTGAAATGACACCGGTGCTTCCAGAAAATGTCAAGCTTCCTGCCCAAGGGTGACATGCCATGCGGTGGGGTCAGGGCCACGCGCTGAGCACCCGGTGCGCTGGGGTTGCCCCAGCGGTTCCTGAGCAGCTCCTGCAGTGCTGCCGCCGGTACCGTTCTGGCGGCTGTAGTTGTTTAAAAAGCCGTTGTTGTTTCCGGCGTAATCTGACGGCAGTTTTCTCGGGCATTTGGGCCTCTTCTAATAAGTGTGCTGTGAGTACATCTGCAAGCATTCACCTGTCGAGGTCAAATGACTGGTGGTGCTCATCTGCCCCCGTGCTACTGCTGCTGCCTCCCGTGAATGCTCATGTGCCTGCGTGCCCCTGTACAGGCACAGATGCACGCGCGCAACACCTGATCCCGCATCCTAATTATTTTTCGCCCGGTTCTCGGAGTTGTTCTGCTTCCGGCTGATGAATGGGAAAGTGTAGTAGTGCTGTTTCATTTCACCAGCCTCTCAAGTGTGGAAATTATGGTAAATTTGGGAACAAGCCAGATTAGATTGATAGTTACACCTCCTCCTTTAATTAGCCAACCACAGGATCTGTGGAGGCAAAGGCCGGGGGGGTGTGTCGGTGTATATAACGTGTATTGTCTATGTGAAAGATTAATCAAAAGGAGTTGCTTGAGGTGGGAAGGCTTTTCCGGAGAGGTTCCACATGTTGTCAGGTAGTCCCTCTGAATGGCAGCTTCCGGTTCGGTCCCTTAGCTTTCGGAAGTGACATTTAGTCTGATATGTGCCAGCCGTGCAATCTACCTAGCCCTGCAAAGTGCAAATATTAACCTAAATGCATATTAAGATACTGTGTGTTAGCTCCTGAACTGAAATAGAGAGCGGGTGTTCCAGCGGAGGCAAGCAAATCGTGTTGATTTACAGTGGCTTGAGGATTTGGCCCATTACCGCTTCTTTATACACTTTTAAAAAGAAATGCCAACTCGATAGTTTAGGCTTTAACTGGAACATGGCAAGTAATTGTATGTTTTGGCGGACCCCTAGTAATGTTGCAGAATCTTTCTCAGAAGTTGTTCCGTGGGATAGCCGATTCCTCAGGTAAGAGCTACTTGTTTGTTCAATCCTCCATCTTAGGCCTGCTCCTCAGGTGCATCCTCCTTCTCGCAGCGATTTCCTAGGAACAGATTTCGAAGAACAGCTCTGATCACAGAATCACAGATTGGTTAGGGTTGGAAAGGAGCTCTGGAGATCATCCAGCCCAACCCCCCTGCCAGAGCAGGGTCACCTACAGCAGGTTGCACAGGATGACCTCCAGGCGGGTTTTGAATGTTTCTGGGGTGGGAGACTCTACCGCCTCCCTGGGCAGCCTGTTCCAGCGCTCTGCCACCCTCAAAGTAAAGAAGTTCCTCCTCATGCTTTGATAGAAGTTCCTAGGTTCCAGTTTGTACCCGTTACCTCTTGTCCTGGATCATCTTTGATGATCCAGGCCAAGAGGTAACGGGCACCAATTGGAACGTAGGAACTTGAACTTGAACTGGAACGTAGGAACTTGAACATAGGATTATCCTTGATGATTCAGGATAGCTGTGTGTCTGACCAGTCTGTCTTTCGAAGGAGGTCCTGGACCAGCTCCAGCCATGCTGTGCTGAGCAGAGCCCCTGGCAGCAGCCCCACAGCTCACTCCCAGTGTGCCTGAATGGAAAAGGTACCAAAGTTGCTCCAACACTTTCTGAAAAACTCTATAGTGTTACCCCAGAAGCGCAAAGCGACGGCAAAGCCCGTGAAATGACACCGGTGCTTCCAGAAAATGTCAAGCTTCGTGCCCAAGGGTGACATGCCATGCGGTGGGGTCAGGGCCACGCGCTGAGCACCCGGTGCGCTGGGGTTGCCCCAGCGGTTCCTGAGCAGCTCCTGCAGTGCTGCCGCCGGTACCGTTCTGGCGGCTGTAGTTGTTTAAAAAGCCGTTGTTGTTTCCGGCGTAATCTGACGGCAGTTTTCTCGGGCATTTGGGCCTCTTCTAATAAGTGTGCTGTGAGTACATCTGCAAGCATTCACCTGTCGAGGTCAAATGACTGGTGGTGCTCATCTCCCCCCGTGCTACTGCTGCTGCCTCCCGTGGATGCTCATGTGCCTGCGTGCCCCTGTACAGGCACAGATGCACGCGCGCAACACCTGATCCCGCATCCTAATTATTTTTCGCCCGGTTCTCGGAGTTGTTCTGCTTCCGGCTGATGAATGGGAAAGTGTAGTAGTGCTGTTTCATTTCACCAGCCTCTCAAGTGTGGAAATTATGGTAAATTTGAGAACAAGCCAGATTAGATTGATAGTTACACCTCCTCCTTTAATTAGCCAACCACAGGATCTGTGGAGGCAAAGGCCGGTGGGGTGTGTCGGTGTATATAACGTGTATTGTCTATGTGAAAGATTAATCAAAAGGAGTTGCTTGAGGTGGGAAGGCTTTTCCGGAGAGGTTCCACATGTTGTCAGGTAGTCCCTCTGAATGGCAGCTTCCGGTTCGGTCCCTTAGCTTTCGGAAGTGACATTTAGTCTGATATGTGCCAGCCGTGCAATCTACCTAGCCCTGCAAAGTGCAAATATTAACCTAAATGCATATTAAGATACTGTGTGTTAGCTCCTGAACTGAAATAGAGAGCGGGTGTTCCAGCGGAGGCAAGCAAATCGTGTTGATTTACAGTGGCTTGAGGATTTGGCCCATTACCGCTTCTTTATACACTTTTAAAAAGAAATGCCAACTCGATAGTTTAGGCTTTAACTGGAACATGGCAAGTAATTGTATGTTTTGGCGGACCCCTAGTAATGTTGCAGAATCTTTCTCAGAAGTTGTTCCATGGGATAGCCGATTCCTCAGGTAAGAGCTACTTGTTTGTTCAATCCTCCATCTTAGGCCTGCTCCTCAGGTGCGTCCTCCTTCTCGCAGCGATTTCCTAGGAACAGATTTCGAAGAACAGCTCTGATCACAGAATCACAGATTAGTTAGGGTTGGAAAGGAGCTCTGGAGATCATCCAGCCCAACCCCCCTGCCAGAGCAGGGTCACCTACAGCAGGTTGCACAGGATGACCTCCAGGCGGGTTTTGAATGTTTCTGGGGTGGGATACTCTACTTCCTCCCTGGGCAGCCTGTTCCAGCGCTCTGCCACCCTAAAAGTAAAGAAGTTCCTCTTCATGCTTTGATAGAAGTTCCTAGGTTCCAGTTTGTACCCGTTACCTCTTGTCCTGGATCATCTTTGATGATCCAGGCCAAGAGGTAACGGGCACCAATTGGAACGTAGGAACTTGAACTTGAACTGGAACGTAGGAACTTGAACATAGGATTATCCTTGATGATTCAGGATAGCTGTGTGTCTGACCAGTCTGTCTTTCGAAGGAGGTCCTGGACCAGCTCCAGCCATGCTGTGCTGAGCAGAGCCCCTGGCAGCAGCCCCACAGCTCACTCCCAGTGTGCCTGAATGGAAAAGGTACCAAAGTTGCTCCAACACTTTCTGAAAAACTCTATAGTGTTACCCCACAAGCGCAAAGCGACGGCAAAGCCCGTGAAATGACACCGGTGCTTCCAGAAAATGTCAAGCTTCCTGCCCAAGGGTGACATGCCATGCGGTGGGGTCAGGGCCACGCGCTGAGCACCCGGTGCGCTGGGGTTGCCCCAGCGGTTCCTGAGCAGCTCCTGCAGTGCTGCCGCCGGTACCGTTCTGGCGGCTGTAGTTGTTTAAAAAGCCGTTGTTGTTTCCGGCGTAATCTGACGGCAGTTTTCTCGGGCATTTGGGCCTCTTCTAATAAGTGTGCTGTGAGTACATCTGCAAGCATTCACCTGTCGAGGTCAAATGACTGGTGGTGCTCATCTCCCCCCGTGCTACTGCTGCTGCCTCCCGTGAATGCTCATGTGCCTGCGTGCCCCTGTACAGGCACAGATGCACGCGCGCAACACCTGATCCCGCATCCTAATTATTTTTCGCCCGGTTCTCTGAGTTGTTCTGCTTCCGGCTGATGAATGGGAAAGTGTAGTAGTGCTGTTTCATTTCACCAGCCTCTCAAGTGTGGAAATTATGGTAAATTTGAGAACAAGCGAGATTAGATTGATAGTTACACCTCCTCCTTTAATTAGCCAACCACAGGATCTGTGGAGGCAAAGGCCGGGGGGGTGTGTCGGTGTATATAACGTGTATTGTCTATGTGAAAGATTAATCAAAAGGAGTTGCTTGAGGTGGGAAGGCTTTTCTGGAGAGGTTCCACATGTTGTCAGGTAGTCCATCTGAATGGCAGCTTCCGGTTCGGTCCCTTAGCTTTCGGACGTGACATTTAGTCTGATATGTGCCAGCCGTGCAATCTACCTAGCCCTGCAAAGTGCAAATATTAACCTAAATGCATATTAAGATACTGTGTGTTAGCTCCTGAACTGAAATAGAGAGCGGGTGTTCCAGCGGAGGCAAGCAAATCGTGTTGATTTACAGTGGCTTGAGGATTTGGCCCATTACCGCTTCTTTATACACTTTTAAAAAGAAATGCCAACTCGATAGTTTAGGCTTTAACTGGAACATGGCAAGTAATTGTATGCTTTGGCGGACCCCTAGTAATGTTGCAGAATCTTTCTCAGAAGTTGTTCCATGGGATAGCCGATTCCTCAGGTAAGAGCTACTTGTTTGTTCAATCCTCCATCTTAGGCCTGCTCCTCAGGTGCGTCCTTCTTCTCGCAGCGATTTCCTAGGAACAGATTTCGAAGAACAGCTCTGATCACAGAATCACAGATTGGTTAGGGTTGGAAAGGAGCTCTGGAGATCATGTAGTGCAACCCCCCTGCCAGAGCAGGGTCACCTACAGCAGGTTGCACAGGATGACCTCCAGGCGGGTTATGAATGTCTCTGGGGTGGGAGACTCTACCGCCTCCCTGGGCAGCCTGTTCCAGCGCTCTGCCACCCTCAAAGTAAAGAAGTTCCTCCTCATGCTTTGATAGAAGTTCCTAGGTTCCAGTTTCTACCCGTTACCTCTTGTCCTGGATCATCTTTGATGATCCAGGACAAGAGGTAACGGGCGCCAATTGGAACGTAGGAACTTGAACTTGAACTGGAACGTAGGAGCTTGAACATAGGATTATCCTTGATGATTCAGGATAGCTGTGTGTCTGACCAGTCTATCTTTTGAAGGAGGTCCTGGACCAGCTCCAGCCATGCTGTGCTGAGCAGAGCCCCTGGCAGCAGCCCCACAGCTCACTCCCAGTGTGCCTGAATGGAAAAGGTACCAAAGTTGCTCCAACACTTTCTGAAAAACTCTATAGTGTTACCCCACAAGCGCAAAGCGACGGCAAAGCCCGTGAAATGACACCGGTGCTTCCAGAAAATGTCAAGCTTCCTGCCCAAGGGTGACATGCCATGCGGTGGGGTCAGGGCCACGCGCTGAGCACCCGGTGCGCTGGGGTTGCCCCAGCGGTTCCTGAGCAGCTCCTGCAGTGCTGCCGCCGGTACCGTTCTGGCGGCTGTAGTTGTTTAAAAAGCCGTTGTTGTTTCCGGCGTAATCTGACGGCAGTTTTCTCGGGCATTTGGGCCTCTTCTAATAAGTGTGCTGTGAGTACATCTGCAAGCATTCACCTGTCGAGGTCAAATGACTGGTGGTTCTCATCTGCCCCCGTGCTACTGCTGCTGCCTCCCGTGAATGCTCATGTGCCTGCGTGCCCCTGTACAGGCACAGATGCACGCGCGCAACACCTGATCCCGCATCCTAATTATTTTTCGCCCGGTTCTCGGAGTTGTTCTGCTTCCGGCTGATGAATGGGAAAGTGTAGTAGTGCTGTTTCATTTCACCAGCCTCTCAAGTGTGGAAATTATGGTAAATTTGAGAACAAGCCAGATTAGATTGATAGTTACACCTCCTCCTTTAATTAGCCAACCACAGGATCTGTGGAGGCAAAGGCCGGGGGGGTGTGTCGGTGTATATAACGTGTATTGTCTATGTGAAAAATTAATCAAAAGGAGTTGCTTGAGGTGGGAAGGCTTTTCCGAAGAGGTTCCACATATTGTCAGGTAGTCCCTCTGAATGGCAGCTTCCGGTTCGGTCCCTTAGCTTTCGGAAGTGACATTTAGTCTGATATGTGCCAGCCGTGCAATCTACCTAGCCCTGCAAAGTGCAAATATTAACATAAATGCATATTAAGATAGTGTGTGTTAGCTCCTGAACTGAAATAGAGAGCGGGTGTTCCAGCGGAGGCAAGCAAATCGTGTTGATTTACAGTGGCTTGAGGATTTGGCCCATTACCGCTTCTTTATACACTTTTAAAAAGAAATGCCAACTCGATAGTTTAGGCTTTAACTGGAACATGGCAAGTAATTGTATGTTTTGGCGGACCCCTAGTAATGTTGCAGAATCTTTCTCAGAAGTTGTTCCATGGGATAGCCGATTCCTCAGGTAAGAGCTACTTGTTTGTTCAATCCTCCATCTTAGGCCTGCTCCTCAGGTGCATCCTCCTTCTCGCAGCGATTTCCTAGGAACAGATTTCGAAGAACAGCTCTGATCACAGAATCACAGATTGGTTAGGGTTGGAAAGGAGCTCTGGAGATCATGTAGTGCAACCCCCCTGCCAGAGCAGGGTCACCTACAGCAGGTTGCACAGGATGACCTCCAGGCGGGTTATGAATGTCTCTGGGGTGGGAGACTCTACCGCCTCCCTGGGCAGCCTGTTCCAGCGCTCTGCCACCCTCAAAGTAAAGAAGTTCCTCCTCATGCTTTGATAGAAGTTCCTAGGTTCCAGTTTCTACCCGTTACCTCTTGTCCTGGATCATCTTTGATGATCCAGGACAAGAGGTAACGGGCGCCAATTGGAACGTAGGAACTTGAACTTGAACTGGAACGTAGGAGCTTGAACATAGGATTATCCTTGATGATTCAGGATAGCTGTGTGTCTGACCAGTCTATCTTTTGAAGGAGGTCCTGGACCAGCTCCAGCCATGCTGTGCTGAGCAGAGCCCCTGGCAGCAGCCCCACAGCTCACTCCCAGTGTGCCTGAATGGAAAAGGTACCAAAGTTGCTCCAACACTTTCTGAAAAACTCTATAGTGTTACCCCACAAGCGCAAAGCGACGGCAAAGCCCGTGAAATGACACCGGTGCTTCCAGAAAATGTCAAGCTTCCTGCCCAAGGGTGACATGCCATGCGGTGGGGTCAGGGCCACGCGCTGAGCACCCGGTGCGCTGGGGTTGCCCCAGCGGTTCCTGAGCAGCTCCTGCAGTGCTGCCGCCGGTACCGTTCTGGCGGCTGTAGTTGTTTAAAAAGCCGTTGTTGTTTCCGGCGTAATCTGATGGCAGTTTTCTCGGGCATTTGGGCCTCTTCTAATAAGTGTGCTGTGAGTACATCTGCAAGCATTCACCTGTCGAGGTCAAATGACTGGTGGTGCTCATCTGCCCCCGTGCTACTGCTGCTGCCTCCCGTGAATGCTCATGTGCCTGCGTGCCCCTGTACAGGCACAGATGCACGCGCGCAACACCTGATCCCGCATCCTAATTATTTTTCGCCCGGTTCTCGGAGTTGTTCTGCTTCCGGCTGATGAATGGGAAAGTGTAGTAGTGCTGTTTCATTTCACCAGCCTCTCAAGTGTGGAAATTATGGTAAATTTGAGAACAAGCCAGATTAGATTGATAGTTACACCTCCTCCTTTAATTAGCCAACCACAGGATCTGTGGAGGCAAAGGCCGGGGGGGTGTGTCGGTGTATATAACGTGTATTGTCTATGTGAAAGATTAATCAAAAGGAGTTGCTTGAGGTGGGAAGGCTTTTCCGGAGAGGTTCCACATGTTGTCAGGTAGTCCCTCTGAATGGCAGCTTCCGGTTCGGTCCCTTAGCTTTCGGAAGTGACATTTAGTCTGATATGTGCCAGCCGTGCAATCTGCCTAGCCCTGCAAAGTGCAAATATTAACCTAAATGCATATTAAGATACTGTGTGTTAGCTCCTGAACTGAAATAGAGAGCGGGTGTTCCAGCGGAGGCAAGCAAATCGTGTTGATTTACAGTGGCTTGAGGATTTGGCCCATTACCGCTTCTTTATACACTTCTAAAAAGAAATGCCAACTCGATAGTTTAGGCTTTAACTGGAACATGGCAAGTAATTGTATGCTTTGGCGGACCCCTAGTAATGTTGCAGAATCTTTCTCAGAAGTTGTTCCATGGGATAGCCGATTCCTCAGGTAAGAGCTACTTGTTTGTTCAATCCTCCATCTTAGGCCTGCTCCTCAGGTGCATCCTCCTTCTCGCAGCGATTTCCTAGGAACAGATTTCGAAGAACAGCTCTGATCACAGAATCACAGATTAGTTAGGGTTGGAAAGGACCTCTGGAGATCATCCAGCCCAACCCCCCTGCCAGAGCAGGGTCACCTACAGCAGGTTGCACAGGATGACCTCCAGGCGGATTTTGAATGTTTCTGGGGTGGGAGACTCTACCGCCTCCCTGGGCAGCCTGTTCCAGCGCTCTGCCACCCTCAAAGTAAAGAAGTTCCTCCTCATGCTTTGATAGAAGTTCCTACGTTCCAGTTTGTACCCGTTACCTCTTGTCCTGGATCATCTTTGATGATCCAGGACAAGAGGTAACGGGCACCAATTGGAACGTAGGAACTTGAACTTGAACTGGAACGTAGGAACTTGAACATAGGATTATCCTTGATGATTCAGGATAGCTGTGTGTCTGACCAGTCTGTCTTTCGAAGGAGGTCCTGGACCAGCTCCAGCCATGCTGTGCTGAGCAGAGCCCCTGGCAGCAGCCCCACAGCTCACTCCCAGTGTGCCTGAATGGAAAAGGTACCAAAGTTGCTCCAACACTTTCTGAAAAACTCTATAGTGTTACCCCACAAGCGCAAAGCGACGGCAAAGCCCGTGAAATGACACCGGTGCTTCCAGAAAATGTCAAGCTTCCTGCCCAAGGGTGACATGCCATGCGGTGGGGTCAGGGCCACGCGCTGAGCACCCGGTGCGCTGGGGTTGCCCCAGCGGTTCCTGAGCAGCTCCTGCAGTGCTGCCGCCGGTACCGTTCTGGCGGCTGTAGTTGTTTAAAAAGCCGTTGTTGTTTCCGGCGTAATCTGACGGCAGTTTTCTCGGGCATTTGGGCCTCTTCTAATAAGTGTGCTGTGAGTACATCTGCAAGCATTCACCTGTCGAGGTCAAATGACTGGTGGTGCTCATCTGCCCCCTTGCTACTGCTGCTGCCTCCCGTGAATGCTCATGTGCCTGCGTGCCCCTGTACAGGCACAGATGCACGCGCGCAACACCTGATCCCGCATCCTAATTATTTTTCACCCGGTTCTCTGAGTTGTTCTGCTTCCGGCTGATGAATGGGAAAGTGTAGTAGTGCTGTTTCATTTCACCAGCCTCTCAAGTGTGGAAATTATGGTAAATTTGAGAACAAGCCAGATTAGATTGATAGTTACACCTCCTCCTTTAATTAGCCAACCACAGGATCTGTGGAGGCAAAGGCCGGGGGGGTGTGTCGGTTTATATAAGGTGTATTGTCTATGTTAAAGATTAATCAAAAGGAGTTGCTTGAGGTGGGAAGGCTTTTCCGGAGAGGTTCCACATGTTGTCAGGTAGTCCCTCTGAATGGCAGCTTCCGGTTCGGTCCCTTAGCTTTCGGAAGTGACATTTAGTCTGATATGTGCCAGCCGTGCAATCTACCTAGCCCTGCAAAGTGCAAATATTAACCTAAATGCATATTAAGATACTGTGTGTTAGCTCCTGAACTGAAATAGAGAGCGGGTGTTCCAGCGGAGGCAAGCAAATCGTGTTGATTTACAGTGGCTTGAGGATTTGGCCCATTACTGCTTCTTTATACACTTTTAAAAAGAAATGCCAACTCGATAGTTTAGGCTTTAACTAAAACATGGCAAGTAATTGTATGTTTTGGCGGACCCCTAGTAATGTTGCAGAATCTTTCTCTGAAGTTGTTCCATGGGATAGCCGATTTCTCAGGTAAGAGCTACTTGTTTGTTCAATCCTCCATCTTAGGCCTGCTCCTCAGGTGCATCCTCCTTCTCGCAGCGATTTCCTAGGAACAGATTTCGAAGAACAGCTCTGATCACAGAATCACAGATTGGTTAGGGTTGGAAAGGAGCTCTGGAGATCATCCAGTCCAACCCCCTGCCAGAGCAGGGTCACCTACAGCAGGTTGCACCGGATGACCTCCAGGCGGGTTTTGAATGTCTCTGGGGTGGGAGACTCTACCGCCTCCCTGGGCAGCCTGTTCCAGCACTCTGCCACCCTCAAAGTAAAGAAGTTCCTCCTCATGCTTTGATAGAAGTTCCTAGGTTCCAGTTTGTACCCGTTACCTCTTGTCCTGGATCATCTTTGATGATCCAGGACAAGAGGTAACGGGCACCAATTGGAACGTAGGAACTTGAACTTGAACTGGAAGGTAGGAACTTGAACTTGAACATAGGATTATCCTTGATGATTCAGGATAGCTGTGTGTCTGACCAGTCTGTCTTTCGAAGGAGGTCCTGGGCCAGCTCCAGCCATGCTGTGCTGAGCAGAGCCCCTGGCAGCAGCCCCACAGCTCACTCCCAGTGTGCCTGAATGGAAAAGGTACCAAAGTTGCTCCAACACTTTCTGAAAAACTCTATAGTGTTACCCCACAAGCGCAAAGCGACGGCAAAGCCCGTGAAATGACACCGGTGCTTCCAGAAAATGTCAAGCTTCCTGCCCAAGGGTGACATGCCATGCGGTGGGGTCAGGGCCACGCGCTGAGCACCCGGTGCGCTGGGGTTGCCCCAGCGGTTCCTGAGCAGCTCCTGCAGTGCTGCCGCCGGTACCGTTCTGGCGGCTGTAGTTGTTTAAAAAGCCGTTGTTGTTTCCGGCGTAATCTGACGGCAGTTTTCTCGGGCATTTGGGCCTCTTCGAATAAATGTGCTGTGAGTACATCTGCAAGCATTCACCTGTCGAGGTCAAATGACTGGTGGTGCTCATCTGCCCCCGTGCTACTGCTGCTGCCTCCCGTGAATGCTCATGTGCCTGCGTGCCCCTGTACAGGCACAGATGCACGCGCGCAACACCTGATCCCGCATCCTAATTATTTTTCGCCCGGTTCTCGGAGTTGTTCTGCTTCCGGCTGATGAATGGGAAAGTGTAGTAGTGCTGTTTCATTTCACCAGCCTCTCAAGTGTGGAAATTATGGTAAATTTGAGAACAAGCCAGATTAGATTGATAGTTACACCTCCTCCTTTAATTAGCCAACCACAGGATCTGTGGAGGCAAAGGCCGGGGGGGTGTGTCGGTTTATATAAGGTGTATTGTCTATGTTAAAGATTAATCAAAAGGAGTTGCTTGAGGTGGGAAGGCTTTTCCGGAGAGGTTCCACATGTTGTCAGGTAGTCCCTCTGAATGGCAGCTTCCGGTTCGGTCCCTTAGCTTTCGGAAGTGACATTTAGTCTGATATGTGCCAGCCGTGCAATCTACCTAGCCCTGCAAAGTGCAAATATTAACCTAAATGCATATTAAGATACTGTGTGTTAGCTCCTGAACTGAAATAGAGAGCGGGTGTTCCAGCGGAGGCAAGCAAATCGTGTTGATTTACAGTGGCTTGAGGATTTGGCCCATTACCGCTTCTTTATACACTTTTAAAAAGAAATGCCAACTCGATAGTTTAGGCTTTAACTAAAACATGGCAAGTAATTGTATGTTTTGGCGGACCCCTAGTAATGTTGCAGAATCTTTCTCTGAAGTTGTTCCATGGGATAGCCGATTTCTCAGGTAAGAGCTACTTGTTTGTTCAATCCTCCATCTTAGGCCTGCTCCTCAGGTGCATCCTCCTTCTCGCAGCGATTTCCTAGGAACAGATTTCAAAGAACAGCTCTGATCACAGAATCACAGATTGGTTAGGGTTGGAAAGGAGCTCTGGAGATCATCCAGTCAACCCCCCTGCCAGAGTAGGGTCACCTACAGCAGGTTGCACAGGATGACCTCCAGGCGGGTTTTGAATGTTTCTGGGGTGGGAGACTCTACCGCCTCCCTGGGCAGCCTGTTCCAGCGCTCTGCCACCCTCAAAGTAAAGAAGTTCCTCCTCATGCTTTGATAGAAGTTCCTAGGTTCCAGTTTGTACCCGTTACCTCTTGTCCTGGATCATCTTTGATGATCCAGGACAAGAGGTAACGGGCACCAATTGGAACGTAGGAACTTGAACTTGAACTGGAAGGTAGGAACTTGAACTTGAACATAGGATTATCCTTGATGATTCAGGATAGCTGTGTGTCTGACCAGTCTGTCTTTCGAAGGAGGTCCTGGGCCAGCTCCAGCCATGCTGTGCTGAGCAGAGCCCCTGGCAGCAGCCCCACACCTCACTCCCAGTGTGCCTGAATGGAAAAGGTACCAAAGTTGCTCCAACACTTTCTGAAAAACTCTATAGTGTTACCCCACAAGCGCAAAGCGACGGCAAAGCCCGTGAAATGACACCGGTGCTTCCAGAAAATGTCAAGCTTCCTGCCCAAGGGTGACATGCCATGCGGTGGGGTCAGGGCCACGCGCTGAGCACCCGGTGCGCTGGGGTTGCCCCAGCGGTTCCTGAGCAGCTCCTGCAGTGCTGCCGCCGGTACCGTTCTGGCGGCTGTAGTTGTTTAAAAAGCCGTTGTTGTTTCCGGCGTAATCTGACGGCAGTTTTCTCAGGCATTTGGGCCTCTTCGAATAAGTGTGCTGTGAGTACATCTGCAAGCATTCACCTGTCGAGGTCAAATGACTGGTGGTGCTCATCTGCCCCCGTGCTACTGCTGCTGCCTCCCGTGAATGCTCATGTGCCTGCGTGCCCCTGTACAGGCACAGATGCACGCGCGCAACACCTGATCCCGCATCCTAATTATTTTTCGCCCGGTTCTCTGAGTTGTTCTGCTTCCGGCTGATGAATGGGAAAGTGTAGTAGTGCTGTTTCATTTCACCAGCCTCTCAAGTGTGGAAATTATGGTAAATTTGAGAACAAGCCAGATTAGATTGATAGTTACACCTCCTCCTTTAATTAGCCAACCACAGGATCTGTGGAGGCAAAGGCCGGGGGGGTGTGTCGGTGTATATAACGTGTATTGTCTATGTGAAAGATTAATCAAAAGGAGTTGCTTGAGGTGGGAAGGCTTTTCCGGAGAGGTTCCACATGTTGTCAGGTAGTCCCTCTGAATGGCAGCTTCCGGTTCGGTCCCTTAGCTTTCGGAAGTGACATTTAGTCTGATATGTGCCAGCCGTGCAATCTACCTAGCCCTGCAAAGTGCAAATATTAACCTAAATGCATATTAAGATACTGTGTGTTAGCTCCTGAACTGAAATAGAGAGCGGGTGTTCCAGCGGAGGCAAGCAAATCGTGTTGATTTACAGTGGCTTGAGGATTTGGCCCATTACCGCTTCTTTATACACTTTTAAAAAGAAATGCCAACTCGATAGTTTAGGCTTTAACTGGAACATGGCAAGTAATTGTATGTTTTGGCGGACCCCTAGTAATGTTGCAGAATCTTTCTCAGAAGTTGTTCCATGGGATAGCCGATTCCTCAGGTAAGAGCTACTTGTTTGTTCAATCCTCCATCTTAGGCCTGCTCCTCAGGTGCATCCTCCTTCTCGCAGCGATTTCCTAGGAACAGATTTCGAAGAACAGCTCTGATCACAGAATCACAGATTGGTTAGGGTTGGAAAGGAGCTCTGGAGATCATCCAGCCCAACCCCCCTGCCAGAGCAGGGTCACCTACAGCAGGTTGCACAGGATGACCTCCAGGCGGGTTTTGAATGTTTCTGGGGTGGGAGACTCTACCGCCTCCCTGGGCAGCCTGTTCCAGCGCTCTGCCACCCTCAAAGTAAAGAAGTTCCTCCTCATGCTTTGATAGAAGTTCCTAGGTTCCAGTTTGTACCCGTTACCTCTTGTCCTGGATCATCTTTGATGATCCAGGACAAGAGGTAACGGACACCAATTGGAACGTAGGAACTTGAACTTGAACTGGAAGGTAGGAACTTGAACTTGAACATAGGATTATCCTTGATGATTCAGGATAGCTGTGTGTCTGACCAGTCTGTCTTTCGAAGGAGGTCCTGGGCCAGCTCCAGCCATGCTGTGCTGAGCAGAGCCCCTGGCAGCAGCCCCACAGCTCACTCCCAGTGTGCCTGAATGGAAAAGGTACCAAAGTTGCTCCAACACTTTCTGAAAAACTCTATAGTGTTACCCCACAAGCGCAAAGCGACGGCAAAGCCCGTGAAATGACACCGGTGCTTCCAGAAAATGTCAAGCTTCCTGCCCAAGGGTGACATGCCATGCGGTGGGGTCAGGGCCACGCGCTGAGCACCCGGTGCGCTGGGGTTGCCCCAGCGGTTCCTGAGCAGCTCCTGCAGTGCTGCCGCCGGTACCGTTCTGGCGGCTGTAGTTGTTTAAAAAGCCGTTGTTGTTTCCGGCGTAATCTGACGGCAGTTTTCTCGGGCATTTGGGCCTCTTCTAATAAGTGTGCTGTGAGTACATCTGCAAGCATTCACCTGTCGAGGTCAAATGACTGGTGGTGCTCATCTGCCCCCGTGCTACTGCTGCTGCCTCCCGTGAATGCTCATGTGCCTGCGTGCCCCTGTACAGGCACAGATGCACGCGCGCAACACCTGATCCCGCATCCTAATTATTTTTCGCCCGGTTCTCGGAGTTGTTCTGCTTCCGGCTGATGAATGGGAAAGTGTAGTAGTGCTGTTTCATTTCACCAGCCTCTCAAGTGTGGAAATTATGGTAAATTTGAGAACAAGCCAGATTAGATTGATAGTTACACCTCCTCCTTTAATTAGCCAACCACAGGATCTGTGGAGGCAAAGGCCGGGGGGGTGTGTCGGTGTATATAACGTGTATTGTCTATGTGAAAGATTAATCAAAAGGAGTTGCTTGAGGTGGGAAGGCTTTTCCGGAGAGGTTCCACATGTTGTCAGGTAGTCCCTCTGAATGGCAGCTTCCGGTTCGGTCCCTTAGCTTTCGGAAGTGACATTTAGTCTGATATGTGCCAGCCGTGCAATCTACCTAGCCCTGCAAAGTGCAAATATTAACCTAAATGCATATTAAGATAGTGTGTGTTAGCTCCTGAACTGAAATAGAGAGCGGGTGTTCCAGCGGAGGCAAGCAAATCGTGTTGATTTACAGTGGCTTGAGGATTTGGCCCATTACCGCTTCTTTATACACTTCTAAAAAGAAATGCCAACTCGATAGTTTAGGCTTTAACTGGAACATGGCAAGTAATTGTATGTTTTGGCGGACCCCTAGTAATGTTGCAGAATCTTTCTCAGAAGTTGTTCCATGGGATAGCCGATTCCTCAGGTAAGAGCTACTTGTTTGTTCAATCCTCCATCTTAGGCCTGCTCCTCAGGTGCATCCTCCTTCTCGCAGCGATTTCCTAGGAACAGATTTCGAAGAACAGCTCTGATCACAGAATCACAGATTGGTTAGGGTTGGAAAGGACCTCTGGAGATCATGTAGTGCAACCCCCCTGCCAGAGCAGGGTCACCTACAGCAGGTTGCACAGGATGACCTCCAGGCGGGTTTTGAATGTTTCTGGGGTGGGAGACTCTACCGCCTCCCTGGGCAGCCTGTTCCAGCGCTCTGCCACCCTCAAAGTAAAGAAGTTCCTCCTCATGCTTTGATAGAAGTTCCTAGGTTCCAGTTTGTACCCGTTACCTCTTGTCCTGGATCATCTTTGATGATCCAGGACAAGAGGTAACGGGCACCAATTGGAACGTAGGAACTTGAACTTGAACTGGAAGGTAGGAACTTGAACTTGAACATAGGATTATCCTTGATGATTCAGGATAGCTGTGTGTCTGACCAGTCTGTCTTTCGAAGGAGGTCCCGGGCCAGCTCCAGCCATGCTGTGCTGAGCAGAGCCCCTGGCAGCAGCCCCACAGCTCACTCCCAGTGTGCCTGAATGGAAAAGGTACCAAAGTTGCTCCAACACTTTCTGAAAAACTCTATAGTGTTACCCCACAAGCGCAAAGCGACGGCAAAGCCCGTGAAATGACACCGGTGCTTCCAGAAAATGCCAAGCTTCCTGCCCAAGGGTGACATGCCATGCGGTGAAGGGAATGATCTGATCAGCCTTGGAAGAACTCCTAGTGATAGCCAGCTAATCGAAAAGGACGTGCTGGAGCTCATGCAGCGCGAACTACAGAAAGTTTGAACAATGCAGCGCCTTGAAAAAAGCCTCTGCTTGGGCAAGACTGTTATCTGTCACAAGATAAACATCAGGAACAACAGACTGCAACATCCTGGCTTTGTTTATAGAACAAGGAATTGGTGGTTGAAAGAAATTGGGCAACAGGATGCGAAAAGAGACGGACGACTCTGAAATGACTGGCCAATTAGGAGCTCAGCTTTTGTAATATGTATGAGATGATTTTCTGTGTAACCAATCAGACTCTAACACGCTGTCTTCTAATGAATATTTGATCATATAAAAGATGGTTGCTGAAAACAATAAAGTTAGATCTGGCGTGCACCCAGCTAGGTCTCCGTCTCTCAATCGCGGCAAATTGGTGACCCCGACGTGATTCCCGGGTTCGACAACCACCTAACTGCGTGGCAGGCTGCGAGTCCCACAGAACTTTAAATGAGCTGCTGAAAGGAAGCAGGAGCCGGCCTAAGAATCCCTCTGGAACGAATAGGTGAGCTGTGGGAAACATGGGAAATCAAGCGTCTTCCCCAGAGAGAGACGTATATGAGCTTATGAAAGCTCTTCTTAAGAAACATGGAAAGAATATTTCTGGGCAAGACCTTAAAATGATGCTTAAATGGGTACAAGTAAAAATACCCACTGTGACTGCCTCCACTATTTTTACACGGGAACTGTGGGATGATGTAGGGGTGAAACTGTGGCATGCAGCCACAACTGGAAACGTTGAAGCGCAGCGTATGCTTCCGTGGTGGCGAACTATTTTTGAAACCTTAAAGGCGCAGGAGGGCAAGGACGGTAGAGAGGCTGGAGACACCGATAACCCGCCAGGTACCGAGCATACTAAAGGGCCCCTCACGGTGGGAGCGGCAGGGTATCCCCCGGAGGAGGATCCCTTTGACCCAGGACCCATAGACCCTGATAAGGAGCCACAACTTTACCCCCCTGACCCACACGATGTATGGGCTAATATCAAGCGACAAGCCTTGAAAGAGGGAGAACTGGACATAGCTCGGACAATCGTGGCTCCTGTGATATATCAAGGTCGTGGGGGAGGGGCACAATGGGAGGCTCTATCTTTCCCGGTAGTGAAGGAACTACGCCGTACTATCACAGAGCACGGGCTCTCCTCCCCATATTTTGCGAGCCTGCTGTCCTCCGCTTTTGATACTTATGTGATGACTCCGCATGATCTAAAGTCCCTTGCACAATTGTTACTAACCCCCACTCAGTACTCGTTGTGGGAATCGCATTGGAGGGGAGGACTCCAAGCTCTTCTGCTGACCTATGTAGGTCACGACAATGGAGGCCTTGCTGCACTGACTATAGAACATCTTACGGGTACGGGACAATGGGCAAATCCAGTTGCCCAGGCGCGGGACATCCCACGGGAAGCTCTTGAGGCGATACGGGAAGAAGCTAGAAAGGCTCTAAGAAAAGTCCCAGACTCTCAAAAGCCGCAAAAGGCCTTTACTACTATCGTACAAGAACCTCGGGAGCCCTATATGCAGTTTATTGACAGATTGAAACAAGCTCTGGAACGTCAGATAGATAATGCGGAAGCTCGAGAAATTTTGTTGTTAAAACTGGCTGTGGAAAATGCTAATGCAGATTGCAAAAAACTTTTGAAATCTCTCCCTAATCAAAACCCCACCCTAGTTGAAATGGTTGAAGCCTGTAATAGGATTGGTACTGCGGATCATAAGTATGAAGCCATGGCAGCTGCCTTTGCGGCTATGCGCGGCCCAATGGGTCCGGGTGTCTGCTATGGGTGCGGTAAGCCTGGTCACTTGAAGAAAAATTGCTTAGCCGCTAACGGCAGTACTAAACCTCGAGCTCCGGGAATTTGTCCCAGATGTAAGAAAGGGCGTCATTATGCTAATCAATGTCGGTCTAAGTATGATTTGCAGGGTCAATTAATCCAGGGAAACCGATCACGGAGCGCGGAGCAGCGACGCGTGCAGACACAAATGCCGCAGCAGACATTCCCAAACCCTCAGGGGGGGGCAGTAGCGCCTCAAGTCTTCGTCCAGCAACGGCCGGAAGCGCCGGACTGGACCTGGCAACCGCCCACACAGTAACGGTACTCGATCCCTCGGTCCACCTATTATCTACAAATGTTTCGGGGCCTCTGCCCCCTGGAACGCAAGCGTTATTGTTAGGAAGATCATCTACAACTTTGTCAGGACTTTTTGTGTTGCCGGGAGTTATTGACTCTGATAGTATTGTTGAGATTAAGATCATGGCATGGACTCCATTCCCCCCCTGTACAATACCGAAAGGTAGCCGTATAGCGCAACTGATATTAATTCCCAAGGAGACTGGCGCCCCTATCCCCACTCAATCCCAACAGAGGAAGGGGGGCTTTGGGTCTACGGGAAACCCGCAAATCTTGTGGGTACAATCCATTTCCCAGAGAAGGCCCGTATGTCAATGTACTCTTACCCGCGAGGGACAGCAAATAGTGTTAAGCGGAATCATTGATACTGGAGCTGATGTTACAGTAATCTCTCAGGCCAAATGGCCCCCGCAATGGCCTCTAGCTAATATTTCTCAGGCGTTGGCGGGCATTGGAGGGACTGGTAATAGCCAACAAAGTTTGGATTTGATCCAAATTAAAGGCCCAGAGGGACATGTAGCTTCTGTTAAGCCCTTTGTGTTGCCTGTTCCTATGATCTTGTGGGGACGAGATGTGTTGTCCCAGTGGGGGATGTCTATTCAGACACATTTTTAGGTGGGGCCATTGAAGAGCGCGACACCCTGAAATTGACTTGGAAAACCAATACCCCTGTTTGGGTTGACCAATGGCCCCTACCGTTAGAAAAGCTTCGCGCTCTCCAGGAATTAGTTACAGAACAACTGTCAAAAGGCCACATTGTACCCTCTGTTAGTCCTTGGAATTCCCCTGTCTTTGTTATTAAAAAGCAAACCGGCAAGTGGCGCTTGCTCCATGACCTTAGAAAAATCAATGACGCGATGGAGGACATGGGAGCCCTCCAACCGGGGCTCCCATCCCCTACTATGATCCCTCGAGATTGGCATTTAACTGTTATCGATCTTAAAGATTGCTTTTTTAATATTCCGTTGCATCCGGATGATGCTCCTAAATTTGCCTTCTCAGTTCCAAGTGTCAACATGCAAGCCCCGTTGCAAAGATATCAGTGGGTTGTGCTGCCACAAGGAATGAAAAATAGCCCTACGATATGCCAATGGTATGTAGCCAAAGTCCTTAGTCCTGTTAGGACTAAGATGCCCAGTGTCTTATTGTATCATTATATGGATGATATCCTGATGGCTGCACAACATCACAAGGTCCTGGAGGAAGCTGTAGCCCTTG
Source organism: Vanellus vanellus (assembly GCF_965231255.1). NCBI lineage: Eukaryota > Metazoa > Chordata > Aves > Charadriiformes > Charadriidae > Vanellus > Vanellus vanellus. Next base: position 201,829 of record NW_028128566.1, on the reverse strand, counting down.
TCACAGCTGCTGTTAATTCAGCAGGTCTCTGTATTGCGCCAGAAAAAATTCAAAAAATTGCACCATGGAAATATCTAGGCTGGCGCATACGAGCGCAAACCATAGTTCCTCAGCCCCTGCAAATTCGGGCAGACATAAAAAACTTGCATGATGTGCAAAAGTTGTTAGGAACAATTAATTGGGTACGACCGTTGTTGGGAATTTCCAATGCAGACTTAAGTCCTTTGTTTGAATTGCTTAAAGGAGATACTAATTTAAACTCCCCTCGGGCTCTCGGCCCTGAGGCTGTTGACTCTCTGCAAAGAGTCGCAACTGCAATTGCCCTTAGACAAGCACACCGATGCGCTCCTGAGTCACCCTTTTATCTAATCATCTTAAATCCTGCTCGACAGCCTTACGCCTTGATATTTCAATGGGATTTTCAGAAATCCGATCCATTGTTAATTATTGAATGGGTCTTTTTGCCAAATCAGCCCACAAAGACTATCGTAACACAGCATGAAATGTTTGCATTTTTGATCATTCGAGCCCGGAGGCGTTTATTAACATTGTCAGGAATAGATTTTATTTGTATTTATTTGCCTATAGCAAACGAATATCTGCAGTGGCTCCACCAACAATCAGAGGCCTTCAGTATAGCAGTAGCCGGCTACGCAGGTCAGCTTTCTTCTCACCCACCTTCTCATAAACTGTTTAGCGCCGACTTCCGTCTGGTGTCCAAGCCAAAGAAAAGTGACCAACCTCTGCAAGCCTTAACTGTATTTACAGACGGATCCGGAAAATCACACAAGTCAGTTATTCTCTGGTGGGATAACCACAGTGGACAATGGGACTCTGATATAGAGACTGTGCCAGGCTCTCCTCAAATAGTAGAATTAGCAGCAGTTGTCCGCGCATTTAGAAAATGGTCGATGCCACTTAATATTGTTACAGACTCTGCTTATGTTACAGGAATTGTTGAGCGAGCCGAGGCATCTTTGTTGCGTGATGTTTCACATGCTGACTTATTTTCTTTGTTACAGGAGCTTATTTACCTCCTCGACTCACGTCCTCACCCTTATTTTATTATGCATGTTAGGTCTCATACTTCTTTGCCTGGTTTTATTGCAGAGGGAAATCGACAAGCCGATCTGCTTACATTACCAGTACAAGTGTTACCGGACCGTGTAGCACAAGCCAAATTAAGTCATTCCTTTTTCCACCAAAATGCTGGAGGTCTTAAACGACAATTTAGTCTTACTACTCAGCAAGCAACGACTATCATTGCTGTATGGCCTGATTGTCAAAAACACTCCTTTCCCTCAGTAGCAGGAGGAGTTAACCCTAGGGGTTTGCAGAGTTTGCAACTCTGGCAAACCGATGTCACCCACTTTTCAGAATTTGGCCACCTAAAATATATTCATTCTTCCATTGATACCTTCTCTGGCGCATTATTTGCCTCCTGCCATACAGGAGAAAGGGCGCGCGATGTCCAAAGGCATTTGGCACGTGCATTTGCCACTTTAGGTATACCCTCCCAAATTAAGACTGATAACGGTCCTGCATATATATCAGCAGCAATTAAAAAATTTTTTGACTCCTGGGGAATCGATCATGTCACCGGAATTCCTCACTCCCCTACAGGACAATCGTTAATCGAGCGCTCCCATCAATCCTTAAAACGCCTCTTACTACAGCAGAAAGGGGGAGTAGGGACTGCTACCCCCGAGGAGCGCTTACAGAAAGCTTTATATGTTTTTAATTTTCTGAACTGTTCTTTATTAGACAGCAATCCTCCTATAGTTCGCCATTTTAACATGAACGCCTCGCTGGAAATGCGGATTAAGCCACCAGTCTTGGTCCGAGACCCAGAAACAGGTAAAATTGTGGGACCTTATCCTCTTATCACCTGGGGTAGAGGTTATGCTTCTGTCTCCACAGAGAAGGGTCCCAGGTGGATTCCTGCTAAGAACGTGCGACCCTTCCGCGAGCCCCTACCGCAAACCTCACCGGAGAATCCTGATCATCACGTAGAAGAATCTCTCATCGAGGAAACAGAGCAAAAGGAACTGGCTGTTCTGAACAAATAAGCGTTCTATGAATAAGTGTCGTGAAGTGCCCATTAGAAACATTACCTGTGGCTTGTGTGGACATTGTGACCCCTGGGTCCTGTGTGTTTGTTACACTTGTGACAAGGAGTGGTGGCGTCGGGCGACGCTTGCTGGACGCTGGTGTGAAATTTGTTTAGAAAAAGAGATTAGTACGGCCAGACTCCTGCTTGTCACAGGACACGAGTTAGGTGACACTGATCGATACTTTTCCTGCCTTACTGATTGGGCAAAAATAGTGACTGATCAAGCAGGAAAAATATTGGTTTGTGACTTGGAGTGTAGTAGGACCAATCTGGTACCCGCCATCTGGCCCGTCTTAAGAAAGGACTGGGACCGTACAAAGAGAGAATGCAAAAGGCGGTTTGCTTGGAAAATGAAAAAGGGGTGGCGACGTCAATTTTCCCAATAATAGTTATGACCAATATAATGGGAGGAGCATGGGGCAATCTGTTCCCGCCAGCATTGCCCAAGGTTAATGTATGGGTAACACTAGCAAATCTCACGGGACAGGATACCTTGTGTCTATCTACTGCTTCCCCGAACAACCCTTTCTCTACCTGTCTCGTGGGCTTGCCGCTAGATGAATGGCCGGTACCCCAAGATTTAAGAAAAGTAGACGTCAGGGAAATAATAAAATATTGGGACGCGTGGGCCCCCCGACTCCCACAGGCCAGTTTGGAACCGCAAGAAATTGAGTTATTGGGATCAGTAAAAATGGATCTTTGTTTTAAATTTAATTATACAGGAAAAAATCAGTCTAAGGTGTGGGATGTTTCTCCCGTTCACCCTGTCTTCCGGAATGCTAGTGTTTGGTGTAACTCCACAGCCTTAAATGTGTCTAAATCTACGAATGTCCCCCTCTTATTACCCCCCGGAATATTCTTTATTTGTGGGGATAAGGCTTGGCCTAGCATCCCTTCTCATATAAAAGGGGGTCCCTGCAGTCTTGGACGCCTCTCAGTCTTGACCCCCAACACGTCTATGATTTTGCAACACCGCCTTTCTCATAGGGCAAAACGTAGTGTCCATACCTATACCCCTGACTGTGATGATAGTGTGGAATTTTGGTCTTTTGGTCAACGCTTTGCTGCTTCTTTTTTGTTGCCTGGGGCTGCTGCTGGGAAAGCCTTGGCAACTTTAGATAAACTTGTCTGTTGGCTTGCCAAGCAAACAAATGCCACCAGCAAGGCATTATCTGGTCTCTTGTTAGATGTGGATAGTGTTCGCCATGCTACACTGCAAAATAGGGCTGCTACAGATTTTTTGCTTTTAGCACAAGGCCATGGGTGTGAGGATTTTGAAGGTATGTGTTGTATGAACCTTTCTGATCATTCTGAATCGATTCACGCAAGTATTCAGCAGCTTAAGGAAGGAGTCTCTAAACTCCACCAGGATGACAGCTGGGATTGGCTAGACAAACTTTTTAAAGGATGGGGTTTGTCTGGCTGGCTAAGAAGCCTGGTAAAAACAATTGTGTATGCTTTGGCTGTCTTTGTCCTTTTATTGCTCTTTTTACCCTGTCTGTTGCAATGTTTACAGAGGTTAATAGCAAACTCAATGAAGCGGGTCCTTATTGTGCAACAAGAGGGGGGAGATGAAGGGAATGATCTGATCAGCCTTGGAAGAACTCCTAGTGATAGCCAGCTAATCGAAAAGGACGTGCTGGAGCTCATGCAGCGCGAACTACAGAAAGTTTGAACAATGCAGCGCCTTGAAAAAAGCCTCTGCTTGGGCAAGACTGTTATCTGTCACAAGATAAACATCAGGAACAACAGACTGCAACATCCTGGCTTTGTTTATAGAACAAGGAATTGGTGGTTGAAAGAAATTGGGCAACAGGATGCGAAAAGAGACGGACGACTCTGAAATGACTGGCCAATTAGGAGCTCAGCTTTTGTAATATGTATGAGATGATTTTCTGTGTAACCAATCAGACTCTAACACGCTGTCTTCTAATGAATATTTGATCATATAAAAGATGGTTGCTGAAAACAATAAAGTTAGATCTGGCGTGCACCCAGCTAGGTCTCCGTCTCTCAATCGCGGCAATGCGGTGGGGTCAGGGCCACGCGCTGAGCACCCGGTGCGCTGGGGTTGCCCCAGCGGTTCCTGAGCAGCTCCTGCAGTGCTGCCGCCGGTACCGTTCTGGCGGCTGTAGTTGTTTAAAAAGCCGTTGTTGTTTCCGGCGTAATCTGACGGCAGTTTTCTCGGGCATTTGGGCCTCTTCTAATAAGTGTGCTGTGAGTACATCTGCAAGCATTCACCTGTCGAGGTCAAATGACTGGTGGTGCTCATCTGCCCCCGTGCTACTGCTGCTGCTGCCTCCCGTGAATGCTCATGTGCCTGCGTGCCCCTGTACAGGCACAGATGCACGCGCGCAACACCTGATCCCGCATCCTAATTATTTTTCGCCCGGTTCTCGGAGTTGTTCTGCTTCCGGCTGATAAATGGGAAAGTGTAGTAGTGCTGTTTCATTTCACCAGCCTCTCAAGTGTGGAAATTATGGTAAATTTGAGAACAAGCCAGATTAGATTGATAGTTACACCTCCTCCTTTAATTAGCCAACCACAGGATCTGTGGAGGCAAAGGCCGGGGGGGTGTGTCGGTGTATATAACGTGTATTGTCTATGTGAAAGATTAATCAAAAGGAGTTGCTTGAGGTGGGAAGGCTTTTCCGGAGAGGTTCCACATGTTGTCAGGTAGTCCCTCTGAATGGCAGCTTCCGGTTCGGTCCCTTAGCTTTCGGAAGTGACATTTAGTCTGATATGTGCCAGCCGTGCAATCTACCTAGCCCTGCAAAGTGCAAATATTAACCTAAATGCATATTAAGATACTGTGTGTTAGCTCCTGAACTGAAATAGAGAGCGGGTGTTCCAGCGGAGGCAAGCAAATCGTGTTGATTTACAGTGGCTTGAGGATTTGGCCCATTACCGCTTCTTTATACACTTTTAAAAAGAAATGCCAACTCGATAGTTTAGGCTTTAACTGGAACATGGCAAGTAATTGTATGTTTTGGCGGACCCCTAGTAATGTTGCAGAATCTTTCTCAGAAGTTGTTCCATGGGATAGCCGATTCCTCAGGTAAGAGCTACTTGTTTGTTCAATCCTCCATCTTAGGCCTGCTCCTCAGGTGCATCCTCCTTCTCGCAGCGATTTCCTAGGAACAGATTTCGAAGAACAGCTCTGATCACAGAATCACAGATTGGTTAGGGTTGGAAAGGAGCTCTGGAGATCATCCAGCCCAACCCCCCTGCCAGAGCAGGGTCACCTACAGCAGGTTGCACAGGATGACCTCCAGGCGGGTTTTGAATGTTTCTGGGGTGGGAGACTCTACCGCCTCCCTGGGCAGCCTGTTCCAGCGCTCTGCCACCCTCAAAGTAAAGAAGTTCCTCCTCATGCTTTGATAGAAGTTCCTAGGTTCCAGTTTGTACCCGTTACCTCTTGTCCTGGATCATCTTTGATGATCCAGGACAAGAGGTAACGGACACCAATTGGAACGTAGGAACTTGAACTTGAACTGGAAGGTAGGAACTTGAACTTGAACATAGGATTATCCTTGATGATTCAGGATAGCTGTGTGTCTGACCAGTCTGTCTTTCGAAGGAGGTCCTGGGCCAGCTCCAGCCATGCTGTGCTGAGCAGAGCCCCTGGCAGCAGCCCCACAGCTCACTCCCAGTGTGCCTGAATGGAAAAGGTACCAAAGTTGCTCCAACACTTTCTGAAAAACTCTATAGTGTTACCCCACAAGCGCAAAGCGACGGCAAAGCCCGTGAAATGACACCGGTGCTTCCAGAAAATGTCAAGCTTCCTGCCCAAGGGTGACATGCCATGCGGTGGGGTCAGGGCCACGCGCTGAGCACCCGGTGCGCTGGGGTTGCCCCAGCGGTTCCTGAGCAGCTCCTGCAGTGCTGCCGCCGGTACCGTTCTGGCGGCTGTAGTTGTTTAAAAAGCCGTTGTTGTTTCCGGCGTAATCTGATGGCAGTTTTCTCGGGCATTTGGGCCTCTTCTAATAAGTGTGCTGTGAGTACATCTGCAAGCATTCACCTGTCGAGGTCAAATGACTGGTGGTGCTCATCTGCCCCCGTGCTACTGCTGCTGCCTCCCGTGAATGCTCATGTGCCTGCGTGCCCCTGTACAGGCACAGATGCACGCGCGCAACACCTGATCCCGCATCCTAATTATTTTTCGCCCGGTTCTCGGAGTTGTTCTGCTTCCGGCTGATGAATGGGAAAGTGTAGTAGTGCTGTTTCATTTCACCAGCCTCTCAATTGTGGAAATTATGGTAAATTTGAGAACAAGCCAGATTAGATTGATAGTTACACCTCCTCCTTTAATTAGCCAACCACAGGATCTGTGGAGGCAAAGGCCGGGGGGGTGTGTCGGTGTATATAACGTGTATTGTCTATGTGAAAGATTAATCAAAAGGAGTTGCTTGAGGTGGGAAGGCTTTTCCGGAGAGGTTCCACATGTTGTCAGGTAGTCCCTCTGAATGGCAGCTTCCGGTTCGGTCCCTTAGCTTTCGGAAGTGACATTTAGTCTGATATGTGCCAGCCGTGCAATCTACCTAGCCCTGCAAAGTGCAAATATTAACCTAAATGCATATTAAGATACTGTGTGTTAGCTCCTGAACTGAAATAGAGAGCGGGTGTTCCAGCGGAGGCAAGCAAATCGTGTTGATTTACAGTGGCTTGAGGATTTGGCCCATTACCGCTTCTTTATACACTTCTAAAGAGAAATGCCAACTCGATAGTTTAGGCTTTAACTGGAACATGGCAAGTAATTGTATGTTTTGGCGGACCCCTAGTAATTTTGCAGAATCTTTCTCAGAAGTTGTTCCATGGGATAGCCGATTCCTCAGGTAAGAGCTACTTGTTTGTTCAATCCTCCATCTTAGGCCTGCTCCTCAGGTGCATCCTCCTTCTCGCAGCGATTTCCTAGGAACAGATTTCGAAGAACAGCTCTGATCACAGAATCACAGATTGGTTAGGGTTGGAAAGGAGCTCTGGAGATCATGTAGTGCAACCCCCCTGCCAGAGCAGGGTCACCTACAGCAGGTTGCACAGGATGACCTCCAGGCGGGTTTTGAATGTCTCTGGGGTGGGAGACTCTACCGCCTCCCTGGGCAGCCTGTTCCAGCGCTCTGCCACCCTCAAAGTAAAGAAGTTCCTCCTCATGCTTTGATAGAAGTTCCTAGGTTCCAGTTTGTACCCGTTACCTCTTGTCCTGGATCATCTTTGATGATCCAGGACAAGAGGTAACGGGCACCAATTGGAACGTAGGAACTTGAACTTGAACTGGAAGGTAGGAACTTGAACATAGGATTATCCTTGATGATTCAGGATAGCTGTGTGTCTGACCAGTCTGTCTTTCGAAGGAGGTCCTGGGCCAGCTCCAGCCATGCTGTGCTGAGCAGAGCCCCTGGCAGCAGCCCCACACCTCACTCCCAGTGTGCCTGAATGGAAAAGGTACCAAAGTTGCTCCAACACTTTCTGAAAAACTCTATAGTGTTACCCCACAAACGCAAAGCGACGGCAAAGCCCGTGAAATGACACCGGTGCTTCCAGAAAATGTCAAGCTTCCTGCCCAAGGGTGACATGCCATGCGGTGGGGTCAGGGCCACACGCTGAGCACCCGGTGCGCTGGGGTTGCCCCAGCGGTTCCTGAGCAGCTCCTGCAGTGCTGCCGCCGGTACCGTTCTGGCGGCTGTAGTTGTTTAAAAAGCCGTTGTTGTTTCCGGCGTAATCTGACGGCAGTTTTCTCGGGCATTTGGGCCTCTTCTAATAAGTGTGCTGTGAGTACATCTGCAAGCATTCACCTGTCGAGGTCAAATGACTGGTGGTGCTCATCTCCCCCCGTGCTACTGCTGCTGCTGCCTCCCGTGAATGCTCATGTGCCTGCGTGCCCCTGTACAGGCACAGAAGCACGCGCGCAACACCTGATCCCGCATCCTAATTATTTTTCGCCCGGTTCTCGGAGTTGTTCTGCTTCCGGCTGATGAATGGGAAAGTGTAGTAGTGCTGTTTCATTTCACCAGCCTCTCAAGTGTGGAAATTATGGTAAATTTGAGAACAAGCGAGATTAGATTGATAGTTACACCTCCTCCTTTAATTAGCCAACCACAGGATCTGTGGAGGCAAAGGCCGGGGGGGTGTGTCGGTGTATATAACGTGTATTGTCTATGTGAAAGATTAATCAAAAGGAGTTGCTTGAGGTGGGAAGGCTTTTCCGGAGAGGTTCCACATGTTGTCAGGTAGTCCCTCTGAATGGCAGCTTCCGGTTCGGTCCCTTAGCTTTCGGAAGTGACATTTAGTCTGATATGTGCCAGCCGTGCAATCTACCTAGCCCTGCAAAGTGCAAATATTAACCTAAATGCATATTAAGATAGTGTGTGTTAGCTCCTGAACTGAAATAGAGAGCGGGTGTTCCAGCGGAGGCAAGCAAATCGTGTTGATTTACAGTGGCTTGAGGATTTGGCCCATTACCGCTTCTTTATACACTTCTAAAAAGAAATGCCAACTCGATAGTTTAGGCTTTAACTGGAACATGGCAAGTAATTGTATGTTTTGGCGGACCCCTAGTAATGTTGCAGAATCTTTCTCAGAAGTTGTTCCATGGGATAGCCGATTCCTCAGGTAAGAGCTACTTGTTTGTTCAATCCTCCATCTTAGGCCTGCTCCTCAGGTGCATCCTCCTTCTCGCAGCGATTTCCTAGGAACAGATTTCGAAGAACAGCTCTGATCACAGAATCACAGATTGGTTAGGGTTGGAAAGGACCTCTGGAGATCATGTAGTGCAACCCCCCTGCCAGAGCAGGGTCACCTACAGCAGGTTGCACAGGATGACCTCCAGGCGGGTTTTGAATGTTTCTGGGGTGGGAGACTCTACCGCCTCCCTGGGCAGCCTGTTCCAGCGCTCTGCCACCCTCAAAGTAAAGAAGTTCCTCCTCATGCTTTGATAGAAGTTCCTAGGTTCCAGTTTGTACCCGTTACCTCTTGTCCTGGATCATCTTTGATGATCCAGGACAAGAGGTAACGGGCACCAATTGGAACGTAGGAACTTGAACTTGAACTGGAAGGTAGGAACTTGAACTTGAACATAGGATTATCCTTGATGATTCAGGATAGCTGTGTGTCTGACCAGTCTGTCTTTCGAAGGAGGTCCCGGGCCAGCTCCAGCCATGCTGTGCTGAGCAGAGCCCCTGGCAGCAGCCCCACAGCTCACTCCCAGTGTGCCTGAATGGAAAAGGTACCAAAGTTGCTCCAACACTTTCTGAAAAACTCTATAGTGTTACCCCACAAGCGCAAAGCGACGGCAAAGCCCGTGAAATGACACCGGTGCTTCCAGAAAATGCCAAGCTTCCTGCCCAAGGGTGACATGCCATGCGGTGAAGGGAATGATCTGATCAGCCTTGGAAGAACTCCTAGTGATAGCCAGCTAATCGAAAAGGACGTGCTGGAGCTCATGCAGCGCGAACTACAGAAAGTTTGAACAATGCAGCGCCTTGAAAAAAGCCTCTGCTTGGGCAAGACTGTTATCTGTCACAAGATAAACATCAGGAACAACAGACTGCAACATCCTGGCTTTGTTTATAGAACAAGGAATTGGTGGTTGAAAGAAATTGGGCAACAGGATGCGAAAAGAGACGGACGACTCTGAAATGACTGGCCAATTAGGAGCTCAGCTTTTGTAATATGTATGAGATGATTTTCTGTGTAACCAATCAGACTCTAACACGCTGTCTTCTAATGAATATTTGATCATATAAAAGATGGTTGCTGAAAACAATAAAGTTAGATCTGGCGTGCACCCAGCTAGGTCTCCGTCTCTCAATCGCGGCAAATTGGTGACCCCGACGTGATTCCCGGGTTCGACAACCACCTAACTGCGTGGCAGGCTGCGAGTCCCACAGAACTTTAAATGAGCTGCTGAAAGGAAGCAGGAGCCGGCCTAAGAATCCCTCTGGAACGAATAGGTGAGCTGTGGGAAACATGGGAAATCAAGCGTCTTCCCCAGAGAGAGACGTATATGAGCTTATGAAAGCTCTTCTTAAGAAACATGGAAAGAATATTTCTGGGCAAGACCTTAAAATGATGCTTAAATGGGTACAAGTAAAAATACCCACTGTGACTGCCTCCACTATTTTTACACGGGAACTGTGGGATGATGTAGGGGTGAAACTGTGGCATGCAGCCACAACTGGAAACGTTGAAGCGCAGCGTATGCTTCCGTGGTGGCGAACTATTTTTGAAACCTTAAAGGCGCAGGAGGGCAAGGACGGTAGAGAGGCTGGAGACACCGATAACCCGCCAGGTACCGAGCATACTAAAGGGCCCCTCACGGTGGGAGCGGCAGGGTATCCCCCGGAGGAGGATCCCTTTGACCCAGGACCCATAGACCCTGATAAGGAGCCACAACTTTACCCCCCTGACCCACACGATGTATGGGCTAATATCAAGCGACAAGCCTTGAAAGAGGGAGAACTGGACATAGCTCGGACAATCGTGGCTCCTGTGATATATCAAGGTCGTGGGGGAGGGGCACAATGGGAGGCTCTATCTTTCCCGGTAGTGAAGGAACTACGCCGTACTATCACAGAGCACGGGCTCTCCTCCCCATATTTTGCGAGCCTGCTGTCCTCCGCTTTTGATACTTATGTGATGACTCCGCATGATCTAAAGTCCCTTGCACAATTGTTACTAACCCCCACTCAGTACTCGTTGTGGGAATCGCATTGGAGGGGAGGACTCCAAGCTCTTCTGCTGACCTATGTAGGTCACGACAATGGAGGCCTTGCTGCACTGACTATAGAACATCTTACGGGTACGGGACAATGGGCAAATCCAGTTGCCCAGGCGCGGGACATCCCACGGGAAGCTCTTGAGGCGATACGGGAAGAAGCTAGAAAGGCTCTAAGAAAAGTCCCAGACTCTCAAAAGCCGCAAAAGGCCTTTACTACTATCGTACAAGAACCTCGGGAGCCCTATATGCAGTTTATTGACAGATTGAAACAAGCTCTGGAACGTCAGATAGATAATGCGGAAGCTCGAGAAATTTTGTTGTTAAAACTGGCTGTGGAAAATGCTAATGCAGATTGCAAAAAACTTTTGAAATCTCTCCCTAATCAAAACCCCACCCTAGTTGAAATGGTTGAAGCCTGTAATAGGATTGGTACTGCGGATCATAAGTATGAAGCCATGGCAGCTGCCTTTGCGGCTATGCGCGGCCCAATGGGTCCGGGTGTCTGCTATGGGTGCGGTAAGCCTGGTCACTTGAAGAAAAATTGCTTAGCCGCTAACGGCAGTACTAAACCTCGAGCTCCGGGAATTTGTCCCAGATGTAAGAAAGGGCGTCATTATGCTAATCAATGTCGGTCTAAGTATGATTTGCAGGGTCAATTAATCCAGGGAAACCGATCACGGAGCGCGGAGCAGCGACGCGTGCAGACACAAATGCCGCAGCAGACATTCCCAAACCCTCAGGGGGGGGCAGTAGCGCCTCAAGTCTTCGTCCAGCAACGGCCGGAAGCGCCGGACTGGACCTGGCAACCGCCCACACAGTAACGGTACTCGATCCCTCGGTCCACCTATTATCTACAAATGTTTCGGGGCCTCTGCCCCCTGGAACGCAAGCGTTATTGTTAGGAAGATCATCTACAACTTTGTCAGGACTTTTTGTGTTGCCGGGAGTTATTGACTCTGATAGTATTGTTGAGATTAAGATCATGGCATGGACTCCATTCCCCCCCTGTACAATACCGAAAGGTAGCCGTATAGCGCAACTGATATTAATTCCCAAGGAGACTGGCGCCCCTATCCCCACTCAATCCCAACAGAGGAAGGGGGGCTTTGGGTCTACGGGAAACCCGCAAATCTTGAGGGTACAATCCATTTCCCAGAGAAGGCCCGTATGTCAATGTACTCTTACCCGCGAGGGACAGCAAATAGTGTTAAGCGGAATCATTGATACTGGAGCTGATGTTACAGTAATCTCTCAGGCCAAATGGCCCCCGCAATGGCCTCTAGCTAATATTTCTCAGGCGTTGGCGGGCATTGGAGGGACTGGTAATAGCCAACAAAGTTTGGATTTGATCCAAATTAAAGGCCCAGAGGGACATGTAGCTTCTGTTAAGCCCTTTGTGTTGCCTGTTCCTATGATCTTGTGGGGACGAGATGTGTTGTCCCAGTGGGGGATGTCTATTCAGACACATTTTTAGGTGGGGCCATTGAAGAGCGCGACACCCTGAAATTGACTTGGAAAACCAATACCCCTGTTTGGGTTGACCAATGGCCCCTACCGTTAGAAAAGCTTCGCGCTCTCCAGGAATTAGTTACAGAACAACTGTCAAAAGGCCACATTGTACCCTCTGTTAGTCCTTGGAATTCCCCTGTCTTTGTTATTAAAAAGCAAACCGGCAAGTGGCGCTTGCTCCATGACCTTAGAAAAATCAATGACGCGATGGAGGACATGGGAGCCCTCCAACCGGGGCTCCCATCCCCTACTATGATCCCTCGAGATTGGCATTTAACTGTTATCGATCTTAAAGATTGCTTTTTTAATATTCCGTTGCATCCGGATGATGCTCCTAAATTTGCCTTCTCAGTTCCAAGTGTCAACATGCAAGCCCCGTTGCAAAGATATCAGTGGGTTGTGCTGCCACAAGGAATGAAAAATAGCCCTACGATATGCCAATGGTATGTAGCCAAAGTCCTTAGTCCTGTTAGGACTAAGATGCCCAGTGTCTTATTGTATCATTATATGGATGATATCCTGATGGCTGCACAACATCACAAGGTCCTGGAGGAAGCTGTAGCCCTTGTCACAGCTGCTGTTAATTCAGCAGGTCTCTGTATTGCGCCAGAAAAAATTCAAAAAATTGCACCATGGAAATATCTAGGCTGGCGCATACGAGCGCAAACCATAGTTCCTCAGCCCCTGCAAATTCGGGCAGACATAAAAAACTTGCATGATGTGCAAAAGTTGTTAGGAACAATTAATTGGGTACGACCGTTGTTGGGAATTTCCAATGCAGACTTAAGTCCTTTGTTTGAATTGCTTAAAGGAGATACTAATTTAAACTCCCCTCGGGCTCTCGGCCCTGAGGCTGTTGACTCTCTGCAAAGAGTCGCAACTGCAATTGCCCTTAGACAAGCACACCGATGCGCTCCTGAGTCACCCTTTTATCTAATCATCTTAAATCCTGCTCGACAGCCTTACGCCTTGATATTTCAATGGGATTTTCAGAAATCCGATCCATTGTTAATTATTGAATGGGTCTTTTTGCCAAATCAGCCCACAAAGACTATCGTAACACAGCATGAAATGTTTGCATTTTTGATCATTCGAGCCCGGAGGCGTTTATTAACATTGTCAGGAATAGATTTTATTTGTATTTATTTGCCTATAGCAAACGAATATCTGCAGTGGCTCCACCAACAATCAGAGGCCTTCAGTATAGCAGTAGCCGGCTACGCAGGTCAGCTTTCTTCTCACCCACCTTCTCATAAACTGTTTAGCGCCGACTTCCGTCTGGTGTCCAAGCCAAAGAAAAGTGACCAACCTCTGCAAGCCTTAACTGTATTTACAGACGGATCCGGAAAATCACACAAGTCAGTTATTCTCTGGTGGGATAACCACAGTGGACAATGGGACTCTGATATAGAGACTGTGCCAGGCTCTCCTCAAATAGTAGAATTAGCAGCAGTTGTCCGCGCATTTAGAAAATGGTCGATGCCACTTAATATTGTTACAGACTCTGCTTATGTTACAGGAATTGTTGAGCGAGCCGAGGCATCTTTGTTGCGTGATGTTTCACATGCTGACTTATTTTCTTTGTTACAGGAGCTTATTTACCTCCTCGACTCACGTCCTCACCCTTATTTTATTATGCATGTTAGGTCTCATACTTCTTTGCCTGGTTTTATTGCAGAGGGAAATCGACAAGCCGATCTGCTTACATTACCAGTACAAGTGTTACCGGACCGTGTAGCACAAGCCAAATTAAGTCATTCCTTTTTCCACCAAAATGCTGGAGGTCTTAAACGACAATTTAGTCTTACTACTCAGCAAGCAACGACTATCATTGCTGTATGGCCTGATTGTCAAAAACACTCCTTTCCCTCAGTAGCAGGAGGAGTTAACCCTAGGGGTTTGCAGAGTTTGCAACTCTGGCAAACCGATGTCACCCACTTTTCAGAATTTGGCCACCTAAAATATATTCATTCTTCCATTGATACCTTCTCTGGCGCATTATTTGCCTCCTGCCATACAGGAGAAAGGGCGCGCGATGTCCAAAGGCATTTGGCACGTGCATTTGCCACTTTAGGTATACCCTCCCAAATTAAGACTGATAACGGTCCTGCATATATATCAGCAGCAATTAAAAAATTTTTTGACTCCTGGGGAATCGATCATGTCACCGGAATTCCTCACTCCCCTACAGGACAATCGTTAATCGAGCGCTCCCATCAATCCTTAAAACGCCTCTTACTACAGCAGAAAGGGGGAGTAGGGACTGCTACCCCCGAGGAGCGCTTACAGAAAGCTTTATATGTTTTTAATTTTCTGAACTGTTCTTTATTAGACAGCAATCCTCCTATAGTTCGCCATTTTAACATGAACGCCTCGCTGGAAATGCGGATTAAGCCACCAGTCTTGGTCCGAGACCCAGAAACAGGTAAAATTGTGGGACCTTATCCTCTTATCACCTGGGGTAGAGGTTATGCTTCTGTCTCCACAGAGAAGGGTCCCAGGTGGATTCCTGCTAAGAACGTGCGACCCTTCCGCGAGCCCCTACCGCAAACCTCACCGGAGAATCCTGATCATCACGTAGAAGAATCTCTCATCGAGGAAACAGAGCAAAAGGAACTGGCTGTTCTGAACAAATAAGCGTTCTATGAATAAGTGTCGTGAAGTG
Organism: Vanellus vanellus; assembly: GCF_965231255.1. Taxonomy (NCBI): domain Eukaryota; kingdom Metazoa; phylum Chordata; class Aves; order Charadriiformes; family Charadriidae; genus Vanellus; species Vanellus vanellus. The sequence goes on along the minus strand of NW_028128566.1, from coordinate 186,826 downwards.
CCCATTAGAAACATTACCTGTGGCTTGTGTGGACATTGTGACCCCTGGGTCCTGTGTGTTTGTTACACTTGTGACAAGGAGTGGTGGCGTCGGGCGACGCTTGCTGGACGCTGGTGTGAAATTTGTTTAGAAAAAGAGATTAGTACGGCCAGACTCCTGCTTGTCACAGGACACGAGTTAGGTGACACTGATCGATACTTTTCCTGCCTTACTGATTGGGCAAAAATAGTGACTGATCAAGCAGGAAAAATATTGGTTTGTGACTTGGAGTGTAGTAGGACCAATCTGGTACCCGCCATCTGGCCCGTCTTAAGAAAGGACTGGGACCGTACAAAGAGAGAATGCAAAAGGCGGTTTGCTTGGAAAATGAAAAAGGGGTGGCGACGTCAATTTTCCCAATAATAGTTATGACCAATATAATGGGAGGAGCATGGGGCAATCTGTTCCCGCCAGCATTGCCCAAGGTTAATGTATGGGTAACACTAGCAAATCTCACGGGACAGGATACCTTGTGTCTATCTACTGCTTCCCCGAACAACCCTTTCTCTACCTGTCTCGTGGGCTTGCCGCTAGATGAATGGCCGGTACCCCAAGATTTAAGAAAAGTAGACGTCAGGGAAATAATAAAATATTGGGACGCGTGGGCCCCCCGACTCCCACAGGCCAGTTTGGAACCGCAAGAAATTGAGTTATTGGGATCAGTAAAAATGGATCTTTGTTTTAAATTTAATTATACAGGAAAAAATCAGTCTAAGGTGTGGGATGTTTCTCCCGTTCACCCTGTCTTCCGGAATGCTAGTGTTTGGTGTAACTCCACAGCCTTAAATGTGTCTAAATCTACGAATGTCCCCCTCTTATTACCCCCCGGAATATTCTTTATTTGTGGGGATAAGGCTTGGCCTAGCATCCCTTCTCATATAAAAGGGGGTCCCTGCAGTCTTGGACGCCTCTCAGTCTTGACCCCCAACACGTCTATGATTTTGCAACACCGCCTTTCTCATAGGGCAAAACGTAGTGTCCATACCTATACCCCTGACTGTGATGATAGTGTGGAATTTTGGTCTTTTGGTCAACGCTTTGCTGCTTCTTTTTTGTTGCCTGGGGCTGCTGCTGGGAAAGCCTTGGCAACTTTAGATAAACTTGTCTGTTGGCTTGCCAAGCAAACAAATGCCACCAGCAAGGCATTATCTGGTCTCTTGTTAGATGTGGATAGTGTTCGCCATGCTACACTGCAAAATAGGGCTGCTACAGATTTTTTGCTTTTAGCACAAGGCCATGGGTGTGAGGATTTTGAAGGTATGTGTTGTATGAACCTTTCTGATCATTCTGAATCGATTCACGCAAGTATTCAGCAGCTTAAGGAAGGAGTCTCTAAACTCCACCAGGATGACAGCTGGGATTGGCTAGACAAACTTTTTAAAGGATGGGGTTTGTCTGGCTGGCTAAGAAGCCTGGTAAAAACAATTGTGTATGCTTTGGCTGTCTTTGTCCTTTTATTGCTCTTTTTACCCTGTCTGTTGCAATGTTTACAGAGGTTAATAGCAAACTCAATGAAGCGGGTCCTTATTGTGCAACAAGAGGGGGGAGATGAAGGGAATGATCTGATCAGCCTTGGAAGAACTCCTAGTGATAGCCAGCTAATCGAAAAGGACGTGCTGGAGCTCATGCAGCGCGAACTACAGAAAGTTTGAACAATGCAGCGCCTTGAAAAAAGCCTCTGCTTGGGCAAGACTGTTATCTGTCACAAGATAAACATCAGGAACAACAGACTGCAACATCCTGGCTTTGTTTATAGAACAAGGAATTGGTGGTTGAAAGAAATTGGGCAACAGGATGCGAAAAGAGACGGACGACTCTGAAATGACTGGCCAATTAGGAGCTCAGCTTTTGTAATATGTATGAGATGATTTTCTGTGTAACCAATCAGACTCTAACACGCTGTCTTCTAATGAATATTTGATCATATAAAAGATGGTTGCTGAAAACAATAAAGTTAGATCTGGCGTGCACCCAGCTAGGTCTCCGTCTCTCAATCGCGGCAATGCGGTGGGGTCAGGGCCACGCGCTGAGCACCCGGTGCGCTGGGGTTGCCCCAGCGGTTCCTGAGCAGCTCCTGCAGTGCTGCCGCCGGTACCGTTCTGGCGGCTGTATTTGTTTAAAAAGCCGTTGTTGTTTCCGGCGTAATCTGACGGCAGTTTTCTCGGGCATTTGGGCCTCTTCTAATAAGTGTGCTGTGAGTACATCTGCAAGCATTCACCTGTCGAGGTCAAATGACTGGTGGTGCTCATCTGCCCCTGTGCTACTGCTGCTGCCTCCCGTGAATGCTCATGTGCCTGCGTGCCCCTGTACAGGCACAGATGCACGCGCGCAACACCTGATCCCGCATCCTAATTATTTTTCGCCCGGTTCTCGGAGTTGTTCTGCTTCCGGCTGATGAATGGGAAAGTGTAGTAGTGCTGTTTCATTTCACCAGCCTCTCAAGTGTGGAAATTATGGTAAATTTGAGAACAAGCCAGATTAGATTGATAGTTACACCTCCTCCTTTAATTAGCCAACCACAGGATCTGTGGAGGCAAAGGCCGGGGGGGTGTGTCGGTGTATATAACGTGTATTGTCTATGTGAAAGATTAATCAAAAGGAGTTGCTTGAGGTGGGAAGGCTTTTCCGGAGAGGTTCCACATGTTGTCAGGTAGTCCCTCTGAATGGCAGCTTCCGGTTCGGTCCCTTAGCTTTCGGAAGTGACATTTAGTCTGATATGTGCCAGCCGTGCAATCTACCTAGCCCTGCAAAGTGTAAATATTAACATAAATGCATATTAAGATAGTGTGTGTTAGCTCCTGAACTGAAATAGAGAGCGGGTGTTCCAGCGGAGGCAAGCAAATCGTGTTGATTTACAGTGGCTTGAGGATTTGGCCCATTACCGCTTCTTTATACACTTTTAAAAAGAAATGCCAACTCGATAGTTTAGGCTTTAACTGGAACATGGCAAGTAATTGTATGTTTTGGCGGACCCCTAGTAATGTTGCAGAATCTTTCTCAGAAGTTGTTCCATGGGATAGCCGATTCCTCAGGTAAGAGCTACTTGTTTGTTCAATCCTCCATCTTAGGCCTGCTCCTCAGGTGCATCCTCCTTCTCGCAGCGATTTCCTAGGAACAGATTTCGAAGAACAGCTCTGATCACAGAATCACAGATTGGTTAGGGTTGGAAAGGAGCTCTGGAGATCATCCAGCCCAACCCCCCTGCCAGAGCAGGGTCACCTACAGCAGGTTGCACAGGATGACCTCCAGGCGGGTTATGAATGTCTCTGGGGTGGGAGACTCTACCGCCTCCCTGGGCAGCCTGTTCCAGCGCTCTGCCACCCTCAAAGTAAAGAAGTTCCTCCTCATGCTTTGATAGAAGTTCCTAGGTTCCAGTTTCTACCCGTTACCTCTTGTCCTGGATCATCTTTGATGATCCAGGACAAGAGGTAACGGGCGCCAATTGGAACGTAGGAACTTGAACTTGAACTGGAACGTAGGAGCTTGAACATAGGATTATCCTTGATGATTCAGGATAGCTGTGTGTCTGACCAGTCTATCTTTTGAAGGAGGTCCTGGACCAGCTCCAGCCATGCTGTGCTGAGCAGAGCCCCTGGCAGCAGCCCCACAGCTCACTCCCAGTGTGCCTGAATGGAAAAGGTACCAAAGTTGCTCCAACACTTTCTGAAAAACTCTATAGTGTTACCCCACAAGCGCAAAGCGACGGCAAAGCCCGTGAAATGACACCGGTGCTTCCAGAAAATGTCAAGCTTCCTGCCCAAGGGTGACATGCCATGCGGTGGGGTCAGGGCCACGCGCTGAGCACCCGGTGCGCTGGGGTTGCCCCAGCGGTTCCTGAGCAGCTCCTGCAGTGCTGCCGCCGGTACCGTTCTGGCGGCTGTAGTTGTTTAAAAAGCCGTTGTTGTTTCCGGCGTAATCTGATGGCAGTTTTCTCGGGCATTTGGGCCTCTTCTAATAAGTGTGCTGTGAGTACATCTGCAAGCATTCACCTGTCGAGGTCAAATGACTGGTGGTGCTCATCTGCCCCCGTGCTACTGCTGCTGCCTCCCGTGAATGCTCATGTGCCTGCGTGCCCCTGTACAGGCACAGATGCACGCGCGCAACACCTGATCCCGCATCCTAATTATTTTTCGCCCGGTTCTCGGAGTTGTTCTGCTTCCGGCTGATGAATGGGAAAGTGTAGTAGTGCTGTTTCATTTCACCAGCCTCTCAAGTGTGGAAATTATGGTAAATTTGAGAACAAGCCAGATTAGATTGATAGTTACACCTCCTCCTTTAATTAGCCAACCACAGGATCTGTGGAGGCAAAGGCCGGGGGGGTGTGTCGGTGTATATAACGTGTATTGTCTATGTGAAAGATGAATCAAAAGGAGTTGCTTGAGGTGGGAAGGCTTTTCCGGAGAGGTTCCACATGTTGTCAGGTAGTCCCTCTGAATGGCAGCTTCCGGTTCGGTCCCTTAGCTTTCGGAAGTGACATTTAGTCTGATATGTGCCAGCCGTGCAATCTGCCTAGCCCTGCAAAGTGCAAATATTAACCTAAATGCATATTAAGATACTGTGTGTTAGCTCCTGAACTGAAATAGAGAGCGGGTGTTCCAGCGGAGGCAAGCAAATCGTGTTGATTTACAGTGGCTTGAGGATTTGGCCCATTACCGCTTCTTTATACACTTCTAAAAAGAAATGCCAACTCGATAGTTTAGGCTTTAACTGGAACATGGCAAGTAATTGTATGCTTTGGCGGACCCCTAGTAATGTTGCAGAATCTTTCTCAGAAGTTGTTCCATGGGATAGCCGATTCCTCAGGTAAGAGCTACTTGTTTGTTCAATCCTCCATCTTAGGCCTGCTCCTCAGGTGCATCCTCCTTCTCGCAGCGATTTCCTAGGAACAGATTTCGAAGAACAGCTCTGATCACAGAATCACAGATTAGTTAGGGTTGGAAAGGACCTCTGGAGATCATCCAGCCCAACCCCCCTGCCAGAGCAGGGTCACCTACAGCAGGTTGCACAGGATGACCTCCAGGCGGATTTTGAATGTTTCTGGGGTGGGAGACTCTACCGCCTCCCTGGGCAGCCTGTTCCAGCGCTCTGCCACCCTCAAAGTAAAGAAGTTCCTCCTCATGCTTTGATAGAAGTTCCTACGTTCCAGTTTGTACCCGTTACCTCTTGTCCTGGATCATCTTTGATGATCCAGGACAAGAGGTAACGGGCACCAATTGGAACGTAGGAACTTGAACTTGAACTGGAACGTAGGAACTTGAACATAGGATTATCCTTGATGATTCAGGATAGCTGTGTGTCTGACCAGTCTGTCTTTCGAAGGAGGTCCTGGACCAGCTCCAGCCATGCTGTGCTGAGCAGAGCCCCTGGCAGCAGCCCCACAGCTCACTCCCAGTGTGCCTGAATGGAAAAGGTACCAAAGTTGCTCCAACACTTTCTGAAAAACTCTATAGTGTTACCCCACAAGCGCAAAGCGACGGCAAAGCCCGTGAAATGACACCGGTGCTTCCAGAAAATGTCAAGCTTCCTGCCCAAGGGTGACATGCCATGCGGTGGGGTCAGGGCCACGCGCTGAGCACCCGGTGCGCTGGGGTTGCCCCAGCGGTTCCTGAGCAGCTCCTGCAGTGCTGCCGCCGGTACCGTTCTGGCGGCTGTAGTTGTTTAAAAAGCCGTTGTTGTTTCCGGCGTAATCTGACGGCAGTTTTCTCGGGCATTTGGGCCTCTTCTAATAAGTGTGCTGTGAGTACATCTGCAAGCATTCACCTGTCGAGGTCAAATGACTGGTGGTGCTCATCTGCCCCCTTGCTACTGCTGCTGCCTCCCGTGAATGCTCATGTGCCTGCGTGCCCCTGTACAGGCACAGATGCACGCGCGCAACACCTGATCCCGCATCCTAATTATTTTTCACCCGGTTCTCTGAGTTGTTCTGCTTCCGGCTGATGAATGGGAAAGTGTAGTAGTGCTGTTTCATTTCACCAGCCTCTCAAGTGTGGAAATTATGGTAAATTTGAGAACAAGCCAGATTAGATTGATAGTTACACCTCCTCCTTTAATTAGCCAACCACAGGATCTGTGGAGGCAAAGGCCGGGGGGGGTGTCGGTGGGGGGGCATACGATTTTACCATGGCGAGATTGCTGGAGGTTCTTTCTTGTCTGTTCTTTCTTGTCTTGTAAATTGGTATGAGATTCTGCCAGTCTTCCTCACGTAGCACAATCGCTCTTGATTTCTGGAGGTTGCTCACAGGGTAAGCTAATGTTTAACATCAATAAGGGTTACCGAATCTTGTCCTTGAGAAGCAGGAGTCTGGAAGCTGTTGTCAATCCAACTGCTGTATTCCTGACCAGCAAGCCCGCTCGATTCAGGGTTAATTAACTGATTACTTAGAGCGGAAGTGTTGTGGAAGAGCCCGATCATTACCATTTCTATTCATTCTAATATGATGTATTTCAACTCCCCCTCCCTCACGCCTTCCAGAGAGTGATCTGGTGAAGGAGGATGACAAGTCTTTGTGAAACCATCTCGAGTTCTGCCAGATACTCGTAGTTGAAGTTGTCTAGCGGTGCGAGATTAGACACCGTGTGAAAGGCAATACTGCACAGATTCTTTATTCCAGACCATTTTCTAAGTTCGCATGATACAAAACCTCACGGTTACTGGGCAGCTCTCCCACTTTTCATGTCAACCTTTGCTACCTCGCCCGCTGCAACGTGCAGGAAAGAAACATTGATTTGAATTGCGCCGTGGTGCCGTGCATCTTAATGACACTCTGGAGTGACTGGCAGTGTGTCTGGGTCCTGGGGTTGGACCCGGTCTAGCTGCCAGGAGGCAACATTGCAGAGAGGGGCTACAGCTGTGGTCTCTGAAGGGACCTGGCTACTCTATGTAGGCCTTCTCTCCCTGCGTCTCAGAGTGCTTGAAGATGCTAATTGGTTCACATGTTCCTCTGTTCGTTAAGGTATTCTGTCCTTAAAAATTCAGCGTTTTAAAATAGTAACGTGTATTGTCTATGTGAAAGATTAATCAAAAGGAGTTGCTTGAGGTGGGAAGGCTTTTCCGGAGAGGTTCCACATGTTGTCAGGTAGTCCCTCTGAATGGCAGCTTCCGGTTCGGTCCCTTAGCTTTCGGAAGTGACATTTAGTCTGATATGTGCCAGCCGTGCAATCTACCTAGCCCTGCAAAGTGCAAATATTAACCTAAATGCATATTAAGATACTGTGTGTTAGCTGCTGAACTGAAATAGAAAGCGGGTGTTCCAGCGGAGGCAAGCAAATCGTGTTGATTTACAGTGGCTTGAGGATTTGGCCCATTACTGCTTCTTTATACACTTTTAAAAAGAAATGCCAACTCGATAGTTTAGGCTTTAACTGGAACATGGCAAGTAATTGTATGTTTTGGCAGACCCCTAGTAATGTTGCAGAATCTTTCTCTGAAGTTGTTCCATGGGATAGCCGATTTCTCAGCTAAGAGCTACTTGTTTGTTCAATCCTCCATCTTAGGCCTGCTCCTCAGGTGCATCCTCCTTCTCGCAGCGATTTCCTAGGAACAGATTTCGAAGAACAGCTCTGATCACAGAATCACAGATTGGTTAGGGTTGGAAAGGAGCTCTGGAGATCATCCAGTCCAACCCCCTGCCATAGCAGGGTCACCTACAGCAGGTTGCACAGGATGACCTCCAGGCGGGTTATGAATGTCTCTGGGGTGGGAGACTCTACCGCCTCCCTGGGCAGCCTGTTCCAGCGCTCTGCCACCCTCAAAGTAAAGAAGTTCCTCTTCATGCTTTGATAGAAGTTCCTAGGTTCCAGTTTGTACCCGTTACCTCTTGTCCTGGATCATCTTTGATGATCCAGGACAAGAGGTAACGGGCACCAATTGGAATGTAGGAACTTGAACTTGAACTGGAAGGTAGGAACTTGAACTTGAACATAGGATTATCCTTGATGATTCAGGATAGCTGTGTGTCTGACCAGTCTGTCTTTCGAAGGAGGTCCTGGGCCAGCTCCAGCCATGCTGTGCTGAGCAGAGCCCCTGGCAGCAGCCCCACACCTCACTCCCAGTGTGCCTGAATGGAAAAGGTACCAAAGTTGCTCCAACACTTTCTGAAAAACTCTATAGTGTTACCCCACAAGCGCAAAGCGACGGCAAAGCCCGTGAAATGACACCGGTGCTTCCAGAAAATGTCAAGCTTCCTGCCCAAGGGTGACATGCCATGCGGTGGGGTCAGGGCCACGCGCTGAGCACCCGGTGCGCTGGGGTTGCCCCAGCGGTTCCTGAGCAGCTCCTGCAGTGCTGCCGCCGGTACCGTTCTGGCGGCTGTAGTTGTTTAAAAAGCCGTTGTTGTTTCCGGCGTAATCTGACGGCAGTTTTCTCGGGCATTTGGGCCTCTTCGAATAAGTGTGCTGTGAGTACATCTGCAAGCATTCACCTGTCGAGGTCAAATGACTGGTGGTGCTCATCTGCCCCCTTGCTACTGCTGCTGCCTCCCGTGAATGCTCATGTGCCTGCGTGCCCCTGTACAGGCACAGATGCACGCGCGCAACACCTGATCCCGCATCCTAATTATTTTTCGCCTGGTTCTCGGAGTTGTTCTGCTTCCGGCTGATGAATGGGAAAGTGTAGTAGTGCTGTTTCATTTCACCAGCCTCTCAAGTGTGGAAATTATGGTAAATTTGAGAACAAGCCAGATTAGATTGATAGTTACACCTCCTCCTTTAATTAGCCAACCACAGGATCTGTGGAGGCAAAGGCCGGGGGGGTGTGTCGGTTTATATAAGGTGTATTGTCTATGTTAAAGATTAATCAAAAGGAGTTGCTTGAGGTGGGAAGGCTTTTCCGGAGAGGTTCCACATGTTGTCAGGTAGTCCCTCTGAATGGCAGCTTCCGGTTCGGTCCCTTAGCTTTCGGAAGTGACATTTAGTCTGATATGTGCCAGCCGTGCAATCTACCTAGCCCTGCAAAGTGCAAATATTAACCTAAATGCATATTAAGATACTGTGTGTTAGCTCCTGAACTGAAATAGAGAGCGGGTGTTCCAGCGGAGGCAAGCAAATCGTGTTGATTTACAGTGGCTTGAGGATTTGGCCCATTACTGCTTCTTTATACACTTTTAAAAAGAAATGCCAACTCGATAGTTTAGGCTTTAACTAAAACATGGCAAGTAATTGTATGTTTTGGCGGACCCCTAGTAATGTTGCAGAATCTTTCTCTGAAGTTGTTCCATGGGATAGCCGATTTCTCAGGTAAGAGCTACTTGTTTGTTCAATCCTCCATCTTAGGCCTGCTCCTCAGGTGCATCCTCCTTCTCGCAGCGATTTCCTAGGAACAGATTTCGAAGAACAGCTCTGATCACAGAATCACAGATTGGTTAGGGTTGGAAAGGAGCTCTGGAGATCATCCAGTCCAACCCCCTGCCAGAGCAGGGTCACCTACAGCAGGTTGCACCGGATGACCTCCAGGCGGGTTTTGAATGTCTCTGGGGTGGGAGACTCTACCGCCTCCCTGGGCAGCCTGTTCCAGCACTCTGCCACCCTCAAAGTAAAGAAGTTCCTCCTCATGCTTTGATAGAAGTTCCTAGGTTCCAGTTTGTACCCGTTACCTCTTGTCCTGGATCATCTTTGATGATCCAGGACAAGAGGTAACGGGCACTAATTGGAACGTAGGAACTTGAACTTGAACTGGAAGGTAGGAACTTGAACTTGAACATAGGATTATCCTTGATGATTCAGGATAGCTGTGTGTCTGACCAGTCTGTCTTTCGAAGGAGGTCCTGGGCCAGCTCCAGCCATGCTGTGCTGAGCAGAGCCCCTGGCAGCAGCCCCACAGCTCACTCCCAGTGTGCCTGAATGGAAAAGGTACCAAAGTTGCTCCAACACTTTCTGAAAAACTCTATAGTGTTACCCCACAAGCGCAAAGCGACGGCAAAGCCCGTGAAATGACACCGGTGCTTCCAGAAAATGTCAAGCTTCCTGCCCAAGGGTGACATGCCATGCGGTGGGGTCAGGGCCACGCGCTGAGCACCCGGTGCGCTGGGGTTGCCCCAGCGGTTCCTGAGCAGCTCCTGCAGTGCTGCCGCCGGTACCGTTCTGGCGGCTGTAGTTGTTTAAAAAGCCGTTGTTGTTTCCGGCGTAATCTGACGGCAGTTTTCTCGGGCATTTGGGCCTCTTCGAATAAATGTGCTGTGAGTACATCTGCAAGCATTCACCTGTCGAGGTCAAATGACTGGTGGTGCTCATCTGCCCCCGTGCTACTGCTGCTGCCTCCCGTGAATGCTCATGTGCCTGCGTGCCCCTGTACAGGCACAGATGCACGCGCGCAACACCTGATCCCGCATCCTAATTATTTTTCGCCCGGTTCTCGGAGTTGTTCTGCTTCCGGCTGATGAATGGGAAAGTGTAGTAGTGCTGTTTCATTTCACCAGCCTCTCAAGTGTGGAAATTATGGTAAATTTGAGAACAAGCCAGATTAGATTGATAGTTACACCTCCTCCTTTAATTAGCCAACCACAGGATCTGTGGAGGCAAAGGCCGGGGGGGTGTGTCGGTTTATATAAGGTGTATTGTCTATGTTAAAGATTAATCAAAAGGAGTTGCTTGAGGTGGGAAGGCTTTTCCGGAGAGGTTCCACATGTTGTCAGGTAGTCCCTCTGAATGGCAGCTTCCGGTTCGGTCCCTTAGCTTTCGGAAGTGACATTTAGTCTGATATGTGCCAGCCGTGCAATCTACCTAGCCCTGCAAAGTGCAAATATTAACCTAAATGCATATTAAGATACTGTGTGTTAGCTCCTGAACTGAAATAGAGAGCGGGTGTTCCAGCGGAGGCAAGCAAATCGTGTTGATTTACAGTGGCTTGAGGATTTGGCCCATTACTGCTTCTTTATACACTTTTAAAAAGAAATGCCAACTCGATAGTTTAGGCTTTAACTAAAACATGGCAAGTAATTGTATGTTTTGGCGGACCCCTAGTAATGTTGCAGAATCTTTCTCTGAAGTTGTTCCATGGGATAGCCGATTTCTCAGGTAAGAGCTACTTGTTTGTTCAATCCTCCATCTTAGGCCTGCTCCTCAGGTGCATCCTCCTTCTCGCAGCGATTTCCTAGGAACAGATTTCAAAGAACAGCTCTGATCACAGAATCACAGATTGGTTAGGGTTGGAAAGGAGCTCTGGAGATCATCCAGCCCAACCCCCCTGCCAGAGTAGGGTCACCTACAGCAGGTTGCACAGGATGACCTCCAGGCGGGTTTTGAATGTTTCTGGGGTGGGAGACTCTACCGCCTCCCTGGGCAGCCTGTTCCAGCGCTCTGCCACCCTCAAAGTAAAGAAGTTCCTCCTCATGCTTTGATAGAAGTTCCTAGGTTCCAGTTTGTACCCGTTACCTCTTGTCCTGGATCATCTTTGATGATCCAGGACAAGAGGTAACGGGCACCAATTGGAACGTAGGAACTTGAACTTGAACTGGAAGGTAGGAACTTGAACTTGAACATAGGATTATCCTTGATGATTCAGGATAGCTGTGTGTCTGACCAGTCTGTCTTTCGAAGGAGGTCCTGGGCCAGCTCCAGCCATGCTGTGCTGAGCAGAGCCCCTGGCAGCAGCCCCACAGCTCACTCCCAGTGTGCCTGAATGGAAAAGGTACCAAAGTTGCTCCAACACTTTCTGAAAAACTCTATAGTGTTACCCCACAAGCGCAAAGCGACGGCAAAGCCCGTGAAATGACACCGGTGCTTCCAGAAAATGTCAAGCTTCCTGCCCAAGGGTGACATGCCATGCGGTGGGGTCAGGGCCACGCGCTGAGCACCCGGTGCGCTGGGGTTGCCCCAGCGGTTCCTGAGCAGCTCCTGCAGTGCTGCCGCCGGTACCGTTCTGGCGGCTGTAGTTGTTTAAAAAGCCGTTGTTGTTTCCGGCGTAATCTGACGGCAGTTTTCTCGGGCATTTGGGCCTCTTCGAATAAATGTGCTGTGAGTACATCTGCAAGCATTCACCTGTCGAGGTCAAATGACTGGTGGTGCTCATCTGCCCCCGTGCTACTGCTGCTGCCTCCCGTGAATGCTCATGTGCCTGCGTGCCCCTGTACAGGCACAGATGCACGCGCGCAACACCTGATCCCGCATCCTAATTATTTTTCGCCCGGTTCTCGGAGTTGTTCTGCTTCCGGCTGATGAATGGGAAAGTGTAGTAGTGCTGTTTCATTTCACCAGCCTCTCAAGTGTGGAAATTATGGTAAATTTGAGAACAAGCCAGATTAGATTGATAGTTACACCTCCTCCTTTAATTAGCCAACCACAGGATCTGTGGAGGCAAAGGCCGGGGGGGTGTGTCGGTGTATATAACGTGTATTGTCTATGTGAAAGATTAATCAAAAGGAGTTGCTTGAGGTGGGAAGGCTTTTCCGGAGAGGTTCCACATGTTGTCAGGTAGTCCCTCTGAATGGCAGCTTCCGGTTCGGTCCCTTAGCTTTCGGAAGTGACATTTAGTCTGATATGTGCCAGCCGTGCAATCTACCTAGCCCTGCAAAGTGCAAATATTAACCTAAATGCATATTAAGATACTGTGTGTTAGCTCCTGAACTGAAATAGAGAGCGGGTGTTCCAGCGGAGGCAAGCAAATCGTGTTGATTTACAGTGGCTTGAGGATTTGGCCCATTACTGCTTCTTTATACACTTTTAAAAAGAAATGCCAACTCGATAGTTTAGGCTTTAACTAAAACATGGCAAGTAATTGTATGTTTTGGCGGACCCCTAGTAATGTTGCAGAATCTTTCTCTGAAGTTGTTCCATGGGATAGCCGATTTCTCAGGTAAGAGCTACTTGTTTGTTCAATCCTCCATCTTAGGCCTGCTCCTCAGGTGCATCCTCCTTCTCGCAGCGATTTCCTAGGAACAGATTTCAAAGAACAGCTCTGATCACAGAATCACAGATTGGTTAGGGTTGGAAAGGAGCTCTGGAGATCATCCAGCCCAACCCCCCTGCCAGAGTAGGGTCACCTACAGCAGGTTGCACAGGATGACCTCCAGGCGGGTTTTGAATGTTTCTGGGGTGGGAGACTCTACCGCCTCCCTGGGCAGCCTGTTCCAGCGCTCTGCCACCCTCAAAGTAAAGAAGTTCCTCCTCATGCTTTGATAGAAGTTCCTAGGTTCCAGTTTGTACCCGTTACCTCTTGTCCTGGATCATCTTTGATGATCCAGGACAAGAGGTAACGGGCACCAATTGGAACGTAGGAACTTGAACTTGAACTGGAAGGTAGGAACTTGAACTTGAACATAGGATTATCCTTGATGATTCAGGATAGCTGTGTGTCTGACCAGTCTGTCTTTCGAAGGAGGTCCTGGGCCAGCTCCAGCCATGCTGTGCTGAGCAGAGCCCCTGGCAGCAGCCCCACAGCTCACTCCCAGTGTGCCTGAATGGAAAAGGTACCAAAGTTGCTCCAACACTTTCTGAAAAACTCTATAGTGTTACCCCACAAGCGCAAAGCGACGGCAAAGCCCGTGAAATGACACCGGTGCTTCCAGAAAATGTCAAGCTTCCTGCCCAAGGGTGACATGCCATGCGGTGGGGTCAGGGCCACGCGCTGAGCACCCGGTGCGCTGGGGTTGCCCCAGCGGTTCCTGAGCAGCTCCTGCAGTGCTGCCGCCGGTACCGTTCTGGCGGCTGTAGTTGTTTAAAAAGCCGTTGTTGTTTCCGGCGTAATCTGACGGCAGTTTTCTCAGGCATTTGGGCCTCTTCGAATAAGTGTGCTGTGAGTACATCTGCAAGCATTCACCTGTCGAGGTCAAATGACTGGTGGTGCTCATCTGCCCCCGTGCTACTGCTGCTGCCTCCCGTGAATGCTCATGTGCCTGCGTGCCCCTGTACAGGCACAGATGCACGCGCGCAACACCTGATCCCGCATCCTAATTATTTTTCGCCCGGTTCTCTGAGTTGTTCTGCTTCCGGCTGATGAATGGGAAAGTGTAGTAGTGCTGTTTCATTTCACCAGCCTCTCAAGTGTGGAAATTATGGTAAATTTGAGAACAAGCCAGATTAGATTGATAGTTACACCTCCTCCTTTAATTAGCCAACCACAGGATCTGTGGAGGCAAAGGCCGGGGGGGTGTGTCGGTGTATATAACGTGTATTGTCTATGTGAAAGATTAATCAAAAGGAGTTGCTTGAGGTGGGAAGGCTTTTCCGGAGAGGTTCCACATGTTGTCAGGTAGTCCCTCTGAATGGCAGCTTCCGGTTCGGTCCCTTAGCTTTCGGAAGTGACATTTAGTCTGATATGTGCCAGCCGTGCAATCTACCTAGCCCTGCAAAGTGCAAATATTAACCTAAATGCATATTAAGATACTGTGTGTTAGCTCCTGAACTGAAATAGAGAGCGGGTGTTCCAGCGGAGGCAAGCAAATCGTGTTGATTTACAGTGGCTTGAGGATTTGGCCCATTACCGCTTCTTTATACACTTTTAAAAAGAAATGCCAACTCGATAGTTTAGGCTTTAACTGGAACATGGCAAGTAATTGTATGTTTTGGCGGACCCCTAGTAATGTTGCAGAATCTTTCTCAGAAGTTGTTCCATGGGATAGCCGATTCCTCAGGTAAGAGCTACTTGTTTGTTCAATCCTCCATCTTAGGCCTGCTCCTCAGGTGCATCCTCCTTCTCGCAGCGATTTCCTAGGAACAGATTTCGAAGAACAGCTCTGATCACAGAATCACAGATTGGTTAGGGTTGGAAAGGAGCTCTGGAGATCATCCAGCCCAACCCCCCTGCCAGAGCAGGGTCACCTACAGCAGGTTGCACAGGATGACCTCCAGGCGGGTTTTGAATGTTTCTGGGGTGGGAGACTCTACCGCCTCCCTGGGCAGCCTGTTCCAGCGCTCTGCCACCCTCAAAGTAAAGAAGTTCCTCCTCATGCTTTGATAGAAGTTCCTAGGTTCCAGTTTGTACCCGTTACCTCTTGTCCTGGATCATCTTTGATGATCCAGGACAAGAGGTAACGGGCACCAATTGGAACGTAGGAACTTGAACTTGAACTGGAAGGTAGGAACTTGAACATAGGATTATCCTTGATGATTCAGGATAGCTGTGTGTCTGACCAGTCTGTCTTTCGAAGGAGGTCCTGGGCCAGCTCCAGCCATGCTGTGCTGAGCAGAGCCCCTGGCAGCAGCCCCACACCTCACTCCCAGTGTGCCTGAATGGAAAAGGTACCAAAGTTGCTCCAACACTTTCTGAAAAACTCTATAGTGTTACCCCACAAACGCAAAGCGACGGCAAAGCCCGTGAAATGACACCGGTGCTTCCAGAAAATGTCAAGCTTCCTGCCCAAGGGTGACATGCCATGCGGTGGGGTCAGGGCCACACGCTGAGCACCCGGTGCGCTGGGGTTGCCCCAGCGGTTCCTGAGCAGCTCCTGCAGTGCTGCCGCCGGTACCGTTCTGGCGGCTGTAGTTGTTTAAAAAGCCGTTGTTGTTTCCGGCGTAATCTGACGGCAGTTTTCTCGGGCATTTGGGCCTCTTCTAATAAGTGTGCTGTGAGTACATCTGCAAGCATTCACCTGTCGAGGTCAAATGACTGGTGGTGCTCATCTCCCCCCGTGCTACTGCTGCTGCTGCCTCCCGTGAATGCTCATGTGCCTGCGTGCCCCTGTACAGGCACAGATGCACGCGCGCAACACCTGATCCCGCATCCTAATTATTTTTCGCCCGGTTCTCGGAGTTGTTCTGCTTCCGGCTGATGAATGGGAAAGTGTAGTAGTGCTGTTTCATTTCACCAGCCTCTCAAGTGTGGAAATTATGGTAAATTTGAGAACAAGCCAGATTAGATTGATAGTTACACCTCCTCCTTTAATTAGCCAACCACAGGATCTGTGGAGGCAAAGGCCGGGGGGGTGTGTCGGTGTAT
Organism: Vanellus vanellus; assembly: GCF_965231255.1. Taxonomy (NCBI): domain Eukaryota; kingdom Metazoa; phylum Chordata; class Aves; order Charadriiformes; family Charadriidae; genus Vanellus; species Vanellus vanellus. The sequence goes on along the minus strand of NW_028128566.1, from coordinate 170,919 downwards.
ATAACGTGTATTGTCTATGTGAAAGATTAATCAAAAGGAGTTGCTTGAGGTGGGAAGGCTTTTCCGGAGAGGTTCCACATGTTGTCAGGTAGTCCCTCTGAATGGCAGCTTCCGGTTCGGTCCCTTAGCTTTCGGAAGTGACATTTAGTCTGATATGTGCCAGCCGTGCAATCTACCTAGCCCTGCAAAGTGCAAATATTAACCTAAATGCATATTAAGATACTGTGTGTTAGCTCCTGAACTGAAATAGAGAGCGGGTGTTCCAGCGGAGGCAAGCAAATCGTGTTGATTTACAGTGGCTTGAGGATTTGGCCCATTACCGCTTCTTTATACACTTCTAAAAAGAAATGCCAACTCGATAGTTTAGGCTTTAACTGGAACATGGCAAGTAATTGTATGTTTTGGCGGACCCCTAGTAATGTTGCAGAATCTTTCTCAGAAGTTGTTCCATGGGATAGCCGATTCCTCAGGTAAGAGCTACTTGTTTGTTCAATCCTCCATCTTAGGCCTGCTCCTCAGGTGCATCCTCCTTCTCGCAGCGATTTCCTAGGAACAGATTTCGAAGAACAGCTCTGATCACAGAATCACAGATTGGTTAGGGTTGGAAAGGACCTCTGGAGATCATGTAGTGCAACCCCCCTGCCAGAGCAGGGTCACCTACAGCAGGTTGCACAGGATGACCTCCAGGCGGGTTTTGAATGTCTCTGGGGTCGGAGACTCTACCGCCTCCCTGGGCAGCCTGTTCCAGCGCTCTGCCACCCTCAAAGTAAAGAAGTTCCTCCTCATGCTTTGATAGAAGTTCCTAGGTTCCAGTTTGTACCCGTTACCTCTTGTCCTGGATCATCTTTGATGATCCAGGACAAGAGGTAACGGGCACCAATTGGAACGTAGGAACTTGAACTTGAACTGGAAGGTAGGAACTTGAACTTGAACATAGGATTATCCTTGATGATTCAGGATAGCTGTGTGTCTGACCAGTCTGTCTTTCGAAGGAGGTCCCGGGCCAGCTCCAGCCATGCTGTGCTGAGCAGAGCCCCTGGCAGCAGCCCCACAGCTCACTCCCAGTGTGCCTGAATGGAAAAGGTACCAAAGTTGCTCCAACACTTTCTGAAAAACTCTATAGTGTTACCCCACAAGCGCAAAGCGACGGCAAAGCCCGTGAAATGACACCGGTGCTTCCAGAAAATGCCAAGCTTCCTGCCCAAGGGTGACATGCCATGCGGTGAAGGGAATGATCTGATCAGCCTTGGAAGAACTCCTAGTGATAGCCAGCTAATCGAAAAGGACGTGCTGGAGCTCATGCAGCGCGAACTACAGAAAGTTTGAACAATGCAGCGCCTTGAAAAAAGCCTCTGCTTGGGCAAGACTGTTATCTGTCACAAGATAAACATCAGGAACAACAGACTGCAACATCCTGGCTTTGTTTATAGAACAAGGAATTGGTGGTTGAAAGAAATTGGGCAACAGGATGCGAAAAGAGACGGACGACTCTGAAATGACTGGCCAATTAGGAGCTCAGCTTTTGTAATATGTATGAGATGATTTTCTGTGTAACCAATCAGACTCTAACACGCTGTCTTCTAATGAATATTTGATCATATAAAAGATGGTTGCTGAAAACAATAAAGTTAGATCTGGCGTGCACCCAGCTAGGTCTCCGTCTCTCAATCGCGGCAAATTGGTGACCCCGACGTGATTCCCGGGTTCGACAACCACCTAACTGCGTGGCAGGCTGCGAGTCCCACAGAACTTTAAATGAGCTGCTGAAAGGAAGCAGGAGCCGGCCTAAGAATCCCTCTGGAACGAATAGGTGAGCTGTGGGAAACATGGGAAATCAAGCGTCTTCCCCAGAGAGAGACGTATATGAGCTTATGAAAGCTCTTCTTAAGAAACATGGAAAGAATATTTCTGGGCAAGACCTTAAAATGATGCTTAAATGGGTACAAGTAAAAATACCCACTGTGACTGCCTCCACTATTTTTACACGGGAACTGTGGGATGATGTAGGGGTGAAACTGTGGCATGCAGCCACAACTGGAAACGTTGAAGCGCAGCGTATGCTTCCGTGGTGGCGAACTATTTTTGAAACCTTAAAGGCGCAGGAGGGCAAGGACGGTAGAGAGGCTGGAGACACCGATAACCCGCCAGGTACCGAGCATACTAAAGGGCCCCTCACGGTGGGAGCGGCAGGGTATCCCCCGGAGGAGGATCCCTTTGACCCAGGACCCATAGACCCTGATAAGGAGCCACAACTTTACCCCCCTGACCCACACGATGTATGGGCTAATATCAAGCGACAAGCCTTGAAAGAGGGAGAACTGGACATAGCTCGGACAATCGTGGCTCCTGTGATATATCAAGGTCGTGGGGGAGGGGCACAATGGGAGGCTCTATCTTTCCCGGTAGTGAAGGAACTACGCCGTACTATCACAGAGCACGGGCTCTCCTCCCCATATTTTGCGAGCCTGCTGTCCTCCGCTTTTGATACTTATGTGATGACTCCGCATGATCTAAAGTCCCTTGCACAATTGTTACTAACCCCCACTCAGTACTCGTTGTGGGAATCGCATTGGAGGGGAGGACTCCAAGCTCTTCTGCTGACCTATGTAGGTCACGACAATGGAGGCCTTGCTGCACTGACTATAGAACATCTTACGGGTACGGGACAATGGGCAAATCCAGTTGCCCAGGCGCGGGACATCCCACGGGAAGCTCTTGAGGCGATACGGGAAGAAGCTAGAAAGGCTCTAAGAAAAGTCCCAGACTCTCAAAAGCCGCAAAAGGCCTTTACTACTATCGTACAAGAACCTCGGGAGCCCTATATGCAGTTTATTGACAGATTGAAACAAGCTCTGGAACGTCAGATAGATAATGCGGAAGCTCGAGAAATTTTGTTGTTAAAACTGGCTGTGGAAAATGCTAATGCAGATTGCAAAAAACTTTTGAAATCTCTCCCTAATCAAAACCCCACCCTAGTTGAAATGGTTGAAGCCTGTAATAGGATTGGTACTGCGGATCATAAGTATGAAGCCATGGCAGCTGCCTTTGCGGCTATGCGCGGCCCAATGGGTCCGGGTGTCTGCTATGGGTGCGGTAAGCCTGGTCACTTGAAGAAAAATTGCTTAGCCGCTAACGGCAGTACTAAACCTCGAGCTCCGGGAATTTGTCCCAGATGTAAGAAAGGGCGTCATTATGCTAATCAATGTCGGTCTAAGTATGATTTGCAGGGTCAATTAATCCAGGGAAACCGATCACGGAGCGCGGAGCAGCGACGCGTGCAGACACAAATGCCGCAGCAGACATTCCCAAACCCTCAGGGGGGGGCAGTAGCGCCTCAAGTCTTCGTCCAGCAACGGCCGGAAGCGCCGGACTGGACCTGGCAACCGCCCACACAGTAACGGTACTCGATCCCTCGGTCCACCTATTATCTACAAATGTTTCGGGGCCTCTGCCCCCTGGAACGCAAGCGTTATTGTTAGGAAGATCATCTACAACTTTGTCAGGACTTTTTGTGTTGCCGGGAGTTATTGACTCTGATAGTATTGTTGAGATTAAGATCATGGCATGGACTCCATTCCCCCCCTGTACAATACCGAAAGGTAGCCGTATAGCGCAACTGATATTAATTCCCAAGGAGACTGGCGCCCCTATCCCCACTCAATCCCAACAGAGGAAGGGGGGCTTTGGGTCTACGGGAAACCCGCAAATCTTGTGGGTACAATCCATTTCCCAGAGAAGGCCCGTATGTCAATGTACTCTTACCCGCGAGGGACAGCAAATAGTGTTAAGCGGAATCATTGATACTGGAGCTGATGTTACAGTAATCTCTCAGGCCAAATGGCCCCCGCAATGGCCTCTAGCTAATATTTCTCAGGCGTTGGCGGGCATTGGAGGGACTGGTAATAGCCAACAAAGTTTGGATTTGATCCAAATTAAAGGCCCAGAGGGACATGTAGCTTCTGTTAAGCCCTTTGTGTTGCCTGTTCCTATGATCTTGTGGGGACGAGATGTGTTGTCCCAGTGGGGGATGTCTATTCAGACACATTTTTAGGTGGGGCCATTGAAGAGCGCGACACCCTGAAATTGACTTGGAAAACCAATACCCCTGTTTGGGTTGACCAATGGCCCCTACCGTTAGAAAAGCTTCGCGCTCTCCAGGAATTAGTTACAGAACAACTGTCAAAAGGCCACATTGTACCCTCTGTTAGTCCTTGGAATTCCCCTGTCTTTGTTATTAAAAAGCAAACCGGCAAGTGGCGCTTGCTCCATGACCTTAGAAAAATCAATGACGCGATGGAGGACATGGGAGCCCTCCAACCGGGGCTCCCATCCCCTACTATGATCCCTCGAGATTGGCATTTAACTGTTATCGATCTTAAAGATTGCTTTTTTAATATTCCGTTGCATCCGGATGATGCTCCTAAATTTGCCTTCTCAGTTCCAAGTGTCAACATGCAAGCCCCGTTGCAAAGATATCAGTGGGTTGTGCTGCCACAAGGAATGAAAAATAGCCCTACGATATGCCAATGGTATGTAGCCAAAGTCCTTAGTCCTGTTAGGACTAAGATGCCCAGTGTCTTATTGTATCATTATATGGATGATATCCTGATGGCTGCACAACATCACAAGGTCCTGGAGGAAGCTGTAGCCCTTGTCACAGCTGCTGTTAATTCAGCAGGTCTCTGTATTGCGCCAGAAAAAATTCAAAAAATTGCACCATGGAAATATCTAGGCTGGCGCATACGAGCGCAAACCATAGTTCCTCAGCCCCTGCAAATTCGGGCAGACATAAAAAACTTGCATGATGTGCAAAAGTTGTTAGGAACAATTAATTGGGTACGACCGTTGTTGGGAATTTCCAATGCAGACTTAAGTCCTTTGTTTGAATTGCTTAAAGGAGATACTAATTTAAACTCCCCTCGGGCTCTCGGCCCTGAGGCTGTTGACTCTCTGCAAAGAGTCGCAACTGCAATTGCCCTTAGACAAGCACACCGATGCGCTCCTGAGTCACCCTTTTATCTAATCATCTTAAATCCTGCTCGACAGCCTTACGCCTTGATATTTCAATGGGATTTTCAGAAATCCGATCCATTGTTAATTATTGAATGGGTCTTTTTGCCAAATCAGCCCACAAAGACTATCGTAACACAGCATGAAATGTTTGCATTTTTGATCATTCGAGCCCGGAGGCGTTTATTAACATTGTCAGGAATAGATTTTATTTGTATTTATTTGCCTATAGCAAACGAATATCTGCAGTGGCTCCACCAACAATCAGAGGCCTTCAGTATAGCAGTAGCCGGCTACGCAGGTCAGCTTTCTTCTCACCCACCTTCTCATAAACTGTTTAGCGCCGACTTCCGTCTGGTGTCCAAGCCAAAGAAAAGTGACCAACCTCTGCAAGCCTTAACTGTATTTACAGACGGATCCGGAAAATCACACAAGTCAGTTATTCTCTGGTGGGATAACCACAGTGGACAATGGGACTCTGATATAGAGACTGTGCCAGGCTCTCCTCAAATAGTAGAATTAGCAGCAGTTGTCCGCGCATTTAGAAAATGGTCGATGCCACTTAATATTGTTACAGACTCTGCTTATGTTACAGGAATTGTTGAGCGAGCCGAGGCATCTTTGTTGCGTGATGTTTCACATGCTGACTTATTTTCTTTGTTACAGGAGCTTATTTACCTCCTCGACTCACGTCCTCACCCTTATTTTATTATGCATGTTAGGTCTCATACTTCTTTGCCTGGTTTTATTGCAGAGGGAAATCGACAAGCCGATCTGCTTACATTACCAGTACAAGTGTTACCGGACCGTGTAGCACAAGCCAAATTAAGTCATTCCTTTTTCCACCAAAATGCTGGAGGTCTTAAACGACAATTTAGTCTTACTACTCAGCAAGCAACGACTATCATTGCTGTATGGCCTGATTGTCAAAAACACTCCTTTCCCTCAGTAGCAGGAGGAGTTAACCCTAGGGGTTTGCAGAGTTTGCAACTCTGGCAAACCGATGTCACCCACTTTTCAGAATTTGGCCACCTAAAATATATTCATTCTTCCATTGATACCTTCTCTGGCGCATTATTTGCCTCCTGCCATACAGGAGAAAGGGCGCGCGATGTCCAAAGGCATTTGGCACGTGCATTTGCCACTTTAGGTATACCCTCCCAAATTAAGACTGATAACGGTCCTGCATATATATCAGCAGCAATTAAAAAATTTTTTGACTCCTGGGGAATCGATCATGTCACCGGAATTCCTCACTCCCCTACAGGACAATCGTTAATCGAGCGCTCCCATCAATCCTTAAAACGCCTCTTACTACAGCAGAAAGGGGGAGTAGGGACTGCTACCCCCGAGGAGCGCTTACAGAAAGCTTTATATGTTTTTAATTTTCTGAACTGTTCTTTATTAGACAGCAATCCTCCTATAGTTCGCCATTTTAACATGAACGCCTCGCTGGAAATGCGGATTAAGCCACCAGTCTTGGTCCGAGACCCAGAAACAGGTAAAATTGTGGGACCTTATCCTCTTATCACCTGGGGTAGAGGTTATGCTTCTGTCTCCACAGAGAAGGGTCCCAGGTGGATTCCTGCTAAGAACGTGCGACCCTTCCGCGAGCCCCTACCGCAAACCTCACCGGAGAATCCTGATCATCACGTAGAAGAATCTCTCATCGAGGAAACAGAGCAAAAGGAACTGGCTGTTCTGAACAAATAAGCGTTCTATGAATAAGTGTCGTGAAGTGCCCATTAGAAACATTACCTGTGGCTTGTGTGGACATTGTGACCCCTGGGTCCTGTGTGTTTGTTACACTTGTGACAAGGAGTGGTGGCGTCGGGCGACGCTTGCTGGACGCTGGTGTGAAATTTGTTTAGAAAAAGAGATTAGTACGGCCAGACTCCTGCTTGTCACAGGACACGAGTTAGGTGACACTGATCGATACTTTTCCTGCCTTACTGATTGGGCAAAAATAGTGACTGATCAAGCAGGAAAAATATTGGTTTGTGACTTGGAGTGTAGTAGGACCAATCTGGTACCCGCCATCTGGCCCGTCTTAAGAAAGGACTGGGACCGTACAAAGAGAGAATGCAAAAGGCGGTTTGCTTGGAAAATGAAAAAGGGGTGGCGACGTCAATTTTCCCAATAATAGTTATGACCAATATAATGGGAGGAGCATGGGGCAATCTGTTCCCGCCAGCATTGCCCAAGGTTAATGTATGGGTAACACTAGCAAATCTCACGGGACAGGATACCTTGTGTCTATCTACTGCTTCCCCGAACAACCCTTTCTCTACCTGTCTCGTGGGCTTGCCGCTAGATGAATGGCCGGTACCCCAAGATTTAAGAAAAGTAGACGTCAGGGAAATAATAAAATATTGGGACGCGTGGGCCCCCCGACTCCCACAGGCCAGTTTGGAACCGCAAGAAATTGAGTTATTGGGATCAGTAAAAATGGATCTTTGTTTTAAATTTAATTATACAGGAAAAAATCAGTCTAAGGTGTGGGATGTTTCTCCCGTTCACCCTGTCTTCCGGAATGCTAGTGTTTGGTGTAACTCCACAGCCTTAAATGTGTCTAAATCTACGAATGTCCCCCTCTTATTACCCCCCGGAATATTCTTTATTTGTGGGGATAAGGCTTGGCCTAGCATCCCTTCTCATATAAAAGGGGGTCCCTGCAGTCTTGGACGCCTCTCAGTCTTGACCCCCAACACGTCTATGATTTTGCAACACCGCCTTTCTCATAGGGCAAAACGTAGTGTCCATACCTATACCCCTGACTGTGATGATAGTGTGGAATTTTGGTCTTTTGGTCAACGCTTTGCTGCTTCTTTTTTGTTGCCTGGGGCTGCTGCTGGGAAAGCCTTGGCAACTTTAGATAAACTTGTCTGTTGGCTTGCCAAGCAAACAAATGCCACCAGCAAGGCATTATCTGGTCTCTTGTTAGATGTGGATAGTGTTCGCCATGCTACACTGCAAAATAGGGCTGCTATAGATTTTTTGCTTTTAGCACAAGGCCATGGGTGTGAGGATTTTGAAGGTATGTGTTGTATGAACCTTTCTGATCATTCTGAATCGATTCACGCAAGTATTCAGCAGCTTAAGGAAGGAGTCTCTAAACTCCACCAGGATGACAGCTGGGATTGGCTAGACAAACTTTTTAAAGGATGGGGTTTGTCTGGCTGGCTAAGAAGCCTGGTAAAAACAATTGTGTATGCTTTGGCTGTCTTTGTCCTTTTATTGCTCTTTTTACCCTGTCTGTTGCAATGTTTACAGAGGTTAATAGCAAACTCAATGAAGCGGGTCCTTATTGTGCAACAAGAGGGGGGAGATGAAGGGAATGATCTGATCAGCCTTGGAAGAACTCCTAGTGATAGCCAGCTAATCGAAAAGGACGTGCTGGAGCTCATGCAGCGCGAACTACAGAAAGTTTGAACAATGCAGCGCCTTGAAAAAAGCCTCTGCTTGGGCAAGACTGTTATCTGTCACAAGATAAACATCAGGAACAACAGACTGCAACATCCTGGCTTTGTTTATAGAACAAGGAATTGGTGGTTGAAAGAAATTGGGCAACAGGATGCGAAAAGAGACGGACGACTCTGAAATGACTGGCCAATTAGGAGCTCAGCTTTTGTAATATGTATGAGATGATTTTCTGTGTAACCAATCAGACTCTAACACGCTGTCTTCTAATGAATATTTGATCATATAAAAGATGGTTGCTGAAAACAATAAAGTTAGATCTGGCGTGCACCTAGCTAGGTCTCCGTGTCTCAATCGCGGCAATGCGGTGGGGTCAGGGCCACGCGCTGAGCACCCGGTGCGCTGGGGTTGCCCCAGCGGTTCCTGAGCAGCTCCTGCAGTGCTGCCGCCGGTACCGTTCTGGCGGCTGTAGTTGTTTAAAAAGCCGTTGTTGTTTCCGGCGTAATCTGACGGCAGTTTTCTCGGGCATTTGGGCCTCTTCTAATAAGTGTGCTGTGAGTACATCTGCAAGCATTCACCTGTCGAGGTCAAATGACTGGTGGTGCTCATCTGCCCCTGTGCTACTGCTGCTGCCTCCCGTGAATGCTCATGTGCCTGCGTGCCCCTGTACAGGCACAGATGCACGCGCGCAACACCTGATCCCGCATCCTAATTATTTTTCGCCCGGTTCTCGGAGTTGTTCTGCTTCCGGCTGATGAATGGGAAAGTGTAGTAGTGCTGTTTCATTTCACCAGCCTCTCAAGTGTGGAAATTATGGTAAATTTGAGAACAAGCCAGATTAGATTGATAGTTACACCTCCTCCTTTAATTAGCCAACCACAGGATCTGTGGAGGCAAAGGCCGGGGGGGTGTGTCGGTGTATATAAGGTGTATTGTCTATGTGAAAGATGAATCAAAAGGAGGTGCTTGAGGTGGGAAGGCTTTTCCGGAGAGGTTCCACATGTTGTCAGGTAGTCCCTCTGAATGGCAGCTTCCGGTTCGGTCCCTTAGCTTTCGGAAGTGACATTTAGTCTGATATGTGCCAGCCGTGCAATCTACCTAGCCCTGCAAAGTGCAAATATTAACCTAAATGCATATTAAGATACTGTGTGTTAGCTCCTGAACTGCAATAGAGAGCGGGTGTTCCAGCGGAGGCAAGCAAATCGTGTTGATTTAGAGTGGCTTGAGGATTTGGCCCATTACCGCTTCTTTATACACTTTTAAAAAGAAATGACAACTCGATAGTTTAGGCTTTAACTGGAACATGGCAAGTAATTGTATGTTTTGGTGGACCCCTAGTAATGTTGCAGAATCTTTCTCTGAAGTTGTTCCGTGGGATAGCCGATTTCTCAGCTAAGAGCTACTTGTTTGTTCAATCCTCCATCTTAGGCCTGCTCCTCAGGTGCATCCTCCTTCTCGCAGCGATTTCCTAGGAACAGATTTCGAAGAACAGCTCTGATCACAGAATCACAGATTGGTTAGGGTTGGAAAGGATCTCTGGAGATCATCCAGCCCAACCCCCCTGCCAGAGCAGGGTCACCTACAGCAGGTTGCACAGGATGACCTCCAGGCGGGTTTTGAATGTCTCTGGGGTGGGAGACTCTACCGCCTCCCTGGGCAGCCTGTTCCAGCGCTCTGCCACCCTCAAAGTAAAGAAGTTCCTCCTCATGCTTTGATAGAAGTTCCTAGGTTCCAGTTTGTACCCGTTACCTCTTGTCCTGGATCATCTTTGATGATCCAGGACAAGAGGTAACGGGCACCAATTGGAACGTAGGAACTTGAACTTGAACTGGAAGGTAGGAACTTGAACTTGAACATAGGATTATCCTTGATGATTCAGGATAGCTGTGTGTCTGACCAGTCTGTCTTTCGAAGGAGGTCCTGGACCAGCTCCAGCCATGCTGTGCTGAGCAGAGCCCCTGGCAGCAGCCCCACAGCTCACTCCCAGTGTGCCTGAATGGAAAAGGTACCAAAGTTGCTCCAACACTTTCTGAAAAACTCTATAGTGTTACCCCACAAGCGCAAAGCGACGGCAAAGCCCGTGAAATGACACCGGTGCTTCCAGAAAATGTCAAGCTTCCTGCCCAAGGGTGACATGCCATGCGGTGGGGTCAGGGACACGCGCTGAGCACCCGGTGCGCTGGGGTTGCCCCAGCGGTTCCTGAGCAGCTCCTGCAGTGCTGCCGCCGGTACCGTTCTGGCGGCTGTAGTTGTTTAAAAAGCCGTTGTTGTTTCCGGCGTAATCTGACGGCAGTTTTCTCGGGCATTTGGGCCTCTTCTAATAAGTGTGCTGTGACTACATCTGCAAGCATTCACCTGTCGAGGTCAAATGACTGGTGGTGCTCATCTGCCCCCGTGCTACTGCTGCTGCCTCCCGTGAATGCTCATGTGCCTGCGTGCCCCTGTACAGGCACAGATGCACGCGCGCAACACCTGATCCCGCATCCTAATTATTTTTCGCCCGGTTCTCGGAGTTGTTCTGCTTCCGGCTGATGAATGGGAAAGTGTAGTAGTGCTGTTTCATTTCACCAGCCTCTCAAGTGTGGAAATTATGGTAAATTTGAGAACAAGCCAGATTAGATTGATAGTTACACCTCCTCCTTTAATTAGCCAACCACAGGATCTGTGGAGGCAAAGGCCGGGGGGCGTGTCGGTGGGGGGGCATACGATTTTACCATGGCGAGATTGCTGGAGGTTCTTTCTTGTCTGTTCTTTCTTGTCTTGTAAATTGATATGAGGTTCTGCCAGTCTTCCTCACGTAGCACAATCGCTCTTGATTTCTGGAGGTTGCTCACAGGGTAAGCTAATGTTTAACATCAATAAGGGTTACCGAATCTTGTCCTTGAGAAGCAGGAGTCTGGAAGCTGTTGTCAATCCAACTGCTGTATTCCTGACCAGCAAGCCCGCTCGATTCAGGGTTAATTAACTGATTACTTAGAGCGGAAGTGTTGTGGAAGAGCCCGATCATTACCATTTCTATTCATTCTAATATGATGTATTTCAACTCCCCATCCCTCACGCCTTCTAGAGAGTGATCTGGTGAAGGAGGATGACAAGTCTTTGTGAAACCATCTCGAGTTCTGCCAGATACTCGTAGTTGAAGTTGTCTAGCGGTGCGAGATTAGACACCGTGTGAAAGGCAATACTGCACAGATTCTTTATTCCAGACCATTTTCTAAGTTCGCATGATACAAAACCTCACGGTTACTGGGCAGCTCTCCCACTTTTCACGTCAACCTTTGCTACCTAGCCCGCTGCAACGTGCAGGAAAGAAACATTTATTTGAATTGCGCCGTGGTGCCGTGCATCTTAATGACACTCTGTAGTGACTGGCAGTGTGTCTGGGTCCTGGGGTTGGACCCGGTCTAGCTGCCAGGAGGCAACATTGCAGAGAGGGGCTACAGCTGTGGTCTCTGAAGGGACCTGGCTACTCTATGTAGGCCTTCTCTCCCTGCGTCTCAGAGTGCTTGAAGATGCTAATTGGTTCACATTTTCCTCTGTTCGTTAAGGTATTCTGTCCTTAAAAATTCAGCTTTTTAAAATAGTAACGTGTATTGTCTATGTGAAAGATTAATCAAAAGGAGTTGCTTGAGGTGGGAAGGCTTTTCCGGAGAGGTTCCACATGTTGTCAGGTAGTCCCTCTGAATGGCAGCTTCCGGTTCGGTCCCTTAGCTTTCGGAAGTGACATTTAGTCTGATATGTGCCAGCCGTGCAATCTACCTAGCCCTGCAAAGTGCAAATATTAACCTAAATGCATATTAAGATACTGTGTGTTAGCTCCTGAACTGAAATAGAGAGCGGGTGTTCCAGCGGAGGCAAGCAAATCGTGTTGATTTAGAGTGGCTTGAGGATTTGGCCCATTACCGCTTCTTTATACACTTTTAAAAAGAAATGCCAACTCGATAGTTTAGGCTTTAACTGGAACATGGCAAGTAATTGTATGTTTTGGCGGACCCCTAGTAATGTTGCAGAATCTTTCTCAGAAGTTGTTCCATGGGATAGCCGATTCCTCAGGTAAGAGCTACTTGTTTGTTCAATCCTCCATCTTAGGCCTGCTCCTCAGGTGCATCCTCCTTCTCGCAGCGATTTCCTAGGAACAGATTTCGAAGAACAGCTCTGATCACAGAATCACAGATTGGTTAGAGTTGGAAAGGAGCTCTGGAGATCATCCAGCCCAACCCCCCTGCCAGAGCAGGGTCACCTACAGCAGGTTGCACAGGATGACCTCCAGGCGGGTTTTGAATGTTTCTGGGGTGGGAGACTCTACCGCCTCCCTGGGCAGCCTGTTCCAGCGCTCTGCCACCCTCAAAGTAAAGAAGTTCCTCCTCATGCTTTGATAGAAGTTCCTACGTTCCAGTTGGTACCCGTTACCTCTTGTCCTGGATCATCTCCGGAGGCTGCCGAAAGCGAAAACAGGTGCTTTTGAGGATGGAGTCCGCAGGAAAGTAGAGAGGCCAAATTGTCTGGGGCATTTGAAAGGGTTCCAGGAGGCAGTGAGAACCAGCATTACTTTTTCCCGCTGGCACCTTTGCTGTGGCAGCAAAAGCTGGACGTTTGTCTTTTTTGCTCCGGAGGCTGCCGAAAGCGAAAACAGGTACTTTTGAGGATGGAGTCCGCAGGAAAGCAGAAAGGCCAAATTGTCTGGGGCATTTGAAAGGGTTCCAGGAGGCAGTGAGAACCAGCATTACTTTTCCCCGCTGTCACCTTTGCTGTGGCAGCAAAAGCTGGACGTTTGTCTTTTTTGCTCCTGAGGATGCCGAAAGCGAAAACAGGTGCTTTTGAGGATGAAGTCCTCAGGAAAGCAAAAAGGGCCAAATTGTCTGTGGCATTTGAAAGAGTTCCAAGAGGCAGTGAGAACCAGCATTACTTTTCCCCGCTGTCACCTTTGCTGTGGCAGCAAAAGCTGGACGTTTGTCTTTTTTGCTCCGGAGGCTGCCGAAAGCGAAAACAGGTGCTTTTGAGGATGGAGTCCGCAGGAAAGCAGAGAGTGCCAAATTGTCTGTGGCATTTGAAGAGGTTCCAGGAGGCAATGAGGACCAGCATCACATTTCCCCACTGCACCTTTGCTGTGGCAGCAAAAGCTGGACGTTTGTCTTTTTACCAACGGAGGGCGCCGAAAGTGAAAAAAGGCGCTTTTGAGGATAGAGTCCGCAGGAAAGCAGAGAGGGCCAAATTGTCTGGGGCATTTGAAAGAGTTCCAGGAGGCAGTGAGAACCAGCATCACTTTTCCCCGCTGGCTCCTTTGCTGTGGCAGCAAAAGCTGTACGTCTGTCTTTTTTGCTCCTGAGGCTGCCGAAAGCGAAAACAGGTGCTTTTCAGGATGGAGTCCGCAGGAAAGCAGAGAGGGCCAAATTGTCTGGGGCATTTGAAAGGGTTCCAGGAGGCAGTGAGAACCAGCATTACTTTTCCCCGCTGGCACCTTTGCTGTGGCAGCAAAAGCTGGGCGTTTGTCTTTTTTGCTCCGGAGGCTGCCGAAAGCGAAAACAGGTGCTTTTGAGGATGGAGTCCGCAGGAAAGCAGAGAGGGCCAAATTGTCTGGGGCATTTGAAAGGGTTCCAGGAGGCAGTGAGAACCAGCATTATTTTTCCCCGCTGGCTCCTTTGCTGTGGCAGCAAAAGCTGGACGTTTGTCTTTTTACCACCGGAGGGCGCCGAAAGTGAAAAAAGGCGCTTTTGAGGATAGAGTCCGCAGGAAAGCAGAGAGGGCCAAATTGTCTGGGGCATTTGAAAGAGTTCCAGGAGGCAGTGAGAACCAGCATCACTTTTCCCCGCTGGCTCCTTTGCTGTGGCAGCAAAAGCTGGACGTTTGTCTTTTTTGCTCCGGAGGATGCCGAAAGCGAAAACAGGTGCTTTTGAGGATGGAGTCCGCAGGAAAGCAGAGAGGCCCAAATTGTCTGTGGCATTTGAAAGGGTTCCAGGAGGCAGTGAGAACCAGCATTACTTTTCCCGGCTGGCACCTTTGCTGTGGCAGCAAAAGCTGGACGTTTGTCTTTTTTGCTCCTGAGGTTGCCGAAAGCGAAAAAAGGTGCTTTTGAGGATGGAGTCCGCAGGAAAGCAGAGAGGGCCAAATTGTCTGTGGCATTTGAAAGGGTTCCAGGAGGCAGTGAGAACCAGCATTACTTTTTCCAGCTGGCACCTTTGCTGTGGCAGCAAAAGCTGGACGTTTGTCTTTTTTGCTCCTGAGACTGCCGAAAGCGAAAACAGGTGCTTTTGAGGATGGAGTCCGCAGGAAAGCAGAGAGGGCCAAATTGTCTGGGGCATTTGAAAGGGTTCCAGGAGGCAGTGAGAACCAGCATTACTTTTCCCCTCTGGCACCTTTGCTGTGGCAGCAAAAGCTGGACGTTTGTCTTTTTTGCTCCGGAGGCTGCCGAAAGCGAAAACAGGTGCTTTTGAGGATGGAGTCCGCAGGAAAGCAGAGAGGCCCAAATTGTCTGGGGCATTTGAAAGAGTTCCAGGAGGCAGTGAGAACCAGCATCACTTTTCCCCGCTGGCACCTTTGCTGTGGCAGCAAAAGCTGGACGTTTGTCTTTTTTGCTCCGGAGGCTGCCGAAAGCGAAAACAGGTGCTTTTGAGGATGGAGTCCGCAGGAAAGCAGAGAGGGGCAAATTGTCTGTGGCATTTGAAAGAGTTCCAGGAGGCAGTGAGAACCAGCATTACTTTTTCCCGCTGGCACCTTTGCTGTGGCAGCAAAAGCTGGACGTTTGTCTTTTTTGCTCCGGAGGCTGCCGAAAGCGAAAACAGGTGCTTTTGAGGATGGAGTCCGCAGGAAAGCAGAGAGTGCCAAATTGTCTGTGGCATTTGAAGAGGTTCCAGGAGGCAATGAGGACAAGCATCACATTTCCCCACTGGCACCTTTGCTGTGGCAGCAAAAGCTGGACGTTTGTCTTTTTACCACCGGAGGGTTTCGAAAGTGAAAAAAGGCGCTTTTGAGGATAGAGTCCGCAGGAAAGCAGAGAGTGCCAAATTGTCTGTGGCATTTGAAGAGGTTCCAGGAGGCAATGAGGACCAGCATCACATTTCCCCACTGGCACCTTTGCTGTGGCAGCAAAAGCTGGACGTTTGTCTTTTTACCACCGGAGGGTTCCGAAAGTGAAAAAAGGCGCTTTTGAGGATAGAGTCCGCAGGAAAGCAGAGAGGGGCAAATTGTCTGGGGCATTTGAAAGAGTTCCAGGAGGCAGTGAGAACCAGCATCACTTTTCCCCGCTGGCTCCTTTGCTGTGGCAGCAAAACCTGGATGTTTGTCTTTTTTGCTCCGGAGGTTGCCGAAAGTGAAAACAGGTGCTTTTCAGGATGGAGTCCGCAGGAAAGCAGAGAGGGCCAAATTGTCTGTGGCATTTGAAAGGGTTCCAGGAGGCAGTGAGAACCAGCATTACTTTTCCCCGCTGGCACCTTTGCTGTGGCAGCAAAAGCTGGACGTTTGTCTTTTTTGCTCCGGAGGCTGCCGAAAGCGAAAACAGGTGCTTTTGAGGATGGAGTCCGCAGGAAAGCAGAGAGGGCCAAATTGTCTGGGGCATTTGAAAGGGTTCCAGGAGGCAGTGAGAACCAGCATTACTTTTTCCCGCTGGCACCTTTGCTGTGGCAGCAAAAGCTGGACGTTTGTCTTTTTTGCTCCTGAGGATGCCGAAAGCGAAAACAGGTGCTTTTGAGGATGGAGTCCGCAGGAAAGCAGAGAGGGCCAAATTGTCTGGGGCATTTGAAAGGGTTCCAGGAGGCAGTGAGAACCAGCATTATTTTTCCCCGCTGGCACCTTTGCTGTGGCAGCAAAAGCTGGACGTTTGTCTTTTTACCAGCGGAGGGCGCCGAAAGTGAAAAAAGGCGCTTTTGAGGATAGAGTCCGCAGGAAAGCAGAGAGGGCCAAATTGTCTGGGGCATTTGAAAGAGTTCCAGGAGGCAGTGAGAACCAGCATTACTTTTTCCCGCTGGCACCTTTGCTGTGGCAGCAAAAGCTGGACGTTTGTCTTTTTTGCTCCTGAGGATGCCGAAAGCGAAAACAGGTGCTTTTGAGGATGGAGTCCGCAGGAAAGCAGAGAGGGCCAAATTGTCTGGGGCATTTGAAAGGGTTCCAGGAGGCAGTGAGAACCAGCATCACTTTTCCCCGCTGACTCCTTTGCTGTGGCAGCAAAAGTTGTACGTCTGTTATTTTTGCTCCTGAGGATGCCGAAAGCGAAAACAGGTGCTTTTGAGGATGGAGTCCGCAGGAAAGCAGAGAGGGCCAAATTGTCTGTGGCATTTGAAGAGGTTCCAGGAGGCAGTGAGAACCAGCATCACTTTTCCCCGCTGGCACCTTTGCTGTGGCAGCAAAAGCTGGACGTTTGTCTTTTTTGCTCCTGAGGCTGCCGAAAGCGAAAACAGGTGCTTTTGAGGATGGAGTCCGCAGGAAAGCAGAGAGGGCCAAATTGTCTGTGGCATTTGAAAGGGTTCCAGGAGGCAGTGAGAACCAGCATTACTTTTCCCCGCTGGCACCTTTGCTGTGGCAGCAAAAGCTGGACGTTTGTCTTTTTTGCTCCGGAGGTTGCCGAAAGCGAAAACAGGTGCTTTTGAGGATGGAGTCCGCAGGAAAGCAGAGAGGGCCAAATTGTCTGGGGCATTTGAAAGGGTTCCAGGAGGCAGTGAGAACCAGCATTACTTTTCCCCGCTGTCACCTTTGCTGTGGCAGCAAAAGCTGGACGTTTGTCTTTTTTGCTCCTGAGACTGCCGAAAGCGAAAACAGGTGCTTTTGAGGATGGAGTCCGCAGGAAAGCAGAGAGTGCCAAATTGTCTGTGGCATTTGAAGAGGTTCCAGGAGGCAATGAGGACCAGCATCACATTTCCCCACTGCACCTTTGCTGTGGCAGCAAAAGCTGGACGTTTGTCTTTTTTGCTCCTGAGGTTGCCGAAAGCGAAAAAAGGTGCTTTTGAGGATGGAGTCCGCAAGAAAGCAGAGAGGGCCAAATTGTCTGGGGCATTTGAAAGGGTTCCAGGAGGCAGTGAGAACCAGCATTACTTTTCCCCGCTGGCACCTTTGCTGTGGCAGCAAAAGCTGGACGTTTGTCTTTTTTGCTCCGGAGGCTGCCGAAAGCGAAAACAGGTGCTTTTGAGGATGGAGTCCGCAGGAAAGCAGAGAGGGCCAAATTGTCTGGGGCATTTGAAAGGGTTCCAGGAGGCAGTGAGAACCAGCATTACTTTTTCCCGATGGCTTCTTTGCTGTGGCAGCAAAAGCTGGACGTTTGTCTTTTTACCACCGGAGGGCGCCGATAGTGAAAAAAGGCGCTTTGGAGGATAGAGTCCGCAGGAAAGCAGAGAGGGCCAAATTGTCTGGGGCATTTGAAAGGGTTCCAGGAGGCAGTGAGAACCAGCATTATTTTTCCCCGCTGGCACCTTTGCTGTGGCAGCAAAAGCTGGACGTTTGTCTTTTTTGCTCCGGAGGCTGCCGAAAGCGAAAACAGGTGCTTTTGAGGATGGAGTCCGCAGGAAACAGAGAGGGCCAAATTGTCTGTGGCATTTGAAAGGGTTCCAGGAGGCAGTGAGAACCAGCATTACTTTTCCCCGCTGGCACCTTTGCTGTGGCAGCAAAAGCTGGACGTTTGTCTTTTTTGCTCCGGAGGCTGCCGAAAGCGAAAACAGGTGCTTTTGAGGATGGAGTCCGCAGGAAAGCAGAGAGGGCCAAATTGTCTGGGGCATTTGAAAGGGTTCCAGGAGGCAGTGAGAACCAGCATTACTTTTTCCCGCTGGCACCTTTGCTGTGGCAGCAAAAGCTGGACGTTTGTCTTTTTTGCTCCTGAGGATGCCGAAAGCGAAAACAGGTGCTTTTGAGGATGGAGTCCGCAGGAAAGCAGAGAGGGCCAAATTGTCTGGGGCATTTGAAAGGGTTCCAGGAGGCAGTGAGAACCAGCATTATTTTTCCCCGCTGGCACCTTTGCTGTGGCAGCAAAAGCTGGACGTTTGTCTTTTTGCCACCGGAGGGTTTCGAAAGTGAAAAAAGGCGCTTTTGAGGATGGAGTCCGCAGGAAAGCAGAGAGGGGCAAATTGTCTGTGGCATTTGAAAGGGTTCCAGGAGGCAGTGAGAACCAGCATTACTTTTCCCGGCTGTCACCTTTGCTGTGGCAGCAAAAGCTGGACGTTTGTCTTTTTTGCTCCTGAGGCTGCCGAAAGCGAAAAGAGGTGCTTTTGAGGATGGAGTCCGCAGGAAAGCAGAGAGGCCCAAATTGTCTGGGGCATTTGAAAGGGTTCCAGGAGGCAGTGAGAACCAGCATCACTTTTCCCCGCTGGCACCTTTGCTGTGGCAGCAAAAGCTGGACGTTTGTCTTTTTTGCTCCTGAGGTTGCCGAAAGCGAAAACAGGTGCTTTTGAGGATGGAGTCCGCAGGAAAGCAGAGAGGGGCAAATTGTCTGTGGCATTTGAAAGAGTTCCAGGAGGCAGTGAGAACCAGCATTACTTTTTCCCGCTGGCACCTTTGCTGTGGCAGCAAAAGCTGGACGTTTGTCTTTTTTGCTCCGGAGGCTGCCGAAAGCGAAAAGAGGTGCTTTTGAGGATGGAGTCCGCAGGAAAGCAGAGAGTGCCAAATTGTCTGTGGCATTTGAAGAGGTTCCAGGAGGCAATGAGGACCAGCATCACATTTCCCCACTGGCACCTTTGCTGTGGCAGCAAAAGCTGGACGTTTGTCTTTTTACCACCGGAGGGTTCCGAAAGTGAAAAAAGGCGCTTTTGAGGATAGAGTCCGCAGGAAAGCAGAGAGGGGCAAATTGTCTGGGGCATTTGAAAGAGTTCCAGGAGGCAGTGAGAACCAGCATCACTTTTCCCCGCTGGCTCCTTTGCTGTGGCAGCAAAACCTGGATGTTTGTCTTTTTTGCTCCGGAGGTTGCCGAAAGTGAAAACAGGTGCTTTTCAGGATGGAGTCCGCAGGAAAGCAGAGAGGGCCAAATTGTCTGTGGCATTTGAAAGGGTTCCAGGAGGCAGTGAGAACCAGCATTACTTTTCCCCGCTGGCACCTTTGCTGTGGCAGCAAAAGCTGGACGTTTGTCTTTTTTGCTCCTGAGGTTGCCGAAAGCGAAAACAGGTGCTTTTGAGGATGGAGTCCGCAGGAAAGCAGAGAGGGCCAAATTGTCTGGGGCATTTGAAAGGGTTCCAGGAGGCAGTGAGAACCAGCATTACTTTTCCCCGCTGGCACCTTTGCTGTGGCAGCAAAAGCTGGACGTTTGTCTTTTTTGCTCCGGAGGCTGCCGAAAGCGAAAACAGGTGCTTTTGAGGATGGAGTCCGCAGGAAAGCAGAGAGGGCCAAATTGTCTGGGGCATTTGAAAGGGTTCCAGGAGGCAGTGAGAACCAGCATTACTTTTTCCCGCTGGCACCTTTGCTGTGGCAGCAAAAGCTGGACGTTTGTCTTTTTTGCTCCTGAGGATGCCGAAAGCGAAAACAGGTGCTTTTGAGGATGGAGTCCGCAGGAAAGCAGAGAGGGCCAAATTGTCTGGGGCATTTGAAAGGGTTCCAGGAGGCAGTGAGAACCAGCATTATTTTTCCCCGCTGGCACCTTTGCTGTGGCAGCAAAAGCTGGACGTTTGTCTTTTTACCAGCGGAGGGCGCCGAAAGTGAAAAAAGGCGCTTTTGAGGATAGAGTCCGCAGGAAAGCAGAGAGGGCCAAATTGTCTGGGGCATTTGAAAGAGTTCCAGGAGGCAGTGAGAACCAGCATCACTTTTCCCCGCTGACTCCTTTGCTGTGGCAGCAAAAGCTGTACGTCTGTTATTTTTGCTCCTGAGGATGCCGAAAGCGAAAACAGGTGCTTTTGAGGATGGAGTCCGCAGGAAAGCAGAGAGGGCCAAATTGTCTGTGGCATTTGAAGAGGTTCCAGGAGGCAGTGAGAACCAGCATCACTTTTCCCCGCTGGCACCTTTGCTGTGGCAGCAAAAGCTGGACGTTTGTCTTTTTTGCTCCTGAGGCTGCCGAAAGCGAAAACAGGTGCTTTTGAGGATGGAGTCCGCAGGAAAGCAGAGAGGGCCAAATTGTCTGTGGCATTTGAAAGGGTTCCAGGAGGCAGTGAGAACCAGCATTACTTTTCCCCGCTGGCACCTTTGCTGTGGCAGCAAAAGCTGGACGTTTGTCTTTTTTGCTCCGGAGGTTGCCGAAAGCGAAAACAGGTGCTTTTGAGGATGGAGTCCGCAGGAAAGCAGAGAGGGCCAAATTGTCTGGGGCATTTGAAAGGGTTCCAGGAGGCAGTGAGAACCAGCATTACTTTTCCCCGCTGTCACCTTTGCTGTGGCAGCAAAAGCTGGACGTTTGTCTTTTTTGCTCCTGAGACTGCCGAAAGCGAAAACAGGTGCTTTTGAGAATGGAGTCCGCAGGAAAGCAGAGAGTGCCAAATTGTCTGTGGCATTTGAAGAGGTTCCAGGAGGCAATGAGGACCAGCATCACATTTCCCCACTGCACCTTTGCTGTGGCAGCAAAAGCTGGACGTTTGTCTTTTTTGCTCCTGAGGTTGCCGAAAGCGAAAAAAGGTGCTTTTGAGGATGGAGTCCGCAAGAAAGCAGAGAGGGCCAAATTGTCTGGGGCATTTGAAAGAGTTCCAGGAGGCAGTGAGAACCAGCATCACTTTTCCCCGCTGGCTCCTTTGCTGTGGCAGCAAAACCTGGATGTTTGTCTTTTTTGCTCCGGAGGTTGCCGAAAGTGAAAACAGGTGCTTTTCAGGATGGAGTCCGCAGGAAAGCAGAGAGGGCCAAATTGTCTGTGGCATTTGAAAGGGTTCCAGGAGGCAGTGAGAACCAGCATTACTTTTCCCCGCTGGCACCTTTGCTGTGGCAGCAAAAGCTGGACGTTTGTCTTTTTTGCTCCTGAGGTTGCCGAAAGCGAAAACAGGTGCTTTTGAGGATGGAGTCCGCAGGAAAGCAGAGAGGGCCAAATTGTCTGTGGCATTTGAAAGGGTTCCAGGAGGCAGTGAGAACCAGCATTACTTTTCCCCGCTGGCACCTTTGCTGTGGCAGCAAAAGCTGGACGTTTGTCTTTTTTGCTCCGGAGGCTGCCGAAAGCGAAAAGAGGTGCTTTTGAGGATGGAGTCCGCAGGAAAGCAGAGAGGGCCAAATTGTCTGGGGCATTTGAAAGGGTTCCAGGAGGCAGTGAGAACCAGCATTACTTTTTCCCGCTGGCACCTTTGCTGTGGCAGCAAAAGCTGGACGTTTGTCTTTTTTGCTCCTGAGGATGCCGAAAGCGAAAACAGGTGCTTTTGAGGATGGAGTCCGCAGGAAAGCAGAGAGGGCCAAATTGTCTGGGGCATTTGAAAGGGTTCCAGGAGGCAGTGAGAACCAGCATTATTTTTCCCCGCTGGCACCTTTGCTGTGGCAGCAAAAGCTGGACGTTTGTCTTTTTACCAGCGGAGGGCGCCGAAAGTGAAAAAAGGCGCTTTTGAGGATAGAGTCCGCAGGAAAGCAGAGAGGGCCAAATTGTCTGGGGCATTTGAAAGAGTTCCAGGAGGCAGTGAGAACCAGCATCACTTTTCCCCGCTGACTCCTTTGCTGTGGCAGCAAAAGCTGTACGTCTGTTATTTTTGCTCCTGAGGATGCCGAAAGCGAAAACAGGTGCTTTTGAGGATGGAGTCCGCAGGAAAGCAGAGAGGGCCAAATTGTCTGTGGCATTTGAAGAGGTTCCAGGAGGCTGTGAGAACCAGCATCACTTTTCCCCGCTGGCACCTTTGCTGTGGCAGCAAAAGCTGGACGTTTGTCTTTTTTGCTCCTGAGGCTGCCGAAAGCGAAAACAGGTGCTTTTGAGGATGGAGTCCGCAGGAAAGCAGAGAGGGCCAAATTGTCTGTGGCATTTGAAAGGGTTCCAGGAGGCAGTGAGAACCAGCATTACTTTTCCCCGCTGGCACCTTTGCTGTGGCAGCAAAAGCTGGACGTTTGTCTTTTTTGCTCCGGAGGTTGCCGAAAGCGAAAACAGGTGCTTTTGAGGATGGAGTCCGCAGGAAAGCAGAGAGGGCCAAATTGTCTGGGGCATTTGAAAGAGTTCCAGGAGGCAGTGAGAACCAGCATTACTTTTCCCCGCTGTCACCTTTGCTGTGGCAGCAAAAGCTGGACGTTTGTCTTTTTTGCTCCTGAGACTGCCGAAAGCGAAAACAGGTGCTTTTGAGAATGGAGTCCGCAGGAAAGCAGAGAGTGCCAAATTGTCTGTGGCATTTGAAGAGGTTCCAGGAGGCAATGAGGACCAGCATCACATTTCCCCACTGCACCTTTGCTGTGGCAGCAAAAGCTGGACGTTTGTCTTTTTTGCTCCTGAGGTTGCCGAAAGCGAAAAAAGGTGCTTTTGAGGATGGAGTCCGCAAGAAAGCAGAGAGGGCCAAATTGTCTGGGGCATTTGAAAGGGTTCCAGGAGGCAGTGAGAACCAGCATTACTTTTCCCCGCTGGCACCTTTGCTGTGGCAGCAAAAGCTGGACGTTTGTCTTTTTTGCTCCGGAGGCTGCCGAAAGCGAAAACAGGTGCTTTTGAGGATGGAGTCCGCAGGAAAGCAGAGAGGGCCAAATTGTCTGGGGCATTTGAAAGGGTTCCAGGAGGCAGTGAGAACCAGCATTACTTTTTCCCGATGGCTTCTTTGCTGTGGCAGCAAAAGCTGGACGTTTGTCTTTTTACCACCGGAGGGCGCCGATAGTGAAAAAAGGCGCTTTGGAGGATAGAGTCCGCAGGAAAGCAGAGAGGGCCAAATTGTCTGGGGCATTTGAAAGGGTTCCAGGAGGCAGTGAGAACCAGCATTATTTTTCCCCGCTGGCACCTTTGCTGTAGCAGCAAAAGCTGGACGTTTGTCTTTTTTGCTCCGGAGGCTGCCGAAAGCGAAAAGAGGTGCTTTTGAGGATGGAGTCCGCAGGAAAGCAGAGAGGGCCAAATTGTCTGGGGCATTTGAAGAGGTTCAAGGAGGCAGTGAGAACCAGCATTACTTTTCCCGCTGGCACCTTTGCTGTGGCAGCAAAAGCTGGACGTTTGTCTTTTTACCAGCGGAGGGCGCCGATAGTGAAAACAGGTGCTTTGGAGGATAGAGTCCGCAGGAAAGCAGAGAGGGGCAAATTGTCTGGGGCATTTGAAAGAGTTCCAGGAGGCAGTGAGAACCAGCATCACTTTTCCCCGCTGGCACCTTTGCTGTGGCAGCAAAAGCTGGACGTTTGTCTTTTTTGCTCCGGAGGCTGCCGAAAGCGAAAACAGGTGCTTTTGAGGATGGAGTCCGCAGGAAAGCAGAGAGGGCCAAATTGTCTGGGGCATTTGAAAGGGTTCCAGGAGGCAGTGAGAACCAGCATTACTTTTTCCCGCTGGCACCTTTGCTGTGGCAGCAAAAGCTGGACGTTTGTCTTTTTTGCTCCTGAGGATGCCGAAAGCGAAAACAGGTGCTTTTGAGGATGGAGTCCGCAGGAAAGCAGAGAGGGCCAAATTGTCTGGGGCATTTGAAAGGGTTCCAGGAGGCAGTGAGAACCAGCATTATTTTTCCCCGCTGGCACCTTTGCTGTGGCAGCAAAAGCTGGACGTTTGTCTTTTTACCAGCGGAGGGCGCCGAAAGTGAAAAAAGGCGCTTTTGAGGATAGAGTCCGCAGGAAAGCAGAGAGGGCCAAATTGTCTGGGGCATTTGAAAGAGTTCCAGGAGGCAGTGAGAACCAGCATCACTTTTCCCCGCTGACTCCTTTGCTGTGGCAGCAAAAGCTGTACGTCTGTTATTTTTGCTCCTGAGGATGCCGAAAGCGAAAACAGGTGCTTTTGAGGATGGAGTCCGCAGGAAAGCAGAGAGGGCCAAATTGTCTGTGGCATTTGAAGAGGTTCCAGGAGGCAGTGAGAACCAGCATCACTTTTCCCCGCTGGCACCTTTGCTGTGGCAGCAAAAGCTGGACGTTTGTCTTTTTTGCTCCTGAGGCTGCCGAAAGCGAAAACAGGTGCTTTTGAGGATGGAATCCGCAGGAAAGCAGAGAGGGCCAAATTGTCTGTGGCATTTGAAAGGGTTCCAGGAGGCAGTGAGAACCAGCATTACTTTTCCCCGCTGGCACCTTTGCTGTGGCAGCAAAAGCTGGACGTTTGTCTTTTTTGCTCCGGAGGTTGCCGAAAGCGAAAACAGGTGCTTTTGAGGATGGAGTCCGCAGGAAAGCAGAGAGGGCCAAATTGTCTGGGGCATTTGAAAGGGTTCCAGGAGGCAGTGAGAACCAGCATTACTTTTCCCCGCTGTCACCTTTGCTGTGGCAGCAAAAGCTGGACGTTTGTCTTTTTTGCTCCTGAGGCTGCCGAAAGCGAAAACAGGTGCTTTTGAGGATGGAGTCCGCAGGAAAGCAGAGAGTGCCAAATTGTCTGTGGCATTTGAAGAGGTTCCAGGAGGCAATGAGGACCAGCATCACATTTCCCCACTGCACCTTTGCTGTGGCAGCAAAAGCTGGACGTTTGTCTTTTTTGCTCCTGAGGTTGCCGAAAGCGAAAAAAGGTGCTTTTGAGGATGGAGTCCGCAAGAAAGCAGAGAGGGCCAAATTGTCTGGGGCATTTGAAAGGGTTCCAGGAGGCAGTGAGAACCAGCATTACTTTTCCCCGCTGGCACCTTTGCTGTGGCAGCAAAAGCTGGACGTTTGTCTTTTTTGCTCCGGAGGCTGCCGAAAGCGAAAACAGGTGCTTTTGAGGATGGAGTCCGCAGGAAAGCAGAGAGGGCCAAATTGTCTGGGGCATTTGAAAGGGTTCCAGGAGGCAGTGAGAACCAGCATTACTTTTTCCCGATGGCTTCTTTGCTGTGGCAGCAAAAGCTGGACGTTTGTCTTTTTACCACCGGAGGGCGCCGATAGTGAAAAAAGGCGCTTTGGAGGATAGAGTCCGCAGGAAAGCAGAGAGGGCCAAATTGTCTGTGGCATTTGAAAGGGTTCCAGGAGGCAGTGAGAACCAGCATTATTTTTCCCCGCTGGCACCTTTGCTGTAGCAGCAAAAGCTGGACGTTTGTCTTTTTTGCTCCGGAGGCTGCCGAAAGCGAAAACAGGTGCTTTTGAGGATGGAGTCCGCAGGAAAGCAGAGAGGGCCAAATTGTCTGGGGCATTTGAAGAGGTTCCAGGAGGCAGTGAGAACCAGCATTACTTTTCCCCTCTGGCACCTTTGCTGTGGCAGCAAAAGCTGGACGTTTGTCTTTTTACCACCGGAGGGCGCCGATAGTGAAAAAAGGCGCTTTGGAGGATAGAGTCCGCAGGAAAGCAGAGAGGGCCAAATGGTCGGGGGCATGTGAAGGGGTTCCAGGAGGCAGTGAGAACCAGCATTACTTTGCCCCGCTGGCACCTTTGCTGTGGCAGCAAAAGCTGGACGTTTGTCTTTTTTGCTCCGGAGGTTGCCGAAAGCGAAAACAGGTGCTTTTGAGGATGGAGTCCGCAGGAAAGCAGAGAGGGCCAAATTGTCTGGGGCATTTGAAAGGGTTCCAGGAGGCAGTGAGAACCAGCATTACTTTTTCCCGCTGGCACCTTTGCTGTGGCAGCAAAAGCTGGACGTTTGTCTTTTTTGCTCCTGAGGATGCCGAAAGCGAAAACAGGTGCTTTTGAGGATGGAGTCCGCAGGAAAGCAGAGAGGGCCAAATTGTCTGGGGCATTTGAAAGGGTTCCAGGAGGCAGTGAGAACCAGCATTATTTTTCCCCGCTGGCACCTTTGCTGTGGCAGCAAAAGCTGGACGTTTGTCTTTTTACCACCGGAGGGCGCCGATAGTGAAAAAAGGCGCTTTGGAGGATAGAGTCCGCAGGAAAGCAGAGAGGGCCAAATGGTCGGGGGCATGTGAAGGGGTTCCAGGAGGCAGTGAGAACCAGCATTACTTTGCCCCGCTGGCACCTTTGCTGTGGCAGCAAAAGCTGGACGTTTGTCTTTTTTGCTCCGGAGGTTGCCGAAAGCGAAAACAGGTGCTTTTGAGGATGGAGTCCGCAGGAAAGCAGAGAGGGCCAAATTGTCTGGGGCATTTGAAAGGGTTCCAGGAGGCAGTGAGAACCAGCATTACTTTTTCCCGCTGGCACCTTTGCTGTGGCAGCAAAAGCTGGACGTTTGTCTTTTTTGCTCCTGAGGATGCCGAAAGCGAAAACAGGTGCTTTTGAGGATGGAGTCCGCAGGAAAGCAGAGAGGGCCAAATTGTCTGGGGCATTTGAAAGGGTTCCAGGAGGCAGTGAGAACCAGCATTATTTTTCCCCGCTGGCACCTTTGCTGTGGCAGCAAAAGCTGGACGTTTGTCTTTTTACCAGCGGAGGGCGCCGAAAGTGAAAAAAGGCGCTTTTGAGGATAGAGTCCGCAGGAAAGCAGAGAGGGCCAAATTGTCTGGGGCATTTGAAAGAGTTCCAGGAGGCAGTGAGAACCAGCATCACTTTTCCCCGCTGACTCCTTTGCTGTGGCAGCAAAAGCTGTACGTCTGTTATTTTTGCTCCTGAGGATGCCGAAAGCGAAAACAGGTGCTTTTGAGGATGGAGTCCGCAGGAAAGCAGAGAGGGCCAAATTGTCTGTGGCATTTGAAGAGGTTCCAGGAGGCAGTGAGAACCAGCATCACTTTTCCCCGCTGGCACCTTTGCTGTGGCAGCAAAAGCTGGACGTTTGTCTTTTTTGCTCCTGAGGCTGCCGAAAGCGAAAACAGGTGCTTTTGAGGATGGAGTCCGCAGGAAAGCAGAGAGGGCCAAATTGTCTGTGGCATTTGAAAGGGTTCCAGGAGGCAGTGAGAACCAGCATTACTTTTCCCCGCTGGCACCTTTGCTGTGGCAGCAAAAGCTGGACGTTTGTCTTTTTTGCTCCGGAGGTTGCCGAAAGCGAAAACAGGTGCTTTTGAGGATGGAGTCCGCAGGAAAGCAGAGAGGGCCAAATTGTCTGGGGCATTTGAAAGAGTTCCAGGAGGCAGTGAGAACCAGCATTACTTTTCCCCGCTGGCACCTTTGCTGTGGCAGCAAAAGCTGGACGTTTGTCTTTTTTGCTCCTGAGACTGCCGAAAGCGAAAACAGGTGCTTTTGAGAATGGAGTCCGCAGGAAAGCAGAGAGTGCCAAATTGTCTGTGGCATTTGAAGAGGTTCCAGGAGGCAATGAGGACCAGCATCACATTTCCCCACTGCACCTTTGCTGTGGCAGCAAAAGCTGGACGTTTGTCTTTTTTGCTCCTGAGGTTGCCGAAAGCGAAAAAAGGTGCTTTTGAGGATGGAGTCCGCAAGAAAGCAGAGAGGGCCAAATTGTCTGGGGCATTTGAAAGGGTTCCAGGAGGCAGTGAGAACCAGCATTACTTTTCCCCGCTGGCACCTTTGCTGTGGCAGCAAAAGCTGGACGTTTGTCTTTTTTGCTCCGGAGGCTGCCGAAAGCGAAAACAGGTGCTTTTGAGGATGGAGTCCGCAGGAAAGCAGAGAGGGCCAAATTGTCTGGGGCATTTGAAAGGGTTCCAGGAGGCAGTGAGAACCAGCATTACTTTTTCCCGATGGCTTCTTTGCTGTGGCAGCAAAAGCTGGACGTTTGTCTTTTTACCACCGGAGGGCGCCGATAGTGAAAAAAGGCGCTTTGGAGGATAGAGTCCGCAGGAAAGCAGAGAGGGCCAAATTGTCTGGGGCATTTGAAAGGGTTCCAGGAGGCAGTGAGAACCAGCATTATTTTTCCCCGCTGGCACCTTTGCTGTAGCAGCAAAAGCTGGACGTTTGTCTTTTTTGCTCCGGAGGCTGCCGAAAGCGAAAAGAGGTGCTTTTGAGGATGGAGTCCGCAGGAAAGCAGAGAGGGCCAAATTGTCTGGGGCATTTGAAGAGGTTCAAGGAGGCAGTGAGAACCAGCATTACTTTTCCCGCTGGCACCTTTGCTGTGGCAGCAAAAGCTGGACGTTTGTCTTTTTACCAGCGGAGGGCGCCGATAGTGAAAAAAGGCGCTTTGGAGGATAGAGTCCGCAGGAAAGCAGAGAGGGGCAAATTGTCTGGGGCATTTGAAAGAGTTCCAGGAGGCAGTGAGAACCAGCATTACTTTTCCCCGCTGGCACCTTTGCTGTGGCAGCAAAAGCTGGACGTTTGTCTTTTTTGCTCCGGAGGTTGCCGAAAGCGAAAACAGGTGCTTTTGAGGATGGAGTCCGCAGGAAAGCAGAGAGGGCCAAATTGTCTGGGGCATTTGAAAGGGTTCCAGGAGGCAGTGAGAACCAGCATTACTTTTCCCCGCTGTCACCTTTGCTGTGGCAGCAAAAGCTGGACGTTTGTCTTTTTTGCTCCTGAGGCTGCCGAAAGCGAAAACAGGTGCTTTTGAGGATGGAGTCCGCAGGAAAGCAGAGAGTGCCAAATTGTCTGTGGCATTTGAAGAGGTTCCAGGAGGCAATGAGGACCAGCATCACATTTCCCCACTGCACCTTTGCTGTGGCAGCAAAAGCTGGACGTTTGTCTTTTTTGCTCCTGAGGTTGCCGAAAGCGAAAAAAGGTGCTTTTGAGGATGGAGTCCGCAAGAAAGCAGAGAGGGCCAAATTGTCTGGGGCATTTGAAAGGGTTCCAGGAGGCAGTGAGAACCAGCATTACTTTTCCCCGCTGGCACCTTTGCTGTGGCAGCAAAAGCTGGACGTTTGTCTTTTTTGCTCCGGAGGCTGCCGAAAGCGAAAACAGGTGCTTTTGAGGATGGAGTCCGCAGGAAAGCAGAGAGGGCCAAATTGTCTGGGGCATTTGAAAGGGTTCCAGGAGGCAGTGAGAACCAGCATTACTTTTTCCCGATGGCTTCTTTGCTGTGGCAGCAAAAGCTGGACGTTTGTCTTTTTACCACCGGAGGGCGCCGATAGTGAAAAAAGGCGCTTTGGAGGATAGAGTCCGCAGGAAAGCAGAGAGGGCCAAATTGTCTGTGGCATTTGAAAGGGTTCCAGGAGGCAGTGAGAACCAGCATTATTTTTCCCCGCTGGCACCTTTGCTGTAGCAGCAAAAGCTGGACGTTTGTCTTTTTTGCTCCGGAGGCTGCCGAAAGCGAAAACAGGTGCTTTTGAGGATGGAGTCCGCAGGAAAGCAGAGAGGGCCAAATTGTCTGGGGCATTTGAAGAGGTTCAAGGAGGCAGTGAGAACCAGCATTACTTTTCCCCTCTGGCACCTTTGCTGTGGCAGCAAAAGCTGGACGTTTGTCTTTTTACCAGCGGAGGGCGCCGATAGTGAAAAAAGGCGCTTTGGAGGATAGAGTCCGCAGGAAAGCAGAGAGGGGCAAATTGTCTGGGGCATTTGAAAGAGTTCCAGGAGGCAGTGAGAACCAGCATCACTTTTCCCCGCTGGCACCTTTGCTGTGGCAGCAAAAGCTGGACGTTTGTCTTTTTTGCTCCGGAGGCTGCCGAAAGCGAAAACAGGTGCTTTTGAGGATGGAGTCCGCAGGAAAGCAGAGAGGGCCAAATTGTCTGGGGCATTTGAAAGGGTTCCAGGAGGCAGTGAGAACCAGCATTACTTTTTCCCGCTGGCACCTTTGCTGTGGCAGCAAAAGCTGGACGTTTGTCTTTTTTGCTCCTGAGGATGCCGAAAGCGAAAACAG
Source organism: Vanellus vanellus (assembly GCF_965231255.1). Taxonomy (NCBI): domain Eukaryota; kingdom Metazoa; phylum Chordata; class Aves; order Charadriiformes; family Charadriidae; genus Vanellus; species Vanellus vanellus. Next base: position 141,041 of record NW_028128566.1, on the reverse strand, counting down.
GTGCTTTTGAGGATGGAGTCCGCAGGAAAGCAGAGAGGGCCAAATTGTCTGGGGCATTTGAAAGGGTTCCAGGAGGCAGTGAGAACCAGCATTATTTTTCCCCGCTGGCACCTTTGCTGTGGCAGCAAAAGCTGGACGTTTGTCTTTTTACCAGCGGAGGGCGCCGAAAGTGAAAAAAGGCGCTTTTGAGGATAGAGTCCGCAGGAAAGCAGAGAGGGCCAAATTGTCTGGGGCATTTGAAAGAGTTCCAGGAGGCAGTGAGAACCAGCATCACTTTTCCCCGCTGACTCCTTTGCTGTGGCAGCAAAAGCTGTACGTCTGTTATTTTTGCTCCTGAGGATGCCGAAAGCGAAAACAGGTGCTTTTGAGGATGGAGTCCGCAGGAAAGCAGAGAGGGCCAAATTGTCTGTGGCATTTGAAGAGGTTCCAGGAGGCAGTGAGAACCAGCATCACTTTTCCCCGCTGGCACCTTTGCTGTGGCAGCAAAAGCTGGACGTTTGTCTTTTTTGCTCCTGAGGCTGCCGAAAGCGAAAACAGGTGCTTTTGAGGATGGAATCCGCAGGAAAGCAGAGAGGGCCAAATTGTCTGTGGCATTTGAAAGGGTTCCAGGAGGCAGTGAGAACCAGCATTACTTTTCCCCGCTGGCACCTTTGCTGTGGCAGCAAAAGCTGGACGTTTGTCTTTTTTGCTCCGGAGGTTGCCGAAAGCGAAAACAGGTGCTTTTGAGGATGGAGTCCGCAGGAAAGCAGAGAGGGCCAAATTGTCTGGGGCATTTGAAAGGGTTCCAGGAGGCAGTGAGAACCAGCATTACTTTTCCCCGCTGTCACCTTTGCTGTGGCAGCAAAAGCTGGACGTTTGTCTTTTTTGCTCCTGAGGCTGCCGAAAGCGAAAACAGGTGCTTTTGAGGATGGAGTCCGCAGGAAAGCAGAGAGTGCCAAATTGTCTGTGGCATTTGAAGAGGTTCCAGGAGGCAATGAGGACCAGCATCACATTTCCCCACTGCACCTTTGCTGTGGCAGCAAAAGCTGGACGTTTGTCTTTTTTGCTCCTGAGGTTGCCGAAAGCGAAAAAAGGTGCTTTTGAGGATGGAGTCCGCAAGAAAGCAGAGAGGGCCAAATTGTCTGGGGCATTTGAAAGGGTTCCAGGAGGCAGTGAGAACCAGCATTACTTTTCCCCGCTGGCACCTTTGCTGTGGCAGCAAAAGCTGGACGTTTGTCTTTTTTGCTCCGGAGGCTGCCGAAAGCGAAAACAGGTGCTTTTGAGGATGGAGTCCGCAGGAAAGCAGAGAGGGCCAAATTGTCTGGGGCATTTGAAAGGGTTCCAGGAGGCAGTGAGAACCAGCATTACTTTTTCCCGATGGCTTCTTTGCTGTGGCAGCAAAAGCTGGACGTTTGTCTTTTTACCACCGGAGGGCGCCGATAGTGAAAAAAGGCGCTTTGGAGGATAGAGTCCGCAGGAAAGCAGAGAGGGCCAAATTGTCTGTGGCATTTGAAAGGGTTCCAGGAGGCAGTGAGAACCAGCATTATTTTTCCCCGCTGGCACCTTTGCTGTAGCAGCAAAAGCTGGACGTTTGTCTTTTTTGCTCCGGAGGCTGCCGAAAGCGAAAACAGGTGCTTTTGAGGATGGAGTCCGCAGGAAAGCAGAGAGGGCCAAATTGTCTGGGGCATTTGAAGAGGTTCCAGGAGGCAGTGAGAACCAGCATTACTTTTCCCCTCTGGCACCTTTGCTGTGGCAGCAAAAGCTGGACGTTTGTCTTTTTACCACCGGAGGGCGCCGATAGTGAAAAAAGGCGCTTTGGAGGATAGAGTCCGCAGGAAAGCAGAGAGGGCCAAATGGTCGGGGGCATGTGAAGGGGTTCCAGGAGGCAGTGAGAACCAGCATTACTTTGCCCCGCTGGCACCTTTGCTGTGGCAGCAAAAGCTGGACGTTTGTCTTTTTTGCTCCGGAGGTTGCCGAAAGCGAAAACAGGTGCTTTTGAGGATGGAGTCCGCAGGAAAGCAGAGAGGGCCAAATTGTCTAGGGCATTTGAAGAGGTTCCAGGAGGCAGTGAGAACCAGCATTACTTTTCCCCGCTGGCACCTTTGCTGTGGCAGCAAAAGCTGGACGTTTGTCTTTTTTGCTCCGGAGGCTGCCGAAAGCGAAAACAGGTGCTTTTGAGGATGGAGTCCGCAGGAAAGCAGAGAGGGCCAAATTGTCTGTGGCATTTGAAAGGGTTCCAGGAGGCAGTGAGAACCAGCATCACTTTTCCCCGCTGGCACCTTTGCTGTGGCAGCAAAAGCTGGACGTTTGTCTTTTTACCAGCGGAGGGCGCCGAAAGTGAAAAAAGGCGCTTTTGAGGATAGAGTCCGCAGGAAAGCAGAGAGGGCCAAATTGTCTGGGGCATTTGAAAGAGTTCCAGGAGGCAGTGAGAACCAGCATCACTTTTCCCCGCTGACTCCTTTGCTGTGGCAGCAAAAGCTGTACGTCTGTCTTTTTTCCTCCTGAGGATGCCGAAAGCGAAAACAGGTGCTTTTGAGGATGGAGTCCGCAGGAAAGCAGAGAGGGCCAAATTGTCTGGGGCATTTGAAGAGGTTCCAGGAGGCAGTGAGAACCAGCATCACTTTTCCCTGCTGGCACCTTTGCTGTGGCAGCAAAAGCTGGACGTTTGTCTTTTTTGCTCCGGAGGCTGCCGAAAGCGAAAACAGGTGCTTTTGAGGATGGAGTCCGCAGGAAAGCAGAGAGGGCCAAATTGTCTGTGGCATTTGAAAGGGTTCCAGGAGGCAGTGAGAACCAGCATTACTTTTCCCCGCTGTCACCTTTGCTGTGGCAGCAAAAGCTGGACGTTTGTCTTTTTTGCTCCTGAGGATGCCGAAAGCGAAAACAGGTGCTTTTGAGGATGAAGTCCTCAGGAAAGCAGAAAGGGCCATGGGATAGCCGATTCCTCAGGTAAGAGCTACTTGTTTGTTCAATCCTCCATCTTAGGCCTGCTCCTCAGGTGCATCCTCCTTCTCGCAGCGATTTCCTAGGAACAGATTTCAAAGAACAGCTCTGATCACAGAATCACAGATTGGTTAGGGTTGGAAAGGAGCTCTGGTAATCATCCAGTCAACCCCCCTGCCAGAGTAGGGTCACCTACAGCAGGTTGCACAGGATGACCTCCAGGCGGGTTTTGAATGTCTCTGGGGTGGGAGAATCTACCGCCTCCCCGGGCAGCCTGTTCCAGCGCTCTGCCACCCTCAAAGTAAAGAAGTTCCTCCTCATGCTTTGATAGAAGTTCCTAGGTTCCAGTTTGTACCCGTTACCTCTTGTCCTGGATCATCTTTGATGATCCAGGACAAGAGGTAACGGGCACCAATTGGAACGTAGGAACTTGAACTTGAACTGGAACGTAGGAACTTGAACTTGAACATAGGATTATCCTTGATGATTCAGGATAGCTGTGTGTCTGACCAGTCTGTCTTTCGAAGGAGGTCCTGGGCCAGCTCCAGCCATGCTGTGTTGAGCAGAGCCCCTGGCAGCAGCCCCACAGCTCACTCCCAGTGTGCCTGAATGGAAAAGGTACCAAAGTTGCTCCAACACTTTCTGAAAAACTCTATAGTGTTACCCCACAAGCGCAAAGCGACGGCAAAGCCCGTGAAATGACACCGGTGCTTCCAGAAAATGTCAAGCTTCCTGCCCAAGGGTGACATGCCATGCGGTGGGGTCAGGGCCACGCGCTGAGCACCCGGTGCGCTGGGGTTGCCCCAGCGGTTCCTGAGCAGCTCCTGCAGTGCTGCCGCCGGTACCGTTCTGGCGGCTGTAGTTGTTTAAAAAGCCGTTGTTGTTTCCGGCGTAATCTGACGGCAGTTTTCTCGGGCATTTGGGCCTCTTCTAATAAGTGTGCTGTGACTACATCTGCAAGCATTCACCTGTCGAGGTCAAATGACTGGTGGTGCTCATCTGCCCCCGTGCTACTGCTGCTGCCTCCCGTGAATGCTCATGTGCCTGCGTGCCCCTGTACAGGCACAGATGCACGCGCGCAACACCTGATCCCGCATCCTAATTATTTTTCGCCCGGTTCTCTGAGTTGTTCTGCTTCCGGCTGATGAATGGGAAAGTGTAGTAGTGCTGTTTCATTTCACCAGCCTCTCAAGTGTGGAAATTATGGTAAATTTGAGAACAAGCCAGATTAGATTGATAGTTACACCTCCTCCTTTAATTAGCCAACCACAGGATCTGTGGAGGCAAAGGCCGGGGGGCGTGTCGGTGGGGGGGCATACGATTTTACCATGGCGAGATTGCTGGAGGTTCTTTCTTGTCTGTTCTTTCTTGTCTTGTAAATTGATATGAGGTTCTGCCAGTCTTCCTCACGTAGCACAATCGCTCTTGATTTCTGGAGGTTGCTCACAGGGTAAGCTAATGTTTAACATCAATAAGGGTTACCGAATCTTGTCCTTGAGAAGCAGGAGTCTGGAAGCTGTTGTCAATCCAACTGCTGTATTCCTGACCAGCAAGCCCGCTCGATTCAGGGTTAATTAACTGATTACTTAGAGCGGAAGTGTTGTGGAAGAGCCCGATCATTACCATTTCTATTCATTCTAATATGATGTATTTCAACTCCCCCTCCCTCACGCCTTCCAGAGAGTGATCTGGTGAAGGAGGATGACAAGTCTTTGTGAAACCATCTCGAGTTCTGCCAGATACTCGTAGTTGAAGTTGTCTAGCGGTGCGAGATTAGACACCGTGTGAAAGGCAATACTGCACAGATTCTTTATTCCAGACCATTTTGTAAGTTCGCATGATACAAAACCTCATGGTTACTGGGCAGCTCTCCCACTTTTCATGTCAACCTTTGCTACCTCGCCCGCTGCAACGTGCAGGAAAGAAACATTGATTTGAATTGCGCCGTGGTGCCGTGCATCTTAATGACACTCTGGAGTGACTGGCAGTGTGTCTGGGTCCTGGGGTTGGACCCGGTCTAGCTGCCAGGGGGCAACATTGCAGAGAGGGGCTACAGCTGTGGTCTCTGAAGGGACCTGGCTACTCTATGTAGGCCTTCTCTCCCTGCGTCTCAGAGTGCTTGAAGATGCTAATTGGTTCACATTTTCCTCTGTTCGTTAAGGTATTCTGTCCTTAAAAATTCAGCTTTTTAAAATAGTAACGTGTATTGTCTATGTGAAAGATTAATCAAAAGGAGTTGCTTGAGGTGGGAAGGCTTTTCCGGAGAGGTTCCACATGTTGTCAGGTAGTCCCTCTGAATGGCAGCTTCCGGTTCGGTCCCTTAGCTTTCGGAAGTGACATTTAGTCTGATATGTGCCAGCCGTGCAATCTACCTAGCCCTGCAAAGTGCAAATATTAACCTAAATGCATATTAAGATAGTGTGTGTTAGCTCCTGAACTGAAATAGAGAGCGGGTGTTCCAGTGGAGGCAAGCAAATCGTGTTGATTTAGAGTGGCTTGAGGATTTGGCCCATTACCGCTTCTTTATACACTTTTAAAAAGAAATGCCAACTCGATAGTTTAGGCTTTAACTGGAACATGGCAAGTAATTGTATGTTTTGGCGGACCCCTAGTAATGTTGCAGAATCTTTCTCTGAAGTTGTTCCATGGGATAGCCGATTCCTCAGGTAAGAGCTACTTGTTTGTTCAATCCTCCATCTTAGGCCTGCTCCTCAGGTGCATCCTCCTTCTCGCAGCGATTTCCTAGGAACAGATTTCGAAGAACAGCTCTGATCACAGAATCACAGATTGGTTAAGGTTGGAAAGGACCTCTGGAGATCATCCAGTCCAACCCCCTGCCAGAGCAGGGTCACCTACAGCAGGTTGCACAGGATGACCTCCAGGCGGGTTTTGAATGTCTCTGGGGTGGGAGACTCTACCGCCTCCCTGGGCAGCCTGTTCCAGCGCTCTGCCACCCTCAAAGTAAAGAAGTTCCTCCTCATGCTTTGATAGAAGTTCCTAGGTTCCAGTTTGTACCCGTTACCTCTTGTCCTGGATCATCAAAGATGATCCAGGACAAGAGGTAACGGGCATCAATTGGAACGTAGGAACTTGAACTTGAACTGGAAGGTATGAACTTGAACTTGAACATAGGATTATCCTTGATGATTCAGGATAGCTGTGTGTCTGACCAGTGTGTCTTTTGAAGGAGGTCCTGGGCCAGCTCCAGCCATGCTGTGCTGAGCAGAGCCCCTGGCAGCAGCCCCACAGCTCACTCCCAGTGTGCCTGAATGGAAAAGGTACCAAAGTTGCTCCAACACTTTCTGAAAAACTCTATAGTGTTACCCCACAAGCGCAAAGCGACAGCAAAGCCCGTGAAATGACACCGGTGCTTCCAGAAAATGTCAAGCTTCCTGCCCAAGGGTGGCATGCCATGCGGTGGGGTCAGGGCCACGCGCTGAGCACCCGGTGCGCTGGGGTTGCCCCAGCGGTTCCTGAGCAGCTCCTGCAGTGCTGCCGCCGGTACCGTTCTGGCGGCTGTAGTTGTTTAAAAAGCCGTTGTTGTTTCCGGCGTAATCTGACGGCAGTTTTCTCGGGCATTTGGGCCTCTTCTAATAAGTGTGCTGTGAGTACATCTGCAAGCATTCACCTGTCGAGGTCAAATGACTGGTGGTGCTCATCTGCCCCCGTGCTACTGCTGCTGCCTCCCGTGAATGCTCATGTGCCTGCGTGCCCCTGTACAGGCACAGATGCATGCGCGCAACACCTGATCCCGCATCCTAATTATTTTTCGCCCGGTTCTCGGAGTTGTTCTGCTTCCGGCTGATGAATGGGAAAGTGTAGTAGTGCTGTTTCATTTCACCAGCCTCTCAAGTGTGGAAATTATGGTAAATTTGAGAACGAGCGAGATTAGATTGATAGTTACACCTCCTCCTTTAATTAGCCAACCACAGGATCTGTGGAGGCAAAGGCCGGGGGGGTGTGTCGGTGTATATAACGTGTATTGTCTATGTGAAAGATTAATCAAAAGGAGTTGCTTGAGGTGGGAAGGCTTTTCCGGAGAGGTTCCACATGTTGTCAGGTAGTCCCTCTGAATGGCAGCTTCCGGTTCGGTCCCTTAGCTTTCGGAAGTGACATTTAGTCTGATATGTGCCAGCCGTGCAATCTACCTAGCCCTGCAAAGTGCAAATATTAACCTAAATGCATATTAAGATACTGTGTGTTAGCTCCTGAACTGAAATAGAGAGCGGGTGTTCCAGCGGAGGCAAGCAAATCGTGTTGATTTAGAGTGGCTTGCGGATTTGGCCCATTACCGCTTCTTTATACACTTTTAAAAAGAAATGCCAACTCGATAGTTTAGGCTTTAACTGGAACATGGCAAGAAATTGTATGCTTTGGCGGACCCCTAGTAATGTTGCAGAAACTTTATCAGAAGTTGTTCCATGGGATAGCCGATTCCTCAGGTAAGAGCTACTTGTTTGTTCAATCCTCCATCTTAGGCCTGCTCCTCAGGTGCATCCTCCTTCTCGCAGCGATTTCCTAGGAACAGATTTCGAAGAACAGCTCTGATCACAGAATCACAGATTGGTTAGGGTTGGAAAGGAGCTCTGGAGATCATCCAGTCCAACCCCCCTGCCAGAGCAGGGTCACCTACAGCAGGTTGCACAGGATGACCTCCAGGCGGGTTTTGAATGTCTCTGGGGTCGGAGACTCTACCGCCTCCCTGGGCAGCCTGTTCCAGGGCTCTGCCACCCTCAAAGTAAAGAAGTTCCTCCTCATGCTTTGATAGAAGTTCCTAGGTTCCAGTTTGTACCCGTTACACCGTTACGTAACGGGCACCAATTGGAACGTAGGAACTTGAACTTGAACTGGAACGTAGGAGCTTGAACATAGGATTATCCTTGATGATTCAGGATAGCTGTGTGTCTGACCAGTCTGTCTTTCGAAGGAGGTCCTGGACCAGCTCCAGCCATGCTGTGCTGAGCAGAGCCCCTGGCAGCAGCCCCACAGCTCACTCCCAGTGTGCCTGAATGGAAAAGATACAAAAGTTGCTCCAACACTTTCCGAAAAACTCTATAGTGTTACCCCACAAGCGCAAAGCGACGGCAAAGCCCGTGAAATGACACCGGTGCTTCCAGAAAATGTCAAGCTTCCTGCCCAAGGGTGACATGCCATGCGGTGGGGTCAGGGCCACGCGCTGAGCACCCGGTGCGCTGGGGTTGCCCCAGCAGTTCCTGAGCAGCTCCTGCAGTGCTGCCGCCTGTACCGTTCTGGCGGCTGTAGTTGTTTAAAAAGCCGTTGTTGATTCCGGCGTAAACTGACGGCAGTTTTCTCGGGCATTTGGGCCTCTTCTAATAAGTGTGCTGTGAGTACATCTGCAAGCATTCACCTGTCGAGGTCAAATGAGTGGTGGTGCTCATCTGCCCCCGTGCTACTGCTGCTGCCTCCCGTGAATGCTCATGTGCCTGCGTGCCCCTGTACAGGCACAGATGCACGCGCGCAACACCTGATCCCGCATCCTAATTATTTTTCGCCCGGTTCTCGGAGTTGTTCTGCTTCCGGCTGATGAATGGGAAAGTGTAGTAGTGCTGTTTCATTTCACCAGCCTCTCAAGTGTGGAAATTATGGTAAATTTGAGAACAAGCCAGATTAGATTGATAGTTACACCTCCTCCTTTAATTAGCCAACCACAGGATCTGTGGAGGCAAAGGCCGGGGGGGTGTGTCGGTGTATATAACGTGTATTGTCTATGTGAAAGATTAATCAAAAGGAGTTGCTTGAGGTGGGAAGGCTTTTCCGGAGAGGTTCCACATGTTGTCAGGTAGTCCCTCTGAATGGCAGCTTCCGGTTCGGTCCCTTAGCTTTCGGAAGTGACATTTAGTCTGATATGTGCCAGCCGTGCAATCTACCTAGCCCTGCAAAGTGCAAATATTAACCTAAATGCATATTAAGATAGTGTGTGTTAGCTCCTGAACTGAAATAGAGAGCGGGTGTTCCAGCGGAGGCAAGCAAATCGTGTTGATTTACAGTGGCTTGAGGATTTGGCCCATTACCGCTTCTTTATACACTTTTAAAAAGAAATGCCAACTCGATAGTTTAGGCTTTAACTGGAACATGGCAAGTAATTGTATGTTTTGGCGGACCCCTAGTAATGTTGCAGAATCTTTCTCAGAAGTTGTTCCATGGGATAGCCGATTCCTCAGGTAAGAGCTACTTGTTTGTTCAATCCTCCATCTTAGGCCTGCTCCTCAGGTGCATCCTCCTTCTCGCAGCGATTTCTTAGGAACAGATTTCGAAGAACAGCTCTGATCACAGAATCACAGATTGGTTAGGGTTGGAAAGGACCTCTGGAGATCATCCAGTCCAACCCCCCTGCCAGAGCAGGGTCACCTACAGCAGGTTGCACAGGATGACCTCCAGGCGGGTTTTGAATGTCTCTGGGGTGGGAGACTCTACCGCCTCCCTGGGCAGCCTGTTCCAGCGCTCTGCCACCCTCAAAGTAAAGAAGTCCCTCCTCATGCTTTGATAGAAGTTCCTACGTTCCAGTTTCTACCCGTTACCTCTTGTCCTGGATCATCTTTTATGATCCAGGACAAGAGGTAATGGGCACCAATTGGAACGTAGGAACTTGAACTTGAACTGGAAGGTAGGAACTTGAACATAGGATTATCCTTGATGATTCAGGATAGCTGTGTGTCTGACCAGTCTGTCTTTCGAAGGAGGTCCTGGACCAGCTCCAGCCATGCTGTGCTGAGCAGAGCCCCTGGCAGCAGCCCCACAGCTCACTCCCAGTGTGCCTGAATGGAAAAGGTACCAAAGTTGCTCCAACACTTTCTGAAAAACTCTATAGTGTTACCCCACAAGCGCAAAGCGACGGCAAAGCCCGTGAAATGACACCGGTGCTTCCAGAAAATGTCAAGCTTCCTGCCCAAGGGTGACATGCCATGCGGTGGGGTCAGGGCCACGCGCTGAGCACCCGGTGCGCTGGGGTTGCCCCAGCGGTTCCTGAGCAGCTCCTGCAGTGCTGCCGCCGGTACCGTTCTGGCGGCTGTAGTTGTTTAAAAAGCCGTTGTTGTTTCCGGCGTAATCTGACGGCAGTTTTCTCGGGCATTTGGGCCTCTTCTAATAAGTGTGCTGTGAGTACATCTGCAAGCATTCACCTGTCGAGGTCAAATGACTGGTGGTGCTCATCTGCCCCCGTGCTACTGCTGCTGCCTCCCGTGAATGCTCATGTGCCTGCGTGCCCCTGTACAGGCACAGATGCACGCGCGCAACACCTGATCCCGCATCCTAATTATTTTTCGCCCGGTTCTCGGAGTTGTTCTGCTTCCGGCTGATGAATGGGAAAGTGTAGTAGTGCTGTTTCATTTCACCAGCCTCTCAAGTGTGGAAATTATGGTAAATTTGAGAACAAGCCAGATTAGATTGATAGTTACACCTCCTCCTTTAATTAGCCAACCACAGGATCTGTGGAGGCAAAGGCCGGGGGGGTGTGTCGGTGTATATAACGTGTATTGTCTATGTGAAAGATTAATCAAAAGGAGTTGCTTGAGGTGGGAAGGCTTTTCCGGAGAGGTTCCACATGTTGTCAGGTAGTCCCTCTGAATGGCAGCTTCCGGTTCGGTCCCTTAGCTTTCGGAAGTGACATTTAGTCTGATATGTGCCAGCCGTGCAATCTACCTAGCCCTGCAAAGTGCAAATATTAACCTAAATGCATATTAAGATACTGTGTGTTAGCTCCTGAACTGAAATAGAGAGCGGGTGTTCCAGCGGAGGCAAGCAAATCGTGTTGATTTACAGTGGCTTGAGGATTTGGCCCATTACCGCTTCTTTATACACTTTTAAAAAGAAATGCCAACTCGATAGTTTAGGCTTTACATGGAACATGGCAAGTAATTGTATGTTTTGGCGGACCCCTAGTAATGTTGCAGAATCTTTCTCAGAAGTTGTTCCATGGGATAGCCGATTCCTCAGGTAAGAGCTACTTGTTTGTTCAATCCTCCATCTTAGGCCTGCTCCTCAGGTGCATCCTCCTTCTCGCAGCGATTTCTTAGGAACAGATTTCGAAGAACAGCTCTGATCACAGAATCACAGATTGGTTAGGGTTGGAAAGGACCTCTGGAGATCATCCAGTCCAACCCCCCTGCCAGAGCAGGGTCACCTACAGCAGGTTGCACAGGATGACCTCCAGGCGGGTTTTGAATGTCTCTGGGGTGGGAGACTCTACCGCCTCCCTGGGCAGCCTGTTCCAGCGCTCTGCCACCCTCAAAGTAAAGAAGTCCCTCCTCATGCTTTGATAGAAGTTCCTACGTTCCAGTTTCTACCCGTTACCTCTTGTCCTGGATCATCTTTTATGATCCAGGACAAGAGGTAATGGGCACCAATTGGAACGTAGGAACTTGAACTTGAACTGGAAGGTAGGAACTTGAACATAGGATTATCCTTGATGATTCAGGATAGCTGTGTGTCTGACCAGTCTGTCTTTCGAAGGAGGTCCTGGACCAGCTCCAGCCATGCTGTGCTGAGCAGAGCCCCTGGCAGCAGCCCCACAGCTCACTCCCAGTGTGCCTGAATGGAAAAGGTACCAAAGTTGCTCCAACACTTTCTGAAAAACTCTATAGTGTTACCCCACAAGCGCAAAGCGACGGCAAAGCCCGTGAAATGACACCGGTGCTTCCAGAAAATGTCAAGCTTCCTGCCCAAGGGTGACATGCCATGCGGTGGGGTCAGGGCCACGCGCTGAGCACCCGGTGCGCTGGGGTTGCCCCAGCGGTTCCTGAGCAGCTCCTGCAGTGCTGCCGCCGGTACCGTTCTGGCGGCTGTAGTTGTTTAAAAAGCCGTTGTTGTTTCCGGCGTAATCTGACGGCAGTTTTCTCGGGCATTTGGGCCTCTTCTAATAAGTGTGCTGTGAGTACATCTGCAAGCATTCACCTGTCGAGGTCAAATGAGTGGTGGTGCTCATCTGCCCCCGTGCTACTGCTGCTGCCTCCCGTGAATGCTCATGTGCCTGCGTGCCCCTGTACAGGCACAGATGCACGCGCGCAACACCTGATCCCGCATCCTAATTATTTTTCGCCCGGTTCTCGGAGTTGTTCTGCTTCCGGCTGATGAATGGGAAAGTGTAGTAGTGCTGTTTCATTTCACCAGCCTCTCAAGTGTGGAAATTATGGTAAATTTGAGAACAAGCCAGATTAGATTGATAGTTACACCTCCTCCTTTAATTAGCCAACCACAGGATCTGTGGAGGCAAAGGCCGGGGGGGTGTGTCGGTGTATATAACGTGTATTGTCTATGTGAAAGATTAATCAAAAGGAGTTGCTTGAGGTGGGAAGGCTTTTCCGGAGAGGTTCCACATGTTGTCAGGTAGTCCCTCTGAATGGCAGCTTCCGGTTCGGTCCCTTAGCTTTCGGAAGTGACATTTAGTCTGATATGTGCCAGCCGTGCAATCTGCCTAGCCCTGCAAAGTGCAAATATTAACCTAAATGCATATTAAGATACTGTGTGTTAGCTCCTGAACTGAAATAGAGAGCGGGTGTTCCAGCGGAGGCAAGCAAATCGTGTTGATTTACAGTGGCTTGAGGATTTGGCCCATTACCGCTTCTTTATACACTTTTAAAAAGAAATGCCAACTCGATAGTTTAGGCTTTAACTGGAACATGGCAAGTAATTCTGTGTTTTGGCGGACCCCTAGTAATGTTGCAGAATCTTTCTCAGAAGTTGTTCCATGGGATAGCCGATTCCTCAGGTAAGAGCTACTTGTTTGTTCAATCCTCCATCTTAGGCCTGCTCCTCAGGTGCATCCTCCTTCTCGCAGCGATTTCCTAGGAACAGATTTCGAAGAACAGCTCTGATCACAGAATCACAGATTGGTTAGGGTTGGAAAGGACCTCTGGAGATCATCCAGTCCAACCCCCCTGCCAGAGCAGGGTCACCTACAGCAGGTTGCACAGGATGACCTCCAGGCGGGTTTTGAATGTCTCTGGGGTCGGAGACTCTACCGCCTCCCTGGGCAGCCTGTTCCAGCGCTCTGCCACCCTCAAAGTAAAGAAGTCCCTCCTCATGCTTTGATAGAAGTTCCTACGTTCCAGTTTCTACCCGTTACCTCTTGTCCTGGATCATCTTTTATGATCCAGGACAAGAGGTAACGGGCACCAATTGGAACGTAGGAACTTGAACTTGAACTGGAAGGTAGGAACTTGAACATAGGATTATCCTTGATGATTCAGGATAGCTGTGTGTCTGACCAGTCTGTCTTTCGAAGGAGGTCCTGGACCAGCTCCAGCCATGCTGTGCTGAGCAGAGCCCCTGGCAGCAGCCCCACAGCTCACTCCCAGTGTGCCTGAATGGAAAAGGTACCAAAGTTGCTCCAACACTTTCTGAAAAACTCTATAGTGTTACCCCACAAGCGCAAAGCGACGGCAAAGCCCGTGAAATGACACCGGTGCTTCCAGAAAATGTCAAGCTTCCTGCCCAAGGGTGACATGCCATGCGGTGGGGTCAGGGCCACGCGCTGAGCACCCGGTGCGCTGGGGTTGCCCCAGCGGTTCCTGAGCAGCTCCTGCAGTGCTGCCGCCGGTACCGTTCTGGCGGCTGTAGTTGTTTAAAAAGCCGTTGTTGTTTCCGGCGTAATCTGACGGCAGTTTTCTCGGGCATTTGGGCCTCTTCTAATAAGTGTGCTGTGAGTACATCTGCAAGCATTCACCTGTCGAGGTCAAATGACTGGTGGTGCTCATCTGCCCCCGTGCTACTGCTGCTGCCTCCCGTGAATGCTCATGTGCCTGCGTGCCCCTGTACAGGCACAGATGCATGCGCGCAACACCTGATCCCGCATCCTAATTATTTTTCGCCCGGTTCTCGGAGTTGTTCTGCTTCCGGCTGATGAATGGGAAAGTGTAGTAGTGCTGTTTCATTTCACCAGCCTCTCAAGTGTGGAAATTATGGTAAATTTGAGAACAAGCCAGATTAGATTGATAGTTACACCTCCTCCTTTAATTAGCCAACCACAGGATCTGTGGAGGCAAAGGCCGGGGGGGTGTGTCGGTGTATATAACGTGTATTGTCTATGTGAAAGATTAATCAAAAGGAGTTGCTTGAGGTGGGAAGGCTTTTCCGGAGAGGTTCCACATGTTGTCAGGTAGTCCCTCTGAATGGCAGCTTCCGGTTCGGTCCCTTAGCTTTCGGAAGTGACATTTAGTCTGATATGTGCCAGCCGTGCAATCTACCTAGCCCTGCAAAGTGCAAATATTAACCTAAATGCATATTAAGATACTGTGTGTTAGCTCCTGAACTGAAATAGAGAGCGGGTGTTCCAGCGGAGGCAAGCAAATCGTGTTGATTTACAGTGGCTTGAGGATTTGGCCCATTACCGCTTCTTTATACACTTTTAAAAAGAAATGCCAACTCGATAGTTTAGGCTTTAACTGGAACATGGCAAGTAATTGTATGCTTTGGCGGACCCCTAGTAATGTTGCAGAATCTTTCTCAGAAGTTGTTCCATGGGATAGCCGATTCCTCAGGTAAGAGCTACTTGTTTGTTCAATCCTCCATCTTAGGCCTGCTCCTCAGGTGCATCCTCCTTCTCGCAGCGATTTCCTAGGAACAGATTTCGAAGAACAGCTCTGATCACAGAATCACAGATTGGTTAGGGTTGGAAAGGAGCTCTGGAGATCATCCAGTCCAACCCCCCTGCCAGAGCAGGGTCACCTACAGCAGGTTGCACAGGATGACCTCCAGACGGGTTTTGAATGTCTCTGGGGTCGGAGACTCTACCGCCTCCCTGGGCAGCCTGTTCCAGCGCTCTGCCACCCTCAAAGTAAAGAAGTTCCTCCTCATGCTTTGATAGAAGTTCCTAGGTTCCAGTTTGTACCCGTTACCTCTTGTCCTGGATCATCTTTGATGATCCAGGACAAGAGGTAACGGGCACCAATTGGAACGTAGGAACTTGAACTTGAACTGGAAGGTAGGAACTTGAACTTGAACATAGGATTATCCTTGATGATTCAGGATAGCTGTGTGTCTGACCAGTCTGTCTTTCGAAGGAGGTCCTGGGTCAGCTCCAGCTATGCTGTGCTGAGCAGAGCCCCTGGCAGCAGCCCCACAGCTCACTCCCAGTGTGCCTGAATGGAAAAGGTACCAAAGTTGCTCCAACACTTTCTGAAAAACTCTATAGTGTTACCCCACAAGCGCAAAGCGACGGCAAAGCCCGTGAAATGACACCGGTGCTTCCAGAAAATGTCAAGCTTCCTGCCCAAGGGTGACATGCCATGCGGTGGGGTCAGGCCCACGCGCTGAGCACCCGGTGCGCTGGGGTTGCCCCAGCGGTTCCTGAGCAGCTCCTGCAGTGCTGCCGCCGGTACCGTTCTGGCGGCTGTAGTTGTTTAAAAAGCCGTTGTTGTTTCCGGCGTAATCTGACGGCAGTTTTCTCGGGCATTTGGGCCTCTTCTAATAAGTGTGCTGTGAGTACATCTGCAAGCATTCACCTGTCGAGGTCAAATGACTGGTGGTGCTCATCTCCCCCCGTGCTACTGCTGCTGCCTCCCGTGAATGCTCATGTGCCTGCGTGCCCCTGTACAGGCACAGATGCACGCGCGCAACACCTGATCCCGCATCCTAATTATTTTTCGCCCGGTTCTCTGAGTTGTTCTGCTTCCGGCTGATGAATGGGAAAGTGTAGTAGTGCTGTTTCATTTCACCAGCCTCTCAAGTGTGGAAATTATGGTAAATTTGAGAACAAGCGAGATTAGATTGATAGTTACACCTCCTCCTTTAATTAGCCAACCACAGGATCTGTGGAGGCAAAGGCCGGGGGGGTGTGTCGGTGTATATAACGTGTATTGTCTATGTGAAAGATTAATCAAAAGGAGTTGCTTGAGGTGGGAAGGCTTTTCCGGAGAGGTTCCACATGTTGTCAGGTAGTCCCTCTGAATGGCAGCTTCCGGTTCGGTCCCTTAGCTTTCGGAAGTGACATTTAGTCTGATATGTGCCAGCCGTGCAATCTACCTAGCCCTGCAAAGTGCAAATATTAACCTAAATGCATATTAAGATACTGTGTGTTAGCTCCTGAACTGCAATAGAGAGCGGGTGTTCCAGCGGAGGCAAGCAAATCGTGTTGATTTAGAGTGGCTTGAGGATTTGGCCCATTACCGCTTCTTTATACACTTTTAAAAAGAAATGCCAACTCGATAGTTTAGGCTTTACATGGAACATGGCAAGTAATTGTATGTTTTGGCGGACCCCTAGTAATGTTGCAGAATCTTTCTCAGAAGTTGTTCCATGGGATAGCCGATTCCTCAGGTAAGAGCTACTTGTTTGTTCAATCCTCCGTCTTAGGCCTGCTCCTCAGGTGCATCCTCCTTCTCGCAGCGATTTCCTAGGAACAGAATTCAAAGAACAGCTCTGGTCACAGAATCACAGATTGGTTAAGGTTGGAAAGGAGCTCTGGAGATCATCCAGTCCAACCCCCCTGCCAGAGCAGGGTCACCTACAGCAGGTTGCACAGGATGACCTCCAGGCGGGTTTTGAATGTTTCTGGGGTGGGAGACTCTACCGCCTCCCTGGGCAGCCTGTTCCAGCGCTCTGCCACCCTCAAAGTAAAGAAGTTCCTCCTCATGCTTTGATAGAAGTTCCTAGGTTCCAGTTTGTACCCGTTACCTCTTGTCCTGGATCATCTTTGATGATCCAGGACAAGAGGTAACGGGCACCAATTGGAACGTAGGAACTTGAACTTGAACTGGAAGGTAGGAACTTGAACTTGAACATAGGATTATCCTTGATGATTCAGGATAGCTGTGTGTCTGACCAGTCTGTCTTTCGAAGGAGGTCCTGGGTCAGCTCCAGCTATGCTGTGCTGAGCAGAGCCCCTGGCAGCAGCCCCACAGCTCACTCCCAGTGTGCCTGAATGGAAAAGGTACCAAAGTTGCTCCAACACTTTCTGAAAAACTCTATAGTGTTACCCCACAAGCGCAAAGCGACGGCAAAGCCCGTGAAATGACACCGGTGCTTCCAGAAAATGTCAAGCTTCCTGCCCAAGGGTGACATGCCATGCGGTGGGGTCAGGGCCACGCGCTGAGCACCCGGTGCGCTGGGGTTGCCCCAGCGGTTCCTGAGCAGCTCCTGCAGTGCTGCCGCCGGTACCGTTCTGGCGGCTGTAGTTGTTTAAAAAGCCGTTGTTGTTTCCGGCGTAATCTGACGGCAGTTTTCTCGGGCATTTGGGCCTCTTCTAATAAGTGTGCTGTGAGTACATCTGCAAGCATTCACCTGTCGAGGTCAAATGACTGGTGGTGCTCATCTCCCCCCGTGCTACTGCTGCTGCCTCCCGTGAATGCTCATGTGCCTGCGTGCCCCTGTACAGGCACAGATGCACGCGCGCAACACCTGATCCCGCATCCTAATTATTTTTCGCCCGGTTCTCTGAGTTGTTCTGCTTCCGGCTGATGAATGGGAAAGTGTAGTAGTGCTGTTTCATTTCACCAGCCTCTCAAGTGTGGAAATTATGGTAAATTTGAGAACAAGCGAGATTAGATTGATAGTTACACCTCCTCCTTTAATTAGCCAACCACAGGATCTGTGGAGGCAAAGGCCGGGGGGGTGTGTCGGTGTATATAACGTGTATTGTCTATGTGAAAGATTAATCAAAAGGAGTTGCTTGAGGTGGGAAGGCTTTTCCGGAGAGGTTCCACATGTTGTCAGGTAGTCCCTCTGAATGGCAGCTTCCGGTTCGGTCCCTTAGCTTTCGGAAGTGACATTTAGTCTGATATGTGCCAGCCGTGCAATCTGCCTAGCCCTGCAAAGTGCAAATATTAACCTAAATGCATATTAAGATACTGTGTGTTAGCTCCTGAACTGAAATAGAGAGCGGGTGTTCCAGCGGAGGCAAGCAAATCGTGTTGATTTACAGTGGCTTGAGGATTTGGCCCATTACCGCTTCTTTATACACTTTTAAAAAGAAATGCCAACTCGATAGTTTAGGCTTTAACTGGAACATGGCAAGTAATTCTGTGTTTTGGCGGACCCCTAGTAATGTTGCAGAATCTTTCTCAGAAGTTGTTCCATGGGATAGCCGATTCCTCAGGTAAGAGCTACTTGTTTGTTCAATCCTCCATCTTAGGCCTGCTCCTCAGGTGCATCCTCCTTCTCGCAGCGATTTCCTAGGAACAGATTTCGAAGAACAGCTCTGATCACAGAATCACAGATTGGTTAGGGTTGGAAAGGAGCTCTGGAGATCATCCAGTCCAACCCCCCTGCCAGAGCAGGGTCACCTACAGCAGGTTGCACAGGATGACCTCCAGGCGGGTTTTGAATGTCTCTGGGGTCGGAGACTCTACCGCCTCCCTGGGCAGCCTGTTCCAGCGCTCTGCCACCCTCAAAGTAAAGAAGTCCCTCCTCATGCTTTGATAGAAGTTCCTACGTTCCAGTTTCTACCCGTTACCTCTTGTCCTGGATCATCTTTTATGATCCAGGACAAGAGGTAACGGGCACCAATTGGAACGTAGGAACTTGAACTTGAACTGGAAGGTAGGAACTTGAACATAGGATTATCCTTGATGATTCAGGATAGCTGTGTGTCTGACCAGTCTGTCTTTCGAAGGAGGTCCTGGACCAGCTCCAGCCATGCTGTGCTGAGCAGAGCCCCTGGCAGCAGCCCCACAGCTCACTCCCAGTGTGCCTGAATGGAAAAGGTACCAAAGTTGCTCCAACACTTTCTGAAAAACTCTATAGTGTTACCCCACAAGCGCAAAGCGACGGCAAAGCCCGTGAAATGACACCGGTGCTTCCAGAAAATGTCAAGCTTCCTGCCCAAGGGTGACATGCCATGCGGTGGGGTCAGGGCCACGCGCTGAGCACCCGGTGCGCTGGGGTTGCCCCAGCGGTTCCTGAGCAGCTCCTGCAGTGCTGCCGCCGGTACCGTTCTGGCGGCTGTAGTTGTTTAAAAAGCCGTTGTTGTTTCCGGCGTAATCTGACGGCAGTTTTCTCGGGCATTTGGGCCTCTTCGAATAAGTGTGCTGTGAGTACATCTGCAAGCATTCACCTGTCGAGGTCAAATGACTGGTGGTGCTCATCTGCCCCCGTGCTACTGCTGCTGCCTCCCGTGAATGCTCATGTGCCTGCGTGCCCCTGTACAGGCACAGATGCATGCGCGCAACACCTGATCCCGCATCCTAATTATTTTTCGCCCGGTTCTCGGAGTTGTTCTGCTTCCGGCTGATGAATGGGAAAGTGTAGTAGTGCTGTTTCATTTCACCAGCCTCTCAAGTGTGGAAATTATGGTAAATTTGAGAACAAGCCAGATTAGATTGATAGTTACACCTCCTCCTTTAATTAGCCAACCACAGGATCTGTGGAGGCAAAGGCCGGGGGGGTGTGTCGGTGTATATAACGTGTATTGTCTATGTGAAAGATTAATCAAAAGGAGTTGCTTGAGGTGGGAAGGCTTTTCCGGAGAGGTTCCACATGTTGTCAGGTAGTCCCTCTGAATGGCAGCTTCCGGTTCGGTCCCTTAGCTTTCGGAAGTGACATTTAGTCTGATATGTGCCAGCCGTGCAATCTACCTAGCCCTGCAAAGTGCAAATATTAACCTAAATGCATATTAAGATACTGTGTGTTAGCTCCTGAACTGAAATAGAGAGCGGGTGTTCCAGCGGAGGCAAGCAAATCGTGTTGATTTACAGTGGCTTGAGGATTTGGCCCATTACCGCTTCTTTATACACTTTTAAAAAGAAATGCCAACTCGATAGTTTAGGCTTTAACTGGAACATGGCAAGTAATTGTATGCTTTGGCGGACCCCTAGTAATGTTGCAGAATCTTTCTCAGAAGTTGTTCCATGGGATAGCCGATTCCTCAGGTAAGAGCTACTTGTTTGTTCAATCCTCCATCTTAGGCCTGCTCCTCAGGTGCATCCTCCTTCTCGCAGCGATTTCCTAGGAACAGATTTCGAAGAACAGCTCTGATCACAGAATCACAGATTGGTTAGGGTTGGAAAGGAGCTCTGGAGATCATCCAGTCCAACCCCCCTGCCAGAGCAGGGTCACCTACAGCAGGTTGCACAGGATGACCTCCAGACGGGTTTTGAATGTCTCTGGGGTCGGAGACTCTACCGCCTCCCTGGGCAGCCTGTTCCAGCGCTCTGCCACCCTCAAAGTAAAGAAGTTCCTCCTCATGCTTTGATAGAAGTTCCTAGGTTCCAGTTTGTACCCGTTACCTCTTGTCCTGGATCATCTTTGATGATCCAGGACAAGAGGTAACGGGCACCAATTGGAACGTAGGAACTTGAACTTGAACTGGAAGGTAGGAACTTGAACTTGAACATAGGATTATCCTTGATGATTCAGGATAGCTGTGTGTCTGACCAGTCTGTCTTTCGAAGGAGGTCCTGGGTCAGCTCCAGCTATGCTGTGCTGAGCAGAGCCCCTGGCAGCAGCCCCACAGCTCACTCCCAGTGTGCCTGAATGGAAAAGGTACCAAAGTTGCTCCAACACTTTCTGAAAAACTCTATAGTGTTACCCCACAAGCGCAAAGCGACGGCAAAGCCCGTGAAATGACACCGGTGCTTCCAGAAAATGTCAAGCTTCCTGCCCAAGGGTGACATGCCATGCGGTGGGGTCAGGCCCACGCGCTGAGCACCCGGTGCGCTGGGGTTGCCCCAGCGGTTCCTGAGCAGCTCCTGCAGTGCTGCCGCCGGTACCGTTCTGGCGGCTGTAGTTGTTTAAAAAGCCGTTGTTGTTTCCGGCGTAATCTGACGGCAGTTTTCTCGGGCATTTGGGCCTCTTCTAATAAGTGTGCTGTGAGTACATCTGCAAGCATTCACCTGTCGAGGTCAAATGACTGGTGGTGCTCATCTCCCCCCGTGCTACTGCTGCTGCCTCCCGTGAATGCTCATGTGCCTGCGTGCCCCTGTACAGGCACAGATGCACGCGCGCAACACCTGATCCCGCATCCTAATTATTTTTCGCCCGGTTCTCTGAGTTGTTCTGCTTCCGGCTGATGAATGGGAAAGTGTAGTAGTGCTGTTTCATTTCACCAGCCTCTCAAGTGTGGAAATTATGGTAAATTTGAGAACAAGCGAGATTAGATTGATAGTTACACCTCCTCCTTTAATTAGCCAACCACAGGATCTGTGGAGGCAAAGGCCGGGGGGGTGTGTCGGTGTATATAACGTGTATTGTCTATGTGAAAGATTAATCAAAAGGAGTTGCTTGAGGTGGGAAGGCTTTTCCGGAGAGGTTCCACATGTTGTCAGGTAGTCCCTCTGAATGGCAGCTTCCGGTTCGGTCCCTTAGCTTTCGGAAGTGACATTT
Source organism: Vanellus vanellus (assembly GCF_965231255.1). Taxonomy (NCBI): domain Eukaryota; kingdom Metazoa; phylum Chordata; class Aves; order Charadriiformes; family Charadriidae; genus Vanellus; species Vanellus vanellus. The sequence goes on along the minus strand of NW_028128566.1, from coordinate 119,849 downwards.
AGTCTGATATGTGCCAGCCGTGCAATCTACCTAGCCCTGCAAAGTGCAAATATTAACCTAAATGCATATTAAGATACTGTGTGTTAGCTCCTGAACTGCAATAGAGAGCGGGTGTTCCAGCGGAGGCAAGCAAATCGTGTTGATTTAGAGTGGCTTGAGGATTTGGCCCATTACCGCTTCTTTATACACTTTTAAAAAGAAATGCCAACTCGATAGTTTAGGCTTTACATGGAACATGGCAAGTAATTGTATGTTTTGGCGGACCCCTAGTAATGTTGCAGAATCTTTCTCAGAAGTTGTTCCATGGGATAGCCGATTCCTCAGGTAAGAGCTACTTGTTTGTTCAATCCTCCGTCTTAGGCCTGCTCCTCAGGTGCATCCTCCTTCTCGCAGCGATTTCCTAGGAACAGAATTCAAAGAACAGCTCTGGTCACAGAATCACAGATTGGTTAAGGTTGGAAAGGAGCTCTGGAGATCATCCAGTCCAACCCCCCTGCCAGAGCAGGGTCACCTACAGCAGGTTGCACAGGATGACCTCCAGGCGGGTTTTGAATGTTTCTGGGGTGGGAGACTCTACCGCCTCCCTGGGCAGCCTGTTCCAGCGCTCTGCCACCCTCAAAGTAAAGAAGTTCCTCCTCATGCTTTGATAGAAGTTCCTAGGTTCCAGTTTGTACCCGTTACCTCTTGTCCTGGATCATCTTTGATGATCCAGGACAAGAGGTAACGGGCACCAATTGGAACGTAGGAACTTGAACTTGAACTGGAAGGTAGGAACTTGAACTTGAACATAGGATTATCCTTGATGATTCAGGATAGCTGTGTGTCTGACCAGTCTGTCTTTCGAAGGAGGTCCTGGGTCAGCTCCAGCTATGCTGTGCTGAGCAGAGCCCCTGGCAGCAGCCCCACAGCTCACTCCCAGTGTGCCTGAATGGAAAAGGTACCAAAGTTGCTCCAACACTTTCTGAAAAACTCTATAGTGTTACCCCACAAGCGCAAAGCGACGGCAAAGCCCGTGAAATGACACCGGTGCTTCCAGAAAATGTCAAGCTTCCTGCCCAAGGGTGACATGCCATGCGGTGGGGTCAGGGCCACGCGCTGAGCACCCGGTGCGCTGGGGTTGCCCCAGCGGTTCCTGAGCAGCTCCTGCAGTGCTGCCGCCGGTACCGTTCTGGCGGCTGTAGTTGTTTAAAAAGCCGTTGTTGTTTCCGGCGTAATCTGACGGCAGTTTTCTCGGGCATTTGGGCCTCTTCTAATAAGTGTGCTGTGAGTACATCTGCAAGCATTCACCTGTCGAGGTCAAATGACTGGTGGTGCTCATCTCCCCCCGTGCTACTGCTGCTGCCTCCCGTGAATGCTCATGTGCCTGCGTGCCCCTGTACAGGCACAGATGCACGCGCGCAACACCTGATCCCGCATCCTAATTATTTTTCGCCCGGTTCTCTGAGTTGTTCTGCTTCCGGCTGATGAATGGGAAAGTGTAGTAGTGCTGTTTCATTTCACCAGCCTCTCAAGTGTGGAAATTATGGTAAATTTGAGAACAAGCGAGATTAGATTGATAGTTACACCTCCTCCTTTAATTAGCCAACCACAGGATCTGTGGAGGCAAAGGCCGGGGGGGTGTGTCGGTGTATATAACGTGTATTGTCTATGTGAAAGATTAATCAAAAGGAGTTGCTTGAGGTGGGAAGGCTTTTCCGGAGAGGTTCCACATGTTGTCAGGTAGTCCCTCTGAATGGCAGCTTCCGGTTCGGTCCCTTAGCTTTCGGAAGTGACATTTAGTCTGATATGTGCCAGCCGTGCAATCTACCTAGCCCTGCAAAGTGCAAATATTAACCTAAATGCATATTAAGATACTGTGTGTTAGCTCCTGAACTGCAATAGAGAGCGGGTGTTCCAGCGGAGGCAAGCAAATCGTGTTGATTTAGAGTGGCTTGAGGATTTGGCCCATTACCGCTTCTTTATACACTTTTAAAAAGAAATGCCAACTCGATAGTTTAGGCTTTACATGGAACATGGCAAGTAATTGTATGTTTTGGCGGACCCCTAGTAATGTTGCAGAATCTTTCTCAGAAGTTGTTCCATGGGATAGCCGATTCCTCAGGTAAGAGCTACTTGTTTGTTCAATCCTCCGTCTTAGGCCTGCTCCTCAGGTGCATCCTCCTTCTCGCAGCGATTTCCTAGGAACAGAATTCAAAGAACAGCTCTGGTCACAGAATCACAGATTGGTTAAGGTTGGAAAGGAGCTCTGGAGATCATCCAGTCCAACCCCCCTGCCAGAGCAGGGTCACCTACAGCAGGTTGCACAGGATGACCTCCAGGCGGGTTTTGAATGTTTCTGGGGTGGGAGACTCTACCGCCTCCCTGGGCAGCCTGTTCCAGCGCTCTGCCACCCTCAAAGTAAAGAAGTTCCTCCTCATGCTTTGATAGAAGTTCCTAGGTTCCAGTTTGTACCCGTTACCTCTTGTCCTGGATCATCTTTGATGATCCAGGACAAGAGGTAACGGGCACCAATTGGAACGTAGGAACTTGAACTTGAACTGGAAGGTAGGAACTTGAACTTGAACATAGGATTATCCTTGATGATTCAGGATAGCTGTGTGTCTGACCAGTCTGTCTTTCGAAGGAGGTCCTGGGTCAGCTCCAGCTATGCTGTGCTGAGCAGAGCCCCTGGCAGCAGCCCCACAGCTCACTCCCAGTGTGCCTGAATGGAAAAGGTACCAAAGTTGCTCCAACACTTTCTGAAAAACTCTATAGTGTTACCCCACAAGCGCAAAGCGACGGCAAAGCCCGTGAAATGACACCGGTGCTTCCAGAAAATGTCAAGCTTCCTGCCCAAGGGTGACATGCCATGCGGTGGCTCAGGGCCACGCGCTGAGCACCCGGTGCGCTGGGGTTGCCCCAGCGGTTCCTGAGCAGCTCCTGCAGTGCTGCCGCCGGTACCGTTCTGGCGGCTGTAGTTGTTTAAAAAGCCGTTGTTGTTTCCGGCGTAATCTGACGGCAGTTTTCTCGGGCATTTGGGCCTCTTCTAATAAGTGTGCTGTGAGTACATCTGCAAGCATTCACCTGTCGAGGTCAAATGACTGGTGGTGCTCATCTCCCCCCGTGCTACTGCTGCTGCCTCCCGTGAATGCTCATGTGCCTGCGTGCCCCTGTACAGGCACAGATGCACGCGCGCAACACCTGATCCCGCATCCTAATTATTTTTCGCCCGGTTCTCTGAGTTGTTCTGCTTCCGGCTGATGAATGGGAAAGTGTAGTAGTGCTGTTTCATTTCACCAGCCTCTCAAGTGTGGAAATTATGGTAAATTTGAGAACAAGCGAGATTAGATTGATAGTTACACCTCCTCCTTTAATTAGCCAACCACAGGATCTGTGGAGGCAAAGGCCGGGGGGGTGTGTCGGTGTATATAACGTGTATTGTCTATGTGAAAGATTAATCAAAAGGAGTTGCTTGAGGTGGGAAGGCTTTTCCGGAGAGGTTCCACATGTTGTCAGGTAGTCCCTCTGAATGGCAGCTTCCGGTTCGGTCCCTTAGCTTTCGGAAGTGACATTTAGTCTGATATGTGCCAGCCGTGCAATCTACCTAGCCCTGCAAAGTGCAAATATTAACCTAAATGCATATTAAGATACTGTGTGTTAGCTCCTGAACTGCAATAGAGAGCGGGTGTTCCAGCGGAGGCAAGCAAATCGTGTTGATTTAGAGTGGCTTGAGGATTTGGCCCATTACCGCTTCTTTATACACTTTTAAAAAGAAATGCCAACTCGATAGTTTAGGCTTTACATGGAACATGGCAAGTAATTGTATGTTTTGGCGGACCCCTAGTAATGTTGCAGAATCTTTCTCAGAAGTTGTTCCATGGGATAGCCGATTCCTCAGGTAAGAGCTACTTGTTTGTTCAATCCTCCGTCTTAGGCCTGCTCCTCAGGTGCATCCTCCTTCTCGCAGCGATTTCCTAGGAACAGAATTCAAAGAACAGCTCTGGTCACAGAATCACAGATTGGTTAAGGTTGGAAAGGAGCTCTGGAGATCATCCAGTCCAACCCCCCTGCCAGAGCAGGGTCACCTACAGCAGGTTGCACAGGATGACCTCCAGGCGGGTTTTGAATGTTTCTGGGGTGGGAGACTCTACCGCCTCCCTGGGCAGCCTGTTCCAGCGCTCTGCCACCCTCAAAGTAAAGAAGTTCCTCCTCATGCTTTGATAGAAGTTCCTAGGTTCCAGTTTGTACCCGTTACCTCTTGTCCTGGATCATCTTTGATGATCCAGGACAAGAGGTAACGGGCACCAATTGGAACGTAGGAACTTGAACTTGAACTGGAAGGTAGGAACTTGAACTTGAACATAGGATTATCCTTGATGATTCAGGATAGCTGTGTGTCTGACCAGTCTGTCTTTCGAAGGAGGTCCTGGGTCAGCTCCAGCTATGCTGTGCTGAGCAGAGCCCCTGGCAGCAGCCCCACAGCTCACTCCCAGTGTGCCTGAATGGAAAAGGTACCAAAGTTGCTCCAACACTTTCTGAAAAACTCTATAGTGTTACCCCACAAGCGCAAAGCGACGGCAAAGCCCGTGAAATGACACCGGTGCTTCCAGAAAATGTCAAGCTTCCTGCCCAAGGGTGACATGCCATGCGGTGGGGTCAGGGCCACGCGCTGAGCACCCGGTGCGCTGGGGTTGCCCCAGCGGTTCCTGAGCAGCTCCTGCAGTGCTGCCGCCGGTACCGTTCTGGCGGCTGTAGTTGTTTAAAAAGCCGTTGTTGTTTCCGGCGTAATCTGACGGCAGTTTTCTCGGGCATTTGGGCCTCTTCTAATAAGTGTGCTGTGAGTACATCTGCAAGCATTCACCTGTCGAGGTCAAATGACTGGTGGTGCTCATCTCCCCCCGTGCTACTGCTGCTGCCTCCCGTGAATGCTCATGTGCCTGCGTGCCCCTGTACAGGCACAGATGCACGCGCGCAACACCTGATCCCGCATCCTAATTATTTTTCGCCCGGTTCTCTGAGTTGTTCTGCTTCCGGCTGATGAATGGGAAAGTGTAGTAGTGCTGTTTCATTTCACCAGCCTCTCAAGTGTGGAAATTATGGTAAATTTGAGAACAAGCGAGATTAGATTGATAGTTACACCTCCTCCTTTAATTAGCCAACCACAGGATCTGTGGAGGCAAAGGCCGGGGGGGTGTGTCGGTGTATATAACGTGTATTGTCTATGTGAAAGATTAATCAAAAGGAGTTGCTTGAGGTGGGAAGGCTTTTCCGGAGAGGTTCCACATGTTGTCAGGTAGTCCCTCTGAATGGCAGCTTCCGGTTCGGTCCCTTAGCTTTCGGAAGTGACATTTAGTCTGATATGTGCCAGCCGTGCAATCTACCTAGCCCTGCAAAGTGCAAATATTAACCTAAATGCATATTAAGATACTGTGTGTTAGCTCCTGAACTGCAATAGAGAGCGGGTGTTCCAGCGGAGGCAAGCAAATCGTGTTGATTTAGAGTGGCTTGAGGATTTGGCCCATTACCGCTTCTTTATACACTTTTAAAAAGAAATGCCAACTCGATAGTTTAGGCTTTACATGGAACATGGCAAGTAATTGTATGTTTTGGCGGACCCCTAGTAATGTTGCAGAATCTTTCTCAGAAGTTGTTCCATGGGATAGCCGATTCCTCAGGTAAGAGCTACTTGTTTGTTCAATCCTCCGTCTTAGGCCTGCTCCTCAGGTGCATCCTCCTTCTCGCAGCGATTTCCTAGGAACAGAATTCAAAGAACAGCTCTGGTCACAGAATCACAGATTGGTTAAGGTTGGAAAGGAGCTCTGGAGATCATCCAGTCCAACCCCCCTGCCAGAGCAGGGTCACCTACAGCAGGTTGCACAGGATGACCTCCAGGCGGGTTTTGAATGTTTCTGGGGTGGGAGACTCTACCGCCTCCCTGGGCAGCCTGTTCCAGCGCTCTGCCACCCTCAAAGTAAAGAAGTTCCTCCTCATGCTTTGATAGAAGTTCCTAGGTTCCAGTTTGTACCCGTTACCTCTTGTCCTGGATCATCTTTGATGATCCAGGACAAGAGGTAACGGGCACCAATTGGAACGTAGGAACTTGAACTTGAACTGGAAGGTAGGAACTTGAACTTGAACATAGGATTATCCTTGATGATTCAGGATAGCTGTGTGTCTGACCAGTCTGTCTTTCGAAGGAGGTCCTGGGTCAGCTCCAGCTATGCTGTGCTGAGCAGAGCCCCTGGCAGCAGCCCCACAGCTCACTCCCAGTGTGCCTGAATGGAAAAGGTACCAAAGTTGCTCCAACACTTTCTGAAAAACTCTATAGTGTTACCCCACAAGCGCAAAGCGACGGCAAAGCCCGTGAAATGACACCGGTGCTTCCAGAAAATGTCAAGCTTCCTGCCCAAGGGTGACATGCCATGCGGTGGGGTCAGGGCCACGCGCTGAGCACCCGGTGCGCTGGGGTTGCCCCAGCGGTTCCTGAGCAGCTCCTGCAGTGCTGCCGCCGGTACCGTTCTGGCGGCTGTAGTTGTTTAAAAAGCCGTTGTTGTTTCCGGCGTAATCTGACGGCAGTTTTCTCGGGCATTTGGGCCTCTTCTAATAAGTGTGCTGTGAGTACATCTGCAAGCATTCACCTGTCGAGGTCAAATGAGTGGTGGTGCTCATCTGCCCCCGTGCTACTGCTGCTGCCTCCCGTGAATGCTCATGTGCCTGCGTGCCCCTGTACAGGCACAGATGCACGCGCGCAACACCTGATCCCGCATCCTAATTATTTTTCGCCTGGTTCTCGGAGTTGTTCTGCTTCCGGCTGATGAATGGGAAAGTGTAGTAGTGCTGTTTCATTTCACCAGCCTCTCAAGTGTGGAAATTATGGTAAATTTGAGAACAAGCCAGATTAGATTGATAGTTACACCTCCTCCTTTAATTAGCCAACCACAGGATCTGTGGAGGCAAAGGCCGGGGGGGTGTGTCGGTGTATATAACGTGTATTGTCTATGTGAAAGATTAATCAAAAGGAGTTGCTTGAGGTGGGAAGGCTTTTCCGGAGAGGTTCCACATGTTGTCAGGTAGTCCCTCTGAATGGCAGCTTCCGGTTCGGTCCCTTAGCTTTCGGAAGTGACATTTAGTCTGATATGTGCCAGCCGTGCAATCTACCTAGCCCTGCAAAGTGCAAATATTAACCTAAATGCATATTAAGATACTGTGTGTTAGCTCCTGAACTGAAATAGAGAGCGGGTGTTCCAGCGGAGGCAAGCAAATCGTGTTGATTTACAGTGGCTTGCGGATTTGGCCCATTACCGCTTCTTTATACACTTTTAAAAAGAAATGCCAACTCGATAGTTTAGGCTTTAACTGGAACATGGCAAGTAATTGTATGTTTTGGCGGACCCCTAGTAATGTTGCAGAATCTTTCTCAGAAGTTGTTCCATGGGATAGCCGATTCCTCAGGTAAGAGCTACTTGTTTGTTCAATCCTCCATCTTAGGCCTGCTCCTCAGGTGCATCCTCCTTCTCGCAGCGATTTCCTAGGAACAGATTTCGAAGAACAGCTCTGATCACAGAATCACAGATTGGTTAGGGTTGGAAAGGACCTCTGGAGATCATCCAGCCCAACCCCCCTGCCAGAGCAGGGTCACCTACAGCAGGTTGCACAGGATGACCTCCAGGCGGGTTTTGAATGTCTCTGGGGTCGGAGACTCTACCGCCTCCCTGGGCAGCCTGTTCCAGCGCTCTGCCACCCTCAAAGTAAAGAAGTTCCTCTTCATGCTTTGATAGAAGTTCCTAGGTTCCAGTTTGTACCCGTTACCTCTTGTCCTGGATCATCTTTGATGATCCAGGCCAAGAGGTAACGGGCACCAATTGGAAGGTAGGAACTTGAACTTGAACTGGAAGGTAGGAACTTGAACTTGAACATAGGATTATCCTTGATGATTCAGGATAGCTGTGTGTCTGACCAGTCTGTCTTTCGAAGGAGGTCCTGGGTCAGCTCCAGCCATGCTGTGCTGAGCAGAGCCCCTGGCAGCAGCCCCACAGCTCACTCCCAGTGTGCCTGAATGGAAAAGGTACCAAAGTTGCTCCAACACTTTCTGAAAAACTCTATAGTGTTACCCCACAAGCGCAAAGCGACGGCAAAGCCCGTGAAATGACACCGGTGCTTCCAGAAAATGTCAAGCTTCCTGCCCAAGGGTGACATGCCATGCGGTGGGGTCAGGGCCTTGCGCTGAGCACCCGGTGCGCTGGGGTTGCCCCAGCGGTTCCTGAGCAGCTCCTGCAGTGCTGCCGCCGGTACCGTTCTGGCGGCTGTAGTTGTTTAAAAAGCCGTTGTTGTTTCCGGCGTAATCTGACGGCAGTTTTCTCGGGCATTTGGGCCTCTTCTAATAAGTGTGCTGTGAGTACATCTGCAAGCATTCACCTGTCGAGGTCAAATGACTGGTGGTGCTCATCTGCCCCCGTGCTACTGCTGCTGCCTCCCGTGAATGCTCATGTGCCTGCGTGCCCCTGTACAGGCACAGATGCACGCGCGCAACACCTGATCCCGCATCCTAATTATTTTTCGCCCGGTTCTCTGAGTTGTTCTGCTTCCGGCTGATGAATGGGAAAGTGTAGTAGTGCTGTTTCATTTCACCAGCCTCTCAAGTGTGGAAATTATGGTAAATTTGAGAACAAGCCAGATTAGATTGATAGTTACACCTCCTCCTTTAATTAGCCAACCACAGGATCTGTGGAGGCAAAGGCCGGGGGGCGTGTCGGTGGGGGGGCATACGATTTTACCATGGCGAGATTGCTGGAGGTTCTTTCTTGTCTGTTCTTTCTTGTCTTGTAAATTGGTATGAGATTCTGCCAGTCTTCCTCACGTAGCACAATCGCTCTTGATTTCTGGAGGTTGCTCACAGGGTAAGCTAATGTTTAACATCAATAAGGGTTACCGAATCTTGTCCTTGAGAAGCAGGAGTCTGGAAGCTGTTGTCAATCCAACTGCTGTATTCCTGACCAGCAAGCCCGCTCGATTCAGGGTTAATTAACTGATTACTTAGAGCGGAAGTGTTGTGGAAGAGCCCGATCATTACCATTTCTATTCATTCTAATATGATGTATTTCAACTCCCCCTCCCTCACGCCTTCCAGAGAGTGATCTGGTGAAGGAGGATGACAAGTCTTTGTGAAACCATCTCGAGTTCTGCCAGATACTCGTAGTTGAAGTTGTCTAGCGGTGCGAGATTAGACACCGTGTGAAAGGCAATACTGCACAGATTCTTTATTCCAGACCATTTTGTAAGTTCGCATGATACAAAACCTCATGGTTACTGGGCAGCTCTCCCACTTTTCATGTCAACCTTTGCTACCTCGCCCGCTGCAACGTGCAGGAAAGAAACATTGATTTGAATTGCGCCGTGGTGCCGTGCATCTTAATGACACTCTGGAGTGACTGGCAGTGTGTCTGGGTCCTGGGGTTGGACCCGGTCTAGCTGCCAGGGGGCAACATTGCAGAGAGGGGCTACAGCTGTGGTCTCTGAAGGGACCTGGCTACTCTATGTAGGCCTTCTCTCCCTGCGTCTCAGAGTGCTTGAAGATGCTAATTGGTTCACATTTTCCTCTGTTCGTTAAGGTATTCTGTCCTTAAAAATTCAGCTTTTTAAAATAGTAACGTGTATTGTCTATGTGAAAGATTAATCAAAAGGAGTTGCTTGAGGTGGGAAGGCTTTTCCGGAGAGGTTCCACATGTTGTCAGGTAGTCCCTCTGAATGGCAGCTTCCGGTTCGGTCCCTTAGCTTTCGGAAGTGACATTTAGTCTGATATGTGCCAGCCGTGCAATCTACCTAGCCCTGCAAAGTGCAAATATTAACCTAAATGCATATTAAGATACTGTGTGTTAGCTCCTGAACTGAAATAGAGAGCGGGTGTTCCAGCGGAGGCAAGCAAATCGTGTTGATTTACAGTGGCTTGCGGATTTGGCCCATTACCGCTTCTTTATACACTTTTAAAAAGAAATGCCAACTCGATAGTTTAGGCTTTAACTGGAACATGGCAAGTAATTGTATGTTTTGGCGGACCCCTAGTAATGTTGCAGAATCTTTCTCAGAAGTTGTTCCATGGGATAGCCGATTCCTCAGGTAAGAGCTACTTGTTTGTTCAATCCTCCATCTTAGGCCTGCTCCTCAGGTGCATCCTCCTTCTCGCAGCGATTTCCTAGGAACAGATTTCGAAGAACAGCTCTGATCACAGAATCACAGATTGGTTAGGGTTGGAAAGGACCTCTGGAGATCATCCAGCCCAACCCCCCTGCCAGAGCAGGGTCACCTACAGCAGGTTGCACAGGATGACCTCCAGGCGGGTTTTGAATGTCTCTGGGGTCGGAGACTCTACCGCCTCCCTGGGCAGCCTGTTCCAGCGCTCTGCCACCCTCAAAGTAAAGAAGTTCCTCCTCATGCTTTGATAGAAGTTCCTAGGTTCCAGTTTGTACCCGTTACCTCTTGTCCTGGATCATCTTTGATGATCCAGGCCAAGAGGTAACGGGCACCAATTGGAAGGTAGGAACTTGAACTTGAACTGGAAGGTAGGAACTTGAACTTGAACATAGGATTATCCTTGATGATTCAGGATAGCTGTGTGTCTGACCAGTCTGTCTTTCGAAGGAGGTCCTGGGTCAGCTCCAGCCATGCTGTGCTGAGCAGAGCCCCTGGCAGCAGCCCCACAGCTCACTCCCAGTGTGCCTGAATGGAAAAGGTACCAAAGTTGCTCCAACACTTTCTGAAAAACTCTATAGTGTTACCCCACAAGCGCAAAGCGACGGCAAAGCCCGTGAAATGACACCGGTGCTTCCAGAAAATGTCAAGCTTCCTGCCCAAGGGTGACATGCCATGCGGTGGGGTCAGGGCCTTGCGCTGAGCACCCGGTGCGCTGGGGTTGCCCCAGCGGTTCCTGAGCAGCTCCTGCAGTGCTGCCGCCGGTACCGTTCTGGCGGCTGTAGTTGTTTAAAAAGCCGTTGTTGTTTCCGGCGTAATCTGACGGCAGTTTTCTCGGGCATTTGGGCCTCTTCTAATAAGTGTGCTGTGAGTACATCTGCAAGCATTCACCTGTCGAGGTCAAATGACTGGTGGTGCTCATCTGCCCCCGTGCTACTGCTGCTGCCTCCCGTGAATGCTCATGTGCCTGCGTGCCCCTGTACAGGCACAGATGCACGCGCGCAACACCTGATCCCGCATCCTAATTATTTTTCGCCCGGTTCTCTGAGTTGTTCTGCTTCCGGCTGATGAATGGGAAAGTGTAGTAGTGCTGTTTCATTTCACCAGCCTCTCAAGTGTGGAAATTATGGTAAATTTGAGAACAAGCCAGATTAGATTGATAGTTACACCTCCTCCTTTAATTAGCCAACCACAGGATCTGTGGAGGCAAAGGCCGGGGGGCGTGTCGGTGGGGGGGCATACGATTTTACCATGGCGAGATTGCTGGAGGTTCTTTCTTGTCTGTTCTTTCTTGTCTTGTAAATTGGTATGAGATTCTGCCAGTCTTCCTCACGTAGCACAATCGCTCTTGATTTCTGGAGGTTGCTCACAGGGTAAGCTAATGTTTAACATCAATAAGGGTTACCGAATCTTGTCCTTGAGAAGCAGGAGTCTGGAAGCTGTTGTCAATCCAACTGCTGTATTCCTGACCAGCAAGCCCGCTCGATTCAGGGTTAATTAACTGATTACTTAGAGCGGAAGTGTTGTGGAAGAGCCCGATCATTACCATTTCTATTCATTCTAATATGATGTATTTCAACTCCCCCTCCCTCACGCCTTCCAGAGAGTGATCTGGTGAAGGAGGATGACAAGTCTTTGTGAAACCATCTCGAGTTCTGCCAGATACTCGTAGTTGAAGTTGTCTAGCGGTGCGAGATTAGACACCGTGTGAAAGGCAATACTGCACAGATTCTTTATTCCAGACCATTTTGTAAGTTCGCATGATACAAAACCTCATGGTTACTGGGCAGCTCTCCCACTTTTCATGTCAACCTTTGCTACCTCGCCCGCTGCAACGTGCAGGAAAGAAACATTGATTTGAATTGCGCCGTGGTGCCGTGCATCTTAATGACACTCTGGAGTGACTGGCAGTGTGTCTGGGTCCTGGGGTTGGACCCGGTCTAGCTGCCAGGAGGCAACATTGCAGAGAGGGGCTACAGCTGTGGTCTCTGAAGGGACCTGGCTACTCTATGTAGGCCTTCTCTCCCTGCGTCTCAGAGTGCTTGAAGATGCTAATTGGTTCACATTTTCCTCTGTTCGTTAAGGTATTCTGTCCTTAAAAATTCAGCTTTTTAAAATAGTAACGTGTATTGTCTATGTGAAAGATTAATCAAAAGGAGTTGCTTGAGGTGGGAAGGCTTTTCCGGAGAGGTTCCACATGTTGTCAGGTAGTCCCTCTGAATGGCAGCTTCCGGTTCGGTCCCTTAGCTTTCGGAAGTGACATTTAGTCTGATATGTGCCAGCCGTGCAATCTACCTAGCCCTGCAAAGTGCAAATATTAACCTAAATGCATATTAAGATACTGTGTGTTAGCTCCTGAACTGAAATAGAGAGCGGGTGTTCCAGCGGAGGCAAGCAAATCGTGTTGATTTACAGTGGCTTGCGGATTTGGCCCATTACCGCTTCTTTATACACTTTTAAAAAGAAATGCCAACTCGATAGTTTAGGCTTTAACTGGAACATGGCAAGTAATTGTATGTTTTGGCGGACCCCTAGTAATGTTGCAGAATCTTTCTCAGAAGTTGTTCCATGGGATAGCCGATTCCTCAGGTAAGAGCTACTTGTTTGTTCAATCCTCCATCTTAGGCCTGCTCCTCAGGTGCATCCTCCTTCTCGCAGCGATTTCCTAGGAACAGATTTCGAAGAACAGCTCTGATCACAGAATCACAGATTGGTTAGGGTTGGAAAGGACCTCTGGAGATCATCCAGCCCAACCCCCCTGCCAGAGCAGGGTCACCTACAGCAGGTTGCACAGGATGACCTCCAGGCGGGTTTTGAATGTCTCTGGGGTGGGAGACTCTACCGCCTCCCTGGGCAGCCTGTTCCAGCGCTCTGCCACCCTCAAAGTAAAGAAGTTCCTCCTCATGCTTTGATAGAAGTTCCTAGGTTCCAGTTTGTACCCGTTACCTCTTGTCCTGGATCATCTTTGATGATCCAGGCCAAGAGGTAACGGGCACCAATTGGAAGGTAGGAACTTGAACTTGAACTGGAAGGTAGGAACTTGAACTTGAACATAGGATTATCCTTGATGATTCAGGATAGCTGTGTGTCTGACCAGTCTGTCTTTCGAAGGAGGTCCTGGGTCAGCTCCAGCCATGCTGTGCTGAGCAGAGCCCCTGGCAGCAGCCCCACAGCTCACTCCCAGTGTGCCTGAATGGAAAAGGTACCAAAGTTGCTCCAACACTTTCTGAAAAACTCTATAGTGTTACCCCACAAGCGCAAAGCGACGGCAAAGCCCGTGAAATGACACCGGTGCTTCCAGAAAATGTCAAGCTTCCTGCCCAAGGGTGACATGCCATGCGGTGGGGTCAGGGCCTTGCGCTGAGCACCCGGTGCGCTGGGGTTGCCCCAGCGGTTCCTGAGCAGCTCCTGCAGTGCTGCCGCCGGTACCGTTCTGGCGGCTGTAGTTGTTTAAAAAGCCGTTGTTGTTTCCGGCGTAATCTGACGGCAGTTTTCTCGGGCATTTGGGCCTCTTCTAATAAGTGTGCTGTGAGTACATCTGCAAGCATTCACCTGTCGAGGTCAAATGACTGGTGGTGCTCATCTGCCCCCGTGCTACTGCTGCTGCCTCCCGTGAATGCTCATGTGCCTGCGTGCCCCTGTACAGGCACAGATGCACGCGCGCAACACCTGATCCCGCATCCTAATTATTTTTCGCCCGGTTCTCGGAGTTGTTCTGCTTCCGGCTGATGAATGGGAAAGTGTAGTAGTGCTGTTTCATTTCACCAGCCTCTCAAGTGTGGAAATTATGGTAAATTTGAGAACAAGCCAGATTAGATTGATAGTTACACCTCCTCCTTTAATTAGCCAACCACAGGATCTGTGGAGGCAAAGGCCGGGGGGGTGTGTCGGTGTATATAACGTGTATTGTCTATGTGAAAGATTAATCAAAAGGAGTTGCTTGAGGTGGGAAGGCTTTTCCGGAGAGGTTCCACATGTTGTCAGGTAGTCCTTCTGAATGGCAGCTTCCGGTTCGGTCCCTTAGCTTTCGGACGTGACATTTAGTCTGATATGTGCCAGCCGTGCAATCTACCTAGCCCTGCAAAGTGCAAATATTAACCTAAATGCATAATAAGATACTGTGTGTTAGCTCCTGAACTGAAATAGAGAGCGGGTGTTCCAGCGGAGGCAAGCAAATCGTGTTCATTTACAGTGGCTTGAGGATTTGGCCCATTACCGCTTCTTTATACACTTTTAAAAAGAAATGCCAACTCGATAGTTTAGGCTTTAACTGGAACATGACAAGTAATTGTATGTTTTGGCGGACCCCTAGTAATGTTGCAGAATCTTTCTCAGAAGTTGTTCCATGGGATAGCCGATTCCTCAGGTAAGAGCTACTTGTTTGTTCAATCCTCCATCTTAGGCCTGCTCCTCAGGTGCGTCCTTCTTCTCGCAGCGATTTCCTAGGAACAGATTTCGAAGAACAGCTCTGATCACAGAATCACAGATTGGTTAGGGTTGGAAAGGAGCTCTGGAGATCATCCAGTCCAACCCCCGTGCCAGAGCAGGGTCACCTACAGCAGGTTGCACAGGATGACCTCCAGGCGGGTTTTGAATGTCTCTGGGGTGGGAGACTCTACCGCCTCCCTGGGCAGCCTGTTCCAGGGCTCTGCCACCCTCAAAGTAAAGAAGTTCCTCCTAATGCTTTGATAGAAGTTCCTAGGTTCCAGTTTGTACCCGTTACACCGTTACGTAACGGGCACCAATTGGAACGTAGGAACTTGAACTTGAACTGGAACGTAGGAGCCTGAACATAGGATTATCCTTGATGATTCAGGATAGCTGTGTGTCTGACCAGTCTGTCTTTCGAAGGAGGTCCTGGGCCAGCTCCAGCTATGCTGTGCTGAGCAGAGCCCCTGGCAGCAGCCCCACAGCTCACTCCCAGTGTGCCTGAATGGAAAAGGTACCAAAGTTGCTCCAACACTTTCTGAAAAACTCTATAGTGTTACCCCACAAGCGCAAAGCGACGGCAAAGCCCGTGAAATGACACCGGTGCTTCCAGAAAATGTCAAGCTTCCTGCCCAAGGGTGACATGCCATGCGGTGGGGTCAGGGCCACGCGCTGAGCACCCGGTGCGCTAGGGTTGCCCCAGCGGTTCCTGAGCAGCTCCTGCAGTGCTGCCGCCGGTACCGTTCTGGCGGCTGTAGTTGTTTAAAAAGCCGTTGTTGTTTCCGGCGTAATCTGACGGCAGTTTTCTCGGGCATTTGGGCCTCTTCTAATAAGTGTGCTGTGAGTACATCTGCAAGCATTCACCTGTCGAGGTCAAATGACTGGTGGTGCTCATCTGCCCCCGTGCTACTGCTGCTGCCTCCCGTGAATGCTCATGTGCCTGCGTGCCCCTGTACAGGCACAGATGCACGCGCGCAACACCTGATCCCGCATCCTAATTATTTTTCGCCCGGTTCTCTGAGTTGTTCTGCTTCCGGCTGATGAATGGGAAAGTGTAGTAGTGCTGTTTCATTTCACCAGCCTCTCAAGTGTGGAAATTATGGTAAATTTGAGAACAAGCCAGATTAGATTGATAGTTACACCTCCTCCTTTAATTAGCCAACCACAGGATCTGTGGAGGCAAAGGCCGGGGGGGTGTGTCGGTGTATATAACGTGTATTGTCTATGTGAAAGATTAATCAAAAGGAGTTGCTTGAGGTGGGAAGGCTTTTCCGAAGAGGTTCCACATATTGTCAGGTAGTCCCTCTGAATGGCAGCTTCCGGTTCGGTCCCTTAGCTTTCGGAAGTGACATTTAGTCTGATATGTGCCAGCCGTGCGATCTACCTAGCCCTGCAAAGTGCAAATATTAACATAAATGCATATTAAGATAGTGTGTGTTAGCTCCTGAACTGAAATAGAGAGCGGGTGTTCCAGCGGAGGCAAGCAAATCGTGTTGATTTACAGTGGCTTGAGGATTTGGCCCATTACCGCTTCTTTATACACTTTTAAAAAGAAATGCCAACTCGATAGTTTAGGCTTTAACTGGAACATGGCAAGTAATTGTATGTTTTGGCGGACCCCTAGTAATGTTGCAGAATCTTTCTCAGAAGTTGTTCCATGGGATAGCCGATTCCTCAGGTAAGAGCTACTTGTTTGTTCAATCCTCCGTCTTAGGCCTGCTCCTCAGGTGCATCCTCCTTCTCGCAGCGATTTCTTAGGAACAGATTTCGAAGAACAGCTCTGATCACAGAATCACAGATTGGTTAGGGTTGGAAAGGACCTCTGGAGATCATCCAGTCCAACCCCCCTGCCAGAGCAGGGTCACCTACAGTAGGTTGCACAGGATGACCTCCAGGCGGGTTTTGAATGTCTCTGGGGTCGGAGACTCTACCGCCTCCCTGGGCAGCCTGTTCCAGCGCTCTGCCACCCTCAAAGTAAAGAAGTCCCTCCTCATGCTTTGATAGAAGTTCCTACGTTCCAGTTTCTACCCGTTACCTCTTGTCCTGGATCATCTTTTATGATCCAGGACAAGAGGTAATGGGCACCAATTGGAACGTAGGAACTTGAACTTGAACTGGAAGGTAGGAACTTGAACATAGGATTATCCTTGATGATTCAGGATAGCTGTGTGTCTGACCAGTCTGTCTTTCGAAGGAGGTCCTGGACCAGCTCCAGCCATGCTGTGCTGAGCAGAGCCCCTGGCAGCAGCCCCACAGCTCACTCCCAGTGTGCCTGAATGGAAAAGGTACCAAAGTTGCTCCAACACTTTCTGAAAAACTCTATAGTGTTACCCCACAAGCGCAAAGCGACGGCAAAGCCCGTGAAATGACACCGGTGCTTCCAGAAAATGTCAAGCTTCCTGCCCAAGGGTGACATGCCATGCGGTGGGGTCAGGGCCACGCGCTGAGCACCCGGTGCGCTGGGGTTGCCCCAGCGGTTCCTGAGCAGCTCCTGCAGTGCTGCCGCCGGTACCGTTCTGGCGGCTGTAGTTGTTTAAAAAGCCGTTGTTGTTTCCGGCGTAATCTGACGGCAGTTTTCTCGGGCATTTGGGCCTCTTCTAATAAGTGTGCTGTGAGTACATCTGCAAGCATTCACCTGTCGAGGTCAAATGACTGGTGGTGCTCATCTGCCCCCGTGCTACTGCTGCTGCCTCCCGTGAATGCTCATGTGCCTGCGTGCCCCTGTACAGGCACAGATGCACGCGCGCAACACCTGATCCCGCATCCTAATTATTTTTCGCCCGGTTCTCGGAGTTGTTCTGCTTCCGGCTGATGAATGGGAAAGTGTAGTAGTGCTGTTTCATTTCACCAGCCTCTCAAGTGTGGAAATTATGGTAAATTTGAGAACAAGCCAGATTAGATTGATAGTTACACCTCCTCCTTTAATTAGCCAACCACAGGATCTGTGGAGGCAAAGGCCGGGGGGGTGTGTCGGTGTATATAACGTGTATTGTCTATGTGAAAGATTAATCAAAAGGAGTTGCTTGAGGTGGGAAGGCTTTTCCGAAGAGGTTCCACATATTGTCAGGTAGTCCCTCTGAATGGCAGCTTCCGGTTCGGTCCCTTAGCTTTCGGAAGTGACATTTAGTCTGATATGTGCCAGCCGTGCGATCTACCTAGCCCTGCAAAGTGCAAATATTAACATAAATGCATATTAAGATAGTGTGTGTTAGCTCCTGAACTGAAATAGAGAGCGGGTGTTCCAGCGGAGGCAAGCAAATCGTGTTGATTTAGAGTGGCTTGAGGATTTGGCCCATTACCGCTTCTTTATACACTTTTAAAAAGAAATGCCAACTCGATAGTTTAGGCTTTAACTGGAACATGGCAAGTAATTGTATGTTTTGGCGGACCCCTAGTAATGTTGCAGAATCTTTCTCAGAAGTTGTTCCGTGGGATAGCCGATTCCTCAGGTAAGAGCTACTTGTTTGTTCAATCCTCCGTCTTAGGCCTGCTCCTCAGGTGCATCCTCCTTCTCGCAGCGATTTCTTAGGAACAGATTTCGAAGAACAGCTCTGATCACAGAATCACAGATTGGTTAGGGTTGGAAAGGACCTCTGGAGATCATCCAGTCCAACCCCCCTGCCAGAGCAGGGTCACCTACAGCAGGTTGCACAGGATGACCTCCAGGCGGGTTTTGAATGTCTCTGGGGTCGGAGACTCTACCGCCTCCCTGGGCAGCCTGTTCCAGCGCTCTGCCACCCTCAAAGTAAAGAAGTCCCTCCTCATGCTTTGATAGAAGTTCCTAGGTTCCAGTTTGTACCCGTTACCTCTTGTCCTGGATCATCTTTTATGATCCAGGACAAGAGGTAATGGGCACCAATTGGAACGTAGGAACTTGAACTTGAACTGGAAGGTAGGAACTTGAACATAGGATTATCCTTGATGATTCAGGATAGCTGTGTGTCTGACCAGTCTGTCTTTCGAAGGAGGTCCTGGACCAGCTCCAGCCATGCTGTGCTGAGCAGAGCCCCTGGCAGCAGCCCCACAGCTCACTCCCAGTGTGCCTGAATGGAAAAGGTACCAAAGTTGCTCCAACACTTTCTGAAAAACTCTATAGTGTTACCCCACAAGCGCAAAGCGACGGCAAAGCCCGTGAAATGACACCGGTGCTTCCAGAAAATGTCAAGCTTCCTGCCCAAGGGTGACATGCCATGCGGTGGGGTCAGGGCCACGCGCTGAGCACCCGGTGCGCTGGGGTTGCCCCAGCGGTTCCTGAGCAGCTCCTGCAGTGCTGCCGCCGGTACCGTTCTGGCGGCTGTAGTTGTTTAAAAAGCCGTTGTTGTTTCCGGCGTAATCTGACGGCAGTTTTCTCGGGCATTTGGGCCTCTTCTAATAAGTGTGCTGTGAGTACATCTGCAAGCATTCACCTGTCGAGGTCAAATGACTGGTGGTGCTCATCTGCCCCCGTGCTACTGCTGCTGCCTCCCGTGAATGCTCATGTGCCTGCGTGCCCCTGTACAGGCACAGATGCACGCGCGCAACACCTGATCCCGCATCCTAATTATTTTTCGCCCGGTTCTCGGAGTTGTTCTGCTTCCGGCTGATGAATGGGAAAGTGTAGTAGTGCTGTTTCATTTCACCAGCCTCTCAAGTGTGGAAATTATGGTAAATTTGAGAACAAGCCAGATTAGATTGATAGTTACACCTCCTCCTTTAATTAGCCAACCACAGGATCTGTGGAGGCAAAGGCCGGGGGGGTGTGTCGGTGTATATAACGTGTATTGTCTATGTGAAAGATTAATCAAAAGGAGTTGCTTGAGGTGGGAAGGCTTTTCCGGAGAGGTTCCACATGTTGTCAGGTAGTCCCTCTGAATGGCAGCTTCCGGTTCGGTCCCTTAGCTTTCGGAAGTGACATTTAGTCTGATATGTGCCAGCCGTGCAATCTACCTAGCCCTGCAAAGTGCAAATATTAACCTAAATGCATATTAAGATACTGTGTGTTAGCTCCTGAACTGAAATAGAGAGCGGGTGTTCCAGCGGAGGCAAGCAAATCGTGTTGATTTACAGTGGCTTGAGGATTTGGCCCATTACCGCTTCTTTATACACTTTTAAAAAGAAATGCCAACTCGATAGTTTAGGCTTTAACTGGAACATGGCAAGTAATTCTGTGTTTTGGCGGACCCCTAGTAATGTTGCAGAATCTTTCTCAGAAGTTGTTCCATGGGATAGCCGATTCCTCAGGTAAGAGCTACTTGTTTGTTCAATCCTCCATCTTAGGCCTGCTCCTCAGGTGCATCCTCCTTCTCGCAGCGATTTCCTAGGAACAGATTTCGAAGAACAGCTCTGATCACAGAATCACAGATTGGTTAGGTTTGGAAAGGAGCTCTGGAGATCATCCAGTCCAACCCCCCTGACAGAGCAGGGTCACTTACAGCAGGTTGCACAGGATGACCTCCAGGCGGGTTTTGAATGTTTCTGGAGTCGGAGGCTCTACCGCCTCCCTGGGCAGCCTGTTCCAGCGCTCTGCCACCCTCAAAGTAAAGAAGTTCCTCCTCATGCTTTGATAGAAGTTCCTAGGTTCCAGTTTGTACCCGTTACCTCTTGTCCTGGATCATCTTTGATGATCCAGGACAAGAGGTAACGGGCACCAATTGGAACGTAGGAACTTGAACTTGAACTGGAAGGTAGGAACTTGAACTTGAACATAGGATTATCCTTGATGATTCAGGATAGCTGTGTGTCTGACCAGTCTGTCTTTCGAAGGAGGTCCTGGGTCAGCTCCAGCTATGCTGTGCTGAGCAGAGCCCCTGGCAGCAGCCCCACAGCTCACTCCCAGTGTGCCTGAATGGAAAAGGTACCAAAGTTGCTCCAACACTTTCTGAAAAACTCTATAGTGTTACCCCACAAGCGCAAAGCGACGGCAAAGCCCGTGAAATGACACCGGTGCTTCCAGAAAATGTCAAGCTTCCTGCCCAAGGGTGACATGCCATGCGGTGGGGTCAGGGCCACGCGCTGAGCACCCGGTGCGCTGGGGTTGCCCCAGCGGTTCCTGAGCAGCTCCTGCAGTGCTGCCGCCGGTACCGTTCTGGCGGCTGTAGTTGTTTAAAAAGCCGTTGTTGTTTCCGGCGTAATCTGACGGCAGTTTTCTCGGGCATTTGGGCCTCTTCTAATAAGTGTGCTGTGAGTACATCTGCAAGCATTCACCTGTCGAGGTCAAATGACTGGTGGTGCTCATCTGCCCCCGTGCTACTGCTGCTGCCTCCCGTGAATGCTCATGTGCCTGCGTGCCCCTGTACAGGCACAGATGCACGCGCGCAACACCTGATCCCGCATCCTAATTATTTTTCGCCCGGTTCTCTGAGTTGTTCTGCTTCCGGCTGATGAATGGGAAAGTGTAGTAGTGCTGTTTCATTTCACCAGCCTCTCAAGTGTGGAAATTATGGTAAATTTGAGAACAAGCCAGATTAGATTGATAGTTACACCTCCTCCTTTAATTAGCCAACCACAGGATCTGTGGAGGCAAAGGCCGGGGGGGTGTGTCGGTGTATATAACGTGTATTGTCTATGTGAAAGATTAATCAAAAGGAGTTGCTTGAGGTGGGAAGGCTTTTCCGGAGAGGTTCCACATGTTGTCAGGTAGTCCCTCTGAATGGCAGCTTCCGGTTCGGTCCCTTAGCTTTCGGAAGTGACATTTAGTCTGATATGTGCCAGCCGTGCAATCTACCTAGCCCTGCAAAGTGCAAATATTAACCTAAATGCATATTAAGATACTGTGTGTTAGCTCCTGAACTGCAATAGAGAGCGGGTGTTCCAGCGGAGGCAAGCAAATCGTGTTGATTTAGAGTGGCTTGAGGATTTGGCCCATTACCGCTTCTTTATACACTTTTAAAAAGAAATGCCAACTCGATAGTTTAGGCTTTACATGGAACATGGCAAGTAATTGTATGCTTTGGCGGACCCCTAGTAATGTTGCAGAATCTTTCTCAGAAGTTGTTCCATGGGATAGCCGATTCCTCAGGTAAGAGCTACTTGTTTGTTCAATCCTCCATCTTAGGCCTGCTCCTCAGGTGCATCCTCCTTCTCGCAGCGATTTCCTAGGAACAGATTTCGAAGAACAGCTCTGATCACAGAATCACAGATTGGTTAGGTTTGGAAAGGAGCTCTGGAGATCATCCAGTCCAACCCCCCTGACAGAGCAGGGTCACTTACAGCAGGTTGCACAGGATGACCTCCAGGCGGGTTTTGAATGTTTCTGGAGTCGGAGGCTCTACCGCCTCCCTGGGCAGCCTGTTCCAGCGCTCTGCCACCCTCAAAGTAAAGAAGTTCCTCCTCATGCTTTGATAGAAGTTCCTAGGTTCCAGTTTGTACCCGTTACCTCTTGTCCTGGATCATCTTTGATGATCCAGGACAAGAGGTAACGGGCACCAATTGGAACGTAGGAACTTGAACTTGAACTGGAAGGTAGGAACTTGAACTTGAACATAGGATTATCCTTGATGATTCAGGATAGCTGTGTGTCTGACCAGTCTGTCTTTCGAAGGAGGTCCTGGGTCAGCTCCAGCTATGCTGTGCTGAGCAGAGCCCCTGGCAGCAGCCCCACAGCTCACTCCCAGTGTGCCTGAATGGAAAAGGTACCAAAGTTGCTCCAACACTTTCTGAAAAACTCTATAGTGTTACCCCACAAGCGCAAAGCGACGGCAAAGCCCGTGAAATGACACCGGTGCTTCCAGAAAATGTCAAGCTTCCTGCCCAAGGGTGACATGCCATGCGGTGGGGTCAGGCCCACGCGCTGAGCACCCGGTGCGCTGGGGTTGCCCCAGCGGTTCCTGAGCAGCTCCTGCAGTGCTGCCGCCGGTACCGTTCTGGCGGCTGTAGTTGTTTAAAAAGCCGTTGTTGTTTCCGGCGTAATCTGACGGCAGTTTTCTCGGGCATTTGGGCCTCTTCTAATAAGTGTGCTGTGAGTACATCTGCAAGCATTCACCTGTCGAGGTCAAATGACTGGTGGTGCTCATCTCCCCCCGTGCTACTGCTGCTGCCTCCCGTGAATGCTCATGTGCCTGCGTGCCCCTGTACAGGCACAGATGCACGCGCGCAACACCTGATCCCGCATCCTAATTATTTTTCGCCCGGTTCTCTGAGTTGTTCTGCTTCCGGCTGATGAATGGGAAAGTGTAGTAGTGCTGTTTCATTTCACCAGCCTCTCAAGTGTGGAAATTATAGTAAATTTGAGAACAAGCGAGATTAGATTGATAGTTACACCTCCTCCTTTAATTAGCCAACCACAGGATCTGTGGAGGCAAAGGCCGGGGGGGTGTGTCGGTGTATATAACGTGTATTGTCTATGTGAAAGATTAATCAAAAGGAGTTGCTTGAGGTGGGAAGGCTTTTCCGGAGAGGTTCCACATGTTGTCAGGTAGTCCCTCTGAATGGCAGCTTCCGGTTCGGTCCCTTAGCTTTCGGAAGTGACATTTAGTCTGATATGTGCCAGCCGTGCAATCTACCTAGCCCTGCAAAGTGCAAATATTAACCTAAATGCATATTAAGATACTGTGTGTTAGCTCCTGAACTGAAATAGAGAGCGGGTGTTCCAGCGGAGGCAAGCAAATCGTGTTGATTTACAGTGGCTTGAGGATTTGGCCCATTACCGCTTCTTTATACACTTTTAAAAAGAAATGCCAACTCGATAGTTTAGGCTTTACATGGAACATGGCAAGTAATTGTATGTTTTGGCGGACCCCTAGTAATGTTGCAGAATCTTTCTCAGAAGTTGTTCCATGGGATAGCCGATTCCTCAGGTAAGAGCTACTTGTTTGTTCAATCCTCCATCTTAGGCCTGCTCCTCAGGTGCATCCTCCTTCTCGCAGCGATTTCCTAGGAACAGAATTCAAAGAACAGCTCTGGTCACAGAATCACAGATTGGTTAAGGTTGGAAAGGAGCTCTGGAGATCATCCAGTCCAACCCCCCTGCCAGAGCAGGGTCACCTACAGCAGGTTGCACAGGATGACCTCCAGGCGGGTTTTGAATGTTTCTGGGGTGGGAGACTCTACCGCCTCCCTGGGCAGCCTGTTCCAGCGCTCTGCCACCCTCAAAGTAAAGAAGTTCCTCCTCATGCTTTGATAGAAGTTCCTAGGTTCCAGTTTGTACCCGTTACCTCTTGTCCTGGATCATCTTTGATGATCCAGGACAAGAGGTAACGGGCACCAATTGGAACGTAGGAACTTGAACTTGAACTGGAAGGTAGGAACTTGAACTTGAACATAGGATTATCCTTGATGATTCAGGATAGCTGTGTGTCTGACCAGTCTGTCTTTCGAAGGAGGTCCTGGGTCAGCTCCAGCTATGCTGTGCTGAGCAGAGCCCCTGGCAGCAGCCCCACACCTCACTCCCAGTGTGCCTGAATGGAAAAGGTACCAAAGTTGCTCCAACACTTTCTGAAAAACTCTATAGTGTTACCCCACAAGCGCAAAGCGACGGCAAAGCCCGTGAAATGACACCGGTGCTTCCAGAAAATGTCAAGCTTCCTGCCCAAGGGTGACATGCCATGCGGTGGGGTCAGGCCCACGCGCTGAGCACCCGGTGCGCTGGGGTTGCCCCAGCGGTTCCTGAGCAGCTCCTGCAGTGCTGCCGCCGGTACCGTTCTGGCGGCTGTAGTTGTTTAAAAAGCCGTTGTTGTTTCCGGCGTAATCTGACGGCAGTTTTCTCGGGCATTTGGGCCTCTTCTAATAAGTGTGCTGTGAGTACATCTGCAAGCATTCACCTGTCGAGGTCAAATGACTGGTGGTGCTCATCTGCCCCCGTGCTACTGCTGCTGCTGCCTCCCGTGAATGCTCATGTGCCTGCGTGCCCCTGTACAGGCACAGATGCATGCGCGCAACACCTGATCCCGCATCCTAATTATTTTTCGCCCGGTTCTCTGAGTTGTTCTGCTTCCGGCTGATGAATGGGAAAGTGTAGTAGTGCTGTTTCATTTCACCAGCCTCTCAAGTGTGGAAATTATGGTAAATTTGAGAACAAGCGAGATTAGATTGATAGTTACACCTCCTCCTTTAATTAGCCAACCACAGGATCTGTGGAGGCAAAGGCCGGGGGGGTGTGTCGGTGTATATAACGTGTATTGTCTATGTGAAAGATTAATCAAAAGGAGTTGCTTGAGGTGGGAAGGCTTTTCCGGAGAGGTTCCACATGTTGTCAGGTAGTCCCTCTGAATGGCAGCTTCCGGTTCGGTCCCTTAGCTTTCGGAAGTGACATTTAGTCTGATATGTGCCAGCCGTGCAATCTACCTAGCCCTGCAAAGTGCAAATATTAACCTAAATGCATATTAAGATACTGTGTGTTAGCTCCTGAACTGAAATAGAGAGCGGGTGTTCCAGCGGAGGCAAGCAAATCGTGTTGATTTACAGTGGCTTGAGGATTTGGCCCATTACTGCTTCTTTATACACTTTTAAAAAGAAATGCCAACTCGATAGTTTAGGCTTTAACTGGAACATGGCAAGTAATTGTATGCTTTGGCGGACCCCTAGTAATGTTGCAGAATCTTTCTCAGAAGTTGTTCCATGGGATAGCCGATTCCTCAGGTAAGAGCTACTTGTTTGTTCAATCCTCCATCTTAGGCCTGCTCCTCAGGTGCATCCTCCTTCTCGCAGCGATTTCCTAGGAACAGATTTCGAAGAACAGCTCTGATCACAGAATCACAGATTGGTTAGGTTTGGAAAGGAGCTCTGGAGATCATCCAGTCCAACCCCCCTGACAGAGCAGGGTCACTTACAGCAGGTTGCACAGGATGACCTCCAGGCGGGTTTTGAATGTTTCTGGAGTCGGAGGCTCTACCGCCTCCCTGGGCAGCCTGTTCCAGCGCTCTGCCACCCTCAAAGTAAAGAAGTTCCTCCTCATGCTTTGATAGAAGTTCCTAGGTTCCAGTTTGTACCCGTTACCTCTTGTCCTGGATCATCAAAGATGATCCAGGACAAGAGGTAACGGGCACCAATTGGAACGTAGGAACTTGAACTTGAACTGGAACGTAGGAACTTGAACATAGGATTATCCTTGATGATTCAGGATAGCTGTGTGTCTGACCAGTCTGTCTTTCGAAGGACGTCCTGGGCCAGCTCCAGCCATGCTGTGCTGAGCAGAGCCCCTGGCAGCAGCCCCACAGCTCACTCCCAGTGTGCCTGAATGGAAAAGGTACCAAAGTTGCTCCAACACTTTCTGAAAAACTCTATAGTGTTACCCCACAAGCGCAAAGCGACGGCAAAGCCCGTGAAATGACACCGGTGCTTCCAGAAAATGCCAAGCTTCCTGCCCAAGGGTGACATGCCATGCGGTGGGGTCAGGGCCAAACGCTGAGCACCCGGTGCGCTGGGGTTGCCCCAGCGGTTCCTGAGCAGCTCCTGCAGTGCTGCCGCCGGTACCGTTCTGGCGGCTGTAGTTGTTTAAAAAGCCGTTGTTGTTTCCGGCGTAATCTGACGGCAGTTTTCTCGGGCATTTGGGCCTCTTCTAATAAGTGTGCTGTGAGTACATCTGCAAGCATTCACCTGTCGAGGTCAAATGACTGGTGGTGCTCATCTGCCCCCGTGCTACTGCTGCTGCCTCCCGTGAATGCTCATGTGCCTGCGTGCCCCTGTACAGGCACAGATGCACGCGCGCAACACCTGATCCCGCATCCTAATTATTTTTCGCCCGGTTCTCGGAGTTGTTCTGCTTCCGGCTGATGAATGGGAAAGTGTAGTAGTGCTGTTTCATTTCACCAGCCTCTCAAGTGTGGAAATTATGGTAAATTTGAGAACAAGCCAGATTAGATTGATAGTTACACCTCCTCCTTTAATTAGCCAACCACAGGATCTGTGGAGGCAAAGGCCGGGGGGGTGTGTCGGTGTATATAACGTGTATTGTCTATGTGAAAGATTAATCAAAAGGAGTTGCTTGAGGTGGGAAGGCTTTTCCGGAGAGGTTCCACATGTTGTCAGGTAGTCCCTCTGCATGGCAGCTTCCGGTTCGGTCCCTTAGCTTTCGGAAGTGACATTTAGTCTGATATGTGCCAGCCGTGCAATCTACCTAGCCCTGCAAAGTGCAAATATTAACCTAAATGCATATTAAGATACTGTGTGTTAGCTCCTGAACTGAAATAGAGAGCGGGTGTTCCAGCGGAGGCAAGCAAATCGTGTTGATTTAGAGTGGCTTGAGGATTTGGCCCATTACCGCTTCTTTATACACTTTTAAAAAGAAATGCCAACTCGATAGTTTAGGCTTTAACTGGAACATGGCAAGTAATTGTATGTTTTGGCGGACCCCTAGTAATGTTGCAGAATCTTTCTCAGAAGTTGTTCCATGGGATAGCCGATTCCTCAGGTAAGAGCTACTTGTTTGTTCAATCCTCCATCTTAGGCCTGCTCCTCAGGTGCATCCTCCTTCTCGCAGCGATTTCCTAGGAACAGATTTCGAAGAACAGCTCTGATCACAGAATCACAGATTGGTTAGGGTTGGAAAGGAGCTCTGGAGATCATCCAGTCCAACCCCCTGCCAGAGCAGGGTCACCTACAGCAGGTTGCACAGGATGACCTCCAGGCGGGTTATGAATGTCTCTGGGGTCGGAGACTCTACTGCCTCCCTGGGCAGCCTGTTCTAGCGCTCTGCCACCCTCAAAGTAAAGAAGTTCCTCCTCATACTTTGATAGAAGTTCCTAGGTTCCAGTTTGTACCCGTTACCTCTTGTCCTGGATCATCTTTGATGATCCAGGACAAGAGGTAACGGGCACCAATTGGAACGTAGGAACTTGAACTTGAACTGGAAGGTAGGAACTTGAACTTGAACATAGGATTATCCTTGATGATTCAGGATAGCTGTGTGTCTGACCAGTCTGTCTTTCGAAGGAGGTCCTGGACCAGCTCCAGCCATGCTGTGCTGAGCAGAGCCCCTGGCAGCAGCCCCACAGCTCACTCCCAGTGTGCCTGAATGGAAAAGGTACCAAAGTTGCTCCAACACTTTCTGAAAAACTCTATAGTGTTACCCCACAAGCGCAAAGCGACGGCAAAGCCCGTGAAATGACACCGGTGCTTCCAGAAAATGTCAAGCTTCCTGCCCAAGGGTGACATGCCATGCGGTGGGGTCAGGGCCACGCGCTGAGCACCCGGTGCGCTGGGGTTGCCCCAGCGGTTCCTGAGCAGCTCCTGCAGTGCTGCCGCCGGTACCGTTCTGGCGGCTGTAGTTGTTTAAAAAGCCGTTGTTGTTTCCGGCGTAATCTGACGGCAGTTTTCTCGGGCATTTGGGCCTCTTCTAATAAGTGTGCTGTGACTACATCTGCAAGCATTCACCTGTCGAGGTCAAATGACTGGTGGTGCTCATCTGCCCCCGTGCTACTGCTGCTGCCTCCCGTGAATGCTCATGTGCCTGCGTGCCCCTGTACAGGCACAGATGCACGCGCGCAACACCTGATCCCGCATCCTAATTATTTTTCGCCCGGTTCTCGGAGTTGTTCTGCTTCCGGCTGATGAATGGGAAAACTGTAGTAGTGCTGTTTCATTTCACCAGCCTCTCAAGTGTGGAAATTATGGTAAATTTGAGAACAAGCCAGATTAGATTGATAGTTACACCTCCTCCTTTAATTAGCCAACCACAGGATCTGTGGAGGCAAAGGCCGGGGGGGTGTGTCGGTGTATATAACGTGTATTGTCTATGTGAAAGATTAATCAAAAGGAGTTGCTTGAGGTGGGAAGGCTTTTCCGGAGAGGTTCCACATGTTGTCAGGTAGTCCCTCTGAATGGCAGCTTCCGGTTCGGTCCCTTAGCTTTCGGAAGTGACATTTAGTCTGATATGTGCCAGCCGTGCAATCTACCTAGCCCTGCAAAGTGCAAATATTAACCTAAATGCATATTAAGATACTGTGTGTTAGCTCCTGAACTGCAATAGAGAGCGGGTGTTCCAGCGGAGGCAAGCAAATCGTGTTGATTTACAGTGGCTTGCGGATTTGGCCCATTACCGCTTCTTTATACACTTTTAAAAAGAAATGCCAACTCGATAGTTTAGGCTTTAACTGGAACATGGCAAGTAATTGTATGCTTTGGCGGACCCCTAGTAATGTTGCAGAATCTTTCTCAGAAGTTGTTCCATGGGATAGCCGATTCCTCAGGTAAGAGCTACTTGTTTGTTCAATCCTCCATCTTAGGCCTGCTCCTCAGGTGCATCCTCCTTCTCGCAGCGATTTCCTAGGAACAGATTTCGAAGAACAGCTCTGATCACAGAATCACAGATTGGTTAGGGTTGGAAAGGAGCTCTGGAGATCATCCAGCCCAACCCCCCTGCCAGAGCAGGGTCACCTACAGCAGGTTGCACAGGATGACCTCCAGGCGGGTTTTGAATGTTTCTGGGGTCGGAGACTCTACTGCCTCCCTGGGCAGCCTGTTCCAGCGCTCTGCCACCCTCAAAGTAAAGAAGTTCCTCCTCATGCTTTGATAGAAGTTCCTACGTTCCAGTTTGTACCCGTTACCTCTTGTCCTGGATCATCTCTGATGATCCAGGACAAGAGGTAACGGGCACCAATTGGAACGTAGGAACTTGAACTTCAATTGGAACGTAGGAACTTGAACATAGGATTATCCTTGATGATTCAGGATAGCTGTGTGTCTGACCAGTCTGTCTTTCGAAGGAGGTCCTGGACCAGCTCCAGCCATGCTGTGCTGAGCAGAGCCCCTGGCAGCAGCCCCACACCTCACTCCCAGTGTGCCTGAATGGAAAAGGTACCAAAGTTGCTCCAACACTTTCTGAAAAACTCTATAGTGTTACCCCACAAGCGCAAAGCGACGGCAAAGCCCGTGAAATGACACCGGTGCTTCCAGAAAATGTCAAGCTTCCTGCCCAAGGGTGACATGCCATGCGGTGGGGTCAGGGCCACGTGCTGAGCACCCGGTGCGCTGGGGTTGCCCCAGCGGTTCCTGAGCAGCTCCTGCAGTGCTGCCGCCGGTACCGTTCTGGCGGCTGTAGTTGTTTAAAAAGCCGTTGTTGTTTCCGGCGTAATCTGACGGCAGTTTTCTCGGGCATTTGGGCCTCTTCTAATAAGTGTGCTGTGAGTACATCTGCAAGCATTCACCTGTCGAGGTCAAATGACTGGTGGTGCTCATCTGCCCCCGTGCTACTGCTGCTGCCTCCCGTGAATGCTCATGTGCCTGCGTGCCCCTGTACAGGCACAGATGCACGCGCGCAACACCTGATCCCGCATCCTAATTATTTTTCGCCCGGTTCTCGGAGTTGTTCTGCTTCCGGCTGATGAATGGGAAAGTGTAGTAGTGCTGTTTCATTTCACCAGCCTCTCAAGTGTGGAAATTATGGTAAATTTGAGAACAAGCGAGATTAGATTGATAGTTACACCTCCTCCTTTAATTAGCCAACCACAGGATCTGTGGAGGCAAAGGCCGGGGGGGTGTGTCGGTGTATATAACGTGTATTGTCTATGTGAAAGATTAATCAAAAGGAGTTGCTTGAGGTGGGAAGGCTTTTCCGGAGAGGTTCCACATGTTGTCAGGTAGTCCCTCTGAATGGCAGCTTCCGGTTCGGTCCCTTAGCTTTCGGAAGTGACATTTAGTCTGATATGTGCTAGCCGTGCAATCTACCTAGCCCTGCAAAGTGCAAATATTAACCTAAATGCATATTAAGATACTGTGTGTTAGCTCCTGAACTGAAATAGAGAGCGGGTGTTCCAGCGGAGGCAAGCAAATCGTGTTGATTTAGTGGCTTGCGGATTTGGCCCATTACCGCTTCTTTATACACTTTTAAAAAGAAATGCCAACTCGATAGTTTAGGCTTTAACTGGAACATGGCAAGTAATTGTATGTTTTGGCGGACCCCTAGTAATGTTGCAGAATCTTTCTCAGAAGTTGTTCCATGGGATAGCCGTTTCCTCAGGTAAGAGCTACTTGTTTGTTCAATCCTCCATCTTAGGCCTGCTCCTCAGGTGCATCCTCCTTCTCGCAGCGATTTCCTAGGAACAGATTTCGAAGAACAGCTCTGATCACAGAATCACAGATTGGTTAGGGTTGGAAAGGACCTCTGGAGATCATCCAGCCCAACCCCCCTGCCAGAGCAGGGTCACCTACAGCAGGTTGCACAGGATGACCTCCAGGCGGGTTTTGAATGTT
The DNA here is from genome assembly GCF_965231255.1 of Vanellus vanellus. Lineage (NCBI taxonomy): Eukaryota > Metazoa > Chordata > Aves > Charadriiformes > Charadriidae > Vanellus > Vanellus vanellus. The sequence continues at coordinate 89,153 of NW_028128566.1, read as the reverse complement.
TCTGGGGTGGGAGACTCTACCGCCTCCCTGGGCAGCCTGTTCCAGCGCTCTGCCACCCTCAAAGTAAAGAAGTTCCTCCTCATGCTTTGATAGAAGTTCCTAGGTTCCAGTTGGTACCCGTTACCTCTTGTCCTGGATCATCTTTGATGATCCAGGCCAAGAGGTAACGGGCACCAATTGGAACGTAGGAACTTGAACTTGAACTGGAACGTAGGAACTTGAACATAGGATTATCCTTGATGATTCAGGATAGCTGTGTGTCTGACCAGTCTGTCTTTCGAAGGAGGTCCTGGACCAGCTCCAGCCATGCTGTGCTGAGCAGAGCCCCTGGCAGCAGCCCCACAGCTCACTCCCAGTGTGCCTGAATGGAAAAGGTACCAAAGTTGCTCCAACACTTTCTGAAAAACTCTATAGTGTTACCCCACAAGCGCAAAGCGACGGCAAAGCCCATGAAATGACACCGGTGCTTCCAGAAAATGTCAAGCTTCCTGCCCAAGGGTGACATGCCATGCGGTGGGGTCAGGGCCACGCGCTGAGCACCCGGTGCGCTGGGGTTGCCCCAGCGGTTCCTGAGCAGCTCCTGCAGTGCTGCCGCCGGTACCGTTCTGGCGGCTGTAGTTGTTTAAAAAGCCGTTGTTGTTTCCGGCGTAATCTGACGGCAGTTTTCTCGGGCATTTGGGCCTCTTCTAATAAGTGTGCTGTGAGTACATCTGCAAGCATTCACCTGTCGAGGTCAAATGACTGGTGGTGCTCATCTGCCCCCGTGCTACTGCTGCTGCCTCCCGTGAATGCTCATGTGCCTGCGTGCCCCTGTACAGGCACAGATGCACGCGCGCAACACCTGATCCCGCATCCTAATTATTTTTCGCCCGGTTCTCGGAGTTGTTCTGCTTCCGGCTGATGAATGGGAAAGTGTAGTAGTGCTGTTTCATTTCACCAGCCTCTCAAGTGTGGAAATTATGGTAAATTTGAGAACAAGCCAGATTAGATTGATAGTTACACCTCCTCCTTTAATTAGCCAACCACAGGATCTGTGGAGGCAAAGGCCGGGGGGGTGTGTCGGTGTATATAACGTGTATTGTCTATGTGAAAGATTAATCAAAAGGAGTTGCTTGAGGTGGGAAGGCTTTTCCGGAGAGGTTCCACATGTTGTCAGGTAGTCCCTCTGAATGGCAGCTTCCGGTTCGGTCCCTTAGCTTTCGGAAGTGACATTTAGTCTGATATGTGCCAGCCGTGCAATCTACCTAGCCCTGCAAAGTGCAAATATTAACCTAAATGCATATTAAGATACTGTGTGTTAGCTCCTGAACTGCAATAGAGAGCGGGTGTTCCAGCGGAGGCAAGCAAATCGTGTTGATTTACAGTGGCTTGCGGATTTGGCCCATTACCGCTTCTTTATACACTTTTAAAAAGAAATGCCAACTCGATAGTTTAGGCTTTAACTGGAACATGGCAAGTAATTGTATGTTTTGGCGGACCCCTAGTAATGTTGCAGAATCTTTCTCAGAAGTTGTTCCATGGGATAGCCGATTCCTCAGGTAAGAGCTACTTGTTTGTTCAATCCTCCATCTTAGGCCTGCTCCTCAGGTGCATCCTCCTTCTCGCAGCGATTTCCTAGGAACAGATTTCGAAGAACAGCTCTGATCACAGAATCACAGATTGGTTAGGGTTGGAAAGGACCTCTGGAGATCATCCAGCCCAACCCCCCTGCCAGAGCAGGGTCACCTACAGCAGGTTGCACAGGATGACCTCCAGGCGGGTTTTGAATGTTTCTGGGGTCGGAGACTCTACCGCCTCCCTGGGCAGCCTGTTCCAGCGCTCTGCCACCCTCAAAGTAAAGAAGTTCCTCCTCATGCTTTGATAGAAGTTCCTACGTTCCAGTTTGTACCCGTTACCTCTTGTCCTGGATCATCTTTGATGATCCAGGCCAAGAGGTAACGGGCACCAATTGGAACGTAGGAACTTGAACTTGAACTGGAACGTAGGAACTTGAACATAGGATTATCCTTGATGATTCAGGATAGCTGTGTGTCTGACCAGTCTGTCTTTCGAAGGAGGTCCTGGACCAGCTCCAGCCATGCTGTGCTGAGCAGAGCCCCTGGCAGCAGCCCCACAGCTCACTCCCAGTGTGCCTGAATGGAAAAGGTACCAAAGTTGCTCCAACACTTTCTGAAAAACTCTATAGTGTTACCCCACAAGCGCAAAGCGACGGCAAAGCCCGTGAAATGACACCGGTGCTTCCAGAAAATGTCAAGCTTCCTGCCCAAGGGTGACATGCCATGCGGTGGGGTCAGGGCCACGCGCTGAGCACCCGGTGCGCTGGGGTTGCCCCAGCGGTTCCTGAGCAGCTCCTGCAGTGCTGCCGCCGGTACCGTTCTGGCGGCTGTAGTTGTTTAAAAAGCCGTTGTTGTTTCCGGCGTAATCTGACGGCAGTTTTCTCGGGCATTTGGGCCTCTTCGAATAAGTGTGCTGTGAGTACATCTGCAAGCATTCACCTGTCGAGGTCAAATGACTGGTGGTGCTCATCTGCCCCCGTGCTACTGCTGCTGCCTCCCGTGAATGCTCATGTGCCTGCGTGCCCCTGTACAGGCACAGATGCACGCGCGCAACACCTGATCCCGCATCCTAATTATTTTTCGCCCGGTTCTCTGAGTTGTTCTGCTTCCGGCTGATGAATGGGAAAGTGTAGTAGTGCTGTTTCATTTCACCAGCCTCTCAAGTGTGGAAATTATGGTAAATTTGAGAACAAGCCAGATTAGATTGATAGTTACACCTCCTCCTTTAATTAGCCAACCACAGGATCTGTGGAGGCAAAGGCCGGGGGGGTGTGTCGGTGTATATAACGTGTATTGTCTATGTGAAAGATTAATCAAAAGGAGTTGCTTGAGGTGGGAAGGCTTTTCCGGAGAGGTTCCACATGTTGTCAGGTAGTCCCTCTGAATGGCAGCTTCCGGTTCGGTCCCTTAGCTTTCGGAAGTGACATTTAGTCTGATATGTGCCAGCCGTGCAATCTACCTAGCCCTGCAAAGTGCAAATATTAACCTAAATGCATATTAAGATACTGTGTGTTAGCTCCTGAACTGAAATAGAGAGCGGGTGTTCCAGCGGAGGCAAGCAAATCGTGTTGATTTAGTGGCTTGCGGATTTGGCCCATTACCGCTTCTTTATACATTTTTAAAAAGAAATGCCAACTCGATAGTTTAGGCTTTAACTGGAACATGGCAAGTAATTGTATGTTTTGGCGGACCCCTAGTAATGTTGCAGAATCTTTCTCAGAAGTTGTTCCATGGGATAGCCGTTTCCTCAGGTAAGAGCTACTTGTTTGTTCAATCCTCCATCTTAGGCCTGCTCCTCAGGTGCATCCTCCTTCTCGCAGCGATTTCCTAGGAACAGATTTCGAAGAACAGCTCTGATCACAGAATCACAGATTGGTTAGGGTTTGAAAGGACCTCTGGAGATCATCCAGCCCAACCCCCCTGCCAGAGCAGGGTCACCTACAGCAGGTTGCACAGGATGACCTCCAGGCGGGTTTTGAATGTTTCTGGGGTGGGAGACTCTACCGCCTCCCTGGGCAGCCTGTTCCAGCGCTCTGCCACCCTCAAAGTAAAGAAGTTCCTCCTCATGCTTTGATAGAAGTTCCTAGGTTCCAGTTTGTACCCGTTACCTCTTGTCCTGGATCATCTTTGATGATCCAGGACAAGAGGTAACGGGCACCAATTGGAACGTAGGAACTTGAACTTGAACTGGAACGTAGGAACTTGAACATAGGATTATCCTTGATGATTCAGGATAGCTGTGTGTCTGACCAGTCTGTCTTTCGAAGGAGGTCCTGGACCAGCTCCAGCCATGCTGTGCTGAGCAGAGCCCCTGGCAGCAGCCCCACAGCTCACTCCCAGTGTGCCTGAATGGAAAAGGTACCAAAGTTGCTCCAACACTTTCTGAAAAACTCTATAGTGTTACCCCACAAGCGCAAAGCGACGGCAAAGCCCATGAAATGACACCGGTGCTTCCAGAAAACGTCAAGCTTCCTGCCCAAGGGTGACATGCCATGCGGTGGGGTCAGGGCCACGCGCTGAGCACCCGGTGCGCTGGGGTTGCCCCAGCGGTTCCTGAGCAGCTCCTGCAGTGCTGCCGCCGGTACCGTTCTGGCGGCTGTAGTTGTTTAAAAAGCCGTTGTTGTTTCCGGCGTAATCTGACGGCAGTTTTCTCGGGCATTTGGGCCTCTTCTAATAAGTGTGCTGTGAGTACATCTGCAAGCATTCACCTGTCGAGGTCAAATGACTGGTGGTGCTCATCTGCCCCCGTGCTACTGCTGCTGCCTCCCGTGAATGCTCATGTGCCTGCGTGCCCCTGTACAGGCACAGATGCACGCGCGCAACACCTGATCCCGCATCCTAATTATTTTTCGCCCGGTTCTCGGAGTTGTTCTGCTTCCGGCTGATGAATGGGAAAGTGTAGTAGTGCTGTTTCATTTCACCAGCCTCTCAAGTGTGGAAATTATGGTAAATTTGAGAACAAGCCAGATTAGATTGATAGTTACACCTCCTCCTTTAATTAGCCAACCACAGGATCTGTGGAGGCAAAGGCCGGGGGGGTGTGTCGGTGTATATAACGTGTATTGTCTATGTGAAAGATTAATCAAAAGGAGTTGCTTGAGGTGGGAAGGCTTTTCCGGAGAGGTTCCACATGTTGTCAGGTAGTCCCTCTGAATGGCAGCTTCCGGTTCGGTCCCTTAGCTTTCGGAAGTGACATTTAGTCTGATATGTGCCAGCCGTGCAATCTACCTAGCCCTGCAAAGTGCAAATATTAACCTAAATGCATATTAAGATACTGTGTGTTAGCTCCTGAACTGAAATAGAGAGCGGGTGTTCCAGCGGAGGCAAGCAAATCGTGTTGATTTAGTGGCTTGCGGATTTGGCCCATTACCGCTTCTTTATACATTTTTAAAAAGAAATGCCAACTCGATAGTTTAGGCTTTAACTGGAACATGGCAAGTAATTGTATGTTTTGGCGGACCCCTAGTAATGTTGCAGAATCTTTCTCAGAAGTTGTTCCATGGGATAGCCGTTTCCTCAGGTAAGAGCTACTTGTTTGTTCAATCCTCCATCTTAGGCCTGCTCCTCAGGTGCATCCTCCTTCTCGCAGCGATTTCCTAGGAACAGATTTCGAAGAACAGCTCTGATCACAGAATCACAGATTGGTTAGGGTTTGAAAGGACCTCTGGAGATCATCCAGCCCAACCCCCCTGCCAGAGCAGGGTCACCTACAGCAGGTTGCACAGGATGACCTCCAGGCGGGTTTTGAATGTTTCTGGGGTGGGAGACTCTACCGCCTCCCTGGGCAGCCTGTTCCAGCGCTCTGCCACCCTCAAAGTAAAGAAGTTCCTCCTCATGCTTTGATAGAAGTTCCTAGGTTCCAGTTTGTACCCGTTACCTCTTGTCCTGGATCATCTTTGATGATCCAGGCCAAGAGGTAACGGGCACCAATTGGAACGTAGGAACTTGAACTTGAACTGGAACGTAGGAACTTGAACATAGGATTATCCTTGATGATTCAGGATAGCTGTGTGTCTGACCAGTCTGTCTTTCGAAGGAGGTCCTGGACCAGCTCCAGCCATGCTGTGCTGAGCAGAGCCCCTGGCAGCAGCCCCACAGCTCACTCCCAGTGTGCCTGAATGGAAAAGGTACCAAAGTTGCTCCAACACTTTCTGAAAAACTCTATAGTGTTACCCCACAAGCGCAAAGCGACGGCAAAGCCCGTGAAATGACACCGGTGCTTCCAGAAAATGTCAAGCTTCCTGCCCAAGGGTGACATGCCATGCGGTGGGGTCAGGGCCACGCGCTGAGCACCCGGTGCGCTGGGGTTGCCCCAGCGGTTCCTGAGCAGCTCCTGCAGTGCTGCCGCCGGTACCGTTCTGGCGGCTGTAGTTGTTTAAAAAGCCGTTGTTGTTTCCGGCGTAATCTGACGGCAGTTTTCTCGGGCATTTGGGCCTCTTCTAATAAGTGTGCTGTGAGTACATCTGCAAGCATTCACCTGTCGAGGTCAAATGAGTGGTGGTGCTCATCTGCCCCCGTGCTACTGCTGCTGCCTCCCGTGGATGCTCATGTGCCTGCGTGCCCCTGTACAGGCACAGATGCACGCGCGCAACACCTGATCCCGCATCCTAATTATTTTTCGCCCGGTTCTCGGAGTTGTTCTGCTTCCGGCTGATGAATGGGAAAGTGTAGTAGTGCTGTTTCATTTCACCAGCCTCTCAAGTGTGGAAATTATGGTAAATTTGAGAACAAGCCAGATTAGATTGATAGTTACACCTCCTCCTTTAATTAGCCAACCACAGGATCTGTGGAGGCAAAGGCCGGGGGGGTGTGTCGGTGTATATAACGTGTATTGTCTATGTGAAAGATTAATCAAAAGGAGTTGCTTGAGGTGGGAAGGCTTTTCCGGAGAGGTTCCACATGTTGTCAGGTAGTCCCTCTGCATGGCAGCTTCCGGTTCGGTCCCTTAGCTTTCGGAAGTGACATTTAGTCTGATATGTGCCAGCCGTGCAATCTACCTAGCCCTGCAAAGTGCAAATATTAACCTAAATGCATATTAAGATACTGTGTGTTAGCTCCTGAACTGCAATAGAGAGCCGGTGTTCCAGCGGAGGCAAGCAAATCGTGTTGATTTACAGTGGCTTGCAGATTTGGCCCATTACTGCTTCTTTATACACTTTTAAAAAGAAATGCCAACTCGATAGTTTAGGCTTTAACTGGAACATGGCAAGTAATTGTATGTTTTGGCGGACCCCTAGTAATGTTGCAGAATCTTTCTCAGAAGTTGTTCCATGGGATAGCCGATTCCTCAGGTAAGAGCTACTTGTTTGTTCAATCCTCCATCTTAGGCCTGCTCCTCAGGTGCATCCTCCTTCTCGCAGCTATTTCCTAGAAACAGATTTCGAAGAACAGCTCTGATCACAGAATCACAGATTGGTTAGGGTTGGAAAGGAGCTCTGGAGATCATCCAGTCCAACCCCCCTGCCAGAGCAGGGTCACCTACAGCAGGTTGCACAGGATGACCTCCAGGCGGGTTTTGAATGTTTCTGGGGTGGGAGACTCTACCGCCTCCCTGGGCAGCCTGTTCCAGCGCTCTGCCACCCTCAAAGTAAAGAAGTTCCTCCTCATGCTTTGATAGAAGTTCCTACGTTCCAGTTTGTACCCGTTACCTCTTGTCCTGGATCATCTTTGATGATCCAGGCCAAGAGGTAACGGGCACCAATTGGAACGTAGGAACTTGAACTTGAACTGGAACGTAGGAACTTGAACATAGGATTATCCTTGATGATTCAGGATAGCTGTGTGTCTGACCAGTCTGTCTTTCGAAGGAGGTCCTGGGCCAGCTCCAGCCATGCTGTGCTGAGCAGAGCCCCTGGCAGCAGCCCCACAGCTCACTCCCAGTGTGCCTGAATGGAAAAGGTACCAAAGTTGCTCCAACACTTTCTGAAAAACTCTATAGTGTTACCCCACAAGCGCAAAGCGACGGCAAAGCCCGTGAAATGACACCGGTGCTTCCAGAAAATGTCAAGCTTCGTGCCCAAGGGTGACATGCCATGCGGTGGGGTCAGGGCCACACGCTGAGCACCCGGTGCGCTGGGGTTGCCCCAGCGGTTCCTGAGCAGCTCCTGCAGTGCTGCCGCCGGTACCGTTCTGGCGGCTGTAGTTGTTTAAAAAGCCGTTGTTGTTTCCGGCGTAATCTGACGGCAGTTTTCTCGGGCATTTGGGCCTCTTCTAATAAGTGTGCTGTGAGTACATCTGCAAGCATTCACCTGTCGAGGTCAAATGACTGGTGGTGCTCATCTGCCCCCGTGCTACTGCTGCTGCCTCCCGTGGATGCTCATGTGCCTGCGTGCCCCTGTACAGGCACAGATGCACGCGCGCAACACCTGATCCCGCATCCTAATTATTTTTCGCCCGGTTCTCGGAGTTGTTCTGCTTCCGGCTGATGAATGGGAAAGTGTAGTAGTGCTGTTTCATTTCACCAGCCTCTCAAGTGTGGAAATTATGGTAAATTTGAGAACAAGCCAGATTAGATTGATAGTTACACCTCCTCCTTTAATTAGCCAACCACAGGATCTGTGGAGGCAAAGGCCGGGGGGGTGTGTCGGTGTATATAACGTGTATTGTCTATGTGAAAGATTAATCAAAAGGAGTTGCTTGAGGTGGGAAGGCTTTTCCGGAGAGGTTCCACATGTTGTCAGGTAGTCCCTCTGCATGGCAGCTTCCGGTTCGGTCCCTTAGCTTTCGGAAGTGACATTTAGTCTGATACGTGCCAGCCGTGCAATCTACCTAGCCCTGCAAAGTGCAAATATTAACCTAAATGCATATTAAGATACTGTGTGTTAGCTCCTGAACTGCAATAGAGAGCCGGTGTTCCAGCGGAGGCAAGCAAATCGTGTTGATTTACAGTGGCTTGCAGATTTGGCCCATTACTGCTTCTTTATACACTTTTAAAAAGAAATGCCAACTCGATAGTTTAGGCTTTAACTGGAACATGGCAAGTAATTGTATGTTTTGGCGGACCCCTAGTAATGTTGCAGAATCTTTCTCAGAAGTTGTTCCATGGGATAGCCGATTCCTCAGGTAAGAGCTACTTGTTTGTTCAATCCTCCATCTTAGGCCTGCTCCTCAGGTGCATCCTCCTTCTCGCAGCTATTTCCTAGAAACAGATTTCGAAGAACAGCTCTGATCACAGAATCACAGATTGGTTAGGGTTGGAAAGGAGCTCTGGAGATCATCCAGTCCAACCCCCCTGCCAGAGCAGGGTCACCTACAGCAGGTTGCACAGGATGACCTCCAGGCGGGTTTTGAATGTTTCTGGGGTGGGAGACTCTACCGCCTCCCTGGGCAGCCTGTTCCAGCGCTCTGCCACCCTCAAAGTAAAGAAGTTCCTCCTCATGCTTTGATAGAAGTTCCTAGGTTCCAGTTTGTACCCGTTACCTCTTGTCCTGGATCATCTTTGATGATCCAGGACAAGAGGTAACGGGCACCAATTGGAACGTAGGAACTTGAACTTGAACTGGAACGTAGGAACTTGAACATAGGATTATCCTTGATGATTCAGGATAGCTGTGTGTCTGACCAGTCTGTCTTTCGAAGGAGGTCCTGGACCAGCTCCAGCCATGCTGTGCTGAGCAGAGCCCCTGGCAGCAGCCCCACAGCTCACTCCCAGTGTGCCTGAATGGAAAAGGTACCAAAGTTGCTCCAACACTTTCTGAAAAACTCTATAGTGTTACCCCACAAGCGCAAAGCGACGGCAAAGCCCATGAAATGACACCGGTGCTTCCAGAAAACGTCAAGCTTCCTGCCCAAGGGTGACATGCCATGCGGTGGGGTCAGGGCCACGCGCTGAGCACCCGGTGCGCTGGGGTTGCCCCAGCGGTTCCTGAGCAGCTCCTGCAGTGCTGCCGCCGGTACCGTTCTGGCGGCTGTAGTTGTTTAAAAAGCCGTTGTTGTTTCCGGCGTAATCTGACGGCAGTTTTCTCGGGCATTTGGGCCTCTTCTAATAAGTGTGCTGTGAGTACATCTGCAAGCATTCACCTGTCGAGGTCAAATGACTGGTGGTGCTCATCTGCCCCCGTGCTACTGCTGCTGCCTCCCGTGAATGCTCATGTGCCTGCGTGCCCCTGTACAGGCACAGATGCACGCGCGCAACACCTGATCCCGCATCCTAATTATTTTTCGCCCGGTTCTCGGAGTTGTTCTGCTTCCGGCTGATGAATGGGAAAGTGTAGTAGTGCTGTTTCATTTCACCAGCCTCTCAAGTGTGGAAATTATGGTAAATTTGAGAACAAGCCAGATTAGATTGATAGTTACACCTCCTCCTTTAATTAGCCAACCACAGGATCTGTGGAGGCAAAGGCCGGGGGGGTGTGTCGGTGTATATAACGTGTATTGTCTATGTGAAAGATTAATCAAAAGGAGTTGCTTGAGGTGGGAAGGCTTTTCCGGAGAGGTTCCACATGTTGTCAGGTAGTCCCTCTGAATGGCAGCTTCCGGTTCGGTCCCTTAGCTTTCGGAAGTGACATTTAGTCTGATATGTGCCAGCCGTGCAATCTACCTAGCCCTGCAAAGTGCAAATATTAACCTAAATGCATATTAAGATACTGTGTGTTAGCTCCTGAACTGAAATAGAGAGCGGGTGTTCCAGCGGAGGCAAGCAAATCGTGTTGATTTAGTGGCTTGCGGATTTGGCCCATTACCGCTTCTTTATACATTTTTAAAAAGAAATGCCAACTCGATAGTTTAGGCTTTAACTGGAACATGGCAAGTAATTGTATGTTTTGGCGGACCCCTAGTAATGTTGCAGAATCTTTCTCAGAAGTTGTTCCATGGGATAGCCGTTTCCTCAGGTAAGAGCTACTTGTTTGTTCAATCCTCCATCTTAGGCCTGCTCCTCAGGTGCATCCTCCTTCTCGCAGCGATTTCCTAGGAACAGATTTCGAAGAACAGCTCTGATCACAGAATCACAGATTGGTTAGGGTTTGAAAGGACCTCTGGAGATCATCCAGCCCAACCCCCCTGCCAGAGCAGGGTCACCTACAGCAGGTTGCACAGGATGACCTCCAGGCGGGTTTTGAATGTTTCTGGGGTGGGAGACTCTACCGCCTCCCTGGGCAGCCTGTTCCAGCGCTCTGCCACCCTCAAAGTAAAGAAGTTCCTCCTCATGCTTTGATAGAAGTTCCTAGGTTCCAGTTTGTACCCGTTACCTCTTGTCCTGGATCATCTTTGATGATCCAGGCCAAGAGGTAACGGGCACCAATTGGAACGTAGGAACTTGAACTTGAACTGGAACGTAGGAACTTGAACATAGGATTATCCTTGATGATTCAGGATAGCTGTGTGTCTGACCAGTCTGTCTTTCGAAGGAGGTCCTGGACCAGCTCCAGCCATGCTGTGCTGAGCAGAGCCCCTGGCAGCAGCCCCACAGCTCACTCCCAGTGTGCCTGAATGGAAAAGGTACCAAAGTTGCTCCAACACTTTCTGAAAAACTCTATAGTGTTACCCCACAAGCGCAAAGCGACGGCAAAGCCCGTGAAATGACACCGGTGCTTCCAGAAAATGTCAAGCTTCCTGCCCAAGGGTGACATGCCATGCGGTGGGGTCAGGGCCACGCGCTGAGCACCCGGTGCGCTGGGGTTGCCCCAGCGGTTCCTGAGCAGCTCCTGCAGTGCTGCCGCCGGTACCGTTCTGGCGGCTGTAGTTGTTTAAAAAGCCGTTGTTGTTTCCGGCGTAATCTGACGGCAGTTTTCTCGGGCATTTGGGCCTCTTCTAATAAGTGTGCTGTGACTACATCTGCAAGCATTCACCTGTCGAGGTCAAATGAGTGGTGGTGCTCATCTGCCCCCGTGCTACTGCTGCTGCCTCCCGTGGATGCTCATGTGCCTGCGTGCCCCTGTACAGGCACAGATGCACGCGCGCAACACCTGATCCCGCATCCTAATTATTTTTCGCCCGGTTCTCGGAGTTGTTCTGCTTCCGGCTGATGAATGGGAAAGTGTAGTAGTGCTGTTTCATTTCACCAGCCTCTCAAGTGTGGAAATTATGGTAAATTTGAGAACAAGCCAGATTAGATTGATAGTTACACCTCCTCCTTTAATTAGCCAACCACAGGATCTGTGGAGGCAAAGGCCGGGGGGGTGTGTCGGTGTATATAACGTGTATTGTCTATGTGAAAGATTAATCAAAAGGAGTTGCTTGAGGTGGGAAGGCTTTTCCGGAGAGGTTCCACATGTTGTCAGGTAGTCCCTCTGCATGGCAGCTTCCGGTTCGGTCCCTTAGCTTTCGGAAGTGACATTTAGTCTGATATGTGCCAGCCGTGCAATCTACCTAGCCCTGCAAAGTGCAAATATTAACCTAAATGCATATTAAGATACTGTGTGTTAGCTCCTGAACTGCAATAGAGAGCCGGTGTTCCAGCGGAGGCAAGCAAATCGTGTTGATTTACAGTGGCTTGCAGATTTGGCCCATTACTGCTTCTTTATACACTTTTAAAAAGAAATGCCAACTCGATAGTTTAGGCTTTAACTGGAACATGGCAAGTAATTGTATGTTTTGGCGGACCCCTAGTAATGTTGCAGAATCTTTCTCAGAAGTTGTTCCATGGGATAGCCGATTCCTCAGGTAAGAGCTACTTGTTTGTTCAATCCTCCATCTTAGGCCTGCTCCTCAGGTGCATCCTCCTTCTCGCAGCTATTTCCTAGAAACAGATTTCGAAGAACAGCTCTGATCACAGAATCACAGATTGGTTAGGGTTGGAAAGGAGCTCTGGAGATCATCCAGTCCAACCCCCCTGCCAGAGCAGGGTCACCTACAGCAGGTTGCACAGGATGACCTCCAGGCGGGTTTTGAATGTTTCTGGGGTGGGAGACTCTACCGCCTCCCTGGGCAGCCTGTTCCAGCGCTCTGCCACCCTCAAAGTAAAGAAGTTCCTCCTCATGCTTTGATAGAAGTTCCTACGTTCCAGTTTGTACCCGTTACCTCTTGTCCTGGATCATCTTTGATGATCCAGGCCAAGAGGTAACGGGCACCAATTGGAACGTAGGAACTTGAACTTGAACTGGAACGTAGGAACTTGAACATAGGATTATCCTTGATGATTCAGGATAGCTGTGTGTCTGACCAGTCTGTCTTTCGAAGGAGGTCCTGGGCCAGCTCCAGCCATGCTGTGCTGAGCAGAGCCCCTGGCAGCAGCCCCACAGCTCACTCCCAGTGTGCCTGAATGGAAAAGGTACCAAAGTTGCTCCAACACTTTCTGAAAAACTCTATAGTGTTACCCCACAAGCGCAAAGCGACGGCAAAGCCCGTGAAATGACACCGGTGCTTCCAGAAAATGTCAAGCTTCGTGCCCAAGGGTGACATGCCATGCGGTGGGGTCAGGGCCACACGCTGAGCACCCGGTGCGCTGGGGTTGCCCCAGCGGTTCCTGAGCAGCTCCTGCAGTGCTGCCGCCGGTACCGTTCTGGCGGCTGTAGTTGTTTAAAAAGCCGTTGTTGTTTCCGGCGTAATCTGACGGCAGTTTTCTCGGGCATTTGGGCCTCTTCTAATAAGTGTGCTGTGAGTACATCTGCAAGCATTCACCTGTCGAGGTCAAATGACTGGTGGTGCTCATCTGCCCCCGTGCTACTGCTGCTGCCTCCCGTGGATGCTCATGTGCCTGCGTGCCCCTGTACAGGCACAGATGCACGCGCGCAACACCTGATCCCGCATCCTAATTATTTTTCGCCCGGTTCTCGGAGTTGTTCTGCTTCCGGCTGATGAATGGGAAAGTGTAGTAGTGCTGTTTCATTTCACCAGCCTCTCAAGTGTGGAAATTATGGTAAATTTGAGAACAAGCCAGATTAGATTGATAGTTACACCTCCTCCTTTAATTAGCCAACCACAGGATCTGTGGAGGCAAAGGCCGGGGGGGTGTGTCGGTGTATATAACGTGTATTGTCTATGTGAAAGATTAATCAAAAGGAGTTGCTTGAGGTGGGAAGGCTTTTCCGGAGAGGTTCCACATGTTGTCAGGTAGTCCCTCTGCATGGCAGCTTCCGGTTCGGTCCCTTAGCTTTCGGAAGTGACATTTAGTCTGATACGTGCCAGCCGTGCAATCTACCTAGCCCTGCAAAGTGCAAATATTAACCTAAATGCATATTAAGATACTGTGTGTTAGCTCCTGAACTGCAATAGAGAGCCGGTGTTCCAGCGGAGGCAAGCAAATCGTGTTGATTTACAGTGGCTTGCAGATTTGGCCCATTACTGCTTCTTTATACACTTTTAAAAAGAAATGCCAACTCGATAGTTTAGGCTTTAACTGGAACATGGCAAGTAATTGTATGTTTTGGCGGACCCCTAGTAATGTTGCAGAATCTTTCTCAGAAGTTGTTCCATGGGATAGCCGATTCCTCAGGTAAGAGCTACTTGTTTGTTCAATCCTCCATCTTAGGCCTGCTCCTCAGGTGCATCCTCCTTCTCGCAGCTATTTCCTAGAAACAGATTTCGAAGAACAGCTCTGATCACAGAATCACAGATTGGTTAGGGTTGGAAAGGAGCTCTGGAGATCATCCAGTCCAACCCCCCTGCCAGAGCAGGGTCACCTACAGCAGGTTGCACAGGATGACCTCCAGGCGGGTTTTGAATGTTTCTGGGGTGGGAGACTCTACCGCCTCCCTGGGCAGCCTGTTCCAGCGCTCTGCCACCCTCAAAGTAAAGAAGTTCCTCCTCATGCTTTGATAGAAGTTCCTACGTTCCAGTTTGTACCCGTTACCTCTTGTCCTGGATCATCTTTGATGATCCAGGCCAAGAGGTAACGGGCACCAATTGGAACGTAGGAACTTGAACTTGAACTGGAACGTAGGAACTTGAACATAGGATTATCCTTGATGATTCAGGATAGCTGTGTGTCTGACCAGTCTGTCTTTCGAAGGAGGTCCTGGGCCAGCTCCAGCCATGCTGTGCTGAGCAGAGCCCCTGGCAGCAGCCCCACAGCTCACTCCCAGTGTGCCTGAATGGAAAAGGTACCAAAGTTGCTCCAACACTTTCTGAAAAACTCTATAGTGTTACCCCACAAGCGCAAAGCGACGGCAAAGCCCGTGAAATGACACCGGTGCTTCCAGAAAATGTCAAGCTTCGTGCCCAAGGGTGACATGCCATGCGGTGGGGTCAGGGCCACACGCTGAGCACCCGGTGCGCTGGGGTTGCCCCAGCGGTTCCTGAGCAGCTCCTGCAGTGCTGCCGCCGGTACCGTTCTGGCGGCTGTAGTTGTTTAAAAAGCCGTTGTTGTTTCCGGCGTAATCTGACGGCAGTTTTCTCGGGCATTTGGGCCTCTTCTAATAAGTGTGCTGTGAGTACATCTGCAAGCATTCACCTGTCGAGGTCAAATGACTGGTGGTGCTCATCTGCCCCCGTGCTACTGCTGCTGCCTCCCGTGAATGCTCATGTGCCTGCGTGCCCCTGTACAGGCACAGATGCACGCGCGCAACACCTGATCCCGCATCCTAATTATTTTTCGCCCGGTTCTCTGAGTTGTTCTGCTTCCGGCTGATGAATGGGAAAGTGTAGTAGTGCTGTTTCATTTCACCAGCCTCTCAAGTGTGGAAATTATGGTAAATTTGGGAACAAGCCAGATTAGATTGATAGTTACACCTCCTCCTTTAATTAGCCAACCACAGGATCTGTGGAGGCAAAGGCCGGGGGTGTGTGTCGGTGTATATAACGTGTATTGTCTATGTGAAAGATTAATCAAAAGGAGTTGCTTGAGGTGGGAAGGCTTTTCCGGAGAGGTTCCACATGTTGTCAGGTAGTCCCTCTGAATGGCAGCTTCCGGTTCGGTCCCTTAGCTTTCGGAAGTGACATTTAGTCTGATATGTGCCAGCCGTGCAATCTACCTAGCCCTGCAAAGTGCAAATATTAACCTAAATGCATATTAAGATACTGTGTGTTAGCTCCTGAACTGCAATAGAGAGCGGGTGTTCCAGCGGAGGCAAGCAAATCGTGTTGATTTACAGTGGCTTGAGGATTTGGCCCATTACCGCTTCTTTATACACTTTTAAAAAGAAATGCCAACTCGATAGTTTAGGCTTTAACTGGAACATGGCAAGTAATTGTATGTTTTGGCGGACCCCTAGTAATGTTGCAGAATCTTTCTCAGAAGTTGTTCCATGGGATAGCCGATTCCTCAGGTAAGAGCTACTTGTTTGTTCAATCCTCCATCTTAGGCCTGCTCCTCAGGTGCATCCTCCTTCTCGCAGCGATTTCCTAGGAACAGATTTCGAAGAACAGCTCTGATCACAGAATCACAGATTAGTTAGGGTTGGAAAGGAGCTCTGGAGATCATCCAGCCCAACCCCCCTGCCAGAGCAGGGTCACCTACAGCAGGTTGCACAGGATGACCTCCAGGCGGGTTTTGAATGTTTCTGGGGTGGGAGACTCTACCGCCTCCCTGGGCAGCCTGTTCCAGCGCTCTGCCACCCTCAAAGTAAAGAAGTTCCTCCTCATGCTTTGATAGAAGTTCCTACGTTCCAGTTTGTACCCGTTACCTCTTGTCCTGGATCATCTTTGATGATCCAGGACAAGAGGTAACGGGCACCAATTGGAACGTAGGAACTTGAACTTGAACTGGAACGTAGGAACTTGAACATAGGATTATCCTTGATGATTCAGGATAGCTGTGTGTCTGACCAGTCTGTCTTTCGAAGGAGGTCCTGGGCCAGCTCCAGCCATGCTGTGTTGAGCAGAGCCCCTGGCAGCAGCCCCACAGCTCACTCCCAGTGTGCCTGAATGGAAAAGGTACCAAAGTTGCTCCAACACTTTCTGAAAAACTCTATAGTGTTACCCCACAAGCGCAAAGCGACGGCAAAGCCCGTGAAATGACACCGGTGCTTCCAGAAAATGTCAAGCTTCCTGCCCAAGGGTGACATGCCATGCGGTGGGGTCAGGGCCACGCGCTGAGCACCCGGTGCGCTGGGGTTGCCCCAGCGGTTCCTGAGCAGCTCCTGCAGTGCTGCCGCCGGTACCGTTCTGGCGGCTGTAGTTGTTTAAAAAGCCGTTGTTGTTTCCGGCGTAATCTGACGGCAGTTTTCTCGGGCATTTGGGCCTCTTCTAATAAGTGTGCTGTGACTACATCTGCAAGCATTCACCTGTCGAGGTCAAATGACTGGTGGTGCTCATCTGCCCCCGTGCTACTGCTGCTGCCTCCCGTGAATGCTCATGTGCCTGCGTGCCCCTGTACAGGCACAGATGCACGCGCGCAACACCTGATCCCGCATCCTAATTATTTTTCGCCCGGTTCTCGGAGTTGTTCTGCTTCCGGCTGATGAATGGGAAAGTGTAGTAGTGCTGTTTCATTTCACCAGCCTCTCAAGTGTGGAAATTATGGTAAATTTGAGAACAAGCCAGATTAGATTGATAGTTACACCTCCTCCTTTAATTAGCCAACCACAGGATCTGTGGAGGCAAAGGCCGGGGGGGTGTGTCGGTGTATATAACATGTATTGTCTATGTGAAAGATTAATCAAAAGGAGTTGCTTGAGGTGGGAAGGCTTTTCCGGAGAGGTTCCACATGTTGTCAGGTAGTCCCTCTGAATGGCAGCTTCCGGTTCGGTCCCTTAGCTTTCGGAAGTGACATTTAGTCTGATATGTGCCAGCCGTGCAATCTACCTAGCCCTGCAAAGTGCAAATATTAACCTAAATGCATATTAAGATACTGTGTGTTAGCTCCTGAACTGCAATAGAGAGCGGGTGTTCCAGCGGAGGCAAGCAAATCGTGTTGATTTACAGTGGCTTGCGGATTTGGCCCATTACCGCTTCTTTATACACTTTTAAAAAGAAATGCCAACTCGATAGTTTAGGCTTTAACTGGAACATGGCAAGTAATTGTATGTTTTGGCGGACCCCTAGTAATGTTGCAGAATCTTTCTCAGAAGTTGTTCCATGGGATAGCCGATTCCTCAGGTAAGAGCTACTTGTTTGTTCAATCCTCCATCTTAGGCCTGCTCCTCAGGTGCATCCTCCTTCTCGCAGCGATTTCCTAGGAACAGATTTCGAAGAACAGCTCTGATCACAGAATCACAGATTAGTTAGGGTTGGAAAGGAGCTCTGGAGATCATCCAGTCCAACCCCCCTGCCAGAGCAGGGTCACCTACAGCAGGTTGCACCGGATGACCTCCAGGCGGGTTTTGAATGTGTCTGGGGTGGGAGACTCTACTTCCTCCCTGGGCAGCCTGTTCCAGCGCTCTGCCACCCTAAAAGTAAAGTTCCTCTTCATGCTTTGATAGAAGTTCCTAGGTTCCAGTTTGTACCCGTTACCTCTTGTCCTGGATCATCTTTGATGATCCAGGCCAAGAGGTAACGGGCACCAATTGGAACGTAGGAACTTGAACTTGAACTGGAACGTAGGAACTTGAACATAGGATTATCCTTGATGATTCAGGATAGCTGTGTGTCTGACCAGTCTGTCTTTCGAAGGAGGTCCTGGACCAGCTCCAGCCATGCTGTGCTGAGCAGAGCCCCTGGCAGCAGCCCCACAGCTCACTCCCAGTGTGCCTGAATGGAAAAGGTACCAAAGTTGCTCCAACACTTTCTGAAAAACTCTATAGTGTTACCCCACAAGCGCAAAGCGACGGCAAAGCCCGTGAAATGACACCGGTGCTTCCAGAAAATGTCAAGCTTCCTGCCCAAGGGTGACATGCCATGCGGTGGGGTCAGGGCCACGCGCTGAGCACCCGGTGCGCTGGGGTTGCCCCAGCGGTTCCTGAGCAGCTCCTGCAGTGCTGCCGCCGGTACCGTTCTGGCGGCTGTAGTTGTTTAAAAAGCCGTTGTTGTTTCCGGCGTAATCTGACGGCAGTTTTCTCGGGCATTTGGGCCTCTTCGAATAAGTGTGCTGTGAGTACATCTGCAAGCATTCACCTGTCGAGGTCAAATGACTGGTGGTGCTCATCTGCCCCCGTGCTACTGCTGCTGCCTCCCGTGAATGCTCATGTGCCTGCGTGCCCCTGTACAGGCACAGATGCACGCGCGCAACACCTGATCCCGCATCCTAATTATTTTTCGCCCGGTTCTCTGAGTTGTTCTGCTTCCGGCTGATGAATGGGAAAGTGTAGTAGTGCTGTTTCATTTCACCAGCCTCTCAAGTGTGGAAATTATGGTAAATTTGAGAACAAGCGAGATTAGATTGATAGTTACACCTCCTCCTTTAATTAGCCAACCACAGGATCTGTGGAGGCAAAGGCCGGGGGGGTGTGTCGGTGTGTATAACGTGTATTGTCTATGTGAAAGATTAATCAAAAGGAGTTGCTTGAGGTGGGAAGGCTTTTCCGGAGAGGTTCCACATGTTGTCAGGTAGTCCCTCTGAATGGCAGCTTCCGGTTCGGTCCCTTAGCTTTCGGAAGTGACATTTAGTCTGATATGTGCCAGCCGTGCAATCTACCTAGCCCTGCAAAGTGCAAATATTAACCTAAATGCATATTAAGATAGTGTGTGTTAGCTCCTGAACTGAAATAGAGAGCGGGTGTTCCAGCGGAGGCAAGCAAATCGTGTTGATTTACAGTGGCTTGAGGATTTGGCCCATTACCGCTTCTTTATACACTTTTAAAAAGAAATGCCAACTCGATAGTTTAGGCTTTAACTGGAACATGGCAAGTAATTGTATGTTTTGGCGGACCCCTAGTAATGTTGCAGAATCTTTCTCAGAAGTTGTTCCATGGGATAGCCGATTCCTCAGGTAAGAGCTACTTGTTTGTTCAATCCTCCATCTTAGGCCTGCTCCTCAGGTGCATCCTCCTTCTCGCAGCGATTTCCTAGGAACAGATTTCGAAGAACAGCTCTGATCACAGAATCACAGATTGGTTAGGGTTGGAAAGGAGCTCTGGAGATCATCCAGCCCAACCCCCCTGCCAGAGCAGGGTCACCTACAGCAGGTTGCACCGGATGACCTCCAGGCGGGTTTTGAATGTCTCTGGGGTGGGAGACTCTACTGCCTCCCTGGGCAGCCTGTTCCAGTGCTCTTCCACCCTCAAAGTAAAGAAGTTCCTCCTCATGCTTTGATAGAAGTTCCTACGTTCCAGTTTGTACCCGTTACCTCTTGTCCTGGATCATCTTTGATGATCCAGGACAAGAGGTAACGGGCACCAATTGGAACGTAGGAACTTGAACTTCAACTGGAACGTAGGAACTTGAACATAGGATTGTCCTTGATGATTCAGGATAGCTGTGTGTCTGACCAGTCTGTCTTTCGAAGGAGGTCCTGGACCAGCTCCAGCCATGCTGTGCTGAGCAGAGCCCCTGGCAGCAGCCCCACAGCTCACTCCCAGTGTGCCTGAATGGAAAAGGTACCAAAGTTGCTCCAACACTTTCTGAAAAACTCTATAGTGTTACCCCACAAGCGCAAAGCGACGGCAAAGCCCGTGAAATGACACCGGTGCTTCCAGAAAATGTCAAGCTTCCTGCCCAAGGGTGACATGCCATGCGGTGGGGTCAGGGCCACGCGCTGAGCACCCGGTGCGCTGGGGTTGCCCCAGCGGTTCCTGAGCAGCTCCTGCAGTGCTGCTGCCGGTACCGTTCTGTCAGCTGTATTTGTTTAAAAAGCCGTTGTTGTTTCCGGCGTAATCTGACGGCAGTTTTCTCGGGCATTTGGGCCTCTTCTAATAAGTGTGCTGTAAGTACATCTGCAAGCATTCACCTGTCGAGGTCAAATGACTGGTGGTGCTCATCTCCCCCCGTGCTACTGCTGCTGCCTCCCGTGAATGCTCATGTGCCTGCGTGCCCCTGTACAGGCACAGATGCACGCGCGCAACACCTGATCCCGCATCCTAATTATTTTTCGCCCGGTTCTCGGAGTTGTTCTGCTTCCGGCTGATGAATGGGAAAGTGTAGTAGTGCTGTTTCATTTCACCAGCCTCTCAAGTGTGGAAATTATGGTAAATTTGAGAACAAGCCAGATTAGATTGATAGTTACACCTCCTCCTTTAATTAGCCAACCACAGGATCTGTGGAGGCAAAGGCCGGGGGGGTGTGTCGGTGTATATAACGTGTATTGTCTATGTGAAAAATTAATCAAAAGGAGTTGCTTGAGGTGGGAAGGCTTTTCCGAAGAGGTTCCACATATTGTCAGGTAGTCCCTCTGAATGGCAGCTTCCGGTTCGGTCCCTTAGCTTTCGGAAGTGACATTTAGTCTGATATGTGCCAGCCGTGCAATCTACCTAGCCCTGCAAAGTGCAAATATTAACATAAATGCATATTAAGATAGTGTGTGTTAGCTCCTGAACTGAAATAGAGAGCGGGTGTTCCAGCGGAGGCAAGCAAATCGTGTTGATTTACAGTGGCTTGAGGATTTGGCCCATTACCGCTTCTTTATACACTTTTAAAAAGAAATGCCAACTCGATAGTTTAGGCTTTAACTGGAACATGGCAAGTAATTGTATGTTTTGGCGGACCCCTAGTAATGTTGCAGAATCTTTCTCAGAAGTTGTTCCATGGGATAGCCGATTCCTCAGGTAAGAGCTACTTGTTTGTTCAATCCTCCATCTTAGGCCTGCTCCTCAGGTGCATCCTCCTTCTCGCAGCGATTTCCTAGGAACAGATTTCGAAGAACAGCTCTGATCACAGAATCACAGATTGGTTAGGGTTGGAAAGGACCTCTGGAGATCATCCAGTCCAACCCCCCTGCCAGAGCAGGGTCACCTACAGCAGGTTGCACAGAATGACCTCCAGGCGGGTTTTGAATGTCTCTGGGGTGGGAGACTCTACCGCCTCCCTGGGCAGCCTGTTCCAGCGCTCTGCCACCCTCAAAGTAAAGAAGTTCCTCCTCATGCTTTGATAGAAGTTCCTAGGTTCCAGTTTGTACCCGTTACCTCTTGTCCTGGATCATCTTTGATGATCCAGGACAAGAGGTAACGGGCACCAATTGGAACGTAGGAACTTGAACTTGAACTGGAAGGTAGGAACTTGAACTTGAACATAGGATTATCCTTGATGATTCAGGATAGCTGTGTGTCTGACCAGTCTGTCTTTCGAAGGAGGTCCTGGACCAGCTCCAGCCATGCTGTGCTGAGCAGAGCCCCTGGCAGCAGCCCCACAGCTCACTCCCAGTGTGCCTGAATGGAAAAGGTACCAAAGTTGCTCCAACACTTTCTGAAAAACTCTATAGTGTTACCCCACAAGCGCAAAGCGACGGCAAAGCCCGTGAAATGACACCGGTGCTTCCAGAAAATGTCAAGCTTCCTGCCCAAGGGTGACATGCCATGCGGTGGGGTCAGGGCCACACGCTGAGCACCCGGTGCGCTGGGGTTGCCCCAGTGGTTCCTGAGCAGCTCCTGCAGTGCTGCCGCCGGTACCGTTCTGGCGGCTGTAGTTGTTTAAAAAGCCGTTGTTGTTTCCGGCGTAATCTGACGGCAGTTTTCTCGGGCATTTGGGCCTCTTCTAATAAGTGTGCTGTGAGTACATCTGCAAGCATTCACCTGTCGAGGTCAAATGAGTGGTGGTGCTCATCTGCCCCCGTGCTACTGCTGCTGCCTCCCGTGAATGCTCATGTGCCTGCGTGCCCCTGTACAGGCACAGATGCACGCGCGCAACACCTGATCCCGCATCCTAATTATTTTTCGCCCGGTTCTCGGAGTTGTTCTGCTTCCGGCTGATGAATGGGAAAGTGTAGTAGTGCTGTTTCATTTCACCAGCCTCTCAAGTGTGGAAATTATGGTAAATTTGAGAACAAGCGAGATTAGATTGATAGTTACACCTCCTCCTTTAATTAGCCAACCACAGGATCTGTGGAGGCAAAGGCCGGGGGGGTGTGTCGGTGTATATAACGTGTATTGTCTATGTGAAAAATTAATCAAAAGGAGTTGCTTGAGGTGGGAAGGCTTTTCCGAAGAGGTTCCACATATTGTCAGGTAGTCCCTCTGAATGGCAGCTTCCGGTTCGGTCCCTTAGCTTTCGGAAGTGACATTTAGTCTGATATGTGCCAGCCGTGCAATCTACCTAGCCCTGCAAAGTGCAAATATTAACATAAATGCATATTAAGATAGTGTGTGTTAGCTCCTGAACTGAAATAGAGAGCGGGTGTTCCAGCGGAGGCAAGCAAATCGTGTTGATTTACAGTGGCTTGAGGATTTGGCCCATTACCGCTTCTTTATACACTTTTAAAAAGAAATGCCAACTCGATAGTTTAGGCTTTAACTGGAACATGGCAAGTAATTGTATGTTTTGGCGGACCCCTAGTAATGTTGCAGAATCTTTCTCAGAAGTTGTTCCATGGGATAGCCTATTCCTCAGGTAAGAGCTACTTGTTTGTTCAATCCTCCATCTTAGGCCTGCTCCTCAGGTGCATCCTCCTTCTCGCAGCGATTTCCTAGGAACAGATTTCGAAGAACAGCTCTGATCACAGAATCACAGATTGGTTAGGGTTGGAAAGGACCTCTGGAGATCATCCAGTCCAACCCCCCTGCCAGAGCAGGGTCACCTACAGCAGGTTGCACAGAATGACCTCCAGGCGGGTTTTGAATGTCTCTGGGGTGGGAGACTCTACCGCCTCCCTGGGCAGCCTGTTCCAGCGCTCTGCCACCCTCAAAGTAAAGAAGTTCCTCCTCATGCTTTGATAGAAGTTCCTAGGTTCCAGTTTGTACCCGTTACCTCTTGTCCTGGATCATCTTTGATGATCCAGGACAAGAGGTAACGGGCACCAATTGGAACGTAGGAACTTGAACTTGAACTGGAAGGTAGGAACTTGAACTTGAACATAGGATTATCCTTGATGATTCAGGATAGCTGTGTGTCTGACCAGTCTGTCTTTCGAAGGAGGTCCTGGACCAGCTCCAGCCATGCTGTGCTGAGCAGAGCCCCTGGCAGCAGCCCCACAGCTCACTCCCAGTGTGCCTGAATGGAAAAGGAACCAAAGTTGCTCCAACACTTTCTGAAAAACTCTATAGTGTTACCCCACAAGCGCAAAGCGACGGCAAAGCCCGTGAAATGACACCGGTGCTTCCAGAAAATGTCAAGCTTCCTGCCCAAGGGTGACATGCCATGCGGTGGGGTCAGGGCCACACGCTGAGCACCCGGTGCGCTGGGGTTGCCCCAGTGGTTCCTGAGCAGCTCCTGCAGTGCTGCCGCCGGTACCGTTCTGGCGGCTGTAGTTGTTTAAAAAGCCGTTGTTGTTTCCGGCGTAATCTGACGGCAGTTTTCTCGGGCATTTGGGCCTCTTCTAATAAGTGTGCTGTGAGTACATCTGCAAGCATTCACCTGTCGAGGTCAAATGAGTGGTGGTGCTCATCTGCCCCCGTGCTACTGCTGCTGCCTCCCGTGAATGCTCATGTGCCTGCGTGCCCCTGTACAGGCACAGATGCACGCGCGCAACACCTGATCCCGCATCCTAATTATTTTTCGCCCGGTTCTCGGAGTTGTTCTGCTTCCGGCTGATGAATGGGAAAGTGTAGTAGTGCTGTTTCATTTCACCAGCCTCTCAAGTGTGGAAATTATGGTAAATTTGAGAACAAGCCAGATTAGATTGATAGTTACACCTCCTCCTTTAATTAGCCAACCACAGGATCTGTGGAGGCAAAGGCCGGGGGGGTGTGTCGGTGTATATAACATGTATTGTCTATGTGAAAGATTAATCAAAAGGAGTTGCTTGAGGTGGGAAGGCTTTTCCGGAGAGGTTCCACATGTTGTCAGGTAGTCCCTCTGAATGGCAGCTTCCGGTTCGGTCCCTTAGCTTTCGGAAGTGACATTTAGTCTGATATGTGCCAGCCGTGCAATCTACCTAGCCCTGCAAAGTGCAAATATTAACCTAAATGCATATTAAGATACTGTGTGTTAGCTCCTGAACTGAAATAGAGAGCGGGTGTTCCAGCGGAGGCAAGCAAATCGTGTTGATTTACAGTGGCTTGAGGATTTGGCCCATTACTGCTTCTTTATACACTTCTAAAAAGAAATGCCAACTCGATAGTTTAGGCTTTAACTGGAACATGGCAAGTAATTGTATGCTTTGGCGGACCCCTAGTAATGTTGCAGAATCTTTCTCAGAAGTTGTTCCATGGGATAGCCGATTCCTCAGGTAAGAGCTACTTGTTTGTTCAATCCTCCATCTTAGGCCTGCTCCTCAGGTGCATCCTCCTTCTCGCAGCGATTTCCTAGGAACAGATTTCGAAGAACAGCTCTGATCACAGAATCACAGATTAGTTAGGGTTGGAAAGGAGCTCTGGAGATCATCCAGCCCAACCCCCCTGCCAGAGCAGGGTCACCTACAGCAGGTTGCACAGGATGACCTCCAGGCGGGTTTTGAATGTTTCTGGGGTGGGAGACTCTACCGCCTCCCTGGGCAGCCTGTTCCAGCGCTCTGCCACCCTCAAAGTAAAGAAGTTCCTCCTCATGCTTTGATAGAAGTTCCTACGTTCCAGTTTGTACCCGTTACCTCTTGTCCTGGATCATCTTTGATGATCCAGGACAAGAGGTAACGGGCACCAATTGGAACGTAGGAACTTGAACTTGAACTGGAACGTAGGAACTTGAACATAGGATTATCCTTGATGATTCAGGATAGCTGTGTGTCTGACCAGTCTGTCTTTCGAAGGAGGTCCTGGACCAGCTCCAGCCATGCTGTGCTGAGCAGAGCCCCTGGCAGCAGCCCCAC
This sequence comes from Vanellus vanellus, assembly GCF_965231255.1. Taxonomy (NCBI): domain Eukaryota; kingdom Metazoa; phylum Chordata; class Aves; order Charadriiformes; family Charadriidae; genus Vanellus; species Vanellus vanellus. The sequence goes on along the minus strand of NW_028128566.1, from coordinate 64,013 downwards.
AGCTCACTCCCAGTGTGCCTGAATGGAAAAGGTACCAAAGTTGCTCCAACACTTTCTGAAAAACTCTATAGTGTTACCCCACAAGCGCAAAGCGACGGCAAAGCCCGTGAAATGACACCGGTGCTTCCAGAAAATGTCAAGCTTCCTGCCCAAGGGTGACATGCCATGCGGTGGGGTCAGGGCCACGCGCTGAGCACCCGGTGCGCTGGGGTTGCCCCAGCGGTTCCTGAGCAGCTCCTGCAGTGCTGCCGCCGGTACCGTTCTGGCGGCTGTAGTTGTTTAAAAAGCCGTTGTTGTTTCCGGCGTAATCTGACGGCAGTTTTCTCGGGCATTTGGGCCTCTTCTAATAAGTGTGCTGTGAGTACATCTGCAAGCATTCACCTGTCGAGGTCAAATGACTGGTGGTGCTCATCTGCCCCCTTGCTACTGCTGCTGCCTCCCGTGAATGCTCATGTGCCTGCGTGCCCCTGTACAGGCACAGATGCACGCGCGCAACACCTGATCCCGCATCCTAATTATTTTTCACCCGGTTCTCTGAGTTGTTCTGCTTCCGGCTGATGAATGGGAAAGTGTAGTAGTGCTGTTTCATTTCACCAGCCTCTCAAGTGTGGAAATTATGGTAAATTTGAGAACAAGCCAGATTAGATTGATAGTTACACCTCCTCCTTTAATTAGCCAACCACAGGATCTGTGGAGGCAAAGGCCGGGGGGGGTGTCGGTGGGGGGGCATACGATTTTACCATGGCGAGATTGCTGGAGGTTCTTTCTTGTCTGTTCTTTCTTGTCTTGTAAATTGGTATGAGATTCTGCCAGTCTTCCTCACGTAGCACAATCGCTCTTGATTTCTGGAGGTTGCTCACAGGGTAAGCTAATGTTTAACATCAATAAGGGTTACCGAATCTTGTCCTTGAGAAGCAGGAGTCTGGAAGCTGTTGTCAATCCAACTGCTGTATTCCTGACCAGCAAGCCCGCTCGATTCAGGGTTAATTAACTGATTACTTAGAGCGGAAGTGTTGTGGAAGAGCCCGATCATTACCATTTCTATTCATTCTAATGTGATGTATTTCAACTCCCCCTCCCTCACGCCTTCCAGAGAGTGATCTGGTGAAGGAGGATGACAAGTCTTTGTGAAACCATCTCGAGTTCTGCCAGATACTCGTAGTTGAAGTTGTCTAGCGGTGCGAGATTAGACACCGTGTGAAAGGCAATACTGCACAGATTCTTTATTCCAGACCATTTTCTAAGTTCGCATGATACAAAACCTCACGGTTACTGGGCAGCTCTCCCACTTTTCATGTCAACCTTTGCTACCTCGCCCGCTGCAACGTGCAGGAAAGAAACATTGATTTGAATTGCGCCGTGGTGCCGTGCATCTTAATGACACTCTGGAGTGACTGGCAGTGTGTCTGGGTCCTGGGGTTGGACCCGGTCTAGCTGCCAGGAGGCAACATTGCAGAGAGGGGCTACAGCTGTGGTATCTGAAGGGACCTGGCTACTCTATGTAGGCCTTCTCTCCCTGCGTCTCAGAGTGCTTGAAGATGCTAATTGGTTCACATTTTCCTCTGTTCGTTAAGGTATTCTGTCCTTAAAAATTCAGCGTTTTAAAATAGTAACGTGTATTGTCTATGTGAAAGATTAATCAAAAGGAGTTGCTTGAGGTGGGAAGGCTTTTCCGGAGAGGTTCCACATGTTGTCAGGTAGTCCCTCTGAATGGCAGCTTCCGGTTCGGTCCCTTAGCTTTCGGAAGTGACATTTAGTCTGATATGTGCCAGCCGTGCAATCTACCTAGCCCTGCAAAGTGCAAATATTAACCTAAATGCATATTAAGATACTGTGTGTTAGCTGCTGAACTGAAATAGAAAGCGGGTGTTCCAGCGGAGGCAAGCAAATCGTGTTGATTTACAGTGGCTTGAGGATTTGGCCCATTACTGCTTCTTTATACACTTTTAAAAAGAAATGCCAACTCGATAGTTTAGGCTTTAACTGGAACATGGCAAGTAATTGTATGTTTTGGCGGACCCCTAGTAATGTTGCAGAATCTTTCTCAGAAGTTGTTCCATGGGATAGCCGATTCCTCAGGTAAGAGCTACTTGTTTGTTCAATCCTCCGTCTTAGGCCTGCTCCTCAGGTGCATCCTCCTTCTCGCAGCGATTTCCTAGGAACAGATTTCGAAGAACAGCTCTGATCACAGAATCACAGATTGGTTAGGGTTGGAAAGGAGCTCTGGAGATCATCCAGTCCAACCCCCTGCCAGAGCAGGGTCACCTACAGCAGGTTGCACCGGATGACCTCCAGGCGGGTTTTGAATGTCTCTGGGGTGGGAGACTCTACCGCCTCCCTGGGCAGCCTGTTCCAGCGCTCTGCCACCCTCAAAGTAAAGAAGTTCCTCCTCATGCTTTGATAGAAGTTCCTACGTTCCAGTTTGTACCCGTTACCTCTTGTCCTGGATCATCTTTGATGATCCAGGACAAGAGGTAATGGGCACCATTTGGAACGTAGGAACTTGAACTTGAACTGGAAGGTAGGAACTTGAACTTGAACATAGGATTATCCTTGATGATTCAGGATAGCTGTGTGTCTGACCAGTCTGTCTTTCGAAGGAGGTCCTGGGCCAGCTCCAGCCATGCTGTGCTGAGCAGAGCCCCTGGCAGCAGCCCCACACCTCACTCCCAGTGTGCCTGAATGGAAAAGGTACCAAAGTTGCTCCAACACTTTCTGAAAAACTCTATAGTGTTACCCCACAAACGCAAAGCGACGGCAAAGCCCGTGAAATGACACCGGTGCTTCCAGAAAATGTCAAGCTTCCTGCCCAAGGGTGACAAGCCATGCGGTGGGGTCAGGGCCACACGCTGAGCACCCGGTGCGCTGGGGTTGCCCCAGCGGTTCCTGAGCAGCTCCTGCAGTGCTGCCGCCGGTACCGTTCTGGCGGCTGTAGTTGTTTAAAAAGCCGTTGTTGTTTCCGGCGTAATCTGACGGCAGTTTTCTCGGGCATTTGGGCCTCTTCTAATAAGTGTGCTGTGAGTACATCTGCAAGCATTCACCTGTCGAGGTCAAATGACTGGTGGTGCTCATCTGCCCCCGTGCTACTGCTGCTGCTGCCTCCCGTGAATGCTCATGTGCCTGCGTGCCCCTGGACAGGCACAGAAGCACGCGCGCAACACCTGATCCCGCATCCTAATTATTTTTCGCCTGGTTCTCTGAGTTGTTCTGCTTCCGGCTGATGAATGGGAAAGTGTAGTAGTGCTGTTTCATTTCACCAGCCTCTCAAGTGTGGAAATTATGGTAAATTTGAGAACAAGCCAGATTAGATTGATAGTTACACCTCCTCCTTTAATTAGCCAACCACAGGATCTGTGGAGGCAAAGGCCGGGGGGGTGTGTCGGTGTATATAACGTGTATTGTCTATGTGAAAGATTAATCAAAAGGAGTTGCTTGAGGTGGGAAGGCTTCTCCGGAGAGGTTCCACATGTTGTCAGGTAGTCCCTCTGAATGGCAGCTTCCGGTTCGGTCCCTTAGCTTTCGGAAGTGACATTTAGTCTGATATGTGCCAGCCGTGCAATCTACCTAGCCCTGCAAAGTGCAAATATTAACCTAAATGCATATTAAGATACTGTGTGTTAGCTCCTGAACTGAAATAGAGAGCGGGTGTTCCAGCGGAGGCAAGCAAATCGTGTTGATTTACAGTGGCTTGCGGATTTGGCCCATTACCGCTTCTTTATACACTTCTAAAAAGAAATGCCAACTCGATAGTTTAGGCTTTAACTGGAACATGGCAAGTAATTGTATGTTTTGGCGGACCCCTAGTAATGTTGCAGAATCTTTCTCAGAAGTTGTTCCATGGGATAGCCGATTCCTCAGGTAAGAGCTACTTGTTTGTTCAATCCTCCATCTTAGGCCTGCTCCTCAGGTGCATCCTCCTTCTCGCAGCGATTTCCTAGGAACAGATTTCGAAGAACAGCTCTGATCACAGAATCACAGATTGGTTAGGGTTGGAAAGGAGCTCTGGAGATCATCCAGTCCAACCCCCCTGCCAGAGCAGGGTCACCTACAGCAGGTTGCACATGATGACCTCCAGGCGGGTTTTGAATGTCTCTGGGGTGGGAGACTCTACCGCCTCCCTGGGCAGCCTGTTCCAGCGCTCTGCCACCCTCAAAGTAAAGAAGTTCCTCCTCATGCTTTGATAGAAGTTCCTAGGTTCCAGTTTGTACCCGTTACCTCTTGTCCTGGATCATCTTTGATGATCCAGGACAAGAGGTAACGGGCACCAATTGGAACGTAGGAACTTGAACTTGAACTGGAACGTAGGAGCTTGAACATAGGATTATCCTTGATGATTCAGGATAGCTGTGTGTCTGACCAGTCTGTCTTTCGAAGGAGGTCCTGGGCCAGCTCCAGCCATGCTGTGCTGAGCAGAGCCCCTGGCAGCAGCCCCACAGCTCACTCCCAGTGTGCCTGAATGGAAAAGGTACCAAAGTTGCTCCAACACTTTCTGAAAAACTCTATAGTGTTACCCCACAAACGCAAAGCGACGGCAAAGCCCGTGAAATGACACCGGTGCTTCCAGAAAATGTCAAGCTTCGTGCCCAAGGGTGACATGCCATGCGGTGGGGTCAGGGCCACACGCTGAGCACCCGGTGCGCTGGGGTTGCCCCAGCGGTTCCTGAGCAGCTCCTGCAGTGCTGCCGCCGGTACCGTTCTGGCGGCTGTAGTTGTTTAAAAAGCCGTTGTTGTTTCCGGCGTAATCTGACGGCAGTTTTCTCGGGCATTTGGGCCTCTTCTAATAAGTGTGCTGTGAGTACATCTGCAAGCATTCACCTGTCGAGGTCAAATGACTGGTGGTGCTCATCTCCCCCCGTGCTACTGCTGCTGCTGCCTCCCGTGAATGCTCATGTGCCTGCGTGCCCCTGTACAGGCACAGAAGCACGCGCGCAACACCTGATCCCGCATCCTAATTATTTTTCGCCCGGTTCTCGGAGTTGTTCTGCTTCCGGCTGATGAATGGGAAAGTGTAGTAGTGCTGTTTCATTTCACCAGCCTCTCAAGTGTGGAAATTATGGTAAATTTGAGAACAAGCCAGATTAGATTGATAGTTACACCTCCTCCTTTAATTAGCCAACCACAGGATCTGTGGAGGCAAAGGCCGGGGGGGTGTGTCGGTGTATATAACGTGTATTGTCTATGTGAAAGATTAATCAAAAGGAGTTGCTTGAGGTGGGAAGGCTTTTCCGGAGAGGTTCCACATGTTGTCAGGTAGTCCCTCTGAATGGCAGCTTCCGGTTCGGTCCCTTAGCTTTCGGAAGTGACATTTAGTCTGATATGTGCCAGCCGTGCAATCTACCTAGCCCTGCAAAGTGCAAATATTAACCTAAATGCATATTAAGATAGTGTGTGTTAGCTCCTGAACTGAAATAGAGAGCGGGTGTTCCAGCGGAGGCAAGCAAATCGTGTTGATTTACAGTGGCTTGAGGATTTGGCCCATTACCGCTTCTTTATACACTTCTAAAAAGAAATGCCAACTCGATAGTTTAGGCTTTAACTGGAACATGGCAAGTAATTGTATGTTTTGGCGGACCCCTAGTAATGTTGCAGAATCTTTCTCAGAAGTTGTTCCATGGGATAGCCGATTCCTCAGGTAAGAGCTACTTGTTTGTTCAATCCTCCATCTTAGGCCTGCTCCTCAGGTGCATCCTCCTTCTCGCAGCGATTTCCTAGGAACAGATTTCGAAGAACAGCTCTGATCACAGAATCACAGATTGGTTAGGGTTGGAAAGGACCTCTGGAGATCATGTAGTGCAACCCCCCTGCCAGAGCAGGGTCACCTACAGCAGGTTGCACAGGATGACCTCCAGGCGGGTTTTGAATGTTTCTGGGGTGGGAGACTCTACCGCCTCCCTGGGCAGCCTGTTCCAGCGCTCTGCCACCCTCAAAGTAAAGAAGTTCCTCCTCATGCTTTGATAGAAGTTCCTAGGTTCCAGTTTGTACCCGTTACCTCTTGTCCTGGATCATCTTTGATGATCCAGGACAAGAGGTAACGGGCACCAATTGGAACGTAGGAACTTGAACTTGAACTGGAAGGTAGGAACTTGAACTTGAACATAGGATTATCCTTGATGATTCAGGATAGCTGTGTGTCTGACTAGTCTGTCTTTCGAAGGAGGTCCCGGGCCAGCTCCAGCCATGCTGTGCTGAGCAGAGCCCCTGGCAGCAGCCCCACAGCTCACTCCCAGTGTGCCTGAATGGAAAAGGTACCAAAGTTGCTCCAACACTTTCTGAAAAACTCTATAGTGTTACCCCACAAGCGCAAAGCGACGGCAAAGCCCGTGAAATGACACCGGTGCTTCCAGAAAATGCCAAGCTTCCTGCCCAAGGGTGACATGCCATGCGGTGAAGGGAATGATCTGATCAGCCTTGGAAGAACTCCTAGTGATAGCCAGCTAATCGAAAAGGACGTGCTGGAGCTCATGCAGCGCGAACTACAGAAAGTTTGAACAATGCAGCGCCTTGAAAAAAGCCTCTGCTTGGGCAAGACTGTTATCTGTCACAAGATAAACATCAGGAACAACAGACTGCAACATCCTGGCTTTGTTTATAGAACAAGGAATTGGTGGTTGAAAGAAATTGGGCAACAGGATGCGAAAAGAGACGGACGACTCTGAAATGACTGGCCAATTAGGAGCTCAGCTTTTGTAATATGTATGAGATGATTTTCTGTGTAACCAATCAGACTCTAACACGCTGTCTTCTAATGAATATTTGATCATATAAAAGATGGTTGCTGAAAACAATAAAGTTAGATCTGGCGTGCACCCAGCTAGGTCTCCGTCTCTCAATCGCGGCAAATTGGTGACCCCGACGTGATTCCCGGGTTCGACAACCACCTAACTGCGTGGCAGGCTGCGAGTCCCACAGAACTTTAAATGAGCTGCTGAAAGGAAGCAGGAGCCGGCCTAAGAATCCCTCTGGAACGAATAGGTGAGCTGTGGGAAACATGGGAAATCAAGCGTCTTCCCCAGAGAGAGACGTATATGAGCTTATGAAAGCTCTTCTTAAGAAACATGGAAAGAATATTTCTGGGCAAGACCTTAAAATGATGCTTAAATGGGTACAAGTAAAAATACCCACTGTGACTGCCTCCACTATTTTTACACGGGAACTGTGGGATGATGTAGGGGTGAAACTGTGGCATGCAGCCACAACTGGAAACGTTGAAGCGCAGCGTATGCTTCCGTGGTGGCGAACTATTTTTGAAACCTTAAAGGCGCAGGAGGGCAAGGACGGTAGAGAGGCTGGAGACACCGATAACCCGCCAGGTACCGAGCATACTAAAGGGCCCCTCACGGTGGGAGCGGCAGGGTATCCCCCGGAGGAGGATCCCTTTGACCCAGGACCCATAGACCCTGATAAGGAGCCACAACTTTACCCCCCTGACCCACACGATGTATGGGCTAATATCAAGCGACAAGCCTTGAAAGAGGGAGAACTGGACATAGCTCGGACAATCGTGGCTCCTGTGATATATCAAGGTCGTGGGGGAGGGGCACAATGGGAGGCTCTATCTTTCCCGGTAGTGAAGGAACTACGCCGTACTATCACAGAGCACGGGCTCTCCTCCCCATATTTTGCGAGCCTGCTGTCCTCCGCTTTTGATACTTATGTGATGACTCCGCATGATCTAAAGTCCCTTGCACAATTGTTACTAACCCCCACTCAGTACTCGTTGTGGGAATCGCATTGGAGGGGAGGACTCCAAGCTCTTCTGCTGACCTATGTAGGTCACGACAATGGAGGCCTTGCTGCACTGACTATAGAACATCTTACGGGTACGGGACAATGGGCAAATCCAGTTGCCCAGGCGCGGGACATCCCACGGGAAGCTCTTGAGGCGATACGGGAAGAAGCTAGAAAGGCTCTAAGAAAAGTCCCAGACTCTCAAAAGCCGCAAAAGGCCTTTACTACTATCGTACAAGAACCTCGGGAGCCCTATATGCAGTTTATTGACAGATTGAAACAAGCTCTGGAACGTCAGATAGATAATGCGGAAGCTCGAGAAATTTTGTTGTTAAAACTGGCTGTGGAAAATGCTAATGCAGATTGCAAAAAACTTTTGAAATCTCTCCCTAATCAAAACCCCACCCTAGTTGAAATGGTTGAAGCCTGTAATAGGATTGGTACTGCGGATCATAAGTATGAAGCCATGGCAGCTGCCTTTGCGGCTATGCGCGGCCCAATGGGTCCGGGTGTCTGCTATGGGTGCGGTAAGCCTGGTCACTTGAAGAAAAATTGCTTAGCCGCTAACGGCAGTACTAAACCTCGAGCTCCGGGAATTTGTCCCAGATGTAAGAAAGGGCGTCATTATGCTAATCAATGTCGGTCTAAGTATGATTTGCAGGGTCAATTAATCCAGGGAAACCGATCACGGAGCGCGGAGCAGCGACGCGTGCAGACACAAATGCCGCAGCAGACATTCCCAAACCCTCAGGGGGGGGCAGTAGCGCCTCAAGTCTTCGTCCAGCAACGGCCGGAAGCGCCGGACTGGACCTGGCAACCGCCCACACAGTAACGGTACTCGATCCCTCGGTCCACCTATTATCTACAAATGTTTCGGGGCCTCTGCCCCCTGGAACGCAAGCGTTATTGTTAGGAAGATCATCTACAACTTTGTCAGGACTTTTTGTGTTGCCGGGAGTTATTGACTCTGATAGTATTGTTGAGATTAAGATCATGGCATGGACTCCATTCCCCCCCTGTACAATACCGAAAGGTAGCCGTATAGCGCAACTGATATTAATTCCCAAGGAGACTGGCGCCCCTATCCCCACTCAATCCCAACAGAGGAAGGGGGGCTTTGGGTCTACGGGAAACCCGCAAATCTTGTGGGTACAATCCATTTCCCAGAGAAGGCCCGTATGTCAATGTACTCTTACCCGCGAGGGACAGCAAATAGTGTTAAGCGGAATCATTGATACTGGAGCTGATGTTACAGTAATCTCTCAGGCCAAATGGCCCCCGCAATGGCCTCTAGCTAATATTTCTCAGGCGTTGGCGGGCATTGGAGGGACTGGTAATAGCCAACAAAGTTTGGATTTGATCCAAATTAAAGGCCCAGAGGGACATGTAGCTTCTGTTAAGCCCTTTGTGTTGCCTGTTCCTATGATCTTGTGGGGACGAGATGTGTTGTCCCAGTGGGGGATGTCTATTCAGACACATTTTTAGGTGGGGCCATTGAAGAGCGCGACACCCTGAAATTGACTTGGAAAACCAATACCCCTGTTTGGGTTGACCAATGGCCCCTACCGTTAGAAAAGCTTCGCGCTCTCCAGGAATTAGTTACAGAACAACTGTCAAAAGGCCACATTGTACCCTCTGTTAGTCCTTGGAATTCCCCTGTCTTTGTTATTAAAAAGCAAACCGGCAAGTGGCGCTTGCTCCATGACCTTAGAAAAATCAATGACGCGATGGAGGACATGGGAGCCCTCCAACCGGGGCTCCCATCCCCTACTATGATCCCTCGAGATTGGCATTTAACTGTTATCGATCTTAAAGATTGCTTTTTTAATATTCCGTTGCATCCGGATGATGCTCCTAAATTTGCCTTCTCAGTTCCAAGTGTCAACATGCAAGCCCCGTTGCAAAGATATCAGTGGGTTGTGCTGCCACAAGGAATGAAAAATAGCCCTACGATATGCCAATGGTATGTAGCCAAAGTCCTTAGTCCTGTTAGGACTAAGATGCCCAGTGTCTTATTGTATCATTATATGGATGATATCCTGATGGCTGCACAACATCACAAGGTCCTGGAGGAAGCTGTAGCCCTTGTCACAGCTGCTGTTAATTCAGCAGGTCTCTGTATTGCGCCAGAAAAAATTCAAAAAATTGCACCATGGAAATATCTAGGCTGGCGCATACGAGCGCAAACCATAGTTCCTCAGCCCCTGCAAATTCGGGCAGACATAAAAAACTTGCATGATGTGCAAAAGTTGTTAGGAACAATTAATTGGGTACGACCGTTGTTGGGAATTTCCAATGCAGACTTAAGTCCTTTGTTTGAATTGCTTAAAGGAGATACTAATTTAAACTCCCCTCGGGCTCTCGGCCCTGAGGCTGTTGACTCTCTGCAAAGAGTCGCAACTGCAATTGCCCTTAGACAAGCACACCGATGCGCTCCTGAGTCACCCTTTTATCTAATCATCTTAAATCCTGCTCGACAGCCTTACGCCTTGATATTTCAATGGGATTTTCAGAAATCCGATCCATTGTTAATTATTGAATGGGTCTTTTTGCCAAATCAGCCCACAAAGACTATCGTAACACAGCATGAAATGTTTGCATTTTTGATCATTCGAGCCCGGAGGCGTTTATTAACATTGTCAGGAATAGATTTTATTTGTATTTATTTGCCTATAGCAAACGAATATCTGCAGTGGCTCCACCAACAATCAGAGGCCTTCAGTATAGCAGTAGCCGGCTACGCAGGTCAGCTTTCTTCTCACCCACCTTCTCATAAACTGTTTAGCGCCGACTTCCGTCTGGTGTCCAAGCCAAAGAAAAGTGACCAACCTCTGCAAGCCTTAACTGTATTTACAGACGGATCCGGAAAATCACACAAGTCAGTTATTCTCTGGTGGGATAACCACAGTGGACAATGGGACTCTGATATAGAGACTGTGCCAGGCTCTCCTCAAATAGTAGAATTAGCAGCAGTTGTCCGCGCATTTAGAAAATGGTCGATGCCACTTAATATTGTTACAGACTCTGCTTATGTTACAGGAATTGTTGAGCGAGCCGAGGCATCTTTGTTGCGTGATGTTTCACATGCTGACTTATTTTCTTTGTTACAGGAGCTTATTTACCTCCTCGACTCACGTCCTCACCCTTATTTTATTATGCATGTTAGGTCTCATACTTCTTTGCCTGGTTTTATTGCAGAGGGAAATCGACAAGCCGATCTGCTTACATTACCAGTACAAGTGTTACCGGACCGTGTAGCACAAGCCAAATTAAGTCATTCCTTTTTCCACCAAAATGCTGGAGGTCTTAAACGACAATTTAGTCTTACTACTCAGCAAGCAACGACTATCATTGCTGTATGGCCTGATTGTCAAAAACACTCCTTTCCCTCAGTAGCAGGAGGAGTTAACCCTAGGGGTTTGCAGAGTTTGCAACTCTGGCAAACCGATGTCACCCACTTTTCAGAATTTGGCCACCTAAAATATATTCATTCTTCCATTGATACCTTCTCTGGCGCATTATTTGCCTCCTGCCATACAGGAGAAAGGGCGCGCGATGTCCAAAGGCATTTGGCACGTGCATTTGCCACTTTAGGTATACCCTCCCAAATTAAGACTGATAACGGTCCTGCATATATATCAGCAGCAATTAAAAAATTTTTTGACTCCTGGGGAATCGATCATGTCACCGGAATTCCTCACTCCCCTACAGGACAATCGTTAATCGAGCGCTCCCATCAATCCTTAAAACGCCTCTTACTACAGCAGAAAGGGGGAGTAGGGACTGCTACCCCCGAGGAGCGCTTACAGAAAGCTTTATATGTTTTTAATTTTCTGAACTGTTCTTTATTAGACAGCAATCCTCCTATAGTTCGCCATTTTAACATGAACGCCTCGCTGGAAATGCGGATTAAGCCACCAGTCTTGGTCCGAGACCCAGAAACAGGTAAAATTGTGGGACCTTATCCTCTTATCACCTGGGGTAGAGGTTATGCTTCTGTCTCCACAGAGAAGGGTCCCAGGTGGATTCCTGCTAAGAACGTGCGACCCTTCCGCGAGCCCCTACCGCAAACCTCACCGGAGAATCCTGATCATCACGTAGAAGAATCTCTCATCGAGGAAACAGAGCAAAAGGAACTGGCTGTTCTGAACAAATAAGCGTTCTATGAATAAGTGTCGTGAAGTGCCCATTAGAAACATTACCTGTGGCTTGTGTGGACATTGTGACCCCTGGGTCCTGTGTGTTTGTTACACTTGTGACAAGGAGTGGTGGCGTCGGGCGACGCTTGCTGGACGCTGGTGTGAAATTTGTTTAGAAAAAGAGATTAGTACGGCCAGACTCCTGCTTGTCACAGGACACGAGTTAGGTGACACTGATCGATACTTTTCCTGCCTTACTGATTGGGCAAAAATAGTGACTGATCAAGCAGGAAAAATATTGGTTTGTGACTTGGAGTGTAGTAGGACCAATCTGGTACCCGCCATCTGGCCCGTCTTAAGAAAGGACTGGGACCGTACAAAGAGAGAATGCAAAAGGCGGTTTGCTTGGAAAATGAAAAAGGGGTGGCGACGTCAATTTTCCCAATAATAGTTATGACCAATATAATGGGAGGAGCATGGGGCAATCTGTTCCCGCCAGCATTGCCCAAGGTTAATGTATGGGTAACACTAGCAAATCTCACGGGACAGGATACCTTGTGTCTATCTACTGCTTCCCCGAACAACCCTTTCTCTACCTGTCTCGTGGGCTTGCCGCTAGATGAATGGCCGGTACCCCAAGATTTAAGAAAAGTAGACGTCAGGGAAATAATAAAATATTGGGACGCGTGGGCCCCCCGACTCCCACAGGCCAGTTTGGAACCGCAAGAAATTGAGTTATTGGGATCAGTAAAAATGGATCTTTGTTTTAAATTTAATTATACAGGAAAAAATCAGTCTAAGGTGTGGGATGTTTCTCCCGTTCACCCTGTCTTCCGGAATGCTAGTGTTTGGTGTAACTCCACAGCCTTAAATGTGTCTAAATCTACGAATGTCCCCCTCTTATTACCCCCCGGAATATTCTTTATTTGTGGGGATAAGGCTTGGCCTAGCATCCCTTCTCATATAAAAGGGGGTCCCTGCAGTCTTGGACGCCTCTCAGTCTTGACCCCCAACACGTCTATGATTTTGCAACACCGCCTTTCTCATAGGGCAAAACGTAGTGTCCATACCTATACCCCTGACTGTGATGATAGTGTGGAATTTTGGTCTTTTGGTCAACGCTTTGCTGCTTCTTTTTTGTTGCCTGGGGCTGCTGCTGGGAAAGCCTTGGCAACTTTAGATAAACTTGTCTGTTGGCTTGCCAAGCAAACAAATGCCACCAGCAAGGCATTATCTGGTCTCTTGTTAGATGTGGATAGTGTTCGCCATGCTACACTGCAAAATAGGGCTGCTATAGATTTTTTGCTTTTAGCACAAGGCCATGGGTGTGAGGATTTTGAAGGTATGTGTTGTATGAACCTTTCTGATCATTCTGAATCGATTCACGCAAGTATTCAGCAGCTTAAGGAAGGAGTCTCTAAACTCCACCAGGATGACAGCTGGGATTGGCTAGACAAACTTTTTAAAGGATGGGGTTTGTCTGGCTGGCTAAGAAGCCTGGTAAAAACAATTGTGTATGCTTTGGCTGTCTTTGTCCTTTTATTGCTCTTTTTACCCTGTCTGTTGCAATGTTTACAGAGGTTAATAGCAAACTCAATGAAGCGGGTCCTTATTGTGCAACAAGAGGGGGGAGATGAAGGGAATGATCTGATCAGCCTTGGAAGAACTCCTAGTGATAGCCAGCTAATCGAAAAGGACGTGCTGGAGCTCATGCAGCGCGAACTACAGAAAGTTTGAACAATGCAGCGCCTTGAAAAAAGCCTCTGCTTGGGCAAGACTGTTATCTGTCACAAGATAAACATCAGGAACAACAGACTGCAACATCCTGGCTTTGTTTATAGAACAAGGAATTGGTGGTTGAAAGAAATTGGGCAACAGGATGCGAAAAGAGACGGACGACTCTGAAATGACTGGCCAATTAGGAGCTCAGCTTTTGTAATATGTATGAGATGATTTTCTGTGTAACCAATCAGACTCTAACACGCTGTCTTCTAATGAATATTTGATCATATAAAAGATGGTTGCTGAAAACAATAAAGTTAGATCTGGCGTGCACCCAGCTAGGTCTCCGTCTCTCAATCGCGGCAATGCGGTGGGGTCAGGGCCACGCGCTGAGCACCCGGTGCGCTGGGGTTGCCCCAGCGGTTCCTGAGCAGCTCCTGCAGTGCTGCCGCCGGTACCGTTCTGGCGGCTGTAGTTGTTTAAAAAGCCGTTGTTGTTTCCGGCGTAATCTGACGGCAGTTTTCTCGGGCATTTGGGCCTCTTCTAATAAGTGTGCTGTGAGTACATCTGCAAGCATTCACCTGTCGAGGTCAAATGACTGGTGGTGCTCATCTGCCCCTGTGCTACTGCTGCTGCCTCCCGTGAATGCTCATGTGCCTGCGTGCCCCTGTACAGGCACAGATGCACGCGCGCAACACCTGATCCCGCATCCTAATTACTTTTCGCCCGGTTCTCAGAGTTGTTCTGCTTCCGGCTGATGAATGGGAAAGTGTAGTAGTGCTGTTTCATTTCACCAGCCTCTCAAGTGTGGAAATTATGGTAAATTTGAGAACAAGCCAGATTAGATTGATAGTTACACCTCCTCCTTTAATTAGCCAACCACAGGATCTGTGGAGGCAAAGGCCGGGGGGGTGTGTCGGTGTATATAACGTGTATTGTCTATGTGAAAGATTAATCAAAAGGAGTTGCTTGAGGTGGGAAGGCTTTTCCGGAGAGGTTCCACATGTTGTCAGGTAGTCCCTCTGAATGGCAGCTTCCGGTTCGGTCCCTTAGCTTTCAGAAGTGACATTTAGTCTGATATGTGCCAGCCGTGTAATCTACCTAGCCCTGCAAAGTGCAAATATTAACCTAAATGCATATTAAGATACTGTGTGTTAGCTCCTGAACAGAAATAGAGACCGGGTGTTCCAGCGGAGGCAAGCAAATCGTGTTGATTTAGAGTGGCTTGAGGATTTGGCCCATTACCGCTTCTTTATACACTTTTAAAAAGAAATGCCAACTCGATAGTTTAGGCTTTAACTGGAACATGGCAAGTAATTGTATGTTTTGGTGGACCCCTAGTAATGTTGCAGAATCTTTCTCAGAAGTTGTTCCATGGGATAGCCGATTCCTCAGGTAAGAGCTACTTGTTTGTTCAATCCTCCATCTTAGGCCTGCTCCTCAGGTGCGTCCTCCTTCTCGCAGCGATTTCCTAGGAACAGATTTCAAAGAACAGCTCTGATCACAGAATCACAGATTGGTTAGGGTTGGAAAGGAGCTCTGGAGATCATCCAGTCCAACCCCCCTGCCAGAGCAGGGTCACCTACAGCAGGTTGCACAGGATGACCTCCAGGCGGGTTTTGAATGTTTCTGGGGTCGGAGACTCTACTGCCTCCCTGGGCAGCCTGTTCCAGCGCTCTGCCACCCTCAAAGTAAAGAAGTTCCTCCTCATGCTTTGATAGAAGTTCCTAGGTTCCAGTTTGTACCCGTTACCTCTTGTCCTGGATCATCTTTGATGATCCAGGACAAGAGGTAACGGGCACCAATTGGAACGTAGGAACTTGAACTTGAACTGGAACGTAGGAACTTGAACTTGAACATAGGATTATCCTTGATGATTCAGGATAGCTGTGTGTCTGACCAGTCTGTCTTTCGAAGGAGGTCCTGGACCAGCTCCAGCCATGCTGTGCTGAGCAGAGCCCCTGGCAGCAGCCCCACAGCTCACTCCCAGTGTGCCTGAATGGAAAAGGTACCAAAGTTGCTCCAACACTTTCTGAAAAACTCTATAGTGTTACCCCACAAGCGCAAAGCGACGGCAAAGCCCGTGAAATGACACCGGTGCTTCCAGAAAATGTCAAGCTTCCTGCCCAAGGGTGACATGCCATGCGGTGGGGTCAGGGCCACGCGCTGAGCACCCGGTGCGCTGGGGTTGCCCCAGCGGTTCCTGAGCAGCTCCTGCAGTGCTGCCGCCGGTACCGTTCTGGCGGCTGTAGTTGTTTAAAAAGCCGTTGTTGTTTCCGGCGTAATCTGACGGCAGTTTTCTCGGGCATTTGGGCCTCTTCTAATAAGTGTGCTGTGAGTACATCTGCAAGCATTCACCTGTCGAGGTCAAATGACTGGTGGTGCTCATCTGCCCCCGTGCTACTGCTGCTGCCTCCCGTGAATGCTCATGTGCCTGCGTGCCCCTGTACAGGCACAGATGCACGCGCGCAACACCTGATCCCGCATCCTAATTATTTTTCGCCCGGTTCTCGGAGTTGTTCTGCTTCCGGCTGATGAATGGGAAAGTGTAGTAGTGCTGTTTCATTTCACCAGCCTCTCAAGTGTGGAAATTATGGTAAATTTGAGAACAAGCCAGATTAGATTGATAGTTACACCTCCTCCTTTAATTAGCCAACCACAGGATCTGTGGAGGCAAAGGCCGGGGGGCGTGTCGGTGGGGGGGCATACGATTTTACCATGGCGAGATTGCTGGAGGTTCTTTCTTGTCTGTTCTTTCTTGTCTTGTAAATTGATATGAGGTTCTGCCAGTCTTCCTCACGTAGCACAATCGCTCTTGATTTCTGGAGGTTGCTCACAGGGTAAGCTAATGTTTAACATCAATAAGGGTTACCGAATCTTGTCCTTGAGAAGCAGGAGTCTGGAAGCTGTTGTCAATCCAACTGCTGTATTCCTGACCAGCAAGCCCGCTCGATTCAGGGTTAATTAACTGATTACTTAGAGCGGAAGTGTTGTGGAAGAGCCCGATCATTACCATTTCTATTCATTCTAATATGATGTATTTCAACTCCCCCTCCCTCACGCCTTCCAGAGAGTGATCTGGTGAAGGAGGATGACAAGTCTTTGTGAAACCATCTCGAGTTCTGCCAGATACTCGTAGTTGAAGTTGTCTAGCGGTGCGAGATTAGACACCGTGTGAAAGGCAATACTGCACAGATTCTTTATTCCAGACCATTTTCTAAGTTCGCATGATACAAAACCTCACGGTTACTGGGCAGCTCTCCCACTTTTCATGTCAACCTTTGCTACCTCGCCCGCTGCAACGTGCAGGAAAGAAACATTGATTTGAATTGCGCCGTGGTGCCGTGCATCTTAATGACACTCTGGAGTGACTGGCAGTGTGTCTGGGTCCTGGGGTTGGACCCGGTCTAGCTGCCAGGAGGCAACATTGCAGAGAGGGGCTACAGCTGTGGTCTCTGAAGGGACCTGGCTACTCTATGTAGGCCTTCTCTCCCTGCGTCTCAGAGTGCTTGAAGATGCTAATTGGTTCACATATTCCTCTGTTCGTTAAGGTATTCTGTCCTTAAAAATTCAGCTTTTTAAAATAGTAACGTGTATTGTCTATGTGAAAGATTAATCAAAAGGAGTTGCTTGAGGTGGGAAGGCTTTTCCGGAGAGGTTCCACATGTTGTCAGGTAGTCCCTCTGAATGGCAGCTTCCGGTTCGGTCCCTTAGCTTTCGGAAGTGACATTTAGTCTGATATGTGCCAGCCGTGCAATCTACCTAGCCCTGCAAAGTGCAAATATTAACCTAAATGCATATTAAGATACTGTGTGTTAGCTCCTGAACTGAAATAGAGAGCGGGTGTTCCAGCGGAGGCAAGCAAATCGTGTTGATTTAGAGTGGCTTGAGGATTTGGCCCATTACCGCTTCTTTATACACTTTTAAAAAGAAATGCCAACTCGATAGTTTAGGCTTTAACTGGAACATGGCAAGTAATTGTATGTTTTGGCGGACCCCTAGTAATGTTGCAGAATCTTTCTCAGAAGTTGTTCCATGGGATAGCCGATTCCTCAGGCAAGAGCTACTTGTTTGTTCAATCCTCCATCTTAGGCCTGCTCCTCAGGTGCATCCTCCTTCTCGCAGCGATTTCCTAGGAACAGATTTCGAAGAACAGCTCTGATCACAGAATCACAGATTGGTTAGGGTTTGAAAGGACCTCTGGAGATCATCCAGCCCAACCCCCCTGCCAGAGCAGGGTCACCTACAGCAGGTTGCACAGGATGACCTCCAGGCGGGTTTTGAATGTTTCTGGGGTGGGAGACTCTACCGCCTCCCTGGGCAGCCTGTTCCAGCGCTCTGCCACCCTCAAAGTAAAGAAGTTCCTCCTCATGCTTTGATAGAAGTTCCTACGTTCCAGTTTGTACCCGTTACCTCTTGTCCTGGATCATCTTTGATGATCCTGGACAAGAGGTAACGGGCACCAATTGGAACGTAGGAACTTGAACTTGAACTGGAACGTAGGAACTTGAACATAGGATTATCCTTGATGATTCAGGATAGCTGTGTGTCTGACCAGTCTGTCTTTCGAAGGAGGTCCCGGGCCAGCTCCAGCCATGCTGTGCTGAGCAGAGCCCCTGGCAGCAGCCCCACAGCTCACTCCCAGTGTGCCTGAATGGAAAAGGTACCAAAGTTGCTCCAACACTTTCCGAAAAACTCTATAGTGTTACCCCACAAGCGCAAAGCGACGGCAAAGCCCGTGAAATGACACCGGTGCTTCCAGAAAATGTCAAGCTTCCTGCCCAAGGGTGACATGCCATGCGGTGGGGTCAGGGCCACGTGCTGAGCACCCGGTGCGCTGGGGTTGCCCCAGCGGTTCCTGAGCAGCTCCTGCAGTGCTGCCGCCGGTACCGTTCTGGCGGCTGTAGTTGTTTAAAAAGCCGTTGTTGTTTCCGGCGTAATCTGACGGCAGTTTTCTCGGGCATTTGGGCCTCTTCTAATAAGTGTGCTGTGAGTACATCTGCAAGCATTCACCTGTCGAGGTCAAATGACTGGTGGTGCTCATCTGCCCCCGTGCTACTGCTGCTGCCTCCCGTGAATGCTCATGTGCCTGCGTGCCCCTGTACAGGCACAGATGCACGCGCGCAACACCTGATCCCGCATCCTAATTATTTTTCGCCCGGTTCTCTGAGTTGTTCTGCTTCCGGCTGATGAATGGGAAAGTGTAGTAGTGCTGTTTCATTTCACCAGCCTCTCAAGTGTGGAAATTATGGTAAATTTGAGAACAAGCGAGATTAGATTGATAGTTACACCTCCTCCTTTAATTAGCCAACCACAGGATCTGTGGAGGCAAAGGCCGGGGGGGTGTGTCGGTGTGTATAACGTGTATTGTCTATGTGAAAGATTAATCAAAAGGAGTTGCTTGAGGTGGGAAGGCTTTTCCGGAGAGGTTCCACATGTTGTCAGGTAGTCCCTCTGCATGGCAGCTTCCGGTTCGGTCCCTTAGCTTTCGGAAGTGACATTTAGTCTGATATGTGCCAGCCGTGCAATCTACCTAGCCCTGCAAAGTGCAAATATTAACCTAAATGCATATTAAGATACTGTGTGTTAGCTCCTGAACTGAAATAGAGAGCGGGTGTTCCAGCGGAGGCAAGCAAATCGTGTTGATTTAGAGTGGCTTGAGGATTTGGCCCATTACCGCTTCTTTATACACTTTTAAAAAGAAATGCCAACTCGATAGTTTAGGCTTTAACTGGAACATGGCAAGTAATTGTATGTTTTGGCGGACCCCTAGTAATGTTGCAGAATCTTTCTCAGAAGTTGTTCCATGGGATAGCCGATTCCTCAGGTAAGAGCTACTTGTTTGTTCAATCCTCCATCTTAGGCCTGCTCCTCAGGTGCATCCTCCTTCTCGCAGCGATTTCCTAGGAACAGATTTCGAAGAACAGCTCTGATCACAGAATCACAGATTGGTTAGGGTTGGAAAGGACCTCTGGAGATCATCCAGCCCAACCCCCCTGCCAGAGCAGGGTCACCTACAGCAGGTTGCACAGGATGACCTCCAGGCGGGTTTTGAATGTTTCTGGGGTGGGAGACTCTACCGCCTCCCTGGGCAGCCTGTTCCAGCGCTCTGCCACCCTCAAAGTAAAGAAGTTCCTCCTCATGCTTTGATAGAAGTTCCTAGGTTCCAGTTTGTACCCGTTACCTCTTGTCCTGGATCATCTTTGATGATCCAGGACAAGAGGTAACGGGCACCAATTGGAACGTAGGAACTTGAACTTGAACTGGAACGTAGGAACTTGAACATAGGATTATCCTTGATGATTCAGGATAGCTGTGTGTCTGACCAGTCTGTCTTTCGAAGGAGGTCCTGGACCAGCTCCAGCCATGCTGTGCTGAGCAGAGCCCCTGGCAGCAGCCCCACAGCTCACTCCCAGTGTGCCTGAATGGAAAAGGTACCAAAGTTGCTCCAACACTTTCTGAAAAACTCTATAGTGTTACCCCACAAGCGCAAAGCGACGGCAAAGCCCGTGAAATGACACCGGTGCTTCCAGAAAATGTCAAGCTTCCTGCCCAAGGGTGACATGCCATGCGGTGGGGTCAGGGCCACGCGCTGAGCACCCGGTGCGCTGGGGTTGCCCCAGCGGTTCCTGAGCAGCTCCTGCAGTGCTGCCGCCGGTACCGTTCTGGCGGCTGTAGTTGTTTAAAAAGCCGTTGTTGTTTCCGGTGTAATCTGACGGCAGTTTTCTCGGGCATTTGGGCCTCTTCGAATAAGTGTGCTGTGAGTACATCTGCAAGCATTCACCTGTCGAGGTCAAATGACTGGTGGTGCTCATCTGCCCCCGTGCTACTGCTGCTGCCTCCCGTGAATGCTCATGTGCCTGCGTGCCCCTGTACAGGCACAGATGCACGCGCGCAACACCTGATCCCGCATCCTAATTATTTTTCGCCCGGTTCTCGGAGTTGTTCTGCTTCCGGCTGATGAATGGGAAAGTGTAGTAGTGCTGTTTCATTTCACCAGCCTCTCAAGTGTGGAAATTATGGTAAATTTGAGAACAAGCCAGATTAGATTGATAGTTACACCTCCTCCTTTAATTAGCCAACCACAGGATCTGTGGAGGCAAAGGCCGGGGGGGTGTGTCGGTGTATATAACGTGTATTGTCTATGTGAAAGATTAATCAAAAGGAGTTGCTTGAGGTGGGAAGGCTTCTCCGGAGAGGTTCCACATGTTGTCAGGTAGTCCCTCTGAATGGCAGCTTCCGGTTCGGTCCCTTAGCTTTCGGAAGTGACATTTAGTCTGATATGTGCCAGCCGTGCAATCTACCTAGCCCTGCAAAGTGCAAATATTAACCTAAATGCATATTAAGATACTGTGTGTTAGCTCCTGAACTGAAATAGAGAGCGGGTGTTCCAGCGGAGGCAAGCAAATCGTGTTGATTTAGAGTGGCTTGAGGATTTGGCCCATTACCGCTTCTTTATACACTTTTAAAAAGAAATGCCAACTCGATAGTTTAGGCTTTAACTGGAACATGGCAAGTAATTGTATGTTTTGGCGGACCCCTAGTAATGTTGCAGAATCTTTCTCAGAAGTTGTTCCATGGGATAGCCGATTCCTCAGGTAAGAACTACTTGTTTGTTCAATCCTCCATCTTAGGCCTGCTCCTCAGGTGCATCCTCCTTCTTGCAGCGATTTCTAGGAACAGATTTCAAAGAACAGCTCTGATCACAGAATCACAGATTGGTTAGGGTTGGAAAGGACCTCTGGAGATCATCCAGCCCAACCCCCCTGCCAGAGCAGGGTCACCTACAGCAGGTTGCACAGGATGACCTCCAGGCGGGTTTTGAATGTTTCTGGGGTGGGAGACTCTACCGCCTCCCTGGGCAGCCTGTTCCAGCGCTCTGCCACCCTCAAAGTAAAGAAGTTCCTCCTCATGCTTTGATAGAAGTTCCTAGGTTCCAGTTTGTACCCGTTACCTCTTGTCCTGGATCATCTTTGATGATCCAGGACAAGAGGTAACGGGCACCAATTGGAACGTAGGAACTTGAACTTGAACTGGAACGTAGGAACTTGAACATAGGATTATCCTTGATGATTCAGGATAGCTGTGTGTCTGACCAGTCTGTCTTTCGAAGGAGGTCCTGGGCCAGCTCCAGCCATGCTGTGTTGAGCAGAGCCCCTGGCAGCAGCCCCACAGCTCACTCCCAGTGTGCCTGAATGGAAAAGGTACCAAAGTTGCTCCAACACTTTCTGAAAAACTCTATAGTGTTACCCCACAAGCGCAAAGCGACGGCAAAGCCCGTGAAATGACACCGGTGCTTCCAGAAAATGTCAAGCTTCCTGCCCAAGGGTGACATGCCATGCGGTGGGGTCAGGGCCACGCGCTGAGCACCCGGTGCGCTGGGGTTGCCCCAGCGGTTCCTGAGCAGCTCCTGCAGTGCTGCCGCCGGTACCGTTCTGGCGGCTGTAGTTGTTTAAAAAGCCGTTGTTGTTTCCGGCGTAATCTGACGGCAGTTTTCTCGGGCATTTGGGCCTCTTCTAATAAGTGTGCTGTGAGTACATCTGCAAGCATTCACCTGTCGAGGTCAAATGACTGGTGGTGCTCATCTGCCCCCGTGCTACTGCTGCTGCCTCCCGTGAATGCTCATGTGCCTGCGTGCCCCTGTACAGGCACAGATGCACGCGCGCAACACCTGATCCCGCATCCTAATTATTTTTCGCCCGGTTCTCGGAGTTGTTCTGCTTCCGGCTGATGAATGGGAAAGTGTAGTAGTGCTGTTTCATTTCACCAGCCTCTCAAGTGTGGAAATTATGGTAAATTTGAGAACAAGCCAGATTAGATTGATAGTTACACCTCCTCCTTTAATTAGCCAACCACAGGATCTGTGGAGGCAAAGGCCGGGGGGCGTGTCGGTGGGGGGGCATACGATTTTACCATGGCGAGATTGCTGGAGGTTCTTTCTTGTCTGTTCTTTCTTGTCTTGTAAATTGATATGAGGTTCTGCCAGTCTTCCTCACGTAGCACAATCGCTCTTGATTTCTGGAGGTTGCTCACAGGGTAAGCTAATGTTTAACATCAATAAGGGTTACCGAATCTTGTCCTTGAGAAGCAGGAGTCTGGAAGCTGTTGTCAATCCAACTGCTGTATTCCTGACCAGCAAGCCCGCTCGATTCAGGGTTAATTAACTGATTACTTAGAGCGGAAGTGTTGTGGAAGAGCCCGATCATTACCATTTCTATTCATTCTAATATGATGTATTTCAACTCCCCCTCCCTCACGCCTTCCAGAGAGTGATCTGGTGAAGGAGGATGACAAGTCTTTGTGAAACCATCTCGAGTTCTGCCAGATACTCGTAGTTGAAGTTGTCTAGCGGTGCGAGATTAGACACCGTGTGAAAGGCAATACTGCACAGATTCTTTATTCCAGACCATTTTCTAAGTTCGCATGATACAAAACCTCACGGTTACTGGGCAGCTCTCCCACTTTTCATGTCAACCTTTGCTACCTCGCCCGCTGCAACGTGCAGGAAAGAAACATTGATTTGAATTGCGCCGTGGTGCCGTGCATCTTAATGACACTCTGGAGTGACTGGCAGTGTGTCTGGGTCCTGGGGTTGGACCCGGTCTAGCTGCCAGGAGGCAACATTGCAGAGAGGGGCTACAGCTGTGGTCTCTGAAGGGACCTGGCTACTCTATGTAGGCCTTCTCTCCCTGCGTCTCAGAGTGCTTGAAGATGCTAATTGGTTCACATTTTCCTCTGTTCGTTAAGGTATTCTGTCCTTAAAAATTCAGCTTTTTAAAATAGTAACGTGTATTGTCTATGTGAAAGATTAATCAAAAGGAGTTGCTTGAGGTGGGAAGGCTTTTCCGGAGAGGTTCCACATGTTGTCAGGTAGTCCCTCTGAATGGCAGCTTCCGGTTCGGTCCCTTAGCTTTCGGAAGTGACATTTAGTCTGATATGTGCCAGCCGTGCAATCTACCTAGCCCTGCAAAGTGCAAATATTAACCTAAATGCATATTAAGATACTGTGTGTTAGCTCCTGAACTGAAATAGAGAGCGGGTGTTCCAGCGGAGGCAAGCAAATCGTGTTGATTTAGAGTGGCTTGAGGATTTGGCCCATTACCGCTTCTTTATACACTTTTAAAAAGAAATGCCAACTCGATAGTTTAGGCTTTAACTGGAACATGGCAAGTAATTGTATGTTTTGGCGGACCCCTAGTAATGTTGCAGAATCTTTCTCAGAAGTTGTTCCATGGGATAGCCGATTCCTCAGGTAAGAACTACTTGTTTGTTCAATCCTCCATCTTAGGCCTGCTCCTCAGGTGCATCCTCCTTCTCGCAGCGATTTCCTAGGAACAGATTTCGAAGAACAGCTCTGATCACAGAATCACAGATTGGTTAGGGTTGGAAAGGAGCTCTGGAGATCATCCAGTCCAACCCCCCTGCCAGAGCAGGGTCACCTACAGCAGGTTGCACAGGATGACCTCCAGGCGGGTTTTGAATGTCTCTGGGGTGGGAGACTCTACCGCCTCCCTGGGCAGCCTGTTCCAGCGCTCTGCCACCCTCAAAGTAAAGAAGTTCCTCCTCATGCTTTGATAGAAGTTCCTACGTTCCAGTTTGTACCCGTTACCTCTTGTCCTGGATCATCTTTGATGATCCAGGACAAGAGGTAACGGGCACCAATTGGAACGTAGGAACTTGAACATAGGATTATCCTTGATGATTCAGGATAGCTGTGTGTCTGACCAGTCTGTCTTTCGAAGGAGGTCCTGGACCAGCTCCAGCCATGCTGTGCTGAGCAGAGCCCCTGGCAGCAGCCCCACAGCTCACTCCCAGTGTGCCTGAATGGAAAAGGTACCAAAGTTGCTCCAACACTTTCTGAAAAACTCTATAGTGTTACCCCACAAGCGCAAAGCGACGGCAAAGCCCGTGAAATGACACCGGTGCTTCCAGAAAATGTCAAGCTTCCTGCCCAAGGGTGACATGCCATGCGGTGGGGTCAGGGCCACGCGCTGAGCACCCGGTGCGCTGGGGTTGCCCCAGCGGTTCCTGAGCAGCTCCTGCAGTGCTGCCGCCGGTACCGTTCTGGCGGCTGTAGTTGTTTAAAAAGCCGTTGTTGTTTCCGGTGTAATCTGACGGCAGTTTTCTCGGGCATTTGGGCCTCTTCGAATAAGTGTGCTGTGAGTACATCTGCAAGCATTCACCTGTCGAGGTCAAATGAGTGGTGGTGCTCATCTGCCCCCGTGCTACTGCTGCTGCCTCCCGTGAATGCTCATGTGCCTGCGTGCCCCTGTACAGGCACAGATGCACGCGCGCAACACCTGATCCCGCATCCTAATTATTTTTCGCCCGGTTCTCGGAGTTGTTCTGCTTCCGGCTGATGAATGGGAAAGTGTAGTAGTGCTGTTTCATTTCACCAGCCTCTCAAGTGTGGAAATTATGGTAAATTTGAGAACAAGCCAGATTAGATTGATAGTTACACCTCCTCCTTTAATTAGCCAACCACAGGATCTGTGGAGGCAAAGGCCGGGGGGGTGTGTCGGTGTATATAACGTGTATTGTCTATGTGAAAGATTAATCAAAAGGAGTTGCTTGAGGTGGGAAGGCTTTTCCGGAGAGGTTCCACATGTTGTCAGGTAGTCCCTCTGAATGGCAGCTTCCGGTTCGGTCCCTTAGCTTTCGGAAGTGACATTTAGTCTGATATGTGCCAGCCGTGCAATCTACCTAGCCCTGCAAAGTGCAAATATTAACCTAAATGCATATTAAGATACTGTGTGTTAGCTCCTGAACTGAAATAGAGAGCGGGTGTTCCAGCGGAGGCAAGCAAATCGTGTTGATTTACAGTGGCTTGAGGATTTGGCCCATTACCGCTTCTTTATACACTTTTAAAAAGAAATGCCAACTCGATAGTTTAGGCTTTAACTGGAACATGGCAAGTAATTGTATGTTTTGGCGGACCCCTAGTAATGTTGCAGAATCTTTCTCAGAAGTTGTTCCATGGGATAGCCGATTCCTCAGGTAAGAACTACTTGTTTGTTCAATCCTCCATCTTAGGCCTGCTCCTCAGGTGCATCCTCCTTCTTGCAGCGATTTCTAGGAACAGATTTCAAAGAACAGCTCTGATCACAGAATCACAGATTGGTTAGGGTTGGAAAGGACCTCTGGAGATCATCCAGCCCAACCCCCCTGCCAGAGCAGGGTCACCTACAGCAGGTTGCACAGGATGACCTCCAGGCGGGTTTTGAATGTTTCTGGGGTCGGAGACTCTACCGCCTCCCTGGGCAGCCTGTTCCAGCGCTCTGCCACCCTCAAAGTAAAGAAGTTCCTCCTCATGCTTTGATAGAAGTTCCTAGGTTCCAGTTTGTACCCGTTACCTCTTGTCCTGGATCATCTTTGATGATCCAGGACAAGAGGTAACGGGCACCAATTGGAACGTAGGAACTTGAACTTGAACTGGAACGTAGGAACTTGAACATAGGATTATCCTTGATGATTCAGGATAGCTGTGTGTCTGACCAGTCTGTCTTTCGAAGGAGGTCCTGGGCCAGCTCCAGCCATGCTGTGTTGAGCAGAGCCCCTGGCAGCAGCCCCACACCTCACTCCCAGTGTGCCTGAATGGAAAAGGTACCAAAGTTGCTCCAACACTTTCTGAAAAACTCTATAGTGTTACCCCACAAGCGCAAAGCGACGGCAAAGCCCGTGAAATGACACCGGTGCTTCCAGAAAATGTCAAGCTTCCTGCCCAAGGGTGACATGCCATGCGGTGGGGTCAGGGCCACGCGCTGAGCACCCGGTGCGCTGGGGTTGCCCCAGCGGTTCCTGAGCAGCTCCTGCAGTGCTGCCGCCGGTACCGTTCTGGCGGCTGTAGTTGTTTAAAAAGCCGTTGTTGTTTCCGGCGTAATCTGACGGCAGTTTTCTCGGGCATTTGGGCCTCTTCTAATAAGTGTGCTGTGAGTACATCTGCAAGCATTCACCTGTCGAGGTCAAATGACTGGTGGTGCTCATCTGCCCCCGTGCTACTGCTGCTGCCTCCCGTGAATGCTCATGTGCCTGCGTGCCCCTGTACAGGCACAGATGCACGCGCGCAACACCTGATCCCGCATCCTAATTATTTTTCGCCCGGTTCTCGGAGTTGTTCTGCTTCCGGCTGATGAATGGGAAAGTGTAGTAGTGCTGTTTCATTTCACCAGCCTCTCAAGTGTGGAAATTATGGTAAATTTGAGAACAAGCCAGATTAGATTGATAGTTACACCTCCTCCTTTAATTAGCCAACCACAGGATCTGTGGAGGCAAAGGCCGGGGGGCGTGTCGGTGGGGGGGCATACGATTTTACCATGGCGAGATTGCTGGAGGTTCTTTCTTGTCTGTTCTTTCTTGTCTTGTAAATTGATATGAGGTTCTGCCAGTCTTCCTCACGTAGCACAATCGCTCTTGATTTCTGGAGGTTGCTCACAGGGTAAGCTAATGTTTAACATCAATAAGGGTTACCGAATCTTGTCCTTGAGAAGCAGGAGTCTGGAAGCTGTTGTCAATCCAACTGCTGTATTCCTGACCAGCAAGCCCGCTCGATTCAGGGTTAATTAACTGATTACTTAGAGCGGAAGTGTTGTGGAAGAGCCCGATCATTACCATTTCTATTCATTCTAATATGATGTATTTCAACTCCCCCTCCCTCACGCCTTCCAGAGAGTGATCTGGTGAAGGAGGATGACAAGTCTTTGTGAAACCATCTCGAGTTCTGCCAGATACTCGTAGTTGAAGTTGTCTAGCGGTGCGAGATTAGACACCGTGTGAAAGGCAATACTGCACAGATTCTTTATTCCAGACCATTTTCTAAGTTCGCATGATACAAAACCTCACGGTTACTGGGCAGCTCTCCCACTTTTCATGTCAACCTTTGCTACCTCGCCCGCTGCAACGTGCAGGAAAGAAACATTGATTTGAATTGCGCCGTGGTGCCGTGCATCTTAATGACACTCTGGAGTGACTGGCAGTGTGTCTGGGTCCTGGGGTTGGACCCGGTCTAGCTGCCAGGAGGCAACATTGCAGAGAGGGGCTACAGCTGTGGTCTCTGAAGGGACCTGGCTACTCTATGTAGGCCTTCTCTCCCTGCGTCTCAGAGTGCTTGAAGATGCTAATTGGTTCACATTTTCCTCTGTTCGTTAAGGTATTCTGTCCTTAAAAATTCAGCTTTTTAAAATAGTAACGTGTATTGTCTATGTGAAAGATTAATCAAAAGGAGTTGCTTGAGGTGGGAAGGCTTTTCCGGAGAGGTTCCACATGTTGTCAGGTAGTCCCTCTGAATGGCAGCTTCCGGTTCGGTCCCTTAGCTTTCGGAAGTGACATTTAGTCTGATATGTGCCAGCCGTGCAATCTACCTAGCCCTGCAAAGTGCAAATATTAACCTAAATGCATATTAAGATACTGTGTGTTAGCTCCTGAACTGAAATAGAGAGCGGGTGTTCCAGCGGAGGCAAGCAAATCGTGTTGATTTAGAGTGGCTTGAGGATTTGGCCCATTACCGCTTCTTTATACACTTTTAAAAAGAAATGCCAACTCGATAGTTTAGGCTTTAACTGGAACATGGCAAGTAATTGTATGTTTTGGCGGACCCCTAGTAATGTTGCAGAATCTTTCTCAGAAGTTGTTCCATGGGATAGCCGATTCCTCAGGTAAGAGCTACTTGTTTGTTCAATCCTCCATCTTAGGCCTGCTCCTCAGGTGCATCCTCCTTCTCGCAGCGATTTCCTAGGAACAGATTTCGAAGAACAGCTCTGATCACAGAATCACAGATTGGTTAGGGTTGGAAAGGAGCTCTGGAGATCATCCAGCCCAACCCCCCTGCCAGAGCAGGGTCACCTACAGCAGGTTGCACAGGATGACCTCCAGGCGGGTTTTGAATGTTTCTGGGGTGGGAGACTCTACCGCCTCCCTGGGCAGCCTGTTCCAGCGCTCTGCCACCCTCAAAGTAAAGAAGTTCCTCCTCATGCTTTGATAGAAGTTCCTAGGTTCCAGTTTGTACCCGTTACCTCTTGTCCTGGATCATCTTTGATGATCCAGGACAAGAGGTAACGGGCACCAATTGGAACGTAGGAACTTGAACTTGAACTGGAACGTAGGAACTTGAACATAGGATTATCCTTGATGATTCAGGATAGCTGTGTGTCTGACCAGTCTGTCTTTCGAAGGAGGTCCTGGACCAGCTCCAGCCATGCTGTGCTGAGCAGAGCCCCTGGCAGCAGCCCCACAGCTCACTCCCAGTGTGCCTGAATGGAAAAGGTACCAAAGTTGCTCCAACACTTTCTGAAAAACTCTATAGTGTTACCCCACAAGCGCAAAGCGACGGCAAAGCCCGTGAAATGACACCGGTGCTTCCAGAAAATGTCAAGCTTCCTGCCCAAGGGTGACATGCCATGCGGTGGGGTCAGGGCCACGCGCTGAGCACCCGGTGCGCTGGGGTTGCCCCAGCGGTTCCTGAGCAGCTCCTGCAGTGCTGCCGCCGGTACCGTTCTGGCGGCTGTAGTTGTTTAAAAAGCCGTTGTTGTTTCCGGTGTAATCTGACGGCAGTTTTCTCGGGCATTTGGGCCTCTTCGAATAAGTGTGCTGTGAGTACATCTGCAAGCATTCACCTGTCGAGGTCAAATGAGTGGTGGTGCTCATCTGCCCCCGTGCTACTGCTGCTGCCTCCCGTGAATGCTCATGTGCCTGCGTGCCCCTGTACAGGCACAGATGCACGCGCGCAACACCTGATCCCGCATCCTAATTATTTTTCGCCCGGTTCTCGGAGTTGTTCTGCTTCCGGCTGATGAATGGGAAAGTGTAGTAGTGCTGTTTCATTTCACCAGCCTCTCAAGTGTGGAAATTATGGTAAATTTGAGAACAAGCCAGATTAGATTGATAGTTACACCTCCTCCTTTAATTAGCCAACCACAGGATCTGTGGAGGCAAAGGCCGGGGGGCGTGTCGGTGGGGGGGCATACGATTTTACCATGGCGAGATTGCTGGAGGTTCTTTCTTGTCTGTTCTTTCTTGTCTTGTAAATTGATATGAGGTTCTGCCAGTCTTCCTCACGTAGCACAATCGCTCTTGATTTCTGGAGGTTGCTCACAGGGTAAGCTAATGTTTAACATCAATAAGGGTTACCGAATCTTGTCCTTGAGAAGCAGGAGTCTGGAAGCTGTTGTCAATCCAACTGCTGTATTCCTGACCAGCAAGCCCGCTCGATTCAGGGTTAATTAACTGATTACTTAGAGCGGAAGTGTTGTGGAAGAGCCCGATCATTACCATTTCTATTCATTCTAATATGATGTATTTCAACTCCCCCTCCCTCACGCCTTCCAGAGAGTGATCTGGTGAAGGAGGATGACAAGTCTTTGTGAAACCATCTCGAGTTCTGCCAGATACTCGTAGTTGAAGTTGTCTAGCGGTGCGAGATTAGACACCGTGTGAAAGGCAATACTGCACAGATTCTTTATTCCAGACCATTTTCTAAGTTCGCATGATACAAAACCTCACGGTTACTGGGCAGCTCTCCCACTTTTCATGTCAACCTTTGCTACCTCGCCCGCTGCAACGTGCAGGAAAGAAACATTGATTTGAATTGCGCCGTGGTGCCGTGCATCTTAATGACACTCTGGAGTGACTGGCAGTGTGTCTGGGTCCTGGGGTTGGACCCGGTCTAGCTGCCAGGAGGCAACATTGCAGAGAGGGGCTACAGCTGTGGTCTCTGAAGGGACCTGGCTACTCTATGTAGGCCTTCTCTCCCTGCGTCTCAGAGTGCTTGAAGATGCTAATTGGTTCACATTTTCCT
This sequence comes from Vanellus vanellus, assembly GCF_965231255.1. Classification (NCBI taxonomy): domain Eukaryota; kingdom Metazoa; phylum Chordata; class Aves; order Charadriiformes; family Charadriidae; genus Vanellus; species Vanellus vanellus. The sequence continues at coordinate 33,635 of NW_028128566.1, read as the reverse complement.
CTGTTCGTTAAGGTATTCTGTCCTTAAAAATTCAGCTTTTTAAAATAGTAACGTGTATTGTCTATGTGAAAGATTAATCAAAAGGAGTTGCTTGAGGTGGGAAGGCTTTTCCGGAGAGGTTCCACATGTTGTCAGGTAGTCCCTCTGAATGGCAGCTTCCGGTTCGGTCCCTTAGCTTTCGGAAGTGACATTTAGTCTGATATGTGCCAGCCGTGCAATCTACCTAGCCCTGCAAAGTGCAAATATTAACCTAAATGCATATTAAGATAGTGTGTGTTAGCTCCTGAACTGAAATAGAGAGCGGGTGTTCCAGCGGAGGCAAGCAAATCGTGTTGATTTACAGTGGCTTGAGGATTTGGCCCATTACCGCTTCTTTATACACTTTTAAAAAGAAATGCCAACTCGATAGTTTAGGCTTTAACTGGAACATGGCAAGTAATTGTATGTTTTGGCGGACCCCTAGTAATGTTGCAGAATCTTTCTCAGAAGTTGTTCCATGGGATAGCCGATTCCTCAGGTAAGAGCTACTTGTTTGTTCAATCCTCCATCTTAGGCCTGCTCCTCAGGTGCATCCTCCTTCTCGCAGCGATTTCCTAGGAACAGATTTCGAAGAACAGCTCTGATCACAGAATCACAGATTGGTTAGGGTTGGAAAGGAGCTCTGGAGATCATCCAGCCCAACCCCCCTGCCAGAGCAGGGTCACCTACAGCAGGTTGCACAGGATGACCTCCAGGCGGGTTTTGAATGTTTCTGGGGTGGGAGACTCTACCGCCTCCCTGGGCAGCCTGTTCCAGCGCTCTGCCACCCTCAAAGTAAAGAAGTTCCTCCTCATGCTTTGATAGAAGTTCCTAGGTTCCAGTTTGTACCCGTTACCTCTTGTCCTGGATCATCTTTGATGATCCAGGACAAGAGGTAACGGGCACCAATTGGAACGTAGGAACTTGAACTTGAACTGGAACGTAGGAACTTGAACATAGGATTATCCTTGATGATTCAGGATAGCTGTGTGTCTGACCAGTCTGTCTTTCGAAGGAGGTCCTGGACCAGCTCCAGCCATGCTGTGCTGAGCAGAGCCCCTGGCAGCAGCCCCACAGCTCACTCCCAGTGTGCCTGAATGGAAAAGGTACCAAAGTTGCTCCAACACTTTCTGAAAAACTCTATAGTGTTACCCCACAAGCGCAAAGCGACGGCAAAGCCCGTGAAATGACACCGGTGCTTCCAGAAAATGTCAAGCTTCCTGCCCAAGGGTGACATGCCATGCGGTGGGGTCAGGGCCACGCGCTGAGCACCCGGTGCGCTGGGGTTGCCCCAGCGGTTCCTGAGCAGCTCCTGCAGTGCTGCCGCCGGTACCGTTCTGGCGGCTGTAGTTGTTTAAAAAGCCGTTGTTGTTTCCGGTGTAATCTGACGGCAGTTTTCTCGGGCATTTGGGCCTCTTCGAATAAGTGTGCTGTGAGTACATCTGCAAGCATTCACCTGTCGAGGTCAAATGAGTGGTGGTGCTCATCTGCCCCCGTGCTACTGCTGCTGCCTCCCGTGAATGCTCATGTGCCTGCGTGCCCCTGTACAGGCACAGATGCACGCGCGCAACACCTGATCCCGCATCCTAATTATTTTTCGCCCGGTTCTCGGAGTTGTTCTGCTTCCGGCTGATGAATGGGAAAGTGTAGTAGTGCTGTTTCATTTCACCAGCCTCTCAAGTGTGGAAATTATGGTAAATTTGAGAACAAGCCAGATTAGATTGATAGTTACACCTCCTCCTTTAATTAGCCAACCACAGGATCTGTGGAGGCAAAGGCCGGGGGGCGTGTCGGTGGGGGGGCATACGATTTTACCATGGCGAGATTGCTGGAGGTTCTTTCTTGTCTGTTCTTTCTTGTCTTGTAAATTGATATGAGGTTCTGCCAGTCTTCCTCACGTAGCACAATCGCTCTTGATTTCTGGAGGTTGCTCACAGGGTAAGCTAATGTTTAACATCAATAAGGGTTACCGAATCTTGTCCTTGAGAAGCAGGAGTCTGGAAGCTGTTGTCAATCCAACTGCTGTATTCCTGACCAGCAAGCCCGCTCGATTCAGGGTTAATTAACTGATTACTTAGAGCGGAAGTGTTGTGGAAGAGCCCGATCATTACCATTTCTATTCATTCTAATATGATGTATTTCAACTCCCCCTCCCTCACGCCTTCCAGAGAGTGATCTGGTGAAGGAGGATGACAAGTCTTTGTGAAACCATCTCGAGTTCTGCCAGATACTCGTAGTTGAAGTTGTCTAGCGGTGCGAGATTAGACACCGTGTGAAAGGCAATACTGCACAGATTCTTTATTCCAGACCATTTTCTAAGTTCGCATGATACAAAACCTCACGGTTACTGGGCAGCTCTCCCACTTTTCATGTCAACCTTTGCTACCTCGCCCGCTGCAACGTGCAGGAAAGAAACATTGATTTGAATTGCGCCGTGGTGCCGTGCATCTTAATGACACTCTGGAGTGACTGGCAGTGTGTCTGGGTCCTGGGGTTGGACCCGGTCTAGCTGCCAGGAGGCAACATTGCAGAGAGGGGCTACAGCTGTGGTCTCTGAAGGGACCTGGCTACTCTATGTAGGCCTTCTCTCCCTGCGTCTCAGAGTGCTTGAAGATGCTAATTGGTTCACATTTTCCTCTGTTCGTTAAGGTATTCTGTCCTTAAAAATTCAGCTTTTTAAAATAGTAACGTGTATTGTCTATGTGAAAGATTAATCAAAAGGAGTTGCTTGAGGTGGGAAGGCTTTTCCGGAGAGGTTCCACATGTTGTCAGGTAGTCCCTCTGAATGGCAGCTTCCGGTTCGGTCCCTTAGCTTTCGGAAGTGACATTTAGTCTGATATGTGCCAGCCGTGCAATCTACCTAGCCCTGCAAAGTGCAAATATTAACCTAAATGCATATTAAGATAGTGTGTGTTAGCTCCTGAACTGAAATAGAGAGCGGGTGTTCCAGCGGAGGCAAGCAAATCGTGTTGATTTACAGTGGCTTGAGGATTTGGCCCATTACCGCTTCTTTATACACTTTTAAAAAGAAATGCCAACTCGATAGTTTAGGCTTTAACTGGAACATGGCAAGTAATTGTATGTTTTGGCGGACCCCTAGTAATGTTGCAGAATCTTTCTCAGAAGTTGTTCCATGGGATAGCCGATTCCTCAGGTAAGAGCTACTTGTTTGTTCAATCCTCCATCTTAGGCCTGCTCCTCAGGTGCATCCTCCTTCTCGCAGCGATTTCCTAGGAACAGATTTCGAAGAACAGCTCTGATCACAGAATCACAGATTGGTTAGGGTTGGAAAGGAGCTCTGGAGATCATCCAGCCCAACCCCCCTGCCAGAGCAGGGTCACCTACAGCAGGTTGCACAGGATGACCTCCAGGCGGGTTTTGAATGTTTCTGGGGTGGGAGACTCTACCGCCTCCCTGGGCAGCCTGTTCCAGCGCTCTGCCACCCTCAAAGTAAAGAAGTTCCTCCTCATGCTTTGATAGAAGTTCCTACGTTCCAGTTTGTACCCGTTACCTCTTGTCCTGGATCATCTTTGATGATCCAGGACAAGAGGTAACGGGCACCAATTGGAACGTAGGAACTTGAACTTGAACTGGAACGTAGGAACTTGAACATAGGATTATCCTTGATGATTCAGGATAGCTGTGTGTCTGACCAGTCTGTCTTTCGAAGGAGGTCCTGGACCAGCTCCAGCCATGCTGTGCTGAGCAGAGCCCCTGGCAGCAGCCCCACAGCTCACTCCCAGTGTGCCTGAATGGAAAAGGTACCAAAGTTGCTCCAACACTTTCTGAAAAACTCTATAGTGTTACCCCACAAGCGCAAAGCGACGGCAAAGCCCGTGAAATGACACCGGTGCTTCCAGAAAATGTCAAGCTTCCTGCCCAAGGGTGACATGCCATGCGGTGGGGTCAGGGCCACGCGCTGAGCACCCGGTGCGCTGGGGTTGCCCCAGCGGTTCCTGAGCAGCTCCTGCAGTGCTGCCGCCGGTACCGTTCTGGCGGCTGTAGTTGTTTAAAAAGCCGTTGTTGTTTCCGGTGTAATCTGACGGCAGTTTTCTCGGGCATTTGGGCCTCTTCGAATAAGTGTGCTGTGAGTACATCTGCAAGCATTCACCTGTCGAGGTCAAATGACTGGTGGTGCTCATCTGCCCCCGTGCTACTGCTGCTGCCTCCCGTGAATGCTCATGTGCCTGCGTGCCCCTGTACAGGCACAGATGCACGCGCGCAACACCTGATCCCGCATCCTAATTATTTTTCGCCCGGTTCTCGGAGTTGTTCTGCTTCCGGCTGATGAATGGGAAAGTGTAGTAGTGCTGTTTCATTTCACCAGCCTCTCAAGTGTGGAAATTATGGTAAATTTGAGAACAAGCCAGATTAGATTGATAGTTACACCTCCTCCTTTAATTAGCCAACCACAGGATCTGTGGAGGCAAAGGCCGGGGGGGTGTGTCGGTGTATATAACGTGTATTGTCTATGTGAAAGATTAATCAAAAGGAGTTGCTTGAGGTGGGAAGGCTTTTCCGGAGAGGTTCCACATGTTGTCAGGTAGTCCCTCTGAATGGCAGCTTCCGGTTCGGTCCCTTAGCTTTCGGAAGTGACATTTAGTCTGATATGTGCCAGCCGTGCAATCTACCTAGCCCTGCAAAGTGCAAATATTAACCTAAATGCATATTAAGATACTGTGTGTTAGCTCCTGAACTGAAATAGAGAGCGGGTGTTCCAGCGGAGGCAAGCAAATCGTGTTGATTTAGAGTGGCTTGAGGATTTGGCCCATTACCGCTTCTTTATACACTTTTAAAAAGAAATGCCAACTCGATAGTTTAGGCTTTAACTGGAACATGGCAAGTAATTGTATGTTTTGGCGGACCCCTAGTAATGTTGCAGAATCTTTCTCAGAAGTTGTTCCATGGGATAGCCGATTCCTCAGGTAAGAACTACTTGTTTGTTCAATCCTCCATCTTAGGCCTGCTCCTCAGGTGCATCCTCCTTCTTGCAGCGATTTCTAGGAACAGATTTCAAAGAACAGCTCTGATCACAGAATCACAGATTGGTTAGGGTTGGAAAGGACCTCTGGAGATCATCCAGCCCAACCCCCCTGCCAGAGCAGGGTCACCTACAGCAGGTTGCACAGGATGACCTCCAGGCGGGTTTTGAATGTTTCTGGGGTGGGAGACTCTACCGCCTCCCTGGGCAGCCTGTTCCAGCGCTCTGCCACCCTCAAAGTAAAGAAGTTCCTCCTCATGCTTTGATAGAAGTTCCTAGGTTCCAGTTTGTACCCGTTACCTCTTGTCCTGGATCATCTTTGATGATCCAGGACAAGAGGTAACGGGCACCAATTGGAACGTAGGAACTTGAACTTGAACTGGAACGTAGGAACTTGAACATAGGATTATCCTTGATGATTCAGGATAGCTGTGTGTCTGACCAGTCTGTCTTTCGAAGGAGGTCCTGGGCCAGCTCCAGCCATGCTGTGTTGAGCAGAGCCCCTGGCAGCAGCCCCACAGCTCACTCCCAGTGTGCCTGAATGGAAAAGGTACCAAAGTTGCTCCAACACTTTCTGAAAAACTCTATAGTGTTACCCCACAAGCGCAAAGCGACGGCAAAGCCCGTGAAATGACACCGGTGCTTCCAGAAAATGTCAAGCTTCCTGCCCAAGGGTGACATGCCATGCGGTGGGGTCAGGGCCACGCGCTGAGCACCCGGTGCGCTGGGGTTGCCCCAGCGGTTCCTGAGCAGCTCCTGCAGTGCTGCCGCCGGTACCGTTCTGGCGGCTGTAGTTGTTTAAAAAGCCGTTGTTGTTTCCGGCGTAATCTGACGGCAGTTTTCTCGGGCATTTGGGCCTCTTCTAATAAGTGTGCTGTGAGTACATCTGCAAGCATTCACCTGTCGAGGTCAAATGACTGGTGGTGCTCATCTGCCCCCGTGCTACTGCTGCTGCCTCCCGTGAATGCTCATGTGCCTGCGTGCCCCTGTACAGGCACAGATGCACGCGCGCAACACCTGATCCCGCATCCTAATTATTTTTCGCCCGGTTCTCGGAGTTGTTCTGCTTCCGGCTGATGAATGGGAAAGTGTAGTAGTGCTGTTTCATTTCACCAGCCTCTCAAGTGTGGAAATTATGGTAAATTTGAGAACAAGCCAGATTAGATTGATAGTTACACCTCCTCCTTTAATTAGCCAACCACAGGATCTGTGGAGGCAAAGGCCGGGGGGCGTGTCGGTGGGGGGGCATACGATTTTACCATGGCGAGATTGCTGGAGGTTCTTTCTTGTCTGTTCTTTCTTGTCTTGTAAATTGATATGAGGTTCTGCCAGTCTTCCTCACGTAGCACAATCGCTCTTGATTTCTGGAGGTTGCTCACAGGGTAAGCTAATGTTTAACATCAATAAGGGTTACCGAATCTTGTCCTTGAGAAGCAGGAGTCTGGAAGCTGTTGTCAATCCAACTGCTGTATTCCTGACCAGCAAGCCCGCTCGATTCAGGGTTAATTAACTGATTACTTAGAGCGGAAGTGTTGTGGAAGAGCCCGATCATTACCATTTCTATTCATTCTAATATGATGTATTTCAACTCCCCCTCCCTCACGCCTTCCAGAGAGTGATCTGGTGAAGGAGGATGACAAGTCTTTGTGAAACCATCTCGAGTTCTGCCAGATACTCGTAGTTGAAGTTGTCTAGCGGTGCGAGATTAGACACCGTGTGAAAGGCAATACTGCACAGATTCTTTATTCCAGACCATTTTCTAAGTTCGCATGATACAAAACCTCACGGTTACTGGGCAGCTCTCCCACTTTTCATGTCAACCTTTGCTACCTCGCCCGCTGCAACGTGCAGGAAAGAAACATTGATTTGAATTGCGCCGTGGTGCCGTGCATCTTAATGACACTCTGGAGTGACTGGCAGTGTGTCTGGGTCCTGGGGTTGGACCCGGTCTAGCTGCCAGGAGGCAACATTGCAGAGAGGGGCTACAGCTGTGGTCTCTGAAGGGACCTGGCTACTCTATGTAGGCCTTCTCTCCCTGCGTCTCAGAGTGCTTGAAGATGCTAATTGGTTCACATTTTCCTCTGTTCGTTAAGGTATTCTGTCCTTAAAAATTCAGCTTTTTAAAATAGTAACGTGTATTGTCTATGTGAAAGATTAATCAAAAGGAGTTGCTTGAGGTGGGAAGGCTTTTCCGGAGAGGTTCCACATGTTGTCAGGTAGTCCCTCTGAATGGCAGCTTCCGGTTCGGTCCCTTAGCTTTCGGAAGTGACATTTAGTCTGATATGTGCCAGCCGTGCAATCTACCTAGCCCTGCAAAGTGCAAATATTAACCTAAATGCATATTAAGATACTGTGTGTTAGCTCCTGAACTGAAATAGAGAGCGGGTGTTCCAGCGGAGGCAAGCAAATCGTGTTGATTTACAGTGGCTTGAGGATTTGGCCCATTACCGCTTCTTTATACACTTTTAAAAAGAAATGCCAACTCGATAGTTTAGGCTTTAACTGGAACATGGCAAGTAATTGTATGTTTTGGCGGACCCCTAGTAATGTTGCAGAATCTTTCTCAGAAGTTGTTCCATGGGATAGCCGATTCCTCAGGTAAGAGCTACTTGTTTGTTCAATCCTCCATCTTAGGCCTGCTCCTCAGGTGCATCCTCCTTCTCGCAGCGATTTCCTAGGAACAGATTTCGAAGAACAGCTCTGATCACAGAATCACAGATTGGTTAGGGTTGGAAAGGAGCTCTGGAGATCATCCAGTCCAACCCCCCTGCCAGAGCAGGGTCACCTACAGCAGGTTGCACAGGATGACCTCCAGGCGGGTTTTGAATGTCTCTGGGGTGGGAGACTCTACCGCCTCCCTGGGCAGCCTGTTCCAGCGCTCTGCCACCCTCAAAGTAAAGAAGTTCCTCCTCATGCTTTGATAGAAGTTCCTACGTTCCAGTTTGTACCCGTTACCTCTTGTCCTGGATCATCTTTGATGATCCAGGACAAGAGGTAACGGGCACCAATTGGAACGTAGGAACTTGAACTTGAACTGGAACGTAGGAACTTGAACATAGGATTATCCTTGATGATTCAGGATAGCTGTGTGTCTGACCAGTCTGTCTTTCGAAGGAGGTCCTGGACCAGCTCCAGCCATGCTGTGCTGAGCAGAGCCCCTGGCAGCAGCCCCACAGCTCACTCCCAGTGTGCCTGAATGGAAAAGGTACCAAAGTTGCTCCAACACTTTCTGAAAAACTCTATAGTGTTACCCCACAAGCGCAAAGCGACGGCAAAGCCCGTGAAATGACACCGGTGCTTCCAGAAAATGTCAAGCTTCCTGCCCAAGGGTGACATGCCATGCGGTGGGGTCAGGGCCACGCGCTGAGCACCCGGTGCGCTGGGGTTGCCCCAGCGGTTCCTGAGCAGCTCCTGCAGTGCTGCCGCCGGTACCGTTCTGGCGGCTGTAGTTGTTTAAAAAGCCGTTGTTGTTTCCGGTGTAATCTGACGGCAGTTTTCTCGGGCATTTGGGCCTCTTCGAATAAGTGTGCTGTGAGTACATCTGCAAGCATTCACCTGTCGAGGTCAAATGAGTGGTGGTGCTCATCTGCCCCCGTGCTACTGCTGCTGCCTCCCGTGAATGCTCATGTGCCTGCGTGCCCCTGTACAGGCACAGATGCACGCGCGCAACACCTGATCCCGCATCCTAATTATTTTTCGCCCGGTTCTCGGAGTTGTTCTGCTTCCGGCTGATGAATGGGAAAGTGTAGTAGTGCTGTTTCATTTCACCAGCCTCTCAAGTGTGGAAATTATGGTAAATTTGAGAACAAGCCAGATTAGATTGATAGTTACACCTCCTCCTTTAATTAGCCAACCACAGGATCTGTGGAGGCAAAGGCCGGGGGGGTGTGTCGGTGTATATAACGTGTATTGTCTATGTGAAAGATTAATCAAAAGGAGTTGCTTGAGGTGGGAAGGCTTTTCCGGAGAGGTTCCACATGTTGTCAGGTAGTCCCTCTGAATGGCAGCTTCCGGTTCGGTCCCTTAGCTTTCGGAAGTGACATTTAGTCTGATATGTGCCAGCCGTGCAATCTACCTAGCCCTGCAAAGTGCAAATATTAACCTAAATGCATATTAAGATACTGTGTGTTAGCTCCTGAACTGAAATAGAGAGCGGGTGTTCCAGCGGAGGCAAGCAAATCGTGTTGATTTAGAGTGGCTTGAGGATTTGGCCCATTACCGCTTCTTTATACACTTTTAAAAAGAAATGCCAACTCGATAGTTTAGGCTTTAACTGGAACATGGCAAGTAATTGTATGTTTTGGCGGACCCCTAGTAATGTTGCAGAATCTTTCTCAGAAGTTGTTCCATGGGATAGCCGATTCCTCAGGTAAGAACTACTTGTTTGTTCAATCCTCCATCTTAGGCCTGCTCCTCAGGTGCATCCTCCTTCTTGCAGCGATTTCTAGGAACAGATTTCAAAGAACAGCTCTGATCACAGAATCACAGATTGGTTAGGGTTGGAAAGGACCTCTGGAGATCATCCAGCCCAACCCCCCTGCCAGAGCAGGGTCACCTACAGCAGGTTGCACAGGATGACCTCCAGGCGGGTTTTGAATGTTTCTGGGGTGGGAGACTCTACCGCCTCCCTGGGCAGCCTGTTCCAGCGCTCTGCCACCCTCAAAGTAAAGAAGTTCCTCCTCATGCTTTGATAGAAGTTCCTAGGTTCCAGTTTGTACCCGTTACCTCTTGTCCTGGATCATCTTTGATGATCCAGGACAAGAGGTAACGGGCACCAATTGGAACGTAGGAACTTGAACTTGAACTGGAACGTAGGAACTTGAACATAGGATTATCCTTGATGATTCAGGATAGCTGTGTGTCTGACCAGTCTGTCTTTCGAAGGAGGTCCTGGGCCAGCTCCAGCCATGCTGTGTTGAGCAGAGCCCCTGGCAGCAGCCCCACAGCTCACTCCCAGTGTGCCTGAATGGAAAAGGTACCAAAGTTGCTCCAACACTTTCTGAAAAACTCTATAGTGTTACCCCACAAGCGCAAAGCGACGGCAAAGCCCGTGAAATGACACCGGTGCTTCCAGAAAATGTCAAGCTTCCTGCCCAAGGGTGACATGCCATGCGGTGGGGTCAGGGCCACGCGCTGAGCACCCGGTGCGCTGGGGTTGCCCCAGCGGTTCCTGAGCAGCTCCTGCAGTGCTGCCGCCGGTACCGTTCTGGCGGCTGTAGTTGTTTAAAAAGCCGTTGTTGTTTCCGGCGTAATCTGACGGCAGTTTTCTCGGGCATTTGGGCCTCTTCGAATAAGTGTGCTGTGAGTACATCTGCAAGCATTCACCTGTCGAGGTCAAATGACTGGTGGTGCTCATCTGCCCCCGTGCTACTGCTGCTGCCTCCCGTGAATGCTCATGTGCCTGCGTGCCCCTGTACAGGCACAGATGCACGCGCGCAACACCTGATCCCGCATCCTAATTATTTTTCGCCCGGTTCTCGGAGTTGTTCTGCTTCCGGCTGATGAATGGGAAAGTGTAGTAGTGCTGTTTCATTTCACCAGCCTCTCAAGTGTGGAAATTATGGTAAATTTGAGAACAAGCCAGATTAGATTGATAGTTACACCTCCTCCTTTAATTAGCCAACCACAGGATCTGTGGAGGCAAAGGCCGGGGGGCGTGTCGGTGGGGGGGCATACGATTTTACCATGGCGAGATTGCTGGAGGTTCTTTCTTGTCTGTTCTTTCTTGTCTTGTAAATTGATATGAGGTTCTGCCAGTCTTCCTCACGTAGCACAATCGCTCTTGATTTCTGGAGGTTGCTCACAGGGTAAGCTAATGTTTAACATCAATAAGGGTTACCGAATCTTGTCCTTGAGAAGCAGGAGTCTGGAAGCTGTTGTCAATCCAACTGCTGTATTCCTGACCAGCAAGCCCGCTCGATTCAGGGTTAATTAACTGATTACTTAGAGCGGAAGTGTTGTGGAAGAGCCCGATCATTACCATTTCTATTCATTCTAATATGATGTATTTCAACTCCCCCTCCCTCACGCCTTCCAGAGAGTGATCTGGTGAAGGAGGATGACAAGTCTTTGTGAAACCATCTCGAGTTCTGCCAGATACTCGTAGTTGAAGTTGTCTAGCGGTGCGAGATTAGACACCGTGTGAAAGGCAATACTGCACAGATTCTTTATTCCAGACCATTTTCTAAGTTCGCATGATACAAAACCTCACGGTTACTGGGCAGCTCTCCCACTTTTCATGTCAACCTTTGCTACCTCGCCCGCTGCAACGTGCAGGAAAGAAACATTGATTTGAATTGCGCCGTGGTGCCGTGCATCTTAATGACACTCTGGAGTGACTGGCAGTGTGTCTGGGTCCTGGGGTTGGACCCGGTCTAGCTGCCAGGGGGCAACATTGCAGAGAGGGGCTACAGCTGTGGTCTCTGAAGGGACCTGGCTACTCTATGTAGGCCTTCTCTCCCTGCGTCTCAGAGTGCTTGAAGATGCTAATTGGTTCACATTTTCCTCTGTTCGTTAAGGTATTCTGTCCTTAAAAATTCAGCTTTTTAAAATAGTAACGTGTATTGTCTATGTGAAAGATTAATCAAAAGGAGTTGCTTGAGGTGGGAAGGCTTTTCCGGAGAGGTTCCACATGTTGTCAGGTAGTCCCTCTGAATGGCAGCTTCCGGTTCGGTCCCTTAGCTTTCGGAAGTGACATTTAGTCTGATATGTGCCAGCCGTGCAATCTACCTAGCCCTGCAAAGTGCAAATATTAACCTAAATGCATATTAAGATACTGTGTGTTAGCTCCTGAACTGAAATAGAGAGCGGGTGTTCCAGCGGAGGCAAGCAAATCGTGTTGATTTAGAGTGGCTTGAGGATTTGGCCCATTACCGCTTCTTTATACACTTTTAAAAAGAAATGCCAACTCGATAGTTTAGGCTTTAACTGGAACATGGCAAGTAATTGTATGTTTTGGCGGACCCCTAGTAATGTTGCAGAATCTTTCTCAGAAGTTGTTCCATGGGATAGCCGATTCCTCAGGTAAGAGCTACTTGTTTGTTCAATCCTCCATCTTAGGCCTGCTCCTCAGGTGCATCCTCCTTCTCGCAGCGATTTCCTAGGAACAGATTTCGAAGAACAGCTCTGATCACAGAATCACAGATTGGTTAGGGTTGGAAAGGAGCTCTGGAGATCATCCAGCCCAACCCCCCTGCCAGAGCAGGGTCACCTACAGCAGGTTGCACAGGATGACCTCCAGGCGGGTTTTGAATGTTTCTGGGGTGGGAGACTCTACCGCCTCCCTGGGCAGCCTGTTCCAGCGCTCTGCCACCCTCAAAGTAAAGAAGTTCCTCCTCATGCTTTGATAGAAGTTCCTAGGTTCCAGTTTGTACCCGTTACCTCTTGTCCTGGATCATCTTTGATGATCCAGGACAAGAGGTAACGGGCACCAATTGGAACGTAGGAACTTGAACTTGAACTGGAACGTAGGAACTTGAACATAGGATTATCCTTGATGATTCAGGATAGCTGTGTGTCTGACCAGTCTGTCTTTCGAAGGAGGTCCTGGACCAGCTCCAGCCATGCTGTGCTGAGCAGAGCCCCTGGCAGCAGCCCCACAGCTCACTCCCAGTGTGCCTGAATGGAAAAGGTACCAAAGTTGCTCCAACACTTTCTGAAAAACTCTATAGTGTTACCCCACAAGCGCAAAGCGACGGCAAAGCCCGTGAAATGACACCGGTGCTTCCAGAAAATGTCAAGCTTCCTGCCCAAGGGTGACATGCCATGCGGTGGGGTCAGGGCCACGCGCTGAGCACCCGGTGCGCTGGGGTTGCCCCAGCGGTTCCTGAGCAGCTCCTGCAGTGCTGCCGCCGGTACCGTTCTGGCGGCTGTAGTTGTTTAAAAAGCCGTTGTTGTTTCCGGTGTAATCTGACGGCAGTTTTCTCGGGCATTTGGGCCTCTTCGAATAAGTGTGCTGTGAGTACATCTGCAAGCATTCACCTGTCGAGGTCAAATGAGTGGTGGTGCTCATCTGCCCCCGTGCTACTGCTGCTGCCTCCCGTGAATGCTCATGTGCCTGCGTGCCCCTGTACAGGCACAGATGCACGCGCGCAACACCTGATCCCGCATCCTAATTATTTTTCGCCCGGTTCTCGGAGTTGTTCTGCTTCCGGCTGATGAATGGGAAAGTGTAGTAGTGCTGTTTCATTTCACCAGCCTCTCAAGTGTGGAAATTATGGTAAATTTGAGAACAAGCCAGATTAGATTGATAGTTACACCTCCTCCTTTAATTAGCCAACCACAGGATCTGTGGAGGCAAAGGCCGGGGGGCGTGTCGGTGGGGGGGCATACGATTTTACCATGGCGAGATTGCTGGAGGTTCTTTCTTGTCTGTTCTTTCTTGTCTTGTAAATTGATATGAGGTTCTGCCAGTCTTCCTCACGTAGCACAATCGCTCTTGATTTCTGGAGGTTGCTCACAGGGTAAGCTAATGTTTAACATCAATAAGGGTTACCGAATCTTGTCCTTGAGAAGCAGGAGTCTGGAAGCTGTTGTCAATCCAACTGCTGTATTCCTGACCAGCAAGCCCGCTCGATTCAGGGTTAATTAACTGATTACTTAGAGCGGAAGTGTTGTGGAAGAGCCCGATCATTACCATTTCTATTCATTCTAATATGATGTATTTCAACTCCCCCTCCCTCACGCCTTCCAGAGAGTGATCTGGTGAAGGAGGATGACAAGTCTTTGTGAAACCATCTCGAGTTCTGCCAGATACTCGTAGTTGAAGTTGTCTAGCGGTGCGAGATTAGACACCGTGTGAAAGGCAATACTGCACAGATTCTTTATTCCAGACCATTTTCTAAGTTCGCATGATACAAAACCTCACGGTTACTGGGCAGCTCTCCCACTTTTCATGTCAACCTTTGCTACCTCGCCCGCTGCAACGTGCAGGAAAGAAACATTGATTTGAATTGCGCCGTGGTGCCGTGCATCTTAATGACACTCTGGAGTGACTGGCAGTGTGTCTGGGTCCTGGGGTTGGACCCGGTCTAGCTGCCAGGGGGCAACATTGCAGAGAGGGGCTACAGCTGTGGTCTCTGAAGGGACCTGGCTACTCTATGTAGGCCTTCTCTCCCTGCGTCTCAGAGTGCTTGAAGATGCTAATTGGTTCACATTTTCCTCTGTTCGTTAAGGTATTCTGTCCTTAAAAATTCAGCTTTTTAAAATAGTAACGTGTATTGTCTATGTGAAAGATTAATCAAAAGGAGTTGCTTGAGGTGGGAAGGCTTTTCCGGAGAGGTTCCACATGTTGTCAGGTAGTCCCTCTGAATGGCAGCTTCCGGTTCGGTCCCTTAGCTTTCGGAAGTGACATTTAGTCTGATATGTGCCAGCCGTGCAATCTACCTAGCCCTGCAAAGTGCAAATATTAACCTAAATGCATATTAAGATACTGTGTGTTAGCTCCTGAACTGAAATAGAGAGCGGGTGTTCCAGCGGAGGCAAGCAAATCGTGTTGATTTAGAGTGGCTTGAGGATTTGGCCCATTACCGCTTCTTTATACACTTTTAAAAAGAAATGCCAACTCGATAGTTTAGGCTTTAACTGGAACATGGCAAGTAATTGTATGTTTTGGCGGACCCCTAGTAATGTTGCAGAATCTTTCTCAGAAGTTGTTCCATGGGATAGCCGATTCCTCAGGTAAGAGCTACTTGTTTGTTCAATCCTCCATCTTAGGCCTGCTCCTCAGGTGCATCCTCCTTCTCGCAGCGATTTCCTAGGAACAGATTTCGAAGAACAGCTCTGATCACAGAATCACAGATTGGTTAGGGTTGGAAAGGAGCTCTGGAGATCATCCAGCCCAACCCCCCTGCCAGAGCAGGGTCACCTACAGCAGGTTGCACAGGATGACCTCCAGGCGGGTTTTGAATGTTTCTGGGGTGGGAGACTCTACCGCCTCCCTGGGCAGCCTGTTCCAGCGCTCTGCCACCCTCAAAGTAAAGAAGTTCCTCCTCATGCTTTGATAGAAGTTCCTAGGTTCCAGTTTGTACCCGTTACCTCTTGTCCTGGATCATCTTTGATGATCCAGGACAAGAGGTAACGGGCACCAATTGGAACGTAGGAACTTGAACTTGAACTGGAACGTAGGAACTTGAACATAGGATTATCCTTGATGATTCAGGATAGCTGTGTGTCTGACCAGTCTGTCTTTCGAAGGAGGTCCTGGACCAGCTCCAGCCATGCTGTGCTGAGCAGAGCCCCTGGCAGCAGCCCCACAGCTCACTCCCAGTGTGCCTGAATGGAAAAGGTACCAAAGTTGCTCCAACACTTTCTGAAAAACTCTATAGTGTTACCCCACAAGCGCAAAGCGACGGCAAAGCCCGTGAAATGACACCGGTGCTTCCAGAAAATGTCAAGCTTCCTGCCCAAGGGTGACATGCCATGCGGTGGGGTCAGGGCCACGCGCTGAGCACCCGGTGCGCTGGGGTTGCCCCAGCGGTTCCTGAGCAGCTCCTGCAGTGCTGCCGCCGGTACCGTTCTGGCGGCTGTAGTTGTTTAAAAAGCCGTTGTTGTTTCCGGTGTAATCTGACGGCAGTTTTCTCGGGCATTTGGGCCTCTTCGAATAAGTGTGCTGTGAGTACATCTGCAAGCATTCACCTGTCGAGGTCAAATGAGTGGTGGTGCTCATCTGCCCCCGTGCTACTGCTGCTGCCTCCCGTGAATGCTCATGTGCCTGCGTGCCCCTGTACAGGCACAGATGCACGCGCGCAACACCTGATCCCGCATCCTAATTATTTTTCGCCCGGTTCTCGGAGTTGTTCTGCTTCCGGCTGATGAATGGGAAAGTGTAGTAGTGCTGTTTCATTTCACCAGCCTCTCAAGTGTGGAAATTATGGTAAATTTGAGAACAAGCCAGATTAGATTGATAGTTACACCTCCTCCTTTAATTAGCCAACCACAGGATCTGTGGAGGCAAAGGCCGGGGGGCGTGTCGGTGGGGGGGCATACGATTTTACCATGGCGAGATTGCTGGAGGTTCTTTCTTGTCTGTTCTTTCTTGTCTTGTAAATTGATATGAGGTTCTGCCAGTCTTCCTCACGTAGCACAATCGCTCTTGATTTCTGGAGGTTGCTCACAGGGTAAGCTAATGTTTAACATCAATAAGGGTTACCGAATCTTGTCCTTGAGAAGCAGGAGTCTGGAAGCTGTTGTCAATCCAACTGCTGTATTCCTGACCAGCAAGCCCGCTCGATTCAGGGTTAATTAACTGATTACTTAGAGCGGAAGTGTTGTGGAAGAGCCCGATCATTACCATTTCTATTCATTCTAATATGATGTATTTCAACTCCCCCTCCCTCACGCCTTCCAGAGAGTGATCTGGTGAAGGAGGATGACAAGTCTTTGTGAAACCATCTCGAGTTCTGCCAGATACTCGTAGTTGAAGTTGTCTAGCGGTGCGAGATTAGACACCGTGTGAAAGGCAATACTGCACAGATTCTTTATTCCAGACCATTTTCTAAGTTCGCATGATACAAAACCTCACGGTTACTGGGCAGCTCTCCCACTTTTCATGTCAACCTTTGCTACCTCGCCCGCTGCAACGTGCAGGAAAGAAACATTGATTTGAATTGCGCCGTGGTGCCGTGCATCTTAATGACACTCTGGAGTGACTGGCAGTGTGTCTGGGTCCTGGGGTTGGACCCGGTCTAGCTGCCAGGAGGCAACATTGCAGAGAGGGGCTACAGCTGTGGTCTCTGAAGGGACCTGGCTACTCTATGTAGGCCTTCTCTCCCTGCGTCTCAGAGTGCTTGAAGATGCTAATTGGTTCACATTTTCCTCTGTTCGTTAAGGTATTCTGTCCTTAAAAATTCAGCTTTTTAAAATAGTAACGTGTATTGTCTATGTGAAAGATTAATCAAAAGGAGTTGCTTGAGGTGGGAAGGCTTTTCCGGAGAGGTTCCACATGTTGTCAGGTAGTCCCTCTGAATGGCAGCTTCCGGTTCGGTCCCTTAGCTTTCGGAAGTGACATTTAGTCTGATATGTGCCAGCCGTGCAATCTACCTAGCCCTGCAAAGTGCAAATATTAACCTAAATGCATATTAAGATACTGTGTGTTAGCTCCTGAACTGAAATAGAGAGCGGGTGTTCCAGCGGAGGCAAGCAAATCGTGTTGATTTACAGTGGCTTGAGGATTTGGCCCATTACCGCTTCTTTATACACTTTTAAAAAGAAATGACAACTCGATAGTTTAGGCTTTAACTGGAACATGGCAAGTAATTGTATGTTTTGGCGGACCCCTAGTAATGTTGCAGAATCTTTCTCAGAAGTTGTTCCATGGGATAGCCGATTCCTCAGGTAAGAGCTACTTGTTTGTTCAATCCTCCATCTTAGGCCTGCTCCTCAGGTGCATCCTCCTTCTCGCAGCGATTTCCTAGGAACAGATTTCGAAGAACAGCTCTGATCACAGAATCACAGATTGGTTAGGGTTGGAAAGGAGCTCTGGAGATCATCCAGCCCAACCCCCCTGCCAGAGCAGGGTCACCTACAGCAGGTTGCACAGGATGACCTCCAGGCGGGTTTTGAATGTTTCTGGGGTGGGAGACTCTACCGCCTCCCTGGGCAGCCTGTTCCAGCGCTCTGCCACCCTCAAAGTAAAGAAGTTCCTCCTCATGCTTTGATAGAAGTTCCTAGGTTCCAGTTTGTACCCGTTACCTCTTGTCCTGGATCATCTTTGATGATCCAGGACAAGAGGTAACGGGCACCAATTGGAACGTAGGAACTTGAACTTGAACTGGAACGTAGGAACTTGAACATAGGATTATCCTTGATGATTCAGGATAGCTGTGTGTCTGACCAGTCTGTCTTTCGAAGGAGGTCCTGGACCAGCTCCAGCCATGCTGTGCTGAGCAGAGCCCCTGGCAGCAGCCCCACAGCTCACTCCCAGTGTGCCTGAATGGAAAAGGTACCAAAGTTGCTCCAACACTTTCTGAAAAACTCTATAGTGTTACCCCACAAGCGCAAAGCGACGGCAAAGCCCGTGAAATGACACCGGTGCTTCCAGAAAATGTCAAGCTTCCTGCCCAAGGGTGACATGCCATGCGGTGGGGTCAGGGCCACGCGCTGAGCACCCGGTGCGCTGGGGTTGCCCCAGCGGTTCCTGAGCAGCTCCTGCAGTGCTGCCGCCGGTACCGTTCTGGCGGCTGTAGTTGTTTAAAAAGCCGTTGTTGTTTCCGGTGTAATCTGACGGCAGTTTTCTCGGGCATTTGGGCCTCTTCGAATAAGTGTGCTGTGAGTACATCTGCAAGCATTCACCTGTCGAGGTCAAATGAGTGGTGGTGCTCATCTGCCCCCGTGCTACTGCTGCTGCCTCCCGTGAATGCTCATGTGCCTGCGTGCCCCTGTACAGGCACAGATGCACGCGCGCAACACCTGATCCCGCATCCTAATTATTTTTCGCCCGGTTCTCGGAGTTGTTCTGCTTCCGGCTGATGAATGGGAAAGTGTAGTAGTGCTGTTTCATTTCACCAGCCTCTCAAGTGTGGAAATTATGGTAAATTTGAGAACAAGCCAGATTAGATTGATAGTTACACCTCCTCCTTTAATTAGCCAACCACAGGATCTGTGGAGGCAAAGGCCGGGGGGCGTGTCGGTGGGGGGGCATACGATTTTACCATGGCGAGATTGCTGGAGGTTCTTTCTTGTCTGTTCTTTCTTGTCTTGTAAATTGATATGAGGTTCTGCCAGTCTTCCTCACGTAGCACAATCGCTCTTGATTTCTGGAGGTTGCTCACAGGGTAAGCTAATGTTTAACATCAATAAGGGTTACCGAATCTTGTCCTTGAGAAGCAGGAGTCTGGAAGCTGTTGTCAATCCAACTGCTGTATTCCTGACCAGCAAGCCCGCTCGATTCAGGGTTAATTAATTGATTACTTAGAGCGGAAGTGTTGTGGAAGAGCCCGATCATTACCATTTCTATTCATTCTAATATGATGTATTTCAACTCCCCCTCCCTCACGCCTTCCAGAGAGTGATCTGGTGAAGGAGGATGACAAGTCTTTGTGAAACCATCTCGAGTTCTGCCAGATACTCGTAGTTGAAGTTGTCTAGCGGTGCGAGATTAGACACCGTGTGAAAGGCAATACTGCACAGATTCTTTATTCCAGACCATTTTCTAAGTTCGCATGATACAAAACCTCACGGTTACTGGGCAGCTCTCCCACTTTTCATGTCAACCTTTGCTACCTCGCCCGCTGCAACGTGCAGGAAAGAAACATTGATTTGAATTGCGCCGTGGTGCCGTGCATCTTAATGACACTCTGGAGTGACTGGCAGTGTGTCTGGGTCCTGGGGTTGGACCCGGTCTAGCTGCCAGGAGGCAACATTGCAGAGAGGGGCTACAGCTGTGGTCTCTGAAGGGACCTGGCTACTCTATGTAGGCCTTCTCTCCCTGCGTCTCAGAGTGCTTGAAGATGCTAATTGGTTCACATTTTCCTCTGTTCGTTAAGGTATTCTGTCCTTAAAAATTCAGCTTTTTAAAATAGTAACGTGTATTGTCTATGTGAAAGATTAATCAAAAGGAGTTGCTTGAGGTGGGAAGGCTTTTCCGGAGAGGTTCCACATGTTGTCAGGTAGTCCCTCTGAATGGCAGCTTCCGGTTCGGTCCCTTAGCTTTCGGAAGTGACATTTAGTCTGATATGTGCCAGCCGTGCAATCTACCTAGCCCTGCAAAGTGCAAATATTAACCTAAATGCATATTAAGATACTGTGTGTTAGCTCCTGAACTGAAATAGAGAGCGGGTGTTCCAGCGGAGGCAAGCAAATCGTGTTGATTTACAGTGGCTTGAGGATTTGGCCCATTACCGCTTCTTTATACACTTTTAAAAAGAAATGACAACTCGATAGTTTAGGCTTTAACTGGAACATGGCAAGTAATTGTATGTTTTGGCGGACCCCTAGTAATGTTGCAGAATCTTTCTCAGAAGTTGTTCCATGGGATAGCCGATTCCTCAGGTAAGAGCTACTTGTTTGTTCAATCCTCCATCTTAGGCCTGCTCCTCAGGTGCATCCTCCTTCTCGCAGCGATTTCCTAGGAACAGATTTCGAAGAACAGCTCTGATCACAGAATCACAGATTGGTTAGGGTTGGAAAGGACCTCTGGAGATCATCCAGCCCAACCCCCCTGCCAGAGCAGGGTCACCTACAGCAGGTTGCACAGGATGACCTCCAGGCGGGTTTTGAATGTTTCTGGGGTGGGAGACTCTACCGCCTCCCTGGGCAGCCTGTTCCAGCGCTCTGCCACCCTCAAAGTAAAGAAGTTCCTCCTCATGCTTTGATAGAAGTTCCTAGGTTCCAGTTGGTACCCGTTACCTCTTGTCCTGGATCATCTCCGGAGGCTGCCGAAAGCGAAAACAGGTGCTTTTGAGGATGGAGTCCGCAGGAAAGTAGAGAGGGCCAAATTGTCTGGGGCATTTGAAAGGGTTCCAGGAGGCAGTGAGAACCAGTATTACTTTTCCCCGCTGGCACCTTTGCTGTGGCAGCAAAACCTGGACGTTTGTCTTTTTTGCTCCTGAGGTTGCCGAAAGCGAAAACAGGTACTTTTGAGGATGGAGTTCGCAGGAAAGCAGAAAGGCCAAATTGTCTGGGGCATTTGAAAGGGTTCCAGGAGGCAGTGAGAACCAGCATTACTTTTGCCCGCTGGCACCTTTGCTGTTGCAGCAAAAGCTGGACGTTTGTCTTTTTTGCTCTGGAGGCTGCCGAAAGCGAAAACAGGTGCTTTTGAGGATGGAGTCCGCAGGAAAGCAGAGAGGGCCAAATTGTCTGTGGCATTTGAAGAGGTTCCAGGAGGCAATGAGGACCAGCATAACTTTTCCCCGCTGGCACCTTTGCTGTGGCAGCAAAAGCTGGACGTTTGTCTTTTTTGCTCCGGAGGCTGCCGAAAGCGAAAACAGGTGCTTTTGAGGATGGAGTCCGCAGGAAAGCAGAGAGGGCCAAATTGTCTGTGGCATTTGAAGAGGTTCCAGGACGCAGTGAGAACCAGCATTACTTTTCCTAGCTGGCACCTTTGCTGTGGCAGCAAAAGCTGGACGTTTGTCTTTTTTGCTCTGGAGGCTGCCGAAAGCGAAAACAGGTGCTTTTGAGGATGGAGTCCGCAGGAAAGCAGAGAGGGCCAAATTGTCTGTGGCATTTGAAGAGGTTCCAGGAGGCAATGAGGACCAGCATAACTTTTCCCCGCTGGCACCTTTGCTGTGGCAGCAAAAGCTGGACGTTTGTCTTTTTTGCTCCGGAGGCTGCCGAAAGCGAAAACAGGTGCTTTTGAGGATGGAGTCCGCAGGAAAGCAGAGAGGGCCAAATTGTCTGTGGCATTTGAAGAGGTTCCAGGACGCAGTGAGAACCAGCATTACTTTTCCCCGCTGTCACCTTTGCTGTGGCAGCAAAAGCTGGACGTTTGTCTTTTTTGCTCTGGAGGCTGCCGAAAGCGAAAACAGGTGCTTTTGAGGATGGAGTCCGCAGGAAAGCAGAGAGGGCCAAATTGTCTGTGACATTTGAAAGAGTTGCAGGAGGTAGTGAGAACCAGCATTACTTTTCCCCGCTGGCACCTTTGCTGTGGCAGCAAAAGCTGGACGTTTGTATTTTTTGCTCCTGAGGCTGCCGAAAGTGAAAACAGGTGCTTTTGAGGATGGAGTCCGCAGGAAAGCAGAGAGGGCCAAATTGTCTGGGGCATTTGAAAGAGTTCCAGGAGGCAGTGAGAACCAGCATTACTTTTGCCCGCTGGCACCTTTGCTGTGGCAGGAAAAGCTGGACGTTTGTCTTTTTTGCTCCTGAGGTTGCCGAAAGCGAAAAGAGGTGCTTTTGAGGATGGAGTCCGCAGGAAAGCAGAGAGGGCCAAATTGTCTGTGGCATTCGAAGAGGTTCCAGGACGCAGTGAGAACCAGCATTACTTTTCCCCGCTGGCACCTTTGCTGTGGCAGCAAAAGCTGGACGTTTGTCGTTTTTGCTCCGGAGGCTGCCGAAAGCGAAAACAGGTGCTTTTGAGGATGGAGTCCGCAGGAAAGCAGAGAGGGCCAAATAGTCTGGTGCATTTGAAAGGGTTCCAGGACGCAGTGAGAACTAGCATTACTTTTCCCTGCTGGCACATTTGCTGCGGCAGCAAAAGCTGGACGTTTGTGTTTTTTGCTCTGGAGGCTGCCGAAAGCGAAAAGAGGTACTTTTGAGGATGGAGTCCGCAGGAAAGCAGAGAGGGCCAAATTGTCTGGGGCATTTGAAAGGGTTCCAGGAGGCAGTGATAACCAGCATTACTTTTGCCCGCTGGCACCTTTGCTGTGGCAGCAAAACCTGGACGTTTGTCTTTTTTGCTCCGGAGGCTGCCGAAAGCGAAAACAGGTGCTTTTGAGGATGGAGTCCGCAGGAAAGCAGAGAGGGCCAAATTGTCTGTGGCATTTGAAGAGGTTCCAGGAGGCAATGAGGACCAGCATAACTTTTCCCCGCTGGCACCTTTGCTGTGGCAGCAAAAGCTGGACGTTTGTCTTTTTTGCTCCGGAGGCTGCCGAAAGCGAAAACAGGTGCTTTTGAGGATGGAGTCCGCAGGAAAGCAGAGAGGGCCAAATTGTCTGGGGCATTTGAAAGGGTTCCAGGAGGCAGTGAGAACCAGCATTACTTTTCCCCGCTGGCACCTCTGCTGTGGCAGCAAAAGCTGGACGTTTGTCTTTTTTGCTCCTGAGGATGCCGAAAGCGAAAACAGGTGCTTTTGAGGATGGAATCCGCAGGAAAGCAGAGAGGGCCAAATTGTCTGTGGCTTTTGAAGAGGTTCCAGGAGGCAATGAGGACCAGCATTACTTTTCCCCGCTGGCACCTTTGCTGTGGCAGCAAAAGCTGGACGTTTGTCTTTTTTGCTCTGGAGGCTGCCGAAAGCGAAAAGAGGTGCTTTTGAGGATGGAGTCCGCAGGAAAGCAGAGAGGGCCAAATTGTCTGTGGCATTTGAAAGAGTTCCAGGAGGCAGTGAGAACCAGCATTACTTTTACCCGCTGGCACCTTTGCTGTGGCAGCAAAAGCTGGACGTTTGTCTTTTTTGCTCCTGAGGCTGCCGAAAGCGAAAACAGGTGCTTTTGAGGATGGAGTCCGCAGGAAAGCAGAGAGGGCCAAATAGTCTGGGGCATTTGAAAGAGTTCCATGAGGCAGTGAGAACCAGCATTACTTTTCCCCGGTGGCACCTCTGCTGTGGCAGCAAAAGCTGGACGTTTGTCTTTTTTGCTCCTGAGGATGCCGAAAGCGAAAACAGGTACTTTTGAGGATGGAGTCCGCAGGAAAGCAGAGAGGGCCAAATTGTCTGTGGCATTTGAAAGGGTTCCAGGAGGCAGTGAGAACCAGCATTACTTTTCCCCGCTGGCACCTTTGCTGTGGCAGCAAAAGCTGGACGTTTGTCTTTTTTGCTCTGGAGGCTGCCGAAAGCGAAAACAGGTGCTTTTGAGGATGGAGTCCGCAGGAAAGCAGAGAGGGCCAAATTGTCTGTGGCATTTGAAGAGGTTCCAGGAGGCAGTGAGAACCAGCATTACTTTTCCCCGCTGGCACCTTTGCTGTGGCAGCAAAAGCTGGACGTTTGTCTTTTTTGCTATGGAGGCTGCCGAAAGCGAAAAGAGGTGCTTTTGAGGATGGAGTCCGCAGGAAAGCAGAGAGGGCCAAATTGTCTGGGGCATTTGAAAGGGTTCCAGGAGGCAGTGAGAACCAGCATTACTTTTCCCGGCTGGCACCTTTGCTGTGGCAGCAAAAGCTGGACGTTTGTCTTTTTTGCTCCTGAGGCTGCCGAAAGCGAAAACAGGTGCTTTTGAGGATGGAGTCCGCAGGAAAGCCGAGAGGGCCAAATAGTCTGGGGCATTTGAAAGAGTTCCAGGAGGCAGTGAGAACCAGCATTACTTTTCCCCGGTGGCACCTCTGCTGTGGCAGCAAAATGGACGTTTGTCTTTTTTGCTCCTGAGGATGCCGAAAGCGAAAGCAGGTGCTTTTGAGGATGGAGTCCGCAGGAAAGCAGAGAGGCCCAAATTGTCTGGGGCATTTGAAAGAGTTCCAGGAGGCAGTGAGAACCAGCATTACTTTTGCCCGATGGCACCTTTGCTGTTGCACGAAAACCTGGACGATTTTCTTTTTTGCTCCTGAGGTTGCCGAAAGCGAAAACAGGTGCTTTTGAGGATGGAGTCCGCAGGAAAGCAGAGAGGGCCAAATTGTCTGTGGCATTTGAAGAGGTTCCAGGAGGCAATGAGGACCAGCATTACTTTTCCCCGCTGGCACCTTTGCTGTGGCAGCAAAAGCTGGACGTTTGTCTTTTTTGCTCCTGAGGTTGCCGAAAGCGAAAACAGGTACTTTTGAGGATGGAGTCCGCAGGAAAGCAGAGAGGGCCAAATTGTCTGTGGCATTTGAAGAGGTTCCAGGAGGCAGTGAGAACCAGCATTACTTTTCCCCGCTGGCACCTTTGCTGTGGCAGCAAAAGCTGGACGTTTGTCTTTTTACCACCGGAGAGCGCCGATAGTTAAAAAAGGCGCTTTGGAGGATAGAGTCCGCAGGAAAGCAGAGAGGGCCAAATGGTCGGGGGCATTTGAAGGGGTTCCAGGAGGCAGTGAGAACCAGCATTACTTTTGCCCGCTGGCACCTTTGCTGTGGCAGCAAAAGCTGGACGTTTGTCTTTTTTGCTCCGGAGGTTGCCGAAAGCGAAAACAGGTGCTTTTGAGGATGGGGTCCGCAGGAAAGCAGAGAGGGCCAAATTGTCTGTGGCATTTGAAGAGGTTCCAGGAGGCAGTGAGAACCAGCATTACTTTTCCCCTCTGGCACCTTTGCTGTGGCAGCAAAAGCTGGACGTTTGTCTTTTTTGCTCCTGAGGTTGCCGAAAGCGAAAACAGGTGCTTTTGAGGATGGAGTCCGCAGGAAAGCAGAGAGGGCCAAATTGTCTGGGGCATTTGAAAGAGTTCCATGAGGCAGTGAGAACCAGCATCACTTTTCCCCGCTGGCACCTTTGCTGTGGCAGCAAAAGCTGGACGTTTGTCTTTTTTGCTCCTGAGGATGCCGAATGCGAAAACAGGTGCTTTTGAGGATGGAGTCCGCAGGAAAGCAGAGAGGGCCAAATTGTCTGTGGCATTTGAAAGAGTTCCAGGAGGCAGTGAGAACCAGCATTACTTTTTCCCGCTGGCACCTTTGCTGTGGCAGCAAAAGCTGGACGTTTGTCTTTTTTGCTCCGGAGGCTGCCGAAAGCGAAAACAGGTGCTTTTGAGGATGGAGTCCGCAGGAAAGCAGAGAGGGCCAAATTGTCTGTGGCATTTGAAGGGGTTCCAGGAGGCAGTGAGAACCAGCATTACTTTTCCCCGCTGTCACCTTTGCTGTGGCAGCAAAAGCTGGACGTTTGTCTTTTTACCACCGGAGGGCGCCGATAGTGAAAAAAGGCGCTTTGGAGGATAGAGGCCGCAGGAAAGCAGAGAGGGCCAAATGTTCGGGGGCATTTGAAAGAGTTCCAGGAGGCAGTAAGAACCAGCATTACTTTTCCCCGCTGGCACCTTTGCTGTGGCAGCAAAAGCTGGACGTTTGTCTTTTTTGCTCCGGAGGTTGCCGAAAGCGAAAACAGGTGCTTTTGAGGATGGAGTCCGCAGGAAAGCAGAGAGGGCCAAATTGTCTGTGGCATTTGAAAGAGTTCCAGGAGGCAGTGAGCACCAGCATTACTTTTCCCCGCTGTCACCTTTGCTGTGGCAGCAAAAGCTGGACGTTTGTCTTTTTTGCTCCGGAGGCTGCCGAAAGCGAAAAGAGGTGCTTTTGAGGATGGAGTCCGCAGGAAAGCAGAGAGGGCCAAATTGTCTGTGGCATTTGAAGAGGTTCCAGGAGGCAATGAGGACCAGCATCACATTTCCCCACTGGCACCTTTGCTGTGGCAGCAAAAGCTGGACGTTTGTCTTTTTACCACCGGAGGGCGCCGAAAATGAAAAAAAGGCGCTTTTGAGGATGGAGTCCGCAGGAAAGCAGAGAGGGCCAAATTGTCTGGGGCATTTGAAAGGGTTCCAGGAGGCAGTGAGAACCAGCATTACTTTTCCCCGCTGGCACCTTTGCTGTGGCAGCAAAAGCTGGACGTTTGTCTTTTTTGCTCCGGAGGTTGCCGAAAGCGAAAACAGGTGCTTTTGAGGATGGAGTCCGCAGGAAAGCAGAGAGGCCCAAATTGTCTGTGGCATTTGAAAGAGTTCCAGGAGGCAGTGAGCACCAGCATTACTTTTCCCGGCTGTCACCTTTGCTGTGGCAGCAAAAGCTGGACGTTTGTCTTTTTTGCTCCGGAGGCTGCCGAAAGCGAAAAGAGGTGCTTTTGAGGATGGAGTCCGCAGGAAAGCAGAGAGTGCCAAATTGTCTGTGGCATTTGAAGAGGTTCCAGGAGGCAATGAGGACCAGCATCACATTTCCCCACTGGCACCTTTGCTGTGGCAGCAAAACCTGGACGTTTGTCTTTTTACCACCGGAGGGCGCCGAAAGTGAAAAAAGGCGCTTTTGAGGATAGAGTCCGCAGGAAAGCAGAGAGGGCCAAATTGTCTGGGGCATTTGAAAGGGTTCCAGGAGGCAGTGAGAACCAGCATCACTTTTCCCCGCTGGCACCTTTGCTGTGGCAGCAAAAGCTGGACGTTTGTCTTTTTTGCTCCGGAGGCTGCCGAAAGCGAAAACAGGTGCTTTTGAGGATGGAGTCCGCAGGAAAGCAGAGAGGGCCAAATTGTCTGGGGCATTTGAAGGGGTTCCAGGAGGCAGTGAGAACCAGCATTACTTTTCCCCGCTGGCACCTTTGCTGTGGCAGCAAAAGCTGGACGTTTGTCTTTTTACCACCGGAGGTTGCCGAAAGCGAAAAAAGGTGCTTTTGAGGATGGAGTCCGCAGGAAAGCAGAGAGTGCCAAATTGTCTGTGGCATTTGAGGAGGTTCCAGGAGGCAATGAGGACCAGCATCACATTTCCCCACTGGCACCTTTGCTGTGGCAGCAAAAGTTGGACGTTTGTCTTTTTTGCTCCTGAGGCTGCCGAAAGCGAAAACAGGTGCTTTTGAGGATGGAGTCCACAGGAAAGCAGAGAGGGCCAAATTGTCTGTGGCATTTGAAAGAGTTCCAGGAGGCAGTGAGAACCAGCATTACTTTTTCCCGCTGGCACCTTTGCTGTGGCAGCAAAACCTGGACGTTTGTCTTTTTTGCTCCGGAGGTTGCCGAAAGCGAAAACAGGTGCTTTTGAGGATGGAGTCCGCAGGAAAGCAGAGAGCGCCAAATTGTTTGTGGCATTTGAAAGGGTTCCAGGAGGCAGTGAGAACCAGCATTACTTTTCCCCGCTGGCACCTTTGCTGTGGCAGGAAAACCTGGACGTTTGTCTTTTTTGCTCCGGAGTCTGCTGAAAGCGAAAACAGGTGCTTTTGAGGATGGAGTCCGCAGGAAAGCAGAGAGGGCCAAATTGTCTGGGGCATTTGAAAGGGTTCCAGGAGTCAGTGAGAACCAGCATTACTTTTCCCCGCTGGCACCTTTGCTGTGGCAGCAAAAGCTGGACGTTTGTCTTTTTTGCTCCGGAGGCTGCCGAAAGCGAAAACAGGTGCTTTTGAGGATGGAGTCCGCAGGAAAGCAGAGAGGGCCAAATTGTGTGGGGCATTTGAAGAGGTTCAAGGAGGCAGTGAGAACCAGCATCACTTTTCCCCGCTGGCACCTTTGCTGTTGCAGCAAAACCTGGACGTTTGTCTTTTTTGCTCCAAACAGCGCCAAGAGTGAAAAAAAGTGCTTTTGAGGCTAGAGTCCGCAGGAAAGCAGAGAGGGCCAAATTGTCTGGGGCATTTGAAGGGGTTCCAGGAGGCAGTGAGGACCAGCATCACTTTTCCCCGCTGGCACCTTTGCTGTGGCTGCAAAACCTGGACGTTTGTCTTTTTTGCTCCAAACAGCGCCGAAAGTGAAAAAAGGTGCTTTTGAGGCTAGAGTGCGCAGGAAAGCAGAGAGGGCCAAATTGTGTGGGGCATTTGAAGGGGTTCCAGGAGGCAGTGAGGACCAGCATCACTTTTCCCCGCTGGCACCTTTGCTGTGGCAGCAAAAGCTGGACGTTTCATTTTCTTCCTCCTGGGGCCGCCGAAAGTGAAAAAAGGTGCTTTTGAGGCTAGATTCCGCAGCAAAGCAGAGAGGGCCAAATTGTGTGGGGCATTTGAAGGGGTTCCAGGAGGCAGTGAGGACCAGCATCACTTTTCACCGCTGGCACCTTTGCTGTGGCAGCAAAAGCTGGACGTTTGTCTTTTTTCCTCTGGATGGCGCCGAAAGCGAAAACAGGTGCTTTTGAGGCTAGAGTCGGCAGGAAAGCAGAGAGGGCCAAATTGTGTGGGGCATTTGAAGGGGTTCCAGGAGGCAGTGAGGACCAGCATCACTTTTCCCCGCTGGCACCTTTGCTGTGGCAGCAAAACATGGACGTTTCATTTTTTTCCTCCGGGGGGCGCCGAAAGTGAAAAAAGGTGCTTTTGAGGCTAGAGTCCGCAGCAAAGCAGAGAGGGCCAAATTGTGTGGGGCATTTGAAGGGGTTCCAGGAGGCAGTTAGGACCAGCATCACTTTTCCTTGCTGGCACCTTTGCTGTGGCAGCAAAAGCTGGACGTTTGTCTTTTTTCCTCTGGGGGGCGCCGAAAGTGAAAAAAGGTGCTTTTGAGGCTAGATTCCGCTGCAAAGCAGAGAGGGCCAAATTGTGTGGGGCATTTGAAGGGGTTCCAGGAGGCAGTTAGGACCAGCATCACTTTTCCTTGCTGGCACCTTTGCTGTGGCAGCAAAAGCTGGACGTTTGTCTTTTTTCCTCTGGGGGACGCCGAAAGTGAAAAAAGGTGCTTTTGAGGCTAGATTCCGCTGCAAAGCAGAGAGGGCCAAATTGTGTGGGGCATTTGAAGGGGTTCCAGGAGGCAGTGAGGACCAGAATCACTTTTCCCCGCTGGCACCTTTGCTTTTGCAGCAAAACATGGACGTTTCGTTTTTTTCCTCCGGGGGGCACCGACAGTTAAAAAAGGTTCTTTTGAGGCTAGAATCCACAGCAAAGCAGAGAGGGCCAAATTGTGTGGGGCATTTGAAGGGGTTCCAGGAGGCAGTGAGGACCAGCATCACTTTTCCCCGCTGCCACCTTTGCTGTGGCAGCAAAAGCTGGACGTTTGTCTTTTTTTCTTCGGAGGGCACCGAAAGTGAAAAAAGGTGCTTTTGAGGCTAGAGTCCGCAGGAAAGCAGAGAGGGCCAAATTGTCTGGGGCATTTGAAGGGGTTCCAGGAGGCAGTGAGGACCAGCATCACTTTTCCCCGCTGGCACCTTTGCTGTGGCAGCAAAAGCTGGACGTTTGTCTTTTTACCACCGGAGGTTGCCGAAAGCGAAAAAAGGTGCTTTTGAGGATGGAGTCCGCAGGAAAGCAGAGAGTGCCAAATTGTCTGTGGCATTTGAGGAGGTTCCAGGAGGCAATGAGGACCAGCATCACATTTCCCCACTGGCACCTTTGCTGTGGCAGCAAAAGTTGGACGTTTGTCTTTTCTGCTCCTGAGGCTGCCGAAAGCGAAAACAGGTGCTTTTGAGGATGGAGTCCGCAGGAAAGCAGGGAGGGCCAAATTGTCTGTGGCATTTGAAAGAGTTCCAGGAGGCAGTGAGAACCAGCATTACTTTTTCCCGCTGGCACCTTTGCTGTGGCAGCAAAACCTGGACGTTTGTCTTTTTTGCTCCGGAGGTTGCCGAAAGCGAAAACAGGTGCTTTTGAGGATGGAGTCCGCAGGAAAGCAGAGAGCGGCAAATTGTTTGTGGCATTTGAAAGGGTTCCAGGAGGCAGTGAGAACCAGCATTACTTTTCCCCGCTGGCACCTTTGCTGTGGCAGGAAAACCTGGACGTTTGTCTTTTTTGCTCCGGAGTCTGCTGAAAGCGAAAACAGGTGCTTTTGAGGATGGAGTCCGCAGGAAAGCAGAGAGGGCCAAATTGTCTGGGGCATTTGAAAGGGTTCCAGGAGTCAGTGAGAACCAGCATTACTTTTCCCCGCTGGCACCTTTGCTGTGGCAGCAAAAGCTGGACGTTTGTCTTTTTTGCTCCGGAGGCTGCCGAAAGCGAAAACAGGTGCTTTTGAGGATGGAGTCCGCAGGAAAGCAGAGAGGGCCAAATTGTGTGGGGCATTTGAAGAGGTTCAAGGAGGCAGTGAGAACCAGCATCACTTTTCCCCGCTGGCTCCTTTGCTGGGGCAGCAAAAGCTGGACGTTTGTCTTTTTTGCTCCGGAGGGCGCCGATAGTGAAAAAAGGCGCTTTTGAGGATGGAGTCCGCAGGAAAGCAGAGAGGGCCAAATGTTCTGGGGCATTTGAAGGGGTTCCAGGAGGCAGTGAGAACCAGCATTACTTTTCCCCGCTGGCACCTTTGCTGTGGCAGCAAAAGCTGGACGTTTGTCTTTTTACCACCGGAGGTTGCCGAAAGCGAAAAAAGGTGCTTTTGAGGATGGAGACCGCAGGAAAGCAGAGAGGGCCAAATTGTGTGGGGCATTTGAAGGGGTTCCAGGAGGCAGTGAGGACCAGCATCACTTTTCCCCGCTGGCACCTCTGCTGTGGCAGCAAAAGCTGGACGTTTTTCTTTTTTCCTCCGGGGGGCGCCGAAAGTGAAAAAAGGTTCTTTTGAGAATGGAGTCCGCAGGAAAGCAGAGAGGGCCAAATTGTGTGGGGCGTTTGAAGGTGTTCCAGGAGGCAGTGAGGACCAGCATCACTTTTCCTTGCTGGCACCTTTGCTGTGGCAGCAAAAGCTGGACGTTTGTCTTTTTTCCTCCGGAGGGCGCCGAAAGTGAAAAAAGGTGCTTTTGAGGCTACAGTCCGCAGGACAGCAGAGAGGGCCAAATTGTCTGGGGCATTTGAAGGGGTTCCAGGAGGCAGTGAGAACCAGCATCACTTTTCCCCGCTGCCACCTTTCCTTTTGCAGCAAAACAGGGACGTTTCATTTTTTTCCTCCGGGGGGCGCCGAAAGTGAAAAAAGGTGCTTTTGAGGCTAGAGTCCGCAGGAAAGCAGAGAGGGCTAAATTGTGTGGGGCATTTGAAGGGGTTCCAGGAGGCAGTGAGAACCAGCATCACTTTTCCCCGCTGGCACCTTTGCTGTTGCAGCAAAACCTGGACGTTTGTCTTTTTTGCTCCAAACAGCGCCAAGAGTGAAAAAAAGTGCTTTTGAGGCTAGAGTCCGCAGGAAAGCAGAGAGGGCCAAATTGTCTGGGGCATTTGAAGGGGTTCCAGGAGGCAGTGAGGACCAGCATCACTTTTCCCCGCTGGCACCTTTGCTGTGGCTGCAAAACCTGGACGTTTGTCTTTTTTGCTCCAAACAGCGCCGAAAGTGAAAAAAGGTGCTTTTGAGGCTAGAGTGCGCAGGAAAGCAGAGAGGGCCAAATTGTGTGGGGCATTTGAAGGGGTTCCAGGAGGCAGTGAGGACCAGCATCACTTTTCCCCGCTGGCACCTTTGCTGTGGCAGCAAAAGCTGGACGTTTCATTTTCTTCCTCCTGGGGCCGCCGAAAGTGAAAAAAGGTGCTTTTGAGGCTAGATTCCGCAGCAAAGCAGAGAGGGCCAAATTGTGTGGGGCATTTGAAGGGGTTCCAGGAGGCAGTGAGGACCAGCATCACTTTTCACCGCTGGCACCTTTGCTGTGGCAGCAAAAGCTGGACGTTTGTCTTTTTTCCTCTGGATGGCGCCGAAAGCGAAAACAGATGCTTTTGAGGCTAGAGTCGGCAGGAAAGCAGAGAGGGCCAAATTGTGTGGGGCATTTGAAGGGGTTCCAGGAGGCAGTGAGGACCAGCATCACTTTTCCCCGCTGGCACCTTTGCTGTGGCAGCAAAACATGGACGTTTCATTTTTTTCCTTCGGGGGGCGCCGAAAGTGAAAAAAGGTGCTTTTGAGGCTAGAGTCCGCAGCAAAGCAGAGAGGGCCAAATTGTGTGGGGCATTTGAAGGGGTTCCAGGAGGCAGTTAGGACCAGCATCACTTTTCCTTGCTGGCACCTTTGCTGTGGCAGCAAAAGCTGGACGTTTGTCTTTTTTCCTCTGGGGGGCGCCGAAAGTGAAAAAAGGTGCTTTTGAGGCTAGATTCCGCTGCAAAGCAGAGAGGGCCAAATTGTGTGGGGCATTTGAAGGGGTTCCAGGAGGCAGTGAGGACCAGAATCACTTTTCCCCGCTGGCACCTTTGCTTTTGCAGCAAAACAAGGACGTTTCGTTTTTTTCCTCCGGGGGGCACCGACAGTTAAAAAAGGTGCTTTTGAGGCTAGAATCCACAGCAAAGCAGAGAGGGCCAAATTGTGTGGGGCATTTGAAGGGGTTCCAGGAGGCAGTGAGGACCAGCATCACTTTTCCCCGCTGCCACCTTTGCTGTGGCAGCAAAAGCTGGACGTTTGTCTTTTTTTCTTCGGAGGGCACCGAAAGTGAAAAAAGGTGCTTTTGAGGCTAGAGTCCGCAGGAAAGCAGAGAGGGCCAAATTGTCTGGGGCATTTGAAGGGGTTCCAGGAGGCAGTGAGGACCAGCATCACTTTTCCCCGCTGGCACCTTTGCTGTGGCAGCAAAAGCTGGACGTTTGTCTTTTTTGCTCCAAACACCCCCGAAAGCGAAAACAGGTTCTTTTGAGGATGGAGTCCGCAGGAAAGCAGAGAGGGCCAAATTGTCTGGCGCATTTGAAGGGGTTCCAGGAGGCAGTGAGAACCAGGTTAGGGTTAGGGTTAGGGTTAGGGTTAGGGTTAGGGTTAGGGTTAGGGTTAGGGTTAGGGTTAGGGTTAGGGGAGGGTTAGGGAGCCATTAGGGTTAGGGTTAGGGTTAGGGTTAGGGTTAGGGTTAGGGTTAGGGTTAGGGCAGCCATTAGGGTTAGGGGTTAGGGTTAGGGTTAGGGTTAGGGTTAGGGTTAGGGTTAGGGTTTAGGGTTAGGGTTAGGGTTAGGGTTAGGGTTAGGGTTAGGGTTAGGGTTAGGGTTAGGGTTAGGGTTAGGGTTAGGGTTAGGGTTAGGGTTAGGGTTAGGGTTAGGGTTAGGGTTAGGGTTAGGGTATGGGTTAGGGTTAGGGTTAGGGTTAGGGTTAGGGTTAGGGTTAGGGTTAGGGTTAGGGTTAGGGTTAGGGTTAGGGTTAGGGTTAGGGTTAGGGTTAGGGTTAGGGTTAGGGTTAGGGTTAGGGTTAGGGTTAGGGTTAGGGTTAGGGTATGGGTTAGGGTTAGGGTTAGGGTTAGGGTTAGGGTTAGGGTTAGGGTTAGGGTTAGGGTTAGGGTTAGGGTTAGGGTTAGGGTTAGGGTTAGGGTTAGGGTTAGGGTTAGGGTTAGGGTTAGGGTTAGGGTTAGGGTTAGGGTTAGGGTTAGGGTTAGGGTTAGGGTTAGGGTTAGGGTTAGGGTTAGGGTTAGGGTTAGGGTTAGGGTTAGGGTTAGGGTTAGGGTTAGGGTTAGGGTTAGGGTTAGGGTTAGGGTTAGGGTTAGGGTTAGGGTTAGGGTTAGGGTTAGGGTTAGGGTTAGGGTTAGGGTTAGGGTTAGGGTTAGGGTTAGGGTTTGGGTTAGGGTTAGGTAGGTTAGGGTTAGGGTTAGGGTTAGGGTTAGGGTTAGGGTTAGGGTTAGGGTTAGGGTTAGGGTTAGGGTTAGGGGTAGGGTTAGGGTTAGGGTTAGGGTTAGGGGTTAGGGTTAGGGTTAGGGTTAGGGTTAGGGTTAGGGTTAGGTTAGG